>NC_090932.1:1502715983-1503999799 GCF_040938575.1 Ambystoma mexicanum | reverse complement strand
TGTAACTGTTTCTCGGACTCCCCCCACCCGCATTGTTTTGCTATGTTTGAAGCAGATCTGGGCGAGTAACCCACATCACCAGCAACTAAAGGCCAGCACTTTGTGTGAAGGTCTGGCGACTAAGCGATAGACATGTTGGGCCCGATTCATGGAATTGTTTGCACGGTTCAAAGTTACTTTACACTGCTGAAAAGTGACTTTGCACTGCCTATATAAACCCTAATGCATGGAACTGTGCAAAGTGTATTTTTCTGCAGTGCAAAGTCAGCGCAAAGTCATCGGGCCTCATTCCGAGTTGGGCGGTAAGGGTTAACGGTCACCGGTAAGGAGACCGGTGCCGTTAAACCCTTATCGCCCAATTCCGAGTTCCCTTAGCGGGTCTGACCACACGTCCTTTACGGGTCCCGCTAAGGGACCAGGGCGCTAATAACGGGCCCGCTATTTGCGGGCAGTAATTAGCGCCTTCCCCATTCCCATTGAGCCCTATGGGGGCTCAAATGGGAATGGGGAATGGTTGGTTGGATGGGGACTTCACGGGTCCGCACAGGTCGGAATGTCCCAGTAAGTCCCCATTCAACCAGACCGGACCCGGTTTTGGAGGCAGCCATGGCCTCCAAACTCGGAATGAGGCCCATGGTGTACTGCAAACATTTCTATGCACTGACTTTGCCTGGACTTTGCACTGCAAAAATACACTTTGCATGGTTCCATGAATCAGGGTTTGTGTCGGCAGTGCAAAGTCACTTTTCATCAGTGCAAAGTCACTTTGAACCGTGCAGAAAATTCCATGAATCATTGGGCCCATTGTAGGTTCTGCTCGCCATGAAACTGCTTAGCATTGCCCAAAGCGTGCGTTTCATGCCAGGCGTGGCCATTTTGGTTTGTAAACGTTGCTGTGATGTTTAGACGACCTTTCCACTTAAAGACAATCAGTGGTCGAAGTGGGTGGGAGCGGTCGGGAGCGGTGCTCCTCTACTTCTTTTAATTAAGTTTTACCGTTCCTATACTTTTATTTTAAAAAGAAACCGTTCCGGAATGGTTTCGTTTTAAAATAAAAGTGTAGGAAGAAGTTGAAACTTGCACTTTCAGTGCACTGCACTGGACGTTCCCTTAAACATCAGGCATGTGTGTTTTAGGGTTTGAATTGTGCATGGGAGGGGGTTTAGCAATGGGGCTTGTGGGAAGTTGTGCAGACCAATAGGGAACAAAGGTCCACTACTTCTTTTGGTACACTTCGACCACTGAAGACAATCATACATTCCACTCGTCCCTGTCCTTCAAGTCATTGAAACATAACTTAAATGGTGGTGCGCGTGATCCTGCACCTCAACCACTTGGAGGTGGGGGGAGGCTGCCACCGACTGATGAGTATTAGTGGATGACAACCGCGGTGTGCGGTCACTCCTTCACTACATAATCCCTCAATATAGAGTTCCATTATTAGCTCATTGAGTTATGCGCCATCTACTGAGGTCTGTGTTCATCCTGAAAGCTACGGGCTTGAATCACAGATGGGGGGTGGGACTCAGCCTTTCATCCGAATGAGGGTGATAGATAATCATTTAATTGGATTACACAGTCTTATGAAACTGAAAACATTATTTGCCAAGCCTTATAAAGAACACGTTAATATTATTATTGTTATTGCATAGATTTTCCAGGGGCATTTGGATTATGTGGCAGAGTAGCCCCGGTTGCCCCTAGCCGCTGCCGACCTGGCACTGTGCCTCACCAGCACTGCTGCTGCGTGCTTCTGGGTTGCTCGTTTGCCGGCTCCCTTTATTCTAATGCAGCAGTCTGCCGCGTGCCGCCCAGTCTCTCTCACCATTCACTCTGCGGGCTAGGGCTGATGGGAGTTGTAGTCCAAAACATCTGGAGAGCTAAAGTTTGCCGGCCCCTGTTCTAATGCTTGGAGGCGCATGAGGTGCGCCTTTTAATAATCACTGGAAGTAGCGGCCCTTTAACACCCAGCACGCTCCTGTAGGCAGACTGTGGGGCTAAGGGCGCACCGATAAGAACTGCTATCTACACTTCATATTGACACAGTGTCGTGAAAGATAAGCTGGATAGGGCTAAAAAAGAACATTCGACATTAGTTTCCCAGCAGCAATGTCTTAACATGCATGTCATGGGGTGAAGTTGCTTCCTGCTCCCACGTCCCAGTGCCCCTCGTGTCCCAGGCTCCCACTGGGCACCCTTCACAAAAGCTAACCCACATCAATGTGTGCCAGCATCCCTTTATTTTGATTTCTTTTATTTGGAAGTATTCAGAGCCACAAGAGTAAAAACTGTGCCCTGAGGGATCCTATACTGCCCCACCCTCTGCAGAACACCTGCTGCTCCTGCTAACTGTGCACCTGAGAGACCCTATACCCCCGACATATCCTATACTGCCCAGCTCTCTCTGAAGATCCCACTTCTCTTAACTATGCACTCAAGAGATCCTACACTGCCCCACCCTCTACAAAGCTCCTAGTTCTCCCGCTAACTCTGCCCTCAAGGAATCCCCTAATGCCTTATCCTGGCATAGCTCCTACCGCCCCCTCTAATTTTCCACTGAGGGATTGTGTACTGCCCCACCATCTGGAAAGCTCCTAGTGCTCCCTCTAACTCTGCCGTCAAGGAGTCCTCCACTGCCCTATCCTTGGCATAGCACCTACTGCCCCCTCTAATTGTCCCTCAGGGATCCTGCACTGCCCCACCCTCTGCAAAGCTCCTAGTTCTCCCGCTAACTCTGCCCTCAAGGAGTCCTCTACTGCCTTATCCTGGCATAGCTCCTACTTCCCCCTCTAATTGTCCCCTGAGGGATCCTGCACTGCCCCACCCTCTGCAAAGCTCCTAGTGCTCCCATTAACCCCGGCCATTAAGGTTTGCCCTCTACAAAGCTGCTACTGCACCCACTAACCATGTCCCTAACGACTCTATGCTGCCCGCCGTCTGCAAAGCTGCTACTGCACAGCTAACCCTATCCCTAAGGTTTCTATGCTGCCCGCCCTCTACAAAGCTGTTACGGCACCCGCTAGCCATGTCCCTAAGGATTCTATGCTGCCCGCCCTCTGCAAATCTCCTAGTACTCCTGCTAACTGTGCCATCAAGGAATACTCGGAATACTCTACTGCCATATCCTTGGCATAGCTCCTACTGCTCCTTCTAATTGTCCCCTGGGGGATCCTGAACTGCCCCTCCCTCTGCAATTCTCCAACTGCTCTCATTAACCCCGCCCTGAAGGTTCAAACACTTCCCCGACCTCTACAAATCTGCTACTGCACCTGCTTGCCAAGTCCCTAAGGATACTATGCTGCCCGCCCTCTACAATACTGCTACTGCACCCGCTAACCATGTACCTAAGGATCCTATGCTGCCTGCCGTCTACAAAGCTGCTACTGCACCCGCTAACCATGTCCCTAAGGATCCTATGCTGCCTGCCCTTTACAAAGCTACTACTACACCTGCTATCCATGTCCCTAAGTATCCTATGCTGCCCACCCTCTACAATGCTGCTACTGCACCCGCTAACCATGTCCCTAAGCATCTTATGCTGCCCACCCTCCACAATGCTGCTACTGGACCTGCTTACCATGTTTCTAAGGATCCTATGCTGCCTGCCCTCTACAATGCTGCTACTGAACTAGCTAACCATGTCCCTAAGGATCCTATGCTGCCCGTCGTCTACAAAGCTGCTACTGCACCCGCTAACCATGTCCCTAAGTATCCTATGCTGTCCACCCTCTACAAAGCTGCTACTGCACCCGCTAACCCTGTCCCTAAGGATCCTATGCTTCCCGCCCTCTACAAAGCTGCTACTGTACCCGCTAACCATGTCCCTAAGTATCCTATGCTGCCCACCCGCTACAATGCTGCTACTGCACTAGCTAACCATGTCCCTAAGGATCCTATGCTGCCCGTCGTCTACAAAGCTGCTATGCACCCGCTAACCATGTCCCTAAGTATCCTATGATGTCCACCCTCTACAATGCTGCTACTGCACCCGCTAACCATGTCCCTAAGGATCCTATGCTGCCTGTCATCTACAAAGCTGCTACTGCACCCGCTAACCATGTCCCTAAGGATCCTATGCTTCCCGCCCTCTTCAAAGCTGCTACTGTACCCGTTAACCATGTCCCTAAGTATCCTATGCTGCCCACCCTCTACAATGCTGCTACTGCACTAGCTAACCATGTCCCTAAGGATTCTATGCTGCCCGCCTTCTACAAAGCTGCTACTGCACCCGCTAACCATGTCCCTTAGGATCCTATGCTGCCCGCCCTCTACAAAGCTGCTACTGCACCCGCTAACCATGTCCCTAAGG
Source organism: Ambystoma mexicanum (assembly GCF_040938575.1). Taxonomy (NCBI): domain Eukaryota; kingdom Metazoa; phylum Chordata; class Amphibia; order Caudata; family Ambystomatidae; genus Ambystoma; species Ambystoma mexicanum. Next base: position 1,503,995,490 of record NC_090932.1, on the reverse strand, counting down.
ATCCTATGCTTCCCGCCCTCTACAAAGCTGCTACTGTACCCACTAACCATGTCCCTAAGTATCCTATGCTGCCCACCCGCTACAATGCTGCTACTGCACCCGCTAACCATGTCCCTAAGTATTCTATGCTTCCCACCCTCTACAATGCTGCTACTGCACTAGCTAACCATGTCCCTAAGGATCCTATGCTGCCCACCCGCTACAATGCTGCTACTGCACCCGCTAACCATGTCCCTAAGTATTCTATGCTGCCCACTCTCTACAATGCTGCTACTGCACTAGCTAACCATGTCCCTAAGGATCCTATGCTGCCCGCCCTCTACAATGCTGCTACTGCACCCGCTAACCATGTCCCTAAGGATTCTATGCTGCCCGCTCTCCACAAAGCTGCTACTGCACCCGCTAACCATGTCCCTAAGGATCCTATGCTGCCCGTCGCCTACAAAGCTGCTACTGCACCCGCTAACCATGTCCCTAAGTATTCTATGCTGCCCACCCTCTGCAATGCTGCTACTGCACTAGCTAACCATGTCCCTAAGGATCCTATGCTGCCCGTCGTCTACAAAGCTGCTAGTGCACCCGCTAACCATGTCCCTAAGTATCCTATGATGTTCACCCTCTACAATGCTGCTACTGCACCCACTAACCATGTCCCTAAGGATCCTATGCTGCCCGCCCTCTACAATGCTGCTACTGCACCCGCTAACCATGTCCCTAAGGATTCTATGCTGCCCGCCCTCCACAAAGCTGCTACTGCACCCGCTAACCATGTCCCTAAGGATCCTATGCTGCCCGTCGCCTACAAAGCTGCTACTGCACCCGCTAACCATGTTCCTAAGTATCCTATGCTGCCCACCCTCTACAATGCTGCTACTGCACTAGCTAACCATGTCCCTAAGGATCCTTTGCTGCCCACCGTCTGCAAAGTTGCTACTGCACCCACTAACCATGTCCCTAAGTATCCTATGCTGCCCGCCCTCTACAATGCTGCTACTGCACCCGCTAACCATGTCCCTAAGGATTCTATGCTGCCCGCCCTCTACAAAGCTGCTTCTGCACCTGCTAACCATGTCCCTAAGGATCCTATGCTTCCCGCCCTCTACAAAGCTGCTACTGTACCCACTAACCATGTCCCTAAGTATCCTATGCTGCCCACCCGCTACAATGCTGCTACTGCACCCACTAACCATGTCCCTAAGTATTCTATGCTGCCCACCCTCTACAATGCTGGAACTGCACTAGCTAACCATGTCCCTAAGGATCCTATGCTGCCCACCCGCTACAATGCTGCTACTGCACCCGCTAACCATGTCCCTAAGTATTCTATGCTGCCCACCCTCTACAATGCTGCTACTGCACTAGCTAACCATGTCCCTAAGGATCCTATGCTGCCCGCCCTCTAAAATGCTGCTACTGCACCCGCTAACCATGTCCCTAAGGATTCTATGCGGCCCGCCCTCTACAAAGCTGCTACTACACCCGCTAACCATGTCCCTAAGGATTCTATGCGGCCCGCCCTCTACAAAGCTGCTACTGCACCCGCTAACCATGTCCCTAAGGATACTATGCTGCCCTTCGCCTACAAAGCTGCTACTGCACCCGCTAACCATGCCTCTAAGGATTCTATGCTGCCTGCCCTCCACAAAGCTGCCACTGCATCCACTAACCATGTCCTAAGGATTCTATGCTGCTCTACAATGCTGCTACTGCACCCGCTAACCATGTCCATAAGGATCCTATGCTGCCCGCCGTCTACAAAGCTGCTACTGCACCTGCTAACCATGTCCCGAAGGATTCTATGCTGCCCGCCGTCTGCAAAGCTGCTACTGCACTTGCTAACAATGCCCCTAAGGATTCTATGCTGCCCGCCCTGTGCAAAGCTGCTACTGCACCTGCTAACCCTGCCCCAAGGATTCTATGCTGCCCGCCCTCTGCAAAGCTCCCACTGCTCCCACCCACCCAAGCCCCGAAGAATCCTGTTCTGCCCCACCTTCTGCAAAGCTGCTACTGCACCCGCTAACCATGCCCCTAAAGATTCTATGCTGCCCGCCCTCTGCAAAGCTCCCACTGCTTCCACTAACCATGGTTCCCGTGGTGCACTGCATGTGACCTCCTGTGCAGCTTGACCTTTGCAGAACTATGCAGAGTCGTGCAGAGGACAGGCGCAAAGCTCTCTGTACGCTGCAGGACTCCTGCTGCATATGAAGGCTCGGTGGTGTTCCACATATGTCCTGCTTCCCTCAGCGGCAGCATGGTGTTGCTAGGTCTGGAAAAGATCAGGGGCTCAGCTAATTTCGGCACTGGCGGGACTCGGGGCTAGCTAGCATTTTGGTTGTAGCACCTGAGCTTCTAGCCGGGGCTACAACCAAAAGACCCAGGTCTATAGCCCCCTCAGCCCCCCCTCCTAGCAACGCCACTGGAGGACCTACATTGCAGTGTGACCTCTGCAGGTGTCTTGCTGCACCTGTGCTGCATCCAATGTGCCTCTCCCTGGTCTGAGGGGGCAGAGCATTAACAATAATAATAATTTGGCATTTATATAGTGCTACGAACCCTCAGGTATCTGAGCGCTGCTTATTATTACCCACGGTGTGTGGTGCTCATTTATCGACCTCGGAAGATTGAAAGGCTGAGTTTGGCCCTGCCAGGATTCGAACCTGCGTTCGCAGACACGGTACGGATGTCAAAACGAGCGCTCTACTCGCTGTGAAGGGGCCAGGAAAGAATCAGTGGTTGACATGGGCGGGAGCAGTTGGAACGCTGCTCCTCTAATTTTTTTTGTAATGTTTTACCATTCATATACTTTTATTTAAAAAAGAAACCGCTCCGGAATGACTTCGCTTTAAAATAAGAGTGTAGGAAGAAGTTGAAACTTGCACTTCAGTGCACTGCACAGAACTGTCCCTTAAACAGCATTCACGTTTGTTTGGGGGTTTGGATTGCGCGTTGGATGGGGCGTGGGGGTGGGGTTTGTTGGGAGCGTGGCAGGCCAGCAGGGTACAGGGTTTAGAGTGACCAGATAAAAAAAAATGGGACAGGCCATAGACATACAAGTAGGACTACAGTAAAAATACATAGGACTCTGATAAAACTGTAGTCCTACTTCTATGTCTCTGACCTGTTGCGGGGGGATGAGGAAGGTACTCACAGGTACACTCCTCTCATTTGAAGACAGCGGCCAGGGAGGGGAAGGGGGAGGAAATGGGGGCGTGAAAGCATTCACGCCCCCATTCACTCACGTGCCGGGCTCGATTTCATGATTATGGAATCGTTTCCCACAAAAACCAGGACCACCCACCCATCCAACTCTGGGACCGGGTTTACAAAATTAAAAAACTCCCGGGACCCCGGGACGTAGGGCGATTTCCCAGGGCTGTCCCTGGGAACCGGGATGTCTGGTCACCCCAACAGGATTCCACTACTTCTTTTCGTACACTTTGACCACTGGAAAGAATATTCATCCTGCATTTTTACTACTATGCATGCCCTCGCAGCACGGCCTGCCTATCCAATGGGGGCACTCGGTGCATGTCTAGGAGGCCCCAAAGTGAGGGGCCACCTCAAGTTTCCACCCCGTCCCCATTATTTGTCGTTCCACGGTGCAGCAGCTGCAGCTCTCCTTCACCAGAAAGCACTGCATACTTCTGTGCTGACAAAACTATGCCAAAACAGAACCAAATGCTTTCAATTGTTACAGGAAAAGATGCACAAAGTGAGCTGCTAATACTCCCTAAAACAATCTGCACGGTTTCACTAGTACAGCTAGAATACACCCTGCACTGTCCAAAATCCTGCTCGCGATGGGAAAAGTGCTGTAATTTAACAGCAAACATGTTTTTCATAATACCATCAAAGTTTAATAGAAATGTGCAAACTGTCTCTTCGAAGGGCCCGTCAAAGTATTTGGTCCTGCAGGCCCCTGTACTGCGCATGCTCAGAAGCCCACGGTGCAATGGCTGCTGTGCTATGGAAAGTGGCTTCTCCCTAGACGCAGCTCTCCCATTTTGTGGCAATTTGTTCCATTTACTTGCTAATATTTCTGAAACAAGACCTGCCCACAAAGGACATAGCAGTTTCGAAGGCATCTTTGGTGAATTTATTTTTTTTATCGTCGCCACAGGTGTGATATGCTTGAGGTCTTGGCACTGTAGAGGTCCTCCTCAGCCCCAGACTCATGCCTACCCTTCCAGATTCCGCCTCCGTCTTTATTTATTTATTTTTGCATTTATAAAGCGCACTAAGCCCTCGGGCTTCAAGGCACCGATTACATAATTTGGCTACCTTGACAAATTTCGTAATGGCATTATGGCAAAGCATTGGTTATGTTAAGTGAGACGTCACTGCAGTGGAGAGATTTTGGCGCCAATCCACATCCGTCCAAACAGAACACCTGGCACGCTGCTTGAGTTTTTCACGTCCCTCCACTTTGATGTGGTGTACCACTAAACCTGCAAAAAACAACTTTCAGTTTTTTGTGGCGATGCAGTGCTGCTTTTTGTGCTGCAAAATGTTGAATAACAAATGCATCAAGCACACACGCCAACATGCCCCATTCCATTCGGCAGTTGGTTGTCCAGTCCTGGTTTTAACTTTACATTCTGCGACTTGCAGTCCTGCATTTACCCATTATAAACCCAGGACCACGAGTCCCAGAATGCAAAGTTAAACCCAGGACGGGACTAGGATCTATCTAATGAGCAACGTACCTTTGAACATTTGTTCTACACGGTAATGGGCACTTGGGCACCTCCCCATAACAGAATGGAGCTGACGACGGAAAACGTCCGCAAAATGGAGGAGGCAGCAGGGTAACCCCTGCGGGGTCATGCCGCCGGGAGCGGGGGCCCTCACCCGGAAGGGTAAAGGACAAGGGGGCGAAACGGCGCCAAAGCTGAATGGGCCAGAAAGCCCGCGAAGGATAAACAAAAGGAAGGGGGCGGGGCTTGCAGGATATAAGCAGGCGGGACCAGGGACCAGGCATCTCGCTCCTGCACTGGGACCCGGTCGCCGCCACCTGACAAGGACAAGGAATGGTGGTAGGGGGACTGTCTCAAGGAAGTATAGCCACGCATCTGGGGGCATCACAAGGGCTGGGAGGGCCCTGGTGCAGCGGTAGCACTCAAGGCTGGGCACAGGCGGGTGGAATAAGTCAATTGCCTCAGAAGAGGGGGATACCGCCCGGGGGTTTCTTATCTGTCGGGCTGCCTAGTGTGGGCCCACCTATGGGAGGCGGGCAGCAAGCACAGTTGGCAGGGCTCCCGTGGGGTCAAGAATGGACAAACCAGGGGCCAGGGGCGTCGGTAAGCATGGAAGGAGCCCAGCAGTTGGCTTCAGGGTCGCCGGCAGGGGCACAGGGGATGCAGAAGGAGGCAGGGCCTGGTGCAGTCTTGATAGGGGGGCTGAGCGCGGCACAGCCCGTAGCAGCGGGCCTGATCAGCAGTGAAACAGGGGGTTTGTGGGGGCAGGCAACCCAGTATGGGAGGCCAATGCCAGGGTTCGCACCTATGCGGGCTACGGTGAATTCTCTGGTGTGGCACATTCCATGGGGGATCAAGGAGAGGTTGTGGAGGAAGGAATTCATTGACATCTTTGATTTGTTGGGGATCGTCCCCACGGGGGGAGGACTAAAGGAACTGTCTGAAAAGGAAAAAGAGAAAAGGGACAGGGAGGCCACCAAGGTGGAGCGTTCCATTAACAACTGGCTAAAAGCTTATAGGATGTATATGTCAGTAATGTTGGAGAGGTACCCGCAGGATGCACTGGCGATGATAGCGTACGAACAATATGTGCATGATTTGTATCAGAAGTATGGAGGCGAGGGATGGCTGGAGTATGACCGAGGCTTTAGATTAAAAATGCAGATATGGCCAGCAATGTCATGGGACGAGATGGATGTCGGGGGGTACATGGACAAAGTGGTGCCCTGCAGGGAATCACAGGACGAGTCACCAGGAGAGAAGTCTCGGGGTGGGAGAGGCAGAGGCGGGTTCCCGCAACGGGGGAGAGGGTCCTTTCGCGGGCCCTCCTCCTGGGTGTACCGGGCAGCAGCCCACCAGGGGGAGCCAGAAGTCTGCTGGCGGTTTGCAGAAGGGTATTGCTCATACGGGAAGACATGCAGGTACAAGCACCAGAGGGGCGGTGGTACGGGCACCCGCAGGGCCACTCCGGGAGAGGCTAAACCCGGGGATGGAGGGAAACAAAAGAATAAAGGGAATGTTGAGTGATGCGCCGACAAAACAAGGCAATGCTGTGGTAACAATGAATGACAAATGTATGATTAAAAGGGCATTGCCCACACCAGTTAGCCTTCTTGCCATGACTCCCTTCCTAAATGAGTACCATAACAAAGCCGACGCAAAATTGCTATGGCAAGGGTTCAGGTGGGGCTTTAGGATCCCGGGGGCAGGTTCTCAAGGGGGAAGGGAGGCGGCCAACCTACGATCGGCTCTGGAGAATCCCGAGGTGGTGGAAAGGAAGGTTAACAAAGAGGTGGGGCTGGGGAGAGTGGCCGGCCCATTTTCTAGGCCCCCCATGAGCAATCTGGTAGTATCGCCGCTAGGACTGGTGCCGAAGAAGGAGGAGGGTCAATTCCGCCTGATACACCACCTATCCTTCCCCGAGGGTCAGTCAGTGAACAGCGGCATCCCAGAGGAACAGTGCAGGGTGCAGTACGCCTCCCTGGAGGATGCGATACTAATGGTAAAAGCGGCAGGGGAAGGGGCATTGTTGGGGAAAGCTGACATAGAATCTGCCTTCCGTCTATTACCAATCCACGAGGATAGTCACCACTTGCTGGGTTTTAAGGTGGGGGACAAGTACTACTATGACAAATGCCTCCCCATGGGGTGCGCCATTTCCTGCTCATATTTTGAGGCATTCAGCTCCTTTCTGGAGTTTACGGTAAGGCAGGAGATAAAAAATGGGGGAATGTTGCACTACTTGGATGATTTTCTCTTCGTGGGGAGGGAGGGGACAGATGAGTGCAGATCCATGATGGAGATATTTCAAAATAAAATGGAACGACTAGGGGTTCCCCTTGCACCAGGAAAGACCGTGGGGCCAGCAACGACATTGACATTTCTGGGGATCGAGATCGATTCAGTTAAAGGGGAGTGTAGGCTCCCTCAGGACAAGGTAGAAAAACTGAGGGGCTTGATTCGGGAGCTGATGGGTAAAAACAAAGCGACCTTGAGGGAATTGCAAGTGCTGGCTGGAAACCTCAATTTTGCAGGCAAAGTGATACCAGCAGGGAGGGCATTTGCCAGAAGTGTAGAACTAAAAACGGTGGGCTTACAACATGCCGCACAGCACGTCAGATTGGGTGCAGAGGTAAAAGAGGATCTCAGAATGTGGGATGGCTTCCTGTCAGGTTCCAGCGGGGTGGCAATCTGGAGGGCGGACTGGGCAAGCAGTCAGAGGCTCAAACTGTTCACGGATTCATCCGGGTCCCTGGGTTTCGGGGCTATCCTGGGGGACAGATGGTGCGGCATGGCGTGGCCAGAGGAATGGCACAAGGAGGGGGTCACAAAAGATATCACGCTACTAGAGCTATTCCCCATAGTGGTTGCGTTCAAGCTGTGGGGCGGGCAGCTGCAAAATTCCAAGGTCTCGCTATGGTCGGACAACTTGGCTGTGGTACAGATCATTAACACAGGATCGTCCAGTAACCCGAGGGTGCTGAGGCTCCTCAGAGAACTCACCAGGAGTTTGTTAGAGTTGAACATCGAGGTTAGAGCACGGCACATTCCAGGGGTGAAAAACACGGCCGCTGATTCTCTGTCTCGTTTACAGTGGGACCGGTTCCGGGAGAGCTGCCCCGAAGCAAGGGAGGAGATGACCCCATTCGAGGTACAATGGTGGGGGATGATTGGGGCGATCTGACCGCATTAGTTGAAACTGCCCTGGCACCCGGTACAACCAAGAGGTACAGGGCTTGTTGGATTCGGTTTACACAGTTCCAAGAGGAGGTACTAGCAGGGGACCCCGGGGAGAACCCGGTGAGAGCATTCATAGGCTGGTGCTGGAAGACAAGGAAGACTCGGGCTTGGGTAAGCTATCACCTAGCGGCCATAGCACATCATGCAAAAGTACACGGGGAGAAGGACCCCACTAAGGAGCATTATGTCATACTGGCCATGAAAGGCTGGGCGAGGCAAAGCACAGCAAAACCGGATGAGAGACGGCCAATCGATATTGGGAAATTGCACGGATTAATTAAATGCCTGGGGGAAGTATGTCGGGATGAATCGGAGCGTGTGCTCTTCTCGGCGGCTTTTACTGTGGCATTTTTTGGGGCGCTCAGAATCAGCGAATTGGTGCCGGAAAACAAGAACGGCAAAGGGAGTGGGTTCTTGCGCGTCAGGGACATCCAAGTGGGGAGCGCTCAGGTCGTCATTTATGTGAGGCGGTCAAAGACGGATCAGAAAGGAAAGGGTACGGCGCTGACCGTACATGCCATTCAGGCGAGCAGGGTTTGCCCGGTGGCGGCAGCGGCAAACTTTATGCGACAGAGGCGGCCATCAGGGGCTGAGGCGCCATGGCTCACTCACAAGGATGGGTCCGCGCTAAGCCGATTTCAGTTCAAAAAAGTAATGTCCCTTGGGCTGGAGAGAATGGGTATGGCAGGGGGCCAGTTTGGGACACATTCCTTTCGGATTGGGGCCGCCACCTCAGCATCAGTCGGGGGGCTAGGGGCCGAAGAGATTAAGAGATTGAGGAGATGGTCGTCAGGATGTTATAAACGTTATGTCAGGCCGGAAAAAGTGTAAAGATAACCATGCCGTTCCCTCCATGTCACTTACCAGCAGTGCACCAAAGGAAACTACGCACAGTATGGGTGGTGGGGCACTCATTCATCTCAAGGGCAAAGGCAAGCTGGAACCAGCAGCAAGAGATCTTGACGGCAGGAGAATTCAAGATCAAATGGCACGGGGTGCCAGGGATGAAATGGGCCCAGCTGAAAGGGCAATTGCATACGCTGCTAAACAAACGGCGGAAGCCGGATGTGTTGGTAATACACTTGGGAGGGAACGACCTGACCAGCTTAGGGAGGGGGATCTTGCTGAGAGACATCACAAGCTCTTTACAGGAAATATCAGCACAGATGGGGGAGACGGAGATCATCTGGTCCGAGGTGATTCCGCGGTTGCAATGGAGGGGGGCAGCAAACCATTCGGCGGTAGAGAAATCAAGGAGGAAGCTGAACGGGGCAGTGGCCAAATTCTGCAAGGGCAGAGGTTTCTATCAGATCAGGCATGGTCTGATTGACGGGAAGACCCCCGAGTATTTCTTAGCCGATGGGGTGCACTTATCCCCTAAGGGAATGGAGCTCTTTTTCTGGAACATTTGCACCAAATTGCTGGAATTGTGAGAAGGAATGAGGAAGAAGGGAGCCAACGGAGGGCGGGAACCCACCGGTTGACGTGGCGGTGTTTGGGCAACCAAGCACAAATGATAGACTCCGGACGAGCCAGAAGGAAACAGAATGGGTCTTCGCTCTTCTGTACCAGCGCCTCTTGGGCCTAAACGGCGGGGGCGCCTGGTAGGAACAAACAAGGCTCAGCTTCCCCCCCGAAACAAACGGCGCTCTCCCCACCCACGGACCCCTGCACGGGCAGGATAGGAACAGGTACAATGGGTCGGGGGAGTTGGGGGCCTACTATACCAAGTATAGGGGGAAGCAAAGGAAATCCGGCAAGCAAGCGCCACACGCGCAGAATGAGGTCACTATTGTGTACAAATACTTCTGTTGTCATGGAAATAAAACTGCGGCCAATTTTGCCAATTGAAATCTTGTGTCATGCCAATTCATGGGGGTTAAAAACATTGTGTGCATGCGCAAAGATAATTGGGAGTAAAGGCAAATGGACGGCTGCAGGGGTTATGGAGCTGACGACGGAAAACGTCCGCAAAATGGAGGAGGCAGCAGGGTAACCCCTGCGGGGTCATGCCGCCGGGAGCGGGGGCCCTCACCCGGAAGGGTAAAGGACAAGGGGGCGAAACGGCGCCAAAGCTGAATGGGCCAGAAAGCCCGCGAAGGATAAACAAAAGGAAGGGGGCGGGGCTTGCAGGATATAAGCAGGCGGGACCAGGGACCAGGCATCTCGCTCCTGCACTGGGACCCGGTCGCCGCCACCTGACAAGGACAAGGAATTTCGTTTCCACCCACCCACCCGCGAAATACAAGGAGGAGGACACCCGGGTTGTGCTGTCGCAGGGCACCCAGGTCAGAAGATGACAAGTTGGCGGTGTTTGGGCAACCAAGCACAAATGATAGACTCCGGACGAGCCAGAAGGAAACAGAATGGGTCTTCGCTCTTCTGGACCAGCGCCTCTTGGGCCTAAACGGCGGGGGCGCCTGGTAGGAACAAACAAGGCTCAGCTTCCCCCCCGAAACAAACGGCGCTCTCCCCACCCACGGACCCCTGCACGGGCAGGATAGGAACAGGTACAATGGGTCGGGGGAGTTGGGGGCCTACTATACCAAGTATAGGGGGAAGCAAAGGAAATCCGGCAAGCAAGCGCCACACGCGCAGAATGAGGTCACTATTGTGTACAAATACTTCTGTTGTCATGGAAATAAAACTGCGGCCAATTTTGCCAATTGAAATCTTGTGTCATGCCAATTCATGGGGGTTAAAAACATTGTGTGCATGCGCAAAGATAATTGGGAGTAAAGGCAAATGGACGGCTGCAGGGGTTAAGAAAGTTCGATCAAAATAAGTCGACTAAACCTGCCACCATCACGATTTTATTGTGCAGAACTGTCTCCTACAGTCCTGCTTCTTCTGTATCCTGATCTAGTGACCCTCTGCATTTCCATAGGTGTTTCTTTTCCTCGTTCCCAACCAAAAACTTAAGAAACAAGCATTGGCAATGTCAACACTTTGGGCTTTTGTGCAGACATGGGAAAGACACTTGCCAGGCACAACAGGCCAAACTAAAAAGGTTATGGGGGCAGGGATTAACTAAAAGCCAAGTAATGCCCGGCAGTGGCCATTCAGTGGGCATCTGGGCTGCAATGCTGGTATTCCACTGTTTAAAACATAAGCTGCATGTCTCTCCCGTGCCCGTTGGCCTGTGGTTGCCAGGCATGTCTGCTACCCTTTGCTGGCCCTGGGCACCAGTGGGAAGATTAAGAGCTGTTTGCATCACAGAGCTGTTTGCAGCACTCAGCGTGACTGTTGCTGTCGTTTTTGAAGAAACCCCCACACGTGTAACTTAGGACACTACGAGGAAAGGGGAGTGTTCCCAGGGGTGTGTTAGGATGTGTGGGCGTGTCAAGGGGTGTCTGAATGGGGAAAGGGTATATGTGCAAACAGGTATAGTTTCGTGTGTTTTCACAGAAATGTAAAGTTGTCATAGAAAGGTTTGTGAACACACTTCAGCTGCACCATAGCTTTCTAGTTGTAGCTGATGGATGCGTTGGGCCCGATTCATGGAATATTTGCACGGTTCAAAGTGAATTTGCACTGCTGAAAAGTGACTTTGCACTGCCGACACAAACCCTGATTCATGGAACTGTGCAAAGTCCGTGCAAAGTCATTTTGAACTGCAAAAATGGCTATGCGCTGACTTTGCCCGGACCGTGCACTGCAAAAATACACTTTGTACAGTTCCACGAATCGGGGTTTGTGTCGGCAGTGCAAAGTCACTTTTCAGCAGTGCAAATTCACTTTGAACTGGGCAAATATTCCATGAATCGGGCCCATAGTGTGCAAGTGAATACACGTGTATGTATCTTTGTAGGGTGTGTGTAGGAAGAGAAATCGTAAATATTTTATTGGGAGAGCAAGTTTGCAAACATTTTTAAATGTGTTGTTTTCCTTGTAAATTCACCTGGAGCAGTGCACCTTGTCAGACTTCACTGCTTGGCTTTGAAATAGACACATATTTTCTGACAGTAATAATGTACACCTGATTTCTTTGTGAATACTGCTTAGGGGCCTGGGTTACATCCATTTAACGTATGTCAAGAACTTCCAATCTTTGTAAATCAGCCCCCAACTTTGGGTGCGAGTGAAGAAGACGCCGTTTGCATTCCACCCATGCCCACAAACACACTGTCGGGCACCGCATGTCACGTTATGTTAAAGGTTCTTAACCCGCGCACTGCTGCACCTGCGTGGTCTCTTGGCGCTCTGGTGGATCTGTAAGGCAAGGAGGCGGCGGGTCAGTTAATAGGGCTGAGGGGGAAAGAAGAGCAAGAGAGCTGTGATGTGCTGTTGGCAGCTTCAGTTTGTTGACCCCGTTCACTGAGCGCAGGTGTGTTTTTCAGTTGGTAGCCGCCATGTGGTGTTGAGCGAGGCTATGTGTGGTTTGTATCGTTGTTGTGTATGTCGGGACAAGAAAAACAATTGGTGTACTGAGGGTTGTTTCGTAGCACTTTACATAGGAGGTAACACTCAATACCCCGACCTCGGAATGTTGTGCGGCTGGTTGAACACAGATCTTAGCAGCGAGCGCTCTACTCCCTGAGCTATTGGAATGACATCATTATTATGTTTGTGCACAGTTTCATTGCTTAGCGCCCTTGTCCTGCAAAAGCTGACTCGAAGTGAAACGTCACAACAAGGTTTTAGTTGCCTGTTTAAGCGACTCAAAAAAAAAATGCCACCAGCCAGGTCCTCCCAAACCCCACCAGAATATGCCCTCGAACGACCAGTCTGTCGACATGAGGTGCCTAAGAAAACGACACCAAAGATAAAATCTGTCAAGTCTGAGGTATCTATAAATCACACCACTTCTGTGGACAAATACCGCAGTTACGGCTGCCCATCCATGCACTCTAGAATGCAGCTACGGCTATGTCACGTCCGGTCTAGCACCTTGCATTGAAACCCCTGACGTGTCTCAACACCCCTGCCATTTGTATACAGCGACAACCTACCAAAACATTCGGTCTACCTGGGCACACCTCTATTCTCCAGCACTAGAACTCTATCTTAAACTGCCGACAGCCGCAGCCCGTGCCTGACCTCTAGGTTGCTTACTAGGGCCCAGCTAACCCCCCCGCCACAAAGTCCTAACCCAGCAGAATACACACACGCATCGTGAAGTAAACTTAGAATTTTCCCATACATGGACTTCGGTCCCCAAGGGCGTTCCAACCACAAAGCGCATTAAGGCCATACAAATGGGGAAATAGCACTATGTAAATGACGACTACAATACTATACAAGTTAAAGAGATGCTTGTGTCAGTTGTACTTTAATGCACTTGGGGTCAACATGCATGTTACACTTCTTAGCATAACCTAATGATTTGAACTGCCAAATGAGTTGATTCTTTAAAGAAAATCACAAGAACGCAAGACGTGGGTTTGTCCTGTTTGACTTTTTTGGTTTTGGAAAAGGAAGAAAAGATGTATGTTTTCCCAATTATTTGGTATTTATTGGTACATATAGGGCGCACTTTTTATCTTTTAACAAATTGTTTTTTTTTTTTATAACACGCTGAATAGCTGAGTTCAGTTTCTAAGCGCGAATCTAGGATTCAAATCTCTGTTTCTCTGCGTGGTCTTGCTTTTAAGACCAGCACGTTGCCCCTGTGCTATCCTCCGTTCACCGTTCCTTTTGCCAAAGCGCTCTACAAAGAAATTATACAAAACGGTGCATAAAACAACTAATACTGGCAGAAATAAAATAGTGTCAGCAAGAAATGGTACATACAATTAGTTATCAGAAAAAATTGCAAAAACATGTTTTAGGTGGTCACGAGAGATATATCAAGAGGATGAGGAGCAAACAGCCAAGGGAAGGGGAGTCCAGTACTTAGGGGCCAGAAGGGAAAAATAGCAAAAGCGAGAGAAGGCACACAGAGGTTCAGAGACAGAAAGAAGAAGGAATTGAGATCGAAGAGGCTGGGAAGAGGAATAGAAAGAGAGAAGGCAGGAGAGACAGGCGGGAGCCAGACCATGAAGACGCTAATACACAGTAGAGACGAAAGGAGAAAGCAGACGGGAGTCGAAAGGTAATTAGAGAGAAGAGAAGAGGAAATAGAGGAGTGGGGAGACTGAGAAAAGAACACAGAGAGCTGAGTTATAAACAGAGCAGAGGGCAGTAAGGTGGGAGGAGGGGAGACCAAACAGAAGAACTGACCAATCGTCAAGTTGAGAAAGAATTAAAGACGCGATGAGAGTAGGGTGACCAGATGTCCTGGTTTTGCTGGGACGGCCCCAGTACTTAGTGCTCTGTCCCCCTTTCTCAAGATTATGCTACCATTGGAAACTGCAGTGGTCCCGGTTTTTGTAGTAGGTCTTCATGGCTGGCAGGCAGGAATGCACAATCTCGCACAGACGAAATGCTGCATTTTACAACTTAAGATAGTGTTAGCTTATGATACATTTATTTTAGTTTGTGTTTATTTGAACAGTAACACTCAAACCAGCTTCTCCTCCAAATGCTACTCAAGTGTAGTGCCTTCACAGCCACTTTCAATAGTTAGTCATACTTTTATGTTAGTTGCCCTGTCCTGGTTTTTTACTTTTTAAATCTGGTCACCCTACATGATGAGAAGTGTGGTGGCATGAAATGAGAGAAAAGGGTGGGCACGATGAATATTATAGAGGTGGAAATGGCATTTACCAGTGGCCATTGTGATGTGAGAAGAAAAGGAGAGGGATGAGTCAAAGAAGACACCAAGGTTGCGTGAGGAGGCTGAGAATGGGGCAATGCACGGGGGGAAGGAAAGACCAACTGGGGACAAAGAAGGGCAGGGAGAAGATGCAGAAAAGAATAGAATTTCAGTCTTATAGAGATTGAGATGCAAAAAATGAAAGCGCGTCCATGATTTGACGGCTGGACAACGGTTTGAGATAGTGGACTACAGGGAATCAGAAAAGGGGGGAAGAGAAAAGAGAGCTGAGAATGGGCCGCATAAAAGAGACAAGAGAGACCGAATTAACGGATGAGCTCAATTAATGGATGAAACAACATGTTGGGATTTTCTGAATTTCTCAGAATAGTTGTTATTGTCTTGAAGCATGAAATTTACACAGCACCAAAAATACCATCCAATACTAAGCAGCCTCAGAGTGTCTGGATAACCTCTCCTCTTCCCCTGCAACACTTTGAAGTGGCCTGAGGGTGGTATAAGCACTAAACAAGCAACTATGATAATAGTGCATACATTGCTTCCCTCCATCTCTTTCTTCGCTTCTCCTTCCCTCTTGCCACCCACAGTCCTCAGTCCTCGCCTCGCCATCCTCCGTGCTTTGATACAGCCTCATGGCACTATGAGAACTATACAAGGAACATGAAATGAGATGTTGACCTCCTTCCTAGTCTTGATTTCTTCTTCTTCTTCTTCTTCTTCTTCACCAATCTCTGCTCCTCTCTCCGTCTCCTCTTTCTCTCTCAAAGCTTTGAAGCAGCTTCATGGCAGTGTATGTGTGCTTTGCGTGCAGTAAATCAATACAATGTTGGCCTCCCTCTGCTTTTTGCTCCTTCTCTCTACCTGCTCCTTATTTTCTCCTCTTCCCCATCAGTGATTTGAGGTGGATTCAGCTTTCTCCTTCCCACTCACCGCCATTTACACACCACTTGTATGTGTGGTTTCTCTGTAGGATTTGTTCAAAACCAAACTAAAAACCTACCTCCTCAACTCAAAGTTACCCTCTAAACCTGCCTTTCATTTGCATTTTAAATAACATGTTCCCTCACCTTCAACCTGCCTCTGTCCCTCACTTTCTCTGCCTCCACGGCAGCACTTCAACCATCATGGTCACATCCGGAGCAGAGCTGGCTGTACCAACTACCTGCACTTAAAAATGTCTAATGTTGAATGTCCTTAAGTCAACCCTCGCATTGTCCCAGGTGATGGCTCCATTTACTCCCCTCCACCACCTGGTCAGAATGCCACTCAAATGCACCCCATTAGAAGAAGTTCACTGCTTCCCGTCAAATCTGATTTCGTATCTATTCTATGTTCTTTTGTGATCAAATGAGCATCAGCGGCCCTTTGTCACCCATTCCCCAACCCCTGAGGCTAGCAAGGCTCCTACACAAGCAGCATACAAATGGTTAATGGTTTATTCAAATGGAAATTGCACGGAGGGAGCCTTCTGCAGCATCTAAGTGCAAAGAAGGGCCCATGAGTGCAAACGTTTCTGCCACGTAGTGGTAAAGTTAAGAGTAATCCCAGTAAAAGTGTCAGTGCCTCTTGCAAATGAGGCGCTTTCAATGGATTCCTATGAGATCTGAGTGCATGTCCTGGTGGTAAATGCAGCGGATTCCAGAGGAATTCATAGCACGAGCGCCAGCATGAAAGCCCACACTGGCAGTAAGTCAGCCCCCTCTGTCCGTCATAGCATGAAATGAAGGTGAACAGGGTATGTCCGCTCAGCTCCATAACTTCCCCTGCCGGAGGCATGAACATTTGGTGCATTGGAAAGAGTGGGGGAAATAGTCTTTTACCGCCACTTTTTCCAATCCGAACCATGAGCACATGACCCCTAGGTCATATGTATAGTGCTCAATTCCCCTGGGGCTACATTATTGCACATGTGCACTGGTGGAAGCGCACATCTGAACAGTTAAAGCACTAAACATATGGTCCTGGTGCAAACATGCTTTGTAAGAATGCCACTTGTGCAGTAGGGCAGTTTTGCCAGAATGATAATACTGTGCAAATTTGACCTTAGACCGGTGTAAAGTCTCTGCAATGAGGCCCTGAGTGTGCACATAGAGTATGCACATGCAGAGGTCTGTGTACATTTCGTAAAGTGTTGTTCTGTAGAGGAACATGTTCTTTTAAAAGAAAGAATGTGGTGGTCTGACATCAAGGATTTGGTTCTTGCATGCCCCTGATTTTTGGCCTGACGACGCCCCTGGTCAGGGCAGACCTTAGTGCAGGGCGAGCCGGTCGACCCGCCAGGGCGCCAAGCAAAGCCCCTGAGGGCACCATTAGCCCCCTGCTACGCCGGCTCTGGGGAATCTTTCAAGGGCTCCCCCGAATTGGCATAATGGGAGAAGGCGCAGCAGGAGCCCTTTTGTTATTAAATGCGCCCACGGCGGCAGGGCACATTTAATAACAAATCCTTTGCATCATCACCCTATTCACATGATTACCTCGCGCTCTGACGCGGGAGCGAGGCGGTTTGCATTGGAATAGGGCACTCATGGATTAGCATGAGGGCCCTATTCCAGTGATTAACCCCCTGTGAGGCGCAGAACAGGGGAGATTGAAAATAAATGTGTCGCATCCTGCCCCCCGCACTGTTGACCAAGGGCACACGGGGAGGAGTGGCGCCAATTTACCCAAGGCGCTACTGCCGCTAAGGCCGGCCCTGCCCCTGGTGACTGTCGATAATGCAGGGCAGACACTGTCAGGTCGTTCTTCTGCAGAGCCCTATTTTTGCATTTAAAAACAAGTTAGAAAATAGCATGTGAGGTGTTATCATCTACTGCGCACTGATTTCCTGTATGGGCTAGGCATTTCTTCGGGTGGCAGCACCACTCAGGGTCGGATTGGCCCCGCAGCCTTTCGGCCCGTGGCCAATATCCTCCCTGGGGAGTGGGGACGGGTTGGAAAAAAAAATCTGAAAAAAATATCTTTTTTCCCCACATTTAAAAAAAAAAATTCTAAAAGCCTTTCATCCTTCTTATGTCGCTAAATGAGTACCAGCACAAGTTGGGCGATATTGTATGCATATTTGTTCTATAAAAAAGAGCTTAAGCGTAAGTGCTATACAATAACATATTATCATTTGGCCTTGGACGTCTGCTTGCATTCACAGTAATTTAGTGTACTTAGGAACAACGCTATTTGATGCCACTTCCTGTTTTGTCAAGGGGTGAAAAGTCGTGTTTCATTTCAGAATGTCATTTTGTGGTGGGGTCAAATGACATCACTTCTGCTGATGTCATCAGAGGTCAAAGGTTGTGAAGCAAAGAGTGGGCCACTTTTTTGAGGTGAGGAGGGGCCACTTTTTTTGGTGACCGGGCCTATTTCTTGTCCCAGTTCGACCCTGGAACCACTTTTCTAATTTGCTGAAGGCTCAACAACCCTTTCGTAAATCAGAAAAGTGGCTGACTTTTGGCAATGCTTGCAGTAACACTGTGCACCTGGTGCCCCCACAACAATAGGTTTCATCGGCGTTTGCAGCTGTAAAGCATGCATTGGACGCGACCCTGCAATCCTTGCATCCAATGAACAGTGGTGCTGGAAACCAGAGGGGACAATGTCTGCTTTTCAGAGAGCTTTTGCGGGCCTTGGAGTCGGGACCTTAGAGTCGAATTGGCGCCCATTAGAAAGTAGCACCCGTGTGCCCCTCCCTGCCAGCTGATACCCGTGTGAACTCCTCTCTGATCGTGTCAGCACGAAGCAGTGACGGCTGTTTGTGGACACCCTCTGGCAGAGGAAAGCGCGTGCGTGACGTCGCGCGCGCTAACCACAACGTCCCCTGAACTTTGACTTCCGGCTGCCAGAAAAGAATTAACCCCGGCAGAGTCAAGGCACGTCACGCTGCTGCGCGGGTAAACACAACCACCCTGTTTATTTTAGTGTAAATGGCTTGGACGGAATTTGACATGTGCGGATAAACAATTCTCTTGCGTTGTGAGAAGTGAAGCTCGTGCGAGGTCGCACACTCGCCAGTGTAAGACACCCCCATGTCAAGACTCTGGGCGATTCATGTGTTCAGGGAAAGAGAAAACAAGTAGAGTCTCCGGCATATTAAAAATAGAGATTAGAGAGGCTGATTTCTAATGTCTTATTATTGCCTGGGATTAAATCTTGGGTAGTTTTAGCCAATCAGCTTCCTTGAACCGAGGCTTATTAGCAGGGCCGGCCTAAGGGAAGGGACGCTCGGGGCGCCATGCAACGCCAGCTCGAGGGAGTCTTTCAACGGCTCCCCGAGCGGGCGTGATGGGAGAAGACACGGCAGGCGTCCTATTGAAATTAAATGCACCTAGCGTGGGAGCGGGGCGCATTTAATAACAATAGGGTGCTGATGCTTTTGCATCAGCACCCTATTGAGGCGATTACCTCCCTGCTCCTGCGCATGGCGGTTTTCACTGGAATAGGGTGCTGATGCTTTTGTATCAGCGCAAAAACAAAGAGGTGATGGCTGGAAGGTTTGGAATGAATCTTAACCACTGGCATTGCTCTGGGCAACCCTCCAGACCACTGTTCTTCGCCTGCCAAGCCATTACAGAAGGGGAAAGATCATATGCCAATCAGGCTTGGCCCCACCCCAAAAGGGGCAGTCCAGCCCAAACTGCTAGGTCACATCCCTTCTGCACGAGACCACAAGCATCCCCAAACATGTTTCGCCCTTGTTGGGGCTCATCAGTGAGGAGTAGCTTGGGTCTCTAGGCCCAGCAGGCACGGAACCCACGTCTGGGCATACCCGTCCCACTCGGGGTGACAAAGCAAAAACAAAGAGGTGATGGCTGGAAGGTTTAGAATGAATCTTAACCACTGGCATTGCTCTGGGCAACCCTCCAGACCACCGTTCTTCGCCTGCCAAGCCATTACAGAAGGGGAAAGATCATATGCCAATCAGGCTTGGCCCCACCCCAAAAGGGGCAGTCCAGCCCGAACTGCTAGGTCACATCCCTTCTGCACGAGACCACAAGCATCGCCAAACATGTTTCGCCCTTGTTGGGGCTCATCAGTGAGGAGTAGCTTGGGTCTCTAGGCCCAGCAGGCATGGGACCCACGTCTTGGCATACCCGTCCCACTCGGGGTGACAAAGCAAAAACAAATAGGTGATGGCTTGAAGGTTTAGAATGAATCTTAACCACTGGCATTGCTCTGGGCAACCCTCCAGACCACCGTTCTTCGCCTGCCAAGCCATTACAGAAGGGGAAAGACCATATGCAAATCAGACTTGGCCCCACCCCAAAAGGGGCAGTCCAGCCCGAACTGCTAGGTCACATCCCTTCTGCACGAGACCACAATCATCCCCAAACATGTTTCGCCCTTGTTGGGGCTCATCAGTGAGGAGTAGCTTGGGTCTCTAGGCCCAGCAGGCACGGGACCCACTTCTGGGCATACCCGTCCCACTCGGGGTGACAAAGCAAAAACAAAGAGGTGATGGCTGGAAGGTTTAGATTGAATCTTAACCACTGTCATTGCTCTGGGCAACACTCCAGACCACTGTTCTTCGCCTGCCAAGCCATAACAGAAGGGGAAAGACCATATGCAAATCAGGCTTGGCCCCACCCCAAAAGGGGCAGTCCAGCCCAAACTGCTAGGTCACATCCCTTCTGCACGAGACCACAAGCATCCCCAAACATGTTTCGCCCTTGTTGGGGCTCATCAGTGAGGAGTAGCTTGGGTCTCTAGGCCCAGCAGGCACGGGACCCACGTCTGGGCATACGCGTCCCACTCGGGTTGACAAAGCAAAAACAAAGAGGTGATGGCTGGAAGGTTTAGAATGAATCTTAACCACTGGAATTGCTCTGGGCAACCCTCCAGACCACGGTTCTTCGCCTGCCAAGCCATTACAGAAGGGGAAAGACCATATGCAAATTAGGCTTGGCCCCACCCCAAAAGGGGCAGTCCAGCCTGAACTGCTAGGTCACATCCCTTCTGCACGAGACCACAAGCATCCCCAAACATGTTTCGCCCTTGTTGGGGCTCATCAGTGAGGTGTAGCTTGGGTCTCTAGGCCCAGCAGGCACGGGACCCACGTCTGGGCATACCCGTCCCACTCGGGGTGACAAAGCAAAAACAAAGAGGTGATGGCTGGAAGGTTTAGAATGAATCTTAACCACTGGCATTGCTCTGGGCAACCCTCAAGACCACCGTTCTTCACCTGCCAAGCCATTACAGAAGGGGAAAGACCATATGCAAATCAGGCTTGGCCCCACCCCAAAAGGGGCAGTCCAGCCCGAACTGCTAGGTCACATCCCTTCTGCACGAGACCACAAGCATCCCCAAACATGTTTCGCCCTTGTTGGGGCTCATCAGTGAGGAGTAGCTTGGGTCTCTAGGCCCAGCAGGCACGGGACCCACGTCTGGGCATACGCGTCCCACTCGGGTTGACAAAGCAAAAACAAAGAGGTGATGGCTGGAAGGTTTAGAATGAATCTTAACCACTGGAATTGCTCTGGGCAACCCTCCAGACCACGGTTCTTCGCCTGCCAAGCCATTACAGAAGGGGAAAGACCATATGCAAATTAGGCTTGGCCCCACCCCAAAAGGGGCAGTCCAGCCTGAACTGCTAGGTCACATCCCTTCTGCACGAGACCACAAGCATCCCCAAACATGTTTCGCCCTTGTTGGGGCTCATCAGTGAGGAGTAGCTTGGGTCTCTAGGCCCAGCAGGCACGGGACCCACGTCTGGGCATACCCGTCCCACTCGGGGTGACAAAGCAAAAACAAAGAGGTGATGGCTGGAAGGTTTAGAATGAATCTTAACCACTGGCATTGCTCTGGGCAACCCTCAAGACCACCGTTCTTCACCTGCCAAGCCATTACAGAAGGGGAAAGACCATATGCAAATCAGGCTTGGCCCCACCCCAAAAGGGGCAGTCCAGCCCGAACTGCTAGGTCACATCCCTTCTGCACGAGACCACAAGCATCCCCAAACATGTTTCGCCCTTGTTGGGGCTCATCAGTGAGGAGTAGCTTGGGTCTCTAGGCCCAGCAGGCACGGGACCCACGTCTGGGCATACCTGTCCCACTCGGGGTGACAAAGCAAAAACAAAGAGGTGATGGCTGGAAGGTTTAGAATGAATCTTAACCACTGGCTTTTGTATATGCACCCTATTCGAGTGATTAACTCCCTGCTCTGGCACGGCATTGACCAGGGGCGCACGGGAGGAGGGGTTGGAGCACCAGATTTTTCATTCACTGCCCAGGCTGCTGCCGCCGCTAAGGCCGACACTGCTTATAAGTCCCTGTATAGTGCTGTAACTCCCAAGATGAATGCCGCACCACAGTGACTCCACATCCCTGCCATTGCTCACGCACACTCTGCTCCTCCTTGCACACTGTCCTTGTCCGCCCCCCTCTGATGTTCGTCCTTCACGCTTCCCTCAGCGCTACACTGAGCCCCATGTTTTGCTGCTAGGTTCTGAGATGGTCTGTCTGAGAGGACTTGTAGTACTATTATGCACCACTACGGTGGACATCTGCCCCAGGTACGGCTATCCATCCACTAACACTCTAACAGCCCAAACTCTTAAGGTCTGTGGTTTCAATCTCTAGGGGCTAAGGACCTGGATATAGTCTATGCATAACTCGATGAATTTGAGTTACCATTGTTATCGGGATATTCAACTTGATTAACAAGATTAACCAACATTTATTTAATACAAAAAGATTGTTTTAAAATAGATATTCAATTAAAACCATAATAAAGTGACTCATGCTGGATAAAGTGACCAGTGCATAACACCTCATCCGTGACTTGAAGGGCAAGTACAGTACATTACAAAAATGACAAATCAAATCAACAAATTACTAATCACTCGTATCACGTTTTTGAAGGCACAAATACAATGTTGCAACCACAATTCTCCTTTGGACTAATGGTACATGTTCAAGACCTGCTCACCGATACATGTATGGACTTAAATTGGATAAGCCTTTAGGATAGTCTATTAAGTATTAATCTTAAAACAAAACCACTGACTGTTATTGTTCAGAATGAAGCAACATGTTTTGTTCCTCTACTCTGATTTCCAGGTTGTTCAGGGAACTTCTTCAGGGGTAGAAAAGCAATGATCGTGCAATCAATCTATCTTGTGTCAATTGTACAGCATGGAGCAGCATAGCACACACACTGGGATATTCTTAACTTAGATCCTCACTGTGTTCCTTATCGTTGGAGAATGTCCCCTCGACCATAGAAACAAGGAATCCCATTATCTAATTATCTATGGATGTTCTTTTTTAATGTCTATACAGCACTTGATATTGCCCTAAGGGACTCGCAGTATAGATTGTGAGTTGACTTCTGTTCCAATCACAAAAAGGTCAGGTGTGTTTTGATCGAACAGTGGCACCTAAAATTTAAATTTAAATCTATATGTGGCATTGCAGTAAACCCTGACAGTGACTCCACATCCCTGTCATTGCTCACGCACACTCTGCTCCTCCTTGCACACTGTCCTTGTCTGCCCCCCTCTGCCGTTCGTCCTTCATGCTACACTGAGCCCCATGCTTTGCTGCTCGGGTCTGAGAAGGTCTGTCTGAGAGGATAACTTGTAGGACTATTATGCACCACCTCGGTGGACATCTTCCCCAGGCATGGGTATCCATCCACACACAGTAGAATACAGCTACGACCTACGACAGCTGGACATTTAATGTTTTTAAGCCTACTTACTCCAGACTTGCCTCAACACCTCTGCCACTAGGATACAGCAACAACCTACGACAAAATGTGGTCAAGGTGGACACATAACGAGTCTCTTGCACTCGCACACACTTGTGACCCCTCCCCCAGCACCCACCAACATGCCTGTCCTCTTGGGATGCTTACTGGAGCTTCGCCAGCCTATCTAATCCCTAATCTTGCTTGGCGAAATGCACACACGCATTGTAAGCCTTTTGAGAAATTTCCCATACCTGGACTTCGGTCCCCGAGGTCGTTCGCACCACAAGCGCTTTGAGGCTATAATAATGGCCAAAAGTGCTATATAAATGATTAGTAGTACTGCTATTAGGAGGCGGCCTTGTGCTTATGTTGGTTGCTGCTTATAGAGCGTACTATTGCCTGCAGTAGGGACTCCTGAGTCAAAACCCTGAATTTAGTCCTTCGTCTGAATAGGTATGTTTTAGTGGAGGATGATCTGGTTAAATGGCAGCTGCCAGTTAATTAAGCATATGAGTTGGCCATAACTCATAATTGTCTCGGGAGGACAGCTCAAGGGCAACGTGCTCGCCTTCGAAGCTAGACGACACGGAGCAACACAGGCTCGATCCCCGGGTCCGCCCTTAGAAACCTTTGGGTATTAAGCGTATTATAAATAACCGATCATAACTAGAAAATGTACCATTAGAAAGTCTCTTCTATGCTTCGGCTTCATCCTTGACCTCTAGCGTCTCCAGGATTCACAAGTAAAGATCAGGTCTCTCCCAGGAGTGAACGGGGTCCGCTAAACAGTAGGGTGATCAAACATTGCAAGGAAACGCTGCTAATAAGCGTTCAACTCTTATAGGGCTTAAACAGGTAGTAGTAAACACAACAGTGCCTGGGCACTAAATGTGTGTGCGGCCCTGTAGTTGGCACGGAGCATCTTCTTCCCAAACACTGCTGTTTTTCTGATCAGCCTCAGAATACTGCAAGTACAGAGAGTCCATTTGGTGAGTGCCAGGGGTGTTGCTAGGTCTGGAAAAGACCCGGGGCTATGCTGATATTGGAACTGGGGGCTAGCTAGCCTTTTGGCTGTAGCTCCTGAGATTCTATCCGGGGAAGCAACCAAAAGACCAGGGGCTATAGCCACCTTAGCCCCCCCTAGCAACGCCTCTGGTGAGTGCATAGACTTGCTTTATTCTTCCTTACGCATTTGATGCACAACTCATATAGCTCAATTCCACAGAGGGAACCGGCCACTTCAATCTGACTGCTGTTTCTAATCAGAATGCCTTTGCTTACAGGCTTGTATGGAACATGCACTGCTCTTTTTGTACTCACTCTTGGCATATGCAGGTGGATCATATTGAGCTCCTTCTTTGCCATATCACACAGCTGTCACTAACTCAATATTTGATTCAAGCACACTAGGACCTCTTCTCTGGCTATTAACCCTCATTTCCCTGAATTCCCTTGCATAGGCCATACTCATATTGATGCTAACAGCTCCTGTTGGAAATACATACTTGTCGCTCATCTTATTGTAATTATGCATGATCAAATCCTGTTCAAGGCAGCTGTCATGTACATCGCCTACAAAGTAGTCACAATCAAAGCACTGCTCTTCCTGGCTACGAAACCCACCACCAGCTAAATTATACACATTAGTACCCGGCACGTGTTTTTCTTAGTGTTACAAACGCAACGATTGGTTGGTTTGCGAGCCTTATCAAATAGTAAGGACGCTCATACTATTGCACGTGCCTCGCGCTTGTGTTTGCTTGTTTTTTGGTTTTTTTCAGGCTGCCATGGAAAGGTAGAAGGGACTACACGTAGTTCCATCTCCCTGTTCCATGACAGCGATTTATTTTTGTTGGGCTTTTTATTCAATTTACTTGAATGGCCACCATGGAAAGGGAGAAGAGACTACATGTAGTCCCTTCTCCCCCTCCATGGTGGCAATTTTCTTTGTTTACTATGGCCACCACGGAAAGAGAAAAAGGAACACGTTTTTCTGTCTGCAGCAGCCATTTTTTTTAACTTTCTTTTGTTTGGATGCGAAATGCAAGGCGTCTCGCAGCCAAAAAAACTCTACCATTAGTACCCCAGTCTAATGGGCCAGAGTACTAATGGCAATAAGTCCCTCACCTGCGGGCCATTACCACATAAGGTAATGCCCCCGGGGCCTTGGTTAAGGCCCTCGCTATGCTCGGGCTTGTAACTATGGGTCTCGGGGTAATTACCTTATGTGGTTATGGTAATGGCCTGCAGGCTCTGGTCTTTTTGCCTAAATATACTAGGGTACGGTTCCTTGTATGGTCTTGATCACCCAGGTCATAACGATACATACAAATAAACAAAGATCAAGACCTAAAGTAGCAAACAGAGCTGACCGTAATCTAATTATAGTCATACACCTCCAAATAGTGAAAATAAATTATTTATTTTTTTCTCTTTGTTTCTAATGGTTTACAATATAAAAGATATATATACACAAATGGTGACACCTCACTTCACTCGATAGAATGCATGCATACCATACGTATCATACACAATATACACACATTTGTTACCACACAACAAAAAACAATCACATATAATGCATAGGCTCTTTCTATGTACCAGGGCGAGAGACTAACAACACATATTTCCTAATTTTCATACACCTATTTTCACAATGTGTCAATTTCTTGACAAAATGTAGTCGACACGTGTTTCAGCTGGAATTTGGAGTCTTTAAATATGGCTCTATGGTGCTCCGGCCTTCATCAGGATGGGAGTGGAATGCATAAGATACACAACTCCTTACATCGTCTTGTATTTGTGGGTGTCTACAAAAAAGTATTACTTACATTGGGATTTATGCTCTGTCTATACTTATCAATTACTATTGAATAAATCATCACACATATTTTACAAATCAATGAATTCAAAAGCAATAACCTTGATCCATACCTATAATAGTTATGCTGTGAGCTTTCGTCTCGCTGTCTATCAGTCCTTTGCTGGTGACTGACCCTCTTATGGATGGAACCGCCTGATGGTAAAAAAGGTACAGGGGGAAGAACTACAACACCTCCATGAGTGTGTCCATGTCACTGTTAATCATCAGCATCATTCTCAAGTAATTTACCTGCAGCCTACACACTCCTATTGCTCCAATAGACTCCTAAAGTTTCAGATGGACATGTAGATCAATATTCACTTCAGCCCCTGATGTATTTGGTGCTGCCAGTTTTAAATGGTAATACCTGCAGGAAATAAACCATAGTACCAACTCATCAGTATCTCTACTCAGCACCCAGCTGTCTACATTTTCTGGTACGCTCTTCTCTGTCTTACCTGTCAACTGGAATAATTGGACACAGTGAAATTCCAATCGTGTGATCTATAGATGTGGCACACCAGATCACCAATTCCTCTGGCTATGCAGGGGCATGCAAGGCCACCTTCCTCTGATGGAGTCTACACAAAACAACAACAGGCATGCAATACATGTCGTAGTCTCTTCTGGTAACTTCCAGCCAGAACAACACCCCCTGGCATGCGGGTGCATCCAGATACCGCCACATTCTTAAATAAAGCGGACACACGGACAAAGTGTGTCTGAATATACCTGTATGAGGCATTTCTTCATGCCGCCTCGTTTCAACCTCAGCATTCACGGATACATAAATGTAACTGAGTGTGCGCTTGCCACATGCCCCGCACCAACTCGCATCAGAACTAGCTAGACCCACAGCCCATAGCCCATACAGAATATTCCACTTGACAGGTAAGACAGAGCATACCAGATAGTGTAGATAATTTAACACCACCACCCTCCACCTTCACCTCCCTACACCCATATATATATATATACTTTTTTTTGCTAAGTTTGGTAAATATTTGTCCTGGGGGAGGAAAGTTATAAACCCTTCCAATGGGTTTAGCAACTTAACCATAACTACATGGCCTCTACCATAGGCCCTGTTATCTATCTATCTATCTATCTATCTATCTATCTATCTATCTATCTATCTATCTATCTATCTATCTATCTATCTATCTACCTATCTACCTATTCAATGAAAAAACTTTGTTAAGGGGACGTTATGGTAAGTTGCAGTAATAAAAACCTATGAAATTCAATGAAAAAACTTTTGTTAAGGGCACATTATGGTTAAGTTGCACTAATAAAAACCTATGAAATTCAATGAAAAAACTTTGTTAAAGGGACGTTATAGTTAAGTTATGGTTAAGTTGCACTAATACAAACTTATGAAATTCAATGAAAAAACGTTGTTAAGGGGACGTTATGGTAAAGTTGCTCTACTAAAAACCTATCAAAATCAGTGGAAAAATGTTGTTGTTTTGCAAAGTTTGGTGAGGATTCGTTCAGGGGGAGCGAAGTTATAAGCCGCCTGAAAAGTGCTCTTCCTATGGGTTTAGCAACTTAAGCATAACTACAATGCCGCAACCGCAGGCCATGTTATATATTTATCACATCACAAGCAAACTGCAGACGTTCAAAGGAAAGTCTTTCTAGCATCGGGATACCTTCTATAAGTGCTACTTCTAATGCTTGTGTTTGTGCTGGCACTAGCAGTGTTACTTCTTCCACTACTACTCCCAGCATGAGCACTGCTGCTATCACCAGCTCCATCACCATTACTACTAGTGGGTGTAAGCTTGTGCATGCCACATCTGAGGCATTGTGGTGCAGATTCTTCGCATGGACCGGGAATCACAGTGGCAAATCTTCTCTTTGCATTTCCTCATTCCTTGCAGGGAATCTGCATGCGTCATCTCCATGTCGTCAGAGGGGCAGGGGAACCTATAGACTGCTTGAGATTTATGTGGCCGAGGAGCAAGCAGGGTCCACAGGGATCTGCTATGAAGGCAATTGCCTATCTGTGCCGTGTGCACATACACACATGGTGAGATCCTGTTGGATTGTCTGCGTGTGTGAACCTGTGGTCCACCTATATTCCTGTGCCTGTTTCCTCCCTGTGGGGAGAATGATGAGAATCCAGAGGTGAGGCCCCACACGGTGCAGGCAATAGTCGTACGGCACGCTCCACCAGATTCTCCACCTCAAGTAAAACGGGACTCGAACTATGGTATTATTCCTATTGGCAGCACTACGTCTGACCCTTGTTACTAGTACCAGTGCTGATATTGGGCCAGATCTTTTGGGATCTGGGTCTGGAATCGGCTGTCCAATCCAGGGAATCTTCTGTGCACTCTACATTTATTTTAGAATGCTGCAGGGCATTGTTTAAACTTTGCCACGGTCAGGGATTTGAACTGTGGTCACTCAGTTCAGGGGCGAGACACTTCCCCACAAGACCACTTGAGGGTCTTAGCAGAGCTCTGTGGAATTCCTTGTTAATATGGCACTCTGCAGGATATACTAATGCACATTTTGTTTCTCTTTAAAAGGGGTGCACATTTTATACTTTGATGACAACATAAAAAACAGGGCTATTTCCAAGGTGTTCATGATAAATTTTCGGAGGGACTGAGATGCAAATATTTATATGGGGTGTATAAAATAGCCTGACCTCTGCCCTTTCACCCCCTTCCGCCAGTGCCACCCCCCCACCTCACCCCTGCTGCTGGGTCAGATCCTCCAGTATAAAAAAGTATTTTTCCAGTAGTGACTAGTACTGAATATATATTTCATTACAGTCATATAATAACTACTCGGGGGACTGACCTGTGTGTCCTGAAAGCTATCACCAGAAATAGGAGTTAGCTTAATAAGGGCCTGCAAGATTTCTTTTTATTCTTTTTTTAAACTAATTTTGTAATTGTTTATTGGTTAAACAAAAGCTCAACCGTAACAATACATCATACAAAAAAGAACAATGTGATATTATTAAAAAATCACATACTTCACAAGAATAAGAATTTAAAAAAGAAATTCTCAAACACAGCATTCAATTATACTATACAAGTTTGAACTCTAATTTCTAATTATTAAAACATTCAATTACTGGCAATGAAATGGAAGTTCAACGGCCTGACAAACATTCCTTCCAAAAATAATCACAATCCTGTTTAATCCCTGACGCTATAAATCTTTTAAAATATACAATCTGCACTGCAGTGAATATTCTACAGGACGCTAAAAGGGGTTAGTGGATTGCCAGCTCCCCGTCCTGACCACAAAATCGATACACTATATTGTTTTTGGGTATCTCTTTTAGTCTAAATAAAACCTCCTTCGTGGGATACAAATTCCATCTGAACCTAATAAAATCTTGCCGAGCCCACGCGGCCGGATATGAAATTGGATGGCGAGCTAAAGAACCCAAGCACTCATTATGTTCATGTGCCATGTAGTTCAAACTGGTGAGAGCATGGCATTTCTCTATAGTTTCACCCCAGTCCCACAGAAAGAAAGATTTCTTTACCTTTCTTGTGTCGTTCACGAGATCCAATTTGATCATATTCACAAGCAATAAAAGGTTTTCACAGTACTCCATGAATTCATTTAAAATTCGTTCGGTTTTTGCTTCCATTGATTCTTTCAAATCTGCATATAAATGAATTCCTTTTATAATAAAAAGCTCAAACTAATTACAACATGATGTGGTTGATCGAAAAAAGTATACAGTGGAAAAGACACGTGCCGCCCGATAATGCATGTACCACCTATCTCCCAGGTCCCTGCTCTGCAATTGCCAGTCATATTCTCTGGAAGCAATTTGCTCTAGAAATCCTCTGAATTCTTGCCAACAACATGTCAGGGCAATGGCCTACGTAACCCCAGTACCTACTCCATCGGCCATGGAACCACCCTGTGCGCCCCGTTTGAGGGCGGAAGATGGCTGCCACCTACATTAACCATTTGTGAGCCTCGCTGCGTGGGATTTTCAGAATTACTTCCGGGTCGTAAGTGTGGGAGTGGGCGGGGCTTGCAATGATCTCTTATTCTTTTAATTTATTTAATTGCTTTTTTTTAACGCACCTAATACCATACCTGAGTTCCGTTTCTAAGCGCTGATCCGGGATTCAAACCTCCGTTGGTCTGCGTGGTCTTGCTTCCAAGACCAGCGGGTTGCCCCTGGGCTATCCTCTGTTCTCCTGGGCTATCCTACGTTCATATAGTTCAGGTCGAGAAGGTACGCCCTTAGCCTTAGCGGCGTGGCAAGCCTCTTCCACTTTTTTAAGCTGAAGGTCTCAGGACGGTTCTGATTATTGGTCGAAGTGTAATAAAATAACTAGTGGTATTCAAGCCTTGGTTGGGACCCGAGATTAGGTGTTATGGGGTGCTGATAAAGGAGTGGATATTGCTGCCCATTTAAGCTTTGGCTATTAGGTGGTGCTAAATTGCCACCTATAAGCCAAAACGATGCATTAGAGTACAACTAGGGAGAAATGGCATTGGAGGAGGGACACAAAGTTCATGCTAATCCCTATGGCCATTCCCGCCCACCTCCTGCCACTCCCCGTCCCAAAACACAGCCTCCTGAGATCTTTTTGAGCTAGGTTTATCAATCATTGCCATCAAACTTTGTGCTTGAAGTGCCTGCCAGTGTTTTTTCAAAGCAGTCTTCTGAGAGTTAATGACTTCATTGAATATTTAAATATGCTACTGGTGTAATAAAAAACCTCTTACCCAGGTCTGCCTTCAGCCACTCGATTATTTAAAAGCACTATTAGTGTCCTTCTCTGAAGTCCTGTTAAAAAGAAGCATTGGCAAAGCAAGCTGTTTTGGCTTTGGTATACGTATTACGCATTTGCCAGGCACTGCTATGATGTGCCCTGGTACCCACACCATTTTGCAGCTGCTACCATTGATGGACAGTTAATAGCATTATGGCAGTGCCTGGCAAGTGCATTTCCCATGCCTACTCAAAGGCCAAACCTGTTGGCATTGCCAATGCTTGTTGTTTGAAGTCTGCTTTAGTTAAAACAGATTTGTTGGGACAGTTGCTTGAATGATATGATATGATATGGCATTAATAACGCGCCTCTACACAAGTGTTTCAAGACGTGACGAGGCAATGGAGGGGGAACAAGGGAAAGACAGACAATGATCCTACTAGGCCAGGTGTTATTCAGATCGCGCAAGTGCACGGGAAGGGGGAAAGGGAAAAGTGCGAGGGGGAAGGGAGAGGGGAAAGTGCAGTACATGGGATAGTAGAATAAATAAGATAAATAAACGGCCAGCTAGTGGCAAGTGCAAGATAAGTACAGACATAAGTGCTGGTAGGGGGACTGTAGGGATACAGAAACAGTCCCCAGGTGCAGGGGTTGCCAGGGAGGCAGTGCAGGTGCAACTGATGGGGTCTGGGCCCAAGATCAGAAAGGGTGGCCAGGTAACCAGTGCAGTTTCAGCCAGGAATTCAGCAGGGGGGAGGGGGAGAGAAAGCAGACGCAAAGAGGAAGGTTTTGAGGTGCTTCCGGAACCGGAGATGGTTCTCAAGTCTCATGTTGCTTGGAGAAGCGACTGACCCTGAAGGTGTTGGAGGCGGATGAACGAAGTGCTCGAGAAGGAAGATATTCAGGAAGAGAGAGTTGAAGGTATCGAGGCCACAGGCCCCAGAAGGCCTTGTGGACAATGCAGAGGGTTTTGAACTTTTAAAATAATGGAGAACAGGCATTGCTATGAGATGGTCAAGCATGGCAGACCCTCTTACAGGCTGGTTTTATGTTAAACACAAAACCCCCCACTCCTTTCCCAGTGCATGTGGAAGTGGTTTTGTTTATGTGAGGATTAAACAGCTTTTTTCCCTGTTAGGTCTTTAATTCTCAGATGATATATCATAAGCATCTTTAAAACATGCACACGCATTGTGACATAGCTCACAGCAGTGTGAAATATGCCAAGTGGTACGCAGCCTTATTACACATGATATTTAACCCCACATTTCTTTACTGAAATGATTCTTCTCCAAAATATTGATGCAAAATGCAGAGTGAGGGGGGATGGTGATGGAATATAGAATGGAGAGAGGGTAGGTGCTGCGGGGCTATGGGGGACAGCAAAGAAATCGGTACAAAAATTGCATTAAAAACACTGCAGCGAAGGTTCTTTGGTAAAAACCCATAGACTCATCAGAGATATTTTAATTACTTCATCATCACCCTGGAAGGTACCCGGTTCCCACTCTGTTCACTGAAATAAATTTAGAGGTAGCACACTGCCTTTTCAAATTGGTAAGGTTTCTCTTTCCTTAAATTACATTTTCTTAAGCTCAAATTGACATTCCCACGTCCCAAATGATGCATACTCGGATATCACATAAAATAGAAGTGCTTGTGCTCTGCAGTACTATAGGCGTGCAGGTTACCGGCCATCCTTCGCACTTTTGTGCATTAAAAACTCAAAGCCCTGCACACAATATATATCATGAAACAAAGGGGGGGCCCAGTAGGGTTCTAAGCCGCAGAACCCCGCTACTGTGCAGACCTGCAAGGTGGCTTGACAGGAGATCAATAGGCGGACTTTCGGTACCTCCATCATCTATGCAGTAGTGCAATGTTATGTTATGTTATTTGGCATTTATATAGCGCTCTATATATCATTGATATCACCTCAAAGCGCTGCTAGGTTGAACGCCCTCGTGAACCGTAGTTCTGGTCAATAAAGAGAGGTAGAGACATAGGGGTGAGTGGAAACTAAAGCCGCTAGGGAACAAGTGGTACGGTTGAATAAAACGAATGGTAAGATTTTAGGGGGAGATGCTGCGTCGTCCCAGTGCTTAACGCTACGCTTTGACGTTGGGCTCTGATTCTTGGGAAGAGAGGCGGTTCTCATTGTTCCATTGCCCACTGTGGACCCAGGAGACCAGTCTTCGGACCTTGATTTCCGCATTAGTTCGAACTGAGGGGGCCCATAATTAATCCCTACATTTAATGTCAGTCAATATCACTCATTTGACTTTCAGCTTTGCATGTTTCAATGTAACCCATGCCGTAAATATCCCATGCGATCCAAACTCATAATTAGGTGGTATTTCCAAAATATAAAGTTTTAAAATCCCGGGTTTCTTAAGTGGAAGTTCTCTAATGCCTCCGTTTTAAACAAAACAGGTATTCACCATTGATAACCTCTGAAAGACTATTTCCGTATCTGCCATTATGAGCTGATAGGTTATAACGCGTTTAATACCCAGAGGAGAGATTTCTAAGCGTGGCCCCGGGGATCGAGCCTGTGTAGCTACGTGTTGTCTTGCTGCCAAGGCGAGTACGTTGCCCCTGAGCTATCCTCCCAAGACTTATTTATAGCAAACCATATTTAGGTGAATCCGAAAAACCTGGCTTTTCTGCCAGATTCCCTGAAAAGCTCTTGGTTATGAGCACTGCCCGGCATCAGGAAGCAACAATAGTGCCATATATTACATTATCGAAATAAAAATGAGCGCAACGTAAAAACTATATTAAGTAAAGACCATATAGAATTATGAGGTGGTGTAGTAGATGACATATTATTGGAAACAAAGAAGCAGTTTACAAATAAGCTAGTCAATGCGAGTGACGTCATTATAACAATGCCTGAGATATTAGTTTACATTGTAAGGGAGAAGAACATGGCGTCTTAGTCCTGTGTGAAAAGCAAGCAGTGTGTTGAGACAGCTTTTTTTTTTGCTTCCTCGCCACAGGAGCCGTTGGAGTTAGAGTAAAGGAGCGCATAGCTCCCGGGGTGGAGCAGCTTTTGTGATGTAAGTCTTGTTTTGTCACTGGCCAGGAGTGCATGCCATTGGAATGTTGATGTTGGCAGCTCAGGAGAATGTTGAGTGGGTCTGTGAGTGTTCCATGAATGTCAGTTGGGGACCTGAGCTGGGTGTGTAAAGATGGCCGGTGGGTCTCTCTGTCCTCTCTGTCCATGTACTACCTGTCTATGTAGCCTGTGATGTCCATCCACTGTGATTAGCAGTGTTGATACTCTACATATGAAGAGAAACCGGATCCTGTATAGATCTAAATATGTACAATAAAGCTGACCTGGACAAAACTATATGGCTCCACAGCTGGTCTTTGTAGGGATGATCAGAGCCCAACATCCATGCATAACAGCAGCTTCTCTCTACTGTGGTGGTGGGGGGTGCTTTGGGTTCTGTTTTCTCCAGTCTCGATCGGAGGAGCAAAGCAGGAGGCCGACTGCTGGATCTTGAAGTCCGTTGTCAGTTTCAACACCATAGGCTGTCTGATTCAGGGCAAGTAAATTAAGGCATTAATTGCCGACCGAGTTCAAAGAAATCATTTCTAAACAGGTTAGCCTCAGACCCCATCTATAGTAATTACATCCGCGAGAGTCCTTGCATCAATACTTTATCATTCTAAATATGGTTAAATCGATCGCTAAGAACTTGTTCTGCCTATTAATGCCACAGAAATAGATGCAGCCCACACATGCACTTGTCCATCTGTGGCAGTGCTGAAAATGCTGTGTTGTCAGTGGTGTGGGTGGGACTCGGAAGCGAAGCTCTGTGTCAAATAATGCAGGTGCCCTGAATGTAGGATAATGGCTGCTTTGCATAAAAACAAAGTGCATTTTGGGAACATAAGAATGGGCACCGATTTATCAAACATGTCTGCGATAGTAATTCAAATATGCATTCCTTCTCAGCATGCACTGCACCCTGGGTATGGACTTATTTCATCGATCAGAATTATCACCATGACAGCAGAATGTGGGCAAAGCATGAGACATATATACGGTATCAGGTAATAATATCCCCATATATATGGTCGCCGTAAATAATATAGCCGGGAAAATGTTGTGGCGATATTATTTGGGTGACCATATTTATGGGAACAGAGGCAAAATGCAATAATGTCGCCACAAAACACGGCCATTTTTCGGCGATATTTTTGTATGGCGAGATTTTTGTGGCGGAACCGTATATACAGTGTTGGACACTTGCATTGCTTACGTTTGGGCTGTACTCTTGAGCAAAAGAACTACTTTCAGATCGTTGTTGAAGTCATTGCATATCGCCCGTGGCAGGAGGGCTTCCTCAACTTGGGGAAGTTTGGTCTTCCAGTCGATACGGAACGGCATGCCGGCAAGACGATTTTTTCCGGAGTGCTGCTCTGTCTTGGTCTGGCTTCATTTGTTTCCTGATCTATAGTATTTGTGTCTGTAGACGAGCGACATCTGTACAAGAGCACCCATATTTCAGTCTTAGCGGCCTTACCCATCCCTTTCTTATGATGACAGTGTGCATCCTATCCACCGCTTCCAAAGCTTTCGATTCGGAAGTCAGGTCCGCTTTTTCTGAAACCATTAGCCCTCATTACAAGTTTGCCGGTCTGGAAACAACGGTGCCTGTAAGCTTACCGGCACTGATGTTTCTGGACCGGCAAGCTACAAGTCTGCTGCTGGGTGCCATTCTGCCTGCCAGGTCTGACCCTGGCGGGTGGAATGGCACCCGCCAGCAGACTTTCACGGAAGCAACGGAACTGTTATTAACAGTGCCAGTGCTTCCCTGGTCCCCACTCCCATGTGGGAATGGGGATCAACATTTTACCGGCGCCTGACTTACAGGACCGCCGGGACTGTAATGCCCCGGTAATTCCGGCAAGTCAGGCGCCGGTGAATCATTATGGGTCCGGCGGCTACCTGCCGGTTTTTCAAACACGGTGTCCGCCAGACTCGTAATGAGGGCCATTGTCTTGGATTGCAACAGAGCCACAGCACCCGGGTTTAATTATTGGGGACACTTGTTGACTTGTGTGCCCATCTCCAGGGTTGCCATCTGGCCCCATGCCACTAGAAGGGCCTTTGTCAAGTGTGCCAGCGAGAAATAGCTTCTCTGTGCTCTCGCCTCGGAGATGTGTGTGCAGCTTTTATCTTCTGAGGCCAATAAAATGTCCACCGATAAATTGGGTAGAAATGACAGAAATGATTGCATCGCTTAGAAGCACGAGGGAGCCAGCATGAAGCAATATATAAAAACCTGATTATTATTGACATGAACTATGGATCTGTACCCCAGAGAGTTTGTTTTGTAGAGTCCTGCAGGAAAGTGTTTCTAATAGAAGAATCGAAACAATTTCCAGCACACAGTGCTCTGGAGGCGAAGCCCAGACTGGTTGAAGGCGTGCCTAATGGCGTGGGTGTCGGGTACTGTTCTCTCTGTGAAGGAAGGAGCAGTGGTGCCCTATCTTTTCTGAAAAGCTCCCCTGTAAAGTGGAAAGGGCCCAGAGGAAGTCTCAAGATGCTGAACTCAAGCTGGTATCTCTTCGCCAGTTACATACTTAAAGCCCCTGATAAGACAAGTAAGACTGCTCACTTCTCTGAGGGACTTTTTAAATGATTGTTTAAATTATTTCATGAACTCCACACCCTGACCTCCTTGAATGATACAATTAGGCTCTCACAAACTCTAAGCGGACATTTGGTGCAATTTCTTCAAGGATGACAGAAAAGTAACCCAAAAACTGCACAGAAAAATAATCCCAAGAGTCAAATAAGCACTGCACGTCTTTGCAAGGGAAAACAAGGTTTATTATATGCAAAAAGGTCTCAGACAGTCCCGTAGAACCGAACTAATACAGAGCACTCAGATTTTTTTAAAGGGTCACATCTTTCATAAACTGATAAACCATAATTAACAATACTAACATAATCCCTCCACTCTCAATGGCTACCACCTATATAACATGCTAATGTCCCCCTATAGTCCCTGGACCGATTGTCCACATCTAATCTAAACCCATTCCCCTATAAATGTGGTTTACTACATCATCACTATTGAATCTGAGACCGGAATGGACGTTTCTACCTTATTGATACATTGATAAATCATGCACCACTCTGGCCCAGACACAATCAAAGTAAACTGGCATCCCTACCAACTCTCCCCGCAGCTCACATTCCCTTTCCACCCCATTCAGGCTCTGCAGCTGGATACAATTAGCGTTTATCTGTGCGATGCGGTTGCCTCTGAACTCAGCTTCTCTCCTGGGGAATGGAAAAGGGGATTTGTTTTTGGAGCTGAGCTACACAGAGCCACAGCTCCACATCAGGGCCTGCGATTCTGTTCAAAGTGCGCCAGACCTTAGCTTTCAATATGGTGATACTTCTGCCATGTAAACACGTTGACCTCGCTTCGACCACAGTACCATTCTGACTCCATATTTCACCTGCTTCAACTCTTTCTGCACCTCACTGCCGTTCATAACTTCGAATGCATCAACCAAACACTGGTCCTATAATATTGCCCTACCTATAACCTCTGCAACCACAACAGCAGTATATGTGTTGCTTTTTCCGTGTTGCTATATGTAAGCATCTTATATGTGTCAAACCTGACTAAAAGCAATTCACATGCCTTCTGCTACGCAACCCTTGGTCTATTCCCACAATATTTTGTGCTAAAAAGTTTTTCTCAATCTGAACCTTTTTGTCTGGCTGTAACGCTGTACCTGCAGCCCAACAAAGTACAAATTAAAACCATCCGATGTTCGATCGTCATTTCCCTCAGTGGTGTTCTCAGGGGTCTCACCTCTTGGTATCGACGTTCAGAACAACATGCCTCCAATTTCAATTATTGACTCTTTTATACCTATGACGGAACCATCCCTACCTATGTTGATGGAGACACACCACCGTTCAGAATCTTGGTTAGATTTTCCCCAGCTAGAGACCTGAAGCAATTAAGATCTTGTGTAAGCTTGGATCTATATTCAGTCATTAACCTTTCACTGCAGTGTGGTAAGATTCCTGATCAACTCAAGGTAGCCGCAGTTTCTCCCTTGTTTAAAAACCTTCCTTAGACCCTAATGTGCTTGCTAACTACCGGCCACATTTCTCAAATGCCATCCGTGAGAAAATTGTTGGAGGTTCCCAGCCTATTGCATGCCTCGATGAAATTGTGTTTCCTGTTTAGTGAACAAGAATGGCTCAGGGGAGGTACTGCAGAGGGGCTTGTAGGTGCAGTAGCCAGGTCCTTGTGTGTCGTATGCCTTGGTGAAATTATGTTTCCGGTTGCATGAGCAGGAATGGCTCAGAGATGCACTGCAGTGGACATGTGTGTGGAGTAGTCATGGTTGTCTAGTGAATGCCTTAGTGTGCACTTCACAATCTTCTTTGTGTTGAGGGAGGGGTCTGGTTGTGTGTTTTAGGATCGCAAGGTGTTGATGAGGGGCAGGGCACCAGGTGAATATGCATGTACATACATGAGGGTTTCCACTGCTTGGAGGGTCACCCTCTCATGCTTGTTCACTCTTTGTTTACAGGAGCGAATGAGTGCCGTTGAAAGTGAATCCGTGTAGATAACAGAAAGAGGAGGCGCAGTCTGACTTACCCCATCACAAATGCAGCGGATTGATTACTGCAAACTCACTTCCATTACCATAGGTAGCGTGCTAAGCGAGCGCGCCTCATGTGAATGATGCTATCCTGCCATCCGAGGGCAGTACAAGCGAGCCATGGAACACATGAAAATTATAAGAGAGGAGAGAGAGAGAGAGAGAGAGACAGAGAGAGAGAGAGACAGAGAGAGAGAGATTTCAACAACAACAAAAACCTTCCTTTCAGCACAGCCTATGCAGCACCTGAAATGTACACATATGTCATATGTATCCAATGCTGCTATTAGGAACCACAGGACAGAACCGTATGTACACACCCACACAGTAATATAAGTTGTTTCATACCGTGCACCGCTGCCACTCGTGTATCTGTGGAAATATGCTTGACACCGAGAAAGGAGCACTTGGCCAAAGCGCTGGATCTTCCACCTGAAGTCTCGGGTCTCAGGGCCAAACTGAGAGTACCTGGGCACATTTCATACAAGAGGAAGGATGCTGCGCCAACGGCCTGCTTTGTGGGTGCATCTGAAAACCTTAAAGTCGATTCTGGGGTTGTCAGTTGTGGTGTAATTTAAATGCAGGCAGTTGCGCAGTGCAGAAACTACCACAGACAGATAACAAATCATGCAAAGATCACAACGAGTTGTGATGCCACAATCTGGAAGAGGTGTGTCCTGATGTACAGATTAAAATGCAGGTTGGTATTTTTCATATCTTTCATGTGAATCTGGTCAACCTTCACAAATGATAGTTTTGTATTGTCTAAAAACAAGGGCAGGTTGTGAAGGTATCACATTGTTTTGCTGAATTAAATTACAACCTGGTAATTTACTTTTCCAAAATTACTTCGATTGCGAGATCTATATGTGTTTTAAGGGTAGGAGGTATAGGTGAGGTGGGGCAGTTTTGGGGAAAGCAGCATATGGGGGAACCACCATTAAAAAATAAATCGAAAACAATGGGGACGTAATTCGAAGTAAATTACCACATTGTAATTTACTTCGGCAAAAGAACATAGAACCGTTGTCAAAGCACACATCCGCAAATTTCCACCAGGGTCGCAATGGCAAGTGGATCCCTGTGAGGTCATATGTGACATCACGTTAATTAATCCTGTTTCGCCCTCTGTGGATACGCGTGAGCAGCTTGGACTGTGAGGAGGGATCAGCGGTACTTATCATAAGCCGAATAAGCAATAGATTAACTGATAAAAGTGTTTGCTCCCCGCATTAGGTTATATTGAGTTTACATTTGACACGGATGTGGGAGAAGGTGTGGTCTGGTGGCCAAGTGGTTGACTTTGGAATCTGGAGACCAGGTTTCTAATCTCTTCTGTTGGGCTCCACTTCCGATATCATTTCCAGAATGCGTCCAAATGTGTCTGTGCCATCATACATGGATCAACCATGGTGTTTGGGCAGAGCTGCGAAGAGATGCGCCATCTGTATGAGACAGCGCAGGACTTTAGACATGTTCAGTGAAGGGTTACCTGGGTTGCTAGGCACAGCAAGTGAGGGGGACCACATGTCGGTGTGCTCACTCCGATTAAGAGAGACCCAAAAGAGAACCTATTGGTTGCTGAGCACACAATGGACCCGTGTTCCCAGGCTGCATCACGGAGGGTGGCACCCAGAATGAGGGTGGAGGGGCACAGAACTTTCCACTGCTCACCACTACTTTAGAACCTAGATGAAGGAGATAACATTCACTCTGAGCGGAACGAGAACCCTGGAGAAAACAGACTTCCTTTGGAAAAATACCTCTTCCCTGTCGCTCATCACGTGACTGCTCTGGGTATAAGAGATGAGAACAACCGAAAAGGAAGAGGGAGATCATTCCGGAGGTCAGATGGATATATGTCAGCCCTATATAAAGGACATAGGGCCTCATTCCGAGTTGGCCGGTACACAGTGGAAGTGCCAGTAATAACGTTTAATGGCACTTTTCCCGGACCGGCCAACTGCAACCTTTCTGGTAGGGATGGATACCGGGCAAAACACTCCCGTTATTAGCGGCACGGTAATGGAGCAAAATCTCCCCATGGAGTCCGATGGGACTGCATAGAATGGGGATTTACCAGCGCTTCTGCCGCTTGGAATCTGACAGTAATTCCGGCAGACCAAGTGGTGGAATCGGTAATCCCGTTTGGTGGTATCCTGCCGGTATCAACGGCGGGATATCACCAAGCTGGGAATGGGGGTAGTGTGTACTAGCGTCGCGGAGCAATGGATTACTCTCAGAGGAGCTTAATTCCTCACTTGAAGGTGGAACATGAAGGGCTGTACGCGGAGCAGCCTGGCACATTCTTGTCCTTTTGAGGCAGTAGGTAACCAGGATTTGGTGAGCAGGCGTGCAGGACAGTACTAAGGATTTAGGGCCCAATTACGACGTTGGCAGTGACAGTAAAACATGCAGTATTTCTAAATACCACATGGTTCACAGTGATACCAAAGTTTAATTTCGGAAATTCTTATTTTCTTCCTGTTTTTTGGTGGAGGTGGTTACGATATCATGCTTACCACATGCAGGATCAAAATACTGTCAAACTTGCAACCAGGTCCTTAGTGTTTACATAATTACATTTGTCCAGATCTGTTGAACCCCCCTGACCTAAAATTGGTCCTCCTTTGCCTCCTTAGCTTGTATCCCCTGCATGTAACCCTGTGTACCCCCACTCTCCTTGTACGTGTAACTGTCCCCAAAACATTATATCTGTCTACGTGTGCCCATATTACTGTATGCTATTACTGTGCCCTGTCTAGTGTACAGCTCCTTGATGTTTCCCGGCTAGGTTCACGCCATATAAAACCCAATTAATACATCAAATCCCACATTTTTTAGTCTGGTGCCAAAGCTGGAATGAGGGGCGCAGGTCTCCTGGTTGAAAGATAAGCCGATTAGCCACTAAGCCACTCCAAAGGTTGTATAGTTTTTATGTTCAGTTATTATAGACCAATCGCACTCGCGCCTCCTTTTATCACCCCTAGAAGGACAAACATTGTAATTGTGGTGAGAGTCTGCTCTGGTGCCATGAGTCAGAGGCATTACCGGGCGTAACTGGGGGGGGGGGCTATAGTCACAGGTCTTTTGGTTGTAGCGCTGGATAGAAGCTCAGGGCTACACCAAAAGGCAAGCTAACCCCGAGTCCCAACAGTCCCGACAGTCCTGAAATTAGTGTAGCCCCGGATCTTTTACAAACCTTGTAACACCCCTGCCATGAGCCCAGGTTGAGAGCCTGCATCGGTGCCACAAGAGTGCCTACAGCGGTGCCATGAGCCCAGGTTGAGAGCTGTCGGTGGTGCCAAAGCCCAGGTTGAGAGCCTGCGATGATGCCATGAGCCCAGGTTGAGAGCCTGTGATGGTGCCATGAGCCCAGGTTGAGAGCCTGCGATGATGCCATGAGCCTAGGTTGAGAGCCTGTGATGGTGCCATGAGCCCAGGTTGAGAGCCTGCGATGATGCCATGAGCCCAGGGTGAGAGCCTGCGATGGTGCCATGGGCCCAGGGTGAGAGCCTGCGATGGTGCCATGAGCCTAGGTTGAGAGCCTGCGATGATGCCATGAGCCCAGGGTGAGAGCCTGCGATGGTGCCATGAGCCCAGGGTGAGAGCCTGCAATGGTGCCATGAGCCTAGGTTGAGAGCCTGCGATGATGCCATGAGCCCAGGTTGAGAGCCTGTGATGGTGCCATGAGCCCAGGTTGAAAACCTGCGGTGGTGCCATGAGCCCAGGTTGAGAGCCTGCAGTGGTGCCATGAGCCCAGGTTGAGAGCCTGTGGTCGTGCCATGAGCCCAGGTTGAGAGCCTGCAGCGGTGCCATGAGCCCAGGTTGAGAGCCTGTGGTGGTGCCATGAGCCCAGGTTGAGAGCTGTCGGTGGTGCCATGAGCCCAGGTTGAGAGCCTGCGATCATGCCATGAGCCCAGGTTGAGAGCCTGTGGTGGTGCCATGAGCCCAGGGTGAGAGCCTGTGGTGGTGCCATGAGCCCAGGTTCAAAGCCTGCGGTGGTGCCATGAGCCCAGGTTGAGAGCCTGTGATGGTGCCATTAGCCCAGGCTGAGAGCTTGTGATGTTGCCATGAGCCAAGGTTGAGAGCCTTTCGGTCGTGCCATGAGCCCAGGTTGACAGCCTGCGATGATGCCATGAGCCCAGGTTGAGAGCCTGTGATGGTGCCATGAGCCCCCAGGTTGAGAGCCTGTGGTGGTGCCATGATCCCAGGTTGACAGCCTGTGATGGTACCATGAGCCCAGGTTGAGAGCCTGTGATGGTGCCATGAGCCCAGGTTGAGAGCCTGTGCTGGTGCCATGAGCCCAGGTTGAGAGCCTGTGATGGTGCCATGAGCCCAGGTTGAGAGCCTGTGATGGTGCCATGAGCCTAGGTTGAGAGCCTGTGGTGGTGCCATGAGCCCAGGCTGAGGGCCTGTGATGTTGCCATGAGCCCAGTGTGAGAGCTGTCGGTGGTGCCATGATCCCAGGTTAAGAGCCTGCAATGGCACCGCATGCCCAATTTTTAATTCAGTTCTTTACTAGGTCATCTGTAGGCCCCGCGTGCTCATTATTCTTGGGCATCCTGCAGCACTCCCAGTGAAGCCGCCAGTCATGAAAGATGTCATGCTTCTCGGGCAGCGGGCGGCTCGTTCCTGCTGAAATGAGGATATTAATATTGATGGTCCTGTACGTGAGCTGCACAGATCCGAATTTAATCTAAGGTTCATCCATCAAGGGCTTTACCGAGTCATAATGATCATCGGTGCTCTGCGAAATCAAAATCCTTTCCACCGATGCTCACCGCGCCTTGTTGTCAATTCCTCCGTTTTAATTCGAGAGATCTGAGGATTTGGTGACGGGCAGGTGAGACAGCCGCAGAGTCCACCAGATGTCAGGCCTCTCTCTGCCTCCAAAGTCTCCATATTTACTTTTAGGCCATTCCACCTCTTATTTGTCTTTCGTCTTTTTTTCTAGAGCTAACCTGGCTAGGAAGCAACAGAGCGCTCTACATGTCGTTGAAGGGGACAAGGTGACACATGAAGTACGGAGGGAACAAAGACTGAGACGCGGGCAGAACTGACTTTTCTCATTTCAATAAATGAGATTTTGCTCAGGGATAAAATGTGTGTCATTCTTTCCTGGTTTAGGTGCATTGCTTGAGGCCCTCTTCATTAACTACCTTACATGAAGCCTTAGCAACATCGAATACCACTGAAGGCAGTTATATCAGTTCCATGTGTTAATATCCCCGCAAAAATATTGCCATACAAAAATATTGCCATATTTTTTAGGCGATATTAAGACATAGAACCTGCGGGGGACACCCCTGCAACCCCTGCATTATTGTTAAAGTAGCGGGGGACACCCCCGCAACCCCTGCTCCCAAAAACCCCAAAAATGATCCCCCCAAAAAATATCAACTATGGCCGTTCCAAATCGACCGTCTATACAGCAATATATTTGGTGGGGATAATATGTAGTGATACCATTATATCAGCATGTGGGCCACATCTGCTGAGTGACACAGTCATCTTCCGCCAGGTGCTGCCCAAGACAAAGGTGATTTGCTGTTTCCAAACTTTGATGGATCTTGACACGAACCCCTCTGTAGACACCCAATCCGATGATTGCAATGTCCCTAATGCTGCACGCAGTGCCTCAGCTGGTTCATGAAGGCATGTATTGAGTTCACTCTTCATAGTCTTCTATATGTCTGCACCTCGACCTATTATTACTTTTTCTGTAGGATTTTCGGATTTTCCCTGGAACCTTTGGAGTTATTGGTATGATCATGGTACAGACGAAAACAGTACTTGGAGTGGGCATCTGGGGTCCCAGAGGTTACGTGACAGGCAATGGAAGGAAGTCAACAAAGAGCTCTCGCCACATTGTTTTTTTCTCCGGGTTCCCCTCTACGACCTCACTGTGGCATCTCTTCTTTAGCATGTTATCAGGCTACCGGGTGAGATATTCATCCATGGGAAAGTCTTGATATTGCTTAATCTAACAACAATTATTGAGTCAATATCATCTTTGAGCGTGATTGTTGAGCG
This sequence comes from Ambystoma mexicanum, assembly GCF_040938575.1. NCBI lineage: Eukaryota > Metazoa > Chordata > Amphibia > Caudata > Ambystomatidae > Ambystoma > Ambystoma mexicanum. The sequence goes on along the minus strand of NC_090932.1, from coordinate 1,503,950,945 downwards.
TTATTGTTTACAATGGGTTTTTATGGAATGGTTCCACTATCCCAATGATTAATCTGCAACCCCGACCATTGCATGCACGTTACTAAAAGGCCATGTGCTCAACCATGTGTGTCAAAAAGACGTTTTTTTAAACCGAGATCTGGAATGTGGTTTATTTCTTATTATGGTATATATTTACTTATGCATGTATGGTAAATTCCTGAACAAAGACATGTTTTATTATGTGAGCAGAATGCTGTGTGATGTTGGTGTAAAGAGGCTGGAATAATCTAAATCTAAGTTTACACCATAGATTGGAGATATAGATTGGATAATAAAGCTTTACTTAGCCTGCCCGAATGCAGTACCTGGAGTAATGCTCCCCGAAGACTGAGCTAGCTGCCCAGGCAAGGATGAGAGCAGTGCATGCGATACTGCTGTGATGAGAGGGAGCAGTACGCTAAGACCACTGACCGCGGCAGTGACCGCGAGAGTCACGCCACGCTCCCTCATTGGCCAATTTCTGAGCCCATTATCAGATTTCCAAGCGATCCCGGCTTGTAAGGCCAGACATTGGCCAATGGGAAGTACCACTTCACTCCCCCGGTGAGAATTGTAAATAACGCATGCTTTTCGGTTTTGTCTTAGCTCAGAAGCCTTTGTATATTTTCAAACTATGCTTGGCGGCATAAAGATTTTTCATGGACAGGGTCGAATGTAGGTGACAATGCGGCTCATTTTAAGTTTGCGTGGTATCTCGGCGGGGCATTTGGGTGGAATTACTGCAATGGTAATTCTGCTGGCGGTAATTCTGCCAAAACCGGGCGGAAAGTTTGTGGATTTACCTCCAGCTCCTAGCTGGAGGTGAATCCCCCAACTCTCCACACAACTCATAGTTGGGTGGTGCAGTAATGTGGCAGTATACGGTAATATCACCGCATTTTACATGCACCGCCCAACTTGTAGTGAGGTTCAATATGTGCAAAGGTTCATAGCCTCATGACCACAAAGCTGAGGCACAAATTTGAAAGGGCACGTTGAATGAAGTAAACAATAAATACAGAAAAAAGGACCTTGAAAACATGAAGTACCCACAGATTTAGCCCATAGATCACCCAGAGCGGTTCATCAACATATTTATTACACAAATTCCCTACTGGCATCCTGGTAGGGCTGACTGAAGCCTTCATCGTTAAGAGGACGAGTACCATTAAATTGGGTAATGCTATTGATTATCAGAGCGCTAAGAAGTATAAGGGATCCAGCATTTGGCTCTGTGTAAAGACAGGCTATGTTATTGTTATTGACACTTTCAGTCCTAGAGTTGATGGAAGCGTGCCTATTGTGCTGTGATTTTTGGGTAAACCGCTTTGAACAAGTCTAAAGACATCAGACTGTGCTTGTGTTTGCCCAACAGCTTGTGCCATATGGCTCCGACCTGGATTTCGCTAGCCAAATTTGCTTGCCAGATACACCCCAAGTTTTTTAACTTGGAGGCATATATACATTTTCATCCCAGAAAATTGGGGGAAGGGAAAACATTTCAGGATGTCAGCTAAAATAATTCAGGTCCGAACAATGATACTTCTTTTTTATTGCCATTTAACTGAATTTGGGACATCCACAAGCATTGGCTGACTCTCTGAAATTGATTCATCAAGATTACCAACTTTCAGAAGAATCGGCGTTTTGTCTGCGTGTGAAAGTTTATCTTGTCATTCTTGAAGAAGTTCGTTAATGGTTTTGTATAGAGATTGAAAAGAAGTGGCGAGAGGACAGGGACACCACATCTAACTGGGATTATGTCCGATAGAAACCTTCCATGATTTACTTGTTGATGATGATTTGTCAAAAAGGAATTGAACCATAGGAGGGTCCTGTCTGACACCCCAACTACTTCCTTTAAGAGTGGTAGTTGGATGCTATGATCCACCGTATGGAAAGTCGCCGACAGGTCCGCCATCACTAAGAGAGCAAGTTCACCATTGTCAGACCAAGCTATATATCATCCCAGACCGTAATCACTGCCGTTTCCATTCCATGTCTTGAGCGAAAACCAGATTGATACGCATCCAGGAGAGCATATTTCTCACTGTGTTTCTGTAGCTGGGAAGTCACTATTTTTTCAAAGATCTTCATTGGCCTGAGTCAGGCCTGCAACAGGGCAGTAATTTTGAGGATCATTTGGATCACGTTATATTTTTTCAAGAGAGGAGATACCGTGGAGAGTTTCAATTCAGATAGGACTACTCCTTGTCATAATGAATATTTAATGAAAGTAGACATAACATGTGTATGTTCGGCTGCATGTGTCTGAGCTGTACAGGCAGGGAAAGTGAAAAATAAATAATTTGTCGGTTTCAATCCCTTTAATAGGTCTAAAACCGTGTCCTGGGTGACATGGTTAGAGTCAAATTGTGAAGGCAATGAAGGAGGGGATGAAAGAACCTTAAGTGTGGAGGTAGTCATAAAATTAATTAATGCTTGGTTCAAATTCTGATCAATGGTGCCCTGAATCTTATCAATTTTATGGATGATAAAGGTGTTAAACGTCTTACCTTGAGATACAGAGGGCATAAGAGCGATTGAAGTGCAGCTGGGCTGAAATAGATTAGCGATCACGGCAAACAATTCTCGTGGTCTATTATGTGAGGTCTGAATTTTGTTCTGAAGAAACTTGATCATGGGTTCAAAAATTGCAACTTTGTAATTTTTCAAAACTGTGTTTACATTTGATCGAGAAGTAATCGTTTTCTGTTTCCTCCAGAGACACTCCATTTGCCAATACTTTTTCTTCAAGAGCATCAAAGACGATGAATACCAAGGACTGGATCACTCTTTGGGTGACCATTACAGATGAAGTCTAATACCCCAATTCCTTGACTAAATAACTCTACACAGTTCAAAGTCGAGTTAATGCGGCCGGAGATTTCACTAATTGTGTACCTGGGATAGCTTGCAGATCTTTTAGCCTATGGTAGGTGAGATGTGTTTTTAACGGGGTACTGCTAGGGGATTTACTGACCAAGCTAATGGAGAATAAGCTGACGAAATGGTCTGACCAGGGGACTGCTTCTGAACTAAGAATAGTAAGCCCCACAACACGGAACAAGATAGGGTCCAGGCAGTGACCATGTCCATGCCTGGGGGATACAGTTGGAGGTCTCATAATGTGGCTATTGAAAATATCCCAAAGGTAGTCTGATTCTGTTCATGTAGACTCCTTCAATCAAATTTTGAAGTCTCCCACAAGTATAATTTGCTGGTGGCCTGTGGACTGTGTGCCATCTGCAGGATGCTATGGTCTATGGATTATAAGTGTGTGCCCTCTCTGGGGCTTGATGAATCTAACCTTTGGGTAGCAGCCTGATGCCCCTGAAGGATTCAATGCCTCTGGTCTGTGTTAGAGAATTCTCATAGGACTTTACAATGGTGCCTGTGGTAGTATGGAGCCAATGTAGGGCTGTAAAGCTTGAAGCATTTGGCCTGTGTGTGTGTCTCCTTCTGTTGGGCATTACGGGCGAGAGGTTTGGGCTATGTGTCATATGGCACTTCGTCAGGGCTTGCATCCATTGTGCTCTATGTGCCTGACTCGCCACAGTGGGTCGCCACTCAGGACCATTCAAGAGTGCTTGATCACTGATCATGCTGATTGGCTGCTCCAGGTTGCTCCAGTCTAGTCACAATCGTGATCTGATCTTGAGTTCATTTTAATTGGCTTGGATTCATGAGTTATCACTATCACTGATTATGCCCACACATGGGTAAAATAAACACCTATGCATTTGTTAAACTATTATTCTTTGCACACCTCACTAGTAAACATTACATCATGTTCAATTGATATACAAACGTTTTAGTTGGTTTCTACATATATAGGCTGTTTATTAAGTGATTTGTGTTTGACACTGCATTTGAAAAATGAAACATAAATGGCATATTCAGTGCTTCCATTAAGCCCTTTTGGAAGTTGTCAAGTCCAGGAAGTCAACGTCTTCCATAGAGTAAACAATGTTTAAAATATGACTTCCTGCTGTGGGGTCTCGGCTGTAATCTCAAACATGCTGGTGGTATTTCTATTTGTATTGAATGTTTCCCAGAGTCTCTCCCTCCTCTCTGTGATGAAGTTCCTTTTTAAGCCTCAGGGTGGATGGTATGGTTGCCAAGGGGACAAGGTTCCAGCACGAGCCATGGGATGCTTGTCCCGGGGGCCGCATGGGGAGGATCCCTGTCTAACCCCACTATGCCGCGTGATGGGGGCAGGTGATCGCCATACGGGGTCGTTATGGGATTCTGTGCCTTTAAGAGATCGAGAGTTGTGCTATAGTGGTCTCCCACCAGCCTCATTTCAGCAAGAAATTCCCCAATCCCCTGTAATAACACCATTGCAATCACATCACTTAGCCTGGAGGGACAAGGCTTAGTAGTTGATCTGAAATGCAAAGCAGAAGTCACGAGTCTCATGTTATGTATCCCGACCTAACATGGAGGAAAAAACTTTTGCAGAATGGAGGTGGGAGATGCTGGAAGATGCCAAAGTTGTTGCGGAGGCCTGAGCTAGCGAGCCTCTTTACGTGCAGGCATAAGGTGGACATTCAAGATAGCGACCTGGGAAATCTGCAGTTCCAAAGCAGAGTAACCAATCAGACACACTCCCAATGAGGCTTGCCCGGAAGAATCCTGTACCACCCTAATTACAGGCCCATTCAGATGGTGAGGTAGCTCGCTCAGGAACGGGGGTTGGGCCTTTGGAGAGGGAGCAACGAGAGAGGAGCTTGGACAGTGGAAATGACAGAAGCCTACAGGAGAGACTCAAGAGGTAGGAGTGGGGGGGAAGAAAAAAGGAGGTTAGAGGAGATGGGTGGCAGTTTGGAGGTAGCTGGAGGTGCTTAAGAAGAGCGAGGGGGAGCTGGATCAGAAAAGAGAGGAGGACCTGGCTTAAAAGAAAGAGGGTGAGGTAGGCAAGTGCTGAAAGAGGAGGAGGTTGATAAGGGGGGAGAGGAGGTGTTCAAGACTGGAGGGGAAGAGTAGGATACAAACAGAGGGGGGAAGAGAATGGCAACCGAGAGGGGATGGCGGTTAAGAGCTCAGAGGAGGAGAGTTCAGGGGTGGAGGAAAAGAGGACAGGCCAGGCCAAAATATTATCAAAGGCGTAGAGGGGTTAGGGGCAAACCAAAGAGGGGGAGCCTGCAGTGGGTGGAGGAACAAGCAAAACGAAGGCGGTTCAGATGAAGATGGTGGCATGGGAAAGGGAGAGAGAGAAGGAGGTTGTGAAGATGAAAGAGGAGGAGGTTGGTACAGAGAGAGAGAGAGAGAGAGAGACAGAGAGAGACAAAGAGAGAGAGAGACTCCATGGTTATTGTGTCACATCCCAATGGTTCGGTAGTTATCTTAGTATCTGTCATTCGGTGTCGATCATAGGCGGGTTTATGTTCTCCAGGCGTGTGATTTGGGATAGGGTGAGGACTAATCGGGTATATGTCGATACATCCTCTTTTCAGTATCTCTTTTATGTTGAATTGCATTCAATCCATTTTTGTTCTGCCTTTTAATAAGGCAATATTTATCCATTTGCATAATACATCCTCGTTTTCAGCCTGGTTTTCCCAATAATGCACTGCATAGCATGATTTCACCCGATTGATCTGGATTGATGCTCCTCTCACCTGCTCAGCTCCTCTTTAAAAGGTGCATTTTGTACAGTAAGGCTATCATGGACGACACTGTAAATTGTTTGAACTGCTGAGGTAGTTTCCACATCATTCGCTCACTTGCTGTTTGGAGATTTCGATTTGATCCATTTGGTAACGAGTGGCGTTTGGGACATGCTTTTGGGAAAACTGCTGATCCAGCCTTTGTGAAGGTAATTGATAGCTTTTGAAAGGGGCTGAACCTCTTCTTCCAGGAGATCACCAAGGCCACTCGCCTACTTGATCCCCGACACCTGATTATTTCTTCTTCGAGGGTCTACAAACTGCTCTCGGAGTTCCAGCGGGATAAGACGTATAATTTGCCCGTAGTATGTATTTTCTGTGTTGGGGTTCTCCTCCATCACTGGGCAGAGACCTGCAGTTTATACCCCAAAGATCTGAAGCATTTTGCCAAGTGTCATGTGTATTGGTTCTTAGGTGTGCGTTTTGGGTTGGTTCATAGGAAGGTGTGCAATGTACCACTACTTCAGGGAGAATCAATCTTCTGATTGGCCAGGCGTTAATCCCACTATGAAACCCTTACCCTTTCCGCTAGTTCTCTGGGCCGGGCTCCTCCCCTGTGGTTGGCGTTTCATTGTATTCTGATCACTGCATAAGGCTTTCATTCAACGCTTCATGCATGATCACTTTTAAATCCCAGATTTAAGATCACTTATAAATAAAGCTCAGAGGATGTTCAGTAATTCCCGGTCAGGCCTCCGCTATCCTTTTGAATTAGGGATTTACATTAATCTCACAGCAATATCAAATTGTTATCTATTAATGGCAGAGATGTTTTATTCCAGTGTCCACTCAGCCTGATATGATCCTATACATTAAGAATGTGTTTCTCTTAATGCAGTGATGCTTTGGGGTTCTCGCGCGTTCAGAGATGATCTGATTTATAAATGTGACCATTGGTCTCTACGTGCCTGTGCCCTTGATTAAAGGTCACACCTAAACACTATAAGCGCCCGCTGATAAGCAGGACCTAAGACCTATGGGCTGTGTCTGGACTACTGCCATAACACTTTACCAGGTACATGGTTCAGCTAAATGCATATATCCTTGGTGGGACCTCACAAATTAGACCTTTGAGGTATAAATGCACATCCTCTGTACCATTGGGTAAAATAGAAATTTGAGGTGCATTTACATGGCATCTGTTGGCACATGTGCTTCTTTTGCCAGTGAGTTCTGCATTTACTTACGTAAAGATTCAAATTGCATTCTTCGGCTACTACTGTTTGAAAGGGTAATCCAGAATGAATCCTTTCTGTTCATGATGTACCTTAAAAATGCAAAAAGTTAATATTGGGTGCAGTTTTAAGTACTCCTAGGTCCACAATATTATTGCCACTAGGGTATTAAGTGGGCTGGGCCTCGGAAGAGTTTTTAAATGATTAGGGTTGGAGACAGGACTCTAGCAGGGGTCCCCTGGCCTCAGGCAGAAACTGCGGCCCCTTCTGCACTGCCATGGCTTTAATGCCCAAATGCATCAAAAACTCAAAAGTAGTGAATTTGATATGTTTCCACTTCACCGATTGCTGCAGCATGGCGCGGTAAGGAAACCTCTGTTTCATTAAAACGAGCCTTCTGCCTTTCTGGCCTAAGAGAAGACGCCTTCAATTTTATTTTTTATGAGCAGTTAATTGGGAAGGAACTGACTCGGGAGGATAGCTCAGCAGCAACGTGCTCGCCTTGGAAGCAAGACGACACAGAGCAACACAGGTTTGATCCCCGGGTCCGCGCTTAGAAACCTCTCTGTATTAAACGCGTTATAAATAACCTATCATATCATATCAAGTATATTTGTCAGTTTGTGGAGGTTTAAACAGAATAGTGGGAGTTGGGCTACAGGGCTTGTGTTAGGCGGAGGAGACGGTGGCCCGCAGGGTACAAGTATATCTGTGCAGCAGGTACTTCAACACCCTGAGCCAACATACAGGGTTTAGAACTTGCATTTATATATTTTTATGACATTTAGTTTTACTTTTACTTTGAATATATTAATTTAATAGATTTTCTTTACTACTTTTTTTACTACTGGTTATATTTGACAGGCCATGTTTAAAAAAAGAAAAATTCCCTTTCGTACCAGGTGCATTTTGTAACATATTGAAAACTCGACTACAGCTCCCAGGCCATTCCGTTATCCTAATAAGCACTTCCAACTGGGTATGAATTCACAAAATTTAGTTTTTTGCTTTCTTATGTTGGTCATTGTATATGGTCGCTTTTAGTAATTTTTAGACTGTGATGTTTGGTTTCGTTTAGGTTTGGCAGCCAGAGATTTGAATCGCCTGTCCGCCTTCTTCCTGTAATTTGTTTGCCCTGACGAAGGCTGAGCCCTTGAAGCAACCTTGGTCTATTTTAGCCGAAACTCAAATTGAGATCTTTATTCTCACCTTTTCTCTCCCGTGTAATGCATTAGGGAGCCTTTTTGCGGCTTTCGTCAAGCATGTATGTGTTGTTGTAAAGCACTGTCTGTGCTGAGCCAACACACACGTCTGGATTGAGGTGTTACATCTTATAGGCTTCTGTTTGAACACTTCACATACATGTGTAGATAAAGGTTTCTTTGGATCTGTACTTCTTGTCCATGTTTGCATACCTTTATCCTCTACTAATGCATGCCACACCTCTTATCTACGTTCCTGAGTTGCTTGCGCTCCTTAGGTCTTGGTGTGTATTTTTTAGGTCTCGCCTCCAGCAAAACTTTGCATTGTGATGTTTAAGGCCCCCCCCTTGGTTTTTTTTAGCCCCTGATTGTAACTGAGCAGTCACGCAGAAGGTAAAATGAAAAGGGACTTTGAGCTGAGTGTGAAACGGTTCTGACCTTGAAGCTCAGTGTCTGGACCCAAGGTGCTGATTCTTCCAAAGTGACTGACACTGTGTGTAATAGCCTTTACACTCCCGGGCTCTGCTGCCTGGGGACACATAATTGCTTGTCTCCTGAGCTAGCCAGGCTTGCCTAATTGAGGTCAAGTGCAATGTTTGGCCCCAGAAGCTTCTCCCGAGATCACCAGGACATTTGAAAGGAAGGATTTGAATAGAGAGCATTCCAATCTTATTCCATCGCCCTTTCACTCCTGGCGCAGGCGCCTCTTTGCGCCCCAGATACGCTTTTGATAAAACTCAGAAGTGACTGGCTAGTGGAATTGTTTTCTGCCTAGAGAGATACAAGACAGCAGCACTGCATCAGGATGGTTGGCTTACTTGGTGTGATATAATGCTACTGGCCAATAATGATGGGGAGCTGGTGCAAGTGGATCCAGGTCACCTAGCCTGAGCACCACCCACCTTCTTAGCCCTGCCTCTTCTTTCCTGCTCTTAACTCGTAGATCAAGGGCGTCTCTCGCCCGGGTGTCCGGAGCGAAGGGCAGACAAAGAAAAGGGCATTTCCTGTATGGACCTGTTCGGACCAGGAGGAACCAGGGCCTGGCCCCCTGCTCAGACAGCAGGTAAGCATGCACCAACATGTGTTTACTCTCTTTGTCCCCACAGGCCATCCCCACCCCTCTGGCCCCCCGTGATGTTCCCTTGTGCCCCCCCTTCTCACACACAGATGTTGCCTGTTTTGCTTGATTCTTCTACCCTGCGCCACCTCCACCCCTGCCCCTCTCCAGCCAACTTCTGCAGGAGTCTGTCCTGATACATTCTGGTTTCACCATCACCGTCTTGTGGCCAATGATGGATTTGACTTTTATGGACTTCATTGATTCACTGTGCATCACCCTTTCTCATGGTGGCCCTGAATCATGCTGTTCCCATCTTCATCTTGTTTCCAGGACTGCAACATTATTTGGTACTACTGACTTCTGCAGTTGTATTCGCTCTCCCATCTTTTTGACTGCTTACTCTCTGTTCTCTCCCCTCCTCTCCCTTTTCCTATCTCCTCCCCTCGTCCCCTTACTTTCTTCTATGCACTTACTCTATCAAAATTGTCCCTGAATCTAGTATGATAGCACCCTTGTCTGTCTTCTGCCCCTCCCCTTACTTGCCCCCCCCCCCCAAGCAATATGTGAAATGTCGGCAGGCCTAGTACGATAGTTGCTTGTTTTGTTCCTCCCCTCCCTTTCTGCACCCCTCTCCCTCACCTTTTGTTTTTCTCTGGCTAATGTTATCAGGCCTAATACGATAGTCGCCTGTCTGTTTCCATGTCCTTCCCACGCTCCCCCTCCCTTCCTTATCTATGTTTTAGCTCTTGCACTGTCTGAAATGTGGTCAAGCCGAGTACGATAGTTAATTTCACATCCTTACTGTTCATGGCCTGTAAGAATGTCATTGTATTTTCCCTTGTTCCCTCCCTTGCCTTGAAGCGCTTTGAAACACATTGTGTATAGGCGCTATTTAAATAAACAATCATATCATATCACGGTGGGGTGATATCGTAGAGAGTAGAAATAAATAACTATCATCTTGGTGATCAGGGGGCTCATACTGGGTCCCCCTTTTCTGCATTCTGGCCAGGAGAAAATATTTTGATGGGATGGGACCAAGTTTGTATGTATGAGCTTTATAAAGCACCAACTTTGCTGAGAGACTGAAGACTACTGAGTGCTAAAGAGGACCACGAAGTTAGGGGGTTAGAGGTAGAGTGTGGGGGTAGCAGAGGAGCTTCCTGTTTCCTGTTTATATCTGTCTCCTGCTGGGGTACTTCAGGGTTACTTTGAGTGCGCTTTCCTTGGGTTCTCCACCCGCCCGGGCATCCAGGGCAAATGGCTGACAAAGCTGAGGGTTCTTGCAATTATCGTTTCCTTCTTCATTCTTTGTTCCCTGTTTGCCAGTGGTTGCCAGTGGTTGCCACAAAACATGACACAAACAAAGCACACAAACGACATTCAAAACAAACTCCAACGCAGCACTTTGTACACCTGCATTCTCCGCGACTGTCACTCTGCACCTGATTGCACACATGAAATCAATTAACTCATTAACTAAGCTTCGCATATACGTTTAACTGCTGCGCCCTGTTACCTGAGGGTATGTCGCGCATTATAAATAATAAACAAACAAACACACTCCCTAGACATAGTCTTCCTTACAGAGACATGGCTCCAACCCCACCACATGCCTATTATCCCTGAGATGCTTCCACCACACTAACTCATCCACCACAGAGAAGGGCCACCCAAAGAAGGTGGTGGCATTTCCATCATATATAAAGACACACTCACACTTAGCGATCCCACCCACATACAGATCCTTTGAAGCCCTCTCTCTCACTTGATTTGCTCCATCACACTCATAACCACCTTTATCCACCTCTTTTATCACCCTCAACACACAATCCCAACTTCCACATTGACTGGCCTGACTTCACAACTAACAACACAACTCTCCCTGCATAAATAACTACTTGGCGACTTCAACCCTGGTAGTTCCCATCCAGGGAGCAACCCCATGTTAAAGAGTATCCTCACTGCACTCACCCCATGTGACTGCAGACAACTCACCACCTACTCCACAGGCACAGCTGGCAACATGAACCTTTGGATTTTAAGCAAAAATAATATCTCAGTGGAAAATCGAATCTGGGCTTTGTGGTCAGACAGCTTTGCAATCCCTTTCACACTCACTCTATCACACAAGACCCCCCCCCCCCCCACCTGCCACATATCACCCTCATCCAGACAAAGCAAACACATTACAGACAGAGCCCACGTTTCATTCCTACCACCTTGCCTCCCCAAACTTCCATCCATCCATTCTCCTCAACATTACACCACCACCACAAAAGCATTCAACACAATTGCTCCCCTCAAAACACAACTACCCTGCAGCTACCACCGTCAACCGTGGTTCAACAGTTCTCTCCTCTATCAAGCAGGAAGCCAGATACCTAGAATGAGTCTGGCAAAAGAACAAATGTCCTGCCACCAGAACACCACTCAAACACTGCCGAAAAAATTACAAAACAGCCATATGCATTGTCAAAGCCATCCATGACCTCCTAAAACTCCAATATACCACCAATCCTACACACAAACTATTCACCATTGTCATATCCCGCTCCAAGCCACCATCCATTGCAGCATGCAACTCCCTCGTGGACTACTTCAACTCCAAAATGCACAACATTAGGCAGGCAAGCTATACCCTGAGCTCCTCCATTCCCACCCGCCATTTCTAAACATACCAACATATGAAACACCTCGCACCCCCCAGACACCCTCATCTCCCTTTCTGCCAAAACAAAACCGACACACTTCCTAGATGATGCATGCCCACTTTAAGCCTCATTCCACTTACATTGCACCCCATTGGCTCAACATCAACTCCTGTCTCTCATATAACACTATTCCCTCTGCACTCAAAACTGGATAAATCTCACTCCTCCTCAAATTAAACATCTCGATCGGACACCCCCTGAAAATGACTGCCCTGTCACTATCCTGCCAACCCTCACAAGAATCATGGAATGCTTTGTCACTACTCAATGGCAACAGTACATCACCACAAACAACTTACTCAACCCATTCCAATCTGGCTTTTTCGACCTGGGCACAGCACTGAGACTGCTACACTTCACATCCTTGTTGACCTCCACAATATCACTGACAAAGGACACACAGGACTACTCGTACTCCGTGGCCACCTCTGCAGCCTCTGAAAAATATTGATTAAACCATTCTATTGGACATCCTAGCCTACAGGATGAAACTCTCAGGCACCATCCTCAGCTGGTTCACCTCCTTCCTTACTGACAGACACACTTTGTCTCCATGCCCATTTTTTTATCGGACCCTACCCCAGTGAAGTAAGGCATCCCATAAAGCTCTTCTCTATCGGCACTACTCTTCCACCTAGATGTTGAATCCCTTAGACATACCCTTGACAAGCACAACGTCCGATTAAACCAATACGCAGACAAAATGTAACTATCCTTCCAAATAACATCCCTCTCACCGCTCCACACCCTCAAAAGCTGTCTCTCCACTATTGCCTCCTGGATGGCCATCTGCTTCCTCAAAATCAAACCTTCCAAAACTGACTACTTCCAAATCTGCAGACACAAACCAAACTCGCCTCCTGGATCAACGAACTCACTGTGGACAACCCACGCATATCCCTCTCCAGACCTGTCAAATTCCTTGGCTTCACCATCGACTACACCTTTCCTTCACACATCACGAAACTGCTGTCACCAAAAAAAGGTCTTCAAAGTGCTCTGCACTGGTTTCAAAGCCATGTACCACTAAACCCCATCTTACCTTCACGGCAAACTCAAACCTATCACACACACAAACACCTGACAAGCCAGCCAACACATTCTATACATTCCACTCTGCAAACTCGCATGCACACAACAAGCACCCCCACTGGGCATCCAGAGCATGGTAAACCCTACCTCCTCACATCCGCACTGCATCTACATCACCACCTTCAGAAAGAGCTTCAAAACATACCTGTATCCTCACACATAACCGTGCCCCTACACTGCTACCACATGTCTATCCTAATCTTCCTAACTTCTCCTGAAACTATTTTGTAACTTCACTTTCACTTCCCACCTTTTCAACATTTGAACATTGTAAGGTGCGCTGAGAACCTGTGGGTAGGGCCAGCGCTGAACAGCAATTCCAGTAAAATAAAAATAAAATATAAAGATAACTTGTTCCAATGTTTTGAATCTAGGAGTGAAAATGAACAAAAGTAAAACTGGACACAGGGAGGTTTAGGAACTGGTAAAAGGAAATTGAATTATGAAGGTAAATTATGAGATGGCCTGCAGAGAGGAGCAAGTGGGAGGAGCCAAGCTGTGGCGGCACTTAAAGACAATACCGAGAAGGTGAAACAGAAGATGGGACTCCAAAGAAAGTGTCAAGAGAGCGACCACAAAGGCATTCATAGAGTTACGAGGGGAAAGAGAGGAAAGACTACAAACAGGTGAGTCATTGATGGAGCAGGAATGGGCACGTCTCTAGGCCGGAGAGTAGAACAGTAATCAAGAAGGGAACACATCAAAGTATAAATAAGACGTTTAGCCGCATGAAGTGAGAGAAATTGACGAACTTTGCGTATACCATAGAAATGGAAATGACAAGAGCGTACAGTATTAGAAATGTGCTACGAAAAGTAAAGGGTAGTATCATAAATGACAGCAAGATAATCCACAGTCAAAGAAAGATGAGGCTGAGAGGTAGGGAAGGAAAGAAATGGTGGAGGAGTAGCGAGAGGAACAATAGAGGCTGGAATTAATAAGACTTCAGTCTTTGCGGAGGCAAGATGGAGGGAATGTGTAGTCATCCTAGATTGGACGGCAGGCAAAATACGTAGAAGGAATAGTCTAAAAAGGAGGAGCAGATCTGTGATTCGTTAGCAAATACATGGCATGAAAGACTTAAAGAAAAAAATAATAGCTGACAAAAGAAGAGTGCAAAGAGAGGCTAAAAGAGGACCTAGGAATGAACCTTGAGGAACTCCAAATTGGAGAGAGGAAACAAGAGAGGAAAGAAGTGTAGTGTGATCAACAGTATCAAAAGCTGAAGAAAGGTAAAGAACAAGAAATTCTGTTGCCACCCTGATGTGCTTTCCTTTGTTATCACAGATGGAGGTTTAGCAACTAGCAAGGGATGTTGCCGCCCTAGATCAGAAGGGATAAGGCGACTCCAACGTGTCTAGATCTGGGCACCTGTGAGCCCAGGGCGCTGGTTTCTTGTGGACACCCTGGTGTGGCCAGATCTTGGCAATTCTCCAGCTCTCTGGTGTGATTCTGCTTTCTTGCAGATCCGAGACACCGTGATGCATTATGCATACATTAGAACATGCCCCATTCCACTCGGGAGATGCTAGTCCTCGCCTGTTTTTTGTTTGCATACTGGACGTTTTTAATCAAAAGCAGCATCTTTTTTAGTCCCTCAAGTGGGATAGAAGCAGGGGGTTAATCTTGGCTCAGGTGCCCCATGTGCACATTTACCTAGGTTACAAATTCTAAGAGGGGGTACAATACAACTCAACAAAATAAAAGCAATTCCAAAGGAAAAAGTGTTTAACACTCGTGACCTCCGCTAATAGAAACTATATTTCTGTGCAGCACATCCTTCCTGGACGGCAGAGTCATGAGGGTCTACTCAGATCAATCGTCAGCCACCCCCTCCCCTATTAATTGCGGAGTACGTCAAGGTTCCTGCACCTCCCCCACACTATACAACCTCTTCACCCTCCCTTTATTCAAGGACCTAGAAGAATTCGGCATTACTTTCACCAATTATGCGGACGATACACAAATTCTTCTCCCATTATCTGGTGACTACGAGCAAGACCTAAAACTCTGCAAAACACATATGCCATCATCCAGGCTTGGATGGAAGCCAGCAGCCTCTGTCTCAACGGAGATCAGACAGTGATGCTACTGGTAGGACCTAAAGAATCCCTCAGCAAACTAGACAACAAATACAGTAACTTCCTAATTGAGAACTCTGTAATGCCTGTCTCCTCGGCTGTAAAAACTTTGGGAATATATCTAGACTCAACCCTGTCCCTGGACAGACATGTTAATCACATCTCCTCCTCAGTAGCACTAACAACTAAGATAATCAATGCAGTAAAACCGCACCTATCCACTACGAACTGCCTCAACATCGCCAAAGCCACCATAGCACCAAATTGGATTACTGCAACACCCTCCTACTAGGCACCTTGGCCAAAAACATTAATAAACTTCAAATCACTCAGAATAATGCCCTGAGAGCTGCCCTCAATATTCCTAGGAGGGAACACATCTCCTTAGCAAGAAAAAATGCAAAGAGCGCATCCAATTCAAGACTCTTACCATCACCCACAGATGCATATCCCAATCCGTCCCTAGCTGCCTCACCGAGCGTATGCAACCAGTCCAGGCACTTAGACCCAAAAGGGACCTGTACGCAAACCAGCTCTCAGTCCCCAAATTCAACAGAGCTAAAGCAGGCGGCTCGAGCTTCGAAGTTCTAGCCCCAAAATACTGGAACTCTCTACCTCCCAAACTGAGAGCTGAACCATCCCGCATGGCCTTCAGAAAAGCACTGAAAAGCATCTTATTTAAGTGACTCCTACTTAATAACCACCTCAAGGAACTTTGGCTAGAACACACACCTGTACCTAGGCTTACTGTTCCTATGTAACCACGGAACATTTGCCATGTTGTAACTATGCTCCCACTGTTCTTGTATTATGCACCTATGTTTAAGTCAACCTTCCTGTAACAGCGCCACGATGCCCGAGGGCAGCTGTGCGCTTTAAAAATGCAAATAAATAAATAAATACAGTAATCCTCGCCTAAACCTTCTTTGCAAACGTGTCTACTTCCCACTCCTTCCCACTCCTCATCCCATTTTGCCACCCAGGAGACTGGGCACAAACATTTGTACACCCTGTGGTGCAATCTGGGCGGACCGGCCTATAAGGAACTCTGGAGATTTCCCAGTAGGCCTCTGCACCCTGGGCTTATTTTGTATGGTAGCCATTTTTATTTCTACATTTTCTCAAAGGAAACGTTTTGGGCTTGCTGAAAATGTGTAATGTTGGACCAATTTGAACATTATTTCCAGGGTCTCTTTTGGTTTCCAGTCCAACCGTTGGAAGGCCCCTTGGACATCCATAGCATGAAGGCACCAGTGCTAAAATCACTGTAGTTCGGATAGCTGTTCCTGGCCTGGCTGACATTTTGAAATCAGGCATAGAAGGGGGCGGGTCTTACATTTGCAATCTTGTAGCCGATGCTGCCTACCATTTTCTACCTCTACACGGGTTCCAAAATTAACGCTCATACCAAGAGAGGCTGTTATAGTCTATCCTTTCTTATGCTCATCTGCAGAAACCTGGGAGACTGTATTCACTTAAGTCTAGGTGTATTCTGGAACTTGTAGTCCTGGATTTACAATGGGGCAAGGCAAGACTTCAAATCCCACAATAAACAGAAAAAAAGCAGGACAGGCATATCAGTGCCCAAATGGAATGGGGCATGTTAGCATCTATGTAGTATGGCGCATTGTGATGTGCTGTAATCATGTGGAACAACGCAGCACGGGCTACATAGAGCGTGTGTCATATTAAAAACGTCTTGTCAGGTCCTGCGGCAGTTACGGAAAGTGTTGCATGGCATTCTAACGAATATGGTTTTCACCCTCACTGTGGAGGGCTGACATGGACGGTAACGGCCGGCCAGCCCAAGCTTAGGTAGGCACGTACAACGCAGGTGAAAGCCATTCACACCCAAGGGTTTATGTGTTTTCCTCAGGAGATTGGCTGCGCAAGCGACACCAATCTCCTCAAGGAAAAAAGAGAAGATGGACACTGCCATTGGGAACAGGGACTAAGTCTATTTTCCATTTTTATGGCGAGCGGGAGGAGCGCGGGACCGGAGAACAAAGCTCCGGTCCAGGAGGTAAGTGGGCACGGAGGGCATGGGGAAGGGGTTTGGCTTGTTATGGGGGGCTCTCTGTTGCCTCACCACATTTGAGAAAAAAAATGGCGCCACCCGAGGACGTGCCTCTGGTGACTGGAACAGCGGGTAGAGATTATGTAGTCTCGCCTGCTGGTCCAGCCGCCTGATTGGCTAAACTCCCTTTCCCGGGTGCAAATGAAAAAGAAAGCTCCCCAATTTGTAGGCGTATTTATTCCTGATTCCCAAAGATTAGTGCTGGAGGAAACGAGGAGACTGTGACCATCCCAGATTTGCACCGGTTTATACCTGACTCACAAAGCCTAATTCGGGGCAGTTCTGGGAAACCCTTGAGCAAATCTTTCAGAAATGCATTGACACACGGGCATCTCAACTCCGGAGTTGCTCCAGTGTGCGCGTGCACACCTGAGCTGCTCCAGGGCCGCGCCTGGTTTGTTTATCCCAGTGCAACCGTGTTCGGCCTGAGAGCAGCTGGTGTTCGTGGGTTGCAACCAGAGGGGCCGGTGCCAGAGTCATCCCAGTAATAAGCAGCGCTTTGCGGCTGGAGCTTGTGAGAAAAGGCAGGCCGGGCCCTGGACGGAGCTAGGGACCGTAATCGTGAAATGCCGCTCAGATTATTTATAAATCTGTTTGGCGTTGACAAGGACTGGATGCATTGTTTTGGCATTAAGCTGATCTCCAATGCGATGTCGCGGAAATTCTAATATTCCAAGAGCGTGCATTATTTAATTAAAAGGTGCATGCAATTTTTCAGATTGCCAACTTCTGGGAACGTTACAGTGGCAATTGACAGTGTGTGTGTGTGTTTTTAATATGAGATTTTGTAAATTATGTTTAAAT
The DNA here is from genome assembly GCF_040938575.1 of Ambystoma mexicanum. NCBI lineage: Eukaryota > Metazoa > Chordata > Amphibia > Caudata > Ambystomatidae > Ambystoma > Ambystoma mexicanum. The sequence goes on along the minus strand of NC_090932.1, from coordinate 1,503,933,047 downwards.
AGTACTTTATTTAATGAGTTTTGAGCAGTAAACCTAAGTGACAGGTGTAATAAATGAACACATTGCGCCTCCTCATAAGTCCGATGTGTAGGTAAGACGCGCGATGTGATCGCTTCAAATGTATAGGCGTGGAAGTGATGTCCCAGGACCCCCGACACTTCAATAACACCGCCGGAAGTGACGTCACGCGATCTTTGATCTTGATGACGAGCAATGGTATGCTTGTTAACGCCATATTAAAAGTTAAAACCCTGAGGCTGTAGAATTTTCAAGCATTTATGACAGTCCGCGGCACCCAGTTAGTGAAATTATCTAACGTTCACCTAGATATTAAAATGATCAAACATTCACCCAGTTATTGAAATGATCAGACGCTGAAGGCGTAGGTGCCTTTAAGATTGCTCGGAGTCGGAGACCCCTGGTTAACGCAATGGAGTCGCAACATGGGTTGCAAGCAACAAGAACAAGGGTAGCGGTTGCTGCCCCTAACCGCCGTCTGTGTTTCCTAAGCCTTCTTCCCTTTTTACTAAAAATGTTTCATTGTGTAGAGTGTGTGTGCTTAGTATAAGTATATTGGAAACGGACACGTTACAGGTACATTCTTGCCATCAGAAACAGGCGAATGTTTATGCAGGGTGACCAGATGATTTCCAGCCATTGAGTGTCATCTAAAAAACAAATGCATTCTGGGAATGTGAGTATTTCCAACCTTCAGTTTAACAAATTAGACTCAATGGCCTAACACATTTAATGCAGAAAGAAACTAGAAAAAGCGATGTCCAAATGGCACGTATTTCTATGCATATGTAAACAGCAACCGGCATTTCATATTAATGAATGGAATTTCTAAAACGGCGTGTGACTTTAAGTCACTTTTTTTAGGCATTTTTAGGTGACTTTTACATTTTATATCTGGATGGACCGAAATAATGAAGGAATTAAGTTGGGAGCTGGAGCCCAGAGCCCACCAGATCTTCAGGATGACCACTCACTGGCTAAATAACTACTATTCGGAGTCTCTGTTTTTCAGATGTTTCTGGTGTGGGTAGCCTGAAAATCTGGAGTGGAATGTATTCTTTTCTGCTGTATTTGGTGACCCTATCAATACCGCAATAGGTGCTTAGTATCATTTGTAAAAGCCCCACTAGCAACGGGCTGCAAGTGACCTCGTAGCTACCAAGTGGCCGCATGCCATGTATGGCAGACATGGCGAGCTAGGCCTGGGCCTCGAACCAGCAGCAAGCTGCATGCTGGGACTTGTAGTTCCATGTTTCCCATTCTATGTATGGGCCTATAAGTCAGGGCATGGGCCTAAATACACACTTGCTTCCCCTAATGTCGGACCACTGAATTGTATGTATATGAAGTTGCATATATAAAGTCCAACACCTCACAGAGGGCATTTCAAAGTTCTATAAGTTAAGGGTCTGTGGGAGAAAGTTCGGGAGTTAGGAGGTGAGGTAAAGGGAGCTAACACCAAGCAGTATTACATAGGTCTAGGCTGCTTGGATGGCACTTAATATCACCCCAAAGCAGAGCGACGTGGGTGGGCGAGATGGGGTGTGGAGTCACTAACCAGCCTTTTCACCAGTCCTCTACAACAGAGGCCAATCTAGGCCCATCTGGAGCATCCACTCAGCAGTGCTGCTCTGATGGACGGCGTATCCTTAGGTGTTTTTAGTTTGGGCAATTAGGTGTCACTTGCGACACCTATAAGCCAAAGCTACTGCATTAGAGTACAGATAGCGAGAAATGGCATGTGAGGAGGGATACACAGCCTGTAGGTGTTTGGTTATTTGCCCACTCACTGACTACCCATTCTATACTAATCCCTATGGCCATTCCCACCCAGTTCCTGCCCCTCCCCACCCAAAACACCTCCTCATGGGCACTCTTTGAGCTTGCTTTAATCAAGCCTTACAATCAAACTTTGCACTCAAAGGGCCTGCCAGTGTTTTTTCAAACCACTCTTCTGAGAGTTAATGACTTCATTGGAGTTGTAAACCTGCTACTGCTGTAATACAAATGTCTTCACCATTCAGGATCAGGGTGGAGTAGGGGCCTTATTGTTACTTGACCTCGCTGCCACCTTTGATGCGGTCGATCATGTCATCCTGATCGGCCGTTTGAAGGAGGCTGCCCTCTCTGATATGGTTCTTTCATGGTTTTCTTTTAGGTCATTGCCAAACTCTTTCCCTCCCCCTTTTCGGTCTAAGCCTATGGCCCTCACTTGTGGTGTTCCCCAAGGGTCTGCCATCTCTCTCACGCTATTCAACAGGTACATCCAGCCCTTGACTAAACTCATCTTCTCCCACAGCTTCTGTTGATATTATTATGCAGACGACACACAGATCTTGGTCCGACTTGACCTGTCATCATCTGGATCAATCACCAGGGTTGGTGGTTGCCTAGAGGCCGTGGGAGAATGGATTGCAGATCACTGGCTCAAGATGAACGGCGATAAGACCGAGGTGATGGCGGTAGGGCCTCTGTCTGCATCTTCTTCTGCCTTTTGTCCTTCTACTCTTGATCCTTTTCCTTCCCCAGCCCCTGTAGTCAAGGATCTGGAGGTGAAAATTGCTGCTTCCTTGTCTATGGAGGCTCAGGTTGGGGCAGTCTGCCAGCGTGGCTATGTTCATCTTAAGATGCTCCGCAAGGTCCTCCCGCTTATTGCAGCCGAGTTTCGGGTCCCAGTGGTTTTGGCCCTGGTAGTTTCCCCTATTTACTATTGCAACTCCCTGTATCGGTCGTAGCCGGCTTTCCTTCTGCGGCGGCTACGGGTCCTCCAAAACTCTGCTGCCCGTGTGGCCGCCTTTACACCTCGGTGTGCCCACATTTCATCTGTGCTGCGGAGGCTTCATTGGCTTTCGGGAGCCCAGCGTATTCAATTTAAACCATTATGCCTTGTTCATCGTGCCTTTTGTGGACAAAGGGCAGAATACCTCCAGTTGATATTTCGTCTATACGTCCCCGGGGTGAGCTCTTCGTGTCCCTAACCGTAAGTTTAAACTTAGCCGGGTTGGTGGACGTTTCTTTTCTGTCGCAGCAGCCACCTTGTGGAACTCCCTTCCCTTTCTGCTGCGGACTATGCCCAGCCACCTTTGCTTTTGTCATTCATTGAAAGCCTATCTTTTTTAGGCCATTCTCTTTCTCTTTTTCAGGAGTAGCGCCAAGATGCCTTTGGGTGTATGCAGCGCTTTAGAAATTACATTAATATAACCCGGTTGTCTCTCGTAACTTGACTTATAAGCACTCTGTGTGTCCATCACTGAAGTCCTGTTAAAAACAAGCATTGGCAAAGCCAACAGTTTTGGCTTGTGTATAAGTATTAGGCATTTTCCAGCACTGCTATTAGATGCCCAGGTAGTCGCACCATTTTGCACCTGCTACCACCAATGGCCAGTTAATACCACTATGGCTGTGCCTGGCAAGTGCCTTTCCCAGACTTACACAAAAACTCAAATTGTTGGCATTGCCAATGCTTGTTTTGATTAGCTAGCATTCTGAAGGCAGGTTACCGGCTGGTTTCTGAACACTGTAGATTGCTGACACAATTAACAAAGAATGGTAGCTTAGCTAGGAAGTTCTCTCAAGCCATGTTCTTTGTTTCCTGTTATCCAACATCAGTTTTGAGTTGGGACTTGCAAGCCCGTAGTTTGGTTTGTTTTGTTTATTATTTATATTGCGCACCCCACCCTGAGGTATCCGGGCGCATTGCAAGAATATGCATGTTCATGGTTACAGAGTATATATATATAGTACATACATTATAGAGAGAAAGGCAGAGTATGCACAAAAACACCATAATTTACAAGTAAAATATGCGGCTAGCCCTTCCAAGGCAATATGTCATTATCACATTACATACAGGGCGCGCGGTGAAGGCACAATACCACACTTATGCAAGAGGTAAGGAATATACAAACCGACGAAATATACTTCCCTGAAATGGCTGCAGGGGAGAGTATATACAAGTAGGTGTGGGAGGGGGTAGTGTCCAAACAGGTGTATTTTTGGAGATCAGCCAGAGTTAAGTGTCTTTTCTGAATTAGTGGAAGGTTTGTTCAGTGCGTAAAGTCGGGGGGAGTGAGTTCCAGAGTTGGGCAGCCAACACAGGGAAACTGCTACCTCCTGCTGTTTTTGCTTTGTCTCTCGGCACCTTTAGGAGGCTGGAGTTTGTGGACCTGGTGGGTCTGGAAGGGCTGTGTTTGATGGATTTTTCTGCCAGGTATTGGGGGGCAGTGTTGTTGAGGCATTTATAGGTAAGGGAAGCTGTTTTGAGTTGGATCCTTTCTTGGATAGATGGGCAGTTGTTGCTGGATAGCCAGTTGTTATAATAGGAACAAAATAATAGTGACAGAGGACTATGTGCAGACACCTATTTTAGCTCTGAAACCCACAAACAACTCCCTATTTTCGCTGCCTGCATTTGCAGCGAGGCGGATGGCCCAAGAAATTTCCCCTTTCATGACAGAGTTTATAAATAAATCCCTCGTCCACCTCAACCTCTGCTTACCAAAGCCCCACCAGGTCAGTGGTCGAAGTGTGTGGGGTGGTTGGGAGCTGTGCTCTTCTACTTTCTTTAAACAGTTTTACTGTTCCTATACTTTTATTTGACAAAGAAACCATCCCAGAATGGTTTAGTTTTAAACTAAATGTATTGGAAGAAGTTGAAACGTGCACTTCAGTGCAGTGCACTGAACATTCCCTTAAACAGCAGGTGTGTTTGGGGGTTTGAATTTCACATAGGGGGGGCGTGCCGATGGGGTTTGTGGGGCGCCGGGGGGTAGGCCAGCAGGGAACACAGTTCCACTGCTTCTTTTCGTACATTTCGACCACTGCTCCAGGCACATCGGTGCAGATGCTCTCGCGACAACAAATCGAACAACATCACACGTGAAAGTGCGGGCTGTAGTGCGATGAGTTCTAGTTATGCAAATGACCTTGGGTCTGAAGCGCACAGGTGCCACAGGACACCGTCTCGCAGTTACTCTCAGTGACCGATTCAGAGAATCACATGCACGTGGCTTTGATTTCGCTTAGGGAAATGTTCCTTCATTTTGAGGTTTAATAGATGACAGCTATATGTGCAGCCAGGGTCGGCCCTTTCACTAGTCACCCTCAGGGTGGATGGATGGGCTGGTCGTAGGGTGACCAGATAAAAAAAAAATGGGACAGGCCTTAGAAATAGAAGTAGGACTAAAGTAAATACAAATAAAACGGCTGTCCTACTTCTATGTCGCTGGCCTGCTGCGGGGGGGGCAGGGAGCGGGTGTGCTCACAGGGACACTCCTTTCATTGGAGGAGAGTGGCCGAGGAGGGGAAGGGAGAGGAAATGGGGGTGTGAAAAGCATTTCATGCCCCCATTTGTGCAGGAAGAGTTGCGCCGGGATCTGATTCCGGGATTTCGAAATCGGGTCCCGGCAAAATCAGGACCGTAGGCACCCATCATTGCAAACCCGGGACGGGGTTTTTAAAACTAAAAAACTCTCGGGACCCCGGGACGGAAAGTGATTTCCCGGGACTGTCCTGGGAAAACCAGGACGTCTGGTCACCCTAGCTAGTCTGCAGGGTCAGACTGGGGCATAAAATTGCCCCGGGCAACAATGAAAAAGTGGCCCACCGCTGCAAATGGCAATTCATTCCTTTTGCAACAGACTGTTTGAAGAGTACCCAATGCGGAGTTTTCTGTTAACACGTGATACAAATTGTGCAATTTAAAGAATATTTATTCAGCAACAATGGTCAAACCTACTAGTTGCATAGCAAAGTAACTCATCAAACTGGCCTACATTGGCCCAAAAAGTGGCACACGTTGGTTAAAAAAACGGGTCCACACCAGCATTTAGCTTTTTTGGTTCGGCCTTGTCCTATTGCCCTATAGGCCAGTTCGAGCCTGGTGGACTGGAATATAGGGAACTCTGTAGATTTCCCAGTAGCCTCTGCACCCTGGGTCCCTTTTGTGTGCTAACCTATTCTATTTACACATTTTCTGATAGAAAACTAGTGGGCTTGCTGAAAATGGGTGATATGGGGTCACTTTGAACATTATTTCCAGGGCCTCTTTTGGTTCCCAGTTCCCATCATCCTAATATCCTCTGGGTCCCCCCTTTCCTGGTCTTTCAGTAGTCATTGAGAACTCTTCCCTTCCTGGAATCTTGCCTCCTTGATTTGTGGCTCTCCATAGGTGGGTTTGCTTTTTTCTTCTGCTTCCTCTCTGGAAGTGTAGGTTGCTGTTGTGGCGTGGCTTGGAATTGTGCTAAACTAGGCCCTACCTACCTGGACCAATGTAGAGCATATTGGATCCATCCCCGCCCACTACCTGAACCTATGTACCATATAGTGGGGCCACCCCAACTTTCACTGTTCCCCCATCCTTCCCATTCTGGGATAACCCAGATATCAGGGTTCTGTGTGGAGTTGAGAGCCCCCAATTAATGACTTTAGTCCATTCTGGGAGGTATCGCTAAGGGGCCATTACAGACCTGGCCCTCTACGGTACTCTTCGGAGTCGGGAGCACTGTATAATTCATTTGGCAGCGTGCACCGTGCAAAAGGTCTAGTCATAAGCACGGTGCAGTGGTGACTGAGGTGTGTGGGGAGGAAGAGTCTACGTTTGGGAAACGTCGGCATGCGCTTGATTCATTGTTGCCAATACTAAGTGCTTTTCGCTTGGCCTTGCCTGGTGTTAGGCTGGCCTGTATTTCACGAGGTGACATAAATTCAATTCCTCGCCTAATGACTGTACTAGCTGGAAGGTCTAGCGGTCCACGGCACTAGCAAAATGAGAAAACGCACCGGGCAGTTGCCCACAGAATAGGACAACAAAAACCCATGGGTGTACCCCCTGATATACAAAAGTCCCCACTGTGCCAGGGCGTATGCCAGGGCCTGCGTGGCTTCCCAGAAGGGAGGTGCCCCGGCACCAAGAATGAAACACTTGCGGGGGAAGGTGGGTTCCAGGTGCCATGGGCCCGTGGCAGACCATGCAATGTGTCACCGGGGGTACTGCGTTAGAAGAGTTGTCACCCGGTGGTTTCGGTTTGCCATCGGTCACCCTCATCCGGTCCTGACTGATTAAACAGCAGCACTTTGTGTGCTGGGCTTTACAAAGCAATTCTTAGAAAGGAAAATGCAAGGTGGGAAGAAAGTGGAACTGAAAGGTTCGAACAAAATGGCGGCCTTCTTATTAATTTTAGCAAAACGCTAAATGGCTACAGCATGGAAGGAATCCCGAGGACCTCTGATACAGCAATGGCCCCGAGATATATCAAAATGGCGGCAGCGCAGAAGGATATAGTGAGGGAACAAAACACAGAGGAGGGCTCTGAGGAGGTGGGTCTCCTTAATGATCTGCAAACATCACCTGATGATCTTCCCCCCTGAGAACCCACAGGACCATCCCCAAAAGAGGGGAAAAGGATGCATTAGCTGCATGCCGACTGCCTGGACAGACGAGAGACACAGAAGTGGGAACCCTGTCAGCAAGATATGCGACTATATTAGGAATTGCTCTGAGTTGGAAGGAAGTGGGGATGGGGGAGAGGGGAGACGGAGAAAAGGGACATGTTGTTATGCTAGGTTTTTTCTTTGTTTTAAAAACCTTAATAAACGAATTTAAATCAAAAAAAGAAGGGAAAAAAAGAAGGGTAAATACAACCTGCAAATCCCAAGAAACCAGTGAGGTTTGCTTAAAAGTCCAGACTGGATGAATGTGACTCTGATGACATAGGTACACGTTAGGGTAACCAGACGTCCCGGAATGTACCCCTCTAACCCCCGTCCTGACAGTTTTTTTAATTTAAAAATCCTGTCCTGGTTTTTGGGAAAAAGGGGGTGCAAGTCCCATTTTTTGTGGAAAGAGGGGTTAGGTAACAATTAGGCAATAGGTAAAATTAGGTAAAAGGAACTCGGGACAACCTCAACACCCTCTGCGATTGTAAAAAACCTAGGGGTTCTGATGGACAATAATCTCACGCTAGAGCCACAAGTAAATGCTCTCCTCAAGAAATGCTTCTTTCTCCTGCGAGCGGCAAAGAGAATCTTACAGTTCTTATAGTTCGCCAACAAAACGACCACCATCATCACCCTCGTCATTTCCAAAGTAGACTACGCCAACAACCTATACCTAGGCATGCCTGAACGATTCCTAAAAAAACTACAACGCATTCAAAAACGCGGCAGCCAGACTACTTCTGAAACTACCCCGAAGAGAACAAACCGCACCAGCGCTGAAACCACTATATTGGCTACCAATAAAACAACAAATAAAATTCAAAACAATGTGCATTATGTACAGAGCAGTACACAACGAAGGTGCTGAGTTCCTAAGAGACAAACTGCGCCTACATCAACCAACAAGAACGCTCAGATCAAGCATGGACATCCGCCTGGAACCGAAGCCATTCTACAAAAGAAAACTTGGAGGAGCCTCCTTCTCTCTCACCAAGCTCCGAAAACCTGGAAGACCTTCCAAAGTACATACGTAACACAAGAAACCACCTATTATTCAGGAAATTACTCAAAACCTGGCTCTTCACGTCATAACTAGCAAGACTGGCCACAGGAGAACTGACATAACTAAAAACATCAATGAACGTAGAGCGACCGCGATACACAACGATCAATCAATGGGAAAAGCTGAGGTAAATATCCCACGGCATACTAAAGGACCTAACGGGAGACTGTCACAATACGACCAAAGACAGTAAACATAGCAAACTAAGACAGAAAGACTAGACCGAATCATCAAGAGCACCATGACTTTAACTATGACCTTCCCCAACAGGCCTAAGAACAAAACATAGAGTGGGAAAGGAAGCACTGCATCACAGGCCCCAATGCAATGGGTGAGAAACAGAATGTTTCATCACTACACAATGTCCACCAATACAAAGCAGGAAGCACAATGCCCCACCACACAAAACTACAACTAACCAGTACCAAGGATGTTCACCCCACGGAAAACAAAGAACCAGTCAGGACAAAAGGATACGAACGTCTGAATACACACGCTCACCAAGACGGATCCACTAGGACAACACTTCAACACGACCCCGACCCATAACCATTCAAAGCTTTAACCGACCAGGGTCACACTAGATCACCTGAGAATAGATATCCCCCACCTAGTCCCACACCTGAAGATTAGGTTCAGACGCACCCACCAATCCAAATTATACTCAATAAGATACAGTTGGATCAGCGCAACACCACCAAATCGAGTCGGCCCACGAGGAACCAGCAACATCCGAACCCACAGGTATACAACTCTAATGGAATCATAAGTACCTGAATCAGGATACAGACCCCATTAACCCAACCCTCAATCTTCTGCATACTTAAACCCACACAAAACAACACAACCATCTCTCTTCCAGCAATCCGCATGCACTTTACCACACTGCATCAACAACACATAGACTTCACCCACAGCACTCGAGGCCTTCATCCGATCCAATACTAGCACCAAAGGCCAGTACTCGGTGTATACCGAGCTGAAGCTGCCAACAGCACACCACTTCTCCCACTCTCCTTCTCCCCTCCTCCCGACTAACCCTACCCCCACCCTTCCTGTTTACAGATCCGCCAGAGTGCCTGGGGACCAATTCCGTTGGTGACGGTGCGGTATACCAGTACCGCTAACATAACATTAACTACATACAGAATTTTGCCATGGCAGAGTGGGATTGAGCCCCCAACCTTTTAGGTACCAGGCACACGCATTAACTGATTGTGCCACAGAGACCAGTTGGCAAATGATTGGACAGCAAGGCTTGTAGCATGTATCAAAGCAAAAGCCCTTTTTACTAATAACAAGATTATATCCACAGTCAAAGGCACACAATTTATAGGAGCAGGAGCAGTGCTGGAAATACTGTGCGACGGAGGGGGGATGGGGTGGAGGTGGGGCAGTTTGAGAGGGGGGATGCAGGGTTGGGGGATGGGCTGTGAGGTGGTCGTCCTTCTTTTATGTTGTTGGTCGTCCCGTTTTTCATCTTGAAAGTCTGGTCCCCCTAGTACAGGTTGTCAACTATACGGTAAGCTTCCTGGGGTGATAAGCAGTGCTGGTCATTGGGCCGGCTCTCGGCGAATCTGAGATCCGGCACCAGATATGGAGCCGGATCTCGGGATCCAGCCAGAGTCAGCCGCCCATGCCCATGTACCGCGCTGAAAACGTTTAAAAAAAAGCACACGCGACGGCAGCTTTGACTTTTATAGTGGCTTTTGCACTGGTGTGTAATGCACAATGCTCGCTACATGTACAACCCATTCCTTTCAGTTGTACATGTAGAGAGCATTGTGCGTTACACACCAGTGCCAAAGCCAGCGGTAAAAGGCAATGCTGGCGTCGCGGGCGTTTTAAAAAAGAAAAATGTAATTTCTTTTTACCGTATTCCAGCATTGCTGGATGTTCACTACGAGCCCCGCCCCCTCTAGACCACGCCCCCTCGGGCAGTGCCCATTCCCCAAAACTCCTCACCCACCCCGGCCCGTGTGTTGTGGGATCCCCCGCCACATTTTTTCCATTTCCACCACTGGTGATAAGTGATTTAGCCCCAGGTGCCAAAAGGGTCACAATGGTCCCACACCATATACTTTGTTGTGCTCTGGTTTGTTGTGGGTTTCTCACATGTTAATATCATGTTAATAAGCTTCTGTAGGGCAATGCCCGCACCAAAAACGCAAAATGCTAGTGTGGCCCAGTTTTTTTTAGCTAAAGTGGGCCACTTTTTTGGCCAATGTTGGCCAGTTTAATGAGTTACTTCATTATGCGGCTAGTATTTTAGAACATTGTTGCTGAATAAATAGTCTTTAAATTGCAAAATGTGCATTACATGTTAGTAAACTCCCCATTGGGTGCTATTAAAACACTCGGTCACAAAAGGAATGAATTGCCATTTGCAATTGTGGGCCACTTGTTCATTGGTGCCCGAGAAAATGTTATGCCCCAGTCTGACCCTGATGGTGGTGTTGGTGTCCTTGCCACCGACCACCTGTCTGTGGTGTGTGGTGGAAATGAAGAGGGAAAGAGGTGAGAGGATGGGTGCAGCAGGAGAGAGGCAAAGAAACAAGTGGAAGGCTAGAAGGGGTCAGACGGGCGGGGCGCGCTGGGGCAGGGGGGGGTCTGAACGGATCAGACGGACAGCTGATCAGGATTAGTGCGAATGAATCCTACCCATATTACAAAGCATTTGCCCTGAAGGCCTATACTAGAACATAGCGCTTATCATGTTCTAATGCTACTTCAGTGAGCTTGTTGCCGAAAGTAAGTAGTTTGGGTCAGAAACGAGGCATCAATAGGTTTGAAACAAAGGCGAAGTGGTTTATAGAGACATCGGGAGCATTTCAGAGAGGCTAGGATCCCTGAAACGGTGACAGGCGCATCACTGGTCCCGCCTCTCCAGAAAACCTCCCATTTCCGCCACTGAATAGTTGAACTCCGGTGCAGAAAGAGCACAGGACAGTAGGTATATATTTTGATGAAGATTGCTTGGGTAGGTACTGACGACGTTACATTGCCAGCCTTTATTCGGCAGTTTTTTCCGGAAACTTTTATGCCAAAAAAACTCATCAAAAAGTATGGGTGGGCAGGTAAGGGGATATAAGGGATCAGGGGGTGTGGGGAATAGGGACTAGATAATGGGGAAGGGGCAGCCTGGGGGTGGAATATTTTAAAAAAATGTTGATTATGTTTTCAGCCAAAAATATTCAGCAAAAACCTCAGCAGAAAAAATAACTGGCGATGCTAGAACCTAGCACCCTTGGATATGCCTGGGCAGTTTCTGAGAGCGGTATGAATCGTTTGGCTTTGGCGCTGTGCGGAATAAGCGTCGCGGCACTGGGACGGGAAGGCAATAAACACTCGCCATGAATCAGGAATGGAACGATACATGTATACAGGGGCGCTGAGAACGCGGGTGCTCCGGGACCCGGGCACCCGCTGGCAGAATGAAGTTGGGGCCGATGCACCCCCACTCCCGGCCAGAGAGAAGAGAAACAGTATGGATGGCCTTTTGTTCCATCCATACGGTGTCTCTCTCTGGCGGACGGGTAAAAGCCGGGGAAAAACAATGTTTAAAAATTGAGGGACCGAAGCAAAGCAAGAGGCTCTGTCCCTCAATTTATAAAAAACGTTTGGGTTGGGTGTGCCTCTACATCTGTGCACCCCTCTTACATTGCATCCATTGCATCTGCGGAGGGAGGGGGCAAGGAGAGGGCAAATGAGACTGCATGTCTCTGAGTGTGCACGTGGTGAAGGTGAATGCTATGGGTGGGGAACAGAGGCGTTGAGGGAGCGAACTCCCCTGAATTCTAAGGAAGGAAACAGCGCAGGAGGGGTGGGGGGTGAGGGGTGAGGTGGGATCACCTTCTTGGGGGTTTTAGCAGGGGGACGGGGGCAGTAGAATGTGATAATTCGTCATTTTGAAGACCACGCAAATCGGCCGAAATGAATCTGTCTTTTTTGTATTTGTTCTTCAAAATGCGGAATTATCACATAGAACCCAGTATGGACCTTGCCATACTGTTGACCTTGTTCAGTGTAATACCATTCAATGGGACAGTACTTGCAGGGCTGCTGTAACTCAATGGTGCAGAGCTATTGGGCTTCTATATTTTTAAAGAGACAGTAATATCACTTCCCAGCAGGGCTGTGTAATCTATATGAACCAGCACTTTCTAGTAGCGCTACCATATTTTAAATGGGGCCATGCCGGTACGCTTCAGTTAGCTCGCTATGCTCTTGATGGGGTGGTACTGCTGCTGTTTCCCAACAGGGCTTCTATAATTGTTGAATCTTCTCAACCGTAATACTATGCTTTTGTTGAGGCAATGCTAGTTCATCTCAGTGGGGTTGCTATACATTTGATGGGACAACATCATCAGCACTTCTCAGTTGAGCTGATACACTCTTATTGACGAAGCCCAGCACTTCTCAGCTTATTTATTTTTATTGGTTATTTATAATGCGCGTAATACCCAGAGGTTTCTAAGCGTGGACCGAGGGATCGAACCTGTGTTGCGCGGACCGAGGGATCGAACCTGTGTTGTACGGACGGAGGGATCGAACCTGTTTTGCTCCGCGTTGACTTGCTTCCAAGGCGAGCACGTTGCCCCTGAGCTATCCTCCCAAGACATTTAATGATACAGAACCAGAACTATTGAGCAAGTCTGATATCATCTTCGTCATCATCATAATACCTCAACACTGTCGTGGTTATGCAAGAGCTAATATATTTAAAGGGATGGAATTACTCAGAATGTAGCAGCACTATTCAATAACCCAAAGTGCCTAAGCATAGTTAATGTGAAAATACTACACGTCTCACCATTGGGACAGTACTGCCACTTCTCACAGAGGCTTCTACACCTTTTATGGGGCAGCACTGATCCAGCCCACTGGACAGTTTAACTTTTAATGGCACTTCTCAATAGGACTGCTATACGTCAATAGGAAATGACCAACACTACCCCGCAGGGAATTGCATACTCTTGATGCCACCGAAGCAGCACTTCCACCCACCACAGCTGCTTTCTTTTTAATGGCACAGCGCGTGTACTTCTCAGCCACTCTGCTTTACATTTAAACAGACCGAATTTTCATTTCTCAGCAAGACTGCAACACTATACCATTGTGTTCTCTACATTGAGTGCTTCTTCACCACAAATGTGGATTCATGGCACTCTCCCATTGTCTAAATAGTAGATCTGGCTACATTCAATTGGCACAAGCATGTCCCGAGCTGCCTGCTGTATATAAACTGCCGCTCAGAATGTTGGAAGCCGTGATGGGGCAAGCGACAGAAGGCTCAAGCCTGTAGGATAGCAGAATCAGCAGGGTCTTAAAACCTGCTCACTCATTCTGGCGTGAGGGGCTATGGCTCAAAATGGGCCTGATCCCACATACAGGGGGTTGTTACCCCTTTATCTCTCCTGAATCAAAGAATGAGCTCTCTCAGACGCAAGTTATCACCCCTGCACACAGATTGAATGAATATGGTATGGATCTATAGATTGAGAAAACTGAAGTGAGAATTCAGTGTGTTTTAACAGAAATATAACTGTTTCCCAGATGGGAGACTGACTCCATTAATATACTGTGGTCACTGTGATCCAGGGTCTGCAGCCCACACACACACACACACATGGGATTCCCATGCACCCACTTGCGAGATGTGCACCAAATTAGTGAGATTGTGCTCTAAGGTAGGAGGCACATGCACAGTCTTTGCTCTGAGGTCTGAGGTTTGACACACTCAGAGGATGGGATGGCATTTCGTTATCCCATCCTAGTTCTGTTGCTCTGCCTTTTTAGGGTTGCTACACCCTGGATGATTATAGAGGGGTGGAGTAGGGGCAGTGTTGGCTTACTGGAATGCAACTGGAAAGCTTAAACCTCCTACTTACTTGACTTTAGTGTATGAAATACATGCTAGCCAATGTTTCCACTGTTCTGATTCTCCCCCACCACCCTCGCACCAAGTTGGTGACCACGTGCAAATGCGGTCATATAACTGCTGGTGATGTCACTTCCTATAGGTGGGCACCCCCGGGAAATTCATAAATCGGCTCCCCTGCATGTATCCACACGTAATTGGCAGTAACTATAGTTTAGATGCCTGAGAATGTAGTCTAGAGCCTTACTGTGGCCTTCCCTTTAACTCTTAAACTGCTGGGCTGCAGAGCTTGGTGTGTTTGACCCGCACCAGCCTTTCAGAGGCACCAGTCTGCCAGAGACGGTAGGACTCGCCCAAATGACCTGCCCCCATCTGCTGCACTAGGTGGGTAGCACTGCTTTGCCACCCATGCACGGCCACCCTCTGGACCGCGCGCACTGCACTTGCAACGCACTCCATTATTGCCATCATCGACTCGGACATTGCTTCCTGGTGGCACACAGCTGCGAGGCTGCCACACTCCTCTGGTAACAACGACTACCCATCGGGCATCGCGCAGCGCTTCTCTGCAGGTATTGGGGGACGGGGGGCGCACCCCCCACTCACCCTCTCCCAGTAAATATGACTAGGGCCTCTGAGATCCGGGGTTGGTCTGCTGCTCCCTCCTTTTGGAGTTCTTGGCTTCTTCGGTGATGCTGAATGTTTTACCCACGCCGCAAAGGTAGAGGGCGCTTAACCGAGCAGCCGCACTGCTGTCATTTGTTTTTCTGTTTCAGCCCTGATGAAAGCGCGCGTCTCGTAACTAATGTGTGCGCTGCTGAAAAAAGTGAGTCATCCCCGCCCGTCTAAATAAGAAAGGCTTCAGTCGGATCTGGAAATGAGCGGATAATAATGAGGCAGGTCTGCCTTTCCGCCTTTCCAGTGGAAGTAACCAACCGAGGCCATCAGCAATCCAACAAGGCAGGGCTACTTTTCCCCCATTGCACTGGAGCAATCCAACCGAGGCCATCAACAATCCAACAAGGCAGGGCTACCTTTCCCCCATTGTACTGGAGCTATCCAACCGTCGTCTGGCATGCCAACAAGGCAGGTCTGCTATCCAACCGTGGCCATCTGCATGCCAACAAGGCAGGTCTCCCTTTCCATCATTGCACTGCTCCGAACTTCTGCATGCCAACAAGGCAGGTCTCACTTTTCATCATTGTACTGCTCCGAACTTCTGCATGCCAACAAGGCAGGTCTCACTTTCCACCACTGCACTGGAACTATCCAACCGTGGCCATCTGCATACCAAAAAGGCAGGTCGGCCTTTACCCCATTGCACTGGAGCTATCCAACTGTGGTCTTAGGCACGTCAACGAGCCAGGCCTATCTTTCCCCCATTGCGCTCGTACCATCCAACCATGGCCATCTGCATGCAGACAAGGCAAATCTCCCTTTCTGCCATTGCACTGCTCCGAACTTCTGCATGCCAACAAGGCAGGTCTCCCTTTCCATCATTGCACTGCTCCGAACTTCTGCATGCCAACAAGGCAGGTCTCACTTTCCACCACTGCACTGGAACTATCCAACCGTGGCCATCTGCATACCAAAAAGGCAGGTCTGCCTTTACCCCATTGCACTGGAGCTATCCAACTGTGGTCTTAGGCATGTCAACGAGCCAGGCCTATCTTTCCCCCATTGCGCTCGTACCATCCAACCATGGCCATCTGCATGCCGACAAGGCAAATCTCCCTTTCCCCCATTGCACTGCAACTATCTAACCGCGGACGTCTGCATGCCAACAAGCCAGGTCTCCCTTTCGTCTATTGCATTGGAACTATCCATTCGTGGCCATCTGCATGCCATCAAGCCAGGTATACCTTTCCCATATTGCACCAGAACTATCCAACCGTGGCTATCTGCATGCCAACAGGGCAGATTTGCCTTTTTCCCTATTTCACTGGAACAATCCAACCGTGGCCATCTGCATGCCAACACGGCAGATCTTTCATGCCACCATTGCACTGGAACTATCCAATTGTCACCATCTGCATGCCAACAAGCCAGGCCTACCTTTCCCCAATTATACAAACAATCTCTTTGTGAGCAAACGGATAAAGCTAAATTATGTGAGTTATGGAAAACATTAGTTATTAGTTAGATGCACTTAGCTGGACTAACTGACTCCTATCAACTGAACCTTAGCGATATATACAAGAGTAAAATGTAGTCAGAAATGAGTTAAACCTGAATGGTGCAGTGCGGTCTATTATTTTTCACCACTTTATAATTGTGTAAACCTGACTAGACCACCAATAATAGACACATGTGGATGAGTTATACATGCAACTGCACTGCAGCCTGTTAAAAGTACATCAAAATCATTATATGGATGGGAGGAGGGGCAAGGGTAATATAAAGACATACATACACAATATTAACATAATTCAAAGCAATGTGGAACATATCATAAATAGCTTTATACACATGTATATATATATATTATTAGTGTCGGAGCCGAACATTGCAGCTTTTCACAGACAGTCACATTTTCATACAAAACTTATAAAACGACCCAAAAAAACATGTGCATATCTGCATATTAAAAATGATAACATCATTCTCAATTCTTGAGTTAAACCTTAACATTCCCTAAAGCATATAGCTCTCTGTATCACTTCAAATACACATAGATCTTAAAGCTCAATTCATGACAGTGACACCACCCACAACAACCACTCACAGTTTATCATTTAGCAACGAAACCCAACTCCTGGAGCACCCTGATCACCTGGATAGGTAAGACAACTTCTTCACCAGCAATCAGCCTGTCCCAGAACATCTCAGAGAACAGTTTGTCTTCCCTCTCCACCAAGTTCAGAAATAACTGCCTCGTAATATCTCAAGACCCTCTACAGTCCAGTAAAATGTGCTTCAAAGACTGGACTGTGGGTTCATTAAATAGATGACAACTCCTCCCCCCCAGATACACTAGACTTTTTACGATGGGACAGGACCTCGCCTGTCGGGATAAGATTCAAACGTACCCTCAGAACATCCTGTTGCACCTTAGACCTGGGGAAGAGCCAGAGATATCTAGGAATGGTGCCCAGTTTTTGTTCAGTCAAAAGAAAGGACTTTGCCAGGACCAGTGAACACATGCCATCTATGGTACGGATCCAGTCCCTCCTCTTTAAAGATCTTTTTACAGATATAGGGTTAGTTATTAAAGTATCACATTCTACCAGCGGTCCACTCACAAGAGATGACAACTTCCACAGAAGCAAGGAGCTATTCCGATTTTGTAACCTCGAGATGTTTTCATACAAGGAATTTGTTTGGGGGACTAAAATCAACCTGTAAAGTGCGATAAGACGCCATTCCACGTAAATCTTCATGGAACTGAAGCCCAGTTCAAATCTGAGACTAGCCATAGAGAGGGACAGGGGCAACCCCAAAACGTTTTTCCACAGGCGACCCTCCTTTGTGGACCAATGTATCTGCCATAATAGGGTTTTATGTCTACCCCGTACAACAACGCTGGGAGCACCTGGGCTACGTAAAATTTGACCAGTATTTCCAAGGAGAATTTACAATATGTCAGCACCACTTTTTTCATCTGGCCCGCCAAGTGACGGGCCTTTCCAGACAAGTCCAACTCCAATTACTTTGTAGATGGAAGTGGGTAGAGTTTAAAACCCAATTGAGTTACAGCTTTTTCAGATACACATATTGAACTTATGCAGTACATTGATTAACTATTTTTGAAAGTGCACTAATGCTAAACATATACACAAGAAAGCCTCTCTAATAGAGAGCCACTAGTTAACATGCCTGCATGAATGACAGGCCAACTAGTGTGCAATCAATTGCATGTGTGCTTCCTATAAATGCCCACCAGCTGCAGGATATTAAATAACGATGCAGCTAAATACTCTGGGACTTGATGCGACACTTGATCAGCAACCTGACCGTGCTCTGTGGTGGAAGTGAAGCGGGTCAAGAGGTGAGAAGGTAGGTGAAGCAGGAGTGCTCTCAGGTGTAAGCAGTCAGTCGAATAAGGAAATGTTACCCTACTCGTTGCCGCATCATTGCAGTTTCAATAAAGATGACTATTCGGCTAAAAATCTGAAAATCCTCGAAGTTTCACCTTTGAATACAACTCTGTTCTTTTCACTAAGTTGGCACAATGTAACTAAACATTATCACTGCTAACTTATTTAGTAGTCCATAATGTTACTGAGCAACTGAAGTCTGCTTAATCCTAAGAGACGCCCCATGGAGTCATTAGGTAATTAAGCTTAGGCAATATTTGACCTTTGACTCCTATGTAGAGTAGTGGGTCGCATTATTTAGTTTTTCCATTTTGTTCCTTGTTTTCAGAATGGTCAAAGTAACTTTTGCCCTATTGGAGATGAGACTTCTTGCTATTCATCAAAACTAGTATCCCATCAATTCATAAAGTATTTAGCGAAATCATTATTTAATACAACAGCCTCCCCACCTCTCTGCGATTCATGGTGATATGGTGATAATAAGCACATTCCTGGCAACCTAAACCTATGTAATACTGCTTTATGCTGTACAGAAGCAGGTGGATGCATTTTCCCTAGCTCCCGCCCCCTCATCGCCGTCATACGGGAACAGCATGAGAAAAGCTATATGTGAGACTCCATGTGTTATGCCCATACGACATTGAGTGTATTCAGTGTATGAGAGACGATATGCACTTAGGCAACCATACCGAAAGTACCCTCGTACTGAAAGAGTGGCGGGATGTCAGCACGCATCTTTAGACATCCTGTAACGCTGAATGAAATCTGACGAAGGCAGAGTGATGTCATGAAAAAGATATACAAGGACATGCAGAAACAATATGGAAATACTTAAGAATAACAATGTAATTGAAGTAACAAGAGAAATATGTACGAAATGATAAAGTAATCATATACAAAGAAAATGAAGTAATTTGTTTACCCATAAGTGTAATTACCCAGTAATGCAAGATAGACGAGACATATAGAAGCTTGCTATAGAGGAAAATATAACGTGGCAAGGACGGCCATGATAGGAAAATAGACGTCAGCTTGTGTAAAGATTGAATCCAGCTACCTCAGAAACAGACCAGTGGTGCAGAGTCAGGAGACGTTGGAGAAATAGCTTTGGTGCAAAATGAAGAGGAGTCTGTGTTGGCCTGGGATCAAGGATGCTATTTCAAGGAATAATTGCAAGGCACAAAGGGAGGCCGACGGATAAGCAATATACGTAAGACATGTTTCTCTTAGATTAAAGAAGAAGAAAACATTTTCAAGAGCCAAGTATTGAACAATTAACAATGGATGAGGCTCCTTCAAGATGGAGTGAGCAAGTCTCTCGAGGCCAAGAGGAGCAAAAATACCCAGCATAAGTAAATCAAATTACAGTAAATAGGAGGTTGAAATGGACAAATTAGCGGTCTCCTCAAATGTGATTCAGAAGACGAAAATTAGGGCTATTCATTAAGCCTCAAATGAAGGTAGTGATGTGCATACACTCCCTTGAATGTCCCAGAACAGAGAGCAGGCTACAATGTCAATTACAGACGAAAGACATTGGTATATGGTTGGACTGATGAAAGATGATGGACTAATTGGGGAAGTGGAGAGTAATCTAACGTGACTCAAGCGCCTGGGTTTCAGTTTGCTTACATGCTGCTAACGAGCCAAAAGTCCAAGGTTGGGTGAGAATGAAAACCAATCAGAGGGTCTATGGGTAATATACTAGGTAATGGTATGCCCTTCAATGAGTGAGATTTAGAAAAAGTAGCAGATGGCTTATCCTCCAAGTGCCGGAATATGTACCTATCTAGTTTGAGGGTAAGCCAGTGTTGGCAGATGTTAATCCTCACTTTATTGAGCTATAGGGAGTGATTAACATAATGGAGTCAAAAGTATCCTCGGACTTAACTAAGCAGCATGGTTGTTTTCGGAAACTAGAGCGCTCTCTGAGCATCATTGTCTTAAAAGCGTGGTTAAAAAGATGCCTTTTTTTTTATTATTTATTCATTTATTTTGTTTGGGTTACAAGAAACCTTTCACAATCAATGCAAACAATTAATTAAAAATAAATAAATAAATAACTCATACGGAGCATAATAAACCTATACATTCCACAACCCAACTTCATGAAAGTGTTAGCATACAAAGTAAACAATACAGGATAAGTGAACTATTTCCTATTATGTTTTCAAGTCTTTTCATGCCACAATTCAAAAATCTTAGTTAAAAATCTATACAACGCCAATATCTTTTTGTAGTCTTTGATTTCAAAGCAATCCTTGGTAAGTCTGCATTCTCTGAAGAAGACCCCCAGACTTAGGCAATTGCACTTAGCATGCAAAATCTCTCTGTAAAAGATACTCCACTTTAGTGCTGGTGGTTGGCTGCTTGTCTCATGCAGTACTGAGTGGATTTTCACAAGAGTTTGCAAAGGAAGGAGTGATTTTTAGTCACAGCCTTACTGTCAAAACAGTTGATCTCTTTTACTTTGCATTTCAGTGGATATCAGTTAAAACTGTTTCTGTTCCAACAGTTTATCAGATGCCCCTTTCCAGACAATAAGGAGATCATCAATGAAGCGCAACCACAAAACAATAGTCGCCACATGGTTTTTATTCTCAGTACTCCAGGCCATGAATTCCTCCCACCAGCCTCTGAGCAGATTGGATCCAAGATGCCCATGGTGTTATTATTCTCCCATGGTGGGTTCCCCCAATACTGGTTTTTAAATCTGTGGCTTCTTTAATGTAAGGGCTAAAACGTGGTACACATCGATGTAAATGACTATTGAAACTGTATATCAGGCCGTTGGCTCCAAAAGGGAATATAAAGTTGTCGTGTTATATAACTCTAAAATGCACATCATATGTTTTCATGTGAAAACGCAAATTATTCATACATTAGCACGTTTTTCATAAAGGACTGAATAATTAAATTAATATGATCCCTCTTGAGTGTTGAATTGATTCTGACATAGGTGGTTCTCATCAAACAAAATTCTTTCGATTTCACTTTGAGATTGGGATGGTTTAAAATGGTGGGCACTAAACTGCATAAATAGATGCATCGTCTTTGTCCTTTTAACATCAACTGGCTAAGTCCCGCCGTGGTGTTTAAAGGCACGGGGAAGCCTAATGGTGGTCTGGCTTTCCACCCCATGCACTTCAGATTTTGAAATAAACATGGTCACATAATGGCAATTTGAGTACTGTAAGGGTGTAGAAGAAGGAGACAGATACAAAGGTAGCATGGCTGAAGTTTAAGACTTTTATTAATGAAGAAAGCAAGAGAAAACCTGTCTATCCCTACTCCGAAGAGGGCGGTTTTTCCTGCCTCATCTAAAAATAAGTTGTCGGTCAGGATGTCTTGTCAACTCAAAATGTCCACCGTCCTGTGTCAAGAAAACCCTACTTCTGTCACTAACACTAGAAACTAAAGAATAAAGCAATTCTGTTCTGGCCACAGGAGAAGGACTCCCTTCTCCTGGGTCATGGTTTCTGGTTAGTTGAAACAGTTCCCAAATCTTAGAACAGTCTTGTGTCTCACGCGTTGTCAGTGGGAATGGCTCGCTTCCACTGATTGAAAAGTTCCATACAATACTTTCTTGGTGGGTTAGGAGAATGTCTCCCTTCTCCTGATCAACAGCCCCAGGGAATGGCTCCATTCCCCAGGTCTTCTGGACCTTCCTGCTGGTCCGGGTTACCAGGAGAATGACTCCCTTCCCCTGGTATCTTGTTATCAGTTCCAGTCTCATCATAGGTTGTCAGGGAGATTGTCTCCCTTCCCCTGATGGTAAGGACCCACACAATACTTTCTTGGTGGGCCAGGAGAATGTTTCCCTTCTCCTGACCAACAGCCCAGGTGAATGGCTTCCTTCCCCAGGACTTGTGGACCTTCCTGCTGGTCTGGATTACCAGGACAATGACTCCCTTCTCCTGGTTTCTGATTATCTGTTCCTTACAACCAGGTGGAGGGAGAAGGGGTGACTCCCTTCTAATGGTCTTCCTTCGCCTTAGGCTTCACACCAACAATACCCACTATGAGTGTTAAGAGGGTCTGCAACCCTCAATACTCTTCTTCTTTGACCTGCCACACTTGATTCACTTCCTTGCCAAGTACTGCCACAAGGAAGATGACTCGTATCACACTCTTGCTTTGGGCCCAGACCCTGATTTATCTTCTTCTTTCGACTGGCCCACTTGGTTCACTTCCCTGCTGAGTACTGCCACAAGGAAGATGACTTGTATTACTCTTCTGCGTTGGGCTCAGACCCTGGTTTCTCTTCTTCTTTGAACTGACCCACTTGGTTCACTTCCCTGGCAAGTACTGCCACGAGGAAGATGACTCGTATCACTCTCTCGCTTCGGGTCCCAGACCCTGGTTTCTCTTCTTCATTGAACTGGCCCACTTGGTTCACTTGCCTGCCAAGTACTGCCATGAGGAAGATGACTTGTACCACTCTCTCACTTCGGGTCCCAGACCTTGGGTTCTCTTCTTCTTTATGCTGGCCCACTTGGTTTACTTCCCTGCCAAGTACTGCCACGAGGAAGATGACTTGTATCACTCTCTTCCTTTGGGCTCAGACCCTGGTTTCTCTTCTTCTTTGGACTGACCCACTTGGTTCACTTCCCTGCTGAGTACTGCCACAAGGAAGATGACTTGTATTACTCTTCTGCTTTGGGTTCCAGACCCTGGTTTCTCTTCTTATTTGAACTGGCTCACTTGGTTCACTTCCCTGCCAAGTACTGCCACGAGGAAGATGACTTGTATCACTCTCTTGTTTTGGGTTCCAGACCCTGGTTTCTCTTCTTCATTGAACTGGCCCACTTGGTTCACTTCCCTGTCAAGTACCTCCACGAGGAAGATGACTTGTATCACTCTCTTGCTTTGGGTTCCAGACCCTGGTTTCTCTTCTTCATTGAACTGGCCCACTTGGTTCACTTCCCTGCCAAGTACTTCCACGAGGAAGATGACTTGTATCACTTTCTCACTTCGGGTCCCAGACCTTGGGTTCTCTTCTTCTTTATGCTGGCCCACTTGATTTATTTCCCTGCCAAGTACTACCACGAGGAAGATGACACATATCTCGCTTTGTGAGTTTATTCTGAGCCACTGCTGTGAGGGACTCTCCTTCACAAGTTCTCTTTATGGTACTTAGGGTCCTCAACCCTTCCATGGTGATCAAGAGGCTTTGTTCGACTACTGCAATGAGGAGGAGATGGTTTGTAGGTTTTCTGCTCCTGCCGTGCCACCCAAAAGGTTATGGTTGCAAAGGGGCCTAGGGATATCTGAATGGGCCCTCTTGGTAAGCCGCCCCAACTCCCCTAGGGTTCTCCCGTGCCACCCTTTACCTTGTTGAGGTGCCCTTTACTCGCTGCCCCTGTGGGGAAGTGAACTCTAAAGCTCATATAGGACAGACTGGTTATTTGCATATCTGCTATGTTCTTTAAAACGACTACGGTGGTGATGCATACAGTGGGACAGGTACATAACATAAAAATAACATAACAATGCTGCCTGCTGGGAAATGGATTCTTAAAACCCAGAACGGAGTGGTAATTTTGTATGAATGCTGCATGCCGTGAAAGAGGATATTGAGCCATCATATGGCTGCATCGTTCCATGAAGCAGAAGTCCATTCTAAAGCCCAGATTGGACTGAATGGTCATTTGCGCACAGTGCCGCCTGCTGGGAAAGTGAGCCTTAAAGCCAAGAAAGTACTGAATGGGCATTTAAATAAGATTCTGCGTGCTGGGAAAAGGAGTCTTCAAACCCAGAGTAAACCGAGTCGAAGCTTTTCTAAAACATGTCAGTGGGTAAAGAAAGTGAAGCCTGGACGGATCAGAAGTGGAATTTCCTTCATAAACTGCTCAAGTCCAGAGTGCACGGAACTGTCGTTTGCCCAAAGCAATGGCTGAAGAGGTTACATTCCATGGCACTCTGAACTGCCAGTGTTCTAAAAAAAAAACATTGTGGGAATGAGAGTCTAAAAGCCTATACCAAACCGAATCATCATTTTTCGGGGGGTGTTTGAAGTACAGTTTGTCTAATCCATTGTGTTCTGGAGAAGATGAATGTTGAAGAGAAGAACAAACTTAATCGATATGTCTAAAGCACTGTCTTCTGGGAAAGTGAGTCTTCATGTAAAGATGGGAACCGAGAAAATGCAGCCTAAAGAAAAATACCAGAGCCAACCATGAGATCTCAGGACACATTTAGACCAAAAAGGGCCTCATTTAATTAAGTTACTCCAGCCAATCATTTATTTTCTTCTTTGTTTTGAGAATGATCTGTGCTGTGGCTTTCCTTTACAGATCATTTCACTTTTCAGCATCTGATGAAGAGGTCTGTGGTACTTCGTAAGCTAATATGTTGTTCCATCTCTGCATAGATTTTGCAGTTTGTCCAATAAAAGGTATCAAAATCTGCAACTTGTGTGATAACAAAATAAGTAAAGTCTGCTTTGAATATTCACGCATTTAGTCTATCTTTGAAAGCAACAAGTCTGTCACATGCTCTTTTTAGAATGCATAATCCACCTGTAGCCTTTAATGCCTAGTACAGATCCTCTGCTGGTCAGGAGAGTTGGGCATGGAGAAAGGGTTGGCAACACTGTCTATCTGGGCATGGGCCCTGAAACTGCAGTGTCAACAGTGAATGAGTCAAGATTATGCGTATCTCCTGTCTTCTTTCTCCAAGACTCCTGCACCATATTCTCCCATCTCCTTTTCCTCTTAACCCTAATCTCTTCCCGCCTACCCATTGTCAGCTGACCACACCAGTTTTAGCCGCCCGTCTGTTCCCTCGACTTGCGGCTTTTCTTGTGCGATTTGAACAGACTTGGCATTGGAAAGGCAACCGCTACCGCTGCACTCCTGTTCACTGCTCTTGACCCGTGTGGGCACCTGAGATGAGTAGAACTTCGAGGAAGGGACCCTAGTGAGCATATTGTGAATACTGGAAATGAGAAAGAAAAGAGCAGCTGCATATTTAGGAGGAACCACGAGGAGACAGGAGGCACAGAATGTCTTAATGGGGAAAGCGAGATGGTGCAGATAGGGTGAGAGTGCACAGAGAGGGGTAGATGGGTGATAGACAAAGCATGGAGAAAAAAGCAACGGCAATAGGGTTCTCAAAGAAGGGCCGCCGAAACGAGATGTGAGAAACAGGCTAAGCCAGGGGTTTGCAACCTTGGGCTCTCCTGATGTTTTGGACTACAACTCCCATGATTCCTCACCATTGACTGTGCTGTCTAGGAATGATGGGCGTTGCAGTCCAAAAGATCTGGAGAGCCAAAGGTTGCAGACCCCCGGGCTACGGGAACAAAGAAAGGTATCACATCTGTGAGCGGAATCAACTGACCGGGCAAACTCAGAAACGTAACTTTAAAGTGTTTTATTCGTTAACCTATAAAGTGTGATAGAAAATGATAAACAAGGTGGGAATATAACTCACTAAGGTGTCGGGATTAACTGAATGGATAGACTAACTAGACGTCCCAATTTAACTAAATGTCCAGGCCAAAGTAAAGGTTCCTGGTGGCTTGTTGGTTTGCCGGGCCCAACTTGATTTACTTTCGTAGCTTGAGGACTGGTAAAAAGCCTTTCCCGAAAACACAAGATTTCTGGGAACACCGTAATCCCCTGAATTCTCTGTTGCAGCATTTAGGGGGTTCCCACGCCCTCTTTAATTTTGTTTGTTGTCGTTTTTAATGGCTCCTGACCCCTCTCTGCAGTATCTGCTGTGGGTTTTAGGCGTTCCCAAACCCTTCTTCAGCTTTCCACCACAGAGGTGTTGGCATGATGAGGAGAGTCTGGCAGAAGCGCGGGGTGGGCATCTACCCTGGCAAGGTCTTTCCACCGGGGATGTATGCCCTAAATGTAGGCATTACATCCATTTCAGATTAAACTCCTGCGCAAGAGTTGCAGAGAGTGTATTCAGTGCCCAGTCTGCAGTGAGGGCAGTTGTTTTGTCTTTTTCGCCTGCGTATATTGGAGCTGCAACTATCCAATCAGAAGTGGAGCTGCTTTAAAGTCCCAGGTCCAGCGTGAGGTGCGGCGCGAGAACAGCAGAGAGTGCATTGAGTGCACAGTCTGCAGTGGAGGTGGTCGTTTTGTCTTTTTTGCCTGTGTGTATTGGAGCTGCAACTATCCAATCAGAAGAGGAGCTGCTTTAAAATCCTGGGTCCTGCGCGAAGCACGGCACAAGAGCAGCAGATAATCCATTGAGTGCAGAGTCTGCAGCCTGTAGCGGGTAGCAGTAGCCTTTGGATGTCTTGTAGTGCCAATAGACGTGAACAGAGTGAATAAGAGTGGCGAGGTAGGAAGCAAGCCGAATGGTGTGAAGGTAACGGAACATACATATGAACTGTTGGTATCAGGGCGGCTACAAACCACCTTCATCTCTGAATGATATGACATGACTATTGGTGAGATGCAGAGGTGAACATTGTGAACTATTGCCTCATCAGCTCGGTTACATTTGGGACTGGCCCGTGATCGAGGCATGAATAGTGCAATGCTGTCTGGCCCCCCTGCTGTAGGAAGACGTTGCTGTATGTGTTATGTTGTTGGTGGCTACTCTGAAGGGTCAGAAATGTGAGGCGGACAACCTTCAGATGATTTCTCAAAATGTGCCATCTTATTAAATCATAAGTTTCAGTAAACGCTTCACTGTCCCTACCCTTTCAAAGATTTCCCTGACTATCATAAACTAAAGGAAACACTCTAACAAAGCATATCTGGCGCTCACACTTATACATAAAATACACAATAAAACATATGGCAGTTCACAACAACAACATGAACAGTTGCATTTGTAATGTTTTTACAATCTCTCTTTATAGCCTGTGTGAACTCCTCTTCCCTAGGTTACAGGTTAGATTCAGTTCCAATCTTCAACAAAAAGAAACAAGAACATCCAGGTTCATGGCAAAGTTCCAACACAGTTCTTGGCACCTTCAATTTGTCAAGGCAAAGCACTCTTCTTCTGAACATTCACCTTCCAGAAGGGCAGTCTCTTTGCCACTTTTGTCTTTCTGCAACATCAATTTTTACCACAGCTTCAGCAGTTTGCAACATTGTGACTTTCAACAACTTTTCAGAAAAAAAAAGATTCACTTTAGTGCCTCTCAACACTGTCAAGTGAGCAAGACACTCTTCTTCTGAACATTCACAGTCCAGAAGAGCAGCCTCTTTGGCACTCTTGCCTTTCTGTAACACCAACAACCAAAATGCCTTTGCTGATGTAATTCTACCTTTCCTCCTTTTGGTTTGGGCAATGCTAGTGTTTATACCAGCTTTTATGGACCAAACATAATTAACAAACTGCACCATTGGACAACCTTGCATTCTCCCCTTCTTCTCCTGCCAACCAGAGCAGCTTAATTGTATGCCTTGTTGTTAGTCTCTTTTACTTTTAGACATTGCTTGTATAACACGTTAAGCTTTGGCAATGCTGCACCACTCTTGGCTTTGGGTGGTGCTTGTTCCCCTCTTGGTTTCTGTAAATGTTAGTTCCCCTCTTGGCTTTGGACAATGCTTGTTCCTTGGGACTAACAATGATTAAAGTTCAGTCACTTCGTTTCAGAGCTACAATGTTTTCTACTGCTTCATAAACGAGTCTTCCGTTAACATTCACTTTGGAATAATTTTTAAGCACACGCGACCTGTCTTTCATAAGATTTCTTCAGTTTAGTATTCAATTAGTGGAATTCAAGGAGTTATACTCATACGTGAGTGCTTTCAAAAGAGTTTCATTCATACGCGAGTGCTACTTTTGTGGCATTCCATTGTATGACTATTAAGGGTCGGGTAATACTGCTTTCACTCAAACTCAAGTGATTCTTCTTAGCTACAGTTGCCTGCCTTCATTAGCGTAAGGGATGAGAACACTCGGTAACACACACCAGCTTCTGTCTTCACTCCCTGCTACAGGACTTTAACTGCTTCTGCCCCTTCGAACAGACACACTTCCTCATGAAGTTGTCTTCATTCCTGCCACACAGTCAAGGAGCTCGTCTTGCTCCTGAGACCCTCAGCTATGCACCAACTTCCAGCAATGGTCTCTGGCACACTTCTTGCTGCACAGTCTCTGCAATCAGGTTCACATCGGGAAAGGTCATCCTCCTTCATGCTTTTCGCTGCGCAACCACTGCACTTCGGAGGGAAATGAACCCTCTTACGACTGGCAGCTGAAATGTGCTTCGCAGTGGTCCCAGACCATCTCAGGACTGGCAGCTGAACTCTGCCTCACAGTGGTCCCAGCGCTCTCTTTTTCCACCAATTTCTGCTTGGACTACCAACTACATGCTCTCCTTTTGCTGCTGCTATTACAACCACTCCACCTCCATCTCCATCTAATGGCCTTCACCTGAGGGGCCCTTTAAAGCCTCTCTGCTTCCATCAGGTTTCAGTCATTAGCTTTAACAGGCAGACTACTCCTGCAACATTGCTCTGGAGCCTTCATCCTGGTCTCAGTACTTAGGGAATTATAGGACTTGAAGTCCCCAACAACATAATTAGGCTTATTAGTCAGCTTTCTATTTTTAAATGTAGGTTTATTTCTCTTAAATGTATTTAAGGCAAGATCCCAAGAGTTCATTTGAAAAGGGGAAGGCAGTTCACTTAAGCCATTATTTACAGGTTTACTTTCACTATACCTTTAGGTGTTAGGGTGGTGTCTACCTTTATAAATCCCAGACTGGCTTTCCTTCCTTAGGATGTTTGGGGATTTCATATTCATTTTACCCACATCAGGAGGTTTAATGCATGGTTTAGACACATCATAACGACAATAAGCCATTACATGCCTTGGTACCTGTAAAAGGTTCTTCCTGTTTAGGGACAAATATGGGTAAAATACCGCCTCTCATCCTACGAGATCTCCTCACCACCCTGGGCCTTGTTTCTTCCCAGGGGATCCTTCCCACCATTGTTTGTAGATTTCCGGTCTGGGTGTGCTCGCCTGAGCCTTGTTCTGGACTTGAGTACTCACACACCTGTCAGTAGCCTTTGCAAGCTCCCTAGTGTCTGTGATAGTCTTGTCCGCGAGATGCTGGTGTAGGTCAGCCTCACAGTTCTTCAATACATACTCATACACAATCAAATTGTGCATCCCTTTAAATGTGTCAACTTTGCTACCAGCCACCCACCCGCTCAGATATTTCAATAGGGTTGATTTTTGTCAGAAAAGGGGGTTTGGATGTAAGGTTGCTGTGAAATGGGTTTCACGGAACGAGAGGTAAAATTCGCCTTGGGGGTTAGGAATGGTCTTGGTTTCCCCTGATGGTGCCGTCTTCTTTTCCATAAGGGAAAAGGTTGGGGTAGGACGGGACTCTGATGACTATATCCCATAAAGACAGAGGGGTGTCGGGTGGGGGTGTATGCAGAAACAAAAGATACTGCGCCTCGTCAAGGGTGCTCCTCCTGCAGTCCCCAAGGACCTCCTACCCAGGTGATCCTCCCTCGCTTGTCCGCCCCCAAAGTTGGTATCCAAGAGCAATGGCCCTCCACTGGCCACCTGAGTCAGGGATCCCCAGGAATAGCATTTGAGAAATGCCTCAGGTTTCTCACAAACCCCTTTGCCTCCTCTGCCTGCAATCCTCTGTATCTCCTGCCTGCAACCCCCTGCATCCCCGCCTGCAACCCCCTGGATTCTCTGCCTCTAAGCCCCTGGATTCCCTGCCTCCAACCACATGGATCCTGTGCCTCCACCCCTCTGTATCCCCTGCCTGAAGCCCTCTGTATCTGCTTCCAGCAACTCCCTGTCTCCCCTCCCTGCAACCGTCTGGATCTCCTTCCTGCAGCCCTCTGCATCCCCTACCTGCAATCCCTCTGCCTCACCTGCCTCCACCCCACTGCCTCCTCTTCCTGCAAACCTCTGTATCCCTCTGCATCCCCTGCCTGCAACCCCCTGTATTCCCTGCCTGCAACCCATCTGCATCCCCTCCCTCCACCCCTCTGTGTCCCCTACCTCCACCCCTCTGCATACCCCTTTGCACCCCCTGCCTCCAACCCTCTGCATCCCCTGCCTGCAACCCTCTGGACCCCTTGCCTGCAGCCCTCTGCATCCCTGGCCTACAACCCCTCTGCCACCACCCCTGTGCCCCCTCTGCCTGCAACCCTCTGTCTCCCCTGCCTGTAACCCCCTGCGTCCCCTGCTTGCAACCCCTGTGCATCCCCTGCCTCCACTCCTCTGCATACCCTGCCTCCACCCCTCTGCATCCCTTACATCCCTCTCTGCATCACCTGCATTCCCCTCTGCATCCCCTACATTCTGTGCCTCCATGCCTCTACATCCCCCACCTCCACCCCTCTGCATCCCCTGCCTGCAACCCTCTGTATCCACAGCCTGCAACCCCCCCCCGGATCCCTTCTCTTCAACTCTCTGTGTACCCTTCCTCCATCCCTTTGCATTCCCTGCCGCCAACCTCCTGGATCCCCTGCCTTCACCCCTCTGCACCAACTGCCTCCACGCCTCTGCATCCCCTGTTTCCCCTGCCTCCACCCCTCTGCACCCCCCTGCCTGCAACCCTCTGCAGCCCTGCCTCCACCCCTCTGCTACCCCCTGCCTCCACCCCTCTGCATCCCCTGACTCCACCCCCTCTGCATCCTCGGCTCCACACCTCTGCAACCCCGGCCTCCACCCTATGCATCCCCTGCCTCCTCCCTTCTGCACCCCCTTGCCTGCAACCCTCTGCAACCCCTGCATCCATCCTTCTGAATCCCCTGCCTCAACCCCTCTACCACCCCCTGCCTCCACCCCTCTGCATCCCCGGCTCCACCCCTCTGCAACCCCGGGCTCCACCTCTCTGCATCCCTGACTTCATCCCTCTGCACTCCCTGCCTCCACCAAACTGCATCCAACTGACTCCACCCCTCTGCCTCCCCTTGGCCCACCCCCCCCACCCCCCGCCTCCACCCCTCGGCACCCCCTGCCTCCACTCCTCAATATCCCCTACCTGTAAGACTCGGTATCCCCTGACTTCATCCCTCTGCAACCTCGGCCTCCACCCCTCTTCATCCCCTGCACTCCCCCACCTGCCTCCACCCCTCTGTATCCGCTGCCTGCAAGCCTCTGCATCCCCTGACTTCACCCCTCTGGACCCCCCCTGACTCCACGCCTGCTGCCACCATACCCTTAATTTTCTTTCCTTCTAATGCTCTCTATATTAGTGTAGCCTCTCACTGTGTCCCCCTGTTGTACAGCGCGCCATTGCTTCCCAGCGAGGTTAGAACTATATAAAACCCAACACACACATGGCTCTTCACTATTTAACCCACATTTCATAAAACGTTTCAGTCACAAAATCACTGTTTTTGCGTATCCGGCATTGACCCAGATCTGTTAAGGAGTGCAGACTGCATTTTGTTTTTTATTATTAGGAGCGCATCATACCCTCGCGGGGTTTGGGGGAGGTCTGGTAAATGTTTGCAAAATAAAAGTGCACACGTCGCTCAGTATTAATAAGTACAGAGATTTCACAGCGGAGTAGTGAGGAGTGCGGCGGAGATCCTCTATAGGGGTACTCTCTTTTTTGGGTAGGTTTTTTCCAGTCAGCATCCTAGGGGGCGCCCTGAGTATGTTCCACTGATTGCAAAGTCTGCGACCGGAGCACGCGCTGCGTCACGCACCTGATCAATGCCTTCTGCGTAGATTAGTGAGAATTAAGGAAGCGTGAGGCTTTAATTAGTGACACAGGAACTTCGGTGCCTGGAGCAAACACACGAGTACTCTCTGGAGCGGCGCTCATTTTCCACGCGGAAGACTTCAGGCATCTCATGTGTGCCCTATTTTCGATTTCCGCCTATAATCCCGCGCTTTTCCTCCATCTTGTTTATTTGAGCCTGTAATGGGCTGCTTGCAGAGCGCGGCAATCTCTCGGCCTGGTGTGTCTCCAGCGCGCGGCTCGCTGGCTGCACAATACAGGACACACATCATTGATCTTGCCCAGGGATCCACTTGAGATCCCTGGGATCCGTCCACAGTCTGTGGCTGCTGTTTCTATAGTTCTTTTCAGAGCTCGCATCCAATAGACTACACTATCTTTTTTTTAGAACTGAAATAGCGCAATGTGGCTTTCGTGCAATTAAGGGTCTGTTTCCAAAATGCCCGGGGTAGCGGATGTGAAGGAAGTGATGCCATTTGACCCCATCCCAAAGTGTCCTTCACAGGAAGCGATGGAACACGACTTTTCACACCTTGACAAAACAGGAAGTGGCATCACATAGCATTGTTCCCAAGTGCACTACAAAAAATATGGTTACGATACCACTGTAATGTGATACACATTTCATACAAGAATGGATCACCATATGTATTGTTAATATCAGTTTGTATAGGCCCATATTACTAAATTATGGTGAATGAAAGCAGAGGTCCATGCCCAAATGATAATGATGTGTTATTATATAGGTAACCTGTGATTTTAACGAAAACATTTTTAACAAGGTACATTTTTACCAAAGCTCGAATACTGAAAAATACAGAAAATAAGTTAATATATATATATAGTAAGGGTTTATAACAGATGGGGAGGGGGTTGGGATGGGTTAAAACAATGGGGAAACAGGTGGATTGGGGGGGACAAGCCCTGCCAAATAAAAATAATCATAATTGTTTGGGTGTTTTGGTTTCGGTAAAATGTACCTCGTTAAAACATTTTTCGTTAAAATCCCATACAAACATCATTATATAGCACTTACGCTTAAGCGGTTTATATAGAACAAATACACATACACTATCACCCAGCCTGTATTGGTACTCATTTATCAAACTCAGAAGGATGAAAGGCTGAGTTGGCCTTGCCGGGATTCAAACCTGCAACCTGCAGATCACACACATTTTGCAGCAGCGAGCACTGAACCCACTGAGCTATCTTACCAGCTATAGCTAGCTTACCGGCTATAGTAAAATTAGTAATTACATTTCTGAATGTTCTCAAAGTCAGAAAGCAAATTAAACTGAAAGTGGATACAGTTAAACTGGTAACTGAGATTTAACGGCAGGCCATTTCATCTGCAGGTCAAGCGCAAAGATGGCCACATGTCAAGCCTGCGTGGATCTACTTTTCAGGCTTCAGAGGTTGACAAAATACATACCATTGGGAGGGTTCATAACTGTGTATTAAAGAATTTAGAGTAGCGCAGGGAAAGCAACACACTCACATGACATCCTGTACTCTGGGCACTTGTTACCTCATACATGCAAATAAACATCCTGAACAGCATGCCAGGGAGATAGGAAAGATAGATACATTACACCAAATCATTAATTGTGGCATAATGAAATCAATGGCCACTTTATATGCTATGGTCAAACATGTGTACACTGTACACAAGGTTTAATGCACAATGATTTTGTCAATTGACTGAGGACACCGAGATGGAATGTCTTGTGATGATCGTAACAGAGACAACAGCAAAAAAACATGCTATAACTGCAACTTGCGCAAAGGCAAAATACATAGAAATTGATGCTTATTCTACTCTAAATGCTTTTGGAACTGTTTGTTTGCATTGTGACTTTGAGGTGTTTGAGGACAGACTAAATCAGTGACTCACACCCTGAAGTGTGCCTGAAACAAACCTTTAATGAGTCTAGCAATTATTGTATCGAATTCCAGAAAGACAAATTACTTGTTATTCCTATTCTTTCTTATTTAGGGTCACTGCTCAAAGTGTTAAACTTGTGGAACCCCCTGTATTTTAAGAGGCCTGAACAAGAAAGCCATCCATTCCAGAAACAAAGAGCTACACATGGCGCTGGCACGGGAGCTTCTGTTTTTTTTTGTGTTTTTTGGGGGTAGCAAGGGAGACCACAGGGGTAGCAAGGGAGTACACAGGGGTTGCAGCTGCGACCCCTGGTAACCCCCCAAATGACGCAAGGGAGACTACGGGGGTAGCAAGGGAGTACACAGGGGTTGCAGCTGTGACCCTTGTTAACCTCCAAATGACATCCCTGAAAACACTGTGAGTCA
The DNA here is from genome assembly GCF_040938575.1 of Ambystoma mexicanum. Classification (NCBI taxonomy): domain Eukaryota; kingdom Metazoa; phylum Chordata; class Amphibia; order Caudata; family Ambystomatidae; genus Ambystoma; species Ambystoma mexicanum. The sequence goes on along the minus strand of NC_090932.1, from coordinate 1,503,898,650 downwards.
GGCCAATGGGGACAGATTCATGGAACCTTTTGCACAGTTCAAAGTGACTTTGCACTGCTGAAAAGTGACTTTGCACTGCCGTCACACACTCTGATTCATGGAACTCTGCAAAGTGTATTTTTGATTTTTGCAGTTCATTTTCTACTGCAAAAATGACTTTGTGCTGACTTTGCACTGCAAAAATACACTTTGCACAGTTACATGAATCAGGGTTTGTGTCGGCAGTGCAAAGTCACTTTTCAGCAGTGCAAAGTCACTTTGAACTGTGCAAAGAATTCCATGAATCTGGCCCCTAGGGCCTGATTCACAGAGCATTTTCCTATGGGATTACGCCATTATAAAAGGCTTCTGTGAATCAGGCCCTAGTGTTTTGTGCCAAATCTCTGGGGGAAGAAACAGATTTGGCTTTCGTGTAGGCATGGGATAGGCATTTTCCAGTCACTGTTATAATAATAATTTGTTATGTATATGGCGCTTTCACCAAAACATTGTACATACAACATTTTCATGCACAATTATTATTTCCCAAAAGAAACTGGTACTCGTTTGCTTGCTAGGTAACATGAAAGGAAATGTAGTAAACATGTTTCTGTGTATGTTGTGCAGAAAACATAGTAAAAAAAACCTAGTCTGGTTCAATGTCCCCCAAGTGCATCTGTTTGGAGACTATGTGGATTGCGAGAAATCCTGTTTGCTCCATTTTGTATTATCGAAGCCTTTGCTCTATTTTTTGCACCGGTGCAGATGTTAGATAACTGGCCCCTGTATGTAAGCCCTTGCCCGACACTGAGTCTAGCTAAGGCAGAATGCTCGCCAACAGCTTCAAACAGATGCAGAACTGCCCCTCCCACAATGCTCAAATCACACCTCCCGAAGATTGGCTCCCCTCAACTCCAGTGTCTGCTTTCTGTAGTGAAGACCATGGTATGCAAAAGCAGCGCATTCATTCATGCACCAGTCTGAGTATGTTCATCCCTCTTGCAAAATGGCGGCCTCATTTCTAGAGTTCTAATCTTACATCCAAGAGAAAACAGCTGTGACTATACACATTCTCCAGGTATTATTATTATTATGTTTATCGAGCGTAGACCATGCTTCGAGAAGCAATGGAGGGCTTTACAGAGGTATACAACAAAACAGATACAGAACGTAGCGCTTTACAGAAGTAAACACTGGTACAGATATACAGCGGGGGTAGGATACAGATGGGCACAGAGCGGGGGTACAGCTGTACAGGATGGCGGGGAGGAGAGAGCCAGACAGCGTCTAGTGAGTCGCGCGGAGGGGCAACGTGATGGCCTAGTTGTTGAGGAGAGCCTCCTTGAAGAGGTGGGTCTTGAGTTATTTTCTGAATTGTAGGAGCGTGGGGGCGAGGCAGGTGCTGACGGGGAGGAGGTTCCATAGCCACAGCCCCATACATTTCAATGCGCAAGCTTTGCACTGAGCTATTTACTTATATTTGTGCAAATTTGGCAACGCATAAGGCCAGATGTTCAAACATTTTCTATGGTGCAAAAGAAGGGATGTGAGAGCCCATCCTCTTCGTTTCAAGCAGAAAAACGTGCACTCTTTTCACAAAGGGCATCACTGTTCATGCGCACATTCTGATGCATGTTTTCCCTCCATGTGAGCAATTGTGCAAAGCAGAGGGTGTGGGGGTTTTGGCACATTTTAAAGAGCTTCCCAAATTTAGAAATTGGATGTTCTTTGAGATGCTCAGAATTCAAACACCTTCCCCTGTGCCTATTTGCAACAATTGCAGTGCTATGTGCAACACATGACGGGGTCATTTCTGACCCTGACAAGCGTTTGCTTAAGAGGAACAGCCATGACAGGTCATTTCTGACCTTGACAAGCATTTGCTGAAGAGGAACAGCCATGACAGGTCATTTCTGACCCTGACAAGCATTTGCTTAAGAGGAACAGCCACTTTCATTTCCGTCCTCAAACAGGGATAAACGATTTCCCCCCTTTTTTTCAGCATTTAACCGTCATTCTGAAATGTGCTTCGAGCACACACATGTTTCTGCGAGCCTGTCATGCACCAGTGTGAAGTGTACGTGTCTGGCACTAATGATATGATTAGTTATTTACAATGCGCTTAATACCCAGAGTTTTCCAAGCACGGATCCAGGGCTCGAACCTGTGTTGCTCCGTGTCGTCTTGCTTCCAAGGTGGGCACGTTGCCCCTGAGCTATCCTCCCAAGACTGCAGGGGGAATATGCTTCATGTATTCATGTAGACTACTTGTCCGTGATTGATCTTGATTAATGACTAATGTGTGCACGGGGCCGTCCAGTGCATCCTTTGAGCTGCAGCGAGCCTCCTAGAATTGTGTTGGTCACCTTTGTGAGAAAGCTAACACCTGCAACTCACAAAGTCATGCAGGAAAAATGAGCACACACCCTCTGTGCATTTTATATTTGCATTACTTTTGAGAATCTGGCTCAGAGTCATTATGGGAAATTACCTGAATTCATTTGAACCCTAATAATACAATTTCAATATTTCAGCTGTGCTAAAGTCCTGCGTTTGAAACACCAATTTACATGCCACCATTTTAAGTTAATTAGCCAAAGCAGGTGGGCCTGTGGGGAAATAGCAAGATTTCCCAGCGGTGGTGCCTCTGAACACCCACTGACACGTCACCTACCTTTCCCAAGTCCTACCTCACTGTTGGCAGTTCCTGAATTCCTCTAGATTTGTGCTTCCTCTAGATTTGTGCCTACACCGGAGGTTATCTTTTGTCTTCGTTTCACCACCTAGTTGTGGAAATACTCTTGTTCTGTGACTTAATTACCTCAAGTGATAAGAGTAAGGCCAGATAACCCAACTGCGTGGAAGCCGACGCCAGCGGCCACGCGGTGTTCGGCGGCTGCGCGCCGCGCCTGCAGGGGGAATATGCGTCGTGTAGACTTGGCCGTGATTGATCTTGATGAATGACTAAGAGGTTGATATTGGAGTTATTAAAGTGCCAGGAGCAGGCTTCGTGTACCCAGCCACACAAGACAGACGACAGAGCATCCATCATGCGAATAGGAAAGCGGCGCCTATTTCTTTGTGTGCTTGTCATCATTGCATTGCAAGATGTTTTATTGGTATAGCTGTTTCATGCACAGCATGTTCATTCAAGATGGCCGCTGTCATAAACACAGCCGATCAACACACTAATCAGGATGCCAGGTATGGGGGAGAACACTCACGACTGGGGAGTCTTGCTTTTTTTGTATGTCGCTGTATATGAAGTCAGCAGGTCAGAAATCGAAGCAGGTTCACAATACACAGTATCAAAATGAAGTGTAGCCACGACAGTTTAAAAGCTTTAATTTCTGAATAATTCCTCCATGACTCCGAACTCGTCTCGTGACACTCTTCCTCCCTCCCACTTTCTGCAGACAGTTGCTTTATAGACCAATCATAGGAAATAAATCGAACAGAAATGGACAGCTGCCTTCTCCAAGCCCAGCTAATTAAAGCCATTTCATACCGTTGAGGCTTAATTAACAGACTCATAAAAATAACCAAAACATTATGATCAGCCTCCATCGCCTACCTAAAACCATCAAATCATGTGATGTTTGAAAATGAGAATGGATCAGTCGGAAAATAAAGAGCAGATAAAATATTATTATTAACATATCTAGTGTAAAACATCTTTTGGGGGGCACAGGAAATGCTCCAGGCCCACCGCCCTTCTAAACACTTTAATGTGGTGTTTTATAATAAAAAAAAAATACCAAAAAAGAAAACATTTCTTTCTGGAACAAGATTGCAGCAATGATGTGAAGCTTGGCTTGCTGTCGGATCCATCACACATAAAAAGTAGAGTAAGCCCTGAGACTTGTACTTGCAGAAAGCACTGAGCAGAAACCGGTTGATACGCAGCCCTGAGCGATCGCAGAAATCGGCGCTCAGATCTACGGTACATACAGTGGAGGTCTTTGGTCGGTGTGACGAGGAGGACCTCTTACGCACCGGGGGAAGTCACCATGTCACGACTTGAGTACCTGGTGAGGCACCAACGCTGGCCGACTACAGCCCAGAAACGGGCATACACTGATCAGCAAAGTGCGTAGAAAGGCCTCCGTCATGTCTTCATCTAGGGTAGGCCCTTTACGTCACCTTCAGTGAAGTTGTTGAGTTGCCAAACGGCAGAACGACAGGCAGGTCATTAAATCTAGCAGTGAGGGGGGAAATGAATAAAACTAGTATCTGAACATTGAAACTTGGACTACATCAGGAAATCCCAAAAGAGGCGGGTTGTGGGAGAAACGCCCAGCCACTTGCAAGCCCTTGGATACATGACAATGAAACGAACAGCCATGTTAGATTGGGAAATAAGGGTGACTTTCGCTCAGTGTAACTAGACCGCCGCAGGAGCCATCTCACAGACTTGGTGGCTTTTAGGTACTAAAGCACAGACAAACAGCCTCTTCTCATAATGAACTTTGGGCATGGGCGTAATTTTAGGGGGGGACAAGGGCGTTTGTCCCCCACAACTTTAGTGACGCACCATTGTGTCCCCACTCATTTGGCAGAGGCACCTTTCCTTTAGATGTCATGTCCCCCCCAACATTTTCAGCAAAGTTACTCCACTGACTTTGTGCTTTTGTTAACAGACAATGTAACCATTTCTGCTCCAATGGAGGTGAGCAGATGTTCCATGGTCACAGGGTAGGCATCCAGACATTAAGTTAGAACTTCCAACCTAATTCACCTGTGGAACATGCCAGCTGGGGCAAAGGGCACCCAGTTCATGTTCCCTGATCTGGAACATTAGGGAAGTGGGTGGCTGAGAACAGCATAACTCTGCCACCCTCTGGTATTAGGTGAACCTATGTTTCCAGGGGGGGATGGGAACTACTGCTCATCACTAGTTGTAGGCGCACATACCAAGCGCCCGTTTCTAGGCGACTTGCCACAGATCACAACACTCGGTTTCTCTAATCTGGAACCTGGCTTGGTGACGATATCTTGGCAGGGCCCAAGCACCATTACGAAGATGCAGGTGCCAAGTGGAGTCCATAGGACCCGGAGGGTGAGCCCTGAACCTGCAGACTAGTTCTGACATTGTCAGAGTTCCTCTCCTCCTCAGGAGGACTGTGGTGAGAAATGTTCAGCATGGGCGCCCACTGATAGAAAGGGGCACACACTTGCAACAGCAATGAGGGATTAACAAAACCAGAGCAAGAACTGATCAAAGACATGCTCAGAATGAGGACTCAAATAAAAAGTATCCTGTGCTCACGTTGAGAATGCACACAGGTGGACGGATTCTCCCACCTTTTTCAGGAGTCCTCCCACTTTTTTTCAGAGGACTCCTTGATATGCAAATTTCTGGTGACACCACATTCAATTGGTTTGTTAATGAGTCCCCCCTCCCTATTTTAGGGCTTGACCACTGTGGTGATTATACAGGAGCGCAAAGAAATACATGTCACACAATGGTGCAATAGGGAGATCATGTTGAGGATAGCGAGTGTCGAATGAGTGCAACACAAGAGACCTACAACACTCGTAACCGGTGAACACAGAAACAAGAGACATTCAAAGGCCTTTGGCCAAACTGGAAAGCCAGGAAAACAGAGCTAGGCGGAACAACCTGCTGCAGATTGGCCATGAAGAGTGAGAAGATGGGCAAGGGACCATGGCTTCATGAGAATGCTCTTTCGGGAGGTGCTTTAGGTAGGAGAAGGAGACACATTCACTATTGCATGGGTACACCGGGCCCAGGTGGCAAGACCAGGGAATCTGAAATCAGGAACTCAAGAGTCGGTCTCGAAAGACAGATCTTTGGAGGCATTTTATCGTCACGGACCTCTTGGAGATATTGGGTCAAATCATATTGTCATGGACCTTTAGATTTTACAAAGGTGGCAACAGAGGGGGACTGGGGCGCTACTGACACCAGTACTCCCGGCAAGATGGACACTGCCCCATTCAAATCCTTTGTAAATGATTAGCGTTCGCTCGGCCAAGTTAGGCGCAAGCTGGTCAGGCCTAAGAGACGATGATTCTTTTGTAGACTTGGCAATGTGTTATGACACTGAGACTTACAAACATTAGTGATGCATAGGGCCAGAGAGGGTCAAAGTAGCTCTCTGAACCTCGAGCGCAAACTGGTAAAAACCTAGAGTTGCAACGACCCACTTTCTATTTAAGCAACACCGTACCTCACATAACCCTCTGAGTTCCTTCGTTGAAAGCATGGACAGCATGCTCGGACTGGCCTATAGGGCAATGCGGGCCACGTTTTTGCCCAATATGGGCCAGTTTGATGAATTACTTTATTATGCGGCTAGTAGTTTTGACCATTGTTGCTGAATACATTATTCATTAATTGCACAGCTTGCATCACATTTTATCAACAACAAAAAACCATGGGTACTATTCAAACAGTGTCACAAAAGGAATGAAATGTCATTTGTAACTGTGGGCCCCTTTTTGATTGGTGCCTGAAACAATTTTATGCCCCAGTCCGACCTTGCTGGACATGATAATTTCCGAAAGGGTGTATAGTAACTCAGGACTATGAGAGGAATAGAATTTATTTTCCAAAATATTGCTAATAGTGTGTTAGGAATTCGACCATCCGCACGATGGGTATGCCCTCGCCTGGGCTTTTTAGAAATTTTAAATGAAATTGAATGATGATAGATCACCCTCGGGAAAATGTGTGGGGCTACTTCGCACAGATTTTCCTAGGCTCACCGGACAAGATAAAGATAGACCCGTGAATTATGGGTGGACACAGTCTATAGGCGCCGTGCCCCCTGTCATATTTAGTTGGGAAATGACAGCCAAGAGTACATCAAGGCATATCAGAAGGTGGAGGGCAAAACCTTCTTCCTGCCATGGCCAGCCTAATTAACTACCAAAGGCTCCATGGATCCGCCCTATCCTTTGTTAGCTGCTGGCGGCAGCTTCACATACTAATCAGAGTAAATTCAAACAGGCCCACGGAAGGCCTGATAACAGGACTAACAAAAGGCAGGAAATCCCCAACAACCTTTGCTATGCACTGTGTCAACGCCAGCTCTCGCCTCTTAGTATCAAGGGCAGTGACCTGTCATGTTTGGGACAGCTGTTTACAGTAGTCATCCCTTCAGGGGGACCCCAGTCAGAAGGTACAAGTATGTGGTTTGGTGGTGACCGAAAGTTTGTTCTCGCTGCAGCTTCAAGGGAGACCTGACACTCTAATAAGGAACCACATAGTGCTCAATTAACCAAGGAGACCCTTTGAGGCACAATAGACAGGAAGATGGGTGGGAGTGAGTATTACATGTTTTCACCCCTTTACCTTTTTTATTGCAAAGACCCCTTGTTAGGACCTCACGCATACAGGAGATTGTTGGTGGGGACCCACGATTGGTTCATCAAGGTACACTTGGCCTATAACAATCTTTGTGGCCCATTTGGCTTTACAAGAGGGTCAAGAGTCTCTTTTGGGCAAATCATCTGAAGACTTCACAATGAGCAGCAAGAACAACTCAGGATTGGACCCTGGCTGAAGGTACAGTCTGCCTTACATATTCCACCAGTGAAGGAAGGCTAGGACATCCAAGAGGTAAGCAAGATCTCTCCGCTAAACATCTCCCAGGGAACAGACAGTGATGCCGAATCCAGAGGACCCTCCAGGTGCTCAAGAACTGGTACCCAGCCAGCGCACAGCATGCCCTGCTAGGCTCTGCAGCAAGCTTCCTAGGTGGGAAGTGGCAGAGAGCCTCTGAACCTTTCTGGTGTACTAGAGGTGTGGGTCTGATTAATGGTTTAGAAACTGATATCCATCCCTGGACCACTAGTTCCCTGGAAGTTGATTAATCAATTTTGGTGGGAGGCAGTCAGATCTAGCTGGAGCCTTGCTCACATTTTATTCACCCAACAATAAAAGTACTGTTGCAGGCAATGTTTAGACACTGCTAGGTATTTGTAATAATCATGGATATTGACATAGAGACTGTGAAAGGCATGAGCAAGGATGTCCTGTGCGTCCTATGTCAAGAGAGGGGACTTCCCCACAGTACTAAAGCTAATAAACCTTAGTTGCTGACCAGTCCCAAGCTTGGGTACAAGCGAGGGCAGTTGGGGTGAAGACCACAGGGGATGGGCTAGGCCCGTGCACCCGAAAGGAAAAGAGCTTCTGGAGGGGGAAGTGGAAGAAGACGAGGAAGACAGCATGAGCAGTGTTTCTCACCAACCATTCCGCCGGGGGGGCAAGTGTGGTTTCTTAACACTCTAGAGAGTCAGTGAGGTCAGGGGCTAGTGCGGCATCACACAGGTCCCAGGCCTCAGCACAGCCTCTAAGTGGCTCAGTAATTGTTCTGGCAGTTAATGAGGTAGCAGCGAGAAAGCTCCTGTTGGGAACAGAGATAGTGGTACATGGTCACCATAGAGCGGGACAGGGCCACCATAGACCAGAAGAGATCCCAGTTCCCAATAATACTCCACTTTATTTAGAACATGTGTATATCAATGGATGCAAAACTCCTGCGGTCCGAGACACCGCAGCTGGCGCCATTGCTGTCACCCTGCAGTGGGTACAGCCAGGCCAGTATATTGAAGGGCCTGATAGTAGCGTCAGTGGGTTTGACGGAAAGAGTAAGTGCCCCTTGGTGATGGTAAGTAGAGTTCAGCTGGCGAGGTGAAACGACCCAGCTCCATGTAGCCATGAAAGACTCCATCCCTGTCCCATGTTTGTTGCGCAATGATCTTCCCGATTCTGATATAGTTGCAGCGCGAGCCGATTGAGGGCCAAAGAGATCACCAGATTCAACACTCTCAGAGCCTTCGGGCCTGGAGTGCTTCCAGAGGGCTTGTTGGAAGGACCGACTTGGTGATTCTCCAGTGCGACAGAAAGTTCCTTTTGGATTTGGCTCACCAAATTTTCTTAGCGTGTCACATGGGAGTGACTAAGAGATCCGACCGGTTGTCTGTCCACTTTTACTGGCCGCAGTTCACGTGTGAAGGTTAAGTAATTTCTTCGGTCCTGCCCAACTTGTCAAGCTTCTGGCAAGTCAGGTGGTGCCACAAAGGCCCCCTTAATTCCACTACCCCTGGTTGCGTGGCCTTTCGAGAGAATAGGCAAGGACATTGTGGGTCTTGTGGATCCTCAAACCAGCTCAGGGAATATATGCATCTTGGTGGTGGTAGACCGCACCACAAGGTACCCATAGGCTGTCCCTCTAAGGAGCATCAAAGCCCCTGTGGTTGCAAAGGCTCTGATTGGGATATTCTCCTGTGTTGGATTTCCCAAGGAAGTTGTTTCTGACAGGAGATCAAACTTCATATCAGCATGTATGAAGGCTATGTGGGAAGATTGTGGAGTCACCTACCGGTTCTCTACATCCTTCCACCCACAAACAAATGGACTTGTTAAGCACTTCATCAAGATCCTGAAAGGCATAAAAGGGGGCTTGTAAGAGCACCTGAGGAGAAAATGGGATATTCTCCTGCCATGCCTTCTGTTCGCCTACAGGGAGGTGCCACAGAACGGAGTAGGGTTTAGCCCCTTTGAGTTTTTATTTGGACACCCTGCACAAGGTCCACTCAGTCTAGTGAAAGAAGGATGGGAGGGCAACCCGTCATTCCCCCATGTGAGATGTGGTGTACTATGTACTTGGCTTTGGGTCTAGAATGACAAATTACATGGAACAGTCAACGAGAAACATAAAGGCCAGTCGAGCTGATGAAGCACTGGCACAACCAGAATGCCACAGTGACAGTCTATTCTCCAGGCCAGTGGGTGTGGATTGTGGAGGCCATTAAGCCCAGTGCACTTTAGGACAAGTGGACCAGGCCTTACTGTGTACTGGAAAAGGTCAGTGAGGTAAATTATCTCATTGACATGAAAGGACCTATACAGATGTGCAGGGTCTTTCACGTCAACCGGCTAAAACCTCATTATAGCTGGGATGACTTGGTCATGGCATTAGTGACTGATGGAGAAACTGAGGAGCAGGGGAGTTGCTAGGTCTGGAAAAGACCCGGGGCTAAGCTGATGTCGGAAATGTTGGGACTGGGGGCTAGCTAGTCTTTTGGCTGTAGCTCCTGAGATTCTATCCGGGGCTACAACCAAAAGATCAGGGGCTATAGCCCCCTTAGCCACCCCCTAGCAACGCCCCTGCTGAGGAGACTGATCCCCTCCCAGACCTGCACAGAGAAGCCACAGCAACTGAGAGACTGTCGCCGGTTACTGGGACAGTTTGCCTGTCTGTTTTCACTGACTCAGGGTCGCGCAGATTGGTGCATCCATGATGTGGACACTTGTGACAGTAAGCCAGTGAAGAGTAGGATTCACTGGATGACTGATAAGATCAGGGACACCAAAAGGGAGTACATTTCCAAGATGCTGTCTCTAGGAGTGATAGAGCCATCTCACAGCCCCTCAAGATGCTGTCTCTAGGAGTGATAGAGCCATCTCACAGCCGCTTGTCTAGCCCAGTGATACTGGTCCCTAAAAAGACCAGTGGTGGGAAGACTGAAGTTTGCTTTTGTGTGGGCTACAGAAGGCTCAATTCTGTCCTAAAGACAGATATTCACTCCATCCCTCGGGCAGATGAGCTCATTGACAAGCTCGGCGCTGCCAAGCATAAGAGTATTATTGACCTCACAGCAGGGTATTGGCAGGTCGGCCTGACAGATGGAGCGAAAGAGAGGTCAGCATGCTCAACCCCAGAAGAACATTACCATGTGGTTCTGAAAAAGGTTGGCGTTGACCGTAACTAAGAAAGAAGGGTTGTTTTGTGCTTGAGCAGAATAGGCAATTTATTTTGCCAATTTCACAGTATCAGCTAGTAGCCATCCCTTACATGTCAACTCTAGTTACAAGCCTCTAAGCAAAGCTCTACGGATATATAGCCATTAATAGTACATGCCCGCCGTAGCACTTAATGTCATTGTCTTATAATGCACAACTATTTTAGGCATAGCGTTATCAACCTCAGACTGACAACTCCGAAAGATGCACCAACCACATACAATATTCCTGTGATTGGGGATGTTGCGGGCCGTAGTTGACATCTGTGATATCGTAGCATTTGGGGCATTTATGAAAAGCACTACCAATATTATAGTTGGCGGTGTACAAAATGCAAGAAAAAACCTTCTACCTGTAAGGGAGCATAAATAAGTCATTTCAGTTAATAAACCGCACTAGTCACAGCGGCACCCAATAGCCATCATGGAATTCCACCGCCAGTTGAGAGCGATTCGTCGGCATTGTATCCGGCATGGGTGCCATTTGGAATATGTGACACTTGGGCATGCAGCCTCTTCTCTGTGCCCTTCTTAAGCCATCTGACTCAGCAAGCTGGCTCCCTAGTGTCTCACATTCTGATGTGAGCCACTCGACACATCTTCTCATTTCCAAGCCTGCTCCTCCGCCAATTTAAACTGCTTAACAGCATCCTCGCTGTGGCCATCTTTGTTTATGATGGTATAAATGGAGTTTGGTTCTGGTGGTTCTGAGGGATAAACAACGTGGTCCATCACTGGGGCTACTTAAGTGCAAAAGGCTACCATGACGGGTTGGCTGAGTCTGCAAAGCATCAGAAGTGCCCGTGCTTTTAAGAGTCGCAATGTGTGATCGTGCACTGGATTTAAAAGCTTGCTTCCTCTCTGCCTCTGTAAGAGCCCGTTCGTATAATTGACTTTAAGACAGGCTTCCTTTGTTGTTGCTCTTAGGGTGATGGATTCGCTTTCTTGAGTAAATGTGTTGGGTGATTACCTGAGTATGGGCCTGCGTTTCCATGCCGTGCTTAATTATGCATAAACTATGCAGTGCGTCCTTAAGTGTTACAAGCATACAACCAAGGGAGTACGGATGCTATTCCGGTCCCCACACACAAGTCTTGCGCCACCCTCCGGTTAGCTCCAGATGGCATGCGAGACAAGGGTGCTGGGAAGGACCTTTGTAGGAGAGCCGCACCCCTGCTACTTGTAGGTACACCATACCTGCCTAACCTCTGGATTTTTCCCGGAGACTCTGGAATTTTAACCATTTCTCTGGATCTCTGGGAAGACCCTGGAATCTCAGGAATGTTGGTGTTCTTTCTGGGTCCTGTCAGATCCTCCACCGGATTGGCTGCCAAAGACTGCTGCCGGTAGCCAATCGGGTGGAGGTTTGCGCAAACCCGGAAACGGCGCGAATGTGCCTCCTATGAGCCCGTTGTTGGGGTGGGAGTAGCTTTCGCTGATTGTTTTTAAAAAGAAAATCCTTGCAGGACTTCGCCACCGCAGCTCCCTGCCCGAGTGTGGCTTTGTCTCTGCAGCAATGACTGTAACGCTTCCAGCACGTTGGCAAAAAGAATGCAGGTGAAGCAAAATAACGCGCGTTTATTTTGCTTCACCTTTCATTCTTTTTTCCCCCGACATTCAGTGCGAACGCGCGTTTCTTTTGCTTTCGTTCTTTTTGCCCAGGTTACCATTGAACCACAGCCATCAGGTTTGCAGGCTGGACACCTCACCACTGCACTAAATAACCTGATGAAAAACAACTAAGGTGAAATGTCCAATTTCGGAACTGCAAAATTTAGGGAAAACCTTTGGATTGGTTCTTGGATTTTACATGTGCGCATTTAAACGTGTTGATTTTATGGAAGGCGAAGGCCTTTTGTCATATACAATTTGGGTGGTTGTGAAAAGACAATTTAATGAAATATGCATATTTCAATTTGAACTGCAAATTTCTGACGTCACATCACATTACAACAGAGATTACCTTTTTGACATGTGGGCAGGGCCATGTGAAAATGGGCGCGGTTTTGTGTGACTGTGGGTGGGGCATACATCTCAGGAATTTTGATTTTCAAATGTAGGCAGGTATGGGTACACCTACAGGAGAGAAAAGGCAGTCATTATTGTATGTCTGCCTGACTGGAGAGAAGTAATTTCGCAGTAATCTGGTCCATACTGGATATGAAGCTGTGAGACGCATAACAGCAGTGGCGTCTAAAGCCCTGAATGAGTGTTGGCCAAACAACGCCTAAACTAGGGAAACACAGGGCACCAGCAACAAACATCTGAGAATAGTAGACAGAGTCCCCTAAGTAGTAGGGAGAAGACATGGGAACAGCAGTGGAGCAGAGAGAGTGGAGAAAACACTCCAGTAGTTAATAGAAATAGGTCACAGGGGAGAAAGGCCAGCCCTGCCCAGGCACAAAACATGTAAGGAGTCTTACCACGGAGGAGGTCTAACTTCAGGGACAACATTGAGTGGCGAGTGAAAGGGTTAGACCACTGGTGAGTGCAGAATTCCAAGGAGGGGGAGCCCCGCACCAAGCAAGGTAAGGAAAAAGAAGGGAAAGCAGTGGGAACATGGGAGGGACCACAAGATGATGACCAAAGGGGGCGACCCGAAGAGAGGGGCAAAGGAGTGAAAGAGGAGGAGGCAACAGAAGGGGGAAACTAAGGACAATCCCATACCCAACATGAATAGATTTGGGGAAGAACCCCGAACTACAAAGACCAGGGAGCCATTGGGACTGACCAAAGCAGCAAGGCAAAAGTAACTAAACTAAACTACGGAACCAAACAACTAGCAGGAAAAGGTTTCCAAGCATCCATAGCCTGTAATCTTAGGGTTAAGTCTTATTTCTAGTTCTCTTGACCCAGAATGAGCTCTCATACCAAGCTTCATCCATCCTGACGGCCATCTTTAAGTGTAGTCTATGTCATTAGCACAAGGGGTGGGGGGAGCAGCCAATCAGGTTCCTTGGATCGCGGGCTGAAACCGCCAATCTCAGCCTGTGTCCCATGGAACCTGGAGGCTGCTTCCCCTGCACCAGCGCCATCCTTCCCCCAACTTCCCTTATCTTTAATTTTTGTATGCTCCCTCCACCCCGCAACACCACTTACCTGTTTTGTTTGTCGGTGATGGCTCTTCTGCTGCTGCCGCCATGCTTCTGATCCATGGCCGCCATGGAAATGGTAGAGGGGCTCCATATGGAGCCCCGCCTTCCAGATGCATGGCAGCCATCTTGGGACGGTATTTTCATTCATTGAACGGAACACGTGTGGTGTCCCTTTCTATGAATGAAAATGCTTTTTAAATGTTTTTTTAACTCCCTGGGTTACCGGTTTGGTAACCCGTGGTGCTAATGGCCTGAACACTGTCTCCAGCGGGCTGGGGCCTTTAACTCAGGCCCCGGCCCGATAACACCCAATCCGGCCTCCCGGATCGGGTGTTAACGCCACATTCTAGTCTCCTTCCTATTTCCAGCTAGGATATTTTCTCTAGGTTTTTTTGGAAATCCTAACATTAAGGGGATCCTCGTGTATTATAAAATGCCCTCTACCCCTACAGCAATGGAATTTCAGCGATGCCTATGTGTATGTTCCCAATGCAATTCACTCTAAGCTCTGTGGCCTGACTCTCTTCAAAGATCCGGCTGTAGCTGCCAAACACTTTCCAGTTAGAGGTCAAACTCCCAACCGCCTCCTGGAGTCCTGAGCCAAAAGTCTGTCATATCTCTGGAACGGGCGAGAATGGGGTGGAGCCTGTCCGGTGTGGTGGATGTTTTCTGTGACTGTGTATATGTTAGTCGGATACTTCAACACCCAGGGGGCTTTCTGACCAGAAGACCCAAAGTCTCTGTGCTCCTAGAACTCACCAGCTGTTGGATAAGTAAGCGGGTGTGCTCAGGGCACGATCTGCTCCAAAGCATGAGGGGACGTGACCACGCCATTCTGAATGTGGTGATCTGAATGGTCAGGGCAAAAGTGAGGGTAAATTCCCAGCAATAATTCATGCGCGAGTGCGCACACTCACACATGCAGACACACACACAAGATGAGACAGATGGAGACTTATTGCTCCCAAGGTTTGGTCTTGCCTGCTCTGCCACGTTTATCACTCAGAGGGTCAGGTGCAATTGAGGGAAACCCTGTAGTAAAACCGAAGGTCTTTAACGCGGGGCTGAGGAAACCATGTTCATGTGAATGGATGTACATTTCTGAGGGTCATGCCAGGGAAAGTCATTTGTGTGGTAAAGACGCAAGAAAACACAGGGGCTAAGACCCTATAGCTCGATGTCGCTGCACTGCACGCTTTGCAGTTCCCGCAACACATCTTGCCATCTTCCATGTAACTTCACAATTCATTCACCTTTGGTTGGCCCCCTAAAGTTTCACTTAAGGCATTTTACACCGCGAATGCCCCACTTATGATCCATTTTGCAGTTGAATGTTTGCATAATTAATACCACATTTATAGCCCACAGAATCAGTACTGCCGCACTTGGCACATAAATTGCGTCCCAATTAGAGATGTGTTCCAGACCTACCACCCACACTTTCCAAGTTTGGATAATGGGATGCCCAGGATCCAGACATAGGTATTGTTTAATGATGCCTCTTATGCATGTTCTCCCTACTGCTCCTGGTATCAGATGGGCACAGTCTGGGCACCACTTAAAGCGAGTGGTGGGAGCTACTTGAACACGTGTGGCTGCTTTCACCGCTGCCAGATTTTGCTGGCCTGGCGACTCCTCGTCGGAGGGGGGAAAAGGAGGACCAGAAGGCGAGATGGTGGCCACCCCTGGGTTGGCCCAGGCTGTGGCACTGTCATGCTGGCCAGGGCTTTAAGTGGGGTAAGAAATCTAGGGGGGTGGGGCTCTTTTGTGGGCGTGGCATGTGGGATGGGCGTGGCCTTAAAAACATACACAAACATTTTATATATTGGTATGCTTGCCTTACTATGGTTTGTGTAGTATGCAAGCCATCTTTTATAAACATAGAACTATGTAACATATTTCTATGTTTATAAAAGATGGCTTGCATACTACATAAACCATAGTAAGGTACGCACATAAATATATAAATGCTTACATTTATATATTTGTTTGCGTGCCTTACTATGGTGTGTTGACTTCAAGATGGTTTGACAAGTACATAAACCATAGTAAGGTACGCACACAAATATATAGCAGTTATATATTTGTGTGCGTACCTTATGGTTTGTGTACTTTCCAGGCCATCTTTGTTAAACAATTCTATGTTTATAAAAGATGGCTTGAAAAGTGCACAATTCAATCCATCTTTTATAAAGCTTTCCCGACGGACAAAGCCTGAGGCGTCTTTGTCCGTCGGCAAAGCTTTATAAAAGATGGCTTGAATTGTGCACTTTTCAAGCCATCCTTTATAAACCTCGAAATATGTTGAGGAGTCCCCAGGTTCGCGGAGGGTTAAAGACGTCGGCTGTAGCTGGCTGACACTTCTGTCAGCTTGTCTGACCTAATGCGGGTGCATCTCCTGTCGCGGCTGTGACCGCGACGGGATAATGCATCCCACCAATGTTGTGGTGGAACCGGGGGGCCCCAGCAGAGCCTCGGCTCTACCCCACTTTTGGAGACTGCCGGGGCCCAGCTCTGGCAGGCCCCGGCCCACTTAAAGCACTGATGTTGCCTTTCTGACCTATGTGCGTGGTGGACTGTAGGACTCGTGTGGCACTGACTGGCACAACTTCCTTTCAAACTTAGAGCTCATCAACTTATGGCGTTCTACTTTCCAGTACCATTTTGCTGGACACTTTACACCTGCTTGCACACATAACATGGGAAGCTTCTTTTTCCGGTTATATGGCCAAGATCTACTACTGTCAGGCATATTTGTCAATGTAGCCATTCAGCATGTCAAGGTCTGTGCACATAGGCATATGTACATGCCTCTGCCACTACCCCAATAGTCTTGAAGGCTTGAGTCGCTGACATATTATACTTGGGTTATATTAGTAACACATCAGTATCATCACACGCTCTGGTTGCTCAGGAGTTTATCTTGATTGATACGTTTGAATATGAAATGAGGAGCCATAACCTATCATGCCATGATATGCCATGCCATTATATGCACAGTTGCGACTTGCCCGCAATAGGCGATAGGGGCCGACCAACCACGCATTATAGAGGAGCCAATCTGCAAAATCCGACCCATTGAAAAACCTAAGCCCTCCTACAGTGGTAACAAACAGCTTTGGAAACGCTAGTACATATTGTGAGGGAAACCAGGTTTCCTTGTGACTGTGGTGTAGCTGTGCATTCCCAATGGGTCATGCAAGACTGGGGGGGTTTTCCTTCCCCAGCCTTGCCTGGCCCATTGGGCATACTGGAAGGCGTACTACGGACCATTATGGCATATGGGACTCTCCTACATATACACACCCTAATGGCCTGAAAGAGGCGTTGAGATGCTAGCACCCATGCGGTGCTTCAGGAACCAGGACCAAGGAAGAGGTGTGATTGACACCTCTCCTGCTTCCTAATTTATGCATGCAGCGTGTGATGGGGCATTTTGAATGCAATGCAGGAGACGAGGTCACAGCTGATGTGAAAGCGGGACGCTGTTGTGCAGCTGTGGCAGAAGTAGAGAATCCTGTAAAGTGCAGACAGTGCGCAGCGGGAAGTGGGAAAGAAACTGACTGCTCGGAGAGAGACGCACACTCTCCCCATCATGTGTGCTGCTCGGGTGTGTGGCGTTCACCAGATCATGCTTGGAGCGAAAGCAGCTGCGATAGGCGCAAGAGAAGGAAACCTGACCAGAGCTATCAAGCTCATAGGTTTTCCAGCTGAAAGCAGGAATACAGGCAGCGGTGTCCAGAGGAGATTCGTGAATAGACAGGTGAGTTGGCCTTAGCTAGTTGACCCCGTGCTGCTCCTTACCCGACCGCTGATGCAGCATAATGATTCTGAATACCGATGACAAGAAAGATTTTGAATACTAAGTTAATTAAAGCGATTTGGGTGCAATTTTTGCTTTAAGAGGGAGGGTGAAGAGAACCATTGTAACTACCATTGTCCAAGCCAGGAGGGGACAATATTTAACAAACATTGTAACCACCATTGCCCAAGCCAAGAGTGGGCAATAATTAACCAAGGTAAAAAGAAACATTATTTTAAACAAAGTTGGCAGAACAGAATCTCTCATTGTGATGGTTATCAAGGGGGAGATTAATATAATCTGCATTGACGGGCAAGTCAACCAGCTCCCATCATCCAGGAAGGCGCCAACGACTTGGCCCCCTTCATAACAACCCTAATCAACGCATCCTTCAAAACGAGCTCGGTCCCTAGCAGCCTCAAGGAAGCCTGGCCCATGCCCCTGCTAAAAAAAACTAACCTAGACCCCAACATCCCAACCAACTACAGGCAACTTACCACTGTCCCTCACAGCTAAAAGATCTTAGACAGAGTGGCCTACCTGCAAATCCAGAAGCACCTAGAAGAGAACAATCTCCTGGGCCTTAGACAATCTGGCTTCAGACCTAAGCATGGAATAGAGACAGCCCTCCTGGACTTAAAAATCCAGATGGACGAGGCAAAGGATAAGGGCAACCTAGCCATTCTCTTATTGCTTGACCTCTCGGCAGCCGTTGACCTTGTCGACCATCAGATCCTCACGGAACATCTGACGGCCTCAGCTGCCTTCTCGAGTCAGGCGACCGCCTGGATCCAATCTTTCCTAGCCGACCGAACCACCCGGGTTTTCTCACCGGGGGCTTCAGCCCAGCCCATCCCCATCCTCTGTGGCGTCCCACAAGGCTTGTGCGTCTCGCCAACCTTATACAATATCTTCACTAAGCTATTGTCCGACCGCCTTGATAACCTGGGTGTCACATACACCAAATATGCTGACGATACCCAGGTTCTCATCACCCTATCAGGTTGCTATGAAGAAGATGCCACACGGATCAACAACCTTTACCTGGAGATCCAAGCCTGGATTGCAGAGCATGGCTTATGACCCAATGATGAGAAAACTGAGCCCCTTCTCGTCGGCTCCCAACTACGGCTAAACAAACTGGACCCCTGTTACACATCTATCAACATAGACGGTAACCAAATCACTGTAGCCAAAGAAATCAAAACTCTAGGGGTCTATCTAGATTCCACACTCGCGCTCAAAAAACAGGTGAACGCTGCAGCCTCCTCCACAGCTTATACAAATAAGCTCATTAATGCCTGCAAACCCTTCCTCTCACCTGCCAGCTGCGTTACACTAGCCAGAGCACTAGTGCTCTCAAAACTTGCCTACTGTAATACCCGCTTTCTTGGCACATCAGAACGTAACCTGAACAAATTGCAGGTCCTGCAGAATAATGCCCTTAGAGCAGCTCTGAGCATCCCACGGCACTCACACATCTCCAGCTTCAGACAAAATACCCATTGGCTCCCGGTATGAGACAGAATAACCCTCAGATCCTTTGTCATTGTCCACAAATGCCTATCTAACGAAGCCCCCAAATACTTGGCAAAGTTAAAAAAACGCACCTTAACCAGACCAACCAGAACGCTGTGCGTGCACTGTCTCTCCATCCCCAAATTCTCACTAATAAAAGCA
Organism: Ambystoma mexicanum; assembly: GCF_040938575.1. Taxonomy (NCBI): domain Eukaryota; kingdom Metazoa; phylum Chordata; class Amphibia; order Caudata; family Ambystomatidae; genus Ambystoma; species Ambystoma mexicanum. The sequence goes on along the minus strand of NC_090932.1, from coordinate 1,503,879,318 downwards.
GGCGGATCCAGCTTCCTGGTCCTAGCCGCCAAACAATGGAATGCCATTCCACTGAACCTTAGCGCAGAATCCTCCTTCTGGACCTTCAGAGCAAAAGCGAAGGCCTGGCTCTCCAACAAGATCTCAACCTCAGTCTAACTCACCAAGTAATGTACTTATCCTGTGTCTGCCTATCGACCACCATGTAACCCGGTCATCTGCACTTATTGCCATTTTCTTGTATGTCTATTTTCTGCCTGTATGTATGAGTCTGCTGTAACCGCCTCTAAGTCTCCGGCGTCCAGTTATCTTAGGGTTCAGCGCGCAGCATAAATAAAGAAAGTAAACCAAACTAAACTAAACTAAACTAAAATACATTGTCAATCATGGAACAATTATGGATGTAACTTTCCCCATTAAGGATTGAAATGTGGGAAGTTTTGGAGCAAGCCTCACCACAAGATACTGACAGTAGTTATAGGAGTTATGTGCTGACAGGTGAGTACACCAGGAAAGGGAACTGAGTGGAGAGGACCAGGAAGAAGTTGAAGTATTGCTGTGTGGTATAATGTTGTGACCAAACAAAGGAGTACATCTGATGCTGTGCCTTGTTGAACTGTTGTGAAACCATCCTGAACAACTTGTGTTTGCATATGAAAACTTTTTTAGTTTATCAACCGGCAGCTTGAAATGGACGCACAGGTCCCATCTGAAAGAATCTATGGAAAACATTACAAAACAAAACTTTTTTAGTTTATCAACCGGCAGCTTGTGGACACATTGAATCTATGGAAAACATTACAAAACAAAACTTTTTTAGTTTATCAACCGGCAGCTTGTGGACACTTTGTACATTGTTTTGAAGAGTGAGAAAACCTATTGGGTAATAAGACAATTGGGTTGCCAAATGTAGAATCCGTGGCAAGAACAGACTTTTGTGGCATATTTTGAGTGGAACTTGCTTGCTTTTGAATTTTAGTTGGAAATGCCCAAGTGGGGCACTGACTTATGCAGGGGTGGCATGACGTACGAGCGCGAGCGCACGCACGCGCACACGCATGCACACACTTTAGGACCATGGGGTGGCACCTGGAGTGGCCAAACAGATTCCATGGGTTGCACGTGCCACCCCAGGCCACCCCTTGGACATGCCCATACTCCACCCTTCACCACCCGCCCGTGCTTTCCAGGCCACAGTGGAAATCGATAAGGGACTATGTCCCATTTAAGGTTTCTGTGCGTTCATCTTATTTTTTTAAGATAGAACCCACATCACGCTCTTCCTGTGGTCGGATTTATTCCCGTACAGGTGTTCAGACGATGAAAAGGAGCATTTTGTCAAAATGTATCAATAGCTGTGGACCAGTCCCGCAGCACCAATGATCCAGACTCATTTGAATCAAATAAATGGAGAATATCATCCACTATTTTCAGCAGAGATGTTTCTTTGCTGCGGAGAGTACAAAACCCGGATTGATAATCCTATAATCGATGATAAACACCAATATGAGTGTCTTACTGAATGGAAACTGATTTTTTCAGAACTTTTACCCACAAAAGGGAAGACTGGAGGAGAACCATCTCCGATTCCAGAAGTACCTCAAAACCTTTCTCTTTGCTTCTGCTTTCTCTCCCCCTCTCCCCTGCTGAACTCCTGGCTGAAACTGCACTGGTTACCTGGCCACCCTCTGATCTCGGGCTCAGGTCCCTTCCCACACCAGTCACATACCTGCACTGCTTCCCTGGCAACCCCCGCACTTGGGAACTGTTTTCTGTATCCCTACAGTCCCCTACACGCACTTGCCACTAGCTGGCCGCACTTTTACTTATTGCTTTTATATATTCTATTTATTTATTTTTTACTGTCGATCCCATGTACTGCACTGTCCCCTGCACTGTCCCCTTCCCCCTTCCCCTGCACTGGCGCGATCTCAATGACACCTGGCCTAGTAAGATCGTTCGCTGTCTTCCCTCTGTTCCCCCTCCCTTGCCTCGTCGCGCCTTGAAACACTTATGTATAGGCGCGTCATAAATGCCATATCATATCATCGTAACCAGGTAATAATTATTCACATCATAAGTATCCAGGATGGCTTCTTCAATAAAGGAAAGACTAGTTCTGTCTTCAAAAAGAAAGGGAAGGACCCAAAAGAAAAAATAAATAATAATAATTCACAGGCCTAGGAGTCTCAGGGACTCAATGGGAAGTTTCTTGCAGAAGAAAGCAGGATCAGCATCATCAGCATAGGAAGCTGATTTTAGTGAAGTGGATATTTTTGCAGGAGAACCCCATTTGAAGCACCCCAGGGAGGGCATGTTCTGGGTTGACACAGGATTCCTATTGAGAATAGTGACACCCGCACATTTCTCAGTTGAGGTGTCACGTGATCAGGAAACACGAGTGTGAGTGCAGTGTTTGATGGTTTTAAACAGGCAGCGTGTTTTTCTTTTTACTGCAGATGAAATAAGCTTCACATAAGGAGAAGGGTTAGCTACCGTAGTACGATTTTTCCTGTGAACATGAGCTTCACGGAAACATAAAAAAAGACTCTTCGCTATCAATGTATGCCATTTCTTTTTGAGTGGATGAACTTCCCTTTTATGTAGCGTTAGTGCATTAGAATACCACACGTGTGCCTTGTCCTGTGCCATGCTACCATGGCATGACATATGATGTCATGGTATGCCATGTCATGATACGCCTCATGAGGGTATGCCATGAATGGCATAAAGATATGTATGTATATATATATATAACTCTCAGATTTATTATATTTATTTTTCCATCATTTACGTCTGTATTTATCCATATTTATTCTTTGAGCCATTTTATCTGTATTAATCCACTTTTATTATTTGTTGTATAAAAAGACAGTTTGCAAACTACTTTTCGGCATTCGTTCAAACGAAAAACACATGAATTCATTAAAGTACATACGCAGACACAGGGCACACAAATGAGTTATTCCACATCAATGCCCGGTCCATTATTAACATAATGCCTGCAAGCGCACCTGTATATAGTCACAGAGAGACCCAAGAGACCCAAGAGAAAAGGGAGATTATCTGAGGTTGTGTAGACACCCGAGAAGATTGATGTGTTAAAGAGGCCGTGCAGAGGCCGTGTTCACCAGAACCTCTTCAGAAGGCAGCACCGTCTGTAGCCCCAGAAGCGGACTGCCTAGCAAAGCATCTGGTATACATTTGTTTTCTAGAATAGAAGTGAAATTTTAGGCGTATACACATTTCTCTTGGCCAGACATGGAGAACTTGCTTTGTACCTTAGGGTTAGACTGGAGGACTCATTAAGAATAGGTTTCATTGTTCATTGTTCATTTGGCCTTCATATTTGGACTTTGGTTATTAAAATCAGGCATCTATACAGGGAAAGAGACTTATAAGAGTAGGCTCAAGACTTGCTGAAGGATATCCCCCTGAGTTCCAGGGAATATCTACAGAACCCCACTTCGGGTTTTCCTAGACTACAACTCCTAAAATTCCTCACCATTGACAATGCTGGCTACTGCAGATACAAGTTGTAGTACAAAACATCTGCAGAGGCAACGCTTGCATACCCCTGCATTGCTGGGCAAATGGCATGGGAGTGAAGGGTGAAATGCCACGCATAAATCTAGGGGTGGGTGAGCAAAGGGGTTTGCCCTCTTCTATTTTGAAGGAACTGCAAAAACACTGCTCCCGCTACTTTTGCATGATTACATGTGCAAGTTAGAAATGCAATTATGATTTGGATGAATCATTTCCTCCCCTTCTAAGAGCCAGATCCTCAGATGACAGGGGACAGCTAAATGGAAACTATCCCAAACCCTTTCTTCCCTAACTGGATAAAATATTTCTTGTTCTCAAGTGAGTATTTATCAAGCATAGTCTCATTCAAACTCCTCTTTAGGTGGCAAAGCTATTGTCTCCTTATGTTATCGTAGGTGCTCTTTTGAGTGGGTGGAAAGCCCAAGTGATCGGCCTGAGGCACAGTGCACTGCTTGCTAAAAGGTCATATGGAACATGTCTTGTCAGTTTTCACTGCACAATGTGATGATTCAGCAATGATTCCCCCCAGAAAACCTGGCCTGGGACCCTTCTCATGTGGCCAGGGAAAGGCAGGTGTTTTTTGATCCCGACCCTGTGGCTGGTGTTCTGTCGGAGGATCACATGAGGGGGGAGCAAGTCAGGAGTAATGGGACCCCCCCTTATTCAACTTTCCCTGAAACCCTACACTTCTAATGGCTTATTGTAAAACAGAAGAAATTAGAAAACCTCACTTTGTCGTTAGGGACTTCAAGTCCCATAATTCCCTAAGCACTGGGACGAAGAAGAGGGCTACAAAGGGACAATGTTGCAGGAGTGGTCAGATTGTTAATTCAGATGACCCACACCTGAGGGAGACAGTGGCTTAAGAGGCCCTCTCAGGTGCAGGCCATAGAGAAGAGCAGAGAATGCAAGAAGCAGAAGCAGCATGATTCGTACAGGCAGCCCAGACAGAAGCTGGAGGAGAGAGAAGACGCTGGGACCACTGTTTGGCAGGTATGAACTGATGGTCCCGAGAGGGTCTGTGTCACCCAAAACCTGAAGTGCAAAGGTCATGGAGCAGGAAGTGTGCAAGAGGGAAGTTTTCCCTCTGGTGACATGTTCTGACAAGGTTGTGCAGCGGGTAGCAGAAGCGAGGGAAGCTTTCCTTCCCAGGAGGCCATCTCTGGTGGCTGGCATGTACACGAGGGCCTCAAGGCTGTGTCCGGTGGCTGGAATTCACCAGAGGGCCTCAGAAGCATGAGCAGCTCCAGTTGCAAGTGGTGCGGGCCACGGCAGGCTACGAGAAGCAGTTTGCCGGGTCGCGAGGAGCCACAGAAGCAGAAGTCCTGTAAGGGGCGAGGGGATCGGAAGCACACGCCTTACCCGGTGAGGTCACAGGCTGGTAGTGACCCTGGAGCGCTCTGCACATGCTCACGTGTGGAAAGGAGGTGTTCAGCGAGTAAGCAGCACTCGCGTATGAGTGAAATTAGCTCTGAAAGTAATTCTGAATATCAAACAATTGAAAGACAGTGAAAGCAGCACTCGCGTATGAGTGAAAGCGGTTTTCAAAGTAAATCTGAATTCCGAACTATTGAAACTTGGCGAAATCCTCATGTAAGAAAACCAAATGACTGTAACTTTAAACGTGTGAGTTTGAGAAATACCCAGCAACCAGATGAGGTGAAATTGTTAAGAACTGATACCTACAAGCAGCCCTACAGATAAGGTGTGTATCGGACACTTTTACGCACCAAGAATTGCCAAATACTCCCAAAAAATACAACTAGGGAGTAAAAATACTCCCAACAAAAAATAGGAAAAAGACATGTAGAATCATGCGCTCCTGCTTTCACCCATACAGCTCCATGGATATGTTTGCACCAGTAGTGCACGCAGTACCAAAGGAAGAAACTAATATTTCAACAGCCTAATTGGAAAATGTAAACATGTATCTTTTAATGTGTATGAATAACAAAGGGCAAAGAAATACATATTACAAAAAATATTCAGTTTTTCAGTTAAAACATATTTGTACTTGCTTATAAAATACTCTCATTGGGAATTGGACTTACATTTTTACTCCCTAAAAAATCATTTTACTCCCAACTTTAATAAATGGGGAGTAAAATACTCCCACTTCCAAATCTTATCTGGAGCACTGCCTACAAGCATTGGCCAAGCCAAGAGAGACTAAAATCAAGGCAAATACAATCCAGCAGATATTGCCAACAGCACAAGGGGGCTAATGAAAGGTTCATAAGTTATTAAACCTGATACCCATTCTCTGTACATCATGTGGTAAAACCTCACATTGCCAAAGCCAGGTGAGAAGCAGGATAAGACCCTATCCCTGTCAATATTTGGTTACTTGTGCAGTGGGGAAAAAGAGTGGCAAAAAGGCTGCCCTTCTGGAAAAGGATATTCAGAAAGAGAGTAGCATTATTTATGTAAAAGTATTAAAGAGCACCAATTTTATTTATTTATTTTTACATTTGTATAGCGCACAAACAGCCCTTGGGCATTGAGGCGCTGTTACTTGCAGGGACCTTAGCTACAGGGGATACAGATGCAGGTAATTAATGCATTTGAATGTTATACAATAGTACAGTAGGGTGCATCATATAAACATTTTGCAGGTTATCAAGAGATGCTTTCCGTAGGTAAGGGTGACGAGTGAGGAGCCCATAAGGTGAAAAGTGTTGTTTTCATGGCTTTGCGGAAAACCATGAGAGATACCTCACTTCGCAGAGTAGGAGGTAGGGCATTCCAGTGTGAAGGTGCAAGGTAGGGCAAGCTGGTGCCACCTGCTCTGGATCTTTTTACTAGGGGTACACTCAGCATGTTGGCGTACGGTGTCCTGGTAGGCCTTGTAGAGGTGGAGGGGTGGATCCTTTGCGATAGGTAGTCAGCTGCAGAGAGGTGGATGCACTTATGGGTCAGTGTTAGGGCTTTGAATATGATTCTCTCTTTTATTGGGAGCCAGTGGGCTAATTTTCTGGCGGCCGTGATGTGCTCTCTTTTGGAGATGCCTTGAGCTGCATGGAGTGCATTGTTCTGGATGACTTGCAGTCTTTCCATATTTTGGTGGAAGTCCCAGGAAGAGTGCATTGCAATAGTATAGCGTAGTGCCTGTGATGGCTACGTTAGTGCAGTTATCCTTGGAGAGGAAAGGCCTAGCAGCCTTAATCAGTTTAGCATGGTACGCTGCTGAAGAGGCGATAGCGTTGACTTGTCTATTCATGGAAAGGATGGAATCTAGATAGAATCCGAGGGTTTTCACTGTGTCAGATTCTGGGATTTTGATAGAGTCGATGGTGAAGTGTCTGAACTGAGTGTCAAGGTTTTTGAGTGTGTCAGAGGATCCTACCAGGAGGAGTTCTGTCTTGTCAGAGTTAAGGCATAGTCCGTTGGCTGCCATCCATGTCTGGATGGTGTTGTAGATGTTGTTGAGTGTTGTAGAGTCTGTGTTATAGTTCCCTGTGAGCGTGAGGAGGATCTGGGTATCATCAGCGTAGTTGGTGTCGGAGATACCCAGTGCATCGAGGATGAGGAAGAGGGGGCATGTAAAGATGTTTAAAGAGTAGGAGAGAGGCAGGATCCTTGCAGCACTCCACATAGCATGGTAGTGGTTGAGGCGGAAGCTGAGTCAGAAAATACTTGATGGTCCTGCCTTCCAGGAAGGAGGTAATCCAGGCTGTGGCATCAGGGAAAATTTGGCCGTGGAGGAGAGGTGGTGGCAGAGGATGTTGTGGTTGACGAGGTCAAATGTCGCAGAGAGGTCAAGTAGTAGTAGTAGAGCTGGTTTACCTAGGTCTCTGGCATCGTCCATCTGATTTTTTAAGTCAAGTAGGGTGGTTGCTGTCCCATGCCTTGGCCGAAAGCCGGATTGGCGTAGCCTCAGGAGCTTGTTTTCCTCAATTAAGTGTTGTACCTGCAGGTAGGCTGCTTTGTCCAGTATCTTGAGCAGGAATGGGACAGTGGTGATGGGCCTATAGTTGTTAGTAGAGGTTGGGTCAAGTGTAGGTTTTTTTAGGAGTGGTCGGACCCAAGCTTCCTTGAGACAGGAGGGGACTTTCCCTGTGGCAGAAGAGGTGTTGACAAAGGCTGTCAGGAATGGTGCAAGGGTGTTGGCACAGTCCTTGATAATTGTGGCAGGGCAGGAGTCACCCTTGCAGTTGGACGGTTTTATGGTTCTCATGATGTTGACCATGTCTGCTCCTGTATGGCCTTAAATGAGAATAGGGGGGGAGGCGTCAAGAGAGGGTGAGGGGGCGGGGGTATGAGGGTTGGAGAGCGATTGTTTAGTGGTTTGGATTTTGGTTTGGAGTGAATCCAGCTTGTTGCACATGGCTGTTTGTATTTCATCACACCACATTTTTATCTTTAGTAAAGTTTTGGGGGGCAGGTGTGGGGGTCTCTAGCTCTCTGAAGATAGAGAACATTTCTTTTGTCTTGGATTTCGCATCAGAGATTCTAGATGCAAAGGAATTGGCTTTGGCAAGAATGATTGCCTTATTGTATTCTTTGGAGTGAGCTTTGAAGTCAGTTTTGTCTTTGTCAGAGTGGGAAGTTTGCGAGCGCCCCGTTTTTCAATGAAGAGTTTGAGGAGGTCTAGGGTGAACCAAGAATTGGCATGACTGGATGATTTAGTTTTGCGCGGCTTGATGTGAATCTCAATGTGAATCTTGTTTTCCCTGAAGAGTTGTTAAAGGTTTTGAAGCTGCAAACTGTTAAATACTGTGAAGTTGTTGTGAACCTCTTGTCAGTTGATCTTAACCACAAAAGCATTTGTTATTTTGAAACTGTTGTTGTGAAATGCTGTTCGGGCAGGTGAGTATACCCGGATGGAAATCCTGTGGAAAAAGTCAGCCTGGAATGAAAGTAAACCAGGTGTGAACTTAGGTAGTGGGCCTGACCTGGAAATAAACCAGGTAGAAGTTGATAAAGAGCTAAAAAGTGGTACTGAAAGAGGCGTTATGTGGTTTGTTTCAGTGAAGAAAGAACTTTGTAAAGCTGTTGTAAAAGGAGTTGTATTTCTTCAGAACCTATCATTTGGGGCAAATCATCCTGACCAAGACAATTATTGTTGTTGTTGATGAACTGAGAAACTATCCTATATCTAAGGAGGATAAATCGTACGCTTGTTCAAGTAAGAGGATGAGCCTTCTATTTTCTTGTTTATCACTGCAGTGTTGGAACTTTCTGTTGACAAGTTAAAGTTGCAAAGAACTGTGTTGGAACTTTGAAGTAAACTGGGATTTCCTTATTTTCTTTTCTTGATCTGTGAAGCAAAATCCTGCTCAAATCTGGGGAAAGGGAATTCACACAGGTTATAAGGAGAGACTGTGTTGGTACAATACAAATTCAATAGTTGTTTTGAACTGCTATGCATTTCCTCATTTATTTCTTGTATGTCTAAGTGTGAGGGACAGATATCCTTTGTTGTAGTGTTTCCTTTAGTTTATTTTTTTCAGGGAAATCCTCGTCAGGTTAGGGACAGTGAGGCATCTATCCAACCTTCTAATCTAATAAAATGGCATTTGTTGAGAAAACTTCACAAAGTTGTTTGCCTCACATTTCTGACCCCTCACAACAGGCAGGGCTTCTCCGATGGCAGCTTGCTCACCTTGTAATGGGTAATTTGGTATTTTTACGTGAAGCATACTGGGATTGTCAAAATGGACCTTTAATTGGATTGTGCAAATTGGGAGTATACAGGGATTATCAATCTCAAAATGTACTGAAAGTGTGTAAACAGGGAATACACTGGGTTTCTCAAACATGTATATTACCTGAATTATTATACTGGGGGTTTCATGGATTGGCCAAAATTGAGGATGTACTGGGTTTTACACTTGGGGTCTATAAACTGAGTGTATATTCAGTTTTTCAAATTAGGAGTGTACTGTGCGTAAACAGCGAATACACTGGGTTTGTCAAACATGTATCTTACCTGAATTATTATACTCAGGGTTTCATGGATTGGCCAAAATTGAGGGTGTACTGAGTTTTACACTTGGGGTCAATAAACTGAGTGTATATTCAGTTTTTCTAATTAGGAGTGTACTGGGATTGTTAAACTGGGAGTTTGATTTGAGTACCAAACTAGCATATCAATGTCAAACTCGGCAAATACCATCATTATAAAAAATAGTACTATAAAACATACACCATCAAAATGCGAGTATACTGGGATTGCCAATCTGGAGTATACTGGCATTGTGCAAACTGGAAATGTACTGGGATTGTGCCATCTGGGAATACACTCAGAGAATACCGGGTTGGTCAAATCAGGATTATAGCAGGTTTTTCAAACTGATATTACACTAGGAATTCACTGTGCAAACTGGGATTAAATAGATTTTTTTCTAACTCGAAATATACTTCGCTTGTCAAACTGGAAGTACACTGAAATTGCCAAATAGGCAGTTGGAGGTGGGGTTGTAATACTGGGATTATACAGAGGTTGTCATAATGTAAATGCACTGGATTTGTCAGATGGGTAATATGCAGGGTTGCTCAAATTGGGAAAATACTGGGATTGCGAAAGTTGGGCGTACACTAATTGTCAATTGGAGAGAATACTGATATTGTGCAAACTGAACCTATATTTGACTTGTGTAACCTGGAAATATATAGAATTCTATATCAATAAACTGGGAGTTTACTAGAACTGAGTTGTGTGAAACAGATAACATTTTGTATTCTTGAAACAGAGATCTTACTGGGATTGTTGTCATGTTAGGTTATGTTATCTCAGGTCATATCATTTTATCATTATTTTATTATGTCATGAAATTTAAAATCATTAAATGGCATACCATGGCATCATATGTCTTGTCAATCTGTCATATCATGGCATATTCAGTGGCAACAGATACATTTTTGCAATGGAGGGGCATAAACCTTCCCCACAAAACAATTCCGAGTCACCAAGCATATCAAGAGCACACAAACCAAGCAAGGGGTCTTTGGGGGGCTTCCTCCCTGAGAAATTATTTTAAAATAATGGGTTAATGGTGCATTGTACCGTACAAAATTGGGTAACAATCCATACCATTTACAAGCTGTTCTGTAGGGTAATACATGAAAAAATTCAATAGATGAGATAGGTGAGACATAACCAAGAGTACAGAGGATAATTTTCCAAAACCTTTTCAGGATGCCTGCTTTGTCACTGTATGTGCACACTCATGATGGCATTGCTTAATAATGCCAGTATTGCTAATGGAAGGATACCGTTAAGGCCAGTACAGCTGCTGTAGGTACACACTCGTGATGGCTTTGCCCAATAATTCTGGTACTACTCCTCCTGTAAATACACAATCATTAAGGTTTTTGTCCAATAAGGCTAGCACTACTACTGTAAGTACACAGCTGTGCAGGTGTTGCCCAGATGCCAGTACTGTTACTGTAATTACAAACACATGATGGTTTTGCCCAGCAATTTCAGCCTTGTCCTTGAATGCGCGCACAAACACACAGGATTTCCCCACTAAAACCAGGACTTTGGCCAGTAAGGCCTGTATAGCTACTGCACTTGTAATGCCATTTTCTCAGTAATTGCAGCATTGTCAATGTAAGAACACATTGTCATGTTGGTTGTACCAATATATGTCAGCATTGAATGTCCCATAACAAATGTTTGCAGCTAGGCTCCTAAGCAGATTTCCAACACATTTCTTTGCCGGGCCACACCCTGAGGATATGTGAGGGGTCAGAAATGCGAGACAGACAAGTATATAGTTTTCTCATAATTAGCCATTTTATTGAACAGAGAGGGCGAGACAAACGCCTAATTCTCCCTAACCTAACAAACTCAACAGCTAAGGAAAACGGACCTAATGTCGAAACATCTCTGCCCCTCACCCTCATACATACAACAAAGTCATAAAAGTGTTATCTGGCTGTTCAAACTTCACAACATAACATTCAAGTGCACATAGATAATTTATAAACATAAATCCTTGTATCCAAGGTTGAATCCCCTTCTCCTGGATCATTTCAGAACATTTCCAACTAAAATTCAAAAGCAAGCAAGTTCCACTCAAAATATGCCACAAAAGTCTGTTCTTGCCACGGATTCTACATTTGGCAACCCAATTGTCTTATTACCCAATAGGTTTTCTCACTCTTCAAAACAATGTACAAAGTGTCCACAAGCTGCCGGTTGATAAACTAAAAAAGTTTTGTTTTGTAATGTTTTCCATAGATTCAAAGTGTCCACAAGCTGCCGGTTGATAAACTAAAAAAGTTTTGTTTTGTAATGTTTTCCATAGATTCTTTCAGATGGGTCCTGTGCGTCCATTTCATATCCCCAATTACCTGTGGAGTCCCACACAGGTTGATTCTGTGCCCCGACTCTTCAGTCTTTATGTGGAGTACCACACGGGTTGATTCTGTCCCTCGACTCTTCAGTTTTTATGTGGAGTACCACACGGGTTGATTCTGTCCCCCGACTCTTTAGTCTTTATATGGAGTACCACACGGGTTGATTCTGTCCCCCGACTCTTTAGTCTTTATGTGGAGTACCACACGGGTTGATTCTGTCCCCTGACTCTTCTTTCTTTATATGGAGTACCACACGGGTTGATTCTGTCCCCCGACTCTTTAGTCTTTATATGGAGTACCACACGGGTTGATTCTGTCCCCCGACTCTTTAGTCTTTATGTGGAGTACCACACGGGTTGATTCTGTCCCCTGACTCTTCATTCTTTATATGGAGTACCACACGGGTTGATTCTGTCCCCTGACTCTTCAGTCTTTATGTGGAGTACCACACGGGTTGATTCTCTCCCCCGACTCTGCAGTGTTTCTATGGAGCCTTTGGAGGATATTGTCAGAAGGTGTGTCCTATCGATTCCTCGGTATGCTGAGGATACTCAGGTGTATGTTAAAATCTCTTTAGCTGAGGATATATTTCTGTTTTAATCCTGTTATTGGAAATCACTAATTGGACGATCTCTGTCAGTCTTAAATCAAATCCTCTAAAAACTGAATTAATCTTATTTGCACAATCCAACAAAGTACCCAATGTGCTGTCATAGCTACCTTTTCTGGAATCAGCTGGGTTTTCTCCCTCATTGGTCCCAGTGGCCAAACCTTTGGGTTTCTGGCTAGACCAGAATCTGTCTTTCAAAATCCATGTGGTGAAAAGAGCTGAGTCGGCTCATTTTCAACTTTCCTTGCTATGGAAGATGAAGTCAAGCCTCAGTTGTATCACACAATGATGGAGGTAACACTATTTTGACGGGACTGGCTTCCTTTGGGAGCAAAGTTAGCTTTTAAACTGGACTGAGTGGCATACAAAGCAGTTGTTTTACATACACCTTTATATTAATTAAGCAAATACATTGAAAAGAGCTGGTTGGCCTCGCTTTCTAAGGAGAAAATCAGAAGTTCATCTTGAATTCCCCAAAGTCTCAGGAGGATAGCTCAGGGGCAACATGCTCGCCTTGGAAGCAAGATGACACGGAGCAACACAGGTTCGATCCCCGGGTCCGCGCTTAGAAACCTCTGGGTATTATGCGTGTTATAAATAACCAATCATACCATATCATATCCAACCAAGCATTCTCAGTTGTCGTCCCATGATATGGAATTCTTTATCATTGACTATTCGATTAACTCCCTCACTGATTTTCCATAATCAATGAAAACTTTTTTTAGGTTTTTGTTGAATTGCGAGATTTTCTGACCTCTGGAAGTTGATCCAATTCTTTTATACTGTTCTCCAAGGCCCTTGGTGGTATTTGCTCATTATAAAATATTTTTATTAAATATCTTATTAAATGACATATTAGGACAATACAAATCACGACATGGCTTATCATGACAGAACTTATTGTTACTTAACATGACATATCTTGATTTGACATTATATGAAGTATCATGATAGATACATGATGACATGGCATATCATGATGTAATATGGCACATCACACGAAATATCATGACATGACATACCGTATCATGATATATGATATCCAAAATAGAGGTACAGCGGAGTTGTCAGAAGCTTGTATCATTTGTTAACATGTCCCTTGTCTGTTAAGTGGAGCAGGAGTTTTCTTTGCTTGTGCCTATATAGTGTCTTTCTTGCTTTTTAAATTGAATGTCCTGCTTTTGCTCCATATTCTTAAATATGACAACCCTTTTATGTATAAGGACAGTAGATTTATGTCCTGCATTCTGCACCTTCAACCAAGCAACCTTCAGTATTTGCACGTGGGGTAGAGGTGCCATCCAATCAGGAGGCTTGAAAAGTGGGTGTGAATTACAGGTGAAAGCCCACGTACCATTCGTCCCTTCAGTGTCGCAATCTTCCTTGCTCCAGGCCCCATTTCCTCTCCTCCCTCCTCCCCTTGCCCACCGCTATCCCAGTTCATCACTTACCTGCCCATCCTGCCCCAGCTCCAGGCAAGTGGCGTGTCCAGACTCTTTTGACCTGGGTGGCCCAAGTGGGGCACTGACTTATGCAGGGGTGGCATGACGTACGAGCGCGAGCGCACGCACGCGCACACGCATGCACACACTTTAGGACCATGGGGTGGCACCTGGAGTGGCCAAACAGATTCCATGGGTTGCACGTGCCACCCCAGGCCACCCCTTGGACATGCCCATACTCCACCCTTCACCACCCGCCCGTGCTTTCCAGGCCACAGTGGAAATCGATAAGGGACTATGTCCCATTTAAGGTTTCTGTGCGTTCATCTTATTTTTTTAAGATAGAACCCACATCACGCTCTTCCTGTGGTCGGATTTGCTTCATAAGGAAACACACTATCAGCACCTGGACTTGTGTCAAGTGCTAGTAGGGTAAAATCCCGTGTAGTGAGTGCAGGCCTTGGCGTTAACAGCCCTGAGCCCTCGCTAAGGCCCTCGCAAAGTCTTGGGCTGGTCCCAAAGCTTGCCCCACAACATGGGACCCAGTTCTACAGTCTGCTCCTTTTTATGGCCAGCATCTGCAGGGGGCGGTGAAGAGGGGCCCTCATTGGCTGGATTGGGCAGCATTCTATCCATTCAGAGTGACGGGAGATTTCTGGCCGATTGATTGCCTTCAATGCAGGGCATTTCAGCCAATCAGGATGCATGGAATGTTCTGGTCCTCACAGCAGTCACGCATCCCATTGGCAGAACCTGTAAGAATTCTGTCCAGTCAGACAGGCTGAGTGCTGGGGCCAACCTGACTTCAGCACTTCCAAGTGGAACGGCACTGCAGGTGGGCTGGTCTCACATACCGCCATTCCTCTCTGCGGTAGGCAGCCAGGTGTTTCCCCCAGTCCTACTGGTGGATACACAGCTCGATTATTGTAGCGGTACTTGCGAATGTCAAGTATAATGAGTCTCGCTTATGCATCTAAATCATGGCCTTTTTTCATTTGCCTGTCTGGAGCAATTGGCATGTGCTTGATTGCACCCATATCAGGGTAGCACTTTCAGAAATTATAACAAGTTCTGTCTCCATGTGCAGCTTATCATGAATACCCTGGCAGACCCCGACACACATAATCCACACCTGTAAGGCTGACAGTCTGAGCCATAGCAACACTGAATGTGAATGGCTAGAGCATTTAGAATTACTCATAACCACAGGCATTGCTTTGGGCAACCTTCCAGACCATGGTTCTTCAGTCCGCCATGCCATTTCAGAGGGGACGACACCATATGCAAATCAGGTCTGGTCCCACCCTTAAAGGGGCAGTTGTGCCAGAACTGCTAGGTCACACCCCTTCTGAAGAAGACTGCGTACAACACCAGACATGCTTCTGACCAGTGGGACAGACATGCCTAGATGTGGGTCCCTAGACTGCTGTGATTAGAGACCCGAGCTACACCTCGCTGTCGATGGCCAATGAGGCTGAGGCATGTCTGGGGTTGCTCTTGGTATCGTGTAGAAGAATGTGAAGTGTATGAGCAAACATATGGTGGTAAAAAAGAAAGGTATACTAACTGTGTAGGAAACACAATTGTGATCTGCAACTAGTTCAGGAAATGTGAAAACCTTTTAGAAGCTGGTAGTAGCTTTCATTAATTGTTTTACATACTGCACAGTTTTTTGTAGAATTTACTTTCTATAAAGGAAAGTGTGTTTTCCTATAATTGCAAACAATTGCACAATGTGACTTCCTGTGATGTCATCAGGCAATGAAAGGACATGTGATGTAACTTCTGCTACACTTATGACTTTGGTGAAATGACGACACTGCTTTGTCTGGCCTTGGACAGTCCTGGGAGCGCTTCTGTGGCCCCACTGAGAGTGAGCCGGTCGTTGGCTGGAGAATTGCTCATCAATAGAGTGCCTGAGAATGGTTGTGTCGCCTAGTTTTGGGGCAGTAGTTGAAACTCTGCTGCCCTTGCCAGGCAACCCTGCCTGGCACACATTTGTCAACACCCGCCCTCCTACTTGTGTACAAATTCACAGTTGCCTGCATGCCAGGAGAGGTTTGCAATACTCAAGTAAATTTGCTGGAACGGGTGAGTTGTGTTTTGCAGGGTATGTATCATAGTGCCTTTTAGGTCTTTGGACAGTTGCCCCCTTGCAAGAGCTGGTGCTGTTGGTTTACATATTTATTTAACGGTTTGTTCTGCTTTGCTCGGTAGCCCCTGGACTTGCATCCAGTTGCAAAATAATGTTTGGGTTGGGGGCCTAAAATGTGTCTGAAGTGGCATAGGAATCGCAAGTAGTTAAGGAACCTTTAAGGATGTGCAGAGGATCAATTTTAAGATGATATATCTAGTGTATAAAGCTCTATATTTTAAGATGCCTGAAGATTTGTGTAACAAATTGAAAATGTCAGGTGATCTAAGAGGATTACTTAGTTGAGAACCCCTAAATCTGGAAGTGCCAATGGTTAAACAGTGTTTCCCTATGAAACGCTCATGCTCAGAGGGCGCTGTAAAATTGTGGAACGCCCTGACAAAAGATTTACAGATGACTGAAGACTTTTGAAAAAGTAAAGGCCTGCTTATGGAATGAGGCTTTTTAAGATCTTAGAGATGACAGAAATATAGTTTTTAGTTGGAATTTTTAATAATAGGTTTAGTATTTCAGGGAAAACCGAATGTTTGTATGTGATCTGGTTTTTAAACTGTCTTGATAATTGTTTTGTCTACATTGTAAATTATGTTAAGTAACATTGTTTTTATATGTAATTATTTTACAGCGCTCTGATGCCTTTGGGCCGAGTACGCAATTAAGAACGTTTTTTGATAAGTAAAGAAAAATAAATGAATACGAAGCTAAAGGAGTGGACTTGACATGAAAGGAAGTCAAGTCTATTTCACAGGGTGTGTTCAATGTAAAAAAATAATAAATCATCAGTCAAAAAATGAAAAATTACAACAGTGAAAATATCCAAATATAAAAAGGAAATTGAATGAAATTAGGTGAAAGCTGGTTCCAAACAGTCCATTTTTTTAATAGAAGCCCATGATTCTTATGCATTCATTAATTTTATAATGTGCTTCTATTACAACATTTAAAATAATAGTGTTGCAAATATCAAACATATTCTTAATACTATACTTTCCCATTGAAGTATTACAAAACAAATAGCCTAATTTCACATTTTTAAACTGATGATGAGATTACAAACATGATCATAGTGACATCTACTGGGAAAAACTATGTTGTCTCACACCATTTTTTCATTGACTTTTAGTAGGCGAAATCAGGGCAGAAAGCCCCAAATGAAAGGCAATTTTTGAAGCTCCCATGGCTGAGCCTTTGTGAGCCCTGGGCCACTTATAGCCCTGAGAGCCTGTGCCCGCCCTCATTGAGGCCATGGGCGAGGGCAGCGTATGAAAAGGAGCTGTGTTGGACACTGGAGAATAACCAGTCGCCATATTGATTGGTCTCATTCCCCAAAGGGAGATCCCCCCACAAATACTACTAATAATTATACGGGGCATTTGCACAGCACATGACACACACAGAGCCTCATTTAACGATCTATAGTTACTCAACTCAACTGGACTCATTTTAGCAACCTCAGAAGGATGGAGTGCCAAATCGAACCTGTGAATTGCAGGTACCACATGGACGTCTCGGGAGGATAGCTCAGCGGCAACATGCTCGCCTTGGAAGTAAGAGAACACAGAGCAACACAGCTTCGATCCCCGGGTCCGCGCTTAGAACCCTCTGGGTATTAAGCGTGTTATAAATAACCATCATATCATATCATATCATACTCCTGTAGTGGTCAATTATAACACTCAATACTTATCTAAACGAATATACTAAAATGTTCTGGATGCTACCAGTGACCATCCAATGATTTTGCAGTAAGTGACATCTGCCCTTTCACCCCCATCTCTGATGACATCACAGCAAGTGCCATCACATGACTACCATAATGGCCGACCACTGTATATTTGTTAAACATCCATGCTTTAAATGCCTAAAGAGCTGCACAGCCACACCTTCCTGAGGGCGCCAAGCACAGCCTAGACACATGTCTGGGCTGGCGGTGGTACTCTTGCTCAGATGCTGGACTGCACTTGTGGGTGGGACCCACGTGATATGCAAATAGATCTTCGTTGTTGTAGACGCCCCCCCCCCCAGTGGAAACTACCTCATAGAGCCCGTTATTTTGGCATGGTCCTTCTCAGCCGCGAGAGGGTCGCGCATTTTTGGGGAAAGACTGCCTTTTAAAAGAATGTTAATACAATGAAATAACAGGGACTGCAAGCAACAACACAGGAGTGGTATTGGCTTACTTGGGTGGACCTTAACGATGCATCTGAAAAAGGTATTTATTGCAAATCATCCACAGCTGAGCAGATTGAGGTGGCTCCATGCACCTGCAGACATGGCTGTTCTCGACAGGAAGAGCCGGGAGACTTGACGTTGGACTTAAAATAAAGTGGCTCTCTAGTCTACCTATTTCTTTATCTGCTTAGCCCAGTCATCAGTGGTACCGATGTTATTGAGGGTACACTTGCCTGTGGTTAGCTGCCCAGAAGACAGGAGCAGCCATTCTCAGTGAACTCCCTCGCTAGCTGCCAGCTGGAATATAGATGGTAGCAGCGGAGGCCTGGGAAAGCCTGAAGGACCAGCCTTTGGACCGGTGTATGGACCGGATGGCCATTTGTGAAGCCCGGAAATACACCAGAGGGATGCAGAGAAAACATTTTAACTGGCTACAAACCTCCATCTAATTGTTCCCTAAACCTCTGAGCTAATTTACAAAATGTAAGAATCAGGCTGACTTACAAACTTACGTGTGTTGATACTCACGAGTTGCCCTGAGGAAGCAAGGTTACAGTGCGAAACACATGTTGTCAACTTTTGGCAGTCCTCTGAATGTACACCATCAAATTATGGAACACATAATTAAACTAAGTGCAGTAGAATAACATTGCAAACACTGATTCCTGCCTTGATGTATTTATTTGCTTAAAAGGGACAAGATTTGCCTTTTCTGCCTCTTCTTTTTTTGAACCCTTATTTTACATTTTTACAGGGATATAACAACACAAATCCAGCTGAAGATATCACGAATCTAATGAGCTCAAACATTTGCAATTGCATGAAAATACAAGTCATTTTGTCTCGAAGAGAAGTTCCAACATTAAAAAAATACAACCTCCCTGACCCCACTGAGATCCCTTGCAGCATGTACAAACAGTGTACAAAACTGCAGAGGGTCGGGTCCAGGCATCACCAATGCCAAGAGAGGCAAATAACATAGTAAACATTCAAGCTGTGATTTGCCCATATATTAGCCGATATTCCTTAATATTCCACAAAAGGAAGCACAGAACACGGCCCACACCACACACAACTAACACAGATCAAGGTATGGGCCGTCAGTCTCGGAACCTTCCAGCAAGCTTTTTTCGTACTGGGACAGCGCCGGCATGTCCAGCATGCAGACCTCTGCCATAGGTGTCTTCCTAGTTTTCAACACTTCTTTCAATATTTCTTTCTTGTGCACCTCTGATGCCATAAACAACCAGCATTCCCTTGCAGCAAAGGCTGTGGTCGAAGTGGATGAAAAGAAGTAGTGAAACTATGGTCCCTGGTGGCTCCCCCGCACAAACCCCATCGTCAAGCCCACTGCCACCAGCAGTGCAAACACCATACCCGGGTGCCGACTTTCCTTAATTCCACCCCCACCACTGTGAAAGAAACATAGCAAAAGAAAAAGCAAAATGCATTTTAAAGAACCTGCATTAACTTTATTCATTGTCCCCCACAGCATGCAGTATTACACACCCTCCCCTTTCTAATCACCCACCATTCACACCTCTTAGGGGGCATGCTAAAGATTAGAAACACCCAGCCCACCTGTCCCGACTCAGTGCACTGAAGTGCAAGTTTCCACTTCTTCTTACACTTCTATTTTAAAACGAAACCATTCCGGAACGGGTCCTTTTCAAAATAAAAGTATAGCAAAGGTGAAACTTAGTTTCAAAAAGTAGAGGAGCACTGCTCCCAACCGCTCCTGCCACTTCGACCACTGAGCACAGGGCAGGGCAGTTGCCTCAACTACACCAAAAGGTCTAATGCCAGGCCTCACAGTAAAGATTAACTAAGAAGAATATAGACTGGCGCCGTCTCTTCTTTGCAAAGTTCATATATACCTCTTATATGTTAATGATATTAAATACTGGCATTGGTAACACAATGGTCAAACTCTAGCTTAGCATCAGTGGTGCCCCGGTGTTTTTTTTTTATTGTGGGCTGATCAGAAGAGGTATTTGTTAATTCTACTCTCTCAAGATGTTATCTTGATGCTCTGACATCCTCTGGTTTATAAACTCGAGAGAACAATTTATTTGCCATAATAGAAATGTGTTCCTCATTGTCCTGTGGGTTGCTCACTTTACTTTTGACTCCTAACATTTAACTGTAAGGTGAGTTCCTAATCAGGCTTGTTTGATGGAAACTGAAACGATGAAGTAGGTTGTTCCTATCTGTCTATTTTCTGAAAATATTAGGGTGATATTGGTGTGATGTGGCTGCGATTTCTACATCCAAAAAATAGATTTTTGTGTAGGACGTTTCGCTAGTGAATTGAATCCTTTCATCTATGGTGTTGAGGTATTCCAGAAACCCCACAAAGTTCTCTTTCATGCCCACCCATATTCCAAAGATATGATCTATGTATCGTACCCAAAACTTTAGATAGTTACGCCTATTGGGTGGTCTAGCGCACGATGTTTCTTGAAGTTGTACATAAAGCAATTAGCGTAAGTTGGTGCGATGGTGGCCCCCATGGAGGTACCAGAGAATTGTAGAAAAAATGTATCTTTATATTGAAAATATGAATTTTTAGCAATAAATTGCAGTAAAATCATGATGAATTCTTTTGATGCTGGACAAATGGGTCAGAAATGCATTTGCTGAAGAGACCTGTGTATATGACTGACTGCTTATCGAAATCTCAAATAGTTTTTACATAAAATGAATGTTTGACAACAAACAAGTGTATTGATTAATATATGAGCATGAAATGATAAGGACATGAATTAGATAGATATGTGAACGAAGGAAGTACAGGGGCAATGTGCTGGTCTTCGAAGCAAGATCACGCAGAGCAACAAAGGTTCGAATCTTGTATCCACGCTTAGAAACCCAATTCAGGTACGGTATTAGGTGTGTTATAAAAAAATTAAGACAAATAAACAAGACATTGCAGCACAGTGGAGGAATACGAAAACACTTGGACTACTAAGGACAACGGGGGCAGTCCAATGCCAGGTCTCAATTTGCTTCCATTCACCAAATCCAATCTAGCAAACACCCCAACCCCGAAAATCTCGGACTCTCCCTCACATGCTTAGGCAGCACCTGAGCTGAACTACCTTTCTCTTTTTGACAACCCCAGTAGGTATCGACATCTAACAGACCAAGCTTACATATCTTGACAAGGCATCCACTATAGGCAATGAAGTCGCGTTTGTTGAGTAAGTCCACCCCACTTGGGTTCCGTATGAACAACTGCAGATCCCGCTGTTCAACGGGTACATCACAATTTAATTTAGCAGCCCAGTCGAGCCTCGGCTTGCCCCAGTAAGATGTGCATTTTCTGAACAAAGCCTCCTGTGTGTGTTGCGGCACCCTGCCATCAAGGGACGTAGTGTTAACAGGGCGTCGGGAAAGCCCTTTTGGGGTGCTTTTAAAGCCTCAAAAAGCCCAAGACATTTACATTCATACACTTACATATTTGCCCCGACAATTCTCTACTTCTGCAAGGCTCCCAAACCATGGCTTTTTCAACAATAAGTGACCAAGGACTAATCCTGATGGACACACACACTGATGCACAGACCGCAACTCACAGTAATGCGCTCCTGTTAAAAGATGCCAGCCCACGCGCTAGCTACCCACATCCTGCACAGCACTCCACTACTCTCAAACAATACGATGCAATAAATAATGTCACTCCCAGCTGGAATTGCCTTCAGTGCCTTCCTTTTTTGGCCTCACACTTTAAAGTGGTGGGCACAGCCATCCTACCTGGCACCTTGGCCGCCAAGAAGGCCGTCAGAAAAATAGGCCATGAACACGACACATAATGCGCCGCACAAATGATGACGCATATAAAATAATCTCACCTAACTCTTCAGCCAGATTTTTTCTGTCATGGAAATACTTTTCCGTAGAAGATGTATGTCAATGTCCCTGCGAAGTCCCTACATGTTCCCTTAATTCAGCGTACAATGGTCACTCCACTTGAATCCATTGCATAATGGTTTTTTGAGGGAATGCGAGTGACTTTGGCGGCCCTTGATAGTGCAATCTTTCTCCTTTACGTGTGCCCCGTGCCACCATGTCACTCCTCAGCCGTGGCACACTCCTGGCATCAGTCCACGCTTGCCTCTGCCAGGCACAGTGAGTATTATCTGAGGAAATTGTAAATGTTGTATCTTAAAGTGCCCCATGTTCACTTCAACTAGGTCTCTGCTCCCCAAAAATAAACCTGCAGAGAGGAGCAGACATCCATGAAGGCGGATTTCGTCATGGCAACTGCTATTTGTATCATTTGTGGGAAGAACTTTGCCGAAAGAAAGCCTCCGAGCGAGAAAGCTGGTTTGTTTTTGGCTGGATAATGGGTGCACGCATAATTTTAACAGGAGGTTAGGCCTAATTCTTATCCTACATTTGGAAAGACAGGAGCACTTATCTACGAAAATATGCAATTGGCCGATTGCTCATATTGAGATGTGAGCATTGTGTGAGCCCTAATTAAATCTTTCTAGGGAGGAATAGATAAAACCTATACAATGTAATATGCATAATATCAACTCACCCAGGCTGTGTAATTAAAGAGATAACATAGGGCAGTATGGCTAGCAGCCTATGCTGCGACACAGGTTTCGGACCGCTAGGTCCCTTGGTGGCCTTCAGCTGGTTGCAGGGGCTGACAAACTATTTCAGATTCAATATAAGTATTACACAAAATGCATTACTACACGAACTTTAATTTAGCTTTACCTGGATATATGATCTATCAGGTCTTTTGATTACAACGACTACTAAAGTAATATTTCAGTTACCCCAGAAGATAGGTCATGATATAAACCCTCACCTCAAATTTGGGGAGAACCTACAATTCGCTACTTCGAAACCGGCAGGCATAATTCAGACCTTCAGCTGTCCAAAGTCGATACATTGAGAAGTATACAATTCTATAATAATAACAGCTATTAGTACCCGGCGAGGGACAGTCAATTTGCAGTAAGCGTTCTGATTAGCCCTCGCTGGGTCGTTACCAGCCTGACAAAGCCTTTGTCGGGCGGGTTGCAGCTATATCCTGGCCACCATGGAAAGGGAGAATGGACTATTTGTAGCCCCTTCTCCCTGCTCCCTATCGGCCATCTTTCTTTTTTTTTCTTAGCACAGTTCAATGGCCAGCATGGAAAGGGAGAAGGGACTATGCATAGTCCCTTCCCGCCGTTCCATGGCGGCCATCTTCTTTGTTCACTTTTTATCCTTTTTGAATGGCCTCAATGGAATGGGTAAAGAAACTACATATTCGCTCGGGCTTGTAACGATGGGGCCCAGGGCATTACCTGAAGTGGTATTGCCCCCCCAGTTTGGGGATTATTGCTTAATTATTGCAGCACTTAAAAGGGAGGGCTATGACATGATGTGCTGAGTGAAAACCTAACATTATTATATGCTTCCAACCATTCAGACCTTTTGTTGGGCAATGTGTGGGCCACATCATGTTGTGTATAATGTTTTTAGTCTACCTAAGAGGCTGCTTATCAAGCTCCTACAAATCAGCAGAGAACATGGTCCGAAACTCAATTATTGCTATTCAGCGATATCAGGTTTTCACACTGCGTTTGGGACTGTGAGCAGGAGTGTCATCTATGGTCTCACCCGCCCACTGAGGCGAAGGGTGTCCAGTCTGAATTCTGTGTCTTCAGTGGTGAATGACTCAGTGACTGGCTGCTTGAGGAGAGTGAGGCTCCTCATGGTAATGTGGCGGCAGGCCGCTGGCACCCTGCAGTATTTCATGGTGTTGCGGTGCCTTAATAATATGCCAGCTCTAAATCATGTACCTTAACTTCCATCCCAATCAGCCAATCGCTGGTGTTGCTCATTCTATCGAAGCCCTTCAAAGCATGCCAGCCTTTACCTAATAATATTAAATAATATAAATATATTAAACATGAAAAAGTATTAGTTCACTGGCCCTACCCACTAAAATAAAAGTTGACTATCACAACAATCACATTTCTTTATTATAGAAACAACTTTTTACATTATATGAACCCACATTTCATCCTAACAAATATATTCTAAATAAAAAGAAGAAAAAAAACATCATCTAGAAATAACCATCTTTCTCAAGAAACTGTAAAATAGAAAAAGGACTTGTATCTAAATAGAGAATTTCCTGGGAGGCGGGCACCATTACACCGTCACTTGACAATGTTCTGGATTGGGGCAAGGTTAAATACTCACATCCTATAGCTCCCGCAATCCCCATTACTCAGGACTCCCCGGCTTTTCTGTTGTGTGCACTTTCCTTCCACATACCCCGGCTCTCCGCATACGGTGGGATACTGCAAGCCCAGCCTGAAGAAAACATTACAGTCTGCATCATTCCAGCTCCACGTGCCAGGAAACAGAGTGGGAGACCAAGCGTTGACACATCTCACCCCGCTAACCTGAGCTTATCCGCGTCCACCTCGGGAGTCTCAGGAGGATAGCTCAGGGGGACACGGAGCAACAAGGGTTCGATCCCCGGGTCCACGCTTAGAAACCTCTGAGTATTAAGCGTGTTATAAATAACCTATCATATCATATCTCCTAAGCCCTATTAGTAAAATACAGAGACTGAATCAAGTGTATTTGGATATAGTGCCTAGAGACCATGAAGATGGCTGTGGTACATGGTATAAATCTCGGTAGCATAACATAACCTATCTTTTTAGTGCTATGCACAGAGGGTGTGGCGTCTATCTTTCAGAAGAGAGGGATGATGTAGGGCTTTGACGGCAGCATCTGGGCACCTTCACCTGCACCGGTTTGGCAAGTGCCCGCAGCATCCGCGCTCTCAGCACCATTTACCCTACTGAAACATGGTACATCCTGTACAAAACATATGACCTTTCCCACATCCAGAGAATAGCCAAGAAATCCTACCCAAATAGCACTAAAAATGACCCTGTCCTTAGTGAGCAAGGCCTTGGCTCTGGATTGTCGCCTGCTAGATGAATCTAGCATGCTCTGCTACTGTAAAGGCTAGTGTTAAAGTTAGGGTCCACAAGCATTATGGGCAAAAGGGTGAGGGTTGTAAGCTATGTGGTCACACTTTTTAGAGTTTAGAGTAATAGTTGTGGGCAATAAGCAATATGTGGCTTATTCACAAAGGAGTTACCATGAGTAACTCTGATTTACTCCTTGACTTACTAATGGAGTTGATTATTCGACTCACAGAAAAATTACTATGAGAAACTCTGACTTACTGCTGGACTTACTCATGGAGTTGATTATTTGACTCACAGAAAAGTTACCATGAGAAACTCTGACTTACTCCTGGACCTATTCATGGAGTTGATTATTCGACTCACAGAAAAGTTACTGTGAGAAACTCTGATTTACTCCTGGATTACTCATGGAGTTGATTATTTGACTCACAGAAAAGTTACTATGAGATACCCTGACTTACTTCTGGACTTACTCATGGAGTTGATTATTCGACTCATGGAAAAGTTACTATGAGAAACTCTGGTTTACTCCTGGACTTACTCATGGAGTTGATTATTCGACTCGCAGACAAGTTATTATGAGAAACTCTGACTTACTCCTGGACTTACTCATGGACTTTATTATTCGACTCACAGAAAAGTTACTATGAGAAACTCTGACTTACTCCAGGACTTACTCCTGGTGAGGACGATTCGATTCACAAAGAAGCCACTACGAGAAAGAAACAAATGCCACCCCCCACCCACGAGTAATTTATAGCCACGTCTTTGTGAATCGGCTCTTAAGTTTGCAAGGGCTTAGGGTTACGTTTAGGTTCTGAAAACACTATCGCTGAACAAGAGTAAGATTTCATTAAGGGATGGCAATCACTGTGGCAGGTACGATTAGGGGCAAAAGAATTTAGGATCATAAGACTAAAGGTTTGAACTAGGGGTCCAAAATAACTATGAACGCGTGGATCGGTGATTGGTAGAAACCACTATTTGCACCGATAAATTCAAGGGACTTAGCTCTTACTGTCAGCAGAGTGGGGCCTATCGGGTACAGGCAGAAGGGTGATACATTGTGTCTCTATGCGAAGGTCACAGGGAGGATTCTGTGTTGTTCCATTGAAGAGTTTTCTCAGCAAGGCGCGGGGAACAAAGGCTGGAGGTTGTTACATACTCTCTCCCAAGGATGACACAAACCTCGGAGACCTGCAGAAGCGTGGCAGCGGTGGAGCTTTTAAACACCGAAACATTTAATTCACGAGGAAAGGTTATTGATCAAATTGTCACTTTGCACTAGAAAAACCAAAGGTTCCCTTATAAAGAAGTGGACAGGTCAAAATACTGGTCCTCGTCTTTGCAACCACAATGCAGTTTTTTAAAAAATCTGTTTTCCAGCGACATCACCTGGACATTTCTTTTTTTTGAGTCCCTATAGGATTGAGGTGCTTCTTCAATTTGGGCACTGAAAACATTTATGGGGGCAAAGGAGTACTACCTTGGATTGGGTGACCAGAAGGATAGCCTTAAACGAGGGCGAGTGCCTGTACCGCCCTGCCCGCTTCCGGCAGCTGGTCCATGGCTCTCTAGCCTTTTTGTGAAAGAGAAGCGCAACTTACTGGGCACTGCTCCGTGGGCCATCTATCACCAAGAGTGTGTGCTGGTAAGTGTAATCTCCCAGTGCACTGCAAGTAAAACCAATAGTCTTGTATGCTTTTTCCTGTTTCCCATTTTACATGCTGCAGTTGTTTCTGATGCCCATATATTCTCAGCTACCTTCTCATGAACTGTGTAACTCTTGTCAAATTTCAGCCTGCTATGTTCACAGATTTTAGACCATTAGGGTGTTGTTGCCTAATTTATTTTTAGAGACGTGGAGTGCCGGTAGGTAAATTGTTATACCAAAGAGGGGCGAACTGCTCCTGGGTGCGCAAGAGTATAAAGTTCACACTGGGTAAACCCTGTTAGTTGGCCCTCAAGCAGGGCGGGCCAGCCATGAAGGGAGACCTAGTCAGACAAAGTCAGGTAACCTCAGGCCACTGCTCCTTCAGTGCCCACCAGGACCGTGTGTGGTGGAGGATGCAGGGTGCATGGGCGCGCAGCAGGGTCCGGTGTCATTGCACCGCCTAAGAGTTGTTCTAGGGTAAATGGACCTTGTCACCGGTAGGGCAGAACATCCACCTGTTTGTATATTGTCTCGGGAGGATAGCTCAAGGGCAACGTGCTTGCCTTGGAAGCAAGACGACACAGAGCAATACAGGTTCGATCCCTGGGTCCGTGCTTAGAAACCTCTTGGTATTAAGCGCATTATAAATAACCTATCATATTACTAAAGGTTAGGAGACTGTGTCAGGAGTGAGGGCACATCTCCTTCCAAACTCCCTTAACATGAAATGCATCAGCACTAACAATGCTCTGGATCATGTCAACTGAGAAATGAAATTGACATCTCTTCCATGCAGTGGAGCAAGGATTTGTGCCAACCAGGGGGTGTGGGGGGGTTGCATTTTGGAATCCTCTACTCCGCAGTGGAGTTCATTCAGCTGTTTGCCGGTCCATCCTAGCACCCCCTGCTGGTTGCACCCTCAGTAGTGCAGTACATAGTAAGATAGTGTAGTATTTCTTTGTTGTAAGCAATTATAGTGGTACAGTATGGTATTTCTTCCTCTGAGGTGGCCTGCTCTCAGAGCGCTTGACATATCTCAGGCAGGGCGATAAGGTCCCACTGCCTCCCATGAAATGAACTCATTAGAGCAGGTTGGCGCCACATTTGGCTGGAGTCACACAGCGTGCAGCATGCAGAGCCGGCTCAAGGAGGAATCAAGTGGTGCGGTCACACAGGGGCGTGGCAAATAAAGGGCGCCACCAGCTCACACAATGTCAGTCAATGACTTTCTACTAGTGAGTGATAGTGTGTTTAGGGCCGCGACTGGTGCACCTCTGTCACTCACGAATAGAAAGTCATTGACTGACACTTTACATTTGTGAGCTGGCGGCGCCCTTTATTTGCTGCACACCTGCATCCATGAAACATGTGTATAGGCGTGTTATAAATGCCTTATCATATCACAGCATATCTCACACAGGGCGCTGGTAGACCTGGGGCCAGCACTGACAGCATGACATCACCTGCTACCCTTGAAGCAATCATAAGAATTTAAGGAAACCTAGCACTTGCAAATGGCTGGCTGCACTACCACTGTTTGTTGCCTTTATTATTTATTTATTGTTATTTATCTGTTTCTCCTCTGCTTCGCACTTTCCACTTCTCCCTCCTTCCATGCACTTTTCCCCTCCCCCTCTCCCATGCACCTGCGCGTTCTCAATGTCACTGGGCCTAGTAAGATCGCTGTTTTGTTCTCCCCTGTTCCCCTCCCTTGCCTTGTCGCGCTCTGAAACACTTGTGTACGAGCTTCATAGAAATAAAATATCAATATCGATATCAAAGGAACACGTGCGCTTGTAAATGCACCTATTCCAGATGTGCAACATGGAGGTGACTGACTCATGGGCGTAATTGGGGGGGACTGAAGAAGGCCAAATGCAAATGCATGTTCTGGTGGAGCACTCCTGCTCCGAGCAGGGGGGCATGTTGAGGCTATTAACATGGCCTCCACAGGTCACGAGAAGAGCCGTGAGACACATGTACCACTTCTGAACCCGTGTACCGCCTGCTGGGGGAGCCAGTGGCGGGTCATTGGGTTCAGTGTTTGATAGGCAAGTGTGATGCATTCTTAGTGCAAGGGTCAGATGGGGGAAATAGCCAGACACTGCTGGGGAGACACAATTAATAGCGGCAATCGACAGCCATCTTTCATTCTCACCACCTAATCTTCTGAAAAGAAACAGCGGCTGGGGAGCATAGCTCAGCAGGTACGTGCTTCAAAGCACCACGGGTTCAAATCCTGGTCCCGATAGCGCCATTTAATTTGTTCTTTTTTTAAAAACGTATTATTTAAGGGAACGATTGATTTCTCTACTCATTTTTCATAAGTGCTGAAAAAGACACCTTTTCCGATGACGCTTAAACTGTTTTTCTTAATTTCACTGCAATGCTCGATGCATGGGGATTCTAAGATGCATGGGGATCCATGGGGATTCTTGGAATCATGGGGATTCTTAGATGCATGGGGATGCAAGGGGATGCATGGGGATTCTTAGATGCATGGGGATGCATGGGGATGCATGCGGATTCTTAGATGCATGGGGATTCTTAGATGCATGGGAATGCATGGGGATTCTTAGATGCATGGGGATGCATGGGGATGCATGGGGATGGATGTGGATGCATGGGGATTCTTAGATGCATGGGGATATGCATGGGGATTCTTAGATGCATGGGGATGCATGGTGATTCGGGGATGCATGGGGATTCTTGGATGCATGGGGATATTTAGATGTATGGGGATGCATGGGGATTCTTAGATGCATGGGGATGCACGGGGATTCAGGGATGCATGGGGATGCATGGGGATGCATGGGGATTCTTAGATGTATGGGGATGCATGGGGATGCATGGGGATTCTTAGATGCATGGGGATGCACGGGGATTCTTGGAAAAACAAAGAGGTGATGGCTGGAAGGTTTAGAATGAATATTAACCACTGGCATTGCTCTGGGCAACCCTCCAGACCACCGTTCTTCGCCTGCCAAGCCATTACAGAAGGAGAAAGACCATATGCAAATCAGGCTTGGCCCCACCCCAAAAGGGGCAGTCCAGCCCAAACTGCTAGGTCAGATCCCTTCTGCACGAGACCACAAGCATCCCCAAACATGTTTCGCCCTTGTTGGGGCTCATCAGTGAGGAGTAGCTTGGGTCTCTAGGCCCAGCAGGCACGGGACCCACGTCTGGGCATACCCGTCCCACTCAGGGTGACAAAGCAAAAACAAAGTGGTGATGGCTGGAAGGTTTAGAATGAATCTTAACCACTGGCATTGCTCTGGGCAACCCTCCAGACCACCGTTCTTCGCCTGCCAAGCCATTACATAAGGGGAAAGACCATATGCAAATCAGGCTTGGCCCCACCCCAAAAGGGGCAGTCCAGCCCGAACTGCTAGGTCACATCCCTTCTGCACGAGACCACAAGCATCCCCAAACATGTTTCGCCCTTGTTGGGGCTCATCAGTGAGGAGTAGCTTGGGTCTCTAGGCCCAGCAGGCACGGGACTCACGTCTGGGCATACCCGTCCCACTCGGGGTGACAAAGCAAAAACAAAGAGGTGATGGCTGGAAGGTTTAGAATGAATCTTAACCACTGGCATTGCTCTGGGCAACCCTCCAGAGGACCATTCTTCGCCTGCCAAGCCATTACAGAAGGGGAAAGACCATATGCAAATCAGGCTTGGCCCCACCCCAAAAGGGGCAGTCCAGCCCGAACTGCTAGGTCACATCCCTTCTGCACGAGACCACAAGCATCCCGAAACATGTTTCGCCCTTGTTGGGGCTCATCAGTGAGGAGTAGCTTGGGTCTCTAGGCCCAGCAGGCAAAGGGACCCACGTCTGGGCATACCCGTCCCACTCGGGGTGACAAAGCAAAAACAAAGAGGTGATGGCTGGAAGGTTTAGAATTAATCTTAACCACTGGCATTGCTCTGGGCAACCCTCCAGACCACCGTTCTTCGCCTGCCAAGCCATTACAGAAGGGGAAAGACCATATGCAAATCAGGCTTGGCCCCACCCCAAAAGGGGCAGTCCAGCCCGAACTGCTAGGTCACATCCCTTCTGCACGAGACCACAAGCATCCCCAAACATGTTTCGCCCTTGTTGGGGCTCATCAGTGAGGAGTAGCTTGGGTCTCTAGGCCCAGCAGGCACGGGACCCACGTCTGGGCATACCCGTCCCACTCGGGGTGACAAAGCAAAAACAAAGAGGTGATGGCTGGAAGGTTTAGAATGAATCTTAACCACTGGCATTGCTCTGGGCAACCCTCCAGACCACCATTCTTCGCCTGCCAAGCCATTACAGAAGGGGAAAGACCATATGCAAATCTGGTCTGGAGGGTTGCCCAGAGCATTGCCAGTGGTTAAGATTCATTCTAAACCTTCCAGCCATCACCTCTTTGTTTTTGCGGGGATTCTTGGATGCATGGGGATTCTTTTCCCAATGTTCTTTTCACATTTCGCTGAGGCGTCATAAGCATATATTCAGAGCCCCCACCCCTTCCTCCTGGGAAACGGTAACATTGTTTTCCACATCGTGCAGCAAGGAAAGGGAAATACTGCTCAGAGGGCTGTGTGCATCGTGAGGCAATTGTACATCATTAAAATATGGCCAGCTGGGTACTGAGCATAGATTCCCACTGCTGATGTCCTTGTGGGGTGCCTTCCTGATTGCAAGTGAGCGCTGCCAAGAGAGGGTGGTGGGAGTGGCCTCATGCAAGCAACGTGTGTGCTCATTAAGGTGACCAATCTGTTTCTGTTCCCGAGACCGAGATTCAAACTCGGATCATGAGGACCAAAGTCGAGTGACTTAGCCACCATGCTACAGCAACCTCGGGCTAGAATGCTTCTTTCTGAATATTCTCGTCAGGATTGTACTCAGCTGAAAATATTCAAGAGCAGCTTTGTAAAGATGTGCAGCCAGTGTTCGAAGTGTACGAAAAGAAGTAGTGGGACTATGTTCCCTGCTGGCCTGCCCCTGGTCCCCACAAAGCGGAAATATACGAAAATGTCACCAAAATAATTGAGACCAGGCAGTTAGTGCAACTCTCACCCTACATATTATCCCGACGCCCATTACTGCGCCGCCGCAGAGCCGGGGTTGCAGTAACAGGAGTCATGGGTTGCAGAGGTGTCCCCGCTTACCATAAAGGACCCAGTGGCGCCAGCTCAGCCCCACATAAGTGTGAGGAACTGACACCGCACGGGTACAAGGCAGTCGGCGGCGCACGTAGAAGTGTGCCGCAGTAAAAGTAAGTGGTGGGGGGTGCAGCTCGGAGGACTGCGGCCCGGGGCGTGCAGTAAAAGGTGACCCATCTGATCACTGCGCCGTGCCGTAATTGGAATCGACATTTTCATCAGCGGAATTACGGGCAGTGCAGTGATCGCAGAGATTCCACATACCCCATCACCACACCCCCTCTCACACACAATCCAAAGCCCCAATCATACACACTTACTATATACACACCTACTATATACACACCTACTATATACACACTTACTATATACACACCTACTATATACACACCTACTATATACACACCTACTATTTAAGTGAATGTTCAGTGCAGTGCAGTGCACTGAAGTGCACGTTTTAACTTCTTCCTACACGTTTACTTTAAAACTAACTTATCCAGAACCATTTCTTTTTAAAATGAAAGTATAGGAGCAGTAAAACCTTTTTTTTTAAAGTACAGGGGCACCGCTCCCACCCACTTCGACCACTGTGTGTACCTTTTCTAATTTGCTCGCGGCATTACAGGAAACTCATCCTTTATTTAATTCTTTACTCATGTATTAATTAATCTCCAGAAATGTAAATGTTTTATAATGGGCGGTGGGGGAGCTGAAAAAAATGGTGAGTTCAAAAAATCTTGTGAGTTTTCCTTCACCTTAACCTCGAGCTCCTAAAAACACCCCCCCCCCCCCCCCCCTACCCCACGGCAGCTGGTGGGATCGCACGGTTGTTAATTTCCATTTCCAGTATACTCAGAAACATGTGAACAGTACTGAGAAATTTAACATGTTTCACCTCAGTGAGCGGTTGACAGACTTCGCCTTTGACTTGACGGCCCCGCCATCATTTGCAATAGAATTGCTCCTACGTGGTGACAGCGCGTGCCCGTTCTGCGCTTGTGTGCTTTGTGCAGTGCACAGAATTTGTCCCCTGGTGGAAGGGTTGGCAGCGAGCAGCGACATGTTCCCGGTGCAGCTGTGGGACGCCAGCCCTATGCCAACCAATTAATGGAGCGGCTTCATTAAAGCCGGAATGTGAGCCAGGACACCAGAGTTATCCCCTTGTTCTTTTTCCAGGGGTGTAATTAAGCAGCAAGGTGCGTGAGAGCAGGCTGGAAAGGTCAGCTGAAGAGCGCCTTGAGCGCGCGAGGCATCGCGCGCTGTCCACCAGCGGAGGAATTGACCCGTTTCTGTTCGCTGCTCTTGTAATGGTCGTTTTCGGTAGTCAGGACGTGGCACCTACGGGCCCCTGTACCTGAGGCGTAGCCAGGATTGTCTAGTGGGGCCTGAAGCTAATGTAGTTGGGCTCACCGCAGTGCCAGTAACATCTGTAAACACCCACACAGTGCTGCTGAGTGGGCAATTACAGATTTTGGGTGGGCCTTGCCCAGTCATGCCCTACCCTGTATACGCCTCTGCCGTGGACAGTGGAGTTACTTTACTGAAAATTTTCGGGGGGACATGACATCTAAATGAAAGGGGCCCCTGCCAAATGAGTGGGACAAAATGCTGTGTCACAAACGTTGGAGCGGGACAAACAGACTTGTCTACCCTAGAATTACACCCATGCCCGTGGATCTGATCGGTGGCTTCGGCGATGAACGATCACAGAATTGAAGCACCTGGGCAACTCTTTCATAAACTTTTCACCCGTGGAGCAAAATTTTACACTGTTTAAATTGCCCCGAACAAACAGGCATTGAGACAATACTTATCTCCTCTTGGCTGTGCACAATTGCATTTGGGTCAGTGCATAGTTTGTGTAATTCCGAATTCATGTGACCTGCAGTATTCTGTAGGAAGGGCCTCTCCGCAAAGGTCAGGGTGCAAAGGGATGTATTTATTCATCTATTAAAGCGCCCCACTATGCAAAAACTCGGGCATATTTTGCTTCCCCTGCATAAAAGGTAGTTCAGTGGTTTCATGCACCTGCTGCAAGGAACTGTATGAGCTTTCAGGCCGGACGGTGGACAGGCTCGCTAACTCTCTTACTCGCATCATTTGTGCTTGCATTGGGCTCCTTTGCTCAGTCTGGACTGGGCTATACTCATTGCTCAAATTAGATTGGAACACATGTCAGGATTTGCTTTAAAATTGTTCGTAGTGGCATTTGATGTTGATTAAACCTCCCACACATACACAGTGGCTACTCGACATGCCGTGGGCCTGTGAACTTGAACAGGTAACCATGCAAACAGACATTTGACCCAATTTTCTACAATTTCTTCAAGCACTCTAAGAAGAAACCACCAATGCGAGTGAAACAATAGATGGGAAATAAAGCCACAGACACAAAACATTACATCGATAGGCACGGCGAAAGAAAACAGATGTACGATCATAGCAAAACGAAAGAGGTGATGGCTGGAAGGTTTGGAATTAATCTTAACCTATGGCATTGCTCTGGGCAACCCTCCAGACCATTATTCTTCAGCCGTAGAAGCCATTAGAGAAAGGTGAAAGACCATATGCAAATCAGTCTCTGTCGCACCCCAAAAAGGGCAGCCCAGCCCAAACAAATTGGTCACATCCCTTCTGCACGAGACCACAAGCAAACACATACATGTTTCGGCCTCATTGGGCATCATCAGTGAGCTGCAACTTGGGTCTCTAGTACCAGCAGGCTCAGGTCCCACGTCCCACTCAGGGTGACTATAGCAAAACAAAGAGGTGATGTTTGGAAGGTTTAGAATTAATCTTTACCGCTGGCATCGCTCTGTGCAACCTTCCAGGCCATCGTTCTTCTCCTGCCGAGCCATTAGAGAAAGGTGAAAGACCATATGCAAATCAGGCTTGCTCGCACCCCAAAAGAGAAGATCCATCCCATCGCGAGAAATTAAGTAAACACAGACATGTTTCGGCCTCATTGGGTATCATCAGTGAGGTGTAACTTGGAGCTCTAGTTACGATGACAAGTTGAACTGTCACTGTAGAACAGATCGGTTGAATGGCGACACTTGCCTCATCAGCAATATAGGCTGAGATGGGGAGGCGGGCTACCTCATAAATGACTAGATTTACAGGAATCTGCTTGAGGAAATAAAGGCGATATTAGCACAACACACAAGCTCCACAACCTATGCTCCACGATCGAGGCAAGCCAAGTTATTGTTTACTTTGTTCAAAGGTTTGAAATAATGATATTGCTTTGTAACAATAACACATATTTGCATTGGGCAGCACCATTAACAATATAAAACGATACAATGAAAAAGTAATACACACATTTAAATTACGAAAATTAAAAATAATAATTGCCAAAAGGATAATACAGAATACAAAGTGCACAAAATAACAATGACGTTAAACAATAAAAAGAATTTGGGAAAAAAAAGATTCCTACTGGGCATGGATAGAATGTTATGTTACCAACTGAAAAGCTGGAATAATTTTCCTGTAATTGGAACTTCAAAGCCATTTTATTAGACCTGGATAGTATGTCACAAAGCCAATGCTTAAAGGCTTCACCAGAAAAGGGATATACGAACAGATAAAATGGTGTCTCTAGTGAAATGGTGCATTTTACTGGGACTGCGGTCTACAAGCACCGGTAGCACCTCCTGCTTAGTGTCATGTGTTGGGTATCCTGTGCCTCTGAGCAGTTTGTTTGACTCAGCAGTTTAACTCCCTCTGAGATGACTAACAGTAATGTCTGTTCTGTACAGTGGTAGACTAGCAGAAGACTGTGGAAGCACGTGTCAAATAGAAACACATTGTTTCTCAAGCATGCCTAACGCGTTCTCTTTGATTCCATTAGAGGAAGACTCGCCCTGCTCCCACATAGCCACACACATTTAAACACCATTAGTGCCCCCCCCCCACACCCGCAGCCCCCTCGGATCCTTGTGCCTTACAGACTTACTTCATCCTCTTTGGGTCCATCAGCGTAAGACTTGCCCTGCTCCCATGTAGCCACACACATTTAAACACCATTAGTGCCCCCCCCCCCCACACCCGCAGCCCCCTCGGATCCTTGTGCCTTACAGACTTACTTCATCCTCTTTGGGTCCATCAGCGGAAGACTTGCCCTGCTCCCATGTAGCCACACACATTTAAAGGCCATTAGTGCCCCCCACCGGCAGCCCACTCTGATCCTTGTGGTTAGTAAGTCCCAGCATCCGTTGGGTCAGGCTCTTGCATGATGCATGCAATTCCCGCCAGTGCCCTCGGGGGCTCTGGTAGGATGGGAACATTACCTTGGTTCACTTCCCAGGGGTCACGACCTGTGCAAGGATGTGTTCTGGCCTAGGAAAAGTGCCACTCTGCCCCGCCCACTCCTGCTCGTGCATAACCTTTGCTGCTTGTGGCGGCATCCAGATCATACCAAAATAAAGGATGTAAACATGTCGAAGTCCAAAATACCGAATTTCAAGAGCCCCATTTTACTGTATATATAAATGGGGGAGTGGGTTAAGTTGATAAAAATGGCGGAGGGGTATCGGGAGGGACTGTGGGGGGTAGCCACCCCGCATGTGTATGGGGTAAAAAAAGAAATAATAATCGGTATGTGGGCTTGAAAATTTTATTTTCGAAGTAATCAGATAGATCCGCGGCATCTGCGTTTCGCCCTGCCTCCGCGGAACAGCAGCGGCTGGAACTTAGCCGCGTGGTCGCACGGCCTATTTATTTTTATTTTAATACTTTTATTGACATTTTTACTAAAATGCAATGAAGTGTTAGGTACAACAATGTTTGCATGGCCAGTAATACATCAAATAATACAGGGGCAGCCATTCATTCAGTGCTAAGCATGAATTAATAAAATAGAAACAACACTTGCACAATCCAATTGCCTCTGTGCACGTGTGTGGCTGAGATTTCATGTCCCTAGTGGATTGAACCCCTTGTGCTCAGGTACTTAAGGGTGTTAAGTGGGGTCCTCCGTAGCCTTGTTTACTTAATGTGCTTAAGACTGTGCCAGAGAAGAGACAGAAGCAGACCAGCCTAACTTTCACAAACCAACACCCGGAGATTACGCCCCCGTAAAACTCCACCCACTTCCCACGCCCACCCCCATGCAAGACTCCACCCACCTGCATGCATACCCACATGTATACAAATACAAAAAAAACCTTCACTGTTGATTGGGCCCAGTCAGGACTCCAGATGAGTTCGGGATTTGCACGCGACACCTGGTCTCTGCCCACGCCTGCATGTGATTGGCCTGTCTGTAGCCAATCACATGGAAGCGTGGCTGGAGTTGATGGCACTGACAGTGATCCCAGACGCTCCACGCTCTTCCCCGGAGAGGAGCATAAAAAACAGGAGTCTGTGGGCTATACCCGGAGATTAGGCAGGGCTGGTCTGAAGCCTGGCATCCTTGTTGGACGAAGCGTTGAAGTCCAGCAGTCATCCTGCTTCAGGTGCCTGCAATCTGAATATTATCCACTGCAATCTTGAGAAACGTGTCTCTGATCTGGGCCTGCTGACGCCGGGCAGCACCAACCTGAGTCTGCCACTATCTTTAGTTCCGTGCCAGCTGTCACACCCTCCACTATTTTTCCACATCTGGCGCAAGCACCTCTGGGTCTGATCAGTGACCGAAGCAGATGCGAGCGGCTGGGAGCACTGCTCCTCTACTTTTTCAAAAATAGCTTCACAGTTCCTATACTTTTATTTTAAGAGGAAAGCGTTCCTGGATGTAGTCCTTTCAAAGTAAAAGTGCCCGAAATTGAAAGTAAAAAGTAAATCAGTTTTGGCTTTGTATAAAACTCTGCGCTATCTGCTTGTTTTTGAAATGTGTTTCTGACTCATGCGTCATCTCACGTAATTGCACAAAGGGCCCGATTCATGGAAATATGCGCAGAAATCCTGAAAGGGACGCGCGCCAGGAAGGACAGTGTGCGAGCCTGCGCACAGAAAGAAAAAGGCGTGCACTGCGTATTATGGAAATCGCAGCACAAAGTAACTGTATTCGAAAGTCACACCCAGAACGCCCCTGACACGCCCACACGCAAAGCATGAACAGCTACATTTGCCCACCCCCCTCGGGTGTGAATACACACACTCTTCAAACAGTGCTTGCGATCGCCCATAAGCAGGCCTGCGACTCGACACCTCTGCCCGGGATCCCCAGTAACTGTATCCGCCACCCCGACAACATGCGTTTAGAAAATGATAACTCAGCAATATCTCGGGAAGTCTGTGTGCGAACCCTCGTGAAACGTTCCTACATCCCGCTAAACTGCTTACGCGCACCCCTACGTTACATCAGAACCCCAATTGAGTACACGCACCCCGAAATCCGACATGCGACCCCGCCTGTGCACTGAAAATCCTACGCACAAGTGTACTTACACCTGCCTTTGTGTGGCAGATCATATGAAGGACTTGTGTGGCCATTTCCCAGCCGAAACGTCGCGCGATCGTATCAATGAATACGTCTCGTGCCACGCAGTAGTGGGCGTGCAAGAAACTGCCTGCAAGCCGTCCCTCGCAACGCCCACCTTTTCGCAAGTTCTTCCCCATTTTTGGTGTTCCGCCCCCTTCCCAGCCCTCTGCGCAAGCCACGCCAATGCTCTACTTGGAGTCTGGCGTAAGGCCTCTCGAGGGCTCGCACAGATGTACCGAGCCAGCTCCAACACCACACAAGTCCAGGAAAAGTACAGCACATTTGATTTCATGAATCGACAAAGGCAAATTTGCGGGCAGTTGCGCATGCAAGTACCCTATTTTCCACGCAGATAATTCCATGAATCTGGCCCAAAGTGCACATGTGAACATCGCTCACTACATGACTCCACATGCGATGAAGTCCCATGTTTCTCTCTCAGACAGCTGCGCCATGCGCCTCCGTCTCAGAAATCAGCTGCGCCATGTAGCAGACGGGCCTTTTATTGTGTGTGCCTTGGTTTACCTCCCTGGCGCTAGCCCTGAACAGCTCCTTCACAAGGAAATTTGGTGCTGCCCAATGCCATTGAACCTCCCCCTCCACCCCTGGACACTGTACTGCAGGTATGAGCATTTGCTGTTGTCACCGTTATAATACGCAGAGCATACTCAGTCCAACAAAATGATTTGGGGACTGTGTGACAGCCACGTTCAATATCCACAATGATTTATAACTGGACACCTGCTGATCTGCAAATGTAATCGCCTCGTGCCTGACAGGATGCTGCAGGTCTGTGCCTAAAAGCAGTGGCTCTCCCACAAGCTTCTAGTTTGCAAAGATAAAGTTGCCACGTGTCTTGTGTTAACTGTTCTGACTTTTAAGCTCATGTCATGTTGCATTCTGGTCTTTGTAGGCCAACCTTTGTAAGGGTAATCTACTGGTACAAGTACATTACAGTGCCTTGCTGTGATTTCACATGTGGTTTTGCACATTCTGTATGCAATGGCACTTATTTCTTTAGTTATAACTGGAGGGACAGCCCTAAAGTCGGACAGGATATAGTGGGCTGAGAGGTCAAAGTATGTGTACATTGGGTGGTCCTGTCCTCCTAAATTCAATGCTGCAATCAATTTTAAACAGTAAATGATTTACCCTTCCCAGGTGCCCCATGCATTGGTAGAAAATCCATACCATGAGGTGAAGAAACAACCATCAGCTATGTTTGGTTTCGTGGTAGCCCTTTTATTATTTTTGTGGCTATTCTTATGAGTTTTGCTTGAAAAGCATTGGGTTAAAGGAGAAAAGAGAAAACACATAAAAACATTATGATTTTAACATGACATAACTGGGTCAAGGACTGGTCAAAAGGCTGTGTGTATAAACGAAAGAAAAAGTTAACAGTCCTAAGGTTCCATTTTTCACAGTTCTGTATATACAATGCACAGTGACTCCTTATGTTTATAAGGGGTGAACTAGAGGTATCCACACTATTACTTCATAATGATCACATCCTCATAGTGTCAATGCTGTAAGGTATTGTATTCGATTACTGTTTTTACAAACAATTACACAGACCAACAAAATTAACAAAACAGCAGGTCCTTTCAAAGTAGGGCACTGGTATTTAGCCTTAGAAGGGCTAATGTCGACAGTGGTAGTTGTATCTGGTATATAAGGCCCCAGAAGAAGATTGTGAATTATAACAATCGAAACGTCGGTGATCCTCGTGGCCAATTGATTAAAGACCACACTCAAGGAACACATTCAATTCTCTTTATTTTCTATTAGACGTCGGACCAGTCTCTCTTGGTCTTGGATCAGCCTTTGCTGGCCATCATTTCCAACCATTTCAATACAGACAGATACAACTACCACTGTCTACATTAGCCCTTCTAGGGCTAAATACCAGTGCCCTACTTTGAAAGGACCTGCTGTTTTGTTCATTTTGTTGGTCTGTATAATTGTTTGTAAAAACAGTAATTGAATACAATACCTTACAGCATTGACACTATGAGGATGTGATCATTATGAAGTAATAGTGTGGATACCTCTAGTTCACCCCTTATAAACATAAGGAGTCACTGTGCGTTGTATATACAGAACTGTGAAAAATGGAACCTTAGTACTGTTAACTTTTTCTTTCGTTTATACACACAGCCTTTTGACCAGTCCTTGACCCAGTTATGTCATGTTAAAATCATAATGTTTTTATGTGTTTTCTCTTTTCTCTTTTAACCCAATGCTTTTCAAGCAAAACTCATAAGAACGGTCACAAAAGTAATAAAAGGGCTACCACGAAACCAAACATAGCTGATGGTTGTTTCTTCACCTCATGGTA
Organism: Ambystoma mexicanum; assembly: GCF_040938575.1. Classification (NCBI taxonomy): domain Eukaryota; kingdom Metazoa; phylum Chordata; class Amphibia; order Caudata; family Ambystomatidae; genus Ambystoma; species Ambystoma mexicanum. Next base: position 1,503,838,583 of record NC_090932.1, on the reverse strand, counting down.
TGGATTTTCTACCAATGCATGGGGCACCTGGGAAGGTTAAATCATTTACTGTTTAAAATTGTTTGCAGCATTGAATTTAGGAGGACAGGACCACCCAATGTACACATACGTATTTCTTTAGGACTTGCACCCTGATAATGTGCATAGATCCATCATTGTGCGGCCTTGTCCCTGCGGGCTAGTGTTTGATTTCCGATTGCTGGCTGTTGCTGGTGCCACTTTGCTGACATGTGTGATGTTCTTTGGTGAGAGTTACACCTCAGGTTCTGGTGACGGATTCTGGAAACACTAGAATTTAAAACCCACCACATTCAATCCCCCAGCAAATGAATGTTCTCCTCTTCCTGCCAAGCATCACAGTATAAAGTTGATCCCGGCATAATGAGGGCCGCCACCTTCCCCCCGCTCTCTTTAAAAAAAAAAAACTATTCCCCATCACCCCTTCCCTGCCCCACTTACATGTTTGTTGCGGCGGCAGCGGACAGCTTCCCTGCCGCGCGCTTTTGCAGGCCGTCATGGTAATGGAAGAGGGACTCCGTATGGAGCTCAGCCTTCCATAACCATGGTGGCCATCTTTGAACAGCATTTTCATTCATTGAACGGGATGCTGCGCAATGGAAATCGTTTGTTTAACACCCCGGATTAAGGGCTGGAACGGGGGTTAACATTGGGTTGCCCTCATTATAACTTAGGCTGCCGGGCCGTTACCCCTCGTTCCAGCCCTTGGAACAGGGTACTAATGCAATAATCATTTAGACGAATGATTAGGACAGGGTTTAGTCCCTCTCTGGCTTACAGCACGTCCTCCTGCATCACCGGCCCTAATCAATTGGATCAGCCTCTATGGTCTGCTAGAGACCTGATAGACTAGCGCCAGCATTTACTGATGACAGACAATGGATGCATTGCTTATGCAAATTCATTGCCTCTCTCCTGTAAATAAGGGAGTCATTTTCAAGACTAGCATCTCTATTATGGCGTCCAGTCATGAATTCTACAACAACAGAAAAACTTTTTTTCAGAAGTTCGGGTTGGTTATTGAACGCTTCGTCGCAGAGCGATTTGTAAAACCTAGAGACAGTAGGGCACTGTCACAATGTGACTTCTTATTCAACTGGACTTGTTTTGCATCGATAGTCTCTTCCTGTTTATCATATCATGTTCTTATATCAGGCACCTTGCCCTTGTTCTATCTTGTACCCCTTTCTCTTCACGGCTTCCCCCTGTTTTCTGTTGCTGTAGAATTCACGATTAGACGGCATAGTAGAGACGCTAGTCTTTCTTCTATACTAACCCATGTAGAATGATTGATGCTTATCTCTTGTACTTGTGTGAAAATGATGATGTCGTTTTTTAGCACTATGGGGGTCATTCCGAGTATGGTGGTAGTCATGGCGCTATTTGCACCATGACTGCCTCCCATACCGGTACCGACTCCGGTTTGCTTCAATGGGGACTTACCGGTGTAGTCCGACCTTTGCGGGACCGGTAGGTCCCCATTTACCAAACCATTCCCCATTCCCATTTGAGCCCCTGTAGGGCTCAATGGGAATGGGGAGGGCGCAAATAACGGGCTCGCATATGTCGAGTCCGTTATTTGCGCCCTGGTCCCTTAACGGGTCCGTCCATAACGCCTGGTCAGACCAGGCGTTACTGGAGGGACCAGCTAAGGGGCCTTATAGTAGGGCGGTAAAGGATTACCGGTACCGGTCTCCTTACCGGTGCCCGGTATCCCTTACCGCCCACCTCGGAATGAGGCCCACATCTTGCAAGAAGGAAACTGCTTTGTGAAATACATGCATTCAGACTTTCTCTTGCAAGATTTCGAAGGTTTTGAGTTTTGTTCATGGCTGTTGACACACCTCAACTTGTTGTCACTGTCTGGGGCCTAAAAACTGGTGAAACACAGCAGAAGGAGGTAGTCTGTGATTCCTATATGCATTATGTAGTGTGAACATTGCATGATGTTTGCATGCACAGGGTGAGAAATAGATGGAGCTTGCTTTTCTTTGCTAAAGAATCATTTTTTGCTGCTATTAAAATATTTTAGAAGCCTTTTCCCTCATTCATCCGCACACCCTCGTACAATGGACATTGTGGTGCATTTCTCAATGCTCCCGCACCACTTTCCCCTACCCCACACAGGTGTAAGGGAGACGCGTGTGAATGCCCAACCGTCTACAGGTGTGATGGGGTGCATGCCATCGGGCCACCTCCACCCCCCTCACCAGATGCCCTCGGGCTTTCCGTGTGCCCAATGCACATGTGCGAGCCATGTGGCTCGCATGCATGATTTAGACAGGTAGCACACGTATTTTACACACGCCCAAAGTACAACCTTTTCAGGGAAACAGTCTGAATTAAACCTGGTCGCAAAGTATTGAAATCCGAGGGTGTCATTATGCGGTGGGCAGTAATGTGAACAGCAGGTGGTTTTTGAAGTGCCATCTGCTTTTACCGTTTCCCTAATTAGGGGTTATGGGCAATTCACCTCATGCGATATGCCAGGAACATACATGGCAACATTGTCCATTCCATTCAGGAGCTGCTAGCCAGTCCTGGATTTACCTTGGCATTATTGGATTTGTAGTGCTTGATTTCCCCGTTATACATCAAAAACTACAAGTCCCAGAATGCACAGTTAAAACCAGGTCTGGACTAGCATCTCCCAAATGGAATGGATAAAGTTGGAATGTATGCAGGAATACTGCTTCAGGTAAATACCGAGTGATTACGTGTTGGAATTTCACATAGTAAAAATATATAGTCCCCCCCGCCCGCCCGCCCGCCCCCCAGATGTTAGAATGTTTTTGCCAAGTAAGAGACGCGGTACAATAGTGCATTCCTTCAACTTTGGGACATCAATATGCAGGGCCTCTCGGATGCTTCCAATTTCACCCGCCTGATACATAATACATAGTGTGTCCTGTCTTTTGTTGTGTGTGCACCCTGAGGCCTGCGGGCATGATGGCGTGTTACAAAAATGAAAATAAATAAATAAATAATGCACAGACGGGTCATTCCTGATATATATCCAGGTATATATCTGCAACCTGCGGCTCTCCAGGACTTCCACTACTTCCACGATCTAGCACCATTGACCATGTTGGCGACGGCTGAAGGGAGTTCTAGGCTAAAATAAAAAGTCTGGCGAGCCAAAGGGTGCAAACCTCTGGCCCAGGGCCCCAGCAGAGAATTCTGATGCCGGCTGTTTGCTGCAGCTGTCTGGCCCGTGGCATTCCACATTGTCTCAAAGGGCTCCAAAGCAGCTGTAAGCCAACATCTTAGCGCCATATGCCACCCTTTCTTGGCATGCAAGGAGTTCAGGGTGACCTTGGGACCGGTGGATTCCTAAACGCCTATTGCAAGTGATTATAGCGTGCAGAAATGCACTTCACAGTTTCCGCTCCTCTGGGGTTCACGACTAGAGACGGATTTCTAAGCTCCTTCCCCTTCCTTCCCCTTTTCCTCTCCTCGATGGCATGAGTGTCGCAATGAGGTGATAAAAGGGCTGGACTCAGTGATGCGCAATGAGAAAGGAGAAGAGACAGAGTGCGCTCCTGATGCAGGACGTGGCTCGGCCACAATACACCCTGGTTGAGTTGTGTTGATAAAGAGATCTGATAGCTTTGACTCAGGGCTAGGGAGACTGAATGGACACACACAAAACACAAAAACACAACAATTAAAAGAAATGGATGGAAAAATGTAGAAACTGCTCTTTAAAAGTTCCTGGAGTCTCACGAGCAAGTTCACCCACCAAGAGACAAAAAGCAATGAGAAAAAAAAAACAATGGTATGTTTCTGGCTCTGATGAATAGCCACGGCTACACCAACACCAACAAGACAATCATAGAGTGACTTGTATAGCCGTGGCTTTGTTCAGGCCCAATGATGTATTCATGCCTACACCATCCACCAATCAGATTGCATGCTGCACTTATGCGTCTACACATGACTCATAGCCGCGTTAACGAGAATAGTCAATCAGGTGGTGCAGTATGTTAAAGCGGCTACGCGCATTCGCGCCTTACATACCGGCCAATCAGATTGCGCACACTATACAGCCACGCCAACAGGACTAGCCAATCAGGCGGTGCAGTGCACTAACATGGCTACGCCCAGGCACAATGACGTACCCAAGCGTACACCATTGGCCAAATGGATTGTGTACCTACACATGACACAGTGGAGTAAGCATTTAGAAGGTGGGGTGCTGGCAGCTTGAATTAGATGGTAGCATTTCCAAAGCACATTTTTTTTATGGTATCTTATGTGAATTAAAAAATATATATTTTTCCTGTTACCCTACCAGCGCTGAGGCTTGTCTGGAAAGTGCCCTGCAAGGCATGGGTGCCAAGTTTAAATTTTTGGTACAAGGGCAGAAATTCCCCCACAAAGCCAAGCGAGAGAGCCGTACCCAACCCCAGGTTGAAATAACTCGTTTCAGAACACATTTTGCAGCAAGAATTGGAAAAAAAGCTATAGGATTTACAGGCAGGTCTCACATAACATTTCTGAAACAGTCACCTAACCTGCTGAGCTGTCTTTTGTCAGCATTCTGCTTGAGGCTCTCCACATTCCCCCTACGCCTGCGCCTGCCAAACAGCCAAACAGCTTGTTTGCCTTCAGAAGGGCGCCCACCCCGTGGGAGCAACACACACATCACCTCTGAAGTGGCGCCTTATAATTGATGCCAAATACCATCCGACTTTTGCTCAAAAGGAAGAGACTCATTATCTCTAAGTATTTATTGAATTGCTGTGATTTTTGCTCTTCACTGCCTTGTTTACCTTGCGTATGTGACTCTCCCTTTTTGGCTGTTTCCCTTTTAGGGCCCGATTCATGGAATTTCTTGCACAGTTCAAAGTGACTTTTGCTGTGCAAAGTCATTTTTGCAGTACAAACTGTCTTTGCACTGCAAAAATACACTTAGCACAGTTCCTTGAATTCGGGTTTGTGCCGGCAGGGCAAAGTCACTTTTCAGCAGTGCAAAGTCACTGTGAACCGTGCATGAAATTCCCTGATCGGGCCCTTAGTCCACTAGGATGATCTAATTATTTTAGCACATGCTTTGTTTTGTCTTATAATTGCATGACTAATGCATGGACTACGTGGATCGCTGTTTAGCTTATGGTCGCCGGTCCATATCCTAGTGGGTCCTTCGTGCTTCTGCAGACAGTAACATCAGAACCATATGTTGGGTCACAATACACATCTATGAGCGCCAAGACGCATCTAGGGGTGTCTGTGCGCTGTACAAGTACACTGGATGTATGATGTTCGCGATAGACAGACAGAAAGACAGATGGATGTTGGGGGGTCATTGTGGTAGTGGAACTATTTCCCTTGGTTTCCGGTCCTGTGAAGTTTGAAGATCTTTTAGTTATATTTGACAGTGGGGCCAATTCCTATGCATATCAGCAGGGGGCGCCCGCCCGGCCTGTCAGTTTCATAGCAGTAGACTTTCTTCTTTTGAGTGCTGAATGCTGTGCCTGGCAGCCTTGACTTTGATGAATTTATAGGGCTTGCCTCTGCACCTCAGATGCATGTGTGGATCTGGGGTGAAACTGACTATACTGTAGCTTCTGCTGTGTGTCTAGTGACAGGCACTTTCTGCGCGTGTCGATGCTCATTTATTAAAACAATTGGGTCCAGGAAGATGTTTGCTGTAGTGGAGTCTCTGAAAAAGAGTTGCATTGATGGGGGAAACGTGGTGAAATGTGCATTAACTGGTTAAGAGTTAAGAAGCTTGCACTTTATTATCCAGAGCATAACAAAAACAACCACTGGCAAAGCCAACAGTTTGGGATTTTGAGCAGGTGTAGGATACGCATTGTCTAGGCACTCATGTAATGGTAGTACCTAGCCCTAAGACCTCAACAGCTGGAAAATGGAGCGATTACCTGGGCATATGATGTCAGCACCTGGCAAATGCTCATCTAATGCCACAAGTCAAAACTGTTGGCTTAGTCATTGCTTGTTTTTAACAGGATTTCAGTGCATGGTAGGGATATAAATCGAGTGCCTGGCGGCACACTTGATTAAGACATTTTTATTGCACCAATAACCATTTTCACCTGCAATTGGGTCATTAACTCTCAACAGACTGCTTAGAAGAAAACATTGGGAGGCAAAACTTTGAATGTACTGCTTGATAGAGCGAGCTGAAAGAGATGCTAGGAGGATCTGTTTATGACAGTGAGGGGCAGGTAGAGTGTAGGAAAGGCCATAGGGATTAGGGTGGGTAAACAAATGAACAACACCCACAATCTGTGTGTCTCTCCTCATAGTTCATCTCCCTCCTCCCTGCCCTCCAATGCAACAGTGCCGGTTTATGGGTGCAACTTAAGTGCCATCTAGTAGCGTAAACTAAAACGGTATGCATATAATTATAATAATTTGTTTTTTATATAGCGCTTTATTGTAAAGTGCTTGACATAGGACATATTTACATGCATTACCATTATAACCCAATCGGAATTGGTACTCTATAACACTGTCTTCACTCCGCTTCCTCCTCCTGACCCTCCTCCCACCCCTTTATTCTTGCTGATGGAGGCAGAATGTTTGTGTATATAGTTGACTGTGGTGTTGGTTCAATACCCTTGCAAGGATTTATGCCGTCTTAAGTTAGCTGCCAAGTTTACACCCATCCTCCCTGACCATTGGTGCCCTGCTTGCTGTTTGTAGGACCGTTATGACCCCCCCAGTTCCCCGCTGCTGGTGACGCCCTCAGCCACTGCCTAGAATGGCCCTCCTGTAGGGCCGACCCTCAACAGAAGGCGATCTCAGCTCTACAGAATGTCATTTCTTGGGGTCCGATCTAGCTTTCAAGCAATTCCCGAGGCCGATAGAAGTGATGGAGCAGTTGATCATCTCAGTCTGAACTAATCATGGCCACTGCAGGGATCGTTCACCTGACTCGAAGGCAGCCAACAGATCCACATTGCTCGCCAGCCACGTAAGGCTTACCCGTCTCAATCATACCGTGATCAATCACTTTACTGTGCAAGTGGCTGGAGCCTAAAATGATTCCTTAGGGGAATTCAGGACAAACCTACTCACCCTTGGCACTTACGGGGGTAATGACGTGGAAAGAAAGGCGGCAATACCGCATCATGTAGGACAGATCTCAGGTGTGCCAGTGTAGTCGCTGGAAGGCCTTCTAAACGGGCATTGCCACCATCCAGGTGGGAGAGGTCCGAGGCTTAGACAGCAGATCTGTATAAGCCAGGAGAGGGATTGAAGCCATCTAGAGTTGGCCAATGTCAAGTGGGAGATGTTCAGCCAATGCTGACTTTTAGGGTCCTACCACATTGCATTTCAGTGCTTTCATACGTGGGTCCGCAGTGGAGAAATGTAGCTACACACACTGCACAAAAATACAGACTGATGGGAGCTACAAGCCAGAGCATGCACCAGTGTGTTAGGCATTGGTGTCCCTTCCTTCAGACTACCAGTGACATTTCAGAGTGGAGGACCAGAGAGCATGGATACATCAAGTTTAAAAAGAGATTATTTTCAAACCCAGGCTCATGACCTGTTTTCTCATGACCTTTTATCTGTGCTCTTATTGTTTTGGGGGAGATCACTCTCTCCAGTGATATCAACTCCAGCTCAGCCTTAAGATGGAACAACCAATACAGAACATCTAGAAATTGGTACCCCGTGCACACAGCACTTGCGTAACTCTTGCCGGACTACTGTGCAGACAACATGGTTTGTTGGTGCAAAACTGCAGATGCAATGGGGGAAATGTGTAGTCAGAAACCTAACAAAATTGCAGGCTGTGCTGAGGAAAACCTGAACTCGTGACCAGGCTTCCCCATTGGACGAATCTGTGCCATCCTGGGCAAATTACCTTATCCAAATGGGTCTTATTTTCTTTGCCTGCCAAACGTGAGCTCACATAGAATTGATACTGATAGGTGAGCACTACACAAAAAGCAAGAAACATGCATGGTGTAATAGGCTCTAGACTTTAGTATTTGCTCCACATGTAATAATAATAACACATGATTTAATAGGCTACAGTGTTTGCACCATCATACAAAAGGCCAGATGTATGTTTGTCCGATGCAGTCATGCACAGTAGAGACTGCCCGCTTGGCCCGTTGTCACCACTAGAGGGAGCTGTTGCTCTCCTTGCACCCTTTAGCCAGTGCATATGGGCTTCACACTAGTATTTAATAATAACATGGACCATTGATACACTGCACACCACAAGCTAAATTGGGCCTTACATGGCTGATGGCGCCATCACTTGGGAGCACAACCCTCTCTTAACAGAAAAGTCAAATAAATTATGTTGATACAATGTTTGGTGGGGTGGGGGGTTGTCTGGGGCAGGGGCCTTGATGGTGTAAAGAGTCTGCCAGCACCATTTGTTTCATGTTCTCCCCTGGCTTAGGGGATCGCAACCTGCTCCCCTTTTTGTGACACTGGTCTTGGATATTGCGGAAGCTTGCACAGACCTGAGGCTTGCCACCTGACACACATTGTTAGGGTTGTCTCTCCCCTTCCCTCACCATATGGGGCATGTGGGTGTCGCCTGCGGCTCCCAGGTGTACCTGCTGGGGGCCTGGGAAAAGTTCCTCTAGGGCATAATACTGCTAGCACCTCGGTTTGCCTCTCCCCCCATAATCACCAGGCAGGGACATGAGCCCCTTCGACGCATATAGGATCCAGGTTCCGCTACGAGCTCTGGCGACCGGTAGGATATGCCCTTGCGCCCTTGCGCCATCCACCGCATGGCGGACACAGCATACAAAGTTTGTCCATACTGCGCTGTGCGTAAATCGACACTGTTAGCTTCAAACATACTGTAAAGTGTACAGATTTGTAGGGATATGGTAATTATTTGCATTTATGATTTTAGGGTTTTAATTCATAGGCGTTAAAGTCTATCTTAAACAGCGTTATTCACGTTTATGGTGTCTTTTGAACAAAGGTCAGTTTATCCCTGGCGCCTGTTTGCTATGTAATAGCCATGTCAGTTACTAACATGGCCAAGATATTTAGAAAAACAGCATTTTTATTTTCTTACGTTTCCTGAAGAAGAGCCGAATGGAGGCCTGAAACACGCTGAGTCAATTAATAAAATATATTATGGCCCAGTGTGAAGTTTATTAATGCCATATGGAATAGAATGTATAGATTGCTAATTTTGCAAGTTACTATTTTTCTCTGAATATATGTTTTATTTTGTGAATTCCATATTGGAGTCAACATTAAATGCCTAGAAAGAATTCCAGTATCAGTCTCTCATGTCAACTATTAATGAAACTGAAATCATTTTTACATTTTTTGGGGGTTTTGAATTATAGTTTGAAACCAAACTTTTAGCATTAGAACACATTTACAATCCACAAAACAAAAAAGAAATGAGACAACAAATCAAAAACAAGAATTCTAAAGAAAGTTCGAAAGATAATTCAACCATTTACAGATGATCGAAAGAGCAAACAAGCCATCTTGTCCGGGCGGGGTATAGAGCGATACACCTCTTAAATTTCACCTCACACAGTTTCACTAAAGCAACCGCCCGCTATTCCTGGAGGTTCCCCTCGAGCACTGGTCGAACTGAAAAATTGCAAGTATTAACATTTCATATTCAGGGAAAAAAATGCTGAAAATGTTGAACTATATAATTAATCTTAATTGTGAAGTCGTCGTCCGCCATACACGTGGAGAGCTCTTTTGCACCAACTCAATGTTTGTCATTGTATCGGTCTCAGGATACAAACATGCAGGACATACAAGTGTGCCCTGCGCAAAGATCTCTGCGACAGGTGCATCAACCAGCTGAGCCATTTGAATTCAATTCAATCCATCTATTATATGGGTTCACCTTGATAATGTTAAGTGAGGTGAAAATAAGGATTGGTACATGAGAAGTGTAATTCTGCAGGGAAAAGCACAGTCCAGCCAAACATGGATGGATGCAAGGTGTTAAATAAGTCATAACACGTAGTATTGCTCTCATGGGAGTAATTATAGGGGGGACAGAGGGATTTGTCCCCCCAACTTCTGGAATGCCTTTCCCCCCCCCCCCATCTTTTGGAGGGATGGCGGGGGGGTCCTCACGTTGCTCTGTATCAACAGAGCATTCAAATGTGGGCCATAAGGCACTGATGGGCGGGAGGGGGCTACTATTAGCAGGGACTTTTGTCCCTTTAGAAATGTGAATGGGAGGGAGTGATCAGAAGTGAGAAGGGTGCATAATGTTGCATGTTTTATGAAATAATGACTATGACTTCAAAAAATGGGGATTTGTTAGGCTCACATTAATCTACATGATGCTATTATGATTTAAGCCATACTCCCATTGCTCAACATATTTCTATGACAATGGATATAGTGTATGGTTAGTTTACTATGAAAGGCTAGTTTATTATGTAATGTGGTTTGCTTCCAAGGCATTGCTATAAATAATTATTTAAGCACATGAAATGTAAAGCAAAACCTTAATAAATCTCTATTTTAACTAAACCTGGAAAAATGTGCTCAGTCGCTTAAATTGTTCACATCCCAGTTTCACCATTTAACCAAGTGTGTGATCCTGAGCAAATCATTTAATCACATTGTGCCGTTTCTGCAGCTCTGCAAGGGATTCTGATTCACTTCAAAGCTTATGTTAATGTATCATGCTATTATAATGGGAAAGCCTAATGACTGATGATGCGCCTTTCAATGTCCTTTTCTGTGAAGTCATCTGTGTTGGCGCAATCCATATAATAATTAGGAAGTTTGCATGTATTTTGCTTCAGAGGTCTTGCACAGAGCTCTAATAGATGAGTGTTGTGCATCTTGAATGATCCTGCAGTTGTATTGTTTTTGTTGTTTGTTAAAATGCCATCTTCCACTATTGTTACCAAAAAGGTAGATTGGGCCAGGAGTGTGCGGTTTGGGAGTGCCAATGAGACCATGTGGAATTTCACACACTGCATTTCAGTGCTCCCCCCCCCCCCAACCCCACCCCTACACACACTCTTGCAATGCTGGATACTCCCCTGCTTAGTTTGGTAAGTGAAGCAGTTTTTGGTGGCCTGTAACCTGAACCATGACACCCATTTACGCATTTGCACCAAACCGTCCTTACAAAGTGTCTGCAAAACTCGAAATACTTTTTGCCAGTTTGGTGAAGATAATTTTTGGTGGCAGGGGAAGGGCTCTTAAACGTGTGCTTTTAACACAAAATCCCATACGGTTCCTTCTGCGCACCGAGAGCATAAACTGCTTAACAAAAGTTCACCATGTTTGGAAGGTGTATAGCACTCAACTTCATTTCACAGAACTTGCAGAGTACGACAGTTTTGGGTCACAGGTTTTCTCAGTATGACTCTTTCCACTCTACTTGGGAAGGGTGCACCTTTCGCCAACTTCATTTTGAAATTAGGATGGTGGTGCTTTAGTAGCATCTGAAAAGTGGCAGGACTAATTTTAGAGGTGTTGTAGAGCTGTGGCTTGCCACAGAGAATGCACCATTTGTTATTATTTGTGTGTCTTCATACCTGGGGCCTTAATGTGTACTGGGAGCTCTGCTCACATTGTCCGAGTGTGACACGTGCCCTCACTAGGGTCAGCCAGCAGCCCAGCCCCCCAACAAACATACACAAACACAATTAAAAATTATTTAAAAAACTAAAAAAAAGTACCCCATCTCTGCTTTCAAATGCCGCCCGGACCACGTCTCATGTAACAGCGACCTAACCTCGCACTCATGCACCTCCAGACGCAGGGCATCCCACTGCCCTGAATGTGATGATTGCGGCTCCCCTGCACCTCCAGACAGAAACCAGCAAGCTGAATGAGCTTCCTAGTTCCTGTCTGTGTGTCACACGAACACAAAGCCGCAAAGCGATTCTCTGCGATGCGGCCCCTGGAAGTGCTGCTGCTAGTGTGGCTAGTCAGTCAGGCCGGACAGGGTTAGGGTCTTGACATACGTCGATGGTAGTTTTGGAGGTGATTCCTTACAGGACGCTTCAAGTATCAAATCTGGTAATGCATCAAGAATTGAATAGCCTTGAAAAAGACATCATGTCGAAACACGTGTTGGCTGGTCTTTTGCACAAGAAAATTAACTGAACTTAACAAGCCCACTTAAGACTATATGGGCCTCATTATGACCCTGGCGGTGCGGAGTGAACGGCGCAGTAAAAGGTTCCGGCGCCGTTCACTCCGTACCGCCGCATCACGAGTTCCCCTCGCGGGACACGGTACGCACGCCTGGGAAAACCAGACGTGCTTACCGGGTCCCGCGAGGGGAAGAGGGAGCAAACAACGGGCCATCTCGTAATGGCCCGTTGTTTGCTCCCTCTCCCATTCCCATTCAGCCCTATGGGGGCTGAAATGGGGAAGGACCGTGTCCGGGTCCTAGGAGGGAGTAATTACCAGGCCTTCCGAACTCGGAATTGGCGGCATGGTTACCGCCGAACTCGTAATGGGGCCTTTGACTTTTAACTCGAGCGTTACTAAAACCGAATAATCTTTTGTAAAACATGTTGTAGAGCTGCATTTACCAAGCGAGAAGTGTGAGGGATTTTCTTCTTTCTAATGGAATTAAGTTTGTGAATGTTATGTTGTGTCGCTGTGTGCATGGCAGGCTGGCTGAAGATGTGTGGGGGCCCAATTGAATTAAAAAAATATGCCACCAGTCTTAAGAAAGTTATAAAAGAGCATCAGCAATGGACTCGTGTGGTGTAGTAGTTTAGTGTTATCCCTCAAGGATTTAGGTTGTTTGACCAAGTTACAAAATCACCGCGGAATTGATCATAGTTATTTTAGCTGCAAATACGTTTAACCTTGGTACAAAAAACCAAACCCATGTCCCCCCAAACTGCCAGTACAGCCATACCCCCCTACTTACCTTTTCTCCATCTGCCGCCTCTCCTGTACCCTGCAGCGTCAGATCCATCCATCTAACGCGGGTCGTATCTGACGCTGCAAGGTCCCTTTTTCTTCCTTCTTTTGTTGTGTCCCCTGCCACCAATGCTGAGGAAGTGGGGGACACCCTTGCAACCGCCAAAAATACCGAACATGGGGAGCGGGGACAGCCCCGCAACCCCAGCTCTTCATGTTTGGTATCTTCGGCTTCGAACTAATGGTGGTGACCGAATTCAGTCAAATCTACCATTCGACCAAATTCTTTCAATTTGTCCGAAACGATCCCTAAGAGCCACCATCTGCCCTCCCTCCACCCTGCCTCTATCCCCCCAACATTTTCAGCAAAGTTACTCCACTGCTCTGGGCATCCACCCAAACCATCCAGTCACAGCAATGCTCTATTAAAAAACACCATTTCTTTCCATGCAGCAAACACCTAAAATCTTACACAACTGGCCTAGAAAATAAACAATGAATAAAGATAAAATGCATGATGAGGGCAAGATCAAGATTGGAATCTTCATTATAAATCGTAAAAATGACCCCCGATTCTAACAGCATTAAATAAAGACACTTACAGTGCAAAACACACAGCAGGTTCCCCACACATCATTAGAAAAAACAAGAATGGTCGATAATACCTCCAATTAATTGCCCTTAAAATTGGGATAGTGATTCTACACCGAACTGACTTTAAATAGATGTGCGCCGTGTCTTCCACTCAGAGGCGTTGCTGGGGGGGGGGGCTAAGGGGGCTATAGCCCCTGGTCTTTTGGTTGTAGCCCCGGATAGAATCTCAGGAGCTACAACCAAAAGGCTATTGCTAGCCCCGATTCCCCACAGTCCCGACATTAGAATAGCCCGGGATCTTTTCCAGACCTAGCACCCCTGCTTCCACTATTCTTGGGTCACATTTGCACCCCCACATATTCCCTTCCCCTTATTCTATTTTGATGTTTCGCCCTTTAAAGATAACATAGTTAATCAGAATGTGTGTTTTAGAGAACTCTGATACCTTGATGTCGTCCATGTTAAATGGGAAGTTCCATCAGAAGGGTGGGGGAGGGTGAATTCTATGAAGAGGACTTTGACGCCACGCATCACTTGTATCTTAAGCATGTGAGGTGAGGGAGGGACGTGGGGCGAGCTGCTGGCCTCTTTGTATTGCTGGGAAGTTGGCAAGCATCCTGTTGCTGGGTACTGCATGGCAACTGCTTGTAGACTCCCCTGTCTGGCCCACCGGGCCTATGGTGTGGGTCAGGTGAGCTGCTGACATAGTTCTATAGTTCCCTCCCTGCTGCAGCTTAGTGCCATGCTGCCAGGCACCCTTCCTTGCTGCTCTGCCGTGCTTATTTCTGTGTTGCAACTGTCTGTGCTCGGCTGCAGAATTAGGCAGCCTGTGGCTCCTGCGGCCGCAGGACCATTCTCAGCTAGTGCCATCTATATCATGGCATGATGGCAAAGCTGAGATTAGGCAGCCTGAGGTTCCTGCGGCCGCAGGACCCTCCTCCGCTAGTGCCATCTATATCATGGCAATATGGCAAAGCTGAGATTAGGCAGCCTGAGGTTCCTGCGGCCGCAGGACCCTCCTCCACTAGTGCCATCTATATCATGGCATGATGGCAAAGCTGAGATTAGGCAGCCTGAGGTTCCTGCGGCCGCAGGACCCTCCTCCGCTAGTGCCATCTATATCATGGCATGATGGCAAAGCTGAAGTTAGGTAGTCTGAGTCTCCTGCGGCCGCAGGACCCTTCTCAGCTAGTGCCATCTATATCATGGCATGATGGCAAAGCTGAGGTTAGGCAGCCTGAGGTTCCTGCGGCGCAGGACCCTCCTCCGCTAGTGCCATCTATATCATGGCATGATGGCAAAGCTGAGGTTAGGCAGCCAGAGTCTCCTGCGGCCGCAGGACCCTTCTCAGCTAGTGCCATCTATATCATGGCATGATGCCAAAGCTGAAGTTAGGTAGTCTGAGTCTCCTGCGGCCGCAGGACCCTCCTCCGCTAGTGCCATCTATATCATGGCATGATGGCAAAGCTGAGGTTAGGCAGCCTGAGGTTCCTGCGGCGCAGGACCCTCCTCCGCTAGTGCCATCTTTATCATGGCATGATGGCAAAGCTGAGGTTAGGCAGCCAGAGTCTCCTGCGGCCGCAGGACCCTCCTCAACTAGTGCCATCTATATCATGGCATGATGGCAAAGCTGGGGTTAGGCAGCCTGAGGCTCCTGCGGCCGCAGGACCCTCCTCCGCTAGTGCCATCTATATCATGGCATGATGGCAAAGCTGAAGTTAGGCAGCCTCAGGTTCCTGCGGCGCAGGACCCTCCTCCGCTAGTGCCATCTATATCATGGCATGATGGCAAAGCTGAGGTTAGGCAGCCAGAGGCTCCTGCGGCCGCAGGACCCTCCTCAGCTAGTGCCATCTATACCATCTATATCATGATGGCAAAGCTGAGGTTAGGCAGCCAGAGGCTCCTGCGGCCGCAGGACCCTCCTCAGCTAGTGCCATCTATACCATCTATTTCATGGCATGATGGCAAAGCTGCGGTTTGGCAGCCTGAGGCTCCTGCGGCCGCAGGACCCTCCTCAGCTAGTGCCATCTATACCATCTATATCATGGCATGATGGCAAAGCTGAGGTTAGGCAGCCAGAGGCTCCTGCCGCCGCAGGACCCTCCTCAGCTAGTGCCATCTATACCATCTATATCATGGCATGATGGCAAAGCTGAGGTTAGGCAGCCAGAGGCTCCTGCGGCCGCAGGACCCTCCTCAGCTAGTGCCATCTATACCATCTATATCATGGCATGATGGCAAAGCTGAGGTTAGGCAGCCAGAGGCTCCTGCGGCCGCAGGACCCTCCTCAGCTAGTGCCATCTATACCATCTATATCATGGCATGATGGCAAAGCTGAGGTTAGGCAGCCAGAGGCTCCTGCGGCCGCAGGACCCTCCTCAGCTAATGCCATCTATACCATCTATATCATGGCATGATGGCAAAGCTGGGGTTTGGCAGCCTGAGGCTCCTGCGGCCGCAGGACCCTCCTCAGCTAGTGCCATCTA
Organism: Ambystoma mexicanum; assembly: GCF_040938575.1. Classification (NCBI taxonomy): domain Eukaryota; kingdom Metazoa; phylum Chordata; class Amphibia; order Caudata; family Ambystomatidae; genus Ambystoma; species Ambystoma mexicanum. The sequence goes on along the minus strand of NC_090932.1, from coordinate 1,503,822,639 downwards.
TACCATCTATATCATGGCATGATGGCAAAGCTGGGGTTTGGCAGCCTGAGGCTCCTGCGGCCGCAGGACCCTCCTCAGCTAGTGCCATCTATACCATCTATATCATGGCATGATGGCAAAGCTGGGGTTAGGCAGCCAGAGGCTCCTGCGGCCGCAGGACCCTCCTCAGCTAGTGCCATCTATACCATCTATATCAGAGGTCGCCAAACAGTCGATCGCGGGCGACTAGTAGCTCGCCTAAGCCTTTTCAGTCGCCCGCGCTGAAGATACCGAAAAATAAACATTTATCCTAAGTTATATTATTTAATGGTGCTTTTTGCACCCATGTTCCGAACTCTATTCAGACCAATTGCAGGCAGAGAGCTTGGCTACTGTGCCACTTGGAAGTGCTTATGAATCCACTGACAAATGTCAGTATCACGTTATGCTTCTGCAGGCCGCCTGTAGTACCACAGTTGGCCTTGTGCGCCCCCACGACAGTCTTTCTTAAGCAAGCTGCTCTTGTTTGCCAGAGATATTGGAGGGGCTGGGGCAGGATCAGGATCCTTGTGACCACGCAATGAAAATATCACAGTAGCACTGCCGCTCGCCTGGAAATGTTCAAAATAATATTTAAAAAATGGTGCAATTTCTTTCAGGTGGTTTCTTTCCAAATTCCACACCGTACATTTCCACTTTAAATCACTTCCATGACACAAGTACACCCACTTTTAGTACATTAATCAATCCATAGACACGCTGTACAGTAGAATCCTACCAGGGTAGTTCAGCAGGTTGCAAGACCGATGCTGAGATGTTATATATTCAAAACTACAGGTTTTTAATCGTATGACTTTTTGCAATGCATTATAAAAAAAAGTGCTATGCAATGTGTTTGGCCAGGGTATGGGTTGGGCTGGTTGCTTGCTTATATTCAGGGCTGAGGTGGGGATATTTCTGCCCCTGTGAAAATCAAAAGTTGGCACCCATGAACCCACAGTTTAATTTCCTAAAAACTGCTGTCAGCATAACAGAAGCATTTATTTGTGATTAACCAGTTTGACAAGCATATAACATCTTTATAAATATAACTTGTGCTAAAACACAGAGGGGCACACAAATAATGATAATGTTGTGTTATTTATATAGCGCCTTAATCCAAAGCGCTTTACAGAGCACATATTTGCATGCAATATCACCCAACTGAAATTGGTACTCATGTATCGACCCCAGAAGGATGAAAGGCTTAGTTGGCCTTGCTGGGATTTTAACCTGCGACCTGCAGATCATGCTCAGATCACAGCAGCGAGCGCTCAACCTGCTGAGCTATCTTACTGGCAAATAACAGAGTATGTGTGGTGTCTGACGAAAAAAACATTTCAAAGAAAACTTGTGAACGCAACCAACATTTTTCAATTTGGAAATTACTTTTGTTTTTTTTATGTAAGTGTGAAATGCACATTTGGAAAACAATAGTGTGCCTAGCATGTAGAAAGCCTGCATAAAACGCAAAGGAAGGGGCACAAAAATTACAGGATATTTGTGTGGTAGTCCAACAAATATCTGTCTTTTTGAGGCAGCTACTAATAAATAAATAATGCAACAAAGAGGTTTTTGAAGTTCTTAATATATTCGTGAAGGCATATGTTATTCCATCTGTTTATAGAGAGGAAATAATCGAGCCAAAAGAATATTGGTAAAAATTCCAAGGTTTATAAATATCCCCACCCCGATATCGCCCGCTAGTACCTCTCCACTGTTGGCCTCGACTACAAGTAGCTCTAGCTAACGTAAAGGTTGGAGACCCCTGATCTATATCATGGCATGATGGCAAAGCTGGGGTTTGGCAGCCTGAGGCTCCTGCAGCCGCAGGACCCTCCTCAGCTAGTGCCATCTATACCATCTATATCATGGCATGATGGCAAAGCTGAGGTTAGGCAGCCAGAGGCTCCTGCGGCCGCAGGACCCTCCTCAGCTAGTTCCATCTATACCATCTATATCATGGCATGATGGCAAAGCTGGGGTTTGGCAGCCTGAGGCTCCTGCGGCCGCAGGACCCTCCTCAGCTAGTGCCATCTATACCATCTATATCATGGCATGATGGCAAAGCTGAGGTTAGGCAGCCAGAGGCTCCTGCGGCCGCAGGACCCTCCTCAGCTAGTGCCATCTATACCATCTATATCATGGCATGATGGCAAAGCTGAGGTTAGGCAGCCAGAGGCTCCTGCGGCTGCAGGACCCTCCTCAGCTTGTGCCATCAATCCCCTCCTCAGCTATTGCCATTAATCAAGGCATGCTGGCAAAGCTGTTTTTTTGGGCCGCCAAACTCTCCTTTCATCCTATAGCCTGGAGGAAGAGGAAAAGGGGAAAGGGGAGATGCAAGATGTCAAGCCCCTGGGCAGCTTCAGAACTGGCACGATGGGGCAGGCTCTCCGTGCACAGCGGGGGCTTGGCGGACAGCCTGATAAATGATGTGCCTCGGGTTATTTATTTTGAGATCTCAATAATAAATCAAGGACAGCAGCTGCAGGGATTGTGAAATGCCTTGTGTGCAGATTTGAAATGGACAAATTAGCACCTGGATGCCAAAACACCACAGAGCCTTCAGTTACTCCATCAAAGTGATAACACGCTCCCAAAAACAACAACGATACTGATTAAATAAGCCTTTTTTGATAATCTTTATTAAAACTATATAGCCCATTTCAGTTCTGTCCTTTTCATTTGTTTGTGGGGATCAATGCTTTAATCACACCAGCAGCAAGCCGCAATCCGGCGCCAATGATTAATAAAAGCAAGCATTAGAAAATCCAAGAGTTTCGGCAGGATTGGATGGGCGGGTGGCTGCGGTCCCGGTTTTTGCAGAGAACTGATTCAGAAATCCTAAAATCGGGGCCCGGTGTGAATCGGGGCCCGGCATGACTCTTCTTGCACGGGAAGGCTTTTCATGCACCCATCTCCTCCCCCTTCCCCTCTCAAGTCGCTCTCCTCCAATGAGAGGAGTGTACCTTGAATGCATCCTCCGCAAAACACTCCAGCGACATAAAAGTAGGACTACTATTTTATCTGAGTCCTGTTTGTGTTTATGGTAGTCCTACTTCTAGTCTATGGACTGTCCTGTTTAAAAAAAAACGTGGTCAGCCTATAATTAAGCCATTACTTTTCAGAAGATTGCTTACCAACAACATTGGTATCCCCTTAAAAACACAGAACTAGCTTAAAGAGATCTGGGTGGGGGGTGTACGGTTTTGGTATGAAGGGGTAGGTAGTTGTTGGGAATGGCAAAAGGGACTAGGACCCTGGGGAGGGGGATCCTTCCACTGTTTCTCGGAATGTTAGATTTTTCCTATCAGTGGTACGTGGTGGCTTTGTAGTCTTTCTATCCTGAATTGTGTTAATGTAAACAGGAGTTTGTAATTATTTTTCAAACTTGATGTGCATCACAGCCTGTTTCATATGCATAGGGACTAGCTCGGCCATTGGTGGTCAAGGGAAGAGTAAACATTCCAAACAGCACCCTCCGGCTGTGTCCCTCCAGAAATGCCATCTCTTTGCTATCCCTACTTACCATGTTATTTATTTATTTATTTATTAGTTTCTGTGAATTGGTTTAAACATTTGAAACCTTACACAGTTTTAAGTAACAAAATAAACAACCAAGGAAAAAGTTGAAAAAAAAACAAAACCACCAACATACAGAAGCTCCAAAAAAGAAATAACAAATAGACAATTTAAAAAAAAGAATGTTCCTTTCCCACCCCTAAAATAATGATGGAAGCTCCCTACAAAAAATTCTAATTTTAACACTGTAAAATGTCATTAAAATTCAAGTAATTTCTTCTAAAAATCCAAAATATGAATCACAAGGCTGCCAGTGCGAAGGCGGTCCGGGTACCCGCCAAGATCCGTCACCATAAGATACTTCCATTCACACTCGTGACATTGTGGGCGCATTCCTCAAAGTACTTCATTCTTAGGCGACAGCCCTGGGCAGTTTGGAAGGAGGTGTCTCAAAGACTCTATTTCAGCCCCCTTCCTTGCATACCCTGCATGTTCCAGCACTTCTCGGGGTCCCCTGCCTTGCTCCCTCCACCTTAAATGTTGGCTATAAATTGAGGCGCAGTTTCATGAAACTGCGTCTCACTTTAAAAGGAACCCTCGTAATGTAGCGCAGTGCTTTCCTCAACAAACTGGCTTTCCATTTTTTTAACCCCAATATTGTTTTCCTTGTGGATAACCGATCATTCAGCAGGATTGTTTTCTTGCACGGTTCTGAACGTTTATAAATAGGTCCAAAGATACAGCTGCCTCCCTCAGTACATTTTGAAATTCCAAATTCCTGTTATATAAAACCCCATAGCCAAACTTGTTCATCGCCCTGTTCATATTCCTAAACAATGAGTGCAGTGGAAGGGGGGTCAATTACCTGATATAAAGCATCAGTGATTTCCAATCAGTAACGGCTCTTTAAGATGGCAACCCTAGTTCAAAATTGGATTAAAGCGACCGGAAAGCAGGGTTCAAGTCGAGGGTACACACGGGTGGACAGAGTCTTTTTTTTTTTTTTAAATGTATTTTATTTTATAACGACCACACAGTGCAACAGGGGTGGACAGAGTCCACCCACTTTTTTCAGTAAGTGGACTAAGTCCCCCACTGCTAAAATGAGAAATATTGAATGTCATCTTTGAATTAAAGCCATCCACACGATCGAACCACAGTCATTAGGTTTGTGGGCCGGACACTTCACCACTGCACTATATAACCTGATAAAACATTATAAACAACTAAGGGTGAAATGTCCCATTTCAGTACTGCAAGTTCCAGGGAAAACATTTGAATTGGTTATTGGAGTTTAAAACATGCACACCTTTTAATGTTTTCAAAAACACTATCAGTAGAACACATCCTCTCTTGGTTTTGTGTGTATGTTGATTTTATGAAAGCACGTGCCATTCGTCCTGTGCAATTTGTGTGTTTATGCAAAGCCAATGTAATGAAATGTGCATATTTCACCTTGATATGCTAATTTCTGGCACGGTCACATCCCATTACGTTTGTTGAGGTGTCCCCCCACTTTTATTTTTAGGACTTGAACCCTGCCAGAAAGGATGATGGCGGACCAAAACATGTCTCCAGCATAATCCTTCCCACTTGTCCCACCAGTTTTGAACATTAAAGATGATATCCTCTGGACGTTAAAACAAGATAGGAATCACCTTTCATTTATAGTAATTTATTATCGGGACCATTGAAAATCTTCTATACTTTTTATCGATTCTAATCATGTGCGCACACAGGCCCATCCACTTTAAGCGCATCCTTACTTGGAAGGGAGTGCGCAATGGAGTTCCTGAAATATGAAATCCTAGGTATTTGAACTCTTCAGCAATTTGCAGCTCATCGTTAAAGAGTCTCCCACTAGAGTGCCTCACTTTGTTTTCCCTGGTGGTAGAAAACCTCATTATCTTTGACTTACGTTTGCTTATTTCCATGTCGTTTAACTCCATATATTCCTTAACCTCACCCAATGGCCTGACGAGACAAATCGGAGTGAAGTCAGCATATAATACCCAGTGAATCCGGGTCTCACATATTTTAGGTGGAACCGCTCTAATATCAACTAATGATCCCCCTAAATCAGAGATGTACAAACGGAGCAGAAAATGGGCTAGGACGCACCCTCGTCGTAACCATTGAGGGTAGACACTCTAGCAAAGAGATAACCCTCATTATTCAACCTTACACGTACCGGTATGAAGGTCTGTAAAAGATCCTAGGATAGAGAGTGGCAGACTCCTTATCTTTAGTTTCTGCCAGAGCCTCTCCCTATTTACCTTGTCGAAAGCGTCCCTTAGGTCTATAAGGGCTGAATAGGAACAATGTGTCCTGCTTCGGGTGTCTTGACATAGGGTTTTAATAACCAAGCCATCAAAGGTAGTTACCGACCTCTAGCAAAAACCAGATCGCATTTTGTCGATTCTTTTCATCCTGAATGCCCAGGTCTCCAATTTTTCAAAGATGAACGAGGCAAATAATTTGCCGATGATCTGCAAAAGGGCAATAGTCTATATATAGGATAAGAGGATCAAGGCGAACACGGATAAAATGTGACCCACTCTTTAACTTAATTTACCATATGGATAAAAGTAGATGTGATAATACAGAAGTAAAATGAAATGCAGTAGATCAGAGGTATGGCACAGTAGAACATAATGTATACAGACATTAAACAATATAAAAAAAATCTAATAGTGACTCGTATGAATGTAGAACGACCACTTTGCATTATCATGGGGCAGTATACAAATGTGCAAGCTGCATCAATCAGCTGGTTAAACAGTGTCTTGGCTAAAGACTGTGGTATTGTTGGGTTGTTGACACAACTGTGTTTCGGCCTTTCTAGCAGATGGGGGTGCTCTAAAGTACATCAGTCTTCTTCAGGACGTTTGATTGTAATGATAACCCATTCAATGGGGTATCCTGTGACCAGAATGGTGCGCTGTAAATGTATGCACGTAACAGAAGAATTCAAGAGGACTGTGTGTAGTATCTGAAGTGGGTGCACCGAGACTGCTTGCAAGTTGCAGGATTGTCAGGTTCCCAGAGGGAAAGACCTGTGACTGGCCGCTAATATCTGGGTGATGGCTCCCTGTATTAAATACGAGATCTATCCAACTGCGAGTTGAACGTGGTGCCAGCGGATTGATCTACAAATACAGATTTACATGGACATTTCCTTGCTTTATTTTTCTGGGCCCAGGTTTGGTATGGCATGCAGGGTGCAGAGTAGGATTGAATGGTCACTCAAATCGTTTGGGAATATGGTATGGTACAGACATGTGCATCAATTGTCCGGACAGAAATATGAAATCTACGATCGCTGATGAGGACCCTCTATGCCAAGTGGGACTCAGAGATCCAGATTCCTCTAATTTCCCATTTAGCCCTTGCAGCTCCCAGGTATCTAAGATGTTTAATCATTGGCGACCCCTTTCTTCAGGAGTGGGACCAATCACCTTCTTTTTATACAGGCTTCCCACTCTTATATCACTGATGACACTCTGATTTTGGACCACCTCCAAGTATCACAGAAGCTTTTCCAGTCTCACAATGCACTGTTCGTGTATGGAATTGAACATTCCCAGAAAACTACCTGCATTTTGAGCTGCAGGATTTCAATACAAATTCAACACAAGCATCTCATCAGGTATATGTTCATTACACTTCTGAAGACCCTTAATAACAACAGCAAAAATCCCCAAAAATGTTGAAGACCAAGGTTCAGCCGTCGAGCCAAGGTCTTTTCTTACAGCGACTAGAAGCTTCCCATAAGGATGGACCTTTGGGCCTTAATGAGCATTCCGGAGGTGGACAGTTTAGCCATCAAGTAAAGGGGTTCCTCAGAGCCAAATTTCCTGAAAGAGTACAATATCAGGTTTATATTGAACCAACATTTCAAAACCACTCCCCAAAAGTAGTGCGAACCACTAGTGTTCCATAATAGAATATTTATTCCGTTATTCTTAAAGATGCCCCTTTGTATTTTTTCGTTTGCGGTAATTGACTCGCTCGGGCTTTTGCATACTACTCAGTGCTGCAGATAGCCACGACCAATCATTGCCCTGTGACCCTTGTTCTGCAGGTCCATGGTAGTCAGTTTGCCTACAACCTGTTTCCCTTATGACACAGGAAATAAGACTTTTCACTTCTGCATTCTTTATAGGCTAAGAGGGCCTTCTCAAACTGTCATTCTTTAACCGATGGTCACTACAGCACAAGTGCTCATAATGCGAGGTTGTTGATAACTCATAACACAGAGAAAAAAATTGTTATCTGCCTTCGATAATAGGAGGCACATACAATCGACGAGGTAAGGTGTAAGAGACCTAGATCAGTTTGCTCCTCATCTAGGAATTCTAATAAGTCTATAACTTGTGATTCCACTATTCTACTAGTGTTAGAGCTGGTAGATTATAATAAAAACTCAATACGTTTGCACGGTTTAAAATTATTTTAAGATTGCATTTTTTCCAAAAATCGATTCCAGTATTAAGAATTTGGTGGGATTAGCAATCCTAACTTGGTGTTTCGGGACCGACCCCAATATTCACAGCATTCAGCTTCCTTCCCGAGGCCACTTACTCCACCTGGGGACTATCCTCACCTGATTCTACTGTAGGTTCAGAATCTTCATCTTCCGATTCTTCTGAGAAAATTGTATCCGTCTTTGACTGGTCATTTCTCCAGGACGCTTCAACACTTATGACATTTTCTCGTTGAGATTTTACGTCCACCTCAAAAACCTTCAACTTGGAGGATGATTCCAGGGGTGGGTTTGTTTGTCCTTTTCCACCCATGGGCTATTGACAGTCTTTTCTTTTTGGAGAGATTGGTGGGGTGCAGTCCCCCTGTGATGTTCTTTATTTTACCAGGTGTTGTTCGCCTCCTTTTGGCAATACATCCGAAACGGGCATAATGCAATTTTCATGAGCTTCCGAGAGCTCAACCAGCCCCGCAGTTGCATATCCACCAGCCTCAGATGTTTTTTTTTGTTGCATTTCCTCTTCTTGGGGGCTTTGATAAAGACAGAGTCCACACCACTATCTATATCCTCCCTTTGTGGGGTTGGCCCCAATTGGGTTGAACCCACATGACCCCAATTTGTGATAGCATTCTCCACAGTTAAACATTTGTCGAGAATGTTCACCAGGAGATTTCAGTTTGGATCCTTATCTTCAGACATAATGGAAGCCACTTGTCCTGGCTGCCTCCTAGTCACAACGTTTACCTTATTGAAATAGTTGGTAATCCGCCTCGTTTTCCTTAGTTCTGCCCCGTCGAGGTTTACAAAGCCTGTAGGATTCTTGTCATTTTCATTAACAGATCTTAACTAAAGGGCCTCTTCTTTTACAGAGTCAAGAGACTCTCTAGTTTTATTCCTTCTGCTCAACATTTTACTTCTTTTGTTTCCCCCCGTTTTTCCATCGACAGGCTTCCTCAGGAATGTCCACATTTGTCATTGCACCAGGGGGTTAAATTTTAACAAGGTCCTCCTCCCATTAATGTTTGAGGAGTTTGCACAGGTCACTTGATGAATCTGTTGTTTGGGGCATCGCGGAATCCACAGGCTCACCCTCGTCTAAGGTGATAGGAGAGGCACTCTGTGGCAAGACACGATTCTTTGCGGGCGAATGGGCACCCTCCTTTTTAATATGGAGTACAATTTCATCCAGAATCACAGATTGCGCTTTTGGTTCCACTGCAATAGTTTCACGTAACTTAGCGACAGCATTTAAAGGACGTGCAAAGCTGATAAAGAAGCTGGGCGCAAATGAACAGACTCTTTGAGGGACTTCAACATTTCGCAGAGGGAGTCTTCTACTCCCGTAGGGCCCTCCAGAGGAGCAGAGGCATTGCTGGGGGACTGAGGAGGCCATGCCCCGGGTCTTCTGGTTGTAGCCCCGGATAGAAGCTGAGGAGTTACAACCAAAAAGGCTAGCTGGCCCCCAGTCCTGACCGTCCTAAAATTAGTGTAGCCCAGGATCGTTTCCAGACCTAGCAACACCCCTGCAGAGCAGTGTTTGCAAGCTCATGGAAGATCAATGGCGAGATGGGTAAACACCCCCTGTCGGCTTCATTTCGCAATGATTATGGAGCATTCCTAGTCTTATCGACGACAGATTGTTGAAGCCCAAGGAGTTCAATTGTGCCTGATTGGGAGTCATTACCGGCCCGATTCATCGAATTTTCTGCACGGTTCAAAGTGACTTTGCACTCCTAAAAAGTGACTTTGCACTGCAGACAAAAACCGTGATTCATGGAACTCTGCAAAGTGTATTTTTTCAGTGCAAAGTCAGTGCAAAGTGCATTTTGTACTGCAAAAAAGACTTTGCACTGCAAAAATATATTTTACACAGTTCCATGAATCAGGAATTTGTGTCGGCAGTGCAAAGTCACTTTTCAGCAGTGCAAAGTCCCTTTGCACATGCAAAATATTCCATGAATTGAGCCGTAAGTGTCATAGTTGCTTGCTGCCCACTAAACATAAAGTCGCAGCACCAAATGGTCACATGCGTCTGTTTCTTGGGGAAAAGTCAATGCTTTTCCCTTTGGAAGAAAGGTTGGCTGCACCAGGACTACAAGATAGAACGGGTTGAATCAGTGTGCGAGTCGCTGGATGGTCTCGGACGTAGGTTGTGCATTTCCTGGGAGGAGCTAAGCAAAAGGGGGATCAGCAATGGTAGATCGGGCAGTAGTACTGTTATTCAATAGGTGAATAAATCCTACCTTTTCCTTAGTGTAATCCGTCCAACAGCTGACAAACAATTACACTCTGCACAGCACTACGCGCTTAGCTGGGAGTTTTGAGTAGGAAGAGTGTTTCTTTCAAATCGCTCCCCACGGCAACAGGACGCCACTCTGCTCATGCTGCTCTCCCTCCCCCCTCTCCTTCTCTCCTGTAACACCTGAAGATGTTTCCAGACAAGTCATTTCGATGAAAGCCTCATCTAATAGGTGACCCCGCTGCTCCTCCAGAACCATTCAGGAGGACATTGGTTCCCTCGTTCCAGCCTTGGCTGGTTTCTGTGATCACTCCTTCGCCACTGGCACTTTCCCCTCTCTTCTCAAGCACTCCCTTGTGTACCCCCTATTAAAAAAGCCTTCTGCTGACTCCTTCATTCCGGCAAACTATCGCCCGATCTCTATCACTGCTTTCCTGGGCAAACTCCTGGAGAAGTTGGCCATCTCCCATCTAACTCGCTACACTGAATCTGTTGTCTGTCTCTATGACCATCAGTCTGGCTTCAGAGCAGCCAAAGGCATGAAAACTGCACTCTTAAGCACCCATGAAGATCTGCTCTCTAATCTCGAATATAGCCCTCCCTCTGTCCTCTTCTACTCGACCTTTCTTCTGCTTTTGTCACGGTCAACCATAACATCCTGATTACTCGTCTCCACAAGCCCCTTGGCATCTCGGATCAGGCTCTGGCTTGGCTGACTTCCTTCCTTCTGGACCAACCTTCTCAGGTCCAGCTTGGTTCCTTTCTCTCCACCACCTCTTTCGGTACATGTGGTGTTCCCCAGGGCTCTATCCTCTCCCCCTCGCTTTTCAACATCTATCTGGCACCTTTGGCCTTCTCCTCCAAATTTCAGCTGAATGCGGATGACACACAGCTCTCTTTCAGGCTACCCTTGGCCTGCTCGATCATCCCTGACTGTCTATTTGCTATTCAGTCATGGTGCACCTCTAACGATCTCTGCCTGAATGCCAGCAAGACTGAGCTCCTTCTCATTGGAACCCCTGCTCCCGCTTCTCCTCTCTCACTCTGGCTGACCTCCTTGGGCCCTTTGCCCTCACCCTCAGGCAAAATACCTTGGAGTGATCTTCGACTCCACACTCTCCTTCTCTCCAGACATCAAGGGCCTTGCCAAGAAGGCCCACTTCCAGCTGTACCTCCTCAAAGGTATTCTCCCTTTTCTCACCATCTCCCAGAAGCTCGCTGTCTCCAGAGCTCTGGTTCTCTCTAGGCTGGACTACTGCAACAGCCACTTTCTCAATCTCCCTACCTCTACTCTTCGCCCTCTTCAACACATCAAGAACAAGACCGCAGGACTTATACTTGACCTCCAGCCCAGGGACTGCATCTCTCTGGCCCTTAAATCCTTCCACTGTCTCCCAGTGGCTGCAAGTATCAAGTTTAAAACCCTCTTGATCCTCCACAAGGCTTTTTGGGGCAGTGGCCCTCACTACCTTCAACTCCCTCTTCCTAATTACCTTCCTCCTAGAGCCCTTTGCTCGTCTACCTCTAACTCTCTGCGGGTGACTCACTTCTCCAAGCCGAGATTGGGGGTAGAATTCTCTCCTCTGATGGTGCCTCCCTCTGGAATGCCTCACTGCTCTCTCCGCCTTGAGCCGGACCTCCTTAAGTTCTGGAAACTCTTCAAGACCTACCTTTTCTCCTCTTGTTTCACTCTGCCTCTACCCTGCTAACTTTTCCCTTGATCCTGCTCCGCCTGCTGACTGGTTGCCTGGCTGTCCTCTGAGTATTGCAGGACACCAGGCCCCCCCCTGACCACCCCCCCTGCACTTGCCACCTGCCCCTACTTGCATTGCCTCCTGGCTAACCTTGCACTACTTGCTCTTGTAGTCCCTGCCTCCCAGCACTTAACTCAGGGCTCTGCTGCGCTGGGCGCACTTCTCCCTCCCTGTTACCCACTCCCCTGCACTTCTTGTTAGCGTACTTGCATGATCTCAATGTCACAAGGCCTAGAAAGATCTTTGTGTTGTCCTCCCTGTGTTGCCCCTCCCTTGACTTGTTGCACCTTGAAACACTTGTGTTTAGGTGCATAATAAATAACAAATGAATCAATCAAAACAAATGCAATCTTACATAACACTCCTCCTCGGTGCTCTGCGCCTAGCAGGCCGTTTTCAGTGGGAAGAGTGCTTCCTCCAAATCACTCCCCACCGCAACGGGACGCCGCTATGCTCACGCTGCCAAGCATCTGCACTCTGCAGTGCACTCTGCTTTTGGCGTTCCGCAACTAGCGGGTCATTTTGAGTAGGAAGAGTGTTGATTCCAAATCCCTCCCCACAGCAACAGGACGCTGCTCTGCTCATGCTGCCAAACAACTGCACTCTGCAGTCCACTCTGCTTTTCGCCGCTCTGTGCCTAGCTGCCCATTTTGAGGAGGTAGAGTGTTTCTTCCAAATTGCTCCCCACAGCAACAGGACACTGCTCTGCTCACGCTGCCAAACAACTGCACTGTGCAGTGCACTTTGCTTTCGGCGCTCTGCGGCTAGCAGGCTGTCTTGAGTAAGAAGGGTGTTTCTTCCAAATTGCTCCCCACAGCAACAGGACACTGATCTGCTCACGCTGTCATACAACTGCACTCTGCAGTACACTCTGCTTTTGGCGCTCCACGCCTGGCAAGCTATTTTGAGTAGGACGAGTGTTTCTTCCAAATCGCTTCCCATAGCAACAGGACACCGCTCTGCTCACGCTGTCAAACTGCACTCTGCAGTGCACTCCACTTTTGGCGCTGCACGCCTAGCTGGCCATTTTGAGTCTGAAGAGTGTTTCCTCAAAATCGCTCCCCACAGCAACAGGACGCCAACATTCACTCCACTGCCATGTTAATAGTTTTGGCTTAATTGTAGTGCTTACCATGTCACCTAATGGCCAAAGCAAGAAAGGTGTCTTTATTACAGGGTGCATTCGGAAGGTGCCTGTATGACTATAAACAAAACCCAGATGAGAATTCACACAGTTGATCACGTGTCCTTAGGTGGGAGGTGACCAGCCAGTCCTAGCCTTGATTACATTTATAGTAGGAAAATAAAACAAGAAATCCCGCACAGGAATGCGAAGTTACGTGAGGATGCACGTCAGGATTGGCTGAGCATCTGACCGTTATAATCGTTGTTGGACTGCCAGATTGCCGTCGCTGGTATTTACTTTGCTTTTAAGGTAACCACCACTCCGTTGACCTCCATTGACCTAATTAGGTTGTGAGGACAGGTAACCCAGTTATCATATTTCTGTTGCAGTTAAATGGTTTCCTCCGAGACTGCACGCTTCCGGTCAGGACAGGTGGACCCCTTCTCCAGGTCCTTAGGCGTCCAGGTTGGAAGTTTGGTTGAGAAGTCAAGTGGGAGCACAGATGGGAGGCTTACCAGCTTGCTGGTGCCTCTGGAAGGGAGGCTGCGCTGCACTGGCCACTGTATTTTCAGAGACACCGCCATGGGGAAGATTTGCTGGTGCCTTGGGAGGGGGGGGGTTCCTGTGCTAGGGGCAGATCAGGGATCTCTACTGCTCCTGCATCTGCACTGCTAGTTATATTTTATATGCCGGCGCACCGGTTAGTCTTGTCTGGGGATACCTGAAAGACAGGAGGCCATGTTGGATTGGGGTCAGGAAGGCCAAGGGCTATGAACAGTGACCCAGCCCAACCCTAGGAAAGCACCAGAAAGTTCAACCTATTCACGGCATCTTTCTTCTGCTGTTTCAAACATCGGCTGGATCACAAGCTCTGCTGGCAAATGTACATTTTCAAACTCGTACCTTCTTTTAGCACGGGAGGAGAGTGCAGTTTTAAAAGGAATGCAAAACGCACCAATTCACCACTTTGTTTTAAATATCTCTGCCACGCTCGCCGCATCCAACAGTTTCTCTGGGCCGGCCCGCCCCCCCAAGCTTGACTCGCGAAAGGTGGCGGGGGGGGGGGGGGGTCTTATTTGAAATCCTGGTTTCACTGCTCTGTCCAGCTCAGCGTGGCAGGGCTCCGTGCTTCGAATCCTGCCCCATCCCGTGCAGCATGTCTGTGCAGTTCACAATTATGTTGCAGTGCCTGCCGCCGGTGTGTGCTAATCTGCTTATCACCAGTGGTGGAAATGGAAAAAATGTGGTGGGGGATCCCACAAGACCCGGGTGGGGGAGGAGTTGGGGAAGAGGGGGCGTGGTCTAGAGGGGGCGGGGTTGGTAGTGGCCAGCCGATCAGATAAATACTTTAAAAAAAAAGAAAAAAAAGCACCCACAAAGGCAACATTGCCTTTTACCACAGGGCTTTAAGTGGGACGGGGCCTGCCGGGGCTCAGCCCCGGCAGGCTCCGAAATTTCAATTTGAGGCGGGGACTGATCTCCCCTGCCAGCCCCGGCCACTACACGAAAAGGATTTTTTTCTGAAGCCTCAAGCTCTCGCTCGTGTGCGAAAGCTTCAGGCTCCAGAAAAAAATGCCTTTCAGCCATAATGGTGGCGCCGCACCTGCGAGGCATCCCTTTAAGCAGGAGATGCCCATCGGCCGGTGCCACCATTGTGGAGAGAAACGTGAGGCCACTGGAAGCTGAGGCCGTTTTCCTGAAGACTGAAACTCTGTCTTCAGGAAAACAGCCTCAGCTTCCAGTGGCTTCACCCTTTCAGCCTTAATGGTGACGCTGCCCCTCCCCAGCTGCCGAGGGGAAGCGCCACCATTAAGGCTGAATAGGCGAGGCACTGTCCCTTGCCAGGCAAGCCTATAGAAAGTAAATGCAGAGATCAGCACCCTCTCCCCTATGGGAGAGGGTGTTGATCAATACAAAAGGATGCCTGGCAGGGGTGCCAGTTGCCCATTGAGCCGGGGCTCTTCAGGGGGGCGTGGCCTAACGGGCCAGCAGGACGCCTGCAGTTAGGCCAGGCCCCCTTGATGAGCCCTGGCTCATTTTGTTGTGCCAAAAAAAGAAAGAAAAAAAACGCCCGCGAGGGCAGCATTGCCTTTTATGCGGCTCTGGCACTGGTGTGTAAAGCACAATGCTCGCTACATGTACAACTGATTCCTTTCAGTTGTACATGTAGTGAGCATTGTCCATTACGCATCAATGCCAAAGCCCTGGTAAACGGCAATGCTGCCGTCGCGGACTCTTTTTTTTTTTTCTTTCTTTTTTCCTGCGCGGTTCATTGGCTTGGGCGGCTGACTCAGGCCGGATCCCGAGATCCGGCTACACATCTGGTGCCGGATCTCGGATCCGCCGAGAGCCGTCCCAATGGCCAGCACTGCTTATCACAGCGGTGTGCTGCTCTGTACTACATGTCCGTGCTGCTCTAGCTGGCTCTGTGCTTCTCTCCAATACTTGGGTGCATCTATACCTGGCATAACTGTATAGTTCAGCTAGCTCTCCTGGGCACAGCCCCCTGTTGCTCTGTGCAGGGTGCCTGTCACACCCCTGTGCTGTTGTGTGCACCTCTTCTTGGCAGTGATGTGTGCAGCACCGCGGGACACAACCCTCTGTTGCTCTGTGCAGGGTGCACGTCACACCCCTGTGCTGTTTTGTGCATCTCTGCCTGACAGTGATTTGTGCAGCACGGCACTGTGAGGCACAGCCCCCTGCTGCTCTGTGCAGAGTGCATGGCACACCCCTGTGATTTTGTGTGCACCTCTTCTTGGCAGTGATTTGTGCAGCACCGCAGCACACAGCCTCCTGTTGCTCTGTAGAGGATGTCTGTCACACCCCTGTGTTGTTGCGTACAGCTCTGCCTGGCAGTGATTTGAGCAACACCGCAGGGCACAATTGCTCTGTGCAGGGTGCATGTCACACCCCTGTGCTGTTACGTGCACCTCTGCTTGGCATTGATTTGTGCAGCACCGTGGGCTTGTGCAGCACCGCGGGGCACAGCACCCTGTTGCTCCGTGCAGGATGCCTGTCATAGCCCTGTGCCGTTGTGTGCAGCTCTGCCTGGCAGTGATTTGTGCAGCACTGCGGGGCACAGCCCCCTGTTGCTCTGTGCAGGGTGCCTGTCACACCCCTGTGCTGTTGTGTGCACCTCTTCTTGGCTGTGATTTGTGCAGCACCGGAGCGCACAGCCCCCTATTGCTCTGTGCAGGATGCCTGTCACAGCCCTGTACTTTTTTTGTGCACGTCTGCTTGTTAGTGATGTGTGCAGCACCGCTGGGCACAGCCCTCTGTTGCTCTGTGCAGGATGCCTGTCCCAGCCCTGTACTTTTTTGTGCACGTCTGCTTGTTAGTGATGTGTGCAGCACCGCTGGGCACAGCCCTCTGTTGCTCCGTGCAGGGTGCATGTCACACCCCTGTGCTGTTGTGTGGACCTCTGCTTGGAAGTGATTTGTGCAGCACCCCGGGGCACAACCCTCTGTTGCTCCGTGCAGGGTGCACGTCACACCCCTGTGCTGTTTTGTGCACCTCTGCCTGGCAGTGATTTGTGCAGCACCGCGGGGCACAACCCTCTGTTGCTCTGTGCAGGGTGCACATCACACCCCTGTGCTGTTTTGTGCACCTCTGCCTGGCAGTGATTTGTGCAGCACCGCGGGGCACAACCCTCTGTTGCTCTGTGCAGGGTGCACGTCACACCCCTGTGCTGTTGTGTGGACCTCTGCTTGGAAGTGATTTGTGCAGCACCGCGGGGCACAACCCTCTGTTGCTCTGTGCACGGTGCACGTCACACCCCTGTGCTGTTTTGTGCACCTCTGCCTGGCAGTGAGTTGTGCAGCACTGCGGGGCACAACCCTCTGTTGCTCTGTGCAGGGTGCACGTCACACCCCTGTGCTGTTTTGTGCATCTCTGCCTGACAGTGATTTGTGCAGAATGGCACCGCGAGGCACAGCCCCCTGCTGCTCTGTGCAGAGTGCATGGCACACCCCTGTGCTTTTGTGTGCACCTCTTCTTGGCAGTGATTTGTGCAGCACCGCAGCGCACAGCCCCCTGTTGCTCTGTGGAGGATGTCTGTCACACTCCTGTGTTGTTGCGTACAGCTCTGCCTGGCAGTGATTTGAGCAGCACCGCAGGGAACAATTGCTCTGCGCAGGGTGCATGTCACACCCCTATGCTGCTGCGTGCACCTCTGCTTGGCAGTGATTTGTGCAGCACCATGGGCTTGTGCAGCACCGCGGGGCACAGCACCCTGCTGCTCCCTGCAGGATGCCTGTCATAGCCCTGTGCCGTTGTGTGCAGCTCTGCTTGGCAGTGATTTGTGCAGCACTGCGGGGCACAGCCCCCTGTTGCTCTGTGCAGGGTGCCTGTCACACCCCTGTGCTGTTGTGTGCAGCAACGTGGGGCACAGCCCCCTGTTGCTCTGTGCAGGGTGCATGTCACACCCCGGTGCTGTTGTGTGCACGTCTGCTTGGCAGTGATGTGTGCAGCACCGCGGGGCAGAGCCCTCTGTTGTTCTGTGCAGGGTGCATGTCACACCCCTGTGCTGTTGTGTGCACCTCTGCCTGGCAGTGATTTGTGCAGCACCGGGGGGCACAGCCCCCTGTTGCTCTGTGCAGGGTGCATGTCACACCCCTGGGCTGTTGTGTGCACTTCTGCCTGGCAGTGATTTGTGCAGCACCGTGGGGTACAGCCCCCTGTTACTCTGTGCAGGGTGCATGTCATACACCTGTGCTGTTGTGTGCACCTCTGCCTGGAAGTGATTTGTGCAGCACCGCGGGGTACAGCCCCCTGTTGCTCTGTGCAGGCTGCCCGTCAGGGGCGTTGCTGGGGGGGGCTAAGGGGGCAAAATCCCCTGATCTTTTGGTTGTAGCCCCGGATAGAATCTCAGGAGCTACAGCCAAAAGGCTAGCTAGCCCCCAGTCCCATCAGTTCCGACATCAGCTTAGCCCCGGGTCTTTTCCAGACCTACCAACTCCCCTGCTGTCCGTCACACACCTGTGCTGTTGTGTGCACCTTTGCCTGGCAGTGATGTGTGCAGCACCGCGGGGCACATCCCCCTGTTGCTCAGTACAGGGTGCATGTCACATACCCTGTGCTGTTGTGTGCAGCTCTGCTTGGCAGTGATATGTGCAGCACCGCGGGACACAGCCCTCTTTTGCTCTGTGCAGGGTGCACGTCACACCCCTGTGCTGTTTTGTGCACCTCTGCCTGGCAGTGAATTGTGCAGCACCGCGGGGCACAACCCTCTGTTGCTCTGTGCAGGGTGCATGTCACACCCCTGGGCTGTTGTGTGCACTTCTGCCTGGCAGTGATTTGTGCAGCACCGTGGGGTACAGCCCCCTGTTACTCTGTGCAGGGTGCATGTCATACACCTGTGCTGTTGTGTGCACCTCTGCCTGGAAGTGATTTGTGCAGCACCGCGGGGTACAGCCCCCTGTTGCTCTGTGCAGGCTGCCCGTCAGGGGCGTTGCTGGGGGGGGCTAAGGGGGCAAAATCCCCTGATCTTTTGGTTGTAGCCCCGGATAGAATCTCAGGAGCTACAGCCAAAAGGCTAGCTAGCCCCCAGTCCCATCAGTTCCGACATCAGCTTAGCCCCGGGTCTTTTCCAGACCTACCAACTCCCCTGCTGTCCGTCACACACCTGTGCTGTTGTGTGCACCTTTGCCTGGCAGTGATGTGTGCAGCACCGCGGGGCACATCCCCCTGTTGCTCAGTACAGGGTGCATGTCACATACCCTGTGCTGTTGTGTGCAGCTCTGCTTGGCAGTGATATGTGCAGCACCGCGGGACACAGCCCTCTTTTGCTCTGTGCAGGGTGCACGTCACACCCCTGTGCTGTTTTGTGCACCTCTGCCTGGCAGTGAATTGTGCAGCACCGCGGGGCACAACCCTCTGTTGCTCTGTGCAGGGTGCACGTCACACCCCTGTGCTGTTTTGTGCACCTCTGCCTGGCAGTGATTTGTGCAGCATTGCGGGGTACAACCCTCTGTTGCTCTGTGCATTGTGCACGTCACACCCCTGTGCTGTTTTGTGCATCTCTGCCTGACAGTGATTTGTGCAGCACGGCACCGCGAGGCACAGCCCCCTGTTGCTCTGTGCAGAGTGCATGGCACACCCCTGTGCTGTTGTGTGCACCTCTGCCTGGCAGTGATTTGAGAAGCACTGCGGGGCACAGTCCCCTATTGCTCTTTGCAGGATGCCTGTCATACCCCTGTGCTTTTGTGTGCACCTCTTCTTGGCAGTGATTTGTGCCGCACCGCAGCACAAAGCCCCCTGTTGCTCTGTAGAGGATGTCTGTCACACCCCTGTGTTGTTGCGTACAGCTCTGCCTGGCAGTGATTTGAGCAGCACCGCAGGGCACAATTGCTCTGTGCAGGGTGCATGTCACACCCCTGTGCTGTTGCGTGCACCTCTGCTTGGCAGTGATTTGTGCAGCACCATGGGCTTGTGCAGCACCGCGGGGCACAGCACCCTGTTGCTCCGTGCAGGATGTCTGTCATAGCCCTGTGCCGTTGTGTGCAGCTCTGCCTGGCAGTGATTTGTGCAGCACCGTGGGGCCCAGCCCCCTGTTGCTCTGTGCAGGGTGCCTGTCGCACCCCTGTGCTGTTGTGTGCAGCAACGTGGGGCACAGCCCACTGTTGCTCTGTGCAGGGTGCATGTCACACCCCAGTGCTGTTGTGTGCACGTCTGCTTGGCAGTGATGTGTGCAGCACCGCGGGGCAGAGCCCTCTGTTGTTCTGTGCAGGGTGCATGCCACACCCCTGTGCTGTTGTGTTCACCTCTGCCTGGCAATGATTTGTGCAGCACCGGGCGGCACAGCTCCCTGTTGCTCTGTGCAGGGTGCATGTCATACACCTGTGCTGTTGTGTGCACCTCTGCCTGGAAGTGATTTGTGCAGCACCGCGGGGTACAGCCCCCTGTTGCTATGTGCAGGCTGCCCGTGCCCGTCACACCCCTGTGCTGTTGTGTGCACCTTTGCCTGGCAGTGATGTGTGCAGCACCGCGGGGCACATCCCCCTGTTGCTCAGTACAGGGTGCATGTCACATCCCCTGTGCTGTTGTGTGCAGCTCTGCTTGGCAGTGATATGTGCAGCACCGCGGGACACAGCCCCCTTTTGCTCTGTGCAGGGTGCCTGTCACACCACTGTGCTGTTGTGTGCAGCACCGCGGGACCCAGCCCCCTGTTGCTCTGTGCAGGGTGCATGTCACATCCCTGTGCTGTTGTGTGCACCTCTGCCTGGAAGTGATTTGTACAGCACCGCGGGGCACAGCCCTCTGTTGCTCTGTGCAGGGTGCATGTCACACCCCTGTGCCGTTGTGTGCAGCTCTGCCTGGCAGTGATTTGTGCAGCACCCCTGGTCACTGCCCCCTGTTGCTCTGTGCAGGATGCCAGTCACATCGCCGGCTGTGCTGTTGTGTGCACCTCTGCTTGGCAGTGATTTGTGCAGCACGGCACCGCGGGGCACAGCCCTCTGTTGCTCTGTGCAGGGTGCCCGTCACACCCCTGTGTTGTTGTGTGCAGCACCGTGGGGCCCAGCCCCCTGTTGCTCTGTGCAGGGTGCCCGTCACACCCCTGTGCTGTTGTGTGCAGCACCGCGGGGCCCAGCCCCCTGTTGCTCTGTGCATGGTGCCTGTCACACCCCTGTGCTGTTGTGTGCAGCACCGCGGGCCCAGCCCCCTGTTACTCTGTGCATGGTGCCTGTGTGTTGTGTGCAGCACCGCGGGGCCCAGCCCCCTGTTGCTCTGTGCAGGGTGCCTGTCACATCCCCTCCCGTGCCGTTGTGTGCAGCACCGTGGGGCCCAGCCCCATGTTGCTCTGTGCAGGGTGCCTGTCACACCCCTGTGCTGTTGTGTGCAGCACCGCGGGGCCCAGTCCCCTGTTGCTCTGTGCAGGGTGCCTGTCACACCCCTGTGCTGTTGTGTGCAGCACCGCGGGACCCAGCCCCCTGTTGCTCTGTGCAGGGTGCCTGTCACACCCCTGTGATGTTGTGTGCAGCACCGCGGGGCCCAGCCCATGTTGCTCTGTGGAGGGTGCCTGTCAAACCCCCTCCCGTGCCGTTGTGTGCACCTCTCCTGGTAGGCGCTCCTAGCAGCTGCGCCTGGCAGCGGCGGCAGCGCGCGTTCCTGGCGCTCGCCGAGCAGCGCCCCTCTTCTCCATGGTAACTTGGCTTCCGCCGGCGGAGGGGCGACGGGGGTGGGGGCGATCAATGCTCTCCTCCTGAGCGTGGCTGGCGCGCTCGCTCCGGTGACAGGCATGCCTTGCCTGGCTGGGCTCCTGCAGACATGGCGAGCTGGGGCTGCTCACCTGGGGCGCCTTCTCCTGCCGCCGCCGGCCTGAAGCGGGCGGGCAGAGCCCCCGCCAGGTAACCCGCGCTGCCTGCTCCCTGCGCCGCCTGTGGATGGGTGCCGGGGGGGGGGGGGCTGCTCAGTTTAGGAGCGCTGTGTGGTGATGGGAGCCGCGGGGGAGGCGAGGCTGCCCTGGGGGTGTTATCTGGTGGGGGGCGAGGGGGTCTCCATGGATGTTTTGAGGTGATGGGTGACCCCAGTTTCCTCTAAGCACGTTGTCTGGGACGTGCGCCTTGGAGAGAGGTGGGGGGGGGGGAGTAGAAGAGGAACCATGTTAGGCATTGACCGGGGGTGTGGAGGTGTCTAGGCGGTTTGTTTGGTGCTGGGGAATCTAGATTCTGGATCTTTTTTTGTGGTGATGGGCGCTAGTCTAGATAGCTGCCAACATGATCCATTCCAATCTGCAGCTGCTTATCTTGTCCGTTTTTTTTCCTTTGAATTCTGGGACTTGTAGTCTGAGTTTTATATTCGGAAAAGCAGAACTACCAGTCCCAGAAGGCAAAGAAAAGCCCCGGACTGGATAAGCACCGGCACATTAGAGTGGATCATGGAGGCAACTAATACTATGCATTCCAGACACGTTGCCCTGCGATGTGTGGGTGCAGCGCAGCCTCCCAGGGAGGCTCCTGTTTCCATCATGCCCGGCGGCTCCATGGCAAAGCTCCCCATATTGACCGCGGACGGGGAGGGGGCCACAGGGCGTATTTCTCTGAGCATGATTGAAGGGGGAGGGGAGGTGGGAGCTGTTTGTTGATAGTCTCCCTCAACACCTACTGGAAGTTCCAGTAATGCCAGCTGTGCGCGTGCACTGTGTGTGTGTTCATTAATTGTAATCTGCACATCTCGTTTGTTTGTTTGACAGTCCAGAGTGGCATGTGTTATGTATTTATGCCGTATGTCACAATGTTTGTCTGGATAACTATATGTGTATTCGCACATTTAAAAAAGAAATGCTGATGTATATTTTTGTAAATGTATATTGCATTAATATGTTTATTTTATACACGTGTGTGCATATATATATATATATATATATTCGCAGAAGTCCACGAACCCTTGCATGTGAATGTATACATATGCTCTAATCTGTGTAATTATGAACCCCCTAGAGTCTACCCTGCCTGTGATTGGCCCATTCTTGGTCACATGCCATGGCTTCTGGGGATTTCCCTGCTTCATGTCTGCTGTGTCCCGGTAGATTTATGCTCCATCTCTACCAATACAGCTTGGGTGAGGCTCGGGAGGGAAGCTCTGAATAGAGATGGGCCTCGGAGCAAGAATGGGCCTTGAGTAGTGCTGGTCTTCGTGGCCAGGAAAGGCATGGGATGGAGCTCAGGGGTCGGATGGGCTTTTGGGTGTGAATATGCCCCGGGTCAGGGATGGTCCTAAAAAGAGGCGATAGCCACAGAGGTGAGTTGTGAACTGCAGTACCCCATTCCCCAAAGTGCTGCACATAATCCTTTCCAAAGCGCTATGCGCCTGAAAGAGATCTTGCGTGCAGGAACACCCCATACGCACACAACTGCATTCCCCACTTGATCAGTAACTAAAGCAGTTTCATTCATGAATTACCCATTGACATTGTGTTGCCCACTCTTCATATTTGAACCCTTCGGGAGCCCTTATCAAGCAGCCTTTGGCTATGTACTCATTGTGACTAACCTCAGCTGAAGACTATTTACCTGGGCCCAAAGATGCAGACTATGTACCTGGGCCCATAGATGTGGACTATGTACCAGGGCACATAGCTTACATATATGTGCCTGGGCCTATAGATGAAGACTGTGTACCAGGGCATATAGATGAAGACTGTGTACCAGGGCATATAGATGTAGACTATGTGCTGTGCTTATAGATGTAGACTATCTGCCTGGGCCTATAGATGCAGACTATGTACCAGGGCCCATAGATGTAGACTATGTACCAGGGCCCATAGATGTAGACTATGTGCCTGGACCTATGGATGCAGACTATGTAACAGGGCCCATAGATGTAAACTATGTACCAGAGCCCATAGATGTAGACTATGTGCCTGGACCTATAGATGTAGGCTACATGTCTGGGCCCATGGATGTTGACTACGTATCCGTCACATCAATGTTTATTATGGTCCTGGACAAATACATGTAGACTATGTACCAGTGCACATAGATGTAGACTATGTACCAGGGATCATAGATGTAGACTATGTGTCTGGGCCTATAGATGTAGACTATGTCCCTGGTTCCACAGATGTAGACTATGTGCCTGGGCCTATAGATGTAGACTATATGCCTGGCCCTTGTGAGGGGTCAGTAATGTGAGATTCACAACTGTGTTTCGTTTTCTCAAGGTTTGACATTTTATTTTGAACAGGATTAGAAAATAAACCCTAACTAAGCCTACTCTACCAGGGGATTCCCTAGCTAGTCTAGGATCTAAGGGAAAACCTCCTAACATACACAAAAGTAACCCTCACACTAAACAACAGAAACATTCAAAGTAACATAGAAACAACATAAATAAAAGGTTACCAAACAACCAGTGTCTTGTATGACTTCTAGTCCTCCTGGGTGGATCTTGCTCCCCAGGAACGTCCCAAAGTCAATTTCTTCCAAGGAAATAAAAGTCTTAAATCAAGTCTTGAAAAGTTCCAAAGAAACAAAAGTTCACAAAAATAGATATCCACTGGCAACAGTTCCTTCTTTGCCTGATGAAAAGATTCCCTTTCCAAGCTCCACAAAGAAAACAACAGCACCAGTGGTATTCCTGGATAACCTCCTTCCAGGAAAGAATGGGTAAAGTTGAAGACAAAAGTACCACTTCTACTTACCAACAACTCTTCTTCTTGCAACTTCTGCGGCGTCTTCAAATACAGTTGTCAAGATGCTCCTGCTTAGGGGTTGCTCCTTCTCTAGCAACTCCCTTCTGGCAATGCTACTGTGCAAGCAGGCTCCTTTGCTCTACAGTTGACTTGTGCTTCTACTACATTCAACTGATACAGTTCTGACAAAGGTATCGACAACCACAGTTCTACTGCTGCTACTGCTGCTTATAATTTTAGGCAACTTCCACAAGACTCTTCAACCACAGGTGGGCAAGGCACTCTTCTCTCTTGTAGGACAAGAGAGGGCAGCGTCTTTGCCTGTCCTTTTGTCTTGCAGTTACAATGGAATCTGTCTTTAGCTTTCCGACTGTTTCTTCTCAACTTAAACAGTTTCAGCTATGCATATTTGCTTAAGTTTCTTTTACCAAGTACCCAGCTCCCTTCCCCAGCTTCATATGTATTTTGTCTCCAGTAGTTGCCCCAAGGCTGTAGTGCCACTTTTGCAGGCTTGGACAACCTTGTCACCCTTGTATTAGAGGACTTGGGGGTTACAACACCTTAAGAGACTTTAAAGTAGTGATTTTTAGTTCTTAAATGTGATGATTTCACTTTAACAGGGTTTGGTCAACTGGCTTGGGTAATACTTGTTCTTAATTCAACTTCAGCCACTTCTACAACAATGTTAGGTAAATTTCTTAATGGAAACGAAATTAGATGTGCGCGACTTTGTTCTGATGTTGAAATTCCCCATTCAAAAGAATAAGCGTTCCCACCTTTCGGTCAGCGTTAAGCTTCCAAGGCATTCGGGAAACACTGTTTCAGGGGCAACCTCTTCTGAAGTTAAATATACTTGTAATATTGTGGGAAAGTCGAGATCAGCTTCATTAGGGTTACCAGCAACGTTCACTTCTTTAACGAGAGACACACGACAGCTCGGCAACAGGTTACATCAAACAATGGGGAAAAGAGATGCTTTCTCTACACGCTGGTACTTCAGCTTTATTAATATATGCGCGTGATGCAATTCCTTTGTTAGAATGACTTCCCATTTCTGCAAACAACTTTTACCTGCTTTTATGTGCACGCAATTATAAAATAAGCTGTTTACAGTTACCAGCAAGGACTTCTTGATGATTTGGAGTATGGAACGTCCCTTTACTGACGCCTCAATCACAGTGACTGTGGGCTGCCTCTGCTTCCCGGCTCGGTTTCTGCTACTGCTACTGCTACAGGTGCTCTTGGGACCCACACTCCTCTGTTGCACGGGTGTCTCCTATCCGACCTCCCTAAAGGAGTGTCTTGCACTCTCCAGCTTCCCTCGGCTTGCTTCTGCACACAGGCCTTGGGTGGATGCACGACTTCAGCGCTGCATTCACAGCAATTAGGTGCACCTGGAAAGACTGCCTGTTGCTTCCACTCTCTACCAATGGTGCCACAGCCAAACAGGGTTTGTGAGCACAGGACCAACTCATAGCCTTTAGGTGAAATCTGCTGTTCCTCTGCTCCGGCGTCCCTTTTGTGGTCACGCTTTCTAGTGAACTGTCAGCCTGGTGCTCTGCTTCTTCTGCTTCTGCTACTGGCAACCTTTCAGCTCCTGCTCCAGCTTATCTCTACTGCTCCTTCCTGCTGCAGCCTTTTATGCCCCTCAGGTGGATTTATTGGCTTGAGGTACAGACCATTGAGGCTAATTGGCTGACCTTGCCAAAAGCTAGTAGGCCTATCTGCCTTTCTTTGGCTCCCGCATGTCTCCCCAGCCATCTTCTTCGTCACAGTCCCTGAGGGATTCTGTAACATGCAGTCCACCATAGAAAGATTTATTTTTTGTACTTCTTTAAAAGTTTAAAAAAGGGTTTTCCGTCCCTTGATACATTGAAAGAGGAGTTATACGGTTTAACCTTTTGAGAGATAGCTGGGACAGCAAAAGACACATATTCATCGTTCCTTTTCGTATACCTTTGGCATTGTGGAGGATATGAGGATTTAGGAATATAAAAGATTTGCTAAACACCAGAAGGAGTCACTTTTTTAGAGTTTACCTTTCCATCCTTAGTAGGAGATCGAGATATAGTAAAATGGCAATAAGCCAATTCCTCCTCTAAGCCTGTGGTAAGAGTATTTTTCTTGAAGGAAACATTCTGTGTCTCACACTGCAAAATCACTCCACTACCCTCGGCCTTGTCTCCACAGAGGTGATGCTCCCGTAGTACACCACCCCCAGGACTGGGGTCAGGTAGCTTCTACCCTCTCCTGGCCACCTGGGGGGAGAATTTAGGCAGGGTTTCCATGGGGGATCCTCAGGATTCTCCACAGCCTATAAATGAACACTATGTGCCTCGGCCCATAGATGTGGACTATGTAACCTTGGGTCTATTTTAGACACAGAAGTACATATATTAGACATATACTCATACCCTGGCCTCTAGATAAATTAAGCATTCAAATCTTGCAACTACATCTTTTAATCTTAACGCACCACGTGTTGAGAGCAGAGGTCACTGCAGAGGGCGGGTTTGACAGAAACCAGAACACATGCTTTGATTGTTATCTGTATGGATGCAACTGCAGGCCATGACGCTGTGTGCTCTGAGCTTGTAAGCCAGCACTTACAGTGAGGTGAGAAATTGTTTCTTTCTTTTCAACTGCTGCTCTGTTTGTGTCTGGTGTAGAGGGGCATGTTTCATTCATATTTATTTTCCTAGCATTTTAGGATTGTTGCAGTAATAATATGGACAGCTCAGTTACGACTGGGATGTATCCTTTTACCAAACCAAATCTTGCTTTTTTGGTGAATGCTTGCTTGCATTGCACGAAAGCATTGTTCCGAGTTCCTGTGCTGTGTGCATTTATCAAAAAGTTGCAGGTATGCAGTGTGTTCCACAAATGTAATCATTTGTTTGAAGCCAGACATCTTTCCCACACAACTGTTTTGGTTATGTGTTGTATTAATGTTTACGTTTATTAATGTTCTGGTTACTTGTCGCATATTGTTGACACTCTTGCTGAGGCAAGTTATTTTTACTCTTACAATTTTGAATTTTGTTAAAGCAGTGTGTAAAATCCTCCCCACCCTAACACCTTATCTGGGGCATTGATTAGCAGTAAATGTCTAGCTTAAACAGATCTGTGATCACTGCGTGACGAAAATGCAGACAAAGAAAATGCTGACTACAAAAGTGGCGAGGCGCAGTGATCACATAGATCACTTTTACCCCAACCCCATACCCGCTTCCCCTTTATATCTCCAGTTACTTTTCGCCCTGCACACTTCTGTGTGTGTCGCCGACTCGTCTCTATCGCTGCAACGTCAGTTTCCTTCCACTAACGGTGTCTGAACTGGCACTGCAGGGTCCTTTTTTACATTATTTTCCCCCGCAATCCCTGAACCCATTATACTGAACTAGGGGAGCGGGGGATAGCCCTGCAACCCCCGCTCCCCTTGTTCGGTATAATGGGATTTGGTATTTTAGTTGCAGCCGAATGCGCAGTAAACACGCAGTCAGCATTTATTTTGGGCCGATACCGTTTAAACATCCATTAAACCTTAACTTGGAGTCAATGTGGTAAATGGCACTATAAAATGTCAACGACAGAAGGGCTCTTGCTCAAGGGTTGAGTGATTGTTAATGCACGAATAACATTGGTCAAAGCCTCTTTCAAATCTTCAAGACTACACTTAAAACATTCAAAATCTGACTCTAAAGTCCTTGTAATTATGGTTGCATTTGCCAGCCCCATAGTTTGAATAACACTGCTGTAGTGGTAATCCAGAAAATTATAAAAATGTTCCTGTAGCGCTTCATGCAGGATTCCTCAAACTAGTAAGCACTGTGATTATTAGCTTATTTGTTAGTTTACTGACTTCTGAAGGATGTACGGGAAACTCGGGACAGCCAAAATTTGACCATAGGATTAGATGTAGGTTTTAGCATTGAGCACTTTGTGTCGCAACACTGGCAGGCCATTAAGCCCTACTAGCTCCAGTAAATGAGGGCTTACATTAATCATCAACACGTCTATGCTGTTACCCTTACATGCGTGGGTAGCTTTCATTTCTGAGGCTATTCGTTTGACTGTTCAGTGTGGGGGTGCTTGCACTGCTCCATCCCACGCACTTTCTTCTGTGTGTGACCAGCTTGACTGTGGTAATCTTGTACTGTTGAGACCCATGGCATGCCTTTCTATATCAGGAGGGCCTGTGGTGCACCTGTTCCTTACCTGTTCCTCTGTGTGGGAATCCTCTACCCTTGCTTAACCTGCACGGGTCCGCTCCACCCGTTCTGCATGTTGACCGCTTGCATTTCCTCTAGATGACCTGTTCTGTGTGAGTGAACCATTACAATGTGTATGTGCCTGTTCTTCGCAAGCTACGTTAGACAGGAAGCACATGTGCATTCTGCACATTCGGGACATTCACACACCAACCTACACGAAGAATACATGCGTACAGTTCTATGAGATAGAGGATGGTAACATATGCATACTGTCTGCACATTTATTATTTTGTCACTTAGGACACTACAGCACTGCAGAAACGCAAGGTGCCAGAAGAGATTGTGTACTCGCTTGCAGATGCTAGATGCTATTAATCCTATGGAAGGACAGGAGCACTCGAGGGACTTGACCGACCATGACTCATCTTAACCTATGGACATTATGCAGAATACATATTCAGAGCGAGAGTAGGCCTTAGGAAAACCCAGCCAGCCATGATCGTCTCACAAGAAATCTCAAGCAGTAAGATGCTGTGCAAGCAGAATAGTCATGGCAGAAGCAATGGCAGCCAAGGCCACGATGTTGCAAAACGACATTCCACACACACCGAGCCAAGATGGCACTGGCCGCAGCGGAGACTAGCCCATGCAAAATACAAAACAAATCGAAGTAATTCAGCCTCACACACGGTGGCCTCACACGTGACCCGGCCGAAGCTGATGTGATGCCAAGACCTAGAGCCTGGGAAAGCACAGCAGCCCACGACTAAGATCGCGCTTGCAACAAATCGCAACATATCAGCAACATTATACACTGGGACTGGAACGCTCTCATGGCAGTAGTATACACACACCATTGTTACTCGCTGTCACATAGTCACACATTGCTGATACACATTATACATAACCAGGTGTCTTGCGGGTTGGGAAGAGAGTTTGTCCCAGGCTGGGGGGCCTGCAGCCTGACCAATCAGAACCTTGGGGGCTAGGAGCAGGTGGCGGGAATTACCAGCCAATCACAGGGTTCACCAATGTAACACTTTCAGAGTAGGACTTTTTAGGGATGATCCCAGCACACCACCTGACCCAGCGGTCCCCACTAATATTGCACACTATACGTTCCCAAAAGGGACCTAGCACTCAGGGAGCCAATCCTGTGTGGTGTTAGGTTTTGGGATGGAACTTGCTGAGTGACGCAGTTAGTGATGTCACTTGTCTACAAAACTGGCCTGCGAGCCAGAATGTGTGTGATTTGCCTCGATTGTTCCAAGTATATGATCCCTGTTCGTTTACTGTAATAAACGTCAGTACCGCTTGCTCCTCGTGTGGACCTCGACTTCTTTGGGATAAGGGAAGGAGTTAGGGCCTTCCGTTAACCAGAGGTCCGCAGACCCCAGGTGCGGCTCTGCAGGCCTCCGGAATAACCCTAACACCAACATGCCCGAAACATGTCCGGGGATGCGTGTGATCCTGCGCAGAATTGGTGTGGCCAAACAGACCAGGCTGGATCGCCCTTTTTGGGGTGGAAGCAAGTGTGATTTGCATATGGCCTTTCCCCTTCTTTAATGGCACAGTAGGCTGAAGAAGTATGGGCTGGAGAGTTGTCCAGAACAATGCCAGCGGTTATGATTAATTCAGAAACGTCCAGCCATCCACCTCCACTTGTGTTAATGTCACCAGGTGGGTCCACAAACCTGCCGTGCTTCGAGAACCGTGCTACACCTCACTGATGAGGCCAACATGCCTGGAACATGTCTGATTTTGCTTGCGGTCTTCTGCAGAAGGCAGGTGACCTACTAGTTCAGGCTGGCTCGCCATTTTTGGGGTCGGGCCCAGCCTGATTTGCATATGGTCTTTCCCCTTCTGGACTGGCATGTCATGCTGAACAATTATGGTCTGGCATGTTGTCCAGAGCAATGCCAGAGGTTAGTATTAATTCAAACCCTTACAGCCATTACCTTTCAGTTGTGTTAGTCTAAAAAGTTTGCCTGGAGGCAGGGGGATGGAGGAACAGGGGAGTTAGTTGGACACATTACAAATAGACTCTCACCCTCGCTTGAGTGTCCTAAGAGTCACTGAGGTGCCCGCCTCTAAAATAGGACACTGGCTTAGAAGGCTTTTGCAGGTTACCTCTCAAGGGCCTTGTGCCCAGGGCCCCCGTGCATGCCTTCTAGTGCACTGATGCTGACTGTGTAAACCCCCAGCCTTTGCAGGATGCTGCAGCGTTTCAAAGCGGCCAGGAGCAGTCATGGCACTATACAAAATACCCAAACAAATAGTGTAGTGTTTGTAAGTAAAACCGCCAGTCATGGCCAGAAGCATGTTTGCTTTGTCCCTTTTTGTGTTTTTTCAGAGAAGACGGGCCCTCCAACCCACAAACCAGGAAGGACTGGAAGGCCCTACTCTCCACCCTACACCCCAGGAAGGATTGTAAGGCCCTACTCTCCACCCTACACCCCAGGAAGGACTGGAAGGCCCTACTCTCCACCCCACACACCAGGAAGGACTGGAAGGCCCTACACCCCAGGAAGGACTGGGAGGCCCTACTCTCCACCCTACACCACAGGAAGGACTGGAAGGCCCTACTCTCCATCCTACACCCCAGGAAGGACTGGAAGTCCCTACTCTCCACCCTACACCCCAGGAAGGACTGGAAGGCCCTACTCTCCACCCTACACCCCAGGAAGGACTGGAAGGCCCTACTCTCCACCCTACACCCCAGGAAGGCCTTACTCTCCACCCTACACCCCTGGAAGGACTGGAAGGCCCTACTCTCCATCCTACACCCCAGGAAGGACTGGAAGGCCCTCCTATCTATCCTACACCCCAGGAGGAAGGACTGGAAGTTCCTAATCTCCACCCTTCAGCCCAGGAAGGCCCTACTCTCCACCCTACACCCCAGGAAGCACTGGAAGGCCCTACTCTCAACCCTACACCCCAGGAAGGACTGGAACGCCCTACTCTTCAAAGAACATCTTGGCAATCACTGATCGCTCCACTCAATGGCACTTCTCTTGCCGCCCCGAGGGTCCCCATTCTATGCACCATCTCCTCTGCTACCCCTGCGCTCTACCCATAAGCCCCAAGTGTGTCCCCTCTCTACAGCGCTCTCTTGCTGCCCCGCTAAATGTGTGTTTATAAATCCCACACAGACCCACGCATCTTTTTGAGTGTGGCAGAAGCTGGCACACTTCAGGGAAAATGTGTTAATGTCAATAAGTGACTTAATTCGTTTCTATATAAAATTGTAGTCACAGAGAGGAGCGAGTCGGAGGAGCGACAGGTGCCTCACTGACCTCCATCAGACACAGGAGGGCGTCTACTTCCAGGCTACGGTGCAACATTGCTGCCATTCCAAAAAAACCAAAATGTAAACTTGTCAACATGAGAAAAGAAATTGTGATAATACAACAAAGAAACACATGACATAAATGCAAATAAGAGACAAAAGAATTGACACACAAAATCACATCAGCCACATATGACAACACTTCAGCCCAATGATAAGCACTTTAAGCAGGTTGGGGGCAGTTTGCCATGTGTTCCTCTGCCCCCACACTGTCCCCGTGCATAAGAGAATGTTAGCAACAGAAATAATGACATGGTCATATTATGGTGTGTGACTGTGATGGATGTGTAGCGCATGGTCTCTGAAAGAGATGGGGGTGGGCTTAGGCTGCTGCCCCCTGAGCATGCCTACTGGGCACCGCCGTTTCTCTCTAACCCGGATGCCTGCTCAGGGGCTTGTGTTGGTACTCTGGGACCTGGGTATTTATTCCCTGCACGCCACGCGCCTATTCTCACCGGCAATGATGTTCTTAGTCATAAGCAAGTGCGTTCTCTCGCGCCATGGCCAAACTCTGGCGCACTCTGCCAAGGGCAAGCCACGTGATTTGCGATCCCCTAACTTTTATGGACAGACTAAAGACCTGGCTTGTCAACGCACCTAACTAGGCAAGGCAGCCACCCTCCTCCCCCAGCAGTCGCCCACAGGGCCCTTCTGTATTCCGCCCAAGACATCCCCTTGGACCGGAGCCCTCAGTAATTGCTTGCCTGGTTCGCTCGCGGCCAAACAAGGGATGCCTGTTGCGTCATCCTGCGACAATGGAATTCGCATTGCACCGCCTGCCCTCTTGTGCCCCAGCATTGTGGCTGCTGTGTGTCCCTCCGCAACCATGCTGCATTGTGACTTCTGCCCTGATGTTCCATGCAATTGTGGTACCCCGGTATCGCGCAGTGGCGTGGACAGGGTAGGGCCTGAGTGGGCAAGAACCCCCCAAAATCTGTAAATTCCGACTCAGCAGTGCTGTGTGGCCATTTACAGATGTAATGCCACTGCGGTGGGCCCAACTACATTAACTTCAGGCCCCACTTGTTAGACAATCCTGGCTGCGCCTCAACTATACTGTGCTTTTGTATGAGTTACTGCATGGGCCTACACAGTACCCCGGTGCCCCACGGCAACTATACTGTGCTTTTGTGTGAGTTACTGCATGGCGCTACACAGTACCCCCGTGCCCCACGGCAACTATACTGTGCTTTTGTGTGAGTTACTGCATGGTGCTACACAGTACCCCGGTGCCTCATGGCAACTATACTGTGCTTTTGTGTGAGTTACTGCATGGCGTTACACAGTACCCCGGTGCCCCACGGCAACTATACTGTGCTTTTTGTGTGAGTTACTGCATGGCGCTACACAGTACCCCGGTGCCCCACGGCAACTATACTGTGCTTTTGTGTGAGTTACTGCATGGCGTTACACAGTACCCCGGTGCCCCACGGCAACTATACTGTGCTTTTTGTGTGAGTTACTGCATGGCGCTACACAGTACCCCGGTGCCCCACGGCAACTATACTGTGCTTTTGTGTGAGTTACTGCATGGCGCTACACAGTACCCCGGTGCCCCACGGCAGCTATACTGTGCTTTTGTGTGAGTTACTGCATGGCGCTACACAGTACCCCGGTGCCTCACGGCAACTATACTGTGCTTTTGTGTGAGTTACTGCATGGCGTTACACAGTACCCCGGTGCCCCACGGCAACTATACTGTGCTTTTGTGTGAGTTACTGCATGGCGTTACACAGTAGCCCGGTGCCCAACGGCAACTACACTGTGCTTTTTCTGTGTTACTGCATGGCGCTACACAGTAGCCCGGTGCCCCACGGCAACTACACTGTGCTTTTGTGTGAGTTACTGCATGGCGTTACACAGTATCCCGGTGCCCCACGGCAACTATACTGTGCTTTTGTGTGAGTTACTGCATGGCGCTACACAGTACCCCGGTGCCCCACGGCAACTATACTGTGCTTTTGTGTGAGTTACTGCATGGTGCTACACAGTACCCCGGTGCCTCACGGCAACTATACTGTGCTTTTGTGTGAGTTACTGCATGGCGTTACACAGTACCCCGGTGCCCCACGGCAACTATACTGTGCTTTTGTGTGAGTTACTGCATGGCGCTACACAGTACTCCAGTGCCCCACGGCAACTATACTGTGCTTTTGTGTGAGTTACTGCATGGCGTTACACAGTACCCGATGCCCCACGGCAACTATACTGTGCTTTTGTTTGAGTTACTGCATGGCGCTACACAGTAGCCCGATGCCCCACGGCAACTATACTGTGCTTTTGTGTGAGTTACTGCATGGCGTTACACAGTACCCCTATGCCCCACGGCAACTATACTGTGCTTTTGTGTGAGTTACTGCATGGCGTTACACAGTACCCCAATGCCCCACGGCAACTAGTGCTTTTTGTGTGAGTTACTGCATGGTGTTACACAGTAGCCCGATGCCCCACGGCAACTATACTGTGCTTTTGTGTCAGTTACTGCATGGCGTTACACAGTACCCCGATGCCCCACGGCAACTATACTGTGCTTTTGTGTCAGTTACTGCCTGGCGCTACACAGTAGCCCGATGCCCCACGGCAACTATACTGTGCTTTTTGTGTGAGTTACTGCATGGCGTTACACAGTAGCCCGATGCCCCACGGCAACTATACTGTGCTTTTTGTGTGAGTTACTGCATGGCGTTACACAGTAGGCCGATGCCCCACGGCAACTATACTGTGCTTTTTGTGTGAGTTACTGCATGGCGCTACACAGTAGCCCGATGCCCCACGGCAACTATACTGTGCTTTTTGTGTGAGTTACTGCCTGGCGTTACACAGTAGCCCGATGCCCCACGGCAACTATACTGTGCTTTTTGTGTGAGTTACTGCATGGCGCTACACAGTAGCCCGATGCCCCACGGCAACTATACTGTGCTTTTTGTGTGAGTTACTGCATGGCGCTACACAGTAGTATTGCTCCCAGTCTCTCATTGCATTTTGCGGCATATTATATTTTTGTGCCCAGATGTCCCTCCTCCCCCTGCATTGTCTGTTGTGGGCAGTGCTGGCCCCAGGTCTACCAGCGCCCCGTGCTTTACTTTTGGGTGCACCCCCCTCACCCCGCCCCTAGACGACAAACAAATGCCAGAATGCAGGTGTGCGGCAGGATTCTTGAATAGGTGCCGGCGCCGCGCCTCTGTCAATCACTGTCATGTAAAGTGTCAGTCAATGACTTTCTTTTAGGGAGTGACTCGTTCATAGAGAGTCATTGACTAACACTTTACATCAGGGCTCAGCAGATAAAGGGCCCCGCCAGCTGCTCACACAATGTAGAGTGTCCTGTCATTTCCAGGACATTTTACATTGTGTGAGCTGCCGGCGCCCTTTTACCTGCAGCGCCCCTTGAGCCGGGTCTGTTTGTGGGACTATTGTGCTCCCTGGGGGCTCACTATAGTTTGAGCTAAACTTATCCCACAACGACTCTTAATGTCTACGCTCAAATACACAACATGTAGGGTGATCAGACGTCCCGGTTTTCCCAGGACGGTCCGGGGAAATCGCCCTTTGTCCCGGGGTCCCGGGAGTTTTTTCAATTTCCAAACCCCGTTCGGGGATTGGAAGGCTGGCTGGCTACGGTCCCTCTTTTTGCCAGGACCCAATTTCCAAATCCCGAAAAATCGGGTCCTGGCGACTCTTCCTGCATATAAATGGCGGCGTGAATGCTTTTCACGCCCCTGTTTCTTCCCCCTTCCCCTCCCCGCCCTCTGCAACAGGCCAGCGACATAGAAGTAGGACTGTCATTTTATTGTTGTCCTACTTCTATGTCTGTGGCATGTCCCGGTTTAAAAAAAAAGTCTGGTCACCCTAACAATATGCCGCCCAACAATGCCACTCGCATAAGGCAATTTCATATCCTTTCCAACAGATTTCAAACACCAACTCTCTGCACCACTACAGCCAACTTACTGCCACACCACAACCCCAGCCAGGGCATCCTAGCGCCGGGGGCACACAAGCATCTCCTGTGGATACAAGCGCCTCTTTGCTCTCGACACAGAACCTCCAGAAACACAGAGCTCGGAATACTTCCGGTCTGTACGCATCAACCCAACAGCAAAGCTGTCTTGCATTTTCCCCTCTCTCCTGACTAAGCTTAACCCCCTCTCTTTCAGGGTCCATGCAAATGGCTGTGCTCAGCTATATTAATTTCAGTAACACAAATGAACATGACAATTGTATTATTTCAGTTGCCTATATTGTCTTATGCAAGGTCTAGCTACCACCAATGAGTGGGGGCAGAAGGGTATATTGCCACTGACCCCCTGCTTAATAAACGTGTACGCCATTGACTTGAATAGTTGAAATATGGGTCTGCTTTTATTTTATATTTGTTCTTTTGCGCTAGCAGATGCACTCTGGCACTAGGAAGCAGACTATTGCGAGGTTCGAAGCCGGGGCTGGACTGGCCTATAGGGAACTCTGGAAATTTCCCGGTAGGCCTCTACATCCTGGGCCTCTTTTGTGTGGTATTTCCAAATGTTCCCATAGAAAAAGGGTTGGGCTTGCTGAAAATATGTAATATGGGGCCACTTTAAAATTATTTCCAAGGCCTCTTTTATGATATATGATATGATTTTGGTTCCCAGTCCACCCTGCTCGAAGCTAAACTGGCACGCTGAGAAAAAGCGAGGAGACGGGCCTTCTCCTAGCCTCCTGCAACACTCGCCCGGTCGCAATCGGGACCACACCAACTCTCCTGCGGTTCAGGAAAGAACTACAGACCCTGCCCTTCACTTAGAGGTATATATATATATATATATAAGCTCAGGGGCAATGTTCTTGTCTTGGGAGCAAGATAGAGCCAAGCAGCAGGGGTTCAAAACCCGGTCCCGGGCTCAGATGCTGGACTCCAGCATGAAGTGTTATATAAGAACCCAATTTATTATATACCACCCCCTGAAGTGTGGGATATCTATGCCGCGGTAGCCTCCCCTTCCAACGCCTCTGCCGCCGCTTCCATTTGACCCTTTTACCATCTTGGCCCATGAAGGGAAATATCTTGAATTAACCGTTTAATTGGATCTTACGGTGATATGGAAGGGTGGTCTCTCTCTATAAGACAGACTGAGACTCTCTAATAAGAGAATTGCCTTTTTGGCGATGCAACAGCCCTATTAAATATGGCCTTTCTTTGTGTACTCTTTTTGTTACTGTCTGTCTAGTGTCTTTCTTGCATGTACATTGGGGCTAGTACTTTTGGGTTGGTTTATCGGAATACTTGGGTGTTTTCTGTGCTACGATTTGATTGTGCGTATCCCCTCTCCATACGTGTTGCTAATGATCCGCGATTATGCAGATTTCATTCATGTAGGGTAGGCTGATGGCGTGGAGTCTTTGCTTCTCTTGGGTTGTACCCTGGCCTTTGCAGCAGTTTTTGAAGCTTAAAACATTCTTTTGCTGCAGAGCAACACCTTTCGTTACGGAGGTCCCTCTTGAAGTCTACATTTGATCATGCAAATTCACCGTGAGGCTGGATGGCCGCATTCCCGGTACATCAGATATAAGAGGTGAGGCCCGTAGTGTAGAAGGGCCACCCACACTTGGTTTAAAGAAGGACTGAGTGGTCTCTCTCCAACAGTCTGTTTAATGGCACCCCACTTATGTGCCTAGTTAGGTTTAAGATCTTGAGTCTTGCTCCATACCTGGAAGCTGAACTTTGATCTCCTGCTCCTAGACCCGCTGTTCGGTCAGTCGGGCGGGCAACACTTCCTGATCATACCTAAGGCTAAGCGGAGACAGAGGAGATTCAATGCCCAGCTAGCCTGATGGCCTTTGGGAAGGCAGTGTTGATATAGTTGTTTAAGGCATGTTCAACCAACAGCATCACAGCTGTTTTCAGTCATTCTGCACATAGAGGCAGTTGAGTTTGCAAGAACACGCATAGGATGCCCCGAGGACTCTGTCAGCAGACACCACTTTTCCCGTCCTGGCTTTCACTTGGTGCATGGTAGGAGATGTAGTAAGGGTTTGCTTCAACAAAATCCATCAAATTGTCACAACTGATTCACAATCTTTTGCTAAATGAAAGCCGAAACCTGTTGTCTGGATTATATGGTGTCATCTGATCACACTAGGTGCGTATTATCAAATAAAAAGTTCAAATCAAGTCAAAGAAACAACAACAGGACTGTGTGAGTCAGTCACACCTTCCAAGGGGCAACTTCTGATCTGTGGCCTCGTCAACAGTGTATAGGGGCCATTCAGAGACCAACATGGACCTCTCGTCTGCGTTCCACACAGTAGATCTCAAGATTCTCCTCAGCCACTTAGAGGCATCTGAATGTCTTGGAGAGACAGCCCTTACTGGCTTCCAACCCTTCTTAGGCAACCACGCCCACCTGGTTAAGCTTGGTTGCCTTCACTGATGTATACCGCTGGGTTCCTCGAGGCATGTCCCCATCTCTTGCCCGTTCATTGTCTATATGGCTCCACTAGCGACTGTCTTTGATCATTGCATCAGTAATGGATTTAGGTTGATAGCAACGTATCAGAAGCTCCTGGAGACCGCCAACCGATCGTAGAGTGTCTGACCCAAGTCAGCAATGGGTGGGACTAAATCGCTTCCCCGTTAGTGCTTCCAGAAGGCTGATCTTGCTGGTTACCCACCTTTTAGCAGCCTACCGCGACGTCATCTCAGAACGTCTGGAACTTGGAAATCACCTTCAGCAATTAGTGTACTGTTCGCTACTATTGAACACTTTCACTCTTGACGTTACCATAGCGTATCTCGATCGTTCTGGCAGTGGGGCTTTCTTGCTTTGACATTCGGTGGCTCCAGGTCAAGACCATGCCATTCACCAAAGAGCCCAAAATTAGGGAGCCTGCCCCTTCCTAGGCCTGACGCTCACATAACAACTGTTCTTAAATGATTGCACTAGCTGCCAATCAGAGGCAGGTGGGCGTCATGAGTCACCAGGTACGCCATAACATCTTGCATGGCTCTCACCCGGCTACTTAGGAAAATAGTTTCTATCCAAATAACCAGGCACCTATGGTTGGCCTCTCAAAACATACTATGTCCTTCTAGGAAGACACACAATCTTTTTGTGGGAAGAACACTATGTGCACTGCCTCAGCCTGGAACCCTCTCCCCTATAGATCAGGGTTGTCCAACTCCAGGCCTCGAGGGTTGTAATCCTGATGGGTTTTCAGGATATCCCTCATTAATATTCATGAGAACAAATTTTCATACATTTAGAATCATTGTATGCAAACTTATTTCATGAATATTAATGAGGGGTATCCCGAAAATCTGGCATGTTTCAGGTCCTATGAGGCCTAGAGTTGGACAACCCTGCTATAGATCGACTTCAGAAAATTCCACAAAGGGTTAAAAACCTACCTTTATGGGGAAGTGTGTGCTATAACCGAAATCTATTAACTATCGAGGAAATGTTCCTTTCCTCTAATAATGCTAAAGTATGCTCCCTCTAAAAGCGGACTAAAGCAGGTGAGATGGGAGTGTGTGTGCTGCTTACAAGCCATTCATGTTGTTAGACGAACCTGTACCACCAGGGCCCCCAGCACTGGGAGTAGTGGTATGTAATGACGAATGGTTTAACGCTGAGGCACATCATGGCAGAATATGACTGCGTGCCCGGTGTTAGCAATAGCTGGCTGCTCGTTACCCTTACCCACTCCTGCCATATTAACTAGCAACACTTTGCATGCTTGGACGTGTAGTTTTGATGCATCCATTGTAAGTGTGGGCCTACAACTCCCAGCATGCAAAGTGCTGTGGGCTGGTTACACTGGAATGGTTAAAAGTCTTGTCTTGTGAGATGCTGCTACAGGTGACTGGTGACATGGGGTCAGTCGACAACTCTTTGTATCCAGTGGGAAACGGGAAAACATGGCTTACGTGGTCTGTGCTCCTTCA
The DNA here is from genome assembly GCF_040938575.1 of Ambystoma mexicanum. Taxonomy (NCBI): domain Eukaryota; kingdom Metazoa; phylum Chordata; class Amphibia; order Caudata; family Ambystomatidae; genus Ambystoma; species Ambystoma mexicanum. The sequence goes on along the minus strand of NC_090932.1, from coordinate 1,503,782,876 downwards.
TGGAAACAATTAAATAAGGATCTGCCCCTATATACAAGCACTTGCCGTAGCAAACTCTTACTGTTACCCCCTTGAGTGTTAGAGGCAATTGCCACTTTTGAAAACCATAGCTCTCTGCTTCATTTGTGGGGATACTTGCCAGGGCCCAGCTGTGCCACCCATTTCTGAGCACCAGGACTTATTGACGCTTGCCAGGGCTCAGCACTGCGCCCATTTCGGAGCACCGGCACTTATTGACGCTTGCCAGGGCCCAGCACTGCCACCCATTGACGCTTGACAGGGCCCAGCACTGCCACCCATTTCTGAGCACCGGCACTTATTGACGCTTGCCAGGGCCCAGCACTGCCACCCATTTCTGAGCACCGGCGCTTATTGACGCTTGCCAGGGCTCAGCACTGCCACCCATTTCTGAGCACCGGCGCTTATTGACGCTTTCCAGGGCTCAGCACTGCCACCCATTTCTGAGCACCGGCGCCCTGCCACCCACTTATTGACGCCCAGCACTGCCACCCATTTCTGAGCACCGGCGCTTATTGACGCTTTCCAGGGCTCAGCACTGCCACCCATTTCTGAGCACCGGCACTTATTGACGCTTGCCAGGGCCCAGCACTGCCACCCATTTCTGAGCACCGGCGCTTATTGACGCTTGCCAGGGCCCAGCACTGCCACCCATTTCTGAGCACCGGCGCTTATTGACGCTTGCCAGGGCCCAGCACTGCCACCCATTTCTGAGCACCGGCGCTTATTGGCGCTTGCCAGGGCCCAGCACTGCCACCCATTTCTGAGCACCGGCGCTTATTGACGCTTGCCAGGGCCCAGCACTGCCACCCATTTCTGAGCACCGGCGCTTATTGACGCTTGCCAGGGCTCAGCACTGCCACCCATTTCTGAGCACCGGCGCTTATTGACGCTTGCCAGGGCTCAGCACTGCCACCCATTTCTGAGCACCGGCGCTTATTGACGCTTGCCAGGGCCCAGCACTGCCACCCATTTCTGAGCACCGGCACTTATTGACGCTTGCCAAGGCCCAGCACTGCCACCCATTTCTGAGCACCGGCACTTGTTGACGCTTGCCAGGGCTCAGCACTGCCACCCATTTCTGATCACCAGCACTTATTGTCTCAGATTCTGGTTGATTATGATACAGTGTTTTTGCAATTCTTATTATTTGAATTGCCTGTTAGCTGTTGTAACACAACAAACAAAACAAAGTGTCACAACTAGTATGTCGTTTAGGTTATTGTGATTGGTATTTCTAAATGACACATCTACTGTAGACAGTGTATCCATCACCCCCAAGAGCTGGCGGGAGTTGCAGCTGCAACCCTAAATAGGCTTTGTGCCTACCCTATATAACCTGTTCCCCAAGCCTCTATTCAACATTCTGGACGCACTGGGCATCTCATAAACTAACTATGCAGATGGCACCCAGGTGCTTATCCCCCTTACCGGTGATTATGCGGCTGACAGGAACACACTGAACTCTATCTACTCCACGATGCTGGATGGCAGAAAACTGGGTTTTCCTTAACAGTGAGAAAACTGAACTCCTGTTAATTGGGTCTCCATCCACGTTGGGCAACCTGGACAAACAATGCACCTCCTTGACCCTTGATGACACACCTATATTGGTGTCCCAAACAGTCAAAACCCTGGGCGTCTATTTAGACTCCAACTATGAACAGGCAGTTCAATGCCATTGCCTCCTCCTCGGCTTACTACTTTAAACTTAGCAATGCAGCAAGACCTTCTTATCGCGACTGAACTCCCTCACCATTGCTAGGGCAACTATCAGATCAAGACTGGACTACTGCAATGCCCTCCTCGTAGGGTCCTCTGCCAAAACTCTGGCAAAAACATCCAGCTAAACTCCAGCTGACCCAAAACAATGCGTTGAGGGCTACCACAGGAATTTCCAAGAATGACCACATCTCTGAGGTAAGGAGACAGGTTCACTGGTTGCCCATCAAAGAGGGAATTGTCTTCAAAACCCTCGCTCTCACGCATACATGCCTTCATGACTTGGCCTAGAGAATGGCGAAGCCAACTTCGACCAGGCCTATGTGATCGGCCTACACCAATAGGATTTCAACGCCCAAAACCCGGAGAGTGCGTGCAGGCGGCACTCGCTTCCCCACTTTGGCAGCTGCACATTGGAACGCTTTACCCACGCACCTCAGGATGATTGACTCCCACCTGACCTTCCGCAAAGCGATTAAAACATTGCTATTTGTATGAGTGGTTAAGATTATGCACTTCTCCCACGGCTCATCTCGCCGTACTGTGGCCCGATGTGCAGCACCTCTGTCCTGAAATCCTCCTAAAATGTGTTCTGCCAATACTGTAAGTTAACTTTCATCGTTTTGACACTGTTGTAATCATCTTTATCTGCTACCAACTATATCTGTATCCAAAGAACGCCACTTGGTGTTGCCACCAATGTACCTTGAATCCTGCTTACCTACAATCTCATGTAACAGCGCCTCGATGCCTTTGGGCTGTAGTGCGCTCTACAAATGTACAGAATAAATAATAAATAAAGAAATATGTTCATACAGGTGGCGAGAACAGTTGGTGGGGAGCACTGCCAATTCGTGCAATTTAAGTTAGACTACAACTCCCAGAATGCAGTAGCCGCTTAAGTGAAAGACCAGGGGGCAACAGCTGTAGGCTGATGGCATGCAGTCATCCGGTCACAGGTTGCCCTTTCCTGCGAGGTTTGAGCACTGACTTAAATGCTCATTTTGGCGCTGAACTTTCCTCGCGTCCAGGGGACACCTTGTCGCAGAAATAGACGCCGCGCCCGACGGGTGGCTCTGTGTAAACTCCGGCTGATTTACACGTGTATTTTCGCGCGCGTGTAAACAATATTAGTCCGCGAATGGAAAATGTGATTTGACATTTTAAAGGTCAGGCTCTGGAGCGGTGCCGGCCTTTTGTTAGTCTCCCTGTCACCGTGAAAGCAAGACAAATAACGGGTGTTTGCGCTGGCGTGAGGGCTCCATCCGGCCGCGCGCCTCCCCTTAATACCATAGTCTGATGCTTTGGAAGATACTTTTTCATCAGGTGCTGTAAAGCTGTTATTAATTGCAGTGTCTGGGAGACCGGGGTGTTCTTGTGCTAGCACAGAAAGACACTCCTTATCATAAGCCTCGGTCGATGGATTTAAGCCCAGGCATAATATGAGGACTGTGTTTTTCTGTAGCGCTTGGTGCTATCCTTTTTCCTACCCGCTACCCGCGGCCCATCACTGCGAAGACCCTGTGAAACCAGCCCTCCTGTGACAAGACCACACAGACCAAGAAGAATCCTAAGCCACGACTACATACTCACCCCGAGAAGATGGAGTAATGAGGCTCAATCCTCCTCGGTATCCAAGAATCACAGCTGATGGATACCAATCTATCAGCAAGAAGAAGAACAAGCGCTAACAGTTTGGACTTTTGTGTAGGCATGGGAAAGGCACTTGCCAGACACTGCCGTAGTGGTATTCACTGGCCATCGATGGTAGCAGGTGCAATATAGTGTGAGTACCTGGGCATCTAATAGCAGTGCCTGGCAAATGCCTAATACTGGTAAGCCAAAACGGTTGGCTTTGCCAATGATTGTTTTTAACAGGTTTTCACTGAAGGACATGCCTAGTGAGTATAAATCAAGTGGCTGAAGGCAGATGTGGTTAAGACATTTATATTACGCAGTAACGGGTTTACAACTGGGCCTTATTATAATTTTGCCGGTCTGGAAACAAGAGTGCCGGTAAGCTCACCGGCCCCCTTGTTTCTGGATCGGCAAACTTCGAGTCTGCCTGCCGTGGCCGCTGTGCCCCAACAGGTCTGAGTCTGCCTGGCGCAGCACCCACGGTTTGCAGACCGATCACGGAAGCACCGGCACCATTAGCAACGGTTCTGGTGCTTCCGTGTCCCCACTGCCACAGGGACTGCAAGGGAATGGGAGTTACATTTTACCGGCGCCTAACTTCCCTGGCCGCCGGACTTGGAATCTCCCGGTGGCACCGGGATGTCAGGCGCCAGTACAATTTTACAAGTCCGGCAGCAACCCACCGGTAGCACCGGCAGGGTTACCGCCGGATTCGTAATCAGGCCCATTAACTCTCAGAAGACTGGTTTGAAAAAAAGAGTGTCAGGCACTTCGAGTGCACAATTTGATGGTAAAGCTTGATTCAAGTGAGTTCAGTGTTCTCATAAGGAGGTGTTTTGGGCAGGGAGGGGCATAGGGATTAGCAGGGCCCTGGGCAAATAACCAAGCAATACCTACAAGCTGTGTGTCCCTCCTCATATGCCATTCCTACCTACCTGTAGTCTAATGCAGTCGTTTCGGCTTATAGGTGGCAATAGCCCAAACTGATGCAAACGAATTCCTGTATTTTCAATCCGTTTTTTTATGATTTTGTTTCTGTCTTTGTCACCTTTCTATGCGACTTCTCCCCTCACCCTGTAGTTACTCCCATCTACACACTTTCCCCCCCAGCCCAAAAAGCATACACCCGTTGGCTGCACTGGCGAAATTCCCATTACCAATCAATGTAGGTAAAAGGGGCAGTTTTGCTAATTTGCGTGAATAACAGGCCTAAGCGCTCTGCACTGTGCCTAGCATTGCATCATGGGAGAACGATGGCGCCTATCGTTACTGAGGATCCCTGTAAGACTCTGCGTGTTCCTTGTGCATGCAAACACATGGCACTAATACATGCCTCTTCGCCTGCATCAAAACACTGGCCCTCATTACGGGTCCGGCGGAAACCGTGCCGGTAAAACCGACAAGTAGCCACCGGACCCGTAATGATTTACCGCCGCCTGACTTGCCGGGAAACACCGGGGCATTACAGTCCCGGCAGTCCGGTAAGTCAGGTGCCGGTAATATGTTTATTCCCATAGAGTCTCATAGGACTCTAAAGGAGTGGGGACTACGGAAGCAGCGGAACCGTTAATAACAGTGGCAGTGCTTCCGTGATGGTCTGCCGCCAGGTCTGACCCTGGTGGGCGGAACAGCACCCGCCTGCAGACGCGTAGTTTGCCGGTCTGGAAACAACGGTGCCGGTAAGCTTACCAGCACCGTTGTTTCCGGACTGGCAAACCTGTAATGGGGGCCACTGCTGTGAAGGGGAGACCTGTTCAGAGGCGTGTCCAGACTCTTTTGATTGGGGAGGCCCAAGTGGGGCTCTGACTTATGCAGGGGTGGCATGAAGTACTAGCGTACACACAGATAATGCTCATAGTTTAGGATAATGGGGTGGAACCTGCAGGGAGGGCCAATCAGATTCCAGGGATTGCACGCGCCTCTTCAGGCCACTCCCTGGACACGCCTCTGGACCTGTTTTCTGTTCCCTGCAGGGAATGGAGAAATGCATAGAGGGCATTTTCAGCTGTGCGGGCAGGGACACCCGCATGAAAACAGCATGGATGCGTCCCATTTTGCAACCTCAGCAAAGTAAACCCGTTAGAGGTGCCCAATTTATTGTCTTCATAAGGAGGAAAGCACAGTTGGCCATGCTCGGTTTGGAACCAGTGACCGGTAAATAACCGTGAGATTTTAGCAGCGCGCGCTTACCTCATTGAGTTATCTCAGCAGGGCAAACTGTGGCAATGGACATTTCCTCAATCAAGCTGCGGGCTTTCAAAATTCAGATTTTTAAAGCAAACTCATAAGGTCTTGTTAGCAGGGTGCCTCAAACTTTTAATTCATGTGACGCCTTTTTCCTGTAATGACAAACTGTTGGGACCCTGATAGTTAGGTTTTCCACATTTCCTGGTGGCACTCCAGGACCACATAGGTGAGGATGACCAGATGATTTACATGTTAATGTTAGTGGGTCTTGTGCCGCGCACTGTTGCCACCTGCGCGGTCTCTCGGTGCTCTGGCGGGTCTGCAAAGGAAGGAGGATTGCTAGTGATAATCAGAAGAGCAAGAGAGCTGTTGGCAGCTTCTGTTCGGAGAAACCGGTCGCTGAGCATTGGTGTGTTTTCCGTCGGTAGCCGTGATGTGGTGGTGAGGTCTGGTTGTGTGTGGTTTGATTTCATGCCTGTTGTTGTGAAGTGCATGCTGTTTATGGTGCGGTAGAGGAGTGGTTGTGTTTAGTTCAGAGTTTTGACTGTGCGTATGCAGAAAGGTACGTTTTCAGTAGGGTTGGTTGGTGGCAATACATTTCCTACACCCAACAATCCCTCCCAATGCTACATTTCCCACCCACAACAGTGCGATGCCTTTCCCACACCTAGCAATGCATCCACGTGAGACACCTTCTGTCCCCAACATTCCGGCACAGTTTCCGCCCCCAGACAATCCGTTCAAGTGCGGCGCACCTCTCACCCTCATGCAGTGCATCCAAGTGCGATACATCTCCCCTCCAAACCGTTCATCCACACTTCCCTCCCCCAACGCTCCATCCAAGTCTGGTGCACTTTCTGTCCCCAACTGCCCATCCAAGTATGGTGCATCTCTGTGATGGGTTCTGCAATCCATCTCGGTGCTACACACTTCCCATCTCTGAAACGTCCATTTAGGTGTTATACGTTTCCTGCCCCCAACAGTTCATCGAAGTGCGATACAATTCTCACCCCAGAAATCTGCCTCGGTGGGCCGAACCCTGCTTGCTACAGATGTTACATAGTGCCTATCTCAGGGCTAAGCAGGGAGCATAAGGCTTAGCTATATTGTACCAGATGCAGAAAGTGACTAACCTACATATATAGGCTGAATGTCGATTGAGGCTAGTTTACACAGTTAGAGACCTTTCCTGACCACCCCAACAAGGTTAACCTATAATAGTAGCTAATCGCTGGTAGGCATATGATATCAGGTAGTTAGAGTGGTGGGTTTTTCTGGAGTACATTAATGGCTCTAGACCCGGTTATTCTGGTAGGTTTCTCTTGCTGGATTTTGCATGGTTTAGTGCGCTGTGTTGTGTTGATGGTGGTAGGTCCCTTAGGTCAGATTGGGTTCATGTTGGGTGTGTTCGGTTTCAGTGTGTTTGCTCATTTCGTGGTGTGTAGTTGTTCATGAATTTTGCTCCACTGAGCGAGGTTTTTAGAGGTTTTCTGAATGTCACAGCAATACCACCTTTCTAATCCAAAGCCAGGTATTGGACTGTACTGCAGTGCACCACAGGGCGGTGCCATACTGTTAGTGGCATAACACAATATACAGGGGCCCCTCCTGTGAGCCCTGCTGAGGACAACCCCCAACTCCTCGAGAAAAGTGCAAGCCCCACCAAAGACTCCCGGCCCGGCTGGGCCACCATGCATGCTCAATGAACATGAGAAGTGCGCGGCGGCCGGTGCACGTCACCTGCTGCACACTAGAGTAAAGATGAAAGTATCTTTTGAATCAAACCATACACCTTTCACACAGCATAGAAACAAAGCCGGGGGAGCGGGGCACAGCTCAAACGCACCAGCCGCCACTGCGCACGGACAGTATCATTATTATGTTCATGACAGATTCTGGAGCGGGGAAAGTCGGCTCTTGGGGGTCACTGGTATTTTAAACGGGTCACGGTCTGTGGGGATTTGTGAATTACTATCTCTGATGTGTTAGCCTAAAGTGACCAAGTACAGCGAGGAAGAATGGGGCATTTTTCAGCACAAAGAAAAATGGGGCAAAATGCTCTACAATGTACTTTTGGTTAACACATGAAAACACTCAGTAGATGTCGTGACACTCCCAATGACTCTTGAGCTTTCCCTGCAAAGGAGCCATTTGTGTCACAAAGAAGTTACTAGTAGTACCTCTGACTTATTCCTGACTTTCTCTTCTCCTTCCAGTGGTAAATCAGGAGTACGTCAGAGATACTACTAGTCACTTCTTTGAGAAAATGGCTCGCCTTCTAAAAGTGCTTTGTTACATGTTATAAACAGTGGTCTGAAGTTTCCCCATGCCATGTGTGAGAAAGCCACCCTGTCCTGTTTATTTCCCTTTGGATTCTGGGACTTGTAGTTTTTCTTTCTCAATTTAGACTGAGGAAAACTACAAGTCCCAGAATTTCAAGAAAAACAGAACTGGATGACTTTCGCTCCCATGGCATGGGGAAACTTGAGTGATCTGTATTAGCACTGAAAGGTGAGCATATAGCCCTTTGGATAGCGTGCATGCAATGAATGGGGATGCAAAATAACTATGAGACCAAATAATCGAACCAACTCAGGAAGATGGCAAAGGTTGCTGTTTTATTAACAATGATCTGAAACAGGGAGTTACAACGGATATCAACGGACGTTCGCTCAAGCTCTCAGTGAATTTATGATAAAAACACATTTATATACCAAAAATGAGTCATAAGTAACGTCATAGTATGTGGTAAATGAGAAAAGGCTACAAGGGAATGTGATAGGATCAAGGGGAACATCGAAGTATACTTTCTGTAGGGACTGGGATTGTGATTGGATATCTACTATCAGGTGGACAGCTTATGCCTACCTCTAAAAACATGTCATCTTTAACACTATTAACTACGCGGTATATCATTGGTCTTCAAACTATAAGACCCTTTGTTATACGGCCCTCTATAATTGGTTGGCACGCTTGTGCCATGTCTGGAACCTTCGGTTCACTTAGCAGCACGTAAGCTTATACCCAGGTGCCAGGAGGTGGACTTGACTTTACCTCCCTACCCAATTATCCCAACGTATCTCATCGCCCATGCCTTCTGCCATGAAGGTTGTCTTTGAACTTGACCTTGCAGAGTATTCTTGTCTCTGGGAATATAAGGGAGTGCATGCACGCACTATCGTTGTTCTAGGACTCCAAGCTCAACTCTATTTCCATCCTTGGCTCACTGACAGAAGACCGCTACTTGGTCCATTTTGCAGCATTTAAATGTCTTAAATGAATAAAACTTTGCACGCTTGGTGTTCTTCTTTGCACCTTTTCTTTCACTGCATTTATTCATTTATTTCACTTATTATTTATTCTGTTCTCTCCTCTGTTCCGCACTTTCCCCCTTCTCCCTTTTCCATGCACTTTCCCCCTTCTCCCTTTTCCATGCACTTGCGTGGTCTTTGTCACTGGGCCTAGTAAGATCGTTATTTTGTTCTCCCCTGTTCCCCTCCCTTTGCCTGGTTGCGCTCTGAAACACTTGTGTATGAGCGCGATATAAATAAAATATCATATCATATCATATCACCTTAACAAGGTGTGATTCAGCTTCTCGCGTATGCTGCCTTCAAGAATAGATAACCGACCTTGGCTGCTTCAGCTTTGGTACAAGGCCAGACAGCCTCGCCATTCGTATCCACGATCTCAGCTAATTCTTGCTGCAACACAGTTCTTAGCCTTTCCTCTCTATGGGTCTGGGCTTACTAAATTCATGACATCAATGCCCAGCTTCTATACAGTGGCGGCTTTGCCTGCAGTCTATTCACTACACATAGCCAACGTCTAAGATTACTTAATCTACTTCTGTTACAGCATCTGTAGTTATTGAACGGCTTGCATTTTCGGCCGTGCGTCACACATATGCAATCTTCTTTTCGCATATGAAAGTTTACTCGCTTCTTAACTTCGTCATCCGTTTCTATAAGGTCCATGCATTTTCTTCAGACAGTCTTCTCAGTGCGTCATGCTCATCTTTCATGTGACGTCACTAGCTCCTCTTTCGCTCTTTTTCATATTCCTTCGGGGCGTTCCTTCTCCAGATTATCGTCTCTTCGGGGATACATTTGATAGGGTTTTCTCAGAGGGTACCTTCTTTCGAATATTCGCTGTGGTAGGGTCCCAACTGCTGGTGTCAAGCATGGCACAATCTCAGGCTTCCAACATACAGGAGGTAGGGGGCGGGACTTCCTGCAGGGGCATGCAGCTGCTCCTCTACAAAGACACTTTGCTGCGCGTGGATGGAGTGCTAGGCTTGGGGTCATCAAAAGGACCATGTATTTATCACTAGTGTAAGGGGACCAGATTTAAAAAATAAAAAACAGGGACAGGCCACAAACATAAAGGTAGGACTTGCAGCACTATCCCATTCAACCCACCCTACTGTCCTAGTCCTCCGACCCATCCAACCCCCCTTGCCCCCTTGGGTAGGATTGCACATTAAAATAAATACAATTTCCAGCCCATCTCTACTTCCAGATAAACTGCAGATTCGGCTGTGACACTAAGCATGTTAAAAACAAAAGAGCCTTTTCTTTGCTTGTTATTACAGCCTTACAGTAACTGCAGGCAGCAGTGAACTGAAAGGGTGGGGGCTCGAGCCTTCCTGGGGTGAAAGAGTACGTAACAAATGTCACAATGAAAGCAAGAAAACTGATTATCATCAATGAATGCCATCTTGATGTATTGCATCTCTGCAGTCGTCACCAACCCTTTCCTAAAACCAAGACAGGTTTTAAATTTAAAAAAAATCTCTCTCTCTCTCTCTCTCTAGAGAGAGAGAGAGAGAGAGAGGGGGTCTAATTCCAGGACGGTCCGGGCAAAACAATGATTTATATCCACAGCCATGATGATACTGCATGTTCTTGCCACTGCGTGAGTCCGGGACAGAACAATGGCTGCCGGAGAGCTGACTGAGTCCACTGCTGGTTCTGAATCTGGGCCCCAAGCCCAGGACGCCAAGCACACCAGACTGTTTGTGTGCAGGGCCAAAGAATATGCAGCGGCCGGGAGAGGCGGACTTATCACTCGGAAAACGGACAAAGGCCGAGCAGGCTCTCGGATGTGGGTCCGACACCTTGCTGGCAGCCAGGCACAGCAGAATAACAAAGAGTCGTCTTGGTGCTCCCTCACAGGGCCTGGCTGAACATTTGTCAGGGCTTGTGGGGGCCCTTTTCAATTATAGGATTGCCCCTCCACCCATAACTACAGTTAGGGGTTGGGGGCAAAGACTCTGGCACCTTTGCAATACTTAAATAAGCATGGATTTAAAGAATGCTTTTAATCTCATGGTGAAGGCAGCCAGAGTAGAGCTGAAACACAAAAGCCACTGAAAGGTTAGCAAATGGTCTTTGTTAGCTCGTGCAGATGAAACCAGAGTTAAAGGCAAAACGGTGGTAACACTGCTGGATGCAGGGTGACTGCCAGCAATGGCAGTCTGTAACCTGCTGCAAAGCGCACACTTAAGGTGGCAGCAGCCAGCACAGTGCAGCCTGTTACGTGCACGCATGACAAAGTGCATGTTTAGGGCCTCATTGAAAGTTTGGCAGTGCGGGAAAAAAGTGGCAGTCATTCCGTTACCGCCACTATTCCGAAAGTGTCAAATTATAAATTTTGGTGGATTTACCGTGGTGGAATTTCCGTGCAGTAAATCCACTGATTTTCAGAAGAAAAGTGGCGAATTCCCCTCCAGCTTGTTGCTGGACATAAAACCTCCACTTTACCTTAACATTTTTTCGATTTACCGCATGGTAATACCAATGGAGCTAAATCTGCCAAAATCCCCATGGATTCCCGTGGGCTTCAAAAATTGGAAATGACCACTACTTGTAATCCCATGGTAACTCCACTGCACCAAGTGGCGGTAACAGTAATTGAGTTTGGCAGTATTAAAACAGATTCACCACTGAAATACCACCAAACTCTTAATGAGGCCCTTAATGCCATGAAAAAAATATATATGTTGCTGTGTAGTAAAACTGCCAAAAAGGGCCCCCGGCTGATGCACGTTGGCCATTTCAACTGAAGAAGTTGAAAGGCACCGACCACTGTCCCTGCATGCATGAGCTTGGAATTCACCGAAACATTGTGCATATGTCAACACTAGGTTATCTGTGGAGAGTTGCCTCCTTCCTGTTTATCTTGATCACCAGCATACAACATGGAACACAAGAGCCATTCCACAAATAGCATTCAAAGGCGCTACATGGCACAAATATAGGTTGTGCCAATCCCTGTTTCAAAAAGAGAGACGTCCAGTCTTTGTGGCTCATTACGTGTATGGCAGTGTGGGAAACAACTGGCGGTAACTGAAATACCACCACTTTTCCTGCTCTGTCATACTACGAGTATAGCCCTGGAGTGGGTGATTTACCTCCAGCATCATCCTGCTGGAGGTAAATCCTCCCACTTTCTGCTGAACATTGGCACGGTCGCCAGAATTACTGCAGCAGTAATTCCGCCAGCGGTAATTCTGCCAGAAATGCCCATAGAGTCCAATGGACTCTCCAAAAATGGGGATTAACTTTGCCTCTGCTACTTGTAATCCGGTGGTAATTCTGCCAGACATAGTGGCGCTAACGTTAAGGTGGCCAGTATTCCGGGGGATTTACCGCTGGAATTACTTTACTAAGTGGCACATCAGAAGTAGTTGTGGAGCACACCATTCAGTACGGGATCATATTCAAAATTCTTTCCTCCCAAATACCCTTTTGTGGTAATATTACTACAAAAGGCATCTGAACGCATACTCAGCACAACAAAATCACAACTCTGTTGGACTGTTAGGCATACAAGTCATTTACATGTTTTCAATTTGTCTTCCAGACCTATCTGGGCCTGTCTAGCAAAAGATATACAGACCCCCTAATTTGCATGCTATGGATTGACATGATCAGAAGTTTTCACGTGTAACCAAGAGAATAATGTGTTGTGCAATATATGAACAGTCCCAATTATTAATATGCAGCAAGTCAATAGTTAAGTAAACCATGAGGGTTTTTTTTCATAGCAAAAGTGAATCACTTCTAGGGACACCCAATGTCAGCCGATCAGGCACAGCGAGATTACATTGTCTGCCCAGGATCACACATTAAAGTGTTGAAATCGGTATGTTGAGCCAGGCTGTGATTTAAGCACTCGAGTACATGTGTTCCCAGTGATAGGGCAGATAAGTATTTTTTAAGGTTTGGGTTTCCAAAAAGTAATAATATTTAGTTTTCTAGAATTGCCTTGAAACGTATACAAATCACATAAGAAACCAACCAAACATTACATACATTGTTATAGAAATAGGTCAAGAAAAAAGACATTCTCAGCTTTATTTTTGAAAATCCTGAATGCAAAATTGCAGCAGCAGCCGCAAAGGAATGTGGTCCTAAAAACAATCCCATATGGTTTTAAGAAAGGTATTCACTGTGAAAGAGAAGACAACATAAAGTAATCTGCTTGAGCTATTATTTCACACCACACAGATGGCGACAGTGTGCGGTATAACAACCTTCAACATAACATAACATGTTATATCCACCTTTTCAGTGGAGTTGAAAGTATGGGGCAATATCCAGTGTCGGATTGGCCCCTCGGCCTTTCGGCCCGTGGCCGGGCGGAAATCGTCCCTGCGGGCTGGGGGCCGGTTTATGGCCGGTTTCTGGCCATACCTGGGCCGGTTTGGAAAAACAAAATGAAAAAAACCCTTCTTAGGTCCATAAATGAGTACCAACACAGGTTGAGTGATATTGTATGCATATTTGTTGTAGAAAAAAGATCTTAAGCGTAAATGCTGTACAATAATAAATCATCATTTGGCATTGGACATCTGCTTGGATTCACAGTAATTTAGTGTACTTAGAAACAATGCTGTTTGATGACACTTCCTGTTTTGTCAAGGGGTGAAAGGTCGTGTTTCATCGCTTCCGGGATGTCTCTTGGGGGTGGGGTCAAACGACATCACTTCCGGTGATGTCATCAGAGGTCAAGGGTCACGAGGCGAGGGGTGGACCACTTTTTTGAGGCGAGCAGTGGCCCACTTTTTTTGGGGGGACCAGGCCTATTTCTTGTCCCAGTCCGACCCTGGCAATATCCCAGATTATCAGGCAGTATTCCAACCCCTGGGCATGCAGTATTTATGACACGCATTAATATGCATGTGTAAAAAAATACTGAATGCATAATGAGGGTGATTGGAGACCAAAAGTTGGCTGATGCGCCGTTCTGTGCGTATTTAGAATTTAGTGGTTGCAAAAAATAGCTCGCCATCCCGGGGTGTTTACATATTCAGCCATATGAGTGCACGTGAAGTGATGACATCCCGAGGTGTTTACATATTCAGCCATATGAGTGCACATGAAGTGATGACATCCCGGGGTGTTTACGTATTCAGCCATATGAGTGCACGTGAAGTGATGACATCCCGGGGTGTTTACGTATTCAGCCATATGAGTGCACGTGAAGTAATGACATCCCGGGGTGTTTACGTATTCAGCCATATAGGTGCACGTGAAGTGATGACATCCCGGGGTGTTTACGTATTCAGCCATATAGGTGCACGTGAAGTGATGACATCCCGGGGTGTTTACGTATTCAGCCATATGAGTGCACGTGAAGTGATGACATCCCGGGGTGTTTACGTATTCAGCCATATGAGTGCACGTGAAGTGATGACATCCCGGGGTGTTTACATATTCAGCCATGAGTGCACGTGAAGTGATGACATCCCGGGGTGTTTACGTATTCAGCCATATGAGTGCACGTGAAGTGATGACATCCCGGGGTGTTTACACATTCAGCCATATACGTGCACGTGAAGTGATGGCATCTCGGGGTGTTTACATATTCAGCCATATGAGTGCACGTGAAGTGATGACATCCTGGGGTGTTTACATATTCAGCCATATGAGTGCACGTGAAGTGATGACACCCAGTGGAAAGGTCGCTTTCGCTGCGTACAGGAAGCACATTCAACACACGTATTAAAGGTTAAAGACATTCTGTGTATTCAGTGATTGGTCCTTGCTTGTGCCACAAGGAATCTAACGTGGGTAATATATAAGTACAATTTAGGAGACACATGTTTCGTGCAAAAAATAAAACGCTTTATCAAGCCTCCTTTAAGTGAGCAGCATTTCCTATCAAAAAAGAGCGGGCACCATCTTCTAAGAGCCAGTGAAAGCCTTGGTAGAACGTCAGGTGCTGTCTGTTCAATCTAACAGGTACTTAGGGACGGCGTCTGGGCCTTTTCAGTCTTTTCAGTTCAGAGGGTCCTCTAGCCTCAGCAGGGTCCCCATCAACTTCCCCCATGTTGCCAGTCACAGGGCAATATATTCCTTTATAGATTACTTTCGTTAAGGGACTTACAAAGAGCGCTTTGCAGCACTCGCCTTACAAGCTGTGTTTGCTAGAGCCCTTCCAGCAGTCACTTCCCTCGGGAAAGATAGACGATTCATCACCGCGTTATCTTTTAACACTGGTTCATTCACATCAGACACTTGTTGACAAAGGATGCTCTATAGCTTTTCAGATGACATTTAGTGTTTCAGCTCCCTGCTGGCTATCCGTCTCGTGATAATTGGTGGCTAATAACCCCTGGCTGTATTTCCATTATATTGTATACCCCTCTCCCCCCCACGGTTGCCCCAGACTTGTTTTCCATTCTAGGCAAGGGGGGGGTCAGCCCAACCATCATGTTGAAATGGGCCCCCACACATCTTCAGCCGGGCTTGCAGGTACTGCTGACTTTGACTCTCTTGTGGCACAAGCAAGGACCACCAACTGAATGAACAGAATCTCTTTAACAGGTAAGGCCGATGTTGGATATACTTCTTCCTACTAGTGAGAGTGCCCTTTGCAGTGGGTGTCATTACATCTCATAATGATGGTGAACAGTAAAAGTGGCAAAATTTGGAATACCGGCTGTTCTTACCATTACCACCAAACTCATAATCAGCCCCTTAGAATGGAGAACGGAGCAGAGTATTGCCATCTCTACTCTGGCGCTATGTGAGTTCATGGGATGTCCATGATTTAATCGATTCCGAAATGACAGAGTTAGAAAAAAACAAAAGTTATTTGTTGGAAAATAACTTTCGGATTTTCAGCCTGCGGTCATTTCAGTCAACTCGCTCCCACCCACCCCCTTACTTGCCCCTCGGCGGCACACTTTGCTGTGTCCGTGGGACGGCCTGTTCTCTTCACTTCCGTGATCGGGAACCAGCGCCACAGGGTCCTCTTCTTTTTTTTTTTTTTAAACGTTCTTTTCCGGGAAGCGGGAGACTCCCGTGCAACCCCAGCTCATCTTGTTCACTGTAATGATACCGAATGGGAGACTTGATCAACATTTTTGGCCTTTTTTGAAATTTTCATATGGCCGTAATTCGATTAAATCTCCCGTTCGTTTTTTTTTGGATCAATTATACGGATTCCCAGTTCATGTGCCCGCTATAATAAAATGTGAAAAGTGTGAGTTTCAGGAATATTACCACATTTAATAGTTATAACCGCCGAGCCGCGGCTAAGGTTATGTGACAAGCCTTTGATATTCTGAAAAGGGACCACTTTGATTAAGTAAATGTTTAATGCTGGTTTTATATGCACGGGATTCTGGCTGAAATGGTGGGCTCGCGGGTGGTGCAGCTACCTTCCGTCCGCTTCTCGTCATACAGAGCAGGGGGTGTTGCTGGGTTTGTAAAAGATCTGGGGCTACGCTAATGGCGGGACTGTCGGAACTCGGGGCTAGCTATAACCTTTAGCTTGTGGCCCCTGCGCTTCTATCGGGGGCTACAACCAAAAGGGCAACGCCTCCGTACAGAGCTGTGATTTTGGCACATTTTTGGCATTTTTATTTTGTATTTATTTGGTGTTTTGTAATGTGGTGCATGCATACACTAGTGCTTCAGAGCAAAAATATTGTCTAATTACCTAACATTGACCAATAACTAAATGCCTGCCGTGGGCTTCTGTATTGTATGGTGAGATTATTATCTGCATAATAGGTTTAAATGGTTGCTTGATTTTTCATGAAAGCCCTAAAACTGGCCCCCTTGTGGGTGTGTGCTTAACGCTCCCTTCACCGAGGGTAAGGCAGGCTCTTTGATGGCGGGTCTTACATTTGACCATGCACGTCCTATTGGGTATCTGCTGTGGGCAGAATCACAGTTAAACCCTTCTAATTTCACATATGAAATTATGGATTTCCAGATGTTTCGGACTACAACTCCCATCAGCCCCAGTCGGCATAGTAAATGTTTGGGGATCTTGGGAGTCGTAGTCCAAAACATCTGGAGAACCACAGGATTACAGACCTCTGCTCTTTGGGAACATGCTGCATTCTTGAGTTTTCAAGGAAGCTTGCCTAACCATCATTCAATGGTTTGTCACCTGAATCAAGATAATGTGATGTCACCTCCTATGATGTTGTGGAGAGGTCTCTTCCACTAAGCCTTTGGCTTTCCTAAAATGATCTGGACCTATGGAGCAGATCATGTGGATATTGGAGTTTCTATTGGTGAACGGTCATCCAATCAATGATCTTGGTATGATGCAGACAAGTGTTTTACACAATACTTGTTCATGTGTGCATCTAAAAATGTGTATTGTACTATAAGATTCTATGAAAAACAAATATAATGTTATTTGTTTATAACCTTTGGAGTAGAATGTTACTGTGAAAGTCCATTATTTCAGGACAGTGTTTCAGACAGAGGCGTTGCTAGGGGGGGTGGGGTGGGGCTAATGGGGCTATAGCCCCGGGTCTTTTGGTTGTAGCCCCGGGTAGTAGCTGAGGAGCTACAACCAAAAGACTAGGTAGCCCCGAGTCCCGACATTAGCTTAGCCCCTGATCTTTTCCAGACCTAACAACACCCCTGCGTGGTTATGGGGATATCGGAGTGACTTGTGTTATAAACATTCCTTTTTGATATTGTAAGAAAAGTAGGGTGACCAGACGTCCCGGTTTTCCCAGGACAGTCCTGGAAAATCGCCCTCTGTCCCGGGGTCCTGGGAGTTTTTTGATTTTGTAAACCCAATTTCGACATCGGGTCCGGCGCAACTCTTCCTGCACGAATGGGGGCATGAAATGCTTTCACGTCCCTATTTCGTCCCCCTTCCCCTCCCAGGCGCTCTCCACCAATGAGACGAGTGCGCCTGTGAACACACAACCTGCCCTCCCCCCACCCCCACAACATGCCATTGACATAGAAGAAGGACTAGCGGTTTATTTGTATTTACTTTAGTAGTCCTACCTCTATTTCAATGACCTAAATCTGGTCACCCTAGAGAAAAGGCATCCAGGACATTTAATCTTTACTCTTTTGTTCTACAGACTTTTTATCGTGCAGATTCCATTTGATTCATTAATAAACTCCCACTGCAATTCATCTTCACGAATTACACATTTGACACCCTTGAGACACTTAAAAAACAATGAAAAACACATCACGTCATGTAAAATGTCTGATGGGTAATTATGCACGATGGGGCTATTTTAGCGTGTTTTTGTGACCTTCGACCTCGATCATGTCACCAGGACCAGCTGATTTCATGGATCCTATGACATCTCACCACTGGACATTTCACTATATTTTACTGCAGCATTTCTATGTCAGGGGGCAGACCCTATATCCCGATTTTAGTGCCTCGCCATTAGGCCCCCTCCCCAATTTACCGACCCGTCCCTCTGCCGGCCCTAAACCTATCATGGTAAAATGCAGTAAAATACCCGCGTGTCGAATCTGGTAAAATGGCAGTGAGATGGGGGACACAGATTGCATTCCAAGTACCCATTGTGTACTGTCTGTGTGTGTTGACAAAAGCCTACCAGAATCCTGCAATATACTCCAACACTTTTCGCGCTTTGTTTAGAAAAATCATTTTATGTGGAATATGGATCCACATGTTCACATTGGAAATGTAGTCATTAGTATCTATCTTGACCACATTGTGGTTGCCGAGCACCTTGCCCTATAGTCGGCATCTGCAACCTTCGGCTCCCAAAGTGTTTGTACTACAATTCCCATGATCCCTCAACATTGAATATGCTGGTTAGGGCTGATGTCCAAAACATCTGGAGAGCCAAAGGTTACAGACTCCTGCCCTATAGACAAATACCGGCCTACACATACTTGCTACATGACCCATTCCAATCTGTAGGTGCTTACACACTCCAGTTTTTTTTCTTTGCATTGTGGAACTTGTAGTTTCACTTTTCCAATGATAAAACTCCGACTACAAGCCCGAGAATGCAAATTAAAAACCAGGACTGGATAAGCATTGGAACGGGTCATGTCGGAAACTATGCCTATATTAGATGGTTACAGCATGGAACATAATGACATCTGCCTTTCTCGTGTTAGTTGTGGGATTGGCAACAGTGTCATCACATAGTGGCAGCACCAACTGTATTACATCTCATTCTCTTTGGATGCACACATCGGGAACCCGATTTAAACCTCCCCGCACCCCGGGGCAGCCGTACAAATTTAACCCTGATGAAGATGTTACAGGGAAACACTGAGTGGGAAGAGTGCTAACCCCTCACTATTTTGGGAGCAGCTGGATGGGAAAATTCCATTTTAAGCCTGCAGCAATTATCTAGACGCTCCACGAAATGACTCAGTCCCACGAGTGGATCGGGACTAGGAAAAAGAGCTGGTCATCAACATTTCCATGGAAATGTGTGTATATATATATATCTATCTATATGTATGGAGAGGGAGATAGTTCTCCAGTCACTGGGCCTGATCACGAGTTGGGCGTTAGCCCTTAAATGCGGCAGTAACAAGGGATGGCCCTATCTGGCGTGTTTACCCCAAGCTCAAAGCTGGGGGTAAATACACAGAGAAAATGGCAATTTTTGGCGCAATTACCGCCAGTGGTATTATCGCATAGTAATTGCGTTGAAAATTCCTCATTGGGTCCAATGGAGAATGGGGACATACAGTTAGCGCCAAAACCATGATACAGAGGTAATACCGCCGGATGGTTGGGCGCCAACGCTAAAAAGTTTGGCGGTATCCCAGCTGGGATAACGGCCAACTCGTGATCAGGCCCACTGTCAGTCTGATTCGAACCACGCACCCCAGAGCCACAGACACTAAGGTTAATAGAAGGAGGCAGCAGCGACTCAGGAAAAAGCGAGTGGACGGTAATTTGTTTATTGACTAATAACTGAACTTATTCGCTTGGTATCCGGCCTAAATGTCAACCTCTAAAAATAAGACCTCTCGAATGGAGGAGATTGACTTACCAGATATTTGTCACCCCACAATGTTTTATAATCAGGCCTTAAGAATTTATAAAGTTTCTGTTCAATACTATGAATTTTCCTTAGATAGAAGGCTTTTCCGCACGCTATAAGAATTTCATAAATGTTTCCCCTCCTATCGCACAGAAGGGAATTTTTGGGGGTATTAATTAAAAGTAAACGGTTACATTTAAAAATCAAAAAGGGATATATTGGTCAGTGCTTATATTCTCAGGGAACGACTCCCAATGCTTTTTCCCTGGAGTAAGTTGCGCTTACTCCTGAACATGTTGTAACCCACTCATGAGTAAGTTACTGTGAACTTACAAAAGCATTGAAGAGTGATTCAATAAAGGATGTGCAACCTTTCTAGTGGCATGACCTGCACATGTGTAGCTAAGTCCACCTCCAGCAAAGGCGACCATCCCAAGAGGTGTGCTTGGGGTCTGTGGGAGTTTCACAGGGGTGTCCGCGTGTGGAAGAGGTACACACCCCACAGATGTGGCTGTGCACGTTATTCCCAAACCTTCAGAAACCTTCGTGAACCCACTTAAATTACAGCTTAAAGTTCCTGGTGTAAGTGCTGGATGTGAATGAATTGTGTGGAATTCATGGAGTGGGCGGCAAAACGTGTTGGGAAATTATTTTGGAGTGCGAAAAAGGTCTACACGTGTGTTTAGTAAACTTGTACTTGTTTTCCTCTCTGACATGGAATAAGTTCCCCCAGAGCAAGCTACCCGCACTAACGACTCATAACCGCCTCCACCCATCCCTACTGCCACTCTACCCTCCTGACACAACTTCGACAACCATTGCACTTAACACTACTACTGCAACCTATCCACCTGACCTTGTACTCCTTGGCTGCAGGCTTTCCCTTAAGGATACGTAATGTTAAGCACTGTTCTGTCATGTACATAAGCTCACCCATATCCTCTAGGCTCCTTGACTTGAAAATATCTGCATTGTATTTATGTATGTATGCACATGTATGTACCCGCCTGCGACAGGCACTGTAACCAAGCTTCGAGACTTCTTGTACTGCTGTGCCCAGCTACCCAAGGGTTTGGCGCGCATTATCAAATCGATAAACAAACAAACAAACAAACAAACTCCATGTCAGACCACCAACTGTGGGTGTAAGCGTGGAGTTTTGTGATTCCGGCGTAACCTATCCACATTGTTTCTGACAGTGGTAATTTACACCTGATTTCTTTGTCAATATCGCTTTCAGGTGTAAGTCGGTGCCCCGCCTAGAAGCAACTCGAGCTAATAATGTGATTCTTTGTGAAAGAGGATCTGACATTTAGCTTCAGGGATTAGCAGTTGCTGAAGGATGAGAAGTACAATGGGTTCCTTGTAAGATGTGGCACTTTGGTGGTTTTAATAGCACAGATAGAAAGTCCATGTTTGGGGAAGTCGGTCTATAGAATGTGTAGTGAGCGCCCTTGAACATGGAACCACCCATTCAAGTTGCTGCAGGTTACAAAGTTCAGTATGTGGTTTTTCTGCTAGAGCGTGCACTGAGAAGCAAGTGTCCTCTAGATGCTTGGGAAGATGTAAGGTGCACATTTGGTGCTTATGAATGGTGCTGGATTGAGTGCCCTCAAGGCCTCATGTTATTCTGAGGCGGATTGACATCTACAAGGGCGAGAAAGCCATAGCGTTTTTTGATCCTTAATTATAAAATTATACAGTTAAGTCTGTTTCTGGAAGGGTGATCTGCTAATCAGTCCACCCCCTCCGTCAGTATGCCCTAGCCCAAAATTATAGTACACACCGGTGCCTTGGTGTTACCACTCTACTGGCATGACAGCACCAGCTCTTCTGTGGCATAGAGCATGTTCAAATGTCACATGTACATCCCCGACATCTGCTGAGATTCCAAGTCATGGCAGGCAGAGGTGGCATTTTATCTGTCTTCACCTCTGATCTAATTTCTAATAATTGCCAGCCTCAATCAGTCTGGTGGCAGGTAAAACTGTAAATATAAGCCATTCCAAGGTTGTGGCATGGTGAATGACAAGAGCATACAATATGAAATTCACAGTAATCTGATATCACACCAGTGTCAACTCCGTGAGCATATCCCAGATGTGACAGCGCTGATATGTATTGACGTCTAGGCTGAGTAGATCCACAGCTCCCTCATGGGACAATGGTGAGGATGCAGTCTCCTTTTGATTCTCCAGGAGGAAGGGACACATCTTTCCCCAAGTGGTCTCCTGGGAATGGGGCTTAAAAGGTAGCACTGACAAAATTAAGCCAGCCTCACACCAGAGTCCTTATTACCGGAATGCTTTGGGAGCTAGCCGACAAGGGGAGGGTGTGGGGTTAAAGTAGCCAAAGAGGAAAGATAGGCCTAAAGAAGGTCCCATCATCTACGTCAGGCTCTCTTCTCTTTCCTGTCCCCTCCATTTCACGCAAGCAATGCACCCTGTGTGTGACTGCAAAGGGGACTTGTTACAGTACAGCGATTGGATTTGGATCCCTTACAGCAGGCTTACTTTGGACCAATCCACTGTGTCATTTTGCCTTCAAGGGGTGAGGGACACTCCCCATTGTTTGATTCATCTTTGGACACCAGGAGGAAATAATACACTGTTGGACGTAGAGTCCATGCCAGAGTCCTCTGCCATAGTGTTGAAAACAGAAGCCATCAAAGGCAGAGGAAAGCTGTGCCCCCTAACAACCCAGTGGGAACAGTGAGGGCGAACAGCTGTGGGCCAATGCCTCAATTGCTGGCTGCACTGGAACCAGGGCCCTGTTCACTGGAGGTGAAGGATAGCCTCTAGGAGTTAGCCAAGCTCCCTGGAATAGGAGTGCAACTGAAGGACTCCCTTAGACTGGAACCCCTGGGAGGGGATCCCCAGCCTCTGGACAATCAGGGAAGTGACCTCGTGCTCCCCCTACATCTCCGAGCTGCATCCCACTAGTTTGGACACCTTTGACGCCACCCAAACTGCTACACAGGAACTGCTGGAACCATGTTTGAACTCGATGCCTGCCCACCTCCGTACCTCTGAGTGTGCTCACCACTGAAGCTTTGCTGTGTCCACATCCGAGACCTGCCAAGTCTTCTAGCATCCCCACTTGACACCGCCGACTGGTCAGCAGCTTCTTCAAGTTCCAAGCCAAAGCTGCTGCAGTGCCCTGATGGTGTGTTGAGCCAGCAGAGCCTGCTCACCAACGAAGGCAAGTCTCTCCTTCTCTGTCACCAAGTCTTCCAGTACTGCTGGCTTGACACTGCCCATCATTCCCAGTGTCTTCAAACAGCAAGCCAACTCCGCTGCCCAACAGCACCATAGCGTTAGGACCTGTTAATGCCACTCCACGACTTGACCCTGGAGAAAGCATAAAGGCTCTTAGTCTGACACCGAAAAAGCGTGGCTCAGTGCTGTGGAGCCCCAAAGAAAACAATAAGGTACTGTGAAGAGGCCCTGTCCCCCAGGTCCACATTCTGGGTTAATAGTGAGTATTAAGCCCCCACTTCTCCACCTTTTTCATAACACTGACATTGTGCCATTTGAGCACCTGAACACCTCTGCCGGTTTACCCAGAGTGCTGTTCTGCAACAGCTTGCATTTACTGTGCTTCGGTACAGGAGTTGGATTTGCTTGTTTTTTAGCTGGTTATTTGCATTTGTATTGTTTTAAAGGTGTATCATGTTATGGAACCTCAATTGTATGTTCTTTGATTTTGAACTTCTGTGCTTAAGCTGTTTGGGTTGCTACTGCTGTCACCTCACACCGCTCCTGAAGATATATCCTGCCCGCGCCCTGCGCCACCACATAAGGCGAAGGAGTTATGTATTTTCGGCATCTGCCGGGTTCACATTTGTGATTGGGATCACTGCTAGTTTAGTAGTAGTGTTGGGCAGTGTAGGCAGTGTTTCGTCACAGCAGTGATAGCATCTTACACTGCCCATCGGCGCGCGTCCAACGGCTGAGGCCAGTGAGAAGGTATTTTAGACCCCATGCTTGCTCCAGTCCTCTGCCCGCCAAAGAGGCAGCCCGCAGGAGTGCAAGGGCTGTACCAGTGACAATGCCAGTCTTGTAGGAAACGGACTAGGATGGGCGTGCCTAATTCTGAAAAGAAAGGCATTTGGTGCCATGATAAGAGAGAGGAGTCCGGTTGAAGGCAGAGGGGTGCAAAGGCCAAACCTCCAGGTTGGTGTGGCAGGGGCATGGGGGCACAGTTAACTACAGGAATACATCGGTCTACAACAATGTGAACGCTTTTTGAGTAGAATGTTGCAGACACTAGAGCCTTTTGTGGGGTGTTCCTCATAGACAGAATTTTGGAGTACACTTTGAGTACCTTTTGAGGGCCGAGTCTCAAGTGCCTTTTAAATGCCTGGGGTGGAATGTGAAAGGAATTTTGTACAGTGAAGACACGATATTACCAAACTGCTAAAAGGTTTAGCGCTGTCCCCTGGGCATTGTGCCCGCCATCAACATCACCGCCAACGCTAGACCTAAGCTGAAGGAGCGAGGAACATGGCCAACGACAAGGTACCGTCAACTGTGGTCTCCCCGAGTTCTAATGCCCTGCTGGGCATCCGGCCCCTTGCAAGGGGTATAAGGGCACTGGTGTGACTTAGTTCAGTATATACTTACAATGGCGTTCCTATAATGGTATGGGTACAAAGTGAGAAAGGGGGGTTGGGACTAAGAAGATTACCCAAGCAGCCTACCTGGACTGCTCTGAGGGTCACGTGGAGAGAGGAGGTAGCCGTCGGTCTCTCCTCAGAGTGCCCTGTATGTGGTAAAGGGAGTATCAGGGTGTGAGATTGGGGGCATGAGGGCTAAGTCACTATGTACGCCGAGCAGGCACGCTCTGATTGAGAGATGTTCAGCAAGAGTTGCCTGCCTGTATTGCGTTTCCTGTGTTCACAAGCAGCCACACCACCAGCCAATAGATGTAGCCTCAGCAGGTTGCACAAGAAGACACACTGTGCCATACACACAGCATCATCCGGTTGTACAAGCCACCACACCATGCCACTCATGCAGCATCATAAGGTTGTACAAACAGCCTAAGCAGGTCATACACGCAGCCTCAGCAGGTTGTACAAGCAGCCACGCCATGCCATACATAAAGCCTCATATGGTTGTACAAGCAGACACACCATGCCACACATCAGCCTCATAAGGTTGTACACGCATCCACATCATGCCACGCATGCAGCCTCATAAGGTTGTACAAGCAGCCACGCCATGCCATACATGAAGCCTCATAAGGTTGTACAAGCAGCCACACAATGCCATAGACGCAGCCTCAGCAGGTTGTACAAGCAGCCACATGACATCATAGATTCAGCCCCAACAGGTTTTACAAGTAGCCTTAGTAGGTCATACAACCAGTCTTCATATTATATACATATTTAGAAGGATACTAAAACAGGCTGAGCATGTCATACACATAGTCTTGGAAGGTTGTGCAAGTACCCTAGCAGGCCATACAAGCAGTATCAGGAGATTAGACAACATACATTGTTAGGTCATGCAAGCTACTGCAGTAGGCCATGAAAGCAGCTGTAAAACATTGTCCAAGCAACCACAGCAGGTCATACAAGCAGTCCTGACATGTCTTACAAGCAGCGTTAGTGGGTCTAGTTTTAGAAAGCCGTGCAAGCAGCCCCTACAGGTAGCCCCAGCAGATGGTCATAAAAGCAGCCCCAGCAGGTCACACATCGGCCTCAGCAGCTTTCCAGGCCTGAACATTGTAAACAGGTCTACATTGTAATAATGCTGTGTGTTAAGTGGCAAATCTAGCGATACCGCCACTGACTCTCTGGAGGGAAGCTTCTCCTATGTGGCCAGGGAAAGGCAGAGGCTACCTGATGTGCTGGAGAACCACGGGGGTGGAGGGGGACCAGCTTCAGGGAGGCAAGGGATTGTTAAAACAGAATGAACTCCCAAATGTGATTTTGAATAACACTCATGACTTAGATGAAGAACTCCCCAGTCTGCATAATCAACCTCCCTGTTTGCCTCGCCGTCCCCTTTGTAGTACTGAGGCGAGGAAGAGGGATAGAGCAATGAGGTGGGAAGCAAACACTGCGCTCTAGTGTTTGGAAAATAATGATGAGGACTGGGAAGTTTAAAACACATGCAGCTGATCAGACGCACGAGGAGAGACAGAGGCCGCAGGAGAATGCAGCTTGTGCTGGCGCATGTTGGAACGCTGAAAGCAAGCATTTTGTGCAAAGTGTCACCAAGGCCGTCGAGAGTGGTGAGACAGAAGAGAAGACGAGAAGCAGCCAGAGCTGTCTAGAGTGGCAGAGAAGAAAGCCGGAGCCGAGCGACTAACGAGTCACACTCCCAGTCGGCGCGGAGAAGCCAATAAGGATGGAAGAATGCGAGGGACGCGCGAGGTTGCCTGTAAGCCCAAACAGAGAGTGGGTTATCTGAGCGCTCCGCTGCAAGGCTCGAGCGTCCTTGACAGCGGGTGACAGAGAGATTGAAACCGGTCGAGAGACGGATATGAATTAAAATGAGAAAGGGGCTCTAACATGCTGTCTAGGGAAAAAGCCTAAAACATCTACGGGCAATGTCAAGAACGGATCAATGACCATTACTGGGAAAGAGAGGCTGATACTAACTCAAACAGTGTGGGAAAAGTGTCAGGAACCCAATACTTAAAAAAGGCGATTAATATAATTGCGAACTTTGATAAGAAAGTGTTGGTGAACCAATATTGGAAGAACAGTATTTTGTGGAGGAGAAGGAACAGGATCGAAATGCAACAAAACAAAAAGGAAAGGGTGCAAAACTTTTAAATTGACTTAATACTCAAATGGCCACCATATATGGGCCTTTGGCTGACAAAACGGTAAAAAGGCTGCAGCATGGTGTAGCCAAAAATAAAACATACACCTGCCACCAGCCTACTCCTCAACCCCCATTCTGGGTTACAGAATTCACCGAAGGAAAAATGTGGGTGCTTAAAAAGCATCCCTGCACTGCCCTAGACACACTATAATTTCAATTACAGGGGCATGTCAGGGACATCCTTCTGAAAACAAAAATAAAGTCTGAAAAACGAAAATGCCCCAAAAATGTAGAGGACACACTAAGTTTCTACAACGGAACCCAACAATGTAAACCTTGCCTAACCAAGTGATAACCATTAAAGCACTTGGCACTAATCAGGCGCTCATTTGGAACAAGAAAAGGAGAGCAAAATAAACACTATTCTGCCAATCCTCAGGCATCTGGGACTCTTCATTACACTGACAACAGTGCCTCTAAGGGAAAGTAAGGCACAGATAGGATGACCACCATTGAGTAAATCACAGTGCCAGAAAGATACAAAAGGAGGGAACAATGACACTTCACTAAAGCAGATGTGTATTCATACACACATGCCCTCCAATATCTCTACAATAGTGTTTGCTCTCCTAGGCTATGAGCCAATCACATAGTTGTGCTAGGATGCCATTGACCTTTGCACATGTTATCTTGCAGACTTCTCAGCACTAAAGCTCAGCAGCTGACGCCCATCCAGAGAGCTATAGACTGCACGTTGAATACCCATAGGTGTGACACAGCCTTTCAACCTTTAGTGGCTGTTAAAAATGCACGCCATTGATGCCCTTTACTGGGGCTCAGTTTATGGTCTGGTCTCTACACAGAATAAAAACATGTAATGTTATCTTGGCAGGAACTTTTAGTTCTGTGCCTCCATATCTGTTGTTCAACAATATTCAACCCACTGGAGGATTCAATTTATACAAATAAAGGAATTTCTCTTTTTCACATAATGCTAGTAAATCATGTATTTAGGTGTGGCACACTTGAGACACAGATATACGATAAGCTTAACTGATTCCAGAGCTCAAGCACAATTACAAACACAATCCTCTATCACAGGGGTTTGCAAAGTATGTCCAGCTGTTTTGAACCATGACTTCCTGGATCCCTCCTCTTTGACAATGCTGGGTCCAGCGGATGGGAGTTGCAGGCAAACACATCTGGGGAGCTAAAGGTTGCAGATGCCTGCTCTTTTGGTAAACCTTCCTGTCCCTCCCCGAGGCATAACAAGAAGGATTATGCAACCAAACAATGGGATTTGATGGAGAAGATCGTCCTTAGTCAAGACTGTTAACGATTGTGGCTGTTAGCGGTTAAGGGCTTCGAAGACCCTGGGGAGATTAAAGAAGGTCGCATCACGATAGATAGCTGAATAACTCACTTTCAGGAGGCTTTTTTCAACCCGGGATGGTCTAAAGGCATTAAACCTTATCTTCCGTGGAGGAATGGCAATGATATTGTTTTCACCAAAGAGGAAATTCTGTTAAATATCAGACATATGCCGTTAGGGAAAGCGACAGGCCCAAGGGCTCCGATATTTTTAAATGGGCCCTAACCGGTGGGCTTTTATTTGTCTTGTCTTGTTAATGCGATCTCCTAGCTGGGAACTATGACGTGGAGCGGTAGCATTATTATCCCGATTTTGAATAAAAGCCTAATGGGTAGACTTGAACAATGGGCCCTTTCTAACAATGTGTTAAATACAGAACAAGCGGGGTTCCGAAAGGTTTTCTCCGCAGTTGACCAACGTTTTGTAATGAATTTGCTAATTGTGGATCCTCTCTGAAGATTACAAATACGAATAAACAGAGTTTTAAATAAAAACAAGTATCGAAAAAGAATATTCTAATTGACAAATACTGTCTGGTTAGTGGCGCTAAATTATATGTATCTTTCTTGGATCTTGAGAAGGCATTTGATTCAATTAAATACTCATGCCTTTAAAATGTTGCCTGGAGTACTGGGTACACGTTCACAGGGACTGTGGTGGGTCAGAAGAATGAGTCTGACACACTGAGGACCTTCTAGATTATCTTTAATCAAATTATAAGAACAAGGCCTGACTGTCCCTATGCTAGAGGGAATAACCTATCTATATAAAGGAACTAAAGGTGCTCGTCAAAGGTCAGAAACAATTCCTCCATCAAAACTAACTCCTCCTGACCATACCACTATATATAACTAAATTAAATAGGCCAAGAGGATGTCTTTCCTTCTCGTAGTCTTCTCTTTTCTTCTGATAGTCTCTTTATGTACAGGTTTCTCTTTGATACAGATATTTCTTAAAGTAATCTTCATTGATAGTCTCTGTTATCAACTCTTGTAGTTGTTCAAAAATACTCTTGGGTTTGGTGCTTTATATCCTCTTCCCAGTTTGTTAATTCAGGCTTTCTTAATTTGGGGTTATCTTGATCCCTTCTTATGCTTTCCTTGTCAAGGATTCTCTCTCTTAGGCTGTCTCCTCTTTTATCGGATCTATGTGATCACTGCGCCCCCGTAACTGCGACGGTCGAAAATGCCGACACCAGATACGGTGTGGCGCAGCAGCGATCCCATGGATCACTGTGCCTGCTTCCCCCGGCCTACATTACCCCTCCCAATCCCTCCACTCCACTCACGTTTAGGGCGCCCCCTGCGATCCCTGCAGCGTCAGCTCGTTCCACTAACGTGGATTAGAGCTGACGCTGCAGGGTACTTTTTTTTGCTTTTTTTTTTCTTACGTGTCCCCCGCTTTCCGAAATGGTAAGCGGGGGACACCCCCGCAACCCCTGACCTCCGTTACTGCACCCAGGTAGAGCGGGGGACACCCCCGCAACCCCTGCTCTGCTTGGGCACAGTAAATGTCACCCTCATTTTGTGCGCCTCCAAAGACGCAGTGGCTGCACAAATGAGGGCGACATTTTTGTACAATACCCTTTTATCTTGTTTACTTGCAACTTTTATTTCCTCTACGTGTTTCCAGGTGGGACTCTCTCCAATGCTGAACTCTGAAGGGGTTCTGTTTCCAGTCTTTGCAGGCTCCCCACCTGGGTTGGTTAAATCTCTACTGTATATATTGTTCCCATTTCTTGTAAACCAGTTTCTTCAATGATATCTCGTCTTCAGAACTGGGATGAGTTTCTCTCTTCACATGATACCCGTCTTCCCCGACCGGGTCATATGTTATTTGTTTTCTTGGGTTTTAACAGTTCCATTTACACAGTCTTTTATCTACTCTCTCGTCCTCAGGACTGGGACGAGTTTCTTCACACAAATAATGGTTTCCCAGCGGCCTCCCACTTTTCCTGGTTCCCCCGGTACCTCTCGTTATGAGGGGGAAGGTTGCAGGACTTGGCCCTCACTCAGGTAAGGTTTCTCTCTCTTTTCACTTGTCGGTTTCCCATTCTCGGTTCCTCATTGGGTTCATGCCATGCACAGGCACTGGCGATCAGAAGCTATTCATGCTTCTCTACACGATAGTCTCAGCGTCGTTGTTCGAGCACCTGCCCACCGCTCTGCAAGCATGGTTACGGCACTGCCGGGTGCATCGTTCCTTTCTTCCTCCCCGCAATGCATTCCTTGAGGCTCTACACACCGGTCCTCCCGCGTCTCGCACCGGCCTTCTGTGTCTCGTTGAAAGTTGCGGGCTACGCAACCTGCCTCGGCTCCACCTCCACAAGGCGTGATGATGTCAGGTGGCTTAGCATCACTCCCCTGTGCTTAGCACTATCTTCCTCCCCCTTTGCTCTGACTCGTACCAGTTAAATATACGTCTTCTCTTTAAAGAGACATCTTCCTTTCTTTTCCCACTTCGGCCAAACGTAACGATGACACACTACTCTTTATAGTAGACAGTCCCCTGTATGTGGCTATGGTAGGTGGTTTAGGGAGTTCCTCGCAGGAACAGGAGTCCTTGTCCCCAAAGGGGGGGGGTCTCTTGCAGTGAGGTCCCACTTGCCTCGACCTCTCGGAGGTGTCTTGAGGGGCGGGCTCAGCTCCCTAGCCTCCTAGGGGGGGCTCCCCTTTGGGTAGAAGGGACAAATACCTGGGATTCGTCACTCATGATGAACGTTTAGGTAAGCCTAACTAAGGGCATTCTGTTTTCCATTGGTGACACTAAAAGGATAAGTCTTTTGTTGTTTCTTCTAATCGTGGGCCACTTTCAAGCAGGAATAAAATACCACAAGAGCAAGACAAACAAGAAAAATGGCAGGGTGAGAAGAAAGGGAGGAAAAAAGAGAGGTTTTTGGCAGTTTCTCGACAGTTATAAAAATATTAAAGCAAAAGACGAAAATGCACAGGGAAAAAAAGAGCAGCAGTTAAATGAATGCTGATAAAAAGTCTTGCAACCCACTTTCCTACTTATCTGAACTCTAACTTTCAATATCCTTGGTAGGCTTGTCATGCTTGTTAAGAGCATTCAGCCTACCCTGTAACTGATGAAAGGGTGCCCGGGCCACGCCCTGTCTTTCACACATCCTCAGACGCGGGGCTAGTCCATTTAAAACCCAGAATCCGCCTTGCAGCCTGGCCATCCAGGCCGAGTTGAGAAAATTGCTTGACCTACGTAGATCCAAATATAAATTGATCAGCAAAATGTTATTACAGTTCCTTGCCACGTTAAACCTAGAAGCCAAAAGCTATTTTTCGCCAAGTAAAATCATTTTAGATAAGCGTCACCCAAGGCACATTGCAGCGGCAAACATAGCAATCGCCTTGGGATCTTCACTTTGAACCCTTGATTTGCTTATTCAAGAGTTTCATATAGTTCTTGGATGTCATCCTGGGGCGTCTTCAAAGCGCTATGGTACATAAGTCAAGGTTCTACATTAAAGGACATAAAACGTAAAGGACAGTAATGCCAGCTGGAGTGTTTGCAGAAGATAACTAACAGTAACTGCACGTTGGCCCTTAAGAAGGTGGGTTCTCAGTACCCTGGGAGGGTCATATACAGGGCTGATGAGATATATTGAAGAACAGTTTGGAAGGGACCAAATGATGTGTCTAGGGATGGAAAGACCAAGTTGAAGCAGGGGTGGCGGGCATTTCAGCCTGTCTATTATGAAGTTGGAGTCTGGCGAATTACAGCTTTTCCCGAGGTTTGGCCTCCGTTTGGCAGATGGTTTGCAGCTTGGATGAATGCTGGTTTCTGAGAGGGATGTAGTGGGTGGACAGTTTCTGGATTAACCGGGCTCCAGAATGCCTTGTTCATGTGGTGCGTAGGATTTTGAAAAGAATTCAAAATGTGGATTCTGCTGGGTCTAAATAATATCCAATAGATTTGGGTTTAACCATGCGAGATTCTCACACTCCACCCTCTAACTACTGGGAGGGCACATGCGGGTTCTCCAGAGCCAGTGACATTTGCCCAAAATGACCATAAATAATGGATTTCATATATTGGCTCAGACACCTGCGCTCCTAACTCTCGGGGTTATTCTATTGTCAACTATCATAACTATTAGTTAAATTCTAAAATTCGCTCTCCACATCAATATTCTTTTAAGATTTTAATAATTGTCTTCAGCCGACACATGTTTCAACCTCTCTGGGTCTTCCTCAGGGCCAAACTCTTGAATTCCTGTCCGATTCCTGGACCATTAAATCAAATAAGTCTTCTTAAGATCCCTTAGCTGCACCCTGAATGACTGTGTTACTGGCCATTCAGTTGATTGTATCCTTTAAATAACTGCAAATGAACGGGTGTTCTTTACACTCATCACTCTTATCTTTCCACTTAGTATTTGCTTGGACTGCAATCACTACAGGGTTTCCCGCAAAGCACCCTTTTGGGCAAAGCAGCGTTCCTAGTGCCGTTCTAGCCCAGACACCATGCTGAACGTCGCTTTACCCACAAGGAATCTTGTGCCCATGACATGGAGTTATCAGGTCACCCTAGCCAGGGAAAGAGGCAAGGAGATAGGCCCCAAAATGGGGAACTCCACTTTCCCACCTTTGCTGATGATTATAGGGCTCTGGGTCTTCCACAATCCCCTCTGTTGTGTCCTTCCACCACACAGAAATGTGCACACAATTGCTGCAGGCACTGTACTCCACATTCACAGATAGAATCCACTAGGCTGCAAATGCCCACCCCCATTCACAAATCCTCCAGTTGCAAACTCGCATATTGCCAACTGCCCAAAGTTATCAGCATAACCTGTACCCAGGCCTCTTTCTTTTAACCAACTGTGCTATGCATTCTGGGACAAGTAGGCACACATTTAGACTGGAAAAAGAGAACTTCAAGTCCCAGTTTGCCAATGGCTACAAGCTAAAAAGCCAGGATTGAATGACATTGGTTGTGATGTCATGGGGTCATTTGGCAACTATGGCTAACAGTGAACTCATGTGTTTTGCGTAGCTACACATTTCACACTCGCCAGGCCTTCTTTCACTAACAGAAAAAAACTCTCAGACTGTACACTAGCATGGACGCCATTAGCACACACTCTGGTAGCGTGCAGGCTGTTGACCCACACACGGGTACTCTCCAATCCCATCACACAGTACACCTAAAGGGCACACTTCACTGAACTATACCCATTCAACATAAAGTCCGTTGAGGCATGCACCACTTGCACATGCTCTACTCACAAAAATGATGCCCACGTGTAAAACGCTTCCCTTACCTCCACGTTCCTCTTCCTCGTCCCAGTATATGGACTGCTAAAAAAAGACAACTCCTGTCCACGCTTTTCATGCGCCAAAGGACTTCTGACTTAGTGGCCTAAATAACGAAATGCAATTATAGAGACAGTGATTCAATTAAGCCCCTTTTCGCTGTTATCAGGATGCCTAACACAAATCGGAGCCAGGAAGCCAAGTTCCTCTGTTCACCACAGTGTGTTTACAATGTGACTTCCAGTTGTGGAGCCTCAGATGAGGTCTGAAGCCTGCTTAATCTTTCTTTATTTCACGTGAATGTCTCTGTGGGCCTCACCCTCTGCTCTCTACCCTCTGATCAGGAATGTTAACAAACCAATTACCTGCTCTGTCTTCTGGGATTTCCCCTAGGCTTGAAAAACAAAAAGCAGGGGGATGCCGCTTGGCACCCACCTACATACTGACATACATGTTTCTGCACTGAAATGTATTTATTTTTTTTAAAAAATGTAAGCATGGCATTATTTTGACTGCCAAAAAATTAAATGACTTGCAGATTGAATGCGGATAATGTTCGGACTTTGTCTCCCTAAAGCTTAAGAGGATCTCTGGGTGGAAAGGTTGCTGGCATGGGGCCACATTATAATGATACTGCATGTTTATACAGTGCTTCATGCCAGGTTCCTCCTGTTTCTAAGCACTGGAATAGTACATCTAACTATTGCCTCATTTATCTTATCTTATCCAAACTTATAAAGCGAGCGTAAGCCCAAGGGCATCATGGCGCTGAAGCTACAGAGGAAAGGTCAACCAGGTCAATTTACCTTACAGTATTCAATTTCTGGCCCTCAGGTAGACAAAGGACTGAATCGCCCCCCTGCCAGGATTCGAACCTGTGACTGCAAAGTGCACAAAGAAATTCAAACTGAGCTGAGCTATCTCACTGGCCACATATCAAATCAGTCACTTGGAGGAAGCAATGGGCCCCTGCAGAATACTAAGTGCCACCCTGCACATGCAGTCCAAAGGCACGATCAACCGAAAGGACGGTGGGTTCCATGCGGGCGCGGTTCATAGCCCTATCTCTCCCCACTGACTATCATTAACCTTAATAGAGGGAGATAACTGGCCTCACTTCACGGTATCACTTTAGGGCACCATTAACAAACCTCGATAAGGATAGGATAGAAAGATAAAAATCAAAATAGCGGCCATCCTCCCCAGGACAGAGCTCTGAGACTGCAATCTGCAAGTGGTAAAGAACGATAGGCGTTGCGCCTATATGGCCTTCTCTGACGTCTATAGTGTGCCCCGGAAGAGACATCACCCGAAGCACTTTGCAGGGAGACCCGCTACTCCTGCAATGGGATCCATGGCCAACCCAAGTGTGACTTACGCATGATTAACTACAGGCAGTGCTGAAAATGGAAAACATTTATTGGGGGAACTGTCACTTCTTAGGAGGGGCCAGGCTTTGGGAAGGAGGGGGCGGGGCCAAGGGGTGTGTCCCCCGGTCAGGTTGCGCAACACAGTAGCTCTATATAGAACCCAATCCTGCCAATTTGCATAAAAGCAAAGAGCACTATAGGAACAACATAATTGCCACAATTTTAAGTGTTAAATATGTCTTATAGTGATTCATTAAGAGAACCATTTAAGAAAATAATAGACTTGTCTGTTTTGATTGGTGATAATATTCACCCTAATAAAGAGATGTCTGTAAAATGCAGGATATAAATATACACCAGTTTGAACAGCTGAAAAAATCTATGTGAGGCTCCAGTACTTTGAAGAATGGGTTGCACAGGGGACAACGAGTCTTGTGAAAGCGGGGGTTGTGCAGCGGGAGCAGCCTGTGCTAAAACGAGCAGACTGCCTTCAGAAGAATTGACACGAACACCAAGTCTTCTGAAAGCGGTCTTCTCAATGAGTCGTGTCTGGGACCCCCTGGGTTTGGAGGACGGGGTGGGGTCCAGCAAGACGTTTGTTGCCAGAGCGCCGCTCCGTCTTGTTTTGGCCCATTTCCTGTGCTGACTGCAGGTGATTCCCAGGGTCATTGCATAGATACAGCTTACATCCAGATCTGCATCAGTGGACATCCCCTGGGGAGTGTCTGGGGAGGAGGGTAAGAAAAGATAGTGCATATGTTGGCCAACATAACACGTGGGTATTAACGAACATGCCAGGTACACCTAGAAAGTTTGTGTAATGTAAGTTGGTTGACAAAGGTTTCCAAGTCAGCCTTCGAGTTTTGTGGATACATGTAAGGTTACACCTTTGCGGGTATGCACCTCTTCTCTGTAAATAACCCCCCTCCCCCGACATACCCACAACTCTCTATCATGCCCCAGAAATGCCCACCTTTGCTGGTATCGAGGTGTATTGCGAATGCATAAATGCAGCAGTACATACTTTACTCCAAAATATACACCAATTAAACAGTGATAAATCTCTTTGTGACTCACTAATGAGTCAATCTGCCAATGAGGAGCAACATACCCATGAGTAAGTTCCTACTTTTTCTAGGAGAAGCTAAACTTACTCCTTAAAAAGTATTTGTAAATCTTTGTAAATCAGCCTGTTTGCTATGTTATATCTTATCATGTGTGAATATTTCAAAAGCGGATCCCCGGCTCCCACGAATCTTAGGAGATTTGGGTAGCTTTGTGGGTTCCTGTAGATTTTTTCCACCAGCCTGAATCTCCTTTAAGATTCATGCATCTTTTGGGAAGATCAGCAGAAATTCTGGGAGGTTTTGGCTGATTCTAAGGTGAAAATGCAAACACAAAATCACTTTAAAGGTTGCAGGAAGGGAGAGAAAGTTTAGGGGGAAGGGAGGGGTGGCAGCGAGGCTGGATAGGGAGGCTAGTGAGAGGGAATGGAGTCCTGCACATCTGTGAGTAGATTCCAGATAGGACAGCATACCAAACTGTGCAATATGATATCTCATTAGGTTAAAGCACCTACTGTAGAGATCTCTGTAACCTGTAGGTCCCAGGTTGGAATCTGGGCAATAACAACTCAGCCTTTCATCCTTATGAAGTTGATCAAATTAGTAAAGTTAAGTGAGCAAGTGTAAGATTTCATGTCAGACCAGCAGAACTAGACAGTCACATGTCAGCTATGCCTGGGTCTGCCTTTCATCATTCAGGGTGAATAAATTGAGTATCATTGAAATGTGATGTATTGCAATCTAGGGAATACATACCAGACATAGCACTCCGGAAAGCCTATTGGGCTGGAAAAGAGTCAGACATTAGTTATGAGTGCATGAAGTTTCATCCTGCTGAGTTTTCTTCTATGATGATCACTGGGGCTGATTATTCTATAGTAGGGGGAATACATGATAACAGGTGAATTCACTCAGAAAGGCCAGTAGGGAAGATACAGAGTCTGTCACATGGCAGACATGCCTAGGTGTAAATTTACATCATTCAGCTGTCACATTGAGTATCATTTGTGAGGAGTCA
Organism: Ambystoma mexicanum; assembly: GCF_040938575.1. Taxonomy (NCBI): domain Eukaryota; kingdom Metazoa; phylum Chordata; class Amphibia; order Caudata; family Ambystomatidae; genus Ambystoma; species Ambystoma mexicanum. The sequence continues at coordinate 1,503,746,160 of NC_090932.1, read as the reverse complement.
GGAATTAAAATCAAACAGAAGTTAGTCATGATTTTGGTTAAAGACTTTTATTGAAAATAAAAGGGGTTGGGAAAATGCCCCTCTGACCCTGCTCTAAGAGGAATTTCCCTACCTAAACCAAAACAAAGGATCTATCGGTGTCAGAATGTCAAAACCAAACTATCCTGTGTCCAAAGTTCTATTCTGACCCTCACACTATAATCTTAACTCTAAGGTGAAGATGAAAATGTCTTTAACCTTGGGTGGTTTTGAAAAGTGTTCATAAAGGAAGAATAAATGCTCTAACACAAAACGTTGGACCTTGCTCTGGAGGGTGGTTCCCTTCCTCTGGATTCTTCTTTCTGCTCTGAGGTTTTCCAACAACAGTTATTTGGGCCTTTATTGGTCTGCACCAACATTTGCACACAAAATGATCTTACTTTGTAATTTAGTTTCTTCCAGTATACCTGGTATACGTTTCTGCCAGGTGATGTTGCTCTTTTTATCTTGGTTAATACAATTCCTTTTCTCAATCCTAATATTTCTTCTCGGGACTTTCTTTGTAGCTAATCAACACAATTCTTTTCCTAATCACAATCCTTTTTCTAGTCCTGATGTTTCTTCTCAGGACTTCCTTGGATCTTTTCAGCACAATCATTTTCCTAGTCCTGATGTTCTTTCTCATGACTTCTTTGGATCTATTCAACACAATCCTTTAGTTGCCTGGTGTACTCTCCTGCCAGGACCTCTGGTCTACACACACTTGAAATTGCCTGGTATACTCTCCTGCCAGTGCTTTTTGCTCTCACCCACTTGTAATTGACTGGTATACTCTCCTGCCAGAGCTTCTTGCTCTCACACACTTGTAATTGCCTAGTGTACCCTCCTGCCAGGGTGTCTTGCTTTCACATACTTGTAATTGCCTGGTGTACTCTCCTGTCAGGGCTTCTTGCTTTCACCCACTTGTAATTGCCTGGTATACACTCCTGCCAGGGCTTCCATTCGGGGTCTTTGTCCACTCCCAGAGTTGCATACATATTTGGTTGGATAATGTCTCCTCTTGCTATTTTATCCTATCCTTGTTTCCCATGCACTTTCACTGTGTGCATTCACATAATTGAAAAGGGTTTGTTTGTAATTTAGTCCCCCTTTAACAAAGTGGCAGTTTGTTTTCTCTCTCTCAATTACGTGGTTCACAATTGTTTGCCTTCGGTGTGGTCGCCGATATGCACCAGAGTCCTCTCTGCCTCTAGGTTGGACTCATCAGCTCTTGTTGGCATCTCTGGATTCTCTCGTGGTCAACCGGTGAAGGGTTTCCGTCTGTGTCCTTCTCGCAGTCACCTCTACTTCGTTCTCCCGTCTCTTGCGGTTTCCACTTGTTGCGTCTGCTTCCTTCTTGGCTCCGGTATGTGAAGTGCTGCTAGCTATCACCTGCAAAAGCACCCGCAGCAGCAGGGATTGACTCACTGCTTTTCCTGCTTACATTTCCCAAACAAAGGTGTATGTAAGCAATAATTGGAGCACTCACTGGGATTGTGGCTGCCTGCACTCTGCAATGCTCGATATCTCTTCCTCGTCCCAGTATCTTGAGAATTCTGGAAAACAAAGTCCATTGTCGACAATTGACTCAAAGATCTTGGATAAACATTTTTAAAGATCTTCAATGGCAAGTCATTTTTGGATGCTTGACAGGTGAAATTGAAAAGGGTGGTTTCATATGTTTTACAAGGCAGACCAAAGTTGGAAGTTTGGTCTTCGGGCTTGGTAAAAAGGTTTTCCCTATTCTTCATAGGTGAAGGAGTAGATATATGACAATAGGCCATGAGGGTTTTGGATATGGGAGGGTTGTTTTCAAGGGGAAATGGGGGATACCATGTCTCACCGGATGAAGCCATGGCATCTCCCCGGAGGCTGTCTCTTCCCATGTGATCCTCCCTCATATAGCCACGCCCAGGGTCAAGATCAGGTAGCGTCTGCCGTCCCCTGGCCACATTTGAGGAGATCACCAGCGGGAAATCAGTGATGTCTCCATCGGATTCATCACATATTCGAATCTGTAATATCGCAAAATATGGGGAATTCATAACAGACATAGACCCCTGGAAAGCCTATTGGGCTGGGAAAGAGTCAGGCATGAGTTATGAGTGCATGAAGTTTGATCCTGCTTCCATGATGATCACTGGGGCTGACTTTTTTTTATAGTAAGGGGAATACATAGTAACAATGCAATTACCTTAGAAATTCCAATAGGGCAGAGACAGGGTCAGTCACGTGTCAAGCTTGCTTAGGTCTGCTTTTCATTATTTCGAGATTTATATGTTATGTAGTATTCAGGATTTTATTATTAAAATATAGGGAATTTATAACAGACATGGGACTCTAACGTTCCTACCAGGCTGGGGAGGTATCAGCCATGCATTTGGTGTGCATGAAGCTTCATCCTGCTGATTATGCTTCCATGGGACCACTGGGGCTAATGGTACCACATTAGGGAGGATCCATGACTGCAATCAGTAACCCCAGAAAGGACAGTAAGGATGAGGCAGAGTCAGTCGCGTGGTCAGCAATCACGATGGAGCAGACTTACATGGCTCTGATGCTGCTTAAATAAATACCACTTAGTTGGGTAGTCTTGCAACGTTATGAGCTCTGTACCTGGGAAAAACACTTAAAACATTTACAGAAAGCGCATGCGTAAAGAATGTTTTTTGTCAGCTGAGAGCAAAGAGATAACTTTGGTTTATAAGTTATAGACGCAGCCAGTTGCAAGACAATTAGACACATATGCCGGCAGGAAATGGCCTTACCTCTTCAACCCGCTGCTTGAAACATTTCATCAGCATGAAAATGTCATGAGCTTAACCCAAATCTGTCAACCGACTCTCATAAAAATCTGGCGTACCGTGTGAATCCCAAATTCAGTGAAATTCTGGTAATTCAGGGTTTGGGTGAATTAATCTTCACCGGCTTATTTTTGCATAGCTGGATAGAGCTGTAGCTTTTGCAGTAGTATGTCGAGGGCCTTGTTAACAAACTACTGCCCAGTGATGCATAAAGAGTGCACTGTGTTCAAAGATCGGTTACGATGTCAGCCATTTTGTAGTAGCTAATCTAACTAGAACCAAAACAATTCTCAAAAGAAAAACTTGGAGGATAAGCATTCTCCTGCGTAGCCGTAAAACTTTGAAACTCCCTCCCTATGGAAATACATACAACAAAAGACCACCTAAATTTCAGAAAGCTGTTAAAAACCTGGCCCTGTAACACCCAAGCTGAAGGAAACATCTGAGCAACAACATTCACCCACTGCTTGGTGACTCACGGAAAGAGACCTCCCGAAACCAAAAGCAAAATAGACAAGGACAAATTTGGCCCACCCAGTATACTAAGCCTAGTCAAATTTGATGCAACTATCAACTAACCCTACTAAGAACTCACTATTCTGCTTACCCACTCTCAAACTCTACACACACACACACCCCTACCTCTACCACACCACAAACTGCACACACTCCACGACACCCAACTGGAAACCAAACACAAGTACACACAAAGCACCCATGCACAATCATACTTCAACACCACACAACATCTACCACCACACGTCTAGCACCACATAATGTCTACCAACCAAAAATGCACCAAGCTCTCGTGCTCTTTTCCCTCTGAATCCCACTAATAACCCATGCCCAACCCTCCTTCCATTGCAGATCTGCCAGGGTGCCAAGAGACCACACAAGTGGCAGTAGTGCACGGTACAAGACCATATATCATAACATAACCACTTACGTTAGGTCAACAATTGTTGAATGTGGTTTTAAGAACGATTTTTGTTTGCATGCTGTTTGATATATTGATGATTTTCCATGTTTGTGTTTTATTACTTAAACATTAGTATCTGCCAGCTATACGCTGCCCAGAATGCCTCACTCAATGGCCCAGAGAGAAGCAAAGGTTCCTAAATGCCATCATCACCCACCCCCTGCTGATGCTAAAGCTTTTATGACCCGACGTGGGGCTAAAGTGTGCCCCGAATATGCAGGAGGTTTGTGCCATGTTGCCATGGTAAAGCAGCACCCAAGTTCGGAGGCCTGACCTACTCGGTGCCATGCTGCCAGGGAAACGGGACCTGTTTTGGGGGATGCGGAGAGCCAATCAGAGCTAAGTGAGAGACAGCCAGTACACTTGAGAGAGGGAGAGGGGAATGGCAGGCAGGCAGCAGGGACAAACAGGCCGGCACTGCCCGTAGAAATGTTCCACCTCGGGCAGTCTAACAGAGATTAGTGCCCAGGATGTATTGTTTCTAATTGGTTTAGCCATTCTGATTATTTGATAAAAAGGGTGCTTAGGTGTGGGCCACACATATAGGAATGGGACTCCCATTCAATGAGAAGTGGCTGCCCTGTGATGCATGGTGCTTATCAGGCGCTCATTGTGCCTTAACTTCATCACTATGTTCTCAACGCCGTCTTGTGATGTAAGGACACACCAGGCAATGTTATTGTCACGCATGTGTGTGTCATTTCGATGATACTGTTTCTATTGATGGTGCATTTTCTTTGTTATGAACATCCTAGTGAATGAATCACTGGATTATTTATATTATCGGAGAACATTATAAATGTGTGTGTTTTGACTTTGAGCTGTGACGTGTGAAGTAGTTATACATTATACAGAATGACTCCCTGTATTACATTACAGGAGATAGCGGAGTTCAGCGGTGCACAGCATGTGGCCCGAAAATAGACTAGAAAGAAGAAGAGCTTTCATATTTCACAATTCATTTTTACAAGAACAATTACTATTTGGTATTGAATTTAAAGTAATTTAAAAGATATTATAATAGGCATTTAAAACAAGATGGTGACGAGGGTTGTTCTTAGGGCTATCAAGTAGTACCTTGTGATCTTGAGCAAAGTGCATGTATTGGGAAGAGAAGCAGTCAGTGATTAGGGATGGGCGGATTAATTGCGCTGCAGTCTGTTGAATTGGGCAAACATTACCGACAATGAGCTCTTGTGTTCTGGGAGATGCACAGCCGTGTTACAGTGTATCCTAGTGATCTTTTGCAAGGGGCATATTGTGAGCCTGTGTGCTTTATTGAGAGGAAAGCATTGCAAATTGATAGATGCAGGGATTCATAATTGTTTCATTGTTTTATGTATATATTGTGTTTCAGCTTAGAAATAAACATTCCACAATGTATAGCAAATAACCTATTTCTCCCAGGTATATAAAAAAAACAGAGAGAAAGCCAGAAATTCAATAAACTATTAATAAGATGTATAACCCCTTATCCATTAATGAGTGTTCACTAAGCTTTTGCCATACCACCACCTCTTGTAAAATGAATGAGTTTTAATGCCCATTTAAAAGGCGAATCCAGAAGCTCTAAACATTTAAAGATTCAGGGACTTGGCCAAAATGGCTGACTGCCTTACTTCTAACTATATTAGTACAATCACAATTAATATGTAATACATGATGTAAGATTTTAATGGAATCCATCATCTTACAAAGTTTACCCATGTTTTTCTTTCTCCAAATACAATTGAGAGCCTAATCCTTCCAAATAATCAAGACAATTTGCTCAAAATGTCTTATGAATATGCAGCAGCTCTCTATTTGGAAATCTTAATTGATAAGGCTGGGTTTGTTTTAATGGTGGAAAAACCTTTACATATTCCTTTATAAGTACCTTAGTACCGAGGCGTTGGTCATTCCTAATATGATTCCATTTGAAAGTTTTAATGTTAATTTCTTGCAAAGGAGGTCCATATTGAACACCATCAATCAAACTAGAATCAATAGATTCAAAATCGTTCTCTGCAACCCGACACACATCGTCTCTAAATGGGATCTCCTCCTTTCTCTATAATTTCTTTCATAACATACAATAGGCAGCTAGGATGTTACGCTCACCTGACTCCCATTGAGGCGCAGGTCTGGTTTGGAGTGCTGTTGCTTCTTCTATGGTGAAGCGCAGGACCTGGAAGATGGACTGGACCGGACCTTCGAATCTGGCTTGTCTGGCTCGCAGGAATATCTTTCTGTATGTGAAAAGGGAGTATTAACAATCTGCGGGAGAAAGTATAAGCCTCCCGCTCCCTTCTCACCCCTCTACGAAACCCTCCTGCGACCCCCACGTGAAGTCTCACCTTAGGGTTTGAAAGGTTGAGCTCTCCATCCTGCTTCTCATGCAGGGGCGCGTTGTATCCAGTTACTTCACTGGGATTTTGATTGTAGAGGGTTCAAGTTTTGTTTTCCCAGTATAGTACCGTAAGGATTCTGTTAATGAGTATGATTCCGCAATAATAATTGTTCGTTGTCGCTTTTTCAGGTGCGGAAACTATTCCGAGAAGAGTTGTGGAACCGAAGAATGAGACTCTGGTGAGCTTGATGAGAGTTCTCTCAGTGTCCTTGTATCAATGCGCTCACTAACGCTGATGTCTTTTTTCCCCATAGGGGCCGGGGTCCGGAAATGCCTGGATGCGGCACCGACCCAAAACGAAGCTCAATCCAGAAGAAATCAGGTAAGTCTTTAATGGGCATTTGGGTAATGTCTTTTCATGCGCCCACTAACGCTGATGTCTTTTTTCCCCATAGGGGCCGGGGTCCGGAAATGCCTGGATGCGGCACCGACCCGAAACAAAGATCAATCCAGAAGAAATCAGGTAAGTCTTTAATGGGTGTTGGGTAACGTCTTTTCATGCGCCCACTAACGCTGATGTCTCTTTTTCCCCTTAGGGGCCGGGGTCCGGAAATGCCAGGATGCGGCACCGACCCGAAATGAAGTTGGAATAACCCAACAGGTAAGCTTTGTAATGGAAATTAAGGTTTCCTTGTTTTCTTTCCCCTCTCACCTTTATTCTTGTCTTTTTCTCCCTAGGCGCGGTGATGTGGCTGCGAGTCCAGATGTCGCCGTAGAACGTGGTGGTACCTTGTACAGGTGAGTGAGATGCGGCGCTGCAGCGATCGATGCAATGTGCTTTTAAATGGATGCCTTCCTTTTCAGGACCGCAAGGCGAGTTGTCTCCGGAATGTGGATTTAGCAGGTAAGGACTCTTCTTTACCCTTTTCTCTTCTCTTCTCTCTTTGCAGCAGAAGACAGAATGCAGGAGCAAACACAGTGAGCGTCCAGCTGCTAGATGCAGAACAACGCGAAGCGTGAGTTGCTGCTTGGGCAAGGCTTAAATAGCCTTCAAAGTATTTCCAGGTATGTATCCTTCCTCTCAGGTATGTATTCCTCCCCTGACCACACCCGTGTGGTTAAGTAGTTCCAAAGATAAAGTAGTCCCATTCAGGCCTCAGAAGGCCTGGATGTTGCAGCATGGTCTGCATCAGGTAAGTTAACACTAAGCACCTTTAACACAAAGTCCCCTTTTATGAGCCTGGCGCCAAAGGCGCCAGGACTGAGTCCAAAGAGCCCCTACTTGAGGCTGTTGTGACTTCCCTTGAAGACATGATGTCTGCCTCTGGGGTAGCTGGGTCTTGTCTGGCACCTTGGAGGTAGGCATCATGACAGTACCCCCTCCCAAGGTCGTCCTTTCCGGGGGTTTCGGCTTGCTTGGGAATTTTCGGTGGAATCTTTTCACTAATCGCGGGGCGCGTACATGGTCACTTGGGTCCCAAGATCTTTCCTGAGGTCCGTACCCCTTCCAATCAACTAGATAGAAGAGTTTTGATTTTAACATTTTGGAATCCAATATATCCTTAACTTCAAATTCTAATTCCCCATCAATTTGAATTGGTTCAGGTGGTTTGCTTAGTCTGGTTCCAGGCTGCACCGGTTTTAACAGTGATGCATGAAAAACGGGATGAATTCGCATGTTGGCTGGTAGATCGAGTTTATAGGCCACCGGGTTAATTATAGCTTTGATGGGATAGGGTCCAATGTATCTGGGATTAAAAGTCCGCGGTCCTTTGAGAGGCAAATGCTTGGTTGCCAGCCACACCTGGTCTTCAATCTGATACGAAGGTGCTTCACTCCGATGTAGATCAGCATTTTCTTTGTATTTTTTCTTGGCTTGTTGCAAATGAGTTGTAGCTTTTTTGAGGCTCGGGTTATAGTAGAATGCAAATGATCAACTGCAGGCATTTCCAGGTTTTGAGGAGGGTCTAGGTCTGAGGTTCTAGGATGATGACCATACAAGGTGTAAAAAGGGGATTGTCCTGTTCCAGAATGTACAGAATTGTTATATGCATACTCTGCGATCCATAGAATATCTTTCCAGCTGTTTTTCAGATTGATGCAACATGCACCGAAGATATTGTTCAAGGGTTTGGTTAGTCCTCTCGGTTTGACCATCGGTCTGGGGGTGGTGACTAGTGGATAAGCGTACATCAATTTGTGCTAGTTGGCAACATTTCCTCCAAAAATGGGAAATAAATTGGCCTCCTTGGTCTGAGATTAATATGGATGGAAAACCATGCATACGAACTATGTTTTCCAGAAATTCCTTGGCCAAGATGGAAGCTGAAGGTACCCCTTTTAAAGGGATAAAGTGGGCCATCTTGGAGAACAGATCCACGATTACCAAGATAGTGTTATATCCATAGCAAGGAGGCAGGTCGGTAATAAAGTCCATTGACAAGGTGTGCCAAGGGGCCGGTGGAATATCCAAGGGTTGTAGGAGACCGGCTGGTCTCTTCTTTAGACCTTTATTTTGGGCGCAAACTCCGCAAGACATCACAAAAGATTTTATGTCTTTTCTCCAGGATGGCCACCAGAATTGTCGTTTGATCTTTTCCTCAGTTTTTGCGATACCAGGATGTCCTTCCATTAATGTATCATGATAGTGAGCAATGACCAATTTTTGCAGTTCTTTGTTGGGCAGAAATAACCGCCCCTGGAATACGGTAAATCGCTATTAACGGAAAAGTGTGACCCCTTTTGAGTCCATTCTTGCAAGGCTGTGGAAGTTGTTTAACTCGAGTTTGAACGTCCTCTATAGTTTGTAAAGAGGTCAAGCCTAAAATTCTTTGTTCGGGTATAATTGGTACTGGTTCTAAGTTTGAATTTGTTTCATCCATTCCAATCCGGGATAAAGCGTCCGCTTTGCCATTCTTGCAACCAGGGCGGTAGGTGATTATGAAATCAAATTCTGCAAAGAATAAAGCCCATCGGAGTTGGCGGGATGATTGGGCTTTGGCCGTTTTTAGATATTGCAAATTCCTGTGATCTGTAATCACCGTAATGGTGTGTCTTGCACCAAGGAGGTAATGACGCCAACCCTTGAAGGCGGACTTAATAGCTAGTAATTCTTTGTCGGTGATTGCGTAATTGATTTCAGGAGCCGTGAATTTCCTGGACCAAGAGGCTACAGGGTGCATCTGGTTAGTTTCTGGATCCCTTTGAGACAAGACAGCACCCATGGCCAAACTGGAAGCGTCGGTTTCAACAATGTAAGGGAGATCTGGGCGCGGATGCTTCAATACAGGGGCGGAGGTGAATTTGGTCTTTAGGTCGTGAAAGGCCTGTTCTGCCTCAGGAGTCCATTCGAAACGTTTATTCTTCCGTAAGAGGGCTGTTATGGGTTGAACCACTCGAGAAAATTCCGAGATGAATCTTCGATAGAAATTGGCAAAGCCAAGCATACTCTGAACCCCCTTAACAGAGTTAGGAGATGGCCATTTGAGGATGGCGTCCACCTTTCGCGAGTCCATTCTGACTCCTTTAGGTGTCAGGATGAATCTGAGAAACTCGACCTCTGTGGTATGAAAAACGCATTTTTCGAGGTTTCGCAAACAGGTTGTGCTGGCGCAATTTCTCAAGAACTGCCCTGACATGTTTTCTGTGTTCGGATTCCGAGGAGGAGTATACCAGGATGTTATCGATATATACGATGACACAAACATCGATAAGTTCCCGAAGAACATCATTCATAAAGTATTGAAAGGCGGCAGGTGCGTTGCATAATCCGAAGGGCATCACCTGATATTCAAAGAGCCCATATTTGGTGCGGAATGCAGTCTTCCATTCGTCGCCTTCTTTTATACGTACCAGGTGATAAGCTCCTCGGAGATCTAACTTGGTGTATATACAAGCATCTTTTACCTGGTCAAGAAGTTCAGGGATCAGAGGCAGAGGATAACGATTCTTAATCGTTATTTGATTTAGGGTGCGGTAGTCAATACATGTTCTAAGGTCGCCTTCTTTTTTCAGCATGAAGAACAGAGCTGAGGAAACAGGAGACTTTGACGGGCGAATAAAACCGTTGGCAAGATACTGATCTAAATACTGACGCAAATTAACGTTCTCAGGTTCAGTAAGAGCATAAATCCTACTACAGGGCGGTTGAGCATTGGGTACCAGGTCGATTTGACAATCGTACGACCGGTGGGGAGGTAACGTGTTCGCCTGTTCTTTTTGAAAAACGTCTTGGAACTCTTGGTATTCAACCGGTAGTTGTATCGTGGTGGAAGTTACTGTGGCCAGACCCATATCTGGATTTCTTGGATAACAAGTCAGTTCACAATCAGGAAAGGTTATTCTCTTTGTTCGCCAGTCAATTCGAGGATTATGTGTTTCTAACCAAGGGATTCCTAGAATTACTTGAAATTGTGGAGCCTTGATTACATCGAACACAATTGCTTCCCGATGTCCATCCTGTCCCACTAGTGTTATTTCTGTAGTGGAACGTGTTACCGGCCCTGAGGCTATTTCGGTTCCATCTACTGTAGTAATGACATCCTTGTTAACTTTCGTACGGAGAGGAAGATTAATCCTGGAGGCCAATTCACGATCTACATAGTTTCCAATAGCTCCACTGTCGATGTATGCTTTTATAGCATGCAACCGCTGAGGCTGTTTCGGGTCCACGAGCACCATTGGCATGACAAAATGCGAGGTCAAAGAGTCTGTTTTGAAGCTCGGCAAGCGGACCTCTACGTTTGTCGGGCTTGACCGTTTCCTGAATCAGGTTCTATTAAATTGTTGTCCGTGGCTCCAACCACTTTCTTAGGTGGCTTTACCGGGCAGTCTCGTAGAAAGTGACCAGAAGCCCCGCAATAGAGACATAGTTGCTTTTGCCGTCTTCTCTCTCGTTCCTTCTGCGTCAATGGTCCTTTTACACCGCCGATCTGCATAGGTTCTGAAACGTCGGTACTCTTAGGGTTAGCGTGAGTTTTGATCAGCACTCAAGTTTCGAACTTGGACCGATCTGCTTTTCTAGTTTGCAGTCTGTGGTCAAGTTGGACCACTAAGTCTATGTATTCTGCGCAGGCTTGAGGTGGATTTACTATTTGAGCTAGAACATCCTTAAGTTCTCCGCGCAGGCCTCGATGAAATAGTGTGATCCTTTTATTTTCGGGCCACCCCGTTTCTACAACCAGCCTATTAAAGGTGGCAATATAAGATAAGAGATCTTGGTTACCTTGTCGTAAGGATAGTAGTTCGTTGTCAGGGGCTTGTCCCTGAGAGTGTCGAGCGAATAGTCTTTCCATGCTCACCTGGAAGCTTTGAAAATCCTGGAGAATTGGGTCATCCTGACTTACCAACGGAACAGACCAATCGGCAGCACAGCCACTGAGATAAGATAATACAAAGGCTACCTTGGTTTGATCATTAGGGAAGGCCCCAGGTCTGCATAGAAAGTGTAGGCGACATTGGTTCATAAAAACGGCATATTTCTTGGGGTCCCCCGCAAAACGTTCAGGCGGGGTCAAAGGCATGTTTCCAGGTAGATTGATTTGTATAGGGTTGTTTGAAACCATTGACGAGGCATTACCCCCAGAACTAGGTAAAGGAGTTTGTCCTGCTTGACCCTGCAACAATCGTTTGGCCAGGTCATCAGTTCTTTCCTTGGATAAGATTAATTCTCTTTTGAGAGCATTAGTTTCCTGGCGGGAGGAGTGTACTTCTGCCCTTAATTCCCCCAAAAGCTGAGTCAGCTGGTCTGTCTCGGAAGTTTCCATAGCGCCCGGGTGGGAAATTGTAGGTAGGCTTTGCGTTCTGTTACGCTCACCTGACTCCCACGGAGGTGCAGGTCTGGTTTGGAGTGCTGTTGCTTCTTCTATGGTGAAGCGCAGGACCCGGAAGATGGACTGGACCGGACCTTCGAATCTGGCTTGTCTGGCTCGCAGGAATATCTTTCTGTATGTGAAAAGGGAGTATTAACAATCTGCGGGAGAAAATATAAGCCTCCCGCTCCCTTCTCACACCTCTACGAAACCCTCCTGCGACCCTCACGTGAAGTCTCACCTCAGGGTTTGAAAGGTTGAGCTCTCCATCCTGCTTCTCATGCAGGGGCGCGTTGTATCCAGTTACTTCACTGGGATTTTGATTGTAGAGGGTTCAAGTTTTGTTTTCCCGGTATAGTACCGTAAGGATTCTGTTAATGAGTATGATTCCGCAATAATAATTGTTCGTTGTCTCTTTTTCAGGTGCGGAAACTATTCCGAGAAGAGTTGTGGAACCGAAGAATGAGACTCTGGTGAGCTTGATGAGAGTTCTCTCAGTGTCCTTGTATCAATGCGCTCACTAACGCTGATGTCTTTTTTCCCCATAGGGGCCGGGGTCCGGAAATGCCTGGATGCGGCACCGACCCGAAACGAAGCTCAATCCAGAAGAAATCAGGTAAGTCTTTAATGGGCGTTTGGGTAATGTCTTTTCATGCGCCCACTAACGCTGATGTCTCTTTTTCCCCTTAGGGGCTGGGGGCCGAAAATGCCAGGATGCGACACCGACCCGAAATGAAGTTGGACTAACCCAACAGGTAAGCTTTATAATGGAAATTAAGGTTTCCTTGTTTTCTTTCCCCTCTCACCTTTATTCTTGTCTTTTTCTCCCTAGGCGCGGTGATGTGGCTGCGAGTCCAGATGTCGCCGCAGAACGTGGTGGTACCTTGTACAGGTGAGTGAGATGCGGCGCTGCAGCGATCGATGCGATGTGCTTTTAAATGGATGTCTTCCTTTTCAGGACTGTCGGCGAGTTGTCTTCGGAATGCGGGTTTAGCAGGTAAGGACTCTTCTTTACCCTTTTCTCTTCTCTTCTCTCTTTGCAGGTGTTCCAGGATGCTGGCAGGAGTGGCAGAAGACAGAATGCAGGAGCAAACACGGTGAGCGTCCAGCTTCTAGATGCAGAACAACGCGAAGCGTGAGTTGCTGCTTGGGCGTGGCTTAAATAGCCTTCAAAGTAGTTCCAGGTATGTATCCTTCCTCTCGGGTATGTATTCCTCCCCTGACCACACCCGTGTGGTTAAGTAGTTCCAAAGATAAAGTAGTCCCATTCAGGCCTCAGAAGGCCTGGATGTTGCAGCATGGTCTGCATCAGGTAAGTTAACACTAAGCACCTTTAACACAAAGTCCCCTTTTATGAGCCTGGCGCCAAAGGCGCCAGGACTGAGTCCAAAGAGCCCCTACTTGAGGCTGTTGTGACTTCCCTTGAAGACATGATGTCTGCCTCTGGGGTGGCTGGGTCTTGTCTGGCACCTTGGAGGTAGGCATCATGACATAGGATCAGGCATCTGGATTTTTAGATCCAACTCAACCCTTCTAATCAAGGACAGTATTGCGGGGAACATCTGTTCCATTCCCGTGGCAGATCCCCACAAAAGTCCCTCTAACCTGCTTTGCCAATTTAACGTCAAACCAAATCTAGTTTTGATCACATATAAAATGACTGCTGTCAATTTCAGTTGATATGTGTCAGTTAGGGGTTTCAGTGCATATCCTCTTTACCTCCCACCAAATCCCCTGAGAGAGGCCAAAAGGCTTTCAGCCCTATTTTCCATTTTAGTCTTCACCCATGTATCCGATATGCTAGACTCCAGCCAAATTCCCAAATACAAAAATTCAGAAACTTCTTTCAACTTCTCGCAGCCCAGATATCATGTAAAATGACTTCCCTTCCATTTATTAGTCAAACTCATAATCCTACTTTCCCGCATATAATGGCAACGGATTCATCATAGTGGAATCCTAGGTAGGTAGCATCCCGATAGATTGGAAGCCAATGCAGGTTACGTCAAAAAGAATGATGTCCTCCATGTAGACGAACTCATGAATGTGCTTTAAACACAACTTGGGAGTTGAAATTTGGTAATCTTTTATGAAGTTAAGTTGAGGTCAGCCAGATATAGGTGAAACAAGTCTGGAGCCGGTACGGACCACTGCCTCAGGCCACGGTTAGTGGAGATTTATTTTAGAAAAGGATTCACTCAAGTATAGCCTGATCTTGACAGAAGTCGCTGAATGAAATAATATATTTAATTTCAGAAGACCCTTATCCACAACCCATGGATACGGTTTTGACCAATACGCAAGCCCTTTCCATGATGTAACTTATAATGACCCCTAGCACAGTGCAGCCTTGTGATGTTGGTTTAGCAGTCTATTGATAGGTCTTGTTTACGATGGGGAAGCAAGAAACGAATTCAGCACACAAATGTTACGGGATACCAGCCAGTGCAACCATGTGAATGTTCTAACAGAGGAACAGTATATCGGAGCTTGTGTTCTCCTGACTTGGGGCGGAAATCAAACCGCCCAGCAGTCAGTGTTCGGTGGGAGTCATTCATTACCATGCAGCCTTGTGACATTCTGTAAACAATCAATCTCGAGCTCTTATATTACAGCTGGGAGGAAGAATGGAAGCTCTGAGCACTGGAGAGTTGATGCATTATTGTAGAGCAGCCTGGTTATCTTGCTCAAGCAGTCTATTCTCAGGCGCAAACCCCATTATGAAAGTTGACACACGCCACCATGCAGGAGCATTTCCTCCCGTCTGAGGGTCCTCCTCAATTACATATACAGTTTCAAATAGCCCATCCTGCAAATGGGGCCAAGATTCTCCTGCCATCTGCTGGCAAGGGGGAGACTTATTACCATGGGGAAAACGGAAGACTCGGGTGCTGGCACACTGGTCAGAGTCGGGTTGCCGGCCCATAATCGGCCTCCGATCTCTCTCCTCAGTCTGTAACTTAAAATGACCCACATCGCCCATTAGTCAGAACTCACAAAAGCTGATTTTGGACCTGCAAATGGCTACTTTCTACACGCAGGGAGTGTTTCTGTAGACCGTGGCCCTCAGGCCCTCTTTCATAACACACTTCGTAAACAGCGACAAGGTTGCCTGGAATGAAGCAGCCAGTGATGACATTGTTGGGAAAACCTTATTTCAGTGAAAAAGCTGCCTGCTAAAACGTAGTAAGAAAAAAGTCATTGGTGGTCAGGAATGAAATCGGGTCACTTCACAAATGCAGTAGTCTTTCTTCTAATTCTCGCCAACATGTGTTCTGTGGTGAGCATTCTAACCTTGATGTGACCAAAAAAAAGTACAGCAAATGGGCACAAGGGGCCAATGCACAGTGCTTGGTAATATTGCCCTTCTGTCACCTGCCTGTATCTCAGGGGTTTCCTTCTTACAGATATTGTTATGGTATTTATTGCGGCGGATCTAGCTTCGAGAAGCTAGAGAGCGCTTTACAGAGGTATAAACCAATACGGATACATAACCCGAGCGCTTTACAGAAGCTTCTCAGTGCTTCATTTGTAACAAAAAGAAAATAAGTGTCGGGTCCCAAATATTTTCTAGCACTCCTGTGACACTGAGGGTGGCCAGCTCCCAACCACTGCTGCCACCTCCCATACGTGCTCCACGCAGTGTCGGCATATTTGGGGCTACACCAGAGCTCGCACCTGCCCATTGCGGTTGATGGATGCACTGACTAGCGCCATCTTCATAATTAAATTGAGTCTGAGACAATAAGTGCCGGGTCTCAAAAATAAGTGTCAGGGCTAAGCCCTAGCAAACACCCCCACACATTAAGCACTTGTTTTTCTTTAGCAAATAAGATCACGTGTAAAGTAAAGGGCACCACAAATGCGGTTGACTTGTGCAGTTGACACGCTTGTCACATTGTGGCCGTCGCTGAGGTTCACTCGCATATCACGTGATCTGGCCGCGTGTACGCACACGGCACGTTCTGCTCTTTCAGATCCTCTGGATTTTTTTTTAATGCTTTAATGTTTTATTGGTTCAGAAAACAAAACAATCCAGAACAAATAAAGGTTACATGATCCTGTTAAATAAAAAAACTTTAACATTCCAACTTGATTGTCATCCTTCTGTCAAATATCATTCGGCATCTCAGTGGTAGGGGCAGACCTCAGGTCCCTTTCACCCTCTCCCTTCAGTGCCAATACAAACTCAGCCATTTTCATAGCGGCAATTACCAGTCCAATTTGCTCACCTCTCAATACCCATTTCCCCCATTCCATCAAGAAATGTCTGACTTGGACCAGCGATTGACAAGCGGTTATCAGATGCATTGGACATTCCACCATTTCCGGCATCTTACAAACTACACCATGGATTTAAAACCCCTGGTAATTTCCTCCTCCTCTGCGCTTCCCTTGTATCTAAGATGTTTGAACGACATTGAAGTAGAATGTCACGTATCCTTGGAGAGGGTAATTTCCGGAGGTACATTGGAAGCACATTCATACCCTTTTCGTCTTCAATCATCAAACGCCCCAATTTATCTTTCCCACACCGCTCTGCAGTATCAATCCAGTCCCACGCCTGTAGCTTCTTCTTCACCGTACAAGGGTTTGTCATTAGATCTCTAATCACAATATCCCCTCCCTTCAAAAATGTCTCAACTTTCTCTTTCCAACAACCCAGATATTTATCACAGATCTCTTGGTCCCCTTTCAATAATTCAAATGGGCGAGCAGTGGGACTTTCCGTGCATTTGCGGTCTAGCGACATCGTCTTTCATGCCACCATGGACTCAAGCGATTGTAAGTTCAATTCTAGACTTATCACGCTGGTTGGCAAGCTGTTTGGGAGCCCCAGAATCTTCTGCCAGAACAGGCCCTCAAACCTATCCCACACAGAGAAAGACAGAGGGAGGATCGCTTCCGCTCCATAAGTTAATATTTGAGCCACTTTCTGCTTTCTGATTTGTAACTCCGCCAACTTGATTTGCTTTTGTTCCTGCAAATGGACCCTCCTTCTTCTCTGTGAGTCATGGCGTGCGCTTTATAGTTTGCTGCTGCCAAAACGCAATGCTTTCATCGCCGTATCTGAAATCTCTTGCAGACAGTCTGGCTCAAAAAAAAAAAAGTCACATTAAAATTGTTGGGTAAACTCAATTCCTTCTGGCATACTAGGACCAGGTGATAATGCATTTCCTGAGTCGAAAGTGTGTGTTTGCACAGTTTGCAATGGGTTTACGGAATGCCGCTATGCTCCACACTGAGGGCCTGATTCATGGAAGTGTTTTATAATGCCGCATAGTAAAACGTTCTATGAATCAGGCTCTTAACTTGTCTCCGGACTCTTTTTCATACCAGTGTTTTCACTGAGACATGAGCATGTTTTTATTACCTAAATTAGTTCATGTTTTCTTTACGTTGCTATGAAACATCACACATTTGTTCCTGAAAATGATGCCATTTTATTAAACATGCAATCTAAAGGTTATCGGTACAGAGTAGCAAAGATTGATAAATATGCTGCGAAATTACTTTTTTTCAGAGTTCTTTTTAAGCTTTCCTGTGCAAAAATCCTATTAGACTTCCCCACAATGGCAGGCAAATTTGAATGTAATCGTAGGGTCTGATTCATGGAACGTTTTCCTATGGGATTGCGCCATTATAAAAAACTTCCATGAATCAGGCCCTTAGTGTTATCACTGTGGCTTTATGTGTGCGGGAGTTCCCCCCAACCCTCATCATTAAGCTCTTTCAGTGTTTCTCGTCAGTAATTAAACACGAGCGGGTCCCAGTCACACTGCGCCAAGGAAAATTGCACATGAGGGCTTGTAGTCCAAAAGATTTATTCAACACAGGACCAGCCTGACACGTGTTTCGAGCCTGAACCAGCTCTTCATCTGAGGCTAAGACTTGACTTGAATAAGGACCTGGTGATTGAAGTATGCGGACAATGCAAGGGACCTCTCAATGCTTCGCAAGTGCTGTACGGCCTTAAGAAATTAATGGCAAAGAGCAACCTGCATTGTCCTCATATTTCAACCACCAGGTCCTTATTCAAGTCAAGTCTTAGCCTCAGATGAAGAGCTGGTTCAGGCTCGAAACACGTGTCAGGCTGTTCCTGTGTTGAATAAATCTTTTGGACTACAAACCCTCATGTGCAATTTTCCTTGGCGCAGTGTGACTGGGACCCGCTCGTGTTTAATTTGAACTTACCTCAGTGGAATTATACTGGCAGTATATCCACACTTCCCAGACACCTGCAGCCTTGTTGCATTTTTTCTGACTGTCTGGATACAAGCGCTGTGGACTCGTGACTTTCTCTGCCAAATTGGTTTCCTATCGTCAGAATATTATATTGAGAGTAAGCTTTTCTAAATTACAAGGAACTGGTGAAGCTGGGGCGCAGTTCCTGAAAATGTCAAAGTTAGGGTGGCCATGCTTTGGGCATCCACTCCAATGCAACCCGCTTTCCGGGGCGAGGGCAGCACCATTCCATGGAAACCACAGGGAGCCTTGGGACTGCGTTTCAGATGTGGCTCGTTTCTGGAGCAGGAATGTTAAATCCTACTCAGAGGAATGAAAACACAAGCAGGAAAGGGGTGCTTGGAAATCCTGCAGGTATTATGAAGTGCAAGCAGTGGGCTTTCCTTTCAAGGGCAATTCTACAGTAACCAAAAACAAGAGGTCTGTCGTAGTAAATGTAGGCAAACGCCTTTTTTCCTGTGGGTTATTTATACACAAATCTTACCCTCATGTACAATGCCAGACCTATTGGCTTTGCCAGTACTTGCCTCACAATCTCCAAGGACGAACAGCCGAGCCATTTTCATACCGCTTCTTGCGTTTCGCATCAGAGTCGGGAAGGCTATATTTCTCCTACTGGACACAAACCTGGGGAATAGGATAGTGAACTGCCGTAAGGACATGTATGAGGAATAGGATAGTGATCTGCTGAGGAACAAATCTGGGGAAGAGGATAGGGATGAACTGAAGGTCATATCTGGGGAAGGGGATAGTGAACTGCAGAAGCACATATCCGAGGAACAGGATAGTGATCTGCTGTGGGACATATCTGGGCAAGAGGATAGTGTTATACTGAAGGTCATATCTGGGGAAGCGAATAGTGAACTGCTGAAGGACATATCTGTTGAAGAGGATAGTGATATACTGAAGGTCATATCTGGAGAAGAGGATAGTGAACTGCTGAAGGACATATCTGTGGAACAGGATAGTGATCTACTGATGGTTGTATCTGGGGAAAAGGATAGTAAACTGTTAAATGTTTTTATTTCAACTTGTGGAGTAACCTCTAATTCTTGTGAACTCCATAGCTAAACTGCCAGCACCCATATTTCGCCTTTGCATTTGATCAGGACTGCTTTTATCCTGCTTTGCCTTCAATCATCCTGACTCCAATTCATAGTGGTGATTTCATTTTTCCCAGCATGCACAATTCATATCCCTTTTTCCTTAAGGCAGTTCTGTTGCTGTTACCTGCTTGATTTCTGGCTCCAGGAGATAATAATGATATTGTGTTCTTAGATAGTGCTTCCTGCCAGACTCCTCCATCTTCTAAGTGCTGCAATAACAGGTCATATATTTACCCCATATCGAATGGTACCTGACGTATTGATCTTCTTGGAAGGACACAAGGCTAAGTTGGCCCTGCCGCAGAATTCGAATGTACAGTGTGCAGCTGCCCCATGCCAATGACCAGGCTTTACCTATGTAGCTATACTGGGATGCTACAGATCCTGTGAGGTTTTGATAAATTCCCCTTAGATAGTACTTTTAGCATCTACTTAAATGGCATAAAAAACGATCTGTCCCTTGTAGCCACCTCTGCTTTCGCCATCCCCTTCGAGCACTTACTCTTTACTCTCTCGACCAACACTGCCCCTATTTTATGCAAGGGAGCAGGGAATGTTCTACCCCCTGTGGCAACCATCACACCAATTCACAAAAATTCTATTTTTATTCCGTCTCTGTTTCTTTCATTGATATTGACAGTGGCGGCCGCGCAAGGAACTACGTTAATAACAGAATGACAACTGCACGGTGTAATGCTCCATCCTGGAAGCATACTTTTACATCGTCAAGTTTTTCCCTGGTCGGCTTAGATCCCTCTGGCCGCCATCCTACCCTTCTTTTAATTACAGTGCGGATAAAAAAGGAGGCCAGGCTTCAGCCTCTTAATGCCTGGATTATGGCCCGCTGTTAGATATAATGCATTCATTCTATAATGAAATAATCCTCAGCGTTCAATAAACATGCTTGGGAGATTAGGCATTAAATTACTAATGGGAGGCATAGATAATGTATGAAACCGAATACGGACGCTGATCTAGTGCGAGCCATCTAAATATAGGAGCGAGTCCGTCCTTCCCGTGATCTGACCTTTGCTCTTGCCTTGAGTGGCTGTTTTTTAAATTTATTTTTATTTAATATTGTGGTACAGTCAAGTATTTGACTTTTCACAAAATACACTTTACAACTTAAAAGATACGTTCATACAACATACAATTTCCTTATTCTGAATTTCAATGTTCAGCCTTCTAATCCTCAAAGGCTGTTCAGACCTTGAGGGAGAGAGCATTTACAGATGCCTATCTCTCGCCTTAGAGCGTGTCACTAACGATGATCTCCGTCGTTTAAAGCGTTGGTAGGTTGTCTCCAAGAAAGGCTCATGGAAACAATAGAATTTGCTTATGTTCCATCTGCTCCCTTGAGCAGAGAGTGGATTCCATATCACCCTAATCACCTTGTGTTACTGCATCACATCCCACCCCTATGGCTGGTGGAACATCCCATGACACGTATTGTAAACCCGCCTCCCCTCCTTCCTACCTCATATGTTACCCACTATGACATGTTTAGTGCTCTGTTGCTTCCTAGCTAGGTTTGCAATATATAAACCCCCAAATCCCTGAATTTTGTATTGTTCATTTATAACGTGCGTAATACCAGCGAGCGCTTTCTAAGCACGGGATCGGTATTCGATCCTGTGTTGCGCTGCGTTACCTTGCTTCCAAGACAAACGTGTTGCCCCTGAGCTATCCTTCTTCCCGAAATGCAATCACAAATATATACATATATGCAGGCATTTGGGTCCAGATAGGGTACCTGGGGTCTTCAATTATAAAGTCAACAATGTGTAGTAGGGGGTGATAAATCTGCAGGCCATTCAGTGGGAGTGGATTGGCAGAATAGGGGACTAATCTGCTCTGACCACAATTCTGCTTGTTAGTGCAGAATTTGGCTTGCCCCTATCCCTGGCCTTACTGATTAGATGGAATTCCGCTCAATCAGAGAGGCCAAAAATTCCAGCCCCTCACGCAATCAGAGGTTTTGGCTAATCAGAGAGCCAGAATTTTGCTCATACTTCAATTGTCTGCAATGCCCTGCATTTCCGCCAATCATTTGGCCAGCACTCTTTGACCACTCTGTTGCAGTACATTCCAGCCCATCAATTAGCTGATATCTAACCAAACAGGTAGGTGAACCCCATAAACCATTGACCACTGGGTTAAGGTATTTCATAACAACAATAAGGCTGGTGTCCCATGGGATGATAACAAAAACAATTAATCAAAACTCACTAATATGGCGATCAAAGGAAAAAAACACAGACTGAGCCCAGAACAAAAACAAAATAATAGCAACAAATTATTTTAATAATAGTACAATGATGATCAAAAACGAATGATGTATTCAAATCATCAATATGTAGAAAACTACACATTCTAAAAAGAGCTCTATCCATGCACATGTGCACAGATCAAAACACAATGCATCCCAGTGATCAATAAAAAAGTTAGGTGTCAATGTTGCTTATCTGCAACAAATAATAAAATAAAATAGCTCCACATATTTAAAAAAACGAGAAAACAATCCAATGCATAATGGATTAGTGAAGTATAATCTATGCTATGGTCTGCTAAGTGATAACTGATAAAGAAGACTATCGCATACCTTCATGATGGCCATATTAGTGAGTTTTGATCAATTGATTTCATATTCATCCCATGCAACACTAATCAATTTGCTGATGGCACGCAATCAGGGAGAAGAATCTGCCTATTCTGCTTCAGCAAAGTCATGTTCACTCAACTCTACTGCAGACTAAGACAGTTCTTGATGTGGCCTTAATCATGTTCACTCAACTCTACTGCAGACTAAGCCAGCTCTTGCATTGGCCTTGATCATGTTCACTCAACTCTACTGCAGACTAAGCCAGCTCTTGCTGTGGCCTTAATCATGTTCACTCAACTCTACTGCAGACTAAGCCAGCTCTCGATGTGGCCTTAATCCTGTTCACTCAACTCTACTGCAGACTAAGCCAGCTCTCGCTGGGGCCTTACTCGTGTCCACTCACCTCTACTGCAGACTAAGCCAGCTCTCGCTGGGGCCTTACTCGTGCCCACTCAACTCTACTGCAGACTAAGCCAGCTCTCGCTGTGGCCTTAATCAAGTTCACTCAACTCTACTGCAGACTAAGACAGCTCTCGCTTGGGCTTAATCATGTTCACTCAACTCTACTGCAGACTAAGCCAGCTCTTGCTGTGGCCTTAATAAAGTTCACTCAACTCTACTGCAGACTAAGCCAGCTCTTGCTGTGGCCTTAATCATGTTCACTCAGCTCTACTGCAGACTAAGCCAGCTCTTGCATTGGCCTTGATCATGTTCACTCAGCTCTACTGCAGACTAAGCCAGCTCTCGCTGTGGCCTTAATCCTGTTCACTCAACTACACTGCAGACTAAACCAGCTCTTGCTGTAGCCTTAATCATGTTCACTCAGCTCTACTGCAGACTAAGCCAGCTCTTGCATTTGCCTTGATAATGTTCACTCAGCTCTGGTGCAGACTAAGCCAGCTCTTGCTGTGGCCTTAATCATGTTCACTCAGCTCTACTGCAGACTAGGCCAGCTCTCGCTGTGGCCTTAATCATGTTCACTCAACTCTACTGCAGACTAAGCCAGCTCTTGCTGTGGCCTTAATAAAGTTCACTCAACTCTACTGCAGACTAAGCCAGCTCTTGCTGTGGCCTTAATCATGTTCACTCAGCTTTACTGCAGACTAAGCCAGCTCTTGCATTGGCCTTGATCATGTTCACTCAGCTCTACTGCAGACTAAGCCAGCTCTCGCTGTGGCCTTAATCCTGTTCACTCAATTCTACTGCAGACTAAGCCAGCTCTTGCTGTAGCCTTAATCATGTTCACTCAGCTCTACTGCAGACTAAGCCAGCTCTTGCATTGGCCTTGATAATGTTCACTCAGCTCTGGTGCAGACTAAGCCAGCTCTTGCTGTGGTCTTAATCATGTTCACTCAGCTCTACTGCAGACTAGGCCAGCTCTCGCTGTGGCCTTAATCCTGTTCTCTCAACTCTACTGCAGACTAAGCCAGCTCTTGCTGTAGCCTTAATCATGTTCACTCAGCTCTACTGCAGACTAAGCCAGCTCTTGCATTGGCCTTGATCATGTTCACTCAGCTCTGCTGCAGACTAAGCCAGCTCTTGCTGTGGCCTTAATCATGTTCACTCAGCTCTACTGCAGACTAAGCCAGCTCTTGCATTGGCCTTGATCATGTTCACTCAGCTCTGCTGCAGACTAAACAAGCTCTTACTGGTTGCCTTAATCCTGTTCACTCAACTCTACTGCAGACTAAGCCAGCTCTTGCTGTGGCCTTACTCATGTCCACTCAACGCTACTGCAGACTAAGCCAGCTCTTGCTTGGCCTTAATCATGTTCACTCAACTCTGCTGCAGACTAAGCCAGCTCTTGCTGTGGCCATAATCATGTTCACTCAATTAATCATGTTGACTCAACTCTGCTGCAGACTAAGCCAGCTCTTGCTGTGGCCTTACTCATGTCCAATCAACTCTACTGCAGACTAAGCCAGCTCTCGCTGTGGCCTCAATCGTGTTCACTCAACTGTACTGCAGACTAAGCCAGCTCTCGCTGTGGCCTTAATCATGTTCACTCAACTCTACTGCAGACTAAGCCAGCTCTTGCATTGGCCTTGATCATGTTCACTCAGCTCTACTGCAGACTAAGCCAGCTCTTGCTCTGGCCTTAATCATGTTCACTCAACTCTACTGCAGACTAAGCCAGCTCTTGCTGTGGCCTTAATCATGTTCACTCAACTCTACTGCAGACTAAGCCAGCTCTCGCTGTGGCCTTAATCCTGTTCACTCAACTCTACTGCAGACTAAGCCAGCTCTCGCTGGGGCCTTACTCGTGTCCACTCAACTCTACTGCAGACTAAGCCAGCTCTCGCTGGGGCCTTACTCGTGCCCACTCAACTCTACTGCAGACTAAGCCAGCTCTCGCTGTGGCCTTAATCAAGTTCACTCAACTCTACTGCAGACTAAGTCAGCTCTCGCTGGGGCCTTAATCGTGTTCACTCAACTCTACTGCAGACTAAGCCAGCTCTCGCTGTGGCCTTAATCATGTTCACTCAACTCTACTGTAGACTAAGCCAGCTCTCGCTGTGGCCTTAATCAAGTTCACTCAACTCTACTGCAGACTAAGCCAGCTCTCACTTGGGCTTAATCATGTTCACTCAACTCTACTGCAGACTAAGCCAGCTCTTGCTGTGGCCTTAATAAAGTTCACTCAACTCTACTGCAGACTAAGCCAGCTCTTGCTGTGGCCTTAATCGTGTTCACTCAGCTCTACTGCAGACTAAGCCAGCTCTTGCATTGGCCTTGATCATGTTCACTCAGCTCTACTGCAGACTAAGCCAGCTCTCGCTGTGGCCTTAATCCTGTTCACTCAACTCTACTGCAGATTAAGCCAGCTCTTGCTGTAGCCTTAATCATGTTCACTCAGCTCTACTGCAGACTAAGCCAGCTCTTGCATTGGCCTTGATAATGTTCACTCAGCTCTGCTGCAGACTAAGCCAGCTCTTGCTGTGGCCTTAATCATGTTCACTCAGCTCTACTGCAGACTAGGCCAGCTCTCGCTATGGCCTTAATCCTGTTCACTCAACTCTACTGCAGACTAAGCCAGCTCTTGCTGTAGCCTTAATCATGTTCACTCAGCTCTACTGCAGACTAAGCCAGCTCTTGCATTGGCCTTGATCATGTTCACTCAGCTCTGCTGCAGACTAAGCCAGCTCTTGCTGTGGCCTTAATCATGTTCACTCAGCTCTACTGCAGACTAAGCCAGCTCTTGCATTGGCCTTGATCATGTTCACTCAGCTCTGCTGCAGACTAAACCAGCTCTTGCTGGTTGCCTTAATCCTGTTCACTCAACTCTACTGCAGACTAAGCCAGCTCTTGCTGTGGCCTTACTCATTCCACTCAACTCCACTGCCGACTAAGCCAGCTCTTGCTTGGCCTTAATCATGTTCACTCAACTCTGCTGCAGACTAAGCCAGCTCTTGCTGTGGCCTTACTCATGTCCACTCAACTCTACTGCAGACTAAGCCAGCTCTTGCTGTGGCCTTAATCATGTTCACTCAGCTCTACTGCAGACTAAGCCAGCTCTTGCATTGGCCTTGATCATGTTCACTCAGCTCTGCTGCAGACTAAACCAGCTCTTGCTGGTTGCCTTAATCCTGTTCACTCAACTCTACTGCAGACTAAGCCAGCTCTTGCTGTGGCCTTACTCATGTCCACTCAACTCTACTGCAGATTAAGCCAGCTCTTGCTGTGGCCTTACTCATGTCCAATCAACTCTACTGCAGACTAAGCCAGCTCTCGCTCTGCCCTTGATCATGTTCACTCAATTCTGCTGCAGACTAAGCCAGCTCTCGCTGTGGCCTCAATCGTGTTAACTCAACTGTACTGCAGACTAAGCCAGCTCTCGCTGTGGCCTTAATCATGTTCACTCAACTCTACTGCAGACTAAGCCAGCTCTTGCATTGGCCTTGATCATGTTCACTCAGCTCTACTGCAGACTAAGCCAGCTCTTGCTCTGGCCTTAATCATGTTCACTCAGCTCTAGTTCACTACGCTCTACTGCAGACTAAGCCAGCTCTTGTGGTTTGCCTTAATCATGTTCACTCAACTCTACTGCAGACTAAGCCAGCTCTCGTTTGGGCTTAATCATGTTCACTCACCTCTACTGCAGACTAAGCCAGCTCTTGCTGTGGCCTTAATCAAGTTCACTCAACTCTACCATGTTCACTCAGCTCTACTGCAGACTAAGCCAGCTCTTGCATTGGCCTTGATCATGTTCACTCAGCTCTACTGCAGAGTAAGCCAGTTCTCACTGTGGCCTTAATCCTGTTCACTCAACTCTCCTGCAGAGTAGGCCAGCTCTCGCTGTGGCCTTAATCCTGTTCACTCAACTCTACTGCAGACTAAGCCAGCTCTCGCTGTGGCCTTAATCTAGTTCACTTCTACTGCAGACTAAGCCAGCTCTTGCTGTGGCCTTAATCATGTTCACTCAGCTCTACTGCAGACTAAGCCAGCTCTTGCTGTGGCCTTAATCATGTTCACT
This sequence comes from Ambystoma mexicanum, assembly GCF_040938575.1. Lineage (NCBI taxonomy): Eukaryota > Metazoa > Chordata > Amphibia > Caudata > Ambystomatidae > Ambystoma > Ambystoma mexicanum. The sequence continues at coordinate 1,503,719,792 of NC_090932.1, read as the reverse complement.
CAGCTCTACTGCAGACTAAGCCAGCTCTTGCATTGGCCTTGATCATGTTCACTCAGCTCTCCTGCAGACTAAACCAGCTCTTGCTGGTTGCCTTAATCCTGTTCACTCAACTCTACTGCAGACTAAGCCAGCTCTTGCTGTGGCCTTACTCATGTCCACTCAACTCTACTGCAGACTAAGCCAGCTCTTGCTGTGGCCATAATCATGTTCACTCAATTAATCATGTTGACTCAACTCTGCTGCAGACTAAGCCAGCTCTTGCTGTGGCCTTACTCATGTCCACTCAACTCTACTGCAGACTAAGCCAGCTCTCGCTCTGCCCTTGATCATGTTCACTCAATTCTGCTGCAGACTAAGCCAGCTCTCGCTGTGGCCTCAATCGTGTTCACCCAACTCCACTGTAGACTAATCCAGCTCGCGCGGTGGCCTTAATCGTGTTCACTCAACTGTACTGCAGACTAAGCCAGCTCTCGCTGTGGCCTTAATTGTGTTCACTCAACTCTACTGCAGACTAAGCCAGCTCTTGCATTGGCCTTCATCATGTTCACTCAGCTCTACTGCAGACTCGGCCAGCTCTTGCTCTGGCCTTAATCATGTTCATTCAGCTCTAGTTCACTACGCTCTACTGCAGACTAAACCAGCTCTTGCTGTGGCCTTAATCATGTTCACTCAATCATGTTCACGTAACTCTGCTGCAGACGAAGCCAGCTCTAGCTATGGCCTTAATCATGTTCACTCACCTGTGCTGCAGACTAAGCCAGCTCTTCCTGTGGCCTTACTCATGTCCACTCAACTCCACTGCAGACTAAGCCAGCTCTTGCTGTGGCCTTACTCATGTCCACTCAACTCTACTGCAGACTAAGCCAGCTCTCGCTGTGCCCTTGATCATGTTCACTCAATTCTGCTGCAGACTAAGCCAGCTGTCGCTGTGGCCTTAATCCTGTTCACTCAACTCCACTGTAGACTAATCCAGCTCTCGCTGTGGCCTTAATCGTGTTCACTCAACTGTACTGCAGACTAAGCCAGCTCTCGCTGTGGCCTTAATCGTGTTCACTCAACTCTACTGCAGACTAAGCCAGCTCTTGCATTGGCCTTGATCATGTTCACTCAGCTCTACTGCAGACTAAGCCAGCTCTTGCTCTGGCCTTAATCATGTTCACTCAGCTCTAGTTCACTCCGCTCTACTGCTCACGAAACCAGCTGTTGCTGTGGCCTTAATCATGTTTACTCAATTAATCATGTTCACTCACCTGTGCTGCAGACTAAGCCAGCTCTTGCTGTGGCCTTAATCATGTTCACTCAATTCTGATGCAGGCTAAGCCAGCTCTTGCATTGGCCTTGATCATGTTCACTCAGCTCTCCTGCAGACTAAGCCAGCTCTTGCTGTGGCCTTAATCATGTTCACTCAGCTCTACTGCAGACTAGACCAGCTCTCGCTGTGGCCTTAATCCTGTTCACTCAACTCTACTGCAGACTAAGCCAGCTCTTGTGCAGCCTTAATCATGTTCACTCAGCTCTACTGCAGACTAAGCCAGCTCTTGCATTGGCCTTGATCATGTTCACTCAGCTCTGCTGCAGACTAAGCCAGCTCTTGTTGTGGCCTTAATCATCTTCACTCAGCTCTACTGCAGACTAAGCCAGCTCTTGCATTGGCCTTGATCATGTTCACTCAGCTCTGCTGCAGACTAAACCAGCTCTTGCTGGTTGCCTTAATCCTGTTCACTCAACTCTACTGCAGACTACGCCAGCTCTTGCTGTGGCCTTACTCATGTCCACTCACGTCTACTGCAGACTAAGCCAGCTCTTGCTGTGGCCTTAATCATGTTCACTCGACTCTGCTGCAGACTAAGCCAGCTCTTGCTGTGGCCGTAATCATGTTCACTCAATTAATCATGTTGACCCAACTCTGCTGCAGACTAAGCCAGCTCTTGCTGTGGTCTTACTCATGTCCACTCAACTCTACTGCAGACTAAGCCAGCTCTCGCTCTGCCCTTGATCATGTTCACTCAATTCTGCTGCAGACTAAGCCAGCTCTCGCTGTGGCCTCAATCGCGTTCACCCAACTCCACTGTAGACCAATCCAGCTCTCGCTGTGGCCTTAATCGTGTTCACTCAACTGTACTGCAGACTAAGCCAGCTCTCGCTGTGGCCTTAATCGTGTTCACTCAACTCTACTGCAGACTAAGCCAGCTCTTGCATTGGCCTTGATCATGTTCACTCAGCTCTACTGCAGACTAAGCCAGCTCTTGCTCTGGCCTTAATCATGTTCACTCAGCTCTAGTTCACTATGCTCTACTGCAGACTAAGCCAGCTCTTGTGGTTTGCCTTAATCATGTTCACTCAGCTCTACTGCAGACTAGGCCAGCTCTTGCTGTGGCCTTAATCATGTTCACTCAACTCTACTGCAGACTAAGCCAGCTCTCGCTGTGGCCTTAATCATGTTCACTCAACTCTACTGTAGACTAAGCCAGCTCTCGCTGTGGCCTTAATCAAGTTCACTCAACTCTACTGCAGACTAAGCCAGCTCTCGCTTGGGCTTAATCATGTTCACTCAACTCTACTGCAGACTAAGCCAGCTCTTGCTGTGGCCTTAATAAAGTTCACTCAACTCTACTGCAGACTAAGCCAGCTCTTGCTGTGGCCTTAATCAAGTTCACTCAACTTAGACTAAGCCAGCTCTTGCTGTGGCCTTAATCATGTTCACTCAGCTCTACTGCAGACTAAGCCAGCTCTTGCATTGGCCTTGATCATGTTCACTCAGCTCTACTGCAGAGTAAGCCAGCTCTCGCTGTGGCCTTAATCCTGTTCACTCAACTCTCCTGCAGAGTAGGCCAGCTCTCGCTGTGGCCTTAATCCTGTTCACTCAACTCTACTGCAGACTAAGCCAGCTCTCGCTGTGGCCTTAATCTAGTTCACTTCTACTGCAGACTAAGCCAGCTCTTGCTGTGGCCTTAATCATGTTCACTCAGCTCTACTGTAGACTAAGCCAGCTCTTGCATTGGCCTTGATCATTTTCACTCAGCTCTGCTGCAGACTGAGCCAGCTCTTGCTGTGGCCTTAATCATGTTCACTCAGCTCTACTGCAGACTAAGCCAGCTCTTGCATTGGCCTTGATAATGTTCACTCAGCTCTGCTGCAGACTAAGCCAGCTCTTGCTGTGGCCTTAATCATGTTCACTCAGCTCTACTGCAGACTAGGCCAGCTCTCGCTATGGCCTTAATCCTGTTCACTCAACTCTACTGCAGACTAAGCCAGCTCTTGCTGTAGCCTTAATCATGTTCACTCAGCTCTACTGCAGACTAAGCCAGCTCTTGCATTGGCCTTGATCATGTTCACTCAGCTCTGCTGCAGACTAAGCCAGCTCTTGCTGTGGCCTTAATCATGTTCACTCAGCTCTACTGCAGACTAAGCCAGCTCTTGCATTGGCCTTGATCATGTTCACTCAGCTCTGCTGCAGACTAAACCAGCTCTTGCTGGTTGCCTTAATCCTGTTCACTCAACTCTACTGCAGACTAAGCCAGCTCTTGCTGTGGCCTTACTCATTCCACTCAACTCCACTGCCGACTAAGCCAGCTCTTGCTTGGCCTTAATCATGTTCACTCAACTCTGCTGCAGACTAAGCCAGCTCTTGCTGTGGCCTTACTCATGTCCACTCAACTCTACTGCAGACTAAGCCAGCTCTTGCTGTGGCCTTAATCATGTTCACTCAGCTCTACTGCAGACTAAGCCAGCTCTTGCATTGGCCTTGATCATGTTCACTCAGCTCTGCTGCAGACTAAACCAGCTCTTGCTGGTTGCCTTAATCCTGTTCACTCAACTCTACTGCAGACTAAGCCAGCTCTTGCTGTGGCCTTACTCATGTCCACTCAACTCTACTGCAGATTAAGCCAGCTCTTGCTGTGGCCTTACTCATGTCCAATCAACTCTACTGCAGACTAAGCCAGCTCTCGCTCTGCCCTTGATCATGTTCACTCAATTCTGCTGCAGACTAAGCCAGCTCTCGCTGTGGCCTCAATCGTGTTAACTCAACTGTACTGCAGACTAAGCCAGCTCTCGCTGTGGCCTTAATCATGTTCACTCAACTCTACTGCAGACTAAGCCAGCTCTTGCATTGGCCTTGATCATGTTCACTCAGCTCTACTGCAGACTAAGCCAGCTCTTGCTCTGGCCTTAATCATGTTCACTCAGCTCTAGTTCACTACGCTCTACTGCAGACTAAGCCAGCTCTTGTGGTTTGCCTTAATCATGTTCACTCAACTCTACTGCAGACTAAGCCAGCTCTCGCTTGGGCTTAATCATGTTCACTCACCTCTACTGCAGACTAAGCCAGCTCTTGCTGTGGCCTTAATCAAGTTCACTCAACTCTACCATGTTCACTCAGCTCTACTGCAGACTAAGCCAGCTCTTGCATTGGCCTTGATCATGTTCACTCAGCTCTACTGCAGAGTAAGCCAGTTCTCACTGTGGCCTTAATCCTGTTCACTCAACTCTCCTGCAGAGTAGGCCAGCTCTCGCTGTGGCCTTAATCCTGTTCACTCAACTCTACTGCAGACTAAGCCAGCTCTCGCTGTGGCCTTAATCTAGTTCACTTCTACTGCAGACTAAGCCAGCTCTTGCTGTGGCCTTAATCATGTTCACTCAGCTCTACTGCAGACTAAGCCAGCTCTTGCTGTGGCCTTAATCATGTTCACTCAGCTCTACTGCAGACTAAGCCAGCTCTTGCATTGGCCTTGATCATGTTCACTCGGCTCTCCTGCAGACTAAACCAGCTCTTGCTGGTTGCCTTAATCCTGTTCACTCAACTCTACTGCAGACTAAGCCAGCTCTTGCTGTGGCCTTACTCATGTCCACTCAACTCTACTGCAGACTAAGCCAGCTCTTGCTGTGGCCATAATCATGTTCACTCAATTAATCATGTTGACTCAACTCTGCTGCAGACTAAGCCAGCTCTTGCTGTGGCCTTACTCATGTCCACTCAACTCTACTGCAGACTAAGCCAGCTCTCGCTCTGCCCTTGATCATGTTCACTCAATTCTGCTGCAGACTAAGCCAGCTCTCGCTGTGGCCTCAATCGTGTTCACCCAACTCCACTGTAGACTAATCCAGCTCGCGCTGTGGCCTTAATCGTGTTCACTCAACTGTACTGCAGACTAAGCCAGCTCTCGCTGTGGCCTTAATTGTGTTCACTCAACTCTACTGCAGACTAAGCCAGCTCTTGCATTGGCCTTCATCATGTTCACTCAGCTCTACTGCAGACTCGGCCAGCTCTTGCTCTGGCCTTAATCATGTTCATTCAGCTCTAGTTCACTACGCTCTACTGCAGACTAAACCAGCTCTTGCTGTGGCCTTAATCATGTTCACTCAATCATGTTCACGTAACTCTGCTGCAGACGAAGCCAGCTCTAGCTATGGCCTTAATCATGTTCACTCACCTGTGCTGCAGACTAAGCCAGCTCTTCCTGTGGCCTTACTCATGTCCACTCAACTCCACTGCAGACTAAGCCAACTCTTGCTGTGGCCTTACTCATGTCCACTCAACTCTACTGCAGACTAAGCCAGCTCTCGCTGTGCCCTTGATCATGTTCACTCAATTCTGCTGCAGACTAAGCCAGCTGTCGCTGTGGCCTTAATCCTGTTCACTCAACTCCACTGTAGACTAATCCAGCTCTCGCTGTGGCCTTAATCGTGTTCACTCAACTGTACTGCAGACTAAGCCAGCTCTCGCTGTGGCCTTAATCGTGTTCACTCAACTCTACTGCAGACTAAGCCAGCTCTTGCATTGGCCTTGATCATGTTCACTCAGCTCTACTGCAGACTAAGCCAGCTCTTGCTCTGGCCTTAATCATGTTCACTCAGCTCTAGTTCACTCCGCTCTACTGCTCACGAAACCAGCTGTTGCTGTGGCCTTAATCATGTTTACTCAATTAATCATGTTCACTCACCTGTGCTGCAGACTAAGCCAGCTCTTGCTGTGGCCTTAATCATGTTCACTCAATTCTGCTGCAGGCCAAGCCAGCTCTTGCATTGGCCTTGATCATGTTCACTCAGCTCTGCTGCAGACTAAGCCAGCTCTTGCTGTGGCCTTAATCATGTTCACTCAGCTCTACTGCAGACTAGACCAGCTCTCGCTGTGGCCTTAATCCTGTTCACTCAACTCTACTGCAGACTAAGCCAGCTCTTGTGCAGCCTTAATCATGTTCACTCAGCTCTACTGCAGACTAAGCCAGCTCTTGCATTGGCCTTGATCATGTTCACTCAGCTCTGCTGCAGACTAAGCCAGCTCTTGTTGTGGCCTTAATCATCTTCACTCAGCTCTACTGCAGACTAAGCCAGCTCTTGCATTGGCCTTGATCATGTTCACTCAGCTCTGCTGCAGACTAAACCAGCTCTTGCTGGTTGCCTTAATCCTGTTCACTCAACTCTACTGCAGACTACGCCAGCTCTTGCTGTGGCCTTACTCATGTCCACTCACCTCTACTGCAGACTAAGCCAGCTCTTGCTGTGGCCTTAATCATGTTCACTCGACTCTGCTGCAGACTAAGCCAGCTCTTGCTGTGGCCGTAATCATGTTCACTCAATTAATCATGTTGACCCAACTCTGCTGCAGACTAAGCCAGCTCTTGCTGTGGTCTTACTCATGTCCACTCAACTCTACTGCAGACTAAGCCAGCTCTCGCTCTGCCCTTGATCATGTTCACTCAATTCTGCTGCAGACTAAGCCAGCTCTCGCTGTAGCCTCAATCGCGTTCACCCAACTCCACTGTAGACCAATCCAGCTCTCGCTGTGGCCTTAATCGTGTTCACTCAACTGTACTGCAGACTAAGCCAGCTCTCGCTGTGGCCTTAATCGTGTTCACTCAACTCTACTGCAGACTAAGCCAGCTCTTGCATTGGCCTTGATCATGTTCACTCAGCTCTACTGCAGACTAAGCCAGCTCTTGCTCTGGCCTTAATCATGTTCACTCAGCTCTAGTTCACTATGCTCTACTGCAGACTAAGCCAGCTCTTGTGGTTTGCCTTAATCATGTTCACTCAGCTCTACTGCAGACTAGGCCAGCTCTTGCTGTGGCCTTAATCATGTTCACTCAACTCTACTGCAGACTAAGCCAGCTCTCGCTGTGGCCTTAATCATGTTCACTCAACTCTACTGTAGACTAAGCCAGCTCTCGCTGTGGCCTTAATCAAGTTCACTCAACTCTACTGCAGACTAAGCCAGCTCTCGCTTGGGCTTAATCATGTTCACTCAACTCTACTGCAGACTAAGCCAGCTCTTGCTGTGGCCTTAATAAAGTTCACTCAACTCTACTGCAGACTAAGCCAGCTCTTGCTGTGGCCTTAATCAAGTTCACTCAACTTAGACTAAGCCAGCTCTTGCTGTGGCCTTAATCATGTTCACTCAGCTCTACTGCAGAGTAAGCCAGCTCTCGCTGTGGCCTTAATCCTGTTCACTCAACTCTCCTGCAGAGTAGGCCAGCTCTCGCTGTGGCCTTAATCCTGTTCACTCAACTCTACTGCAGACTAAGCCAGCTCTCGCTGTGGCCTTAATCTAGTTCACTTCTACTGCAGACTAAGCCAGCTCTTGCTGTGGCCTTAATCATGTTCACTCAGCTCTACTGTAGACTAAGCCAGCTCTTGCATTGGCCTTGATCATTTTCACTCAGCTCTGCTGCAGACTGAGCCAGCTCTTGCTGTGGCCTTAATCATGTTCACTCAGCTCTACTGCAGACTAAGCCAGCTCTTGCATTGGCCTTGATCATGTTCACTCAGCTCTGCTGCAGACTAAACCAGCTCTTGCTGGTTGCCTTAATCCTGTTCACTCAACTCTACTGCAGACTAAGCCAGCTCTTGCTGTGGCCTTACTCATGTCCACTCAACTCTACTGCAGACTAAGCCAGCTCTTGCTGTGGCCATAATCATGTTCACTCAATTAATCATGTTGACTCAACTCTGCTGCAGACTAAGCCAGCTCTTGCTGTGGCCTTACTCATGTCCACTCAACTCTACTGCAGACTAAGCCAGCTCTCGCTCTGCCCTTGATCATGTTCACTCAATTCTGCTGTAGACTAAGCCAGCTCTCGCTGTGGCCTCAATCGTGTTCACCCAACTCCACTGTAGACTAATCCAGCTCTCGCTGTGGCCTTAATCGTGTTCACTCAACTGTACTGCAGACTAAGCCAGCTCTCGCTGTGGCCTTAATCATGTTCACTCAATTCTACTGCAGACTAAGCCAGCTCTTGCATTGGCCTTGATCATGTTCACTCAGCTCTACTGCAGACTAAGCCAGCTCTTGCTCTGGCCTTAATCATGTTCATTCAGCTCTAGTTTACTACGCTCTACTGCAGACTCAGCCAGCTCTTGTGGTTTGCCTTAATCATGTTCAATCAGCTCTACTGCACACTAAACCAGCTCTTGCTGTGGCCTTAATCATGTTCACTCAATTAATCATGTTCACTCACCTGTGCTGCAGACTAAGCCAGCTCTTGCTGTGGCCTTAATCGTGTTCACTCAACTCTACTGCAGACTAAACCAGCTCTCGCTGGGGCCTTAATCGTGTTCACTCAACTCTACCGCAGACTAAGACAGCTCTCGCTGTGGCCTTAATCGTGTTCACTCAACTCTACTGCAGACTAAGCCAGCTCTCGCTGTGGCCTTAATCGTGTTCACTCAACTCTACCGCAGACTAAGCCAGCTCTCGCTGTGGCCTTAATCATGTTCACTCAACTCTGCTGCAAACTAAGCCAGCTCCTGCTGTGGCCTTAATCATGTCCACTTAACTCTACTGCAGACTAAGCCAGTTCTTGATGTGGCCTTAATCGGTTCACTCAACTCTGCTGCAGACTAAGCCAGCTCTCGCTGTGGCCTTAATCGTGTTCACTCATTTCTCCTGCAGACTAAGCCAGCTCTCGCTGTAGCCGTAATGTTGTTCACTCAACTCTACTGCAGACTAAGCCAGCTCTCGCTGGGGCCTTAATCGTGTTCACTCAACTCTACTGCAGACTAAGCCAGCTCTCGCTGTGGCCTTAATCGTGTTCACTCAACTCTACTGCAGACTAAGCCAGCTCTTGCTCTGGCCTAAATCATGTTCACTCAGCTCTAGTTCACTCCGCTCTACTGCAGACTAAGCCAGCTCTTGTGGTTTGCCTTAATCATGTTCACTCAGCTCTACTGCACACTAAACCAACTCTTGCTGTGGCCTTAATCATGTTCACTCAATTAATCATGTTCACTCAACTCTGCTGCAGACTAAGCCAGCTCTTGCTGTGGCCTTAATCATGTTCACTCACCTGTGCTGCAGACTAAGCCAGCTCTCGCTGTGCCCTTAATCATGTTCACTCAATTCTGCTGCAGACTAAGCCAGCTCTCGCTGTAGCCTTAATGTTGTTCACTCAACTCTACTGCAGACTAAGCCAGCTCTCGCTGGGGCCTTAATCGTGTTCACTCAACTCTACTGCAGACTAAGCCAGCTCTCACTGGGGCCTTAATCGTGTTCACTCAACTCTACTGCAGACTAAGCCAGCTCTCGCTGTGGCCTTAATGGTGTTCACTCAACTCTACTGCAGACTAAGCCAGCTCTCGCTGTGGCCTTAATCATGTCCATTCAACTCTACTGCAGACTAAGCCAGTTCTTGATGTGGCCTTAATCATCTTCACTCAACTCTGCAGCAGACTAAGCCAGCTCTTGCTGTGGCCTTAATAATGTTCACTCAACTCTGCTGCAGACTAAGCCAGCTCTTATTGTGGCCTTCACTGATTCAGGCCTTTTTTCGAACCTCAAAATGTTCCTTCAGATTCACATGCAAACGGTACATGGGGACTCTACTTAAAGCATGCAATGGCAACATGGATTCAAGGGGGAGGGAATGGGTCCTCCCACATGTCCATGGGCTTTCTGAAATGCAAGATGGGATGGTAGTAGGCTTTAATGTAACCTGAGGCCAGCTCCTTCTAACCCACATGACCGCCAACACATGGTCCAATCACAGAGCAGCCCACACCTCACTGTACAGATGTCATCCAATCACAGAGCAGCCCACACCTCACTGCACAGATGTCATCTATCTTCTTAAGCACCTTCCAAGGGGAGGGGGCACCCTATTATATAAAGGAGCCAGTTCAGTCTGCCAGTGTGTGGCGTTCGAGTAGGAATATGTGGAAGGATTTGTCAGAGTGTTTGAGAGAGAGTGCCGAGAGGAGAGCTGGTGGAGAGAGTTGGCGGCTGGAGGAAATGTTTTAGGGAGGTTGGAGGAGGACTGGGTAACGTCTAGACACAGAGATCGAGAAGTTTTGGGCAGAAGAATCGTCAGTAGTAAAGGAGGCAAAGTATAGGACGAGTAAAATCATTAACAACTGTGGTGAAGGAGTGAGAAAAGACATAGGGCTACAGCTACTGTACCTGAAGAGGTGGGGTGAGAACAGGTACCCCTACTACAGAGAAAGAGGCTAGCTAGGTTCCAGTCGGCCAGGTTAGTGTAGAGCAGAATCTAAAGACAACAGGAAGAGGTATGAGATTATGATGGGTAGTTAGAAAAGGGGTGTCCGGGCCCGGACCTCCAAGCAGGGATGTAGACAGTGGAGAAAGAGCATCCCAAGCCCACCCAAAAATGAGACCTTGGAAGAGTGATGGAGTATTGAAGAGATTTACCCGCTGCCTCAACTTCTTTGAAGAGGACTTCAGACTTTGCAAGCCTACCCTGCAGAGGGTTCCCGGACCCTGAAAACCTGCAACTTGATGACGAAGACAAGGGTCATGATTGGACATTTGAACTGAGCTGGACAAGCCCATTTCCTGGAACTTTGTAAGAGACTTTCTATTTAGATTATGATCTGTGAGCGGAGAAGCATCCTATTATTTCTTTGCTGCTGTGAGAATAAAACTCTAGTTTGTTAAAAACCATGTCCCGGTGTCAGCCTCTCTGTGCACCCCACTCGGTCACCCTGTCACAACAGGCCAAATGCCAAGTGTATCTTTTGTTAAAATTCTGTGTCTGTGGATTCTTTACTGGTATACTTACACAGAACAAAAACAGTTCTGCAATGAGAAACTCTTAGGTACATACACAAATCTAGGTCAAAATTGGCACTTTATCTGGATAAAGGTCTCTGATGGAGGCTCTGCCCATCTCCACAGTGCAGCCATTCGCATATATTCACTCACTGCATACACCATGGGAGGAGCCTCTACGTTGGCCCACATAGACCTTTATTCTGATAAAGTACCAATTCTGACCTAGCTTTGTGTATAGTGATATAGTTTAACATTGAGATATTTATTAAAGGGTATGGTGTAATGTACAGTCAAGTTGTCTTGAATAGCAGCACCCTCTGCCATTTTTGTTGGCAGCATTGCTGCAAATGGCTCTGTAAGAAAAGAGGGATTGGGTGTTAGCGGGACAGAGGGAGAGGCAAAGATGAAACCAGTGTGGCTGATGGATGCAGGTTGGAAGTACCGGAATCCTGTGTGCAGAATTGCTTCCAAGTGTTTGTCAGTGACACTTGGGAATATGTTATCTGAAGGGGAGAGCTGGAGATCTGACAGGTAAGCCACTAGTAGGGGGATAAGGGGGGGGGGGGTTATAGGGATAGAGAAGAGAGCTTAGTCATAGCTCAATTAATGTTCAAGTGGTAATGGCTAGATCTGAGTGGCTATCTGTGGGGGATTTGTGTGTGTAGTGTAAGGTGGTAGGAGATTTTAGAGAGGAGAGTGCAAGTCAAGCAGATGAGGGGAGTAGGAAAACAAGGGGTGCAGTTAGTGATGGAATAAGAAATGTTGGGCATTATCGTGGAGCAAGTTAATTGGCAACATCCAGTGAAATTATTGGGATGGACTGCTAGTTGTTTGTGGTACTATTTGTTCAATACCAATTTAGCTGCGTGGAATTTGACCCAAGTTAGTCCATTTTCCAATTGTCTTTGTTGGTGAGTTCCTGGTAATTTCCTATAGTATAGCTAGTGGGTGTCTTCCATTGGCTCGAGTAGGTGGCTAGTTGGATGAGGTTTCGGTGCTGGTATTGCGCTGGAGGTAGTTGAAGAGCCAGGGTTTTTGGCTGTTTTCTAAGGGCCAGGTGGTATTCTGTATGGAAGAGTTTGTGCAGAGAGTTCCAGCATTTGGTTGCTAGGATGAAGGAGGATGATTGTCCATGCAGTTTCCGGTTGAAGCGTGGCCCCCTTATTAGAGCCTCGTTTCTGGATCTGAGGCTTCTTGGTGGTATGTAGAGTGTGCATTTTGGATTTAGGGCCCCTGCCATGGTAGGAGCAGTGAACGATGCATAGAGTTTGGAAATGAATCCTCAATGGGAGCCAACTGGAGTTTGGGGAATACGGTTATCCTTACTAGTAGTCTGGCTGGTGCATTTTGGACTCTTTGTAGTCTGCTGAGTAGGTAGTCCAGGAGTCCAAGGTAAAGGCTGTTGGCATAGTCATGTTTTGATTGTACCAATGCAATAAATCTATGCTTCTGTGAATGAAGGAGAGGTAAGGCATGATGTGTTGGAGTAGCTCCTTACAATGGCTTTAAACTGTGGTTCCAATGTAAGATCACTGTCCATTGTGATCCCTAGGCACCTCAAATTTGAAGTAGGCAATGGGCATGAGCCTGTTGTGTCTGACCAGGGAACTGGTGTGGGGTTAGGTGGTGTCACTGCAGATTAGGAACTCTGTTTTGGTTAGATTGAGCCTAAGTCTGTTTGAGGCCAGCCAAGAGTGCACATGAGTACATTTTGTGCTGAAGTCTGACATATCTGTTGTTGAGTCATTTGTGTTGCTCCGTCACCTAGTTGAAGCATGTGAGTCCTCTCCTCTCTTACTAATGAGATCCAGTAGCGCAGTTATGTGTATGTTAAGAAGAAGAGACAAGAAGCTGGATACTTGGAGTACTAGGCAGGTCAAGTTGCGAGGGCGGGACCTGAAAAGGACAATGAGTGTCCTCAGCCAGGAATGATGCAATCCAGCAAAGGGTGGTTCCCTTTGCTCCACTGTCCTTTGGTCTTTTCAGTAACATATCATGACTATTGCTGTTGAAGGTGGCCCACATGTCACGTAGGATGAGTGCACTGGGTTTATTCGTTGTCTGCGTTGTTCTTTAGTCTGTCCCATACTGAGCATGAAAGGGATTATGTTCCTTTCTCTGGCCTGGATCCGTGCGGTGGCTGGTGTAGGAGGTTGTTCTTTTTGATGGATTCCCATAGCTGTTAGTAATTGAATTGAATTGATTTTTTGTTTGTATAGCGCCTATACACAATGTGTTTCAAAGCGCTTCAAGGAGGGAGGGAACATGGGAAAATACAGTTACATTCTTATAGGTCCTTGAAACAAATTAGAATGGGAAAAATAGAACTATCATAATCAGCCTGGCGACATTTCTGATAGTGCAAGTGCAATGAACAGTTAAGGGGAGAAAAGCAGGGGAAGAAGGAGGAGACAAACAAGCAGTAACATTACTATGCCTGATGACAATTGTTGTAGTGCATGAGTTAAAGGAGGAGGTGGAGGAGGGGGAGGGGAGAGAGTGAGGAGGAGAGAAAACAAACAGGAGACTAACATAGAAGGTCGGACGACGATCCAGAGTAGTCTAGGCGGGAGTGGGAGAAGAGGGCAAGGAGGGAGAGGGGGACAGACGAGCTGCTAACAGAGGTCATGGGGCAACTGATAGGAGTAAGTGCTATGAGAGGGGAAAGTGGCTGCAAGACAGGAGGAGGGGTGAAGGAGAGGGGGGAGGAGAAGGGGAAACTTGGCTGTAAAACGGGCAGCAATGATTACTATGCCTGACGGCAATTGGGGTAATGCCAGACTTTCCGGTGATTGGATTTTGGTGATGAAAGGCGTTTTTTTTAATTGGGCAGCAGTTGTGTGGGTCATTTGGGTTTGCTGTGGGTTGTTTAGGTGAGTTTTGACAAAGGCTGCTTTGAGGGTAAGCAGGCCGGCCCCTTGCTTGGTGGGTGTGTCTTTTTTAAAGGTCTCGATTAATCGGCTGCCCGAGGCGAGCACAGATGTCTTAAGTAATGAGGTAAATAAATGAATCCGTTATGAAGGGTGAACAAAGTCGGATGATAGAATGTAGGGAGGAGGAGATTGGATAGGTGTCACCCCCCTCCAATCCAAAATGAAGAACACTCCATAGAAAGAGAGACGCAAACAGGTTGTTCCCACTATGGTGGGAACGCAGTGTACATGGGACTGCATAACATTACACGTTTTACCCAGCTTGATTCAGCAATTAAGCAAGACCGCCTAACCAGGTACTCACTCCATTGTCAAGGCTATGCACAATTAGAGCATTGCCCATCTCCACGATGCCCAATAAGGAGGCAGTGCCAGATTCCATGATGTCCAGTTAGGAAAGCATTGCAAGGTTCCATTACACCCAATTAGGACAACCATAAAAGGTTCCATTATGTCCACACAGAAAGTCCAGATGCCAATAGGCCAGGTTTATTATATGCAAAGGTGATTCAAATATGCCGAGCTGGCTCAATAAGGCCACATGCCATTATTTGTAGTCATCACAGTAAAGCAAGATATAGTGATGGCCACCAGCACAGTAAGTCCAGAGTTCTGTTGCCAAGTAAAATAAAAAAAATGGAAAGGTTATATTTTTCGTTTTTCTGCACTATTAATTCCATATTGTTTATTCATCATCTACACTAATAACTTATGTATCCCGTCAGTGTCATTGTTTTATTGGACTGTAATTTCATGCAGAGCCATGCGCCACAGCACATCGTTTAGCATGCAACCCTACGATGCAAATTTGTCCGTAACGATCCCAGGGGTAGTCTTTCGCGTTCAGCGCATAAATAATTTGCGTATGACTGCTTGCCGGGAACGGATATTTCGGAGGGCATTTGTCAAGCTTCCCCGTGTGCATCTCGGTGTCACCGATTACTTTTTCGTTTTTGGATGGAATCAAATGTGTGTAATCATTGCAACGAGCAACAGTGATCCATCCGACCGGCGGGGCGCAGACGGATGATTTTCGGCAGAGTTTCCATTGCTGTGTTTTGAGCAGAGGTGTTGCTAGGTTTGGAAAAGATCCAGGACTACGGTAATGTCGGGACTGGCAGGACCGTTTGGTTGCAATCCGTGAGCTTCTACCCGGGGCTACAACCAAAAGACCCGGGGCTATAGCCCCCTCATCTCCCCCTCTCCCAACGCCTCTGGTTTTGAGCATTAATCAAATTGAAAGAGCATTCTAGAAACATGTCAGCTATTCCTTTCACTCTTGCGGTTCATGCTTAAGCGCAATGTGCGCGATTTGCATGGCCTATTAGCACTGTCAGCTGTCGCCGCTTTATTAGCTGGATGTGCAGTGTTCGCGGTATTGACTGGTTCAGTAGTGTTTTTTTGCTGGTTGTTGGTTTCCCTCCCGATGTGTGTCCGTATGTGTGTGATGAGTGTGGGGCTCTGTAAAACAGTGGTCTTCAAACTGTGGGGCTGGCCCCCTGGAGGGGCCTGAAGGTGCAGACTCTTTAACATGAGATTAAGATGACTGTTTTAAGGTGATTGCTTTTAATAGAAAATATACTATATTTTAAAGAGCCTGGGGTCCCCCTGGACATCCTCTGGGCTCCATGGCAGGGGGCCAACCCCTATGTGGGGGCCCCAGAAACAATCTTTTTACACACAAGGGGGGCTCGGTATGAAAAGGTTTGAAGACCACTGCTCTCAAGAGAGTGGCTGCCAGGAGTAGAAGCCACCTTCAGCACCTGGTTCTGAAGGTGCTCTGTAATCAGGGAGGTGGCGCGCATGGGGTTCACCAGGCTGTGGGCATCTGCATCGGTTTGCTCAAGTACAATAAGTGTGCAATGCATATATTGGGCAGAAGAACATGAGGTTCGAAATGGTAAACATCAGCACACAGGTGTGAGCTGCAACAAGACAGGGTTTTAAACATGCTGCAGACATGCACGTTTAAAAGCCTTGGCGTGACGTTGCAGCTCACACATGTGTGCTGCTTGTTGACCATCGTTAACTCCTGGACATAGAAGGGCAGTGATCGGGCGGGGTGTGACTGGCTGTGGATGCTCCTGGGGGTGCGTTTGGGGGCTGGCGCGCGTGGGAGCAGGCTGGTAGAGCCGGGAGAGAAGGGTGCTTCTTTTTTGTACAGGACCGCCCTGTGTTTGCTGAACGGCCGGGACATCTATAGTCTGCCCGGTGTTTCACCTCAGGGCGAAGGCATGACGCAGTAAACATTGAATCAGTGATGCGTGCAACGGGCAGGTGTGGCCGGCACCGCACCCGCCAGGGTATGTGCACACATCACGGAGGTCTTCATTATAATACTTAAAAGTGACAAAGCCGAGAGGCAGAGGAAAGATATTTTTAGGAAATCTGGTTTATGAAATCCTGGTCTCTGCACCCGATGAGAGAAGGTGAAAAGCATTTTTGGTTTAAAGCAGGGCCTTTTCAAAAAGGCAACTCGTCTTTCTGAAACGTTGAAGTCCCCGTTTGCGTTTCCGGAAATGTTAAATTCGATTATGGAATGTAAATATGTGAAGTTGTACATGAAGCTATTAAAAACTGAGGAAAAGTATGCTTTACGTCAATTTAGAATTCCCAGAGGTAAAGCAGACCAGGGGAACTTGTACAATCTCTTCAGCCATTGGTCTTAAAGTCCGGTCCTCAGGAGCCGCATCCACACCAGCTTTTCATGACAGCCACGGACTAGTGCATCACTCCCAATCATATTCAATGGGCCTCATTACGAGTCAGGCGGAATGGGTTTAACGGGTGCCGTGCCGCCAATGGATGCAGACCCGTTAAACCCATTCCGCCTGATTACGAGGTCCCCTCGCGGGACCCGGTAAGAACGCCTGGTAAAACCAGGCGTCCTTACCTGGTCCCGCGAGAGGACCAGGGAGCTAACAACGGGCCGGTCGTAATCGGCCCGTTGTTAGCTCCCTGCACCCATTCCCATTGAGCCCTATGGGGGCTCGAATGGAAATGGGGAAGGTCTGGGCCGGGGTTCCCTGAGGGAGGAATTACCGGGCCTTCCAAACTTGGAATGGCCCAGTAATTCCCCATTCAGGGAACCCGGACCCGGTTTTGGAGGCAGCCATTCCGCCAATAGTGGCATGGCTACCGCAAAAACCGTAATGAGGCCCAATGAATTTTGTTTGGTTTTCCAGAAAACAAGGGGGAGATTTTGCTTTTCAGGACCAGACTTTCAGATCCCTTCTTTAGGATTTCCCTTATGTTCAATAACAATTATTACTCTTACTGACATGCAGCGGGTGGAGGGCACAACAGAGAAGCTCTGCAAGCTTCTAGAAAACCCACCTTTGGGCATCTGAAAAATCTTTTACATAAGTCAGTCAGCAACTCTCAGAGTCAATTTCTTCCAACTAATTTTTCATTCCCTTTGGCACTCATCTGATACTGTATTCTCAATTCCAATCCAATCTTCAACTCTTTGGGTGTTCAGCAACGGAAAAGCACATCTAATATATACATTTTTGGAACAGCTTTAATTAATTAATCTTTTATAAAACGCTTAATACCGGAGACCAGTCTTTAAGCACAGGACCGGGATTCGAACTTGTGCTGCTTTGCGTTATTTTGCTTCCAAGACAAACACGTTGCCCCTGAGCTAGCCTCCTGGGATAGCCCAGCTTTGCCTCTTTTTCTGCCACCTGAATTGACGCAATAGATGACCCCCAAACCAGTGGAGGCAGTCAGCTGCCCTCCAGATGTTTTGCCCTACAACACCACGATCGCTTACCACTGACCCTGCTGGCTAGGGCAGATGAGAGTTATAGGCCAAAACAGTTGCAAAAGCACAGGTTGCCAAGGACTGTTCAAAATAATCCAGTGTGGCTTTTGTGTTCCAGAAAGCCACCAAATAGGCAGAATGGGGGGTCCCAGGATGGAGGGACTCTGCTCTCCTTAGATTCATAAACACAAAATTTCAAATCGACTACGACCAGCCTGGGCTCAATACAAGAAATAAACCACTTGGACGTCAACGCTGACTGTATTATATCTGTCTTTTGTGGTTGATGCACTGGTCAAGGGGTGAAAGTTCCAGTGAGCCATGCTCTGGAAGATTCTATAGCTCATAGAAATGAATCGCGAGGAGGTCACTGGACCCATTGTCATTGCAATCAAGACTACTGCAGCAAAAGCTACACCCACAGGCCTTCCCATTAAATCACCAGCAGGCCTCTGCTCCACGCACAAGGCCCTTTGAAACATGGGCTTGAATATCGCCAAACTGTGGGCCAACCCTACGGAGAATCTCCAAATGAGGCGTACAATCTTCTGGCTTAACGTCAGGAGGCTTGGGCTTTGTAGTGCTCTGAATTATATATTCGCAATCGAGGCGCGGATGCGCCGGCGCGAACAAGACCACCCAGTCTGTGCCGCTATATAAGGGCTAATCCTTCTCTGGGATTCATAGATTGTTTTCTGCTACCAGATTGCCTTAAAAAATATAATTGTACTTTTAAAGTTTTTTATCCCATCTCTTATATTGCATTGTTAAATTGTTTTTATTAAGCTTTGTGTTCTGCATAGTGCTCTGATATGCAGGGTCGGACTGGGACAAGAAATAGGCCCGGTCACCCGAAAAAATGTGACCCACCCCTCGCCTCAAAAAAGTGTCCCACCCCTCGCCTCATGACCCTTGACTTCTGATGACATCACAGGAAGCGATGTCATTTGACCCCACCCCAAAAGTGACATCCCGGGAAGCGACGAAACACGACATTTCACCCCTTGACAAAACAGGAATTGGCATCAAATAGCGTTGTTCCTAAGTACACTAAATTGCTGTGAATCCAAGCAGACGTCCAAGGCCAAATGATATGTTATTGTATAACACTTCCGCTTAAGCTATTTTTTATATGACAAATATGCATACAATATCACCTAACCTGTGTTGGTACTCATTTATCGACCTAAGAAGGATGAAAGGCTTTTTGAAAAAAAATATATATATTAATGTATTTTTTTTCAATTATATTTTTCCAAACCAGCCCAGGCATGGCCAGAAACCAGCCCCCACTCCCAGGGACGATTTTGGCCAGGCCAGGGGCTGAAAGGCTGATGGGTCAATCTGACCCTGTTGATATGCCTAATATTCTTATTTTTGTGCTAATTCACTCATAAATGCGGTGGGGATTTAAAACAGAGCTAGCTGCTCTGCACGCGCTCCATTGGCGGTAGAACTACAGCTCCCTTGGGCTTTGTAGTCCTCTGAATTATCTATTTGTCAGTGCAGGGCAGGAAGACAGGAAGCGTTGGATCCCTTAAGATGCTTTCAGAATGGGAATTGTTGAGGTTATAGAAGCTATCGCAGTGGCTAGAAATATATTTCCACTTTTCCACTTGTTAAATCTACGGCCTTTCCTCGGCCCACGGTGAGTCATGATTTATGTAGCTGTGCAGCTCCTATTGTGGCACAATGTATAATGGCGCCATGAGATTTTGAAGGTGTTGCATCTTTGTAGGACTTTATGTCGCAAAGTGCAATTTCCCCAAAGTCCTCTGATAAGTCAATGGCTGACCCACATGCTTCCTTAGAAGTTTATCCGACATTAGACTGTACTCAAAAATTGCAGTTTAATCAAGAAATTTCTGCTGTGGGATAGTGGGATATTCCTTGTTTGGAGGACTTGACAATGGTATGGAGAACAGTAATCAAGATGCAGAGGGACGGGTGAGGCCGCCCTGGTGTAGAAGTAGGTCCTCCCCAGTTTCTGATCTAAGATGTTCATTGTTAAACACAAGATCCTTGTTAAAACATGCAGTGGTTGTGGCTACCTACATTGAAGACAGTCAAATAGACGTATGCACCATCACAGAAACCTGGGGTCATAGTGCAGCGGGTCCTTCTTTGAATCTAGCCATCCCTGAAGGATACGGCATGCTACGACAAGATAGGAGGGATGGGAGAGTTGGGGGGGTTGCGTTTATCTTTAGATCCTTGCTGTCCATCTGGGAAGTTAATAGCCAAATTATGGATGGGATTGAATCCATTTATATTAAAATAGGTCTTAATGTTGAATCAACTTTAAATGTTCTCTTAATTTATAGGTCTCCTTCCTTGACTGAGGACTTTGTTTTGGCTCTTTCTAACTTCCTTCTCTCCCTCCTCAAACCTAACACTAGTTTCCTATTGCTGGGAGACTTTAATTGTTGGCTGGGGCACAACGAAGACAAAATGGCCACCAATCTGCAGTTGGCCTTATCTGACTTAGGTTTTGACCAAAAGATCCATGTTCCCACTTATTGTTTGGCAC
This sequence comes from Ambystoma mexicanum, assembly GCF_040938575.1. Classification (NCBI taxonomy): domain Eukaryota; kingdom Metazoa; phylum Chordata; class Amphibia; order Caudata; family Ambystomatidae; genus Ambystoma; species Ambystoma mexicanum. Next base: position 1,503,699,555 of record NC_090932.1, on the reverse strand, counting down.
ATACCTTAGATTGGGTCTCCACCCTTAAGGCTGATTCCAGGGACTTTCAAGTGTCGCCTTGTCTTTGGTCGGACCATTATTTTGTGCAATTCATAGTACAGGTCGGATTCCCTAGGAAAGTTAAAGGTGGAAAGATTAAAGGGGTGCTAACGAGAAATTTGAAGAAGATTTCTTTGGAGCAGATTGAACCATTGCTGAGCCCACTGGCTGCCACCTCCGCTCTTAAATCTTCTGACGAGTTGTCGGAGTCCTTGTCTTCCAATCTTGTTAATATATCTAATACATTAGCTCCCTTCAAACAGAGAATGAGCAAAGAAAGGAAAAACAATAATTCATGGTTATCCCCTGATTTAAAAATACTTAAAGCCTCAACACAAACTTTTTTATAAGTGGAAACTGTATCCCTCCCCTCCAGCATTGGCAGCCTATAAAGGAGCGGGCCATGCCTACAGGCTAGCGATAGTTGATGCCAAAAAAACCTCTTTTATTACTAGAGTACAGAATGCTCAGTCGAATGTTCAAGAGCTTTTTAATAGCTTTTTAATATTCTCAAGGAGCAAGAAACCACTTATTCTGCTGACACTCCCTTGCTAGAGAAGAATGCTGTCTGGTGCTCTGCAATTCAGGATGCCATGCAGGATAAGCTGAATGGTATCGTGGCTGATATTGCAAGATAGAAAGAGAGTCCAACTCTAGCAGCGGGAGATGATGTAGTTGGGGCTCCTGCTTCATGTCTCTCTTTCCCCCAATTTAGCGTCTCTGCTATAACTGTTGCTGAACTAGCCACTATAGTGGAGCTGCTGAAAGCTACAAAGTGTAAGCGAGATCCCTGTGCGGCAGTTATTATTAAAACCTGCCCTTCTACTCTGCTGCAAATTTGTGAACCTTTCCTTCACGGAGGGCTCTGTGCCTCATGATTTGAAGAAGGCATGGATAACCCTGATCCTTAAAAAACCTGGATTGCCCGTTGACATTCTGCTTAACTATAGACCTATCACCAATACTCCATTCCTGCTAAAAATCTGGGATCGGGTGGCGTATATTCAAATTGCGGATCATCTAAACAATTTTCCCAACCTTAATAAACACCAATCTGGATTTAGGCAGGGATTTGAAACAGAGACTGCGTTGCTTGAACTCAAAGCTAGGCTCTTGGAACGGATGGACAAGAACAAAGCTTCCATGCTGATGTTACTAGATTTGTCAGTGGCCTTCGACCTGGTGGATCATTCCATCCTGGTCTCCAGGTTAAGGGACATTGCAAATTTTTCGCCGGCAGCAGCTCAGTGGACACCATTGTTTCTTAGTAATCGTGAGAGCAGAATCTACTTTGAGGAGGTAGAAGCTCTGCCCATAACTCTGAAATATGGTGTTCCGCAGGGCTCTTGTATTTCGCCATGCTTGTATAATATCTTTACAGCACCATTATTTGAGCTGTTGGTACAAGAGGGTGTGGTGTTTACAAATTATGCCGATGACACGCAGTGTGTCATTCCCATTTCCGGGATTCATGAAATTGATGAAGCACAGCTCAGTAGGATCTATGCCCTCATAGAGAATTGGATGGTGCAAAATAATTTAGTCTTGAACACAAGACAGAGCTGTAAGTTGCTGGAACTCCTAATATGATTCAGAAACTTGCTCCCACCCAAGAAAGCTTTCATATTGTGGAGTCAAAAATAGTTCCCCAAAAGAAGGTCAAGATATTCGACCAACATCTTAATATGAAAGCTCATGTTGGGAGCGTGGTATCGGTTTCAGCTTATTATATTAAGCTCCTCACTCACCCCCTGACTATTCATCACCAAAACTAATGCAGAAACCGTTGCGAGAGCAAATGTGGACGACGAGATAGATTGTTGCAGTAGCCTGCTTGCAGGTATTAATAAAACAGATTGCAATAGGCTGCAGGTTATCCAGAATGATGCAGTGCGTGTTGTCATGGGACTTGCCCGCAGAGACCATGGGGCCTCATTACACGGTAGGCGGTAAACCATGGCGCTATTAGCGCCATGGTTCATGCCAGTAATTTACCGGTACCGCCTTGGAGGAAAGGGGAATTACCGCCCTATTCCAAGGTTGGGAAGGCGGTAATTCCTCCTTCCTCCATTGCCCTTCCCCATTCACATTTTTACCCCATAGGGCATAATGGGAATGGGGAAGGCGCTAATTACGGTACCGCAAATTGTGGTATCATAATAAGCACCCCGGTCCCTTTGCGGGTTCGTTTTTTAACGCCTGATAAAAGCAGGCGTTAATGTACCAACCCGCAAAGGGACCTCGTGGTAAGGCGGTAAGGGTTTACCGGTACTGGAAAAATACTGGTAACGGTAAACCCTTACCGCCTACCGTGTAATGAGGCCCACATGTCTCAGTGGCCAGACGGGCTCTGCACTGGCGGCCTGTTGCGTCAAGGAATCCGGTTTCGTATCCTAACCATTACACATAAATGCAGACAGGGAAAAATGGGGGCCTACCTCCAGGATCTCCTAATAGAAAAAATTCAGAGGAGGCTCAGATCTAATGACCAGGAGTATTTGACGATTTCCAGGTGCAGGACAATGAAGGCCCTTAAGAGCGCCTTTCATAATTCAGCCCCTAGGGCATGGAATGACCTGCTGCTGGAACCTAGTTGCCTAAAATCGACAGACCTCTTCAGGAAGAACCTAAAAACTCTTCCGTTTGCCTGACTCCTCATGTTCTAGTTAAGCTTTGGTCCCTACTTCTTCGGTCGTATGTTTTTGTTTGTTGATCTGTTTGTTGCGCCCTTAAGCCCACGGGTCCATGGCATGCACAATATAAATACTTAAAGTAAAGGCAGAAGTAAGGAGGCCAGACTACGAAGCTTCCAGGTTTTGGAATAACCACGACCCCTTCTCGAGATCCCAGAAAAAAACTGCTCTGGCCCTACTATTGGAAACCGGCCACCCTTCGAGGAAGACTGTATTTGTTTTGGCTTGGTGGAAAATTCCAGAGTTCCTTTTCCAGCCCACCTGGCTCTTTGCGATTAGCTTTCCAGTCTGTCAACTGACGTAGCGTGCTTGCTCAGGTCAGCAAGGGCATGTGTGGTGACCTTGCCCTGGAGAGACACCCATTGTGGCCCCCTTCCTTGGGTGGTGTGGATCCTCTGGGAAAAATACTAACATGCCACCCATCCATGGGAGCCTCCTAACTGCCCTCCGGGAAAACAACCCCAATTAAGGCCTTAATCTTGACAGCGTTTAGCCAAGGCCTGCCCTCTCTATGGTAGCAGCATAACAGATGGAGCTAGCGGCGGTTTCTGCGGCAGGACCATATTTGCATGGGCCATTTCTCTGCCCACATTCCGTCAACCTTTACCAAACACTAGCAGAGTACTGTGAGGGGCACCAACTGGCAGTCCTCCTTAAAGCCAAGTGGTAGAAATCCTCCCTGACCTTTAGACTAGCCCTGAAAAACCAACTTTGGAAACAAGCCATTGGCTATTGAACCCTAACACGAGATGTCGCTGCCTCGTCTTGGCTACACACTTTCTGCTTATCAAGCCACGCTGGACCTTGTCTCCCACAATACCCCAAACGCAACATGATGCATACGTGGCCTGTCTTCAGACCCCAGGATCAATGACGTACCCACCACGCGTCCAGGGTCAGTACACCACGGCAACACTCACTTCATTCAACACCTTGATACTTCAGTACGAATCCAAGTGTTCGGAAGTGCCCTCGGGGCTATATATCTGGCGCTGCACAAGAAAAAGGAATTAAGTAAGACATTAAAAAGTAAATAAAAAATGTATGTTTTTATACAGTGCCATTTCCATAAAAAGAGGATGCTAGACCTGACATATAATTTAAATATTTAATTTATATTCTGCTAATGATGTGGTCTGACAGTTCCACACTGGTAGTTAACTAGGGTTGTGGGGGGGGGGTGGGGTTGGGGTGCGGTTCGATGTTGGTGAGTCAGTGTTGCCAGGATTTTCAGGCCACAAAACCTGAGCACACATCTGCCCCTTTACAGCTTTATAACCACTAGCGCCAAGAAGCAATTCAACTCCGCAGTAGCTGCTCTACAAGATAGAATAACCCTAATGCCTGCCCAGGAAAGTGTGTCTTTCAGGTGGTGTATGTCTGTAGGGTGACCAGGCTTCCCGGTTTTGGGGGACTGTAATTCCATGTCCCACTGTTCCAACCAGTGTCTTCAAAACAGGCAGATGGCCCATTTGTGTTTTGAAAAAGACTTAGAAATGAGATCCTTATCATAGCGCTTCCCTGATACTTGTCCAGCTTCCAGGCACAGGGAGAACTGAATGCGAAGGGTAGTGTAACCAGTGCTGTCATTGGATCGGGCATTCCTGGATCTGGGATCCGGCAAAAAATGGATTCCCGGATCTCAGATCCAGCTCCCCAATCCTGGTGAATACACGTGCACTTGAGTGTGCACTTTAGGTTTATTTCCGGGTGCTGCAGTGCGCTCCGTGCATTCGTGCTGGGGCCAGGATTTGAACTGTGGTCACTAGGTTGAGAGGACACTTGCCCACAAGACCACTTGAGGCTCTGAGCAGGAGTGCTCTGGTATTCCATGTTAGGTTAAATGTTCTTATACAGCGCATTGCTGCACCTGCGTGGTCTCTTGGCGCTCTGGCGGACCTGTAATGCAAGGAGGGTGGCAGGTATGTTAGTAGGACTGAGCGGCAAAAAGAGCAAGGGAGCTGTGATGTGCTGTTAGCAGCTTCGGTTCGGAGAAACTGGTCACTGAGCGTAGGTGTGTTTTTCAGTTGTTAGTCGCCATGTGCTGTTGGGAGAGATTCTGTGTGGTTTGTTTCGTTGTCGTGACATGTCAGCGTTGCACTCTACTGGTAATATTGATCATTTTGGGGGGTTTTAAAAGGCGTTCACATTTTGTACTATGCTGACATTATAAGAAATGTGACTATTTTCCAGGTGCTCATGATTAATAGGCTGAGAGGCAAATGTTTATGGGGATGACTAAACCCCACCCACACCCTGCCGCGCTGACTCCCCATCCCTCCTCCCCAAGCTAGGTGAGATCCCCCAATAAAAAAAGTCAATTTCCACCAGTGAGTGGAACATAAACCGCTCCTGTTCATCTGAAATAAATATTGGTAACATGAAGAAAACGTTCATCATTCATTGGTTATATTTTAGGGTTCTGCCCTTGCTGTCCCTTTTCGTTGTTTACTTTTGCAAAATTGTCCCGGTTTGGGGTTTGGAATATCTGCTCACCCTAAGCATGTGTACTGTTGCCGCCTCTGCCCTAGACCTGAAAACAAGGTTCCGGTGGCATGACTCAGTTCTTCAGAAAAGAGGCCCGAGGGGAGGCAGTGCTGCAACGAGTGCACTTAACTCTAGAGGCGCGCAACTGTGTTGCAAGGAGTTGCATAACAGCGAGAGCTCCAACGCAGACGTTCCCTTCCACCCGGAGAGCTGCAGACATGATGAGCGGAGGGAGCCAGCCCGAGGCATGGGCAGTCTTTGCAGCGGCCCAGGGCTCCACTGTCAGAAGCTGTCAAAGGGCGTCCCACAGGCACCAGTGAGTGCCTGCCTCAAGTAGACCAAGAATATTGTTTTTTTAGGTGGGGGGAAGGGGGCTTTGCGGCTTCCATGTACTAAGCTCGTGTGAGGCCACAGTGTCACCTCCCTACCTCCTGTGGCTCTCTAGAGGCCAACACCCACTCCCAGGGACTCATCAGATGCTAGAGGCCCGTTAATGGCGACTTATCACTTTCTTGCTTCAAGCAGAGCATTTCAAGTGGGGGTCGGGGGTTTACAAGTGATAGCCCATTTAAGAGAGCATTGTTTTGTTTTGGAGGAGATGTTTGTAACGTTCCTGTGTTAAGAAATGCTAGGCCTTTTCCTTCTGGGTGCGCACACAAAGCATCAGTTAGCTGCCTAAATCTACGCTCTCCTCCAGGTCAATTACAGTGTATCACACAAAACAGTTTTAAATTAGCTACATTATTTTCAGATGTTCATATTTAACGCACCAAAAAGCATTTATTTAGTCTGGTATGTGATTTTTTTCATCACATCCTATATGAAACCTGCATTTGGCAAACACTTAAACACAAACAGGTAGCCTTTTCACACGTTACATGTTGTTATAGGTCTTCAAAATAAAAGGTGCTCTTTTTTGCTTTTTGCTGAATTGCATTCTGGTATTTGTAGTCTTCCAGTCAAGATGGGGAATAATGCCACGGTTGTACACTTTTCGCTTAACATATTTCTGTCAGGATTTATACATTTGAGTGGGTACCTTATTATTGTTCTGTACTTTTCAAGTCATCTTCATAAAGCAGAGTATTGTTGAAAACCAGACATGGGTTTGAGGAGGGGATATGATGAGAGGGCAAGCGAGACCTGAATATTTGCCCAGCATGTGGAAAGAGAAGTTGCAATCCTGGATGTTGGTGCAGTTATTTTTCCCTGATTGTGGCCATGTGATGCCATTCAGGGCACAAGTAAAGGATACATGTGGGTGGACAGTATAACATTTTTCAGAGGGGAGACACAACCCCCTTGGTTGTTTTTCAGGGTGGCAAGCTTGCTCAAACATTTGGCTACTAAGATTTCTCTCTAGGTTGTCATGTTTCCATTGCAGACACATAAAATGATCTCCAAAGCACATGCTCGTATTGAGATTTTGTTTTCCTGGGAATAATTCACTACCTATGGCTGGGTTTAAAAGGCGAGCACCTTTTATACTTTGCAAGCGTATTTATTGGAACATTTCCTCTCTCAGGTTATTTTTCTGTTGATGATTACTTTTTTTGAAAGGCCAATACTCTTTTGTCTAGTGCACTTTCTTCTAAGGGGAAAGGTCAATTGAACTGAATTTGTATCTTTCACTTTAAGATATGCTCACTTACTGTGCATATATTCTTGGGTGCCAGCTTTTGATTTTTGCTACGGGGGCAAATGTTCCCACACTGAGTGAAGCGAGGAAGCCGTACTCATCCACATGTCAAAACACCAGATTTTACAGCACATGTTTCCACAGGAGTAGGAAGGAAGACATATGATTTATAAGAAGGTCTAAACATATAAGATTCAAGCAACAGTCGTCTAACCCACCCAAATGCCTTCTGCCATAAGATCCCCTGCTATTGTACACCGGGGAACAGTTTTGGCCTGTGCACCCCCTCCAAACAAGGCTCAGGGGTACATTAATCAGGGTCCCTTCTACTTTTATAGTGAGCATGCTTGATAAACATAGTTATTATATGCTATCATTTATTTTTTGACAGTCAAAATAATCCTCATCTGTAACATCTGAAATAAAAGCATATTGCTAATTTGGACAATATTTATTTGTTTATTATCTATTATTTTTACATTTGTAAAGCGCACTAAGCACGTAGGCATCTATGCGCTAGCATTGCCCAAATATGCACACAATAAAAATAAAAACAATCTTGAAACTTCTACAAGAACAGCAGTTCGTTCCAGTTAGCAAAACACAATCACCATATTTTTGCAATGCCTTCCACACATAGTGTTTTCAAACCAAAGTTTCATTAAAAGCTTGTGCAAACCGTATTTCTACCGATAACATCTTGGAAGAGATGTTTTCAAGTTCATGAATTGCAGACTGGTCTCAAATCCCGGCTTCTCCACTTAACCAAAGTGTGTGCTCCCGGCGATATCCTTTTATCACACTATGCCTTATCTGTCAAAGTTAGAGATATGTACAAGGTATTCAGCTGTCTGCTACTTCAAAAAAATTGCCTCACTCCTGATATTGCCACATAGGTAAATGTTAATATTGACAAGTCATATATTGGACGTTACACTGTATTTGTCTACTAACTTACACATGGCAAAATGTTTCTAATTTAACTTCCCATGATACCTTTGCCTACTAAAGACTCATTCTGTGATATCACTGATGTCATTATTTATGCAAATTAAGGGGGCCCACACCCCTTTTGCCACCCAGGCCACCGCAAATCCTAGGGCCGGCTCTAAGTTAGGTAGTTCTCAATTGCAGAAAACAAAACTTGTTATGCTTCTTTTAACCAATCTAGAAGTTTATAAGCGACTATTGACGGGATAATATGGTACCGGAGTCTGGCACGAAGCGCCAAGTTGGGTTTTTCCCCCGCAGTCTTTCACGCTGGTACATTACGGTTGGTTCATTGAACCAAGAAATAGGCACTATTTATCATAACATTATCGATCAGGGACAAAATATGATGTATTTAATTTGTTATTTAGATGTTTTATACAGAGCAAGAATGCAGAGCTGAGTGAACCGCTTCGTAGCGCTAGGGATAGAAATGGGGGAGTCTTTCAAATGAATGAAGTGAGAAGAAAGAAGCGAAGAGGGACGGGGGGGCATGGCGAACCGCATGACAAACCTGATGGCTTCAATGCGCGGGGGCGGGGTGGAGCAGGGGAGGAGGAAGTGGGGTCGGGGTCAAGGCAGAAGTACAAGAAAGACCAGGGCGAGATCCAAATTGAGCCAGGAGGTGGAAGTCCTGGGGGTCTGCTCCAAGGCAGGTGTGTGAGAGAGTCGGGGGGGGAGGGACCAGGGGTAGGGCCGGAAACCTTTCCTAAAGCCCACGTCGTCTTTACGGTGCCCTCAGTCACGGGGTGGGGTAGAAGCAGGGGAGTCAAGAGATTAGGAGAGAGCCTGACTAATTCCTACGGGGTTTGCCCATCACTTAACTAAAGCTTGTTTACAAATGGCAGGTGAACTAAAACAGGCTCATGCTGACCATCAGAGCAGGCGCAAACAACTCCCGGATCCTGGAGAAAATAAAATCCAGCTGTGCGGGGGGGGGGGGGGATGCACTGGCTGGCGGCGTGTAACCAAGTGACTTCCATTTGGATCTCTGCTTCCCAATTTGGCCACATTGTGTGATCCTGGGCAAGACACTATACAACCCTGGTGCCAGTCAGTTCCATTTTCTGGCAAAACTTGAGACTGCTTAATAACAAACCCTCTCCAAGTATTACATCTGGTGCTGTTTATGTTACTCTATCATTAGATTTGCATAGCTACATACTGTAAATGTTAGCACTACGAGGTGTTTTGAAGCGAAATAGAATGAGGCCGATTTAAAAATATATATTTCAGTTTTATAGTGCCTCATTTAAATTAGCCTGTTTGCCAGCACTCACAATTTTTGGAGCTGGGGGAAACGAGGCAACGACTTTTCTCAAACAAATGGGATGAATGGTACCAGCACACTTAAAATTATTGGAATAAAAACCTGGAGAAATATAAAAATAAACAAATAAACAATGTCCAACGTGCTTCTACCTAAATGCAGCACAGCGAGGTGTAAGATTGAGATAAACAAATGGGGCCCGATTCATGGTATTTTTTGCACAGTTCCAAGTGACTTTGCGCTGCCGGTACAAACCCTGATTCGTGGAACCGTGCAAAGTGTATTTTTGCAGTGCAAGGTCAGTGCAAAGTCAGCACAGAGTCATTTTTGCAGTACAAAATAACTTTGAGTGGGGGAGAAGACACATCCAAACGAAACACATACTTCTGCATCGTATGACATTAAAAGGAAAGAGACAAAGGACAACATGAAGTCCACATGTAGAGTAGACAACAACAAAGACAGACAAAACAACACCATAACAGAGGGGATAACGAGCAGAAAGAAAAGTCAAAGTGTAGTTCCTATACAGAGCCGACAACAGAGAGAACCAGGCAGAGGCATTCTGTGCGAAACATTCCAATTAGGAACAGTACGAACCTCTCAGCAGATAATCCAATAAAATAATACATGAAAAAGAAAGAAACAGGAAGAAAAGAACGTCTGGAAGAAGTGCTTAACAACTGTACAATATTATTGAAGGGAAAATAGGGTTAAATGTAATCAGGCTAGCACTGAGAAAAACCTGGAGCAATAAATATAAAATGAAAAATGGAACAAAGAAATAACAAAATAAGTTAAACAACACTCATGAGGAAATTCATGAAGCAAAACACGGGCAGGTAAACCCTGACAGACAACCTATTGGAACCAAATACGTAAGGATTTGTTCTTCATTTAGGCCATGAAGTAAAAGTACATGCAAAGTCTCAATCCAGAATGTTTCTTGTTGAAGGAAGAGGCGATCGATGTGGCCACCTCCGGGTGGTGAGTGCACTGTCTGTAGAATCTGAAAACACAGATGTGGGATGGAATGACCCTTGTCAAGAAAATGTCTATCCACTGATGGATTAAGATCATTCGAATGGATGTTAGATTGATGCTCACTCATCTGACTTCGCCTGATTAGGAGACTGTCCGATATAATAGAGCCCACATGGGTATTCCATAACATACATAACAATGGTACTATCAACAGTGACATACAATTGCAATTTCATACTTTTGCCAGTGTATGCGAATGCCATGCTGTATCGCTTTTAATAATATTCTTGCAATTTTGACAGTTCGAAAAGGGAAATGTGGCAGCTGTCTGTTGTTGTAGAAATACTTATTGTAACCCACTAATTTATCAGCGTTGATGCATCTATTGTGTATGTTTTATCTGCATTCATATGTTATGTTGCTACGTAGGGATCTAACAGTGCAGAGGCTTGTCCAGAGAGTGGTGTATTGTGACATCACCCAATGTATTTAGTACTTGGTGTATGAGAGGTGATGGGGATGGTAAAGGGGAGCAAAGTTTAAACATACGTTATTTTACAAGGCTTTCATACTGTGAGGAAATCGACCATCTTCACAGTGGGTGTGCGCTTGCCTGTGCTTTTTGGAAATTTAAAATTAAATTGTATGATGGTAGATCAACCTCCAGAAAATGTGTGGGGCTAATCTGCACACATTTTCCTATGCTCACCGCATGACATACACATAGACCCATGGTGGACACAGCCTAAAGGTGCCATCTCCCCTGTCATATTTAGTTGGAATTTGACAGCTAAGAGTACATCAAGGCATCTCAGAAGGGGGAGAGCAAAACCTTCTTCGTGCCATGGCCTGCCTAATTAACTAATACAGGCTCCATGGATCCTCCCTTTCCTTTGTTAGCTGCTGGTGGCAGTCTCACATATTATTCAGAGTTAATTCAAACAGGCCCACAGGAGGCCTGGGCGCAGGACTAATATAGGATAGGAAAACCCCAACAACCTTTGATATGCACTTTGTCAACCTGAAGCCAGCTACCGCCTCTCAGTATAAAGGGCAGTGACCTGTCATGTCTGGAAATATGTTTTTACTGTAGTCATCCCCGCAGTGGGACCCCATTCATAAGGTATCGGTATGGTCTCGCCACAGCTTCAAGGGAATCTTGCTGCTTTAATCAGGAACCACAGAGAGCTCAATTAACCAGAGATATCCTTTGATCTACAACAGGCAGGAAGATGGGTGGGACATAGTATTACATGTTTTCACCCCTTTACCTTTTCTGTTGCAAAGCACTCTGGTTATGACCCCACGCATACAGGAGATTGTTGGTGGGGACTCAGGATTGGTTCATTAAGGTAGGCTTAGCCTACAACAATCACTGGGGCCCATTTGACTTTAAAAGAAGGTTGAGCCCCTCGTTTGGGCAGATCATCTGAAGACTTTGCAAGAAGTAACAAGAAGAACTCATTTGAACCCTGGCTGAAGGTACAGTCTGCCTTACAGCTTCCGCCAGTGAAGAAAGGCCAGGATTTCCAAAGAGGGAAGCAGGATCTCTCCCCTAAACTTCTCCCTGGGAACAGAGGGAGATTCTGAATCCAGGGGACCCTCCAGCAGCTCCAGAACTGGCACCCAGCCAGCACATAGCATGCCCTGCTAGGCTCTGCAAGCAAGCTTCCTAGGTGTGAAGTGGCAGAGAGTCTCTGAATCAAACTCAGGACAAGGGCACTGCCTGTAACACTTTCCTCAGGTTTGGGTCGTCCACCTTAAAGGACGACACGAGCCCAGTAAAGAAGCTAGGAGGAGCCTTTCGACAAGCATTAACCAGCGTCCTCCTTAAAGGAAATTTTCGAGCGAGTCGAGGCCCCCGAACACCCCGAGCTGCAACCGACTGCACTGCTGACTGTTGTCACGCCGGAGTCACTAACGTCGACCATGACGCCTCGACCAGTGCTTGAGGCCCGCAAACTAGTACTGAGACAACGCTCCTGACCCCAGCCACCATGCAGGCCAGCCTGTAGCCATCTGTCCAGCCTTGCTTGCCAAACTGCCTGACGCCTGACACCCGCAGCTGTCTCCCCTCTTGATCTCTGTCGCAGAAGTGGCAAAGTGTCCTGAAACTGACTCAACCCTGTCGAGCACCGAGAACCTCTATAAGCACAAGGTACATTGTGATTCTGTCCCCTTGGTCCTTCTCCGAAGGCCCCTATGGACATTTTACAACCCATTGCTCCCTTTGTGCTGCAACCAAGTATCCTTGAACTATTGTGATTAATTACTTTACCAACTACCCTCCTGTCAGTATCCAGAGTGCATCCATTTTCCTTCTTGAAACTGTCTGTCCTATGCATTCCTTTACAGGTTGGGTTGTATTTTGTAGTGTGCTAGAACTGTCTGTTGTGATAATAATAATGTAGATATTTTTATGCAACCTTGACTGGGCAGTCCCTTTTATCATTGGGTAATATTTGTATTTTCACTGTTTTGTAACTAACCAACGATCCAGAACCTTGCAGAGATAAGCGTGCCGTTCAGTCCATGTTACCAAAATTGGACAAGGAGGTTTATAATTTGCTTGTGTTTCCAATCTGTTTGGATCCCCTTTAGTGCACTAGAGGTGTGGGGCTGACTGATGGTTTAGAAACCGATATTCATCCCATGACCACTGGTGCTCCGGAAGTTGATGCGTCACAGATACTGCAGTAAATCGCCACCATAGTGGTCTCAGATCACCTGGCTGATCTGGAGGTTGGCCTGTTGCACCTCCGCCCAGGGTTATCCAGACCTTAGTCTGTGAAGGGAAAGGAATAGGGAGAAAATAAGAGGACGGGAAAGTGGGCGAAATGACACAGACAAAAGGATGGACTGATATATATTGAGTTAGCTTGGGTGCCAATGGATCCGTTTGGGTGGGCCATAGATTGGTGTTGTAGAAGGGATGGCATGTGCTAAGCATGTTTGGAATCAAACAGAATTTCTATGTGAAGCAGTTTATAGGCGTAAATGGTAGGTCATGACATGTGGTGTTTGGCTGCCTGATGGGTTCATGGTGTGTTCCAGCCTCCTAGTTAAAGAATGGTGGCTTTTTGACCCTGGATAACCTTTTAAATTGTCCCATGAGGCAAACACTGGAATAATTCGTGACTGCCAAGCCAGGAGGCCAGATGTGCCCACTGTGCACACAGTGTATGTGGTTGGAGACCAAAAGGGTGGGGCAGGCTGCTATGGGTCTATGGAGGCACTCTAGGGCATGTTGCTAAGCCTGGCATTCGGAAAGAGGGGGGAATATTGTCTGAGAGTGCAGTCGCTGCACAGCTCTGGATCCCTGTACTGGGAGCTGTGTGTGTTACATGAATGTTGCGTGTTGAACACTTCACAGTAAGGCCACCTCGCAGTGCTTAGGAGCAGAGGGGACCCCCTTCAGACAACTATGCAAGCACCAGTGTCTCTAAAGAACAGGCAGTGAAGGGGCCCTCACTCCTGAATGAACAGTTCTATAGCAGAGATAAGTGGGTGACTGAAGTAGCTTCCAGGGCAGAGTGGCTTTCCTCATGAAGGTTCCTTGCTGTTGCAACAGCCCTAAAGCTGCTGCTCGAGCAGTCATTGGTCTCCACCACCAAACATTTCAGGGTTCCAAGTGAATTGAGGGGACTGGGCCTCTCTCAGGACGTTGCTGGGCTCCTCTGGGAATAGTGGGCACACAAACCACTCTTTTCCAACCACTTCCTTGAGTTGCAGTTGCCTAGGATACTAGGTGGCAGTAGGGTGAACCAGACGAGTGCTGACGCGTTGCTAGGCAACCTGCTCTTTGCACAGCACCAAAGAGTCTTCATGCACCTGCAGCCCTTTTGGTAAAAATAGGTTGTATGTCTCAAAACTCCCTGAAAAATTAGCACAATTTTCGATTTCTATTTAGTAACGTTTTCGTTTTTTCTTCATGCTGGGTCATGCACCATTTTGCCCCCGCGGCTTCCACCCCCTCATCCTTTCACCCTCCCTTTTTCCTTTATTTTTCACCCTATTTCCCAGCTGCACTTTCTTTTCCCTGCCAACTATACCTCAGAGTGGATTAGAAAATAGGGCTCTCACATTTGTTTCAAATGTATGACTCCAGGCCAGTGGACTTGCTTTAAAGCCTGTCAAAACACACATTAATGTCTTCCCATCTGGACTCCCAGACATGGGTATTTCGCCAGCAGCAGGATAAATGAGGAGCTGAGCAGTAAACCTGTGGAAACCCAGATTCATGTGCACCGACAGTGGGCCTTGAATAGACATTTTTTCAGGAGTGCATTTTAGCAGCCTTATGTTTGCTTGGTGAAAAGAGAAAGCAGGCAGAGCTTTACATACCCCCCCCCACACACACGTCCCAAATACAGTTGCCTCCCACCCTTTTTATTTCAAGGGGCCATGTCCTTTCTTTAAGTGGAACAATGACGTCTATTTGCAGCGCTAGAGGGAAGGTTCTAACTGTTGAGTTGCCCTGAGGCCCGCCAGTTCAACATGGCGAGGGGCGGAGGGGAGGCATCCACAGAAAGAGGTCTTCGAAACACACACTCTTATGTTGCTTACTTGCATATCCCCTAAAGGCTCCTAGCTGGCCTCCAAGCACTGAAAGCAGATGAAACATGGGCATAAATAAGAGAACCGAAAAGGTGCCTGCCAGCAGTCTATAGAAAATCCACTTCTATAGAAGAACACAGCTGAGTGAAGACTATGTCACCAATCAGAGACTACTCCAAGAATAAATGTCAATTGTTCTGTCACTAGTCCCAGGGCTTTTGCATAGTGTGCATGACACTTTGCAGCCAATCCCGAGCATTCTCATGAGCAATGAAGGGGAAGGCCAGAAGGAGGGTACTGCAGATGTCAGCCTGCATGCCCTTCCTGTGCTCGGCCAGATGGTGGTGAAGATAAGGTTTCAGGATTTGGTTGGCAGGAGGACATTGACCTGGCTTCTTCCTGTTCTCATTGCCAATCTTCTGCTCAGTGAGTAGCCAGTATCTATTCCCTCACAGGCCAAGGTATGGATACTGCTGGCGGTGCCACAGTATGCCACTCTCTGGATAAGCCGCCTCCCCCTCTCTGCTGTTAGACCACTAAGGTGGTGACTGGCACAGTATATAGTAAATACAAATGTACAGAACACCTTCTGACAAAAAAATTACGTACGAAACACTGCTGGCAGGCACCTTTTCTGTTCTCTTATTTGTACCCATGTTTAATCCGCTTTCAGTGCTTGGACTAGGAGCCTTTAGGGCAGGGTTGTCCAACTCCAGGCCTCGAGGGCCGGATCCATGTCGGGTGTTCAGGATATCATGAGGAGAATTGTGGATACATTTAGACTCATTGTATGCAAAAGTATCTCATGAATATTAATTAGGGATATCCTGAAAGTCTGACATGGATCCGGCCCTCGAGACCTGGCGTTGACAACCCTGTTCTATAGTGTATAGTTCCATCATCTCAGAAGAAAGGTTTGGCAGCATTTACTAGTCAGATAAAGCAATTATGTGCGAATACCAGCTTTGGTGCAGAAGAACAGCTGTGAAAGAGCTCTATGGTGGGATTTAACTATCTTCAAAGGATCGTTGCAGAGGACTCAAGTGACGAGGCAGTGTTTTAGTTAAGTTTTTTAAATTGTTTCTCACAGATTCCTTCAGAGCACCATGAAGAACGAAAACTGAAAGAGGACATTAAATGGGCATTCAGCTTAATTCTAGAAAAGCAAAGTATTAAGGCGCGGCCTGAATGTAATGTGAGGTGGAAATGATGTAAGCCTAAGGGCAGGAAGTTTCATAGATTCAGTGATGGAAGGAGGCTCGAACACCCTTTTTGATGTACTTGAACCTGAGGATACAGAGTAGGCTCATATCCACCTCTTATTGATTTAGGGGCTCATTATGAGTTCCCGGGTATCCTGCCGGTAATTCCGGTGGGATACTGGGGAACTACCGTAGCTTCTCCACCGCCCGATATCCTAGTATGACCGTGATATTTCCGGTGCCAGTGATGCCGGTAACTCCCCATTCCATGGGATAAGGTTGGACGAATCACTGGCAGCCTTAGGAAGGGGGCCAGTGATTCAGGAATGTATCTGCCGATAGGGGCCTGATCTAACAGCAGGTCAGGCCTACCGGTAGGTCACAGCCTCTACTGGCAGACTTGGAGTTGGCTGGTGCAGAAAGGTGTCAGTATACGTTGTTACCGGCACTTTATTTCCAGACCGGCCAACTCGTAATGAGGGCCCATGTCTTGCTTTTGTAATGTGACGTAAGCCGATTGGCGGGTAGTTTCATAGTTCAAGTGATGGAAGAATGCTCTACCTTTGTTATGGATTTCCTTGAACTTGGGCATTCAGGGAAGGCCCACATCCACCTCGTGGTGACCATGGCTAGGTGACCGACTCTAATTTACCTACCCCACCAAAAGACCTAAAATACATACCACCAAAAGTTCGAACTACAAAAAGTTTGAACCTTTTGTGGTATGTATATTTTGGCGGGGTAGGTAAAAAGAAAAACGAAGGCTGTGGGGACTGCGGGAGTGTCCCCTGCAGCACCCCGCTCACTATACTATAAAGTATAGTGAGCGGGGGTTGCGGGGGCCAGACCCGCAGCTAACCAAAAAATAAATAAAAGGTTGTGAGGGCTGCGGGGGTGTCCCCCACAACACCCCACTCACCATACTATTCAGTATAGTGAGCACACCCCCACAGCTGCCCAACATAAAAATAAAAGAAAATTAAAGAAAGTAAAGAAAAGGACCCTGCAGCACCGGTTCCCGATCACGAAAGTGGAAGGGAACCAGTGTTGCAGGGACACAGCCCTAGTAAGTAGGTGGGCAGGGGTGTGGGCGGAGGTGGGGGTGTGCGAAAGGGTATGTTTTGGGGTTGTTTTAAAATGGATGTCCGAAAGAGAAATGTACGAACATTTACGTATGTCGTACATTTCTCATGCAGTCATTTCCGTCGCGGACCTTTCCACCACGGTAAAACAACCCTAATCCGCAAATCAGGGCATGCCAGAACCTTCTGAATGAAATGTGCTGGAACAAACTGAATACATTCAACTCCTGGCAACCAGGATAGAACAGGGACTAGAGGCTGAGAGGTTTCTGGCATCAGACTCACATTAACATACTGCAGGCTGCATTTTGGTTGTGGTGGAGACGGAGTGGTTGTTTAATGGAAAGGCCCAAATAAAGGCTCTTTCCACAAACAGCGACAAAGGAGGAGTTGACATTCATGCAGTGCTGTCACATGGTCTGTTCACTAACACTCATTGGACATGGAGATTCTTTGGAGCAGAGTGTTACTTTGCAGTGGCTGCTGACGATCAGGACAAAGCTACTATTAATAACTGCATGAGCAGCTGATGGTTTTGGAGATTGCGTTAACGCTTGCATTACACGTCGCACTTGTGGTTTCTGCAGATTTGGGTGTATGGTAGAACCCCAGGGTCTTCCTGCAGAGTCTTTGGTTGGCCATCCCTTTATGTTTATGTTTATTGAGTTTATATAGCGCTTTACTCCAAAGCGCTTAGCTGAGGTGGGTGGAAAGTCTACAATGCTGGGCAGTAGTGGGAAGAGGCCAGGCTCCAAGGAAGATCAGAAACTGAAAGGATTGTAAGGGGCTGATGTTACCTGCCACCGGTCAAAGCGGCAATGCTGCTGCCTACGTCATTACATCATGGAGCAAAATAAAGCCTGCCATCATTTCAGCCCCAAAATACTGAATTCCTACCAAATACATTATATTTATGTACGTGGTGTATAAATACCGAGCCCCTATTAATTTAATTGGAATGGAAAATGCCATCCTATACTTGTGCAGCATTCCCTTGCGGACCCACAATGCATCCTCTTTGCTGCTGCTGCTCACCGCTAATCCTCACACTAACGAAGCCAATGCTTTACTGTTGCTAACTTTTATTTTTGGTCTCTCTCTTGATGTTCACCTACTGTAGCTCCCAGCCACTGCTTTGACCTGCCATGGTTGCTTCATCGGCAATCGCTAGGGACTACGACGCTCCAGGGTGGCCATCTTTTCGTCAGTGCGGTCAGGGGAGCCAACTTTAGAATTTCCCGGGGAGTGCTGGTGGTCGGATTTTAGGGATGT
Source organism: Ambystoma mexicanum (assembly GCF_040938575.1). Lineage (NCBI taxonomy): Eukaryota > Metazoa > Chordata > Amphibia > Caudata > Ambystomatidae > Ambystoma > Ambystoma mexicanum. The sequence continues at coordinate 1,503,681,340 of NC_090932.1, read as the reverse complement.
TCCCTTGAAAGCGTAGAAACGTTTAGGCCTATTACTTTTCCCCGGAGATCACCCGCGTACGCCCCGCCCCGGAGCAGCTCCATATTCGGCACCCCTGAGTGAGGCTTGAGTCTGATAACAATAACATTTTGAAAAATATGTCAATGAATCACTGCAGGTTTATTTTGTTTCTTCATTTAAAATGCCTTCATTTTCATTGTTTACAGTTCTTTCAATAGAAAGCAGCTATTTTTACTGCATTTTTTCTGCTTCGTTTTTTGGTCCCTTTATTGTTCCCGTTATATCATAACATAAAACCCACCAATCAGGAGAAAGCTCTGGAATACTCTCGATTGCTGGTTGATGATCAAAGACTGGGTGACGTCTTCTTTCCGACAGCGGCCTCCTTTAACTGAGTGTAAAAAATTCTATCTCTTTAATTACAGAATCAATGTGTGCTTTTATGTGTGACTTTGCTCTACTTTTACGTTTCATGTGGAAGGATTTGTTTCCAAGCCTTTTTAAATCCACCATAACTTTGCTGGTGTTTCCTGACTTTACCTAAAAGAAACACGAATAATGCATTAAGCACGTATTGGCTCACCCTCTTGCTCAGCTTAACAAGAACGTGCCCCTGGAGGTTAAACAAACGTTACAAAAAAACGCTCTGTATTCATTTCTTCATTTCTGGAATCCGCCATGTTGAAAGTCAGGGTGCCCAATTCCTAGGAGGCGGGACTTCCTCCTTGTACATAGTACAGCGGATTGGCAATGTGGTTACTCCCTTCCTACCTTTTTTGAGAGGGGGACAGGGGTGTTTGTCCCCCCCAACTTTCATGGCACACCATTTTGTCCCCATTCATTTGGCTGGGGCACATTTTCTTCAGATGTCATGCAAACGCCCCCCCCCCCCCAACATTTTCAGAAAAGTTACTCCACTGGCTCGTACTGTGAACCTCTTGAGAGCTCAAAAACTCAACTTCCAAAACTGTGACCTCTTAGAAGCAGGCATTGAGTTTGTGTCAGGAGAATGTTTACTTCCACGGAATCTACAAATTAAAACCGTGGATGGATGGATGTGTGGGTACAAGCAATTTAAGAAAATGGCGTAAATTCTGCCGAGTAGGACGCTCTCAACTTCCTACCCTAACAATACGCACATCCCACCTCTACAGTAACACTCTACACCTGCCTCACTTTCTTCAGAAAATATGCATCACAAAATCAAGCACTCAGTACACTCTGCAGCTCTGTCCCCCTACTTGCCACCTCTCCATACCCCTATGCTAACCTACAGGCGGGTGCCAGGGTGTGGCTTGCTGAACACCAACAATCAGCAACACCCTAAAGCATACTGCAAACACACCCCGTCGCACGCAGCAAATGCTAAAACCGTCCTGGCTCTTGCAGCTGATCTAGGGTGACCAGATTTAAAATGTAAAAAACCAGGACAGGGCAACTAACATAAAAGTAGGACTAACTAACTCTTGAAAGTGGCTGTCAAGGCGCTGCACTTTAGTAGCGTTTGGAGGGGAAGGTGGATTAAGCGTTACTGTTCAAAGAAACACATATTATAATTCATTCATCACAAACTAATACTATTTTAAGTTGTAAAATGCAGCATTTCTTCTGTGCGAGATTGTGCATTGATGCCTGTCAGTTATGAAGACCGACTACCAAAAAACCGGGACCACTGCAGTTTCCAATGGGAACATAATCATGAGAAAGGGGGACAGAGCACCAAAAACCGGGACAGTCCTGGCAAAACCGGGACATCTGGTCACCCTAAACTGATCTAATTGCAACCTCTGCCCTGCTCCTACCTACCGAGCCAACACATCACCTCTTTTCATGGCAGGATCCAAAGTGCCTCTTCACCTGCGTAGGCCACGCTGTAGCAAGAGCCAGTAACATATGGCCCTGGAGAATAGCTCAGGGGCAACGCGTTTGTCTTGGAAGCAAGACAATGCCGAGCAACACAGGTTTGAATCCCAGTCTAGCACTTAAGAGACTGGTCTCTGGTATTAAGTGCATCATAAAAGAATAACGGCCCTCTCGTGAAGCAAACACTGCACTTGCTTGGCATTTTCCAGCATCTGGACCGGCTCTTTTAGCCCCTAAACACTGGAATTCTCTCCCTCTCTCTATCCGCTTCTTCATCCCTGAAAGCCCATCTCCTGCCCTTCCTTCTACTTAGTGACTTTCTGTTTCTCTCCCCCTTCTTCTGTTTTTAGTTGTTTTTCGCATTATCGTGTACATTGTACAGTTTTCTAATATTTTGTAGCAGCGCTTTTGGCACAAGGCGCTTTATAAATTCAATAAATGAAATGAAAGACCCACATGCAGCCATTTCCAGCTTGGCAGGTATGTGCTTATCTCGGACCAGTCCTATGTCCCTCTTTTGCCTGGACTGACGATGCTCGGGTCCTGGCGGCAGAGTGAGCTCCCACAGCTCGGGCGATGCTATCATCAAATGGTCCCTTCTTTATTCATTTACTCCTCGCGCGGAACAGCCATCCTCACAACAGAGGGAAGCAGACAAAGGAGCTCCCTGGAGTGGGGGCTTTTCTTTGCTCCATGCCGGTTTTTCGTCCCCATTTCAGGGAAGTGGGGGGAGGAACGTAAAATGAGCAAACCTGTCACGCAAGCATGGTGTCCATTTGCAGGTCTACAGGTTTTCGAAATAAAGACGGGGTCACGCCCCGCAACAATTTCTCATTGTTTTTCTTATAAGGATCTTTATCGAAATCTTACAAGATCTTGCATAAATTCTACTTCAAACGTGTACGATTTTATAAGAATTCAATACATTTTTCTGTGTCATATAAGTTCTTATAAAGTTTTTATTGTTCCAGAAAGCCCAGTAAGTTCCTCTCAGCTATTTAAAAGAATTGTAGAAGTCATCTTTGTATGGAACACTTCAAGATGCTGCCCCATACTGTTCCGGAGCGGTCTATTTTTAATACTAACGATATTTATCATTTATATCGCGTTCACCTCATAGGCACAGTTACTATTCACTTAATGTTATTGCCCAGTTCAGTAGGACGCAAGACACACTTTATCTATGCTGGAAGGAATAAAGGCATACCAACTTTGCTGGCATAGATATCCTAGCTAAGCGCTTCACTTGCTGAGCTATCTTATGATTGTAAATGTAACTTGCCTAGCCAGCCCTAAACATATGTAAGAGTATTGTTCCAAGATGTCAATGCGGATGCTATATTCAAGTTTTGGGTTTGATGAGGAATGTGGGCACCCTTCTTGTGCCCACTGAACTTGGAGATGGACAATCGAATCATTTAGTAATCATTTGGAATCTAAACTTGAGGCGCGTAATATTGATAAACAAGGATTGATAAAAAGCACAAACACTTCGCTGTTAAAAAAACCTAAACTAGAATGCCCAGCTTAGAGGGGCGACCAAATGGTTAAACGAATGTGGTTAAATGAAAGTGCTGTGATGCTATAGAAAGGAACATGAGAAGGGCATGCACCGTTTTAAAGACTGGTGCACCCTATGTATTGCTGAAGCAGACAGGGGGCTTTGAGCCCTGTTTAGACTGCATGGCCCCTGGGTATGCACAAGCTTTGTTCTTTCAACTTGGTACTAGTACTCTCAAGATGGACACTTTTACTGCAAAACGGACCCGTTCCTCAGATACTCAATGCAAAGTTTCTGGTAACCCATAGGAAACGTTAAATCATGCTCTACTCTTTGCCCTGGGTGTCAGGCTCTTAAGAGGTGCTACCTGGGCCCTCTCTTTAGACTAAAGAGTATTCTGCCTATGCAAGTGGCCTTGGTATATTGTAAAAGTACAACTGATGGGAAGGAAGTTTATTCTACTGCAAAATGTCTCCATAGCGCCTGGTTAGGAAGAGCACACTTGATATTGAGAGGTTCTGGGGCGTATTTGTTAGGAAGCATTCTTTCATTTACCTGCTGACATTTGTATGCCTTTTTACATGTTTTTCCTTGTGTTGATGGAATGCAGTGATGATTGGGGTTTGTTATTTATGCCCTGTATCTTAATATGTGATCTTAATCTGTAACAAATGCATTGATGCTTTTATGGTACCTCTCGCCGAATAAAGCTTGTTTGAACACAGCACGCTACTTTGCTTAAATCACTCGAAGTCTCCAAGACACAAAATTGATACGATGATTTGAGCAAAAGCCGAGCCACTGCAGAGGCGTCGCTAGGAGGGGGCTATAGTCCTGGGTCTTTTGGTTGTAGCCACAGATAGAAGCTCAGGGGCTACAACTGAGAGGCTATAGCTAGTGGTCGAAGTGAGCGGGAGCGGTCGGGAGCGTTGCTCCTCTACTTCTTTTAATTAAGTTTTACCGTTCCTATACTTTTATTTTAAAAAGAAACCGTTCCGGAGCGGTTTTGTTTTAAAATAAACGTGTAGGAAGAAGTTGAAACTTGCCCTTTCAGTACACTGCACTGAACGTTTTCTTTAACAGCAGCTGCAAGTGTTTGTTGGTGTGTATTGTGTGTGGGAGGGCATGTGATGATAGGGTTTGTGGGAAGTGGGTGCAGGCCAGCAGGGAACATAGTTCCACTACTTCTTTTCATACACTTCGACCACTAGCTAGCCCCGAGTCCTGCCAGTCCCGACATTAGCTTAGCCCCGGATCTTTTCCAGACCTAGCAACACCCCGGCGAGACAGGCATCTGGCTCGGCCCTGTGAGTCGAAGCATGAGCCGAGTCCTTGAAAGAAATGACATGTAAATTAGGAACCAAAATATATTCGTAATCACATCAATGACATAAAATAAGATGGTCTTATTTCCATTATTATAACATACAATAGACGCAACGCAAAATCTATTTCATTGTAATCTTCAGAATATGTAGCCTCAAGGTGAAGCATCTTTCAGTCGTGATTATGTGAAATGCCGGCATTCTATATTCTCATCCGTCTCGATTTATAAAAGTGCTGTCGCCAAAGAGCTGTACATACGAGAAAGCAGCACCTAAGTGAGCAATAGTGAGGAAGGAAACCGCCCAAACAGGAAAGGGCCAGTTAGATAAGGCGGAACGAAGGTGAGATTCTAGACTGGCGAGGAAAAGATGGAGAGAGGGTGCGGAGCGACTAGTCAGTGGCAAGGAGTCCCAGTGCTTAGGCGCTACAAGTAGGAAAGGCAGAAACGAGAAGGACCAAAAGAAGGAGTAGGGGTAGTGACCATGAACGTAGAGAGCTAGAAGGCGCGTATCGGGAAATAAGAGAGGAATGAGGGAGAGGAGCAAGACCATGGATACACTTGAAAACAATACTGTGAAGATGAAAAAGAATACCAAATTCGGACTGAAGAATTCGAGAAAAACGGCAGGGAGGGGGTGATAGAGCTGCGTGGTGGAAGAGAAAAGAGGAGACGAATAGCGGAACGCTAGACCGCGCGCAGAGAGGGGAGAGATAAGAAATAGGGAGACCAATCAGGAGACCAGATCATTAGTGGATACAAGAGACGATGAGCGATATAAGGAGAGGTGTGGTGGCCTGGAGACACAAGAAAGGGTGGGCACAACAAACGGTATAGAGGTGAAAACGCCGAGAAGGTGAAGAGGACTCAGAAATAACACCAGGGTTCCGAGCCAAGGTCGAGAAAGGGATGCAGAAGGGGGGAAAGAAAGGGAGAACGGTGGGAGACGGGGTGTGCGGCTATCAGGAGTAAGTGGGAGGCCATTCAAGATTCTAAGGCAGAAAGTCAGCCATGTGGGAGAGCGAGTGAAGGGAGTGAATGAGATAAAGATGTGAGTGTCACCCGTGAAGAAGTGGCGCGGGACTTTGCAAGAAGGAATGACTTTGGATAAGAAAATAGCATAGAGAGGGAACAGCAGCGGGCCAACAACAGAGCCTTGAGGAACTCAAGGTGTAGTGTAGTATGAAGTGTAGTATGGGGAAAAGGGGTGCCCAAACCCTAAGAGACAGAGCAGATAAATAGGACTGAAAGTCTCGGGATGATAGCTCAGGGGCAACGTGCTCGCCTTGGAAGCAACACAGGTTCGATCCCCAGGTCTGCGCTTAGAAACCTCTGGGTGTTAAGTGCGTTATTAATAACCAATTACAATTACAAAAACCACTCGAGGACCGAACCAGAAAAGCCAGAAGAGAAAGCTGAAGATAGGAGGAGATAAGGATTAAGAGTGTCAAAGCCGGCGGGCAGGTCTTAAGTGTAGACTTCTAGACTCGTTACTTGTAAGCATCAGTAAACATTTGACATTACTATTTATTATTTGTCTATTATGCAATCAGTCAGCAAACACTATAATCATGCATATACCCTTTGATTCAGTCATGTGTGGGCATATTGGCTTCTTATTTATTTATGTCTTTAACATACAAAGAGCCAGAGTGGCAGCACGCGGGGTGCTTGGCTTAGCTCTGGTTTGGCTCTTCATTCATGCTGACGCCACAGCCGAGCCAGAGATGAGCATTTGGATTGAGCCAGGCTTATGCCTTGGTTGGCTTGCCCACCTAGCAGCACGCAGGGTGCTTGGCTTAGCTTTGGTTTGGTTCTTCATTCACGCTGACGCCAGAGCCGGGCATTAGGCTTGAGCCAGGCTTAAGCCTTCGTTGGCTTGCCCTCCTAGCAGCACGGAGGGTGCTTCGCTTAGCTCTGGTTTGGCTCTTCATTAAAGCTGACGCCAGAGCCGAGCCAGAGCCGGGCATTAGGCTTGAGCCAGGTTTAAGCCTTTGTTGGCTTGCCTGCCTAGCAGCACGCAGGGTGCTTGGCTTAGCTCTGGTTTGGCTCTTCACGCTGATGCCAGAGCCGAGCCAGAGCCGGGCATTAGGCTTGAGCCAGGGTTAAGCCTTCGTTGGCTTGCCCGCCTAGCAGCACGCAGGGTGCTTGGCTTAGCTCTGGTTTGGCTCTTCATTCACGCTGACGCCAGAGCCGGGCATTAGGCTTGAGCCAGGCTTAAGCCTTCGTTGGCTTGCCCGCCTAGCAGCACGCTGGGTGCTTGGCTTAGTTCTGGTTTGGCTCTTCATTCACGCTGACGCCAGAGCAGAGCCAGAGCCGGGCATTAGGCTTGAGCCAGGTTTAAGCCTTTGTTGGCTTGCCTGCCTAGCAGCACGCAGGGTGCTTGGCTTAGCTCTGGTTTGGCTCTTCACCCTGACGCCAGAGCCGAGCCAGAGCCGGGCATTAGGCTTGAGCCAGGCTTAAGCCTTTGTTGGCTTGCCCGCCTAGCAGCACGCAGGGTGCTTGGCTTAGCTCTTCATTCACGCTGACGCCAGAGCCAAGCCAGAGCCGGGCATTAGGCTTGAGCCAGGCTTAAGCCTTCGTTGGCTTGCCCGCCTAGCAGCACGCTGGGTGCTTGGCTTAGTTCTGGTTTGGCTCTTCATTCACGCTGACGCCAGAGCAGAGCCAGAGCCAGGCATTAGGCTTGAGCCAGGTTTAAGCCTTCGTTGGCTTGCCCACCCATCAGCACGCTGGGTGCTTTGCTCAGCTCTAGTTTGGCTCTTCATTCACGCTGACGCCAGAGCCGGGCATTAGGCTTGAGCCAGGCTTAGGCCTTCGTTGGCTTGCCCACCTAGCAGCACGCTGGGTGCTTGGCTCAGCTCTGGTTTGGCTCTTCACGCTGACGCCAGAGCCGAGCCAGAGGCAGGCATTGGATTGAGTCAGGCTTAAGCCTTCGTTGGCTTGCCCACCTATACAACTCACAGGGGCTGCAAAGCAGTTGCCGGGGTGTCGGGGGGAGGGGGGGTTTCAAGAAGCGAGAGCGGGGAAGCGGTTGCTGCTGCAACTGTAGATGCCCCAAATCAGGATCAAGACAGGGGCGGGCCTCCTGCACCCCTGCCAGCCCATAAAAGCAGTAGACCAACGAGGGAGGCCAATCGCTGCTTTCCTCGTGGGATAATCAAATCTAGCAGCGGATTCCAACTCATGTCACTAAAACAAATGGTGAACTCCGATTACAAGAGCACCTACAGGAGCGTGGGCGAGCTAGATCGTGAGAACATAGTGAAGCTGGATTACTGCTAACACGTGTTCTGGGCAACTCATGCCTAGTGGTGAATAGTAGGTACCGCCGCCGCCTGTTCTTCCAATAAGATTCTTTTTTTATTTGTGGTTTATTGCACTTAATTATATTGGTTTTCATAGGCAATGCCTGCATGCAAAGCAATTGCTGCCCCTATTTCACAGCTTGCAAACCCCCCTTACTTCTCGGCAGCCGAGTGACTCATCCCATTGGACTACTGAGCTTTTAACAGAAAAACATGGCTTTATTTATTTATGCCATTTGTTATACGCGCCCAGAGGTATCACGACGCTAGATTACATACTTAGTAAGGCATAGGTAGTTACAGTACAGAGTTTCGGTCCACACTGGTTAGTTAGTTTTGGCTAGTTTTAGAAGCTGGATATTTGTGTATATGTTGAGTCTGGTTTTAGTTTTGGCTCCACGGTTGAACTTTAGCAGCTGTTATAGAAATATATGGGATGAACCATGCGACATAGAGGGGCACCCATTGTTATTTTGTGGGCCTTTCCTCTGCACACCGTATTTCACAGGCATTGTGACATGCATCCTCCGGCTGCACACCCACTTCACAACTTCTGCTAAGTCTGGACGGCCCCACACGGACATAGCGCCACTTTCTAGTCCCACTAGGCGGTGAGCCCAACGAAACAGGGTGCTGCACGGGGGCTGCATGGAAGCCGTGCTGCAGTGGTCCTGGCCACAGCCACCTCCAAATCACAACTGGACCGGGGAGCCATATTGGGGCTGGTTGTGTCGAGGCGATCAAATTTACTCCAAGGGTTGGGGGCAGTTTTGGCTTTTGTCAAAAGTTGCCTTTCCAAGGGCTGTTCCTGGGACCGGGGAGGCTGTCATTTTTGTAGTTATGTTATTAACTTGCTGCAACCCAGAGGTTTCAAAAAAGGTTGTCAGCAGGATCCCAGAGCAGAGGGTGTTGCTTCCACCACAGCTATCGTTTCCATGAATTGGGCGCTGATGATGCCATGCCAGCCGGAGTCCTTTGAGTTGGATGACTCCTATTTAGCAAACACACTACTGCCAAAACTTCATGTGCAGTTCATGGGTCCCAACAACACCCTAGGTTGCCCTGAATCACACACACTTCCTGGCAGAGGCATAGCCGGGATTGTCTAACAAGTGGGGCCAGCAGTTAATCTAGTTGGACCCATCACAGTGACATTAACATCTGTGAATGTCCACACAGCGCTGCTGGCCCCCCCACCCCCCAGGCTCTATCCCGTCTACGCCTCTGCCTTCTGGGGCCACAATTCTACAATAATCAATACCCAATGAGAACTCGGAAATTGACATAAGATCCCATAGTCGTCCTAGAATTCATTGATCGCTGCTTGAATTTGATACGTTGGGATTCATTACAGGGTAGCCGGTCAAACCCGCCGTTAGCCGGCGGCTTACCGGCAATCCCGTAACACCCTTATATTTCGGTGCCACCGGGCTATCACAAGCGGCAGTGGTAAGGGTTAATCCCCATTTCCATAGTGTCGCAGAGGACTTCCTGGAAATGGGGTCACTGAAGCACTGTTGCAAACGGTGCTGGTGCTTCAGTGAGAGACGTGCCGGTAAGGGCCTGAAAACCCGGCAGGTGAGGCCTGCCGGAAGATCCGTGGCACCTCCCGGCATTCGTGTAGTATGGCGACCCGGAAAGGGTGCCAGTACGTTGCTACCTGCACCCTTATTTCTGGACCACCATACTTAGAATGAGAGCCATTGTCACAATGGGCTTCTTCCACTATTTTCACGTGAACCCTTTTGCATGTAAGTAGCAATGGGGTGTTGCGCCCCAATGAATTAAGATTCCTGGTTCTTCCCTCCCAGCCATATTTACTTCTTTGGAGACTGATTGGGCAAGGAGCAGTAGCGACAGGTCCTCTGCCACGATGCAGCCCAGATGGACACCAGTTGAGCATCTCCATAGCCAAGCATTTTTCTCAGTGTTGGTGTCCGGTGAGTTTTCATGGTGAGTGCAGGAAATGTGAGTTCCTTTTCATAAATGCAAAAGCCTCGAAAAAAAATGCTTTTTTTGTTCTTTTTTTTCTTCATTTTTTTAATGGAGGGGTCTCCTAACCCCCATTTTTCACCCCTTAAAATCCATTTTAATAAAAAAAAAAACCTTTACCTACAAAAATAATGCATTTTTTCGAGGCTTTTGCATTCGATGCTTTTGCATTCGATGCATTGTATTCGATGGAATTGCTGGATACCCTATTAGTGCACTATGGGGCACTGCCTGGACCTTTTCAGTAGAGAAGCCTATTTTTAAGGAGGAGGATTGTAGCATGTAAATTGTGACTGCTGGACCTTGAACGCTCTGTGGGCAGCTCCCATGCAGGGAATTTTAGGGTGCCCTCGTGGTTGGGCAAGAAGCCTCCAGGCATGGTTTGTGCCACAGTCAGTGCTGACCGTGGTCATTTTGCAGTCCAGATTTCATCCACCCAAGTTCTGCCCTTAGCAGGGTAGGGCTGCTACATAAAGGGACGGGGAGGGCTGTTGACAGGCCAGTAGCTTTGGGTGGGAATCAAAGGCAGTGTTCATGTAGGGGAGCTCGCCTCTGTTCCATGGGAATGGCCGAGTCTCCAAGGGCTCTTCCCAAATAGAACAATCATTGGAAAAGCCAACAGTTTGATCTTTTGTGTAGGCATGGGATAGACATGTGCCAGGCAATGCCATAAAGGGCACTACCTTGCTAGCAACAACTGGAAAATGGTGTGAGTACCTGGACATATGATGGCAGTGACTGGTAAATGCCTATGTAACACCCATAACATAGCCAAAACTGTTGGCTTTGCAGAGGTTTGTTTTGAACAGGAATTTAGTGCAAGGAATATATGCAATGACATTCATATTGCTTAAAGAATCAAGGGGCAGAAAGGATGCTTGCTTAAGATATTTATATTATACCAGGAGCAGATTTACAGCTGCATTCATGCCATTATCCTTCAGAAGACCTCTGGGAAATAACAATGGCAGCCAAATCATAGTCCATAGTTTGGTGTTACTGCTCAATAGAGCTAGTTCAAAGTGTGTCACCCTCTTGCATACCTGCTATAGCGCTTAGATGCCCTGGGCAAAAGCACTTTACAAATACGCATAGCCCTAGCCAAGTTCTGGTGTTCGTCAGCAAATAGGTGGTAGGAGAAGCCAAATGATGAGATGTGCTTGCTCAGGGAGGAGGATGAAGGGAAGCAGGCCAAGGGTGGGTCCTAGGGAATTTGGACTGAGAGGTGGGTAGAATTGGAGCAATGGGTGTTTCAGGAGTGAACGGGGCGATAGGAAGACCGCCAGGAAAGGGTAGTTGCCTGGATCCTGGATGACATGTTTGGAATGGTAAGGAGAGAAGAGCGATCAATGGTATCAAGCGTTGCTGAGAGGGCCGGGAGGGTGAGGACAGAGGGGCGTCTCAAGTCATGAGCAATGTTATGAACGATGAAGATGTGGGTCGGTGCCTTTTTGGTGGAGAGATGCTATGGAACCCAGATTGGAGGGTGTCGCAGAGGTCGTTGGCTCTGTATTCACCTGATTGAGGACTTTGGCGTAGTTAATGTTAATGTTAAAGGATATTTGTACCGCGCACTATCACCACCGGAGTGGCCCCTGGCGCTCTGGTGGCTCTGAAAGAGGGAGGAGGGGTGAGTTAGTGGGAATAAGCTGGAAAAGTGCAAGAGAGCAGTGATGTGCTGATGGCAGCCTCAGCCTGGTGGGTCCGTCAGCTGGGCTTGGGGTTTTTTGCGGTCGGTAGTCGTCGTGTGCTGTTGTGCAAGTCTATGTGGGTTTTGTTTTGTTGTTGCAGTGTAGTGAAGTTAGTGCGAATTGCTGCGTTTTAGGCTTGTGGTTGTGTTTGGTTAGAGTTTGAGAAGTGTATGCATAGGGATGAAATTGTTAGTGGATTGGTTAGTTGGCATTGCTGTCCTTGCAGTTATGTCTACGTCTGATGTTTGCTTTCATTCACTATTCCATCGTTGCTAATTTTCAATATTCTGTCTAGATGTGAGGCAGGCTAGTGATCACGATTCCAATCAAGTGTTGCATTTACCATCATTCACAGTTTCATCCAAGTGTGGCACATGCTAACATTCACATTTCTATCTAGATGCGACGCAGGCTAAAGTTAACAATTCCATCTAAGCGTGGTACATGCTAATATTCATAATCCCGCCTAGATCTGATGCAAGCTAACGTTAAGAATTCCATCTAAGTGTTGCGCAAGCTAACATTCCCTTTTCTATCTAGATGCGACATAAGCTTAAGTTAAGAATCCCATCTGAGTGTGGCGCATGCTAACATTCACATTTCTATCTAGGTGTGACACAAGCTAAAGTTAAAAGTTCCATCTAGGTGTGGCACATGCTAACATTCACATTTCTATCAAGATGCGCCGCAGGCTAAAATTAAGAATTCCATCTAAGTGGCGCAAGCTAACATTCACATTTCTATCTAGATGTGACACAAGCTAAAGTTAAGTATTCCATTTAAGTGTGGTACATGCTAATATTCATAATCCCGTCTAGATGCGACGCAGGCTAAAGTTAAGAATTTCATCTAAGTGTGGCGTAGTGAGGTAGAAGGGTGACTGGACGGCAGTATACTCTGTTGCCTTTGCTAGCCGAGAGCGTATTGGGGATGGGGAGTATGGCGGCACTCTTGAATATGGACCGGTGGATCCCATTTGTGAAGGAACGCTTGGAGTGAGAGGAACGGTAGAAGGAGGCGATGTGCCTAGAAGGATTAGCTTTCAGGAGAATTGGTGTAAGGTCAGGATGAGCAGTGTGGGAAATGGAGTTGTGGAAGGAGAATGTGGGGCGCGTGAAGGAGGTGGGGGCAGAGGAGGAGGGAGATTAGGGCATCCGATAGAAGATGAGATGGAGTAATCACAGGGCAGGATGTTGGAGGCATCCGTGCAAGTAGATACAATTGGAGAAGTTCTTGGCCGTAGCTTCATCCGAGGCAGTAGACAGTTCAGAGAGAACAGGAGTGAGGTGCAGTGATCTATGATCCATGGCCTTAGATGTTGACATAGGTTGGTTTTGAGGGAGCTGCGAGGGCTTGCAAGGATAAAAGTTGGGTAATGCTACTTCAAGGGAGACCTCAGGGATGAAGGAAAGAGGAAGCAGGGAGTGGGTGCTGGGCAAGAAAAGAGGTCCTGAGGATTTCAAGGAAGGAACCAGAGAGCCTGGTTTGAACTTCTTTTTCCCTAACAGGATGCTGAGGCGAGGGAGAGGCGTTACAATATTAACGAGCAAAAGCTACTGGATGAGGGTGAGTGGGGGTGATAGGTGGAGGTAAAGGGAGTCCACAATGACGTGAGTAGGTTGGTCATGAAGTGATGTGACAGTAAAGGGTCAAGGTCAGGATGGTGTGTGGAATAGGAAGTCTGCTAAGGTGGCAATAGGTGATTCAGTACGAAGGGAGTCAAGAAGCAAGTCCAAGTCAGGGAAGAAGATGTTGAGCGGACCGGGGGCTTTAGATAAGAGGGATGATGAGGAGGCGGGAACAAGAGTTGAGTAGCAGTGTACGCAGAGAGCAGGAGAATGCTAAAAGATGGGAGGGGTGGGAAAGGTTCTCCGGCCCTTGCACTGTGGAGCATGCGAGATGGCATCGAAGTCAGCATGAGGGATGGCAATCGTTGCTGTGTATGAGGGGTTATCCACATCTCGGGGAAGGCCATGAGGACGAGTTGAGGGTTGTGAGAGTCGAAATGCTGAGTCGGGGAAAGAAGTCTAATTGCAAAAGGTTTGGGCATTTCAGGGAGCGAGAGTAATAGACAGGAGGGAGAAGGAGGGAAAGGGAAGAAGGACTTTAGAAGGGATTGTGCTTTTCATAGGCAGGAGGGCGAAGGAGGGAAAGGGAAGAAGGACTTTAGAAGGGATTGTGCTTTTCATAGGCAGGAGGGCGAAGGAGGGAAAGGGAAGAAGGACTTTAGAAGGGATTGTGCTTTTCATAGGCAGGAGGGAGAAGGAGGGAAAGGGAAGAAGGACTTTAGAAGGGATTGTGCTTTTCATAGGCAGGAGAGAGAAGGAGGGAAACGGAAAGAAGGACTTTAGAAGGGATTGTGCTTTTCATTAATGTATAGGTCAGAGCACCACTAGGGCACGGCACTCATCCCCTAGCCCCCTGTTGGCCCCAGATTTGTGTTAGAACAAAACGGCCTGATTCAGCGATTCCTCTCTTCGGGCCTTGATGTTGCCCTGTAGATCTCACCCTACAAGGACACAGCGTGAGCTCTTAATAAACCATCGCTGTGACGTTCACTCCCTGTTTGCTAAATATTTGTCCCTGTTCCATTTCTCGACTATTTCTGCTAATGCCATTTAATTACCCGAGCAATTAGTGAAGTTCAGGCTAATTGCAAAGCGTTGCGCGGTGGCTGGGAATGCATACCGTATTCTAATGTACCGACTTCTCTAAAAACAAGGCAGAACATTTTGTCCCTGCAGTAATATTATTCCTCCTTGCAAACTGCAATCCCTTAATCCCTGCCCGAACACAAGCCTGGTAGGTACCATTTAAGTCCTTCCCAGAGGGGGTTCCTATCCGAAATAAGAACTAATATTATGTAGGATACATCTGCATAAAAATATAGGAATCGGTCACTAGAGATTAATATAAATACTACAGTCTAGCTGCTACATGGCATGGGGATGTGTGCCCATACTGGGTAGTTTCCAGGGGTGGCGAAGAATTGAGAGTTACAGTAGCTTGGTGCCCATGAAAGACCGCAGGTACTGGGGGCGGAATGCATCTGCAATCCGTTTGGGTTTGCCCCAAGGTTGGGGCTGGGGATTTCGGGTCAGAAGCAACGGCTTCTCTGTGGGGTCCTCTGTCGTATTTGAAACACCCTAACTGTTGTCAAGGGTCAGAGGCAACACCTCTCCTTGTGGACCCTGACCAGTATGTGGGTCTGCTCTTGGCCAGTCAGGTGCACTCTGGGCTAGTAGGGTAGGATATGAGGGGTTATTTCTAATGCGCTTAATACCCAGAGGTTTCTAAGCGCGGACCCGGGGATCGAGCCTGTGTTGCCCCTTGTGGTCTTGCTTCCAAGGCGAGCGCGTTGCCGCTGAGCTATCCTCCCGAGACTGGTCTATGCCCCAGCCTTTCTGCCCTTTCAGAGTTGCTGAGTTGCTTGTAAATCTCCCCCCACCCCCCCAACACCAACTCAAAAGATGTCCTATTCGCATCTGCGGCAGTGCACTCAGCTAATGAGGCGGCCAGGAATCTGTACGGAGTGTCTGTCAGTTACTGACTGCTTTCTCCCAGCCACCCTCCTGCTGCCCCAACCTGTTGCCATATTTTTTTGTTTGGGCTATTAAGTGCTGCTTCAGCGCCACCTATAAGCCAAAACTATTGCATTAGAGTACAGACAGAGAGGCATAGCGTCTGAGGAGGGACACAAAGCTTGAAGGTGTTCTTTGGCTTTTGACTGCCCATGGACATGTTAATCCCTATGGCCATTCCCACCCAGTTCCTGCCCCTCACGCCCAAAACCCTTCCTGAAGGGAAATCTTTGAGCTTGCTCGAATCAAGCCTTGCCATCAAACGTTGCACTCAAAGTGCCTCCAAGTGCTTTATCAAGCAGTCTTCTGAGAGTTAATGGTGTATTGTCTCCAACTGTCGCCAGACATCACCCACCCTATCTGAAGAGACATAGCCTCTGTTAGACCGGGGGTACTAGGATGATGGGCAAAATACACTCCATGGTTGCCGGCCTCTGTCTTCCTGGTTTACGCCGGCCCTGATTGGCCACGGGTCTTTCTTTCCTCTGTGAGTAAGCCCTCCCCTCTGTAACTGCATCTGAGGAATATTTCCTACTGTTTTTTGTCATTTTCCCACTCTTTCAGAGTCCGGCCAAAGTCTCACAGCTGTTTTCTGGCCTGCTTTTGTTTGTGTACGGGAGATGTCCCTACTGCAGTTCAGAAGGTTCATGCAGTAGGAATGTCGAGGCCCTGGAGCCTGTTTCTTTTTCCGGGGTAAACAGACTTTTTCCACTGCTCTGCCCCGGCTGTTCAAGGGAAGTAGGGCATGCATCTCTTATTGTGGGTATTGTATTAATATGGGGGTGGATTCTCAGTCTGAGAGCACAATGCATTGTGGGCGAAGTAGTCCCAACCAGTGCCATTCTGAGATGATCTTGGTGAACTAGTGGATTGTGCGTGCTGGCATGGTACTGTTTTACACATCCTACCCAAGTGCCTTTTGCCCCCTTCACTCTATTACCTGGAATGGGATTTTCCCTGGAACTAATAACATGGATTGCTATGGGTTGTTGGCTGAGTTGGGAAGGGGCCCCTCTAACTTCTGTTGGTACCAAGGAGAGGATGGAGGCACCCTTCCTTGCGACACTGCCACAGTACACAAAAGAACATGGCACAGTGTTCTGTCTCGCACTGTCACAATCACTTCTTCCCAGGCCTCGTCCAAGACATTCTGATTTCCAGAATCCAGTCTAAACAAGGCCCACACCCCACTGCCATATGAGCAGTCCTTCATTTTGGAGATGCCCATGCTACAATAACATATGTCCTGTGAAACACTCTACTGCCCTGGCATCTATGCATGTGCTGTATCAAAAACCTAAAAAAAGGAAACAAGCAGGTCCCTGCCCGAACCGAAGATTCAACCCAGAACAAAACTATTGTGTTATGTGATGTTTGCATAGCACCTTACTTCAATTGCCATGGCCTCAAAGCGCTTTCATTTGAATGTGATTCCGCCTGACTGTAATCTGAACAGTACATTGCATTGCAGGTGAGAGGAAATACACAGTATTATACATTTACTAGTGCCTGCAAAGGGCAGAGAGGACTAGTACTGTAACTTTATATTTAGCAGCTCATGTGTGGAGTGTGGGGGTGATGTGTGACTTGCTATGTCCGATGTGGTTGCTGGCATGAACTCAGCCAACTAATTTGGGGACGCTGCATTTAAATGAGGATAACCTCAATTATCTAACCCTACGGCAACTGACTGCAGTTGTGGCCTCTGCAATACTTTAAATTCAAATTGCCGGAACATTGCATGGAGATTCAGCAAACAAGTGGCGACATCAATGATTTATTTAGCCTTATTCCGCGTTCGTTAGAGCGCTGCACAGACTTAAGTATATGGTCGCAACAGGTTAGAAATGATTGCAAGTTGATCACACATGAAGTACCAGTTTAATTCAGCAAGAGGTCAGAAAGTATGATTTAAGGGAGGGCAGGACGTAGAGAACGCGAGAGACGAGCATACAGAAAAAGAAAGATTATTCTAGATTTAAGAAGCCAACGTGGCAAAAGAGCGGAGACAAGGTTGCGCTGAAGGAGGGTGGGTAAGACTCAGGAGAAGCAAGGGAGGGGAGCGTAGTGCATGGACAGGTTCATAGAATGAGACAGGAGAACAAGATAGGGGAAAGCATGTCCATGCATGCACAGAAGACGGGCAGGAAAAGTCAGCCAATCAAGGACCAGGGATTGGGCACTGCGAGAGCGGGGTGGGAGCAGACAAACCAATCGGATGGCAGCATTTTAAGTAGACTAGAGCATTGGCAGGCGGTACACAGTATTGAAAAGTATGTTGCTGAGAAGGCTAGTACATGATACTGTAGATTTACTTTTATCTGCAAATGTTAATGTTAAAGGATATTTGTACCGCACACTATCATCACCGGAGTGGTCCCCTAGCGTTCTGACCATTTCTGGCAGAGATGAGTAGCAGTGTAATGTTATAACTAGCGGTTTGATGTGTTGGGCGCAGTGTGCTGTGCGACGGGCTATGTCAGTGAATATGTGGCTGTTGCCGTGGATAGAATTGGGCGTGGGACTCAGCCAACTAATATGTGGACACTGCAATAAAAGGTGGTGCAAGTAACGTGTATCAGCATAGCTAACACTAGAGCAACTGACTGCTGTTGAGGGCCAGAGTTTACATGCACACTACTAGAGCTGGGCGAGCCCGCAGGGTTTGGGCCGGCCCGATCCACGCCTAGGGCTCTGGCATGACCCCGCTATCGAGCCATTGCCTACCCAAAGCAGGGGCAGGCCACAAGCCCCACCAGGTGCTTGCACACTCTTATTTAAAAAAGAAAAGAAAAGGCTCTCGCTCCTGACTGTATTCCGGCTGCCTGACCCAAAGAGTCCGGGAGAGCACGTCCTTCAACACTCTCCTGGCTTCCTGCATTCAAAAGCACACATTCACCTCTTCTGCCGCATCATGGCCACACTGTGCTGTCCTTTTTTCTTAGGTTATTCACGATGTTGAAAACATTTAATTAGTGACTTAAAGCAACTTATTGTTTTTAAATGGGCGCTTTGTGTTGCTCTCTTTAACTAGCACTTATGCTTTGCAAGCTCTTTGAGTTGGAAATGTCCCAGCATGCATATGAAAGGCTCTGACTGCCACTGATAAAAGGAGTGTTTGCAACCTTAGCACTTTAACGACCTGCAGAGCCACGACGCTGTGTGTGGTGTGTCTGCCTGGCTGAGACTTGGGAAACTGGCCGTGCTTGAATGTCCGGCCTGAGCCGATTCTATAACTGGCTCGGGAGAAAGAAAAAATGTCAAGGACTCCTTTCTTGAACCTTTGCCCTGGGACCCGCAAGGGCAACAGCAGGATATTAGGCAGGCGTGTGCCAGGCAGGCGTGGGGGGTGTCACGCAGGGAGGACAGACAGGGTTGCCTTCACCCTGCGAGTAAGACCTTAGGACTAGTCAGTTTAGTTTAGGCAGATAACTTGCAGACGCCGGGCCTCCCGAAAGTTGAAGGAGCTGAAGCGCTCTTCGTAGCAGGTACATTACAAAAGCCGTAGAAGACAAAAGAACAAAGTAAGACCAGAACGAGGCTGCCAACTGGACAGGATGGGGCCTCTGGTCCGAGCAAATGGGTCTCTGTGTGATATTCAGGCTGTAGGTTCTCATCCCGGCAAGAATAACTGAGCCTTTCATCCTTCCGAAGTAGATACATTGATACCAACTTTGGTATACATTTATCAACATGCAAATATGATATACGTACAGCTCTTGAAAGAAAGCGTTTTGTGCAGCCATTTTGCGGGTTCGGCCCGTGGTGGGCTCCTAGAGCCAGGCCTGACCCCCAGGCTCGGCCCTGGCTCGTCCCTACCCATGAAATCTCTGGCTCCCCCGCCTCTACACACTACATGCACATTTGGTTTGAACAGTACGCTATTGCTATGCATACTTGGCAGACCCAGGCCTGGTCATGACGATTGCAAGACAAATGTGCTTGATTGTAGGAGTACGTTGTGATAACGACCAGTGAACTGCTTTACTCTGTACCGCAAACCAGAGCTTAGACGTAATCAAGAAAGTATACGAAAAATAAACATCAAGCTACCTGTTTTGTAACCTGCTTTCAGTGTGCTTATTCCATCATAGGTGTGATCACACCAAAAACTGAGGTCCCTTTGGGGACGGTGCAATTCATGATTCAAACAAGCAAACAAAAAGGACTGATTGCAAGAAACTGTATCTCTTTGGAGTCCAGGCAGGTATGAGGATGGGTGCCACCTCAGGCCAAGTTTGTTGTCCCGGGAGGATAGCTCAGCGGCAACATCCTCGGCTTGGAAGCAAGACAACATGAAGTAGCACAGGTTCGATCCCCGGGTCCACGCTTAAAAACCTCTGGGTATTTTATTTTATTTTATTGAAAAAATCTACAGTTTTAACATACGTAAAAAATGTTTGTTTCAATTCCATTAACCCAACTCAAAAAGCTCTTAGAAAACCATCAGCCCTGCACAGCAGGGAAAGGAGATAGATGCACAAAAACAAGAGAAAGAACACATCAACCAGTTTGTGCAGAGCTTGAAAAGTATCAATTCTTTTCCCAATTTGTTTCTTCCTGAACACAAAGACAAGAGAAGCATGGGGATCACTGCTCAAGCGGACATTTCAAAAGTGCATCTAATAGTTCACTATTGCACCAACATGTTTTATATTTGCACCGGATGAAATCTTATGCCACCAAGCGGTCATATCATCATCAAGAGGAGCAAATTGACTAAGGTGTACAGAACGGAAGGCACTGGTTTTCTCACACTCAATAACTAAGTGTTTCAATGATTCAACTGCCAATGAGCAAAGACGACAGATTGTCTTTGACCAGTTTGTCTTTTCGTTGCCAGAGAATTTCCATTGATTTCAAGATGTTCAATCGAAATCTGAGGAATTGCTCACGATGGTAGCCAGATGGAGAATGCATTAGATAATGCGACTGAATGTTTAACTTTTTTTGTCCAATACCTGACCAGTTTGTAGAGGACAATTTTTCCTGTTTGTCTAAGTTGACGATCCAAGCCCAAGAATCACATTTCTTTTTTGCATGTTGTGGTCTAATGAGAAGGTCAAACTCAGAGATTCCTGCAGCATTAACCCAGGCTTGTACTGTGAGACGCCACATGTCTAATAGAGTAACATTGTTGTCAACATAGGTTTTGTTGAATATTTGATAGGCGGGCATTGGATTCTCAACAGACATTTTTCGCATTTATGTGATTGATTTCCAAATCACATAGCTATATAAAGAATTCAGTGACAATTCATCTCGTAGGGATATCATTGAAACACATTGTGGTAAGTGGTGGACATAGCGCCAAAAACGCCCTTCTAAGGAGTTCCAGATTTGCTCGCTGATATGCCAACTAACCTCGGCTCCAAAAGTTAGTATAGGAACTACCTTTTGTAGGTAGAACGTCAGAACCGGGGATAGAGAAAATTTGCCATACATTTTGTTTATTTTTGCCGCTTGGATGGCAAGACTCATGTTTTTTAATTTCAAGTCTTTCACCCATTGGTGTTCACAGATGGAATTGTTGAACTGCACACCCAAGTATCTTATAGAATCAACGTTATCAAGAAACTGTCTACCTACAGGCCACCTAAACACCTTTGCCTTTTTTCTTGAGACAATGCCAATTGAAACCATTTTTGTTTTTTCTTTGTTGATTGTGAGCTCATTGATCGATAGATACTCATGTAGAGAGCTGAGAAGCCTTTGAAGCCCAATTTGAGTTCTATCAATCAACACTAGGTCATCCTCATAGGCAATACAACTTACTGGAACTCGATTAATCTTTGGAGAAAAACAGTGGACGTGTCCAAGATGATCCGGTAAATCTGCCAAAAATAGTTTGAACAAGTCTGCGGCAAGCGGACACCCCTGCTTTACGCCCCTTGCCGTCAGAATGGAATCGGACAGTTCACCACTTCTATTTAGGCGTACACGGATCGAGGTGTTCGAATGAAGAGCCACTATTGGATCCAGAATGTTTGAAGGACAATTCCACTTTCTTAATTTGTTCCAGAGCAGGTTTCGATTTATACCTCTGGGTATTTAAGCGCGTTAGAAATACAAAACTAAGACAAACACCTACGCAACTAAAACAAATAATTTCTGTAACAGCACCTCGATGCCCGTGGGCTGTGTGAGCGTTTAAAAATGCAAATAAATAATAAGTGCCATTTTGCCCCTCCTCACCCGCTTGATGTTGTAGGGACTAGATGTATTGCTCGTAGTACCAATGTGGCACACCTCTGGACATATCTGTTGTGGCTGACCTTATATCATTATATGCTTTCTATTGGAACACACATGTGCCCCCCTTAATCAGACCAAACCTGGACTGTTCGGGTGAAACCTAAGAAACTGCTTCAGTAGCCAGGTGGCAGGTCACGTGCGTTCTTGCCCCCCTGTTGTTCTTTTAGTAGTATTTGCAATGGTTTATTTTTCATTTTTTATAAAATAATAGTATGTGTACCTTTTTAGTATGTTGCAAATTCCATTAGTCATAAAAATATCTTTAGGAGATTAAGACAATTCCTTATTATCTCCTTGCTCCCGTCACATCCCCATTTCATCCTCATTGGAAGTGTCCAATATTTGCAAGTATATTCATGTTGTTGCTGCCATACGAAGAAGTCTATGCAACTTTGAAAGCTACTGCACTGCAGTATCTAAGCATATCATCTTTAGTTAATACAATAACCAGAATCAGATCTTAGATATGTTTTACAATTGAGAATAAAAAATAGACACAATAGAATGTTTCTGAAATGCTCCCAGGGCTTGAGGTTCAATCCCCAAAGTACCTTTGAAAATAATAAAGAGACATGACATTGGATTATTACTGTTATTCTGATGTAGTACAAACGTAATGTACGTATGTGACGCTGGGAGAATTCTTGAGTTGGCGTCAATTGTTCTTTTTCATGTAGAATCCGCTAACGTTCGAGTCATCGCGCTGTCCTTCATTTTCTACTGCTAACGCGTCAGAGAAACAACCTCGTTCTCATGCGCAGCAACATCGCTGGAGGGAGCCCAGGGGCTTCTTCGGTCTTACGCCATGTTGTTTCATTAGTCTCTATCTGGTTCCATGTAATAATGTCCCCTCAAAAATAACGCCATGCAAAAAAATGGCCGGAAAATTGCTGGTTTTTTGCAGGGACATTATTAGATGGAACTTGCGGGGGACGACCCGGAAACCCCCAAACCCTTTTTTGTTTTCGAGGGAAGCAGGGGGACACCCCTGCAACCTCTGATCCCCCTGTCCCTATATATTGGTCATCTATTTAATGTCTCCACTACCTTTTCCCGGCGACATTATATACAGCGGCCATATATATAGGCATATTATTACCTGATACCCTCTATCTTTGTCATATTGGGTAACTGTGTGCTTGAAAAACGACTGGACCAAGCGCAAGATCGTTAAGCAAATTGCAACACCCCAGTACCATTTGGCAAAATGTGTAATTGCTCATTGACTGGAAATGCTTGGAGCAAACAAAATGCGAGCATTGAGAGCACCAAGGAGAGCAAGTGGAAATAATGCCGTCGCTAAGAAGTCTCTCCTCACATGAGCTTTGCTACGGAGGCGGCTTTGTGTTGACAAAGACACTCTCGATAAATGGCCACTTAAGCTTTGCAGACTGGAACGGCGCAATCACGGTTACTCTTCGTACACGAGGCTCTTGAGCTCATGTTCATATCTATCTCAGGTTCTCCACTGTAATTCGGTCCTTGTGTCCTCTACTGACTTTACATTTTCTTAAAATTCTGCCCGGAGAACTCTTGTCCCGGGGGTTCATCCCGGGGTTCACCTAGGTTATCTACTGGAACAACAAGGCCTTCCATTAACTTGCTAACACTTGACTTTGAAGAATAATGTGTTGTCTCCTTCTGGAATTTGACAGAACTTGGATCCCAAAATCATTTGGCATTTGCGCTGTGATTCTCGGATATCATCCGTCTCGGGAGGATAGCTCAGGGGCAACATGCTCGCCTTGTAAGCAAGACCACACGGAGCAACATACGTTCGATCCCCGGGTCCGTGCTTAGAAACCTCTGGGTATTAAGCACTCTATAAATAACCTATCATTTCTAAATGAAGACCTGCAACACCTATGGAATTAGCTTCCTCTTTCTTTACGAATGATGGTCAACTACCCGGCAACACCATCTCAAGACTCTTCTATTTAACGTATCATCTTCTTCATTATTTATGACCACTCTTCTACTTTTTTTGTTGTTGTTCCAACTCTGTTCATTGAACTTTATATCCATTATGGTTACAGACAATCATATGTGTCATGTCCAAGAATACATCATTTGCGATTGATTTAAACATTGTTGTGCCAACCTTGGCCAATAACATTTGAAACATAAACCCCCCCGCCCTCCTTCCCTTCCCTCTCCCTCCCCAGGGAACCCTCCATCCCTCCCTTCATTTTCCTATTACCATTTTACGGGACCTGCTGTTCTACTTTCTCATTGGGTTTCCCTCAGCATCATAGTGTTTTAGGGTATAAGCTGGGCTACCCAAAATGTCTTAACATAACACGGTGCTGAGTAGTGTGTGGATTCTCATGGGCTCTGTGTTTTGTCGACTGCACGGCGCATGTGGCGGGAGTTAGTTGGGTAGTTTGGTGGACTCCTGCTGTTTCATCAAACCCAAAGTATATCCATTACGTCTCATTGATGAAACTAAAACATGGCGGAATGCATTTAAACATAATCCGCCTTCTATCTGCATTAGGTCCTGGATCATTGCATGTAACTACCATGATATTCCTGAAAACTGCACTATACACTATCTCACTGCCTCCTGTGTGATGCAATGTACCCACATCTTGTATATTTATACTGTAAATACTGCAATAACATGTAATGCATCCACTGTATGTATCCACTGTATGTAGCCAAGCTTAAGTTTTCTTGTTACGGCTGCGCCCGGCTACCCCAGGGTTTGGAGCGCATTATCAAATAATAAACTAAACTATCTTTGCATTGCCTGATTCAGTGTCCGAAGATGTGGCCCTTGAATGTGTGGGGGGCGACAGCGGCATGTCCCTTCTCCACAGTGCTTAATTTGTAAAAGAAATAAGTGCTGGGGCTCAAATATTTTCGAACACGCACATGACACGGCAGGATGGGCAGCTCCCCACCCTCTGTTGCCACCACCCACGGCTGCTCCCCAGGCTGACAACATAGATGGGGTTAAAGCTGCACCTCCCACCGGCTTATTGTGGTCATGGATGTACCCACTAAGGCAGAGTGTGATTTACAAGTGCCAATCAACATACACATAGAATAACATACTTGTGTCTTGACATGAGCCGCGTTTAAGTGCGTTTTTAAACACAATCATCACTTATATTTTGCTCGGATTTTATAGGTGTTTAATATGTGACTGGCAGTTAAAATAATAAAGTAGCCAAAACACCACAGCATAATCAAACTGTGTCTGAGACAAGAGCTGCCACAGCTCAGAAATAAGTGCCAGGGCTGATCCCCGGCAAACACCCAGCAAATGGACAGAGCTGATTCAGAGCATTGGAACACGAGGAGCGCTTTCTCTTTTGTGGAGCTGATCAGGTGCTTGGGTGGGGTGGGATGGGGTGGCATGGGGCCGGCTCCACCCCACCCCCCAGAATTCCGCCGCTCTCTGTTACGCATATGCTTTTTGCATTGATCTGCCTTGAAGGAATGTGTCTGAAGGCCACCCTGCAACCCCAGCTCCCAGGGATTGAGCCTGTCTACGGTACTGGATTCCTGTTGCGGTTATGGCATTCCAGGCATGAGGCAAATGCCCTCAAAGTATACTCATTGGTCCTCTTGCCTCCTCCCACCCCTTCGCCACTCTGGGCCAATCTCAGGACTACGCACCCCGGGTGGAATGCTTTCCAGGAACCGCTTGCCTGTGTCCTTAGTCCTGCCCTGAGCCTCTTCCTGAAATTCGCACGGCCCCTGGAGGATGCCTGGAGTGCTGGAAGGGCGACCCCAAAGTCTAGAATTACATTCCACTGCCTGTGTTTATATTTAGGCCTGCTTTATGGCCCACATGATGCGCAGCGGCATCTTAATCAGCAAGGGCTGACGTCAGCATCGCAATCAGGCTAGCAGGGGTGTTGTTAGGTCTGGAAAAGGTCCAGGGCTACGCTAATGTCTGGACTGTCAGGGCTCCGGGCTAGCCAGCCTTTTGGGTGTAGCCCCTGAACTTCTATCTGGGGCTACAACCAAAGGACACGGGCTATAGCCAGCCCCCCCCCCAACCCCACGTACCAATGACTGCAGACTAGATTTCATTCTCAGGTGCTTGTCCAGTACATTTGGTGAGGGGAGAGGGGAGGAGGAGGGGGGGGGTGTGTGTGTAGCATGTCATATTTTCAGGAATTACATCATTAATATTCACCAGACAAATTTGCATACAATGATTCTAAATGTATACACATCTTTTCCCGTGAGTATTGAGGAGATATCCTGAAAACCGGTGAGGATTCCAGCTCTTGAGGCCGGTGTTGGACATCCCTGATTTAGATCTTTTTTACGGAATAGGATCAACCATATACAGTGCAGTCTTTTTCCCGCCTCCAAGGGCCTGTGGAATGTTTCAGCCAGGTGTCACATATCCATGCTAATTTAAAAGCCCATCCCAATGAGGAGACGCACAATCGGATTACAATACAGTAAACAAAACCCCCCCTGCTATTAAGGCGGGTTTAACAATGTGTCTTTTATAGTTCAAACATCCGTGTGCATTTCAACATTGATCACAAATGAAACATTTTTGAATAGTCCATTTTCACCATATGCATTGCGAGTGGTTGTGTAAGTGGACATTACTTTTATAAAATGGCAAACCCCCTTTATCTTTGAATCGGCAAAGCATCCTGTGAAACGGAGGATAGCACATAGGCAGAGCAACAGTGGTTCGAATCCCGGATCTGCCCTTAGAAACCAAACTCAGGTATGCTATTAGGCACGTTAGAAATAACCAATAAAATAAATAAATAAACCGTTCATTGAACCACTTTACGCACAAAGCAGTTAAGGAAATCATGTGACTCTTAAAATGCGATATGTGGATGTTGCAAAGCAGATCAAAATAATCTGGCTTTACTACTCAATAATGTACACATATCAACGGGCGCACTATTGCTAGCCTTGAAAATTCCCCTAGAGGTCGAAACACGTGTCGGCTGACGCATCAAGACTACATGTCTTCACGATACTATTAAAACCACATTGGGTTAAGAAACAAATCACTGTGTGGATATCCATCTTCACAATTTTAGAGCGCAAGGTATCTGGGTCTATATCAATTCATTATATCATATATTGTCTTGTGAATTGAATATGTGTGTGTGTAATGTAAGGTCTTCTGACTAGGGTCAGGCATGCAATTAATTACTGTTTTCAAATCGCTCCATGTGGTTTTGTACAACTGATCATATGTTTCAGTTTAGTATAATGTTGCTACTTGCTTTAGTAAACATTTAGCAATAGGTTTGACAAAACTCAGGAGGATGTCTCAGGGGCAAGGCGCTCGCCTTGGAAGCAAGATGACGCGGCGCAACACAGGTTCCGCGCTTAGAAACCTCGGGGTATTACACGCATTATAAATAACCAATTATAATTATAATTACTCTTGGAGCGATTTCTTCTTGGTGTTCTTGTCTGTAATATTTGTTTCAAGAGGGGAAGGCCTGGCATATTGTGCGGACTTTTCCCATTTGTTCAACCAGACTTGACATGAAAATACCACCTTTGTCTGTAACATGCCAGCCATGTGGCAGCCCTACTTGACGGACAGATCTGGTGCCTCCTTCAGGTGGCAACCCTGCCAGCTGCCTAGGATTGTCTTGCTCTATAACAGGAAAGGGCGGTGCATGTACCCTTGGATTGGAAATCCAAAATGAAATGTAGTTTGCTGATCAGCAGATGTGGGGGTGCATGCTGGCTCCCTGAATCCTTCCCTTATACCAATACTGCATTGTCTTGCAGCTGAACTGTATTATTCCCAGGGTCAAGCACTGGCAGGTTAACAAATGATGCCGCAAAATACAGCCTGAAACCGATGCATGTCACGTCCACGCGCAGAAAACAAAGATGCAGTCTTGTTAGAACCACAGAATTTCATCTCGCCGGGGGTTTATTAATATTGTAAGGAGGGAGCGCGGCTACGGATCACATTTTTTCCACATGTTAAATAATCAAGCAAGGCTTTACCAGATAATTTTAAAAAATTAAATTTGGGGCGGGGGTCTTTACATGTGAGATTTTTGGGGTGCGCTGGAAAGAAGCCATAAAGCAAAGGTATTGGGTTTTTTAACCTTTCCCGGCAGCACCATGAACCTTCTTCCCTATCACCGGTGACACGAACCACCCCTGGTGTTTCCCTGCTTCCTGCTTCCAAGCCCGAGGAATCGAAGGGGTCCCTTTACAAGGCAGAGGGTGAACACTGCTCTACCAGCCTTACGTATGGGATACGCAGGATTTCTAATGTGCAAACCCAGGTAGGAAGCACCAGAGCGCTGCACAAAGGACATGCACCCAGAGGGTTACAGGTGTGGGAGGGCAGGGGCAGAAGGGGAGGGGGAGTTTTTGAGGGAGCAGTAGGGTTGAGTGAAGCAATCAGCGATTGGCAAGATGTTCTTTAACGAGTAGTGTCTGCGGAGTAGTAGGGTTGAGTGGAGCAATTGGCAAGATGTTCTTTAAAGAGTAGGGTCTGGGGAGTAGTAGGGTTGAGTGGAGCAATAGGCACGATGTTCTTTAAAGAGTAGGGTCTGGGGAGTAGTAGGGTTGAGTGGAGCAATAGGCACGATGTTCTTTAAAGAGTAGGGTATGGGGAGTAGTAGGGTTGAGTGGAGCAATAGGCACGATGTTCTTTAAAGAGTAGGGTCTGGGGAGTAGTAGGGTTGAGTGGAGCAATAGGCACGATGTTCTTTAAAGAGTAGGGTCTGGGGAGTAGTAGGGTTGAGTGGAGCAATAGGCAAGATGTTCTTTAAAGAGTAGGGTCTGGGGAGTAGTAGGGTTGAGTGGAGCTATCAGATTGGCAAGATGTTCTTTAAAGAGTAGGGTCTGGGGAGCAGTTGGGTTGAGTGGAGCAATCAGAGATTGGCAAGATGTTCTTTAAAGAGTAGGGTCTGTGGAGTGGTAGGGTAGAGTGGAGCAATCAGTGATTTGGCAAGATGTTCTTTAAAGAGTTGGGTCTGGGGAGTAGTATGGTTGAGCGGTGCAATCAGCGATTGGCAAGATGTTTTTTTTAAAGAATAGGGTCTGGGGAGTAGTAGGGTTGAGTGGAACAATCAGAGATTGGCAAGATGTTCTTTAACGAGTAGGGCCTGGCGAATAGTAGGGTTGAGTAGAGCAATCAGTGATTGGCAAGATGTTCTTTAACGAGTAGGGTCTGGGCAGTAGTAGGGTTGAGTGGAGCAATCAGATTGGCAAGATGTTCTTTAAAGAGTAGGGTCTGGTGAGTAGTAGGGTTGAGTGGGGCCATCAGAGATTGGCAAGATGTTCTTTAACGAGTAGGGTCTGGGGAGTAGTAGAGTTGAGTGGAGTAATCAGATTGGCAAGATGTTCTTTAAAGAGTAGGGTCTGGTGAGTAGTAGGGTTGAGTGGGGCAATCAGAGATTGGCAAGATGTTCTTTAACGAGTAGGCTCTGGGGAGTAGTAGGGTTGAGTGGAGCAATCAGAGATTGGCAAGATGTCCTTTAAAGAGTAGGGTCTGGTGAGTAGTTGGGTTGAGGGGGACAATCAGAGATTGGCAAGATGTTCTTTAACGAGTAGGCTTTGGTGAGTAGTAGGGTTGAGTGGGGCAATCAGAGATTGGCAAGATGTTCTTTAACGAGTAGGGTCTGGGGAGTAGTAAGGTTGAGTGGAGCAATCAGAGATTGGCAAGATGTCCTTTAAAGAGTAGGGTCTGGGGAGTAGTTGGGTTGAGTGGAGCAATCAGCTATTGGCAGGATGTTCTTTAAAGAGTAGGGTCTGTGGAGTGGTAGGGTAGAGTGGAGCAATCAGTGATTTGGCAAGATGTTCTTTAAAGAGTTGGGTCTGGGGAGTAGTAGGGTTGAGTGGTGCAATCAGCGATTGGCAAGATGTTTTTTTTAAAGAATAGGGTCTGTGGAGTAGTAGGGTTGAGTGGAACAATCAGAGATTGGCAAGATGTTCTTTAACGAGTAGGGCCTGGCGAGTAGTAGGGTTGAGTAGAGCAATCAATGATTGGCAAGATGTTCTTTAACGAGTAGGGTCTGGGGAGTAGTAGGGTTGAGTGGAGCAATCAGATTGGCAAGGTGTTCTTTAAAGAGTAGGGTCTGGTGAGTAGTAGGGTTGAGTGGGGCCATCAGAGATTGGCAAGATGTTCTTTAACAAGTAGGGTCTGGGGAGTAGTAGAGTTGAGTGGAGCAATCAGATTGGCAAGATGTTCTTTAAAGAGTAGGGTCTGGTGAGTAGTAGGGTTGAGTGGGGCAATCAGAGATTGGCAAGATGTTCTTTAACGAGTAGGCTCTGGGGAGTAGTAGGGTTGAGTGGAGCAATCAGAGATTGGCAAGATGTCCTTTAAAGAGTAGGGTCTGGTGAGTAGTTGGGTTGAGGGGGGCAATCAGAGATTGGCAAGATGTTCGTTAACGAGTAGGCTCTGGTGAGTAGTAGGGTTGAGTGGGGCAATCAGAGATTGGCAAGATGTTCTTTAACGAGTAGGGTCTGGGGAGTAGTAGGGTTGTGTGGGGCAATCAGAGATTGGCAAGATGTTCTTTAAAGAGTAGGTTCTGGTGAGTAGTAGGGTTGAGTGGGGCAATCAGAGATTGGCAAGATGTTCTTTAAAGAGTAGGGTCTGGGGAGTAGTAAGGTTGAGTGGAGCAATAGGCACGATCTTCTTTAAAGAGTAGGGTCTGGGGAGCAGTTGGGTTGAGTGGAGCAATCAGCGATTGGCAGGATGTTCTTTAAAGAGTAGGGTCTGTGGAGTGGTAGGGTAGAGTGGAGCAATCAGTGATTTGGCAAGATGTTCTTTAAGGAATAGGGTCTGGTGAGTAGTTGGGTTGAGGGGGGCAATCAGAGATTGGCAAGATGTTCTTTAACGAGTAGGGTCTGGGGAGTAGTAGGGTTGAGTGGAGCAATCAGAGATTGGCAAGATGTCCTTTAAAGAGTAGGGTCTGGGGAGTAGTAGGGTTGAGTGGAGCAATAGGCACGATGTTCTTTAAAGAGTAGGGTCTGGGGAGCAGTTGGGTTGAGTGGAGCAATCAGCGATTGGCAGGATGTTCTTTAAAGAGTAGGGTCTGTGGAGTGGTAGGGTAGAGTGGAGCAATCAGTGATTTGGAAAGATGTTCTTTAAAGAGTTGGGTCTGGGGAGTAGTAGGGTTGAGTGGGGCAATCAGCGATTGGCAAGATGTTTTTTTAAAGAATAGGGTCTGGGGAGTAATAGGGTTGAGTGGAACAATCCGAGATTGGCAAGATGTTCTTTAACGAGTAGGGTCTGGTGAGTAGTAGGGTTGAGTAGAGCAGTCAATGATTTGGCAAGATGTTCTTTAACGAGTAGGGTCTGGGGAGTAGTAGGGTTGAGTGGAGCAATCAGATTGGCAAGATGTTCTTTAAAGAGTAGGGTCTGGTGAGTAGTAGGGTTGAGTGGGGCAATCAGAGATTGGCAAGATGTTCTTTAACGAGTAGGGTCTGGGGAGTAGTAGAGTTGAGTGGAGCAATCAGATTGGCAAGATGTTCTTTAAAGAGTAGGGTCTGGTGAGTAGTAGGGTTGAGTGGGGCAATCAGAGATTGGCAAGATGTTCTTTTACGAGTAGGGTCTGGGGAGTAAAAGGGTTGAGTGGAGCAATCAGAGATTGGCAAGATGTCCTTTAAAGAGTAGGGTCTGGTGAGTAGTTGGGTTGAGGGGGGCAATCAGAGATTGGCAAGATGTTCTTTAACGAGTAGGGTCTGGTGAGTAGTAGGGTTGAGTGGGGCAATCAGAGATTGGCAAGATGTTTTTTAACGAGTAGGGTCTGGTGAGTAGTAGGGTTGAGTGCAGCAATCAGAGATTGGCAAGATGTCCTTTAAAGAGTAGCGTCTGGGGAGTAGAAGGGTTGAGTGGCGCAATCCGCGATTGGCAAGATGTTCTTTAAAGAGTAGGGTCTGGGGAGTAGTAGGGTTGAGTGAAACAATCAGAGATTGGCAAGATGTTCTTTAACGAGTAGTGTCTGCAGAGTAGAAGGGTTGAGTGGAGCAATAGGCAAGATGTTCGTTAAAGAGTAGGGTCTGGGGAGTAGCAGGGTTGAGTGGAGCAATCAGATTGGCAAGATGTTCTTTAAAGAGTAGGGTCTGGGGAGCAGTTGGGTTGAGTGGAGCAATCAGCGATTGGCAGGATTTTCTTTAAAGAGTAGGGTCTGTGGAGTGGTAGGGTAGAGTGGAGCAATCAGTGATTTGGCAAGATGTTCTTTAAAGAGTTGGGTCTGGGGCGTAGTAGGGTTGAGTGGTGCAATCAGTGATTGGCAAGATGTTCTTTAACGAGTAGGGTCTGGCGAGTAGTAGGGTTGAGTAGAGCAATCAGTGATTGGCAAGATGTTCTTTAACGAGTAGGGTCTGGCGAGTAGTAGGGTTGAGTAGAGCAATCAGTGATTGGCAAGATGTTCTTTAACGAGTAGGGTCTGGGGAGTAGTAGGGTTGAGTGGAGCAATCAGATTGGCAAGATGTTCTTTAAAGAGTAGGGTCTGGTGAGTAGTAGGGTTGAGTGGGGCAATCAGAGATTGGCAAGATGTTCTTTAACAAGTAGGGTCTGGGGAGTAGTAGAGTTGAGTGGAGCAATCAGATTGGCAAGATGTTCTTTAAAGAGTAGGGTCTGGTGAGTAGTAGGGTTGAGTGGGGCAATCAGAGATTGGCAAGATGTTCTTTAACGAGTAGGCTCTGGGGAGTAGTAGGGTTGAGTGGAGCAATCAGAGATTGGCAAGATGTCCTTTAAAGAGTAGGGTCTGGTGAGTAGTTGGGCTGAGGGGGGCAATCAGAGATTGGCAAGATGTTCTGTAACGAGTAGGGTCTGGGGAGTAGTAGGGTTGAGTGGAGCAATCAGAGATTGGCAAGATGTCCTTTAAAGAGTAGGGTCTGGGGAGTAGTAGGGTTGAGTGGCGCAATCCACGATTGGCAAGATGTTCTGTAACGAGTAGGGTCTGGGGAGTAGTAGAGTTGTGTGGGGCAATCAGAGATTGGCAAGATGTCCTTTAAAGAGTAGGGTCTGGTGAGTAGTAGGGTTGAGTGGGGCAATCAGAGATTGGCAAGATTTTCTTTAACATGTAGGGTCTGGGGAGTAGTAGAGTCTAGTGGCGCAATCCGCGATTGGCAAGATGTTCTTTAAAGAATAGGGTCTGGGGAGTAGTAGGGTTGAGTGGAGCAATAAGCACGATGTTCTTTAAAGAGTAGGGTCTGGGGAGTAGCAGGGTTGAGAGGAGCAATCAGATTGGCAAGATGTTCTTTAAAGAGTAGGGTCTGGGGAGCAGTTGGGTTGAGTGGAGCAATCAGAGATTGGCAAGATGTTCTTTAAAGAATAGGGTCTGGTGAGTAGTAGGGTT
Organism: Ambystoma mexicanum; assembly: GCF_040938575.1. NCBI lineage: Eukaryota > Metazoa > Chordata > Amphibia > Caudata > Ambystomatidae > Ambystoma > Ambystoma mexicanum. The sequence goes on along the minus strand of NC_090932.1, from coordinate 1,503,648,540 downwards.
GAGTGGAGCAATCAGAGTTTGGCAAGGTGTTCTTTAAAGAATAGGGTCAAGTGAGTAGTTGGGTTGAGGGGGGCAGTCAGAGATTGGCAAGATGTTCTTTAACGAGTAGGGTCTGGGGAGTAGTAGGGTTGAGTAGAGCAATCAGAGATTGGCAAGATGTCCTTTAAAGAGTAGGGTCTGGGGAGTAGTAGGGTTGAGTGGAGCAATAGGCACAATGTTCTTTAAAGAGTAGGGTCTGGGGAGCAGTTGGGTTGAGTGGATCAATCAGCGATTGGCAGGATGTTCTTTAAAGAGTAGGGTCTGTGGAGTGGTAGGGTAGAGTGGAGCAATCAGTGATTTGGCAAGATGTTCTTTAAAGAGTTGGGTCTGGGGAGTAGTAGGGTTGAGTGGTGCAATCAGCGATTGGCAAGATGTTTTTTTAAAGAATAGGGTCTGGGGAGTAATAGGGTTGAGTGGAACAATCCGAGATTGGCAAGATGTTCTTTAACGAGTAGGGTCTGGGGAGTAGTAGGGTTGAGTGGAGCAATCAGATTGGCAAGATATTCTTTAAAGAGTAGGGTCTGGTGAGTACTAGGGTTGAGTAGGGCAATCAGAGATTGGCAAGATGTTCTTTAACGAGTAGGGTCTGGGGAGTAGTAGGGTTGAGTGGAGCAATCAGATTGGCAAGATATTCTTTAAAGAGTAGGGTCTGGTGAGTAGTAGGGTTGAGTGGGGCAATCGGAGATTGGCAAGATGTTCTTTAACGAGTAGGGTCTGGGGAGTAGTAGAGTTGAGTGGAGTAATCAGATTGGCAAGATGTTCTTTAAAGAGTAGGGTCTGGTGAGTAGTAGGGTTGAGTGGGGCAATCGGAGATTGGCAAGATGTTCTTTTACGAGTAGGGTCTGGGGAGTAAAAGGGTTGAGTGGAGCAATCAGAGATTGGCAAGATGTCCTTTAAAGAGTAGGGTCTGGTGAGTAGTTGGGTTGAGGGGGGCAATCAGAGATTGGCAAGATGTTCTTTAACGAGTAGGGTCTGGTGAGTAGTATGGTTGAGTGGGGCAATCAGAGATTGGCAAGATGTTCTTTAACGAGTAGGGTCTGGGGAGTAGTAGGGTTGAGTGGAGCAATAGGCAAGATGTTCTTTAAAGAGTAGGGTCTGGGGAGTAGCATGGTTGAGTGGAGCAATCAGATTGGCAAGATGTTCTTTAAAGAGTAGGGTCTGGGGAGCAGTTGGGTTGAGTGGAGCAATCAGCGATTGGCAGGATTTTCTTTAAAGAGTGGGGTCTGTGGAGTGGTAGGGTAGAGTGGAGCAATCAGTGATTTGGCAAGATGTTCTTTAAAGAGTTGGGTCTGGGGAGTAGTAGGGTTGAGTGGTGCAATCAGCGATTGGCAAGATGTTCTTTAACGAGTAGGGTCTGGCGAGTAGTAGGGTTGAGTAGAGCAATCAGTGATTTGGCAAGATGTTCTTTAACGAGTAGGGTCTGGGGAGTAGTAGGGTTGAGTGGAGCAGTCAGAGATTGGCAAGATGTCCTTTAAAGAGTAGGGTCTGGTGAGTAGTTGGGTTGAGTGGGGCAATCATAGTTTGGCAAGATTTTCTTTAACGAGTAGGGTCTGGTGAGTAGTAGGGTTGAGTGGGGCAATCAGAGATTGGCAAGATGTTCTTTAACGAGTAGGTTCTGGGGAGTAGTAGGTTTGAGTGGGGCAATCAGAGATTGGCAAGATGTCCTTTAAAGAGTAGGGTCTGGTGAGTAGTAGGGTTGAGTGGGGCAATCAGAGATTGGCAAGATTTTCTTTAACGTGTAGGGTCTGGGGAGTAGTAGGGTCTAGTGGCGCAATCCGCGATTGGGAAGATGTTCTTTAAAGAATAGGGTCTGGTGAGTAGTTGGGTTGAGGGGGGCAATCAGAGATTGGCAAGATGTCAAGATGTTCTTTAACGTGTAGGGTCTGGGGAGTAGTAGGGTTGAGTGGCGCAATCCGTGATTGGCAAGATGTTCTTTAACGTGTAGGGTCTGGGGAGTAAAAGGGTTGAGTGGCGCAATCCGTGATTGGCAAGATGTTCTTTAAAGAATAGGGTCTGGTGAGTAGTTGGGTTGAGGGGGGCAATCAGAGATTGGCAAGATGTTCTTTAATGTGTAGGGTCTGGGGAGTAAAAGGGTTGAGTGGCGCAATCCGTGATTGGCAAGATGTTCTTTAAAGAATAGGGTCTGGTGAGTAGTTGGGTTGAGGGGGGCAATCAGAGATTGGCAAGATGCTCTTTAACAAGTAGGGTCTGGGGAGTAGTAGGGTTGATTGGGGCAATCAGAGATTGGCAAGATGTTCTTTAACGTGTAGGGTCTGGGGAGTAGTAGGGTTGAGTGGCGCAATCCGCGATTGGCAAGATGTTCTTTAAAGAATAGGGTCTGGTGAGTAGTTGGGTTGAGGGGGGTAATCGGAGATTGGCAAGATGTTCTTTAACGAGTAGGGTCTGGTGAGTAGTAGGGTTGAGTGGGGCAATCAGAGATTGGCAAGATGTTCTTTAACGAGTAGGGTCTGGGGATTAGTAGGGTTGAGTGGAGCAATCAGAGATTGGCAAGATGTCCTTTAATGAGTAGGGCCTTCAGGTTCTTCCCGATAGATGGATGTTGGGGCCAGACTCTGCATTCATAGGTCTCTCCATTGAGGCCGACAGCAATTTTGGGGGCCTGCTTAACTGGCGGGATGGTGGTGATGGGATTGTACACATATTGAAACCGGTGCAGCAGCTTAGTGAGAGCTGGGTTGAAACCACAAACCCGTTTCATAAATTTACATAGATCAACCACAGAGGTTGGGACTGGAACCTGTTTACCAACGTGAAACATTATACATATAAGAAGACATTTCATTTGGGATACATTTATAATGCATTGAAACATTCACTTTTAATAGGAGTAATCGCAACAAATTCACTAGATCAAGTCCCCAGATTAGAGTAACTCTTTCATATGTTAAGAACATAAATAACAAGTCATTTAAACAAACAATGACAATGAATTATAATTAACATATTGTTTTATAAATGTATATATACATGATATGTAAACAAAACCATAATCCCAATACAAAAACGTATTTTAAAAAATTGCAATATTCAGCAACATCTTCTGAATTCAGCTAGTTCTCTATGTCAACTAGTTTCGATGGCACGCCCTATCAACGACTTCTTCAGGGCAGCATATCAGTTTTTTTTTTGTATTCATTTTGCGGGGGTTCCAACTAACATGGTGCAACTTTCCTCACACAGGGAACGATCTGAATGGCACAAGGCCTAGTAAGATCGTTATTTTGTGCTCCCTTGTTTCCCCCGCCTTGTCGCGCCTAGAAACACTTGTGCACAGGCGCATTATAAATGCCACATCATATCATAACGACAACCTGGACCATCTCCATCTGAAAATAAATTGCTAGTCATTCCTTAACTTCTTCTTATCTTTACATGTGCCTTCACGATGCCAGGCAGAAACGCCATGCATTAACATCCCATACATGTGAGCCTAAATCTTTATGTTACTTTATTTGTGTTGAACTCCGAATCAGAACCGCTTGAGGCTGAGCCTTCCTGCCATTGCGTCGCCGGACAGTAGGCCAAGTTCTCGTCCTCGTGCTTCTTATTCCCGGCGGCCCGTGCACCTGCTCCTTTTTTTCAGGCAGGCTCCATGTAGGTGTGTGATAAACAGGAGGACGAACGGCACCTCCTGTGTTCCGTGCCAGCTGGGCAATAAAGAAAGCAATCAGACTCGAATCCAGGATACTGCACGCTCTGGTGCCTGGGAATTAATGTACCACTTTTTGGGGAAATATCTTTTTTCATTTACATTGCGCGCGTGCGTGCGTGCGTGTGTGTGCATAATTTATTTAGAGGAATAATTTGAGATAGCTGGAAAACAAACTCTGCATAAGAGCAACTCCTTTGCATCCCAAATATCTTTTCCGCATTCCAGGATCGAAGCTAAAAAGCTTCCCCTCCCCCCCATCCTCTTGAGGTTTTAGTCATGTCGAACCAGAATAGCCTTCCCAGTTGCACCAGTGTGAAAGCACATTTTCACTTTGGTCACCTCCACTGTTTCAATGGATGCCTGCGCGGGATTTGTAAAGCGTGAACCAAGCTGGGAAGCAACGAGTGCTGTACACAGGACACACACCGCGGTGCTGACGGGGAGTGTGCGGGACTAGCATATGTAATTGGCATGAGGTTCGGCATCACGGTAGGTGGCGGGAAGATGGGTAAGACGCAGCATCTAGCCTACCACGAATTCAATCCTTCCATTGCAAATTGATCTCTGCAGTGGATGTATTTGTCCAGTAAGCTATCTTACCACTTATGCGACTGTAATCCCCTACAGATCAATATTCCAGGCAAACACAGAAGGCTGAGACTGACTGACAAATAGAAACAGAGATGAGATTTAGGGAGGCGGCTCTTCGGACAGAGTTGGGATTGGGTCCCTGATTTCCCCCGAGAATTACTGATGTCTCCCGGGCACCAGCCTCTTGGATCAGGTGGGGTAGCTCTACAAGTTCAGCCGTCTCCTAAAATACTGACTTGATATCTGCAATTTCAGGCTTGAATCCCCTAGTATTACAGCACCTACAAGCGGGAGAATGAAATAAGTAATGACATAGCCTCCATTCTTGGTCAATGTTGACTTATGTGTTCTAGAACTATCTATACTTCTGGGAAACCATCAAGTGAACCGGTGGCATCTTTTCTCTCCCACAAATGAAACATGCATCTCCTGCTCTCTGCTTGCAGCTGCAACATGTGGGGTGTGCGCATTCAGAGAAAGGCACGCACCACTCCAGCATACGCAGGCCTACTTTCGTGCCCGCCGAGCGTGCTCCGATGCCCTGAAACATGGCGCTGTTTTCGCTCGTCGCTCAATTGCTTGCGTAACACTGGCAGCACTTGCCAGAATTTAGACCAAAACCCCAATTTATTTGGCCGTACTGCTGGCAGTATTCGCAAGCCATGGTTGCCAGCGAGAAGTGGGAGGTGCTCGATGAGCGAAAATGTGGCCATGAATCATCAGCTTCATGCTAATTATGGGTAATTGGGGAAAATAATCAAGTGTGACAGATGGAGCTTTGTCTGCAGCCGCATTATTTCAGAATCATAAATTATGGAAGTAATTTAAATTGAGAAGAAAGCATATGGCGTGTTTGTGGTGCGTGTGTAGATCGGCATACACTACACGTGGGCGTGTATGCTCTTCGTCATCCACCACTCTCTCTGATGGAAAACAAAAATGGATGTCACCTGTGGGCTTAGGCTTTAGGCTTTACACACTCAAAAACCTCCCTTGAACCTTGGTTGATAAATGTATCCAGGCACCACCAACCTAGCGAGATGTTGCTCCTGTGCCCTTATGCCCCAGGCTGAACGTTTTGCCCACCCCAATAGAGAACATTGATAGAAATATTCAAGGCCCGGTGTGCAGTCTTGCATGTTATCCCATGAACCTTCGCGTAGCTATTGGTGTCCATCAAAACTCAATTTCCTCAAGGCGGACCTGGCTGCGCGGTAACACCTTTTTGGCGTGCAGCTGACTGTGGCATAGGAAGCCCCATAGAGCAAGCTCTCAGTCAAAAAGTGGTTTGTTCCACAAGTTAACCAGCGGGCATGGGTTCAATGTGTGCGGCTGGTGCAGCATCAAAGAAACAATGTTTTTCCTGTGACGCTGCAGAGGACAGGATGTTCTTATCCATGAATAACTGGCACATTGTTTGTGGGCAAGGGGTCCGAAACCTTTTGTTAAAATCACTTTGCTATGCTTCATTTATTTCACGACACGCTGGAAAATGAATGTGTGGAGGTTTGGTCGTCTTGATTGTTTGTAGCATTTTTTCTGGATCACCCAACGTGGACATGTCTAGACACGTGTAGACTGGTTTGACTCCAACTTCATGATCGAACAATACTTTCTTAGTCATCAACATGCAATCATGGTCCATGTAAGTACGCTCGGATTCCTGCCTTAGGTTCTTCTTTGCCGCTTTTGGAACCAGCTAGCGCATGCTTCCCCACAGACTACCTGACCTGTAGCTATCAATGCCATTAAGACACTCTGGCAATTTACGATGCACTAGTTTACCCGTAATGCTCTTCTTAGTGCCATCGTCCTTTACCAACCCATTCAGCCCCTTTCTTTCCGTTTTTACTCGCTCACTCATCTGTTTTTAAATTCTGGCAAGATCAGGGTAGCTGTTAAAAGGGCCGCCATCTTTGGCTAGTAAACAAGATGCAATTGCTATTTCCATTTATAATGTTGCTGGCGATTCGTGGTGGGATATTGCTGTACTCATCTTCCTGTACCTGACCATAAATCCACTTCCTGATGCAGAATAGGTGTAATAAATGTGTGCTCTGTGTCATTGGTTTTACATGCACAATTCATAAAACTTTACAATATATGACATCTTTGTGAAATGTGCCTGTAAGATCACAGCAAAAACATGTCGGAGGCGGAGTGCTTGAAAAGAGTTTATTCACATAGTATATTCATTATTAATAAATGTACTTCGGACCAGGGTCTGAAAACATTGGCTCTTCAGATGTTGAGGACTACAACTCCCATCAGCACTGGCCATATAGAATGGTGAGGAGTCATGGGAGTTGCAGTCCAAAACATGCAGAGAGCCGCAGGTTGCAGACCCCTGACTTAGGAGAAGCAATGCTTGTTTCCAACTTTTCTGAAAGGGGCTGGAGCTCTGACCCTTCCCACTAGGCCTGTGGACCCTATGGAGTTGAGGGGCAGAGCTAGGCACTTGTTAGTCACATCTCTCATTCCCATCGCAGATGATTTCTCTGCGAGGTGGCTACCGGCCTGGTCTTGCAGTGGTCTGGCCAACATGTGACTGGCTGGCTTACACACTCCTCATAAATTACCTGGCACAGATCTTATTCTGCCCCAGACCTGCACACCTTTCATAGGCACTGACCTGACATGTGATGGACCCCAACCCGCCCCTGCTGCCTAACAGAGGCCAGCAATGGAACAGCCTACATCCGCCCCACTCCCACGCGTGAACGCGCTACCGCCATGCATGACATGCAAAGCTATCCAACGTAGGGCACGTACATGAGAAGGGGCCATTTCCAGACTGCCGGGCAACGCCAACTGGCACTGGGAGCAAGGATGCTTCCTTTGGCCTTCATCCCAAATGGAACGGAGGATGAGTTGCTGTGTACTTCCTTCACGTGGCATTTATGTGGAGCTGCACCTGAGCTTCACTGCACTATGCCTCAATTTGGGGGCCGACAGACACAAGCTAAGGCATTCCACAGCAGAAAGTTAAAGTTGGTTGCTGTTCACAACATGTCATTGAAAGGTTGCCTGTCAACGCAGCATAGTGGCTTGCATTGAGAAACCTTGCACACAAATGATCCAGTTAATCCAGCACACGCACATTCATACACATACACACACACCCTCTCTCTCAGTGGTCTTCAAACTGTGGGGCTGGCCGGCATAGGTGGGCCTGAAGGAAGGCCAGTGGGGCCGCGGGTCTCTTTAAAATGGGCATTCGGTGAGCTCTTATTCTCTGAAGTATAAGCTGAGATGTTAATGTTAAAGGATATTTGCACCGTGCACTATCACAACCAGGGTGGTCCCCTGGAGCTCTGGCGGCCCTGAAAGACAAGGGGGATAGGTGAGGGGGTGTTAGTAGGATAAAGTTTGGAGAAGAGCAAGGGAGCTGTGATGTACTGTTGGCAGCTTCAGTTCGGTTAACACCTCTCATTGAGCTTTTTGGTGTGGTATTCGGTCCGAGTCCGACGTGTGCTCTTGTGTGAGGGTCTGTGTGCTGTGTTTGTTGTTGCGGTGTGGTGAAGTGCGTGCGGTTTGCTGCGGTTTAAGAGGTGTGGTTGTATTTAGTTAGAGTGTGAGAGCGGTGAGGTTTTTGGAGATAGCATCTTGGAGCCCCGGAAACACAGGCTTCGGGGTTAAGGGGGGTGGCAACTAGATTTGTACTTAAGGGTGGGGGGGGCTGAGTATAAATGAAGTTTGAATGCCACTCCTCTACATGTTGCATACATGTTTGGGCCTATATTGTACACACAGCAGTGGGATGAACTTTGATATTTTGGAAGGATTATGTCAACACTTCGCGGGTTTCACATCATTCCTGAGAAATGTGCCTTTCACCCAATGAGCACCCTTAACCCTCAGCCACATCCATGAGCTCCACTGCACACTTAGCATGTCGTTCAAAACACAGCCTGTCATGTAGCCCCCACCCACATTGTTAACTGGGCAATGCAGGCAGCAGCTGTGAAGCAAGGTAATCACTCTCCCATCAACAGCTATGGCCCCGTGTCATGCATGTCTTTTGTGTAATCAGAAGCTCCCTTCCCGGGAGAGGTAAATAAGCAACCTGAGGGTCCTGCTGCTGGGTGCCCACCGCAGACGGTAGCTCTGGAAACTCGGCGCCCACTGAACATTAGAGTAGAGTGTATTTTATGTGTACTACAATCTGCACAATAGGATGTAACACTTTCAGTAATCAAGTTGCTGTTTAAATTGTGAATGCAACAATAGTGGCATAATACGTGTATTGTTAGTACCCGGGAGGGGGGAGCGGGTGGGGACGTCCTCCCAACCTCATGGTAAAGCCCCCAGTCCGACCCACCTCACAAGAGGGTGGCCGCCATCTTCCCTGCCAGGAATTAAAGTAAGTGTGCCGCGCTCCCCTTCTCCTCCTCACCCACAACCCCAATTTCCATGTCCCTCAACCACCCACTTATTAGGCGCTCCCTTATCTCTCGCCGGTGGCGGGAACACTTGGTGTTACGTGGTGTTGTGGGTCCATCTCCATCGTGGAAATGGCGGCCATGGAAAGGGAGAAGGGACTATGTGTAGTTCCCTTCTCCCTACTCCATGGTGGACATCTTGGTTTGTAGTTTTTTTCCAGTTGAAAAGCAACAAACATGCCATTTCTCTACTTGAGAAACCCCCAACTATTAGCAGCCCAGTACAACGCCCTGGGCTGCTAATAGCAACAAGCCCCTCCGGGCAGGGGGCTTTACCGGTTCAGGTAATTCCTGGGCTAATGTTAAAGCGCTCGTTACGCTCGGGTTTATAACTGGCCCAGAGATTATCTGGCCTGGTAAAGCCCCCGCCCGTCCGGGGTTTATTTCTTAATTAGTACATTGGAATGTAGGCAGTTACAAAGACTTAAAAATGGATGGTGAGCGCCTTCTGTTGAGACGTCCCAATGCTTCTCCTTTGTCTGGCCTTTTTTGAAACAGAACAGTCTACTCTAATTGGGTCGAATGTTTTAATAGCAATTATACCCACCTAATCTGGCCACAACCAGTTGGTAACGTCCCATGGCCCTCGTTAAAGGCCCTCAATTCGCGTGGGCCTATTACCTACGGTAAGGGCCTTTACCACCTGTTAATGTCATCAGAATGCAGCATTATTGCTTAAATACCTCATGTTAAGCTACTTATTTGCAGACTGCTGACTCGAATTAAGGATTTCAAGTATTGTGAAGCCTACATTTCTCTTAATATGTACTGTAAGGAATGCCTGATGCGTAACGTGTATTATGGGCCATTAATGACAATAGCAGATCACTTGAAACTCCTCAGTGACATTATTGGGACATAATGTTTCTGTATATTTAAATGTAATCTGTTTATCAGGGTGTGTGTTCTTATTATTATTAACGTATTTATTGAGCGCGGACCTAGCTTCGGGAAGCAACCAGCGTAGGAAATGGGCCAGAACAATACAGAGTGAGTCTCTGGCAAAATGTGTCTTGCTGGTTGCCATTCCGTCCTGAGGTCCAAACCCCTGGGGCTAGGGTAACCTCTGCCCCCGAGTGGAAGCTCTTACCCGGACACTTCAGTTGCAGGCCCCCAAGCGGCAGCTCTCACCCAAGACACAGACTGCAGAGAGCTCTCGCAAACTGAAGCCTTGTTTAACTTGTGACATATGTCTTGGGATTTACATACTTTTTTTGTTAGGTTGAGTACAGCGACAAATAAAAAGCCAGTTCCCAGTTTGCATTACTTGATGAGAACAGTTTCATGCTAAATAACTAGCAGCGACATATTTCAAAAGTAAAATGTGGTCATTCTTAGATTTTCAGAATGTTCTTTGCTTTTATGCAAATCGTACGGATGGGTTCCGCAAAGAGATAGGGTGCTGGTCAAGTGAGCTGGGGCTCTGTCCATCAGCTCTGCCCATATGACACCGCCCTCCCTACCCGCATGATGGGAAGGGGGCGATGACAGAGTACATTTTTCCCATTTCAAGCACTGCAAGCAACAGAGTGATTTAAAATCAAAGGGGAAAGAGCAACGTTAGGGAGCAGAGAAACAAGGTTAGAAGGGATGTAAGAACAGCGGAGGGACGACACTTATCAGCAGTGGATCTGCAAGTAACCCAGAGAGGAAACAGTGGGGATCAAATCACCCAGTATCTTGAATGGTGGGCTGTGAGCGGTAAGTCCATGCACAAATTAATTAAATATTAATTTGAACTAAATCTCATCTTCCTGTGCGCGGCCAGAGTGCTGCGTGTCCCCGCCATCCCGCCCCTGCTATATATCTGCGACGGGAGAACCGTGATGAAAAGAACTGAGCAAATATTCTCATCACAGCCTGGAGAAATCAAGCGGAGTCAAGGGCTGGGATGATACTCTAGTCCTATTTTAAGCCCATTCTGGGCGCCCTTTGTGTTCCTCGCTTGCATTTGACTGCCCAATGAGCTGTAACAGGAATTAATAGCCGCCGCTGAGCTGGCTTGCATTTGGGTAGCTTCCATCTTTGAAATAAATGTAGACTGTGCAATGTTTAACTTCTGAATTCTACAAGTGACGTCAAATCATATCTAAGAAAGCAAAAGGCCATTAAATGTTCTACTTTGAAATCTTTTTTTGTCCAGCTCAGAGGCAGTTTGCCTTTCTTCCTGGCTGCTGTTGCAATGGAACAGCGAAGCTCCAACACCCATTGCCGCATGACTGAAAACTAGCGGCTTCAAGGAACACAAGGCAGACACATACAAGGCATAATACATTGTTTTTTCAACAGCTTAATAGCGTAACCTGGAGTCTTTCCTTTCATCTATTTCAACTGCTACAGCTTAAACTTCCCCCTTGCCTTGATGTTTGTCTGCATGGTTGGACTGATTGGAGGGCAGCTGAAGACAACTGAGCTGCAGAGGGATTTAATTAGGCAATAAGCCCCTAGCCTGCATGCCATTACCCCATAGTTACAGCCCGAGTGTAGTGAGGGCCTTAACGAAAGCCCCGGGGTATTACCTTATGCAGTAATGGCCCGCAGGGGAGGGGCTTATTGCGATTAGTACCTCGGCCCGTTAGAGCGGGGTGCACATTTGTTTTTGTTTTCGGCTGCGAGACGCGTTGTATGTAAAAAAAATTGCCACTACGGACTGGAAAACGCAGTCTGTTTTCTCTTTCCGTGGTGGCCATAGTAAACAAAGAAAATGGCCACTGTGAAAGGCGAGAAGGGACTACACAAAGTCCCTTCTCCCTTTTCGTGGAAGCAATTATAGCAAAGGGAAGAAAAAGTAAATAAAAATAATGGCCGTCATTGAACAGTGAGAAGAGACTACGTGTAGTCCCTTTTCCCTTTGCATGGCGGCCTCATCGGAAAGACAAAGATGCAGTGCAACGTGACCGGGTTTACCATAAAATAAGGCTCGGAAAAGCATCAATTGGTGCTTAGATTACAATGAAAGTTCGGCACGCCGTGTACTAATTCACGGTACACACCCCGTTCCAACATTCCGGCTTGCTTCCTTACTTTTTTATGTTCTAGTAATCTAGTTAGTCATGGATGCATGGATGTTAGGATGCATAGTAGATAGCTTAAACAAGCATATATAAGGGGGTCCTCTTTTTGTAGGGGGCCAACCTGGGAGAGGACAAAAATGTAAGTACAAAACAGAGGCCCAGTTGGCTACCCTTAGATGTAGCAATAGTTGGGGACTTGTGATCAAACCAGTATTGTGGGGAGAACCATCTTTCTAAACATATATCAAAGGATGGTAGAAACTGGAAATATAGAAAAATACAATTTATTAAGAAACAGTGTAAAACGCCACCAAATAGTGGTCTTCGGAAAATCAAACAAATATTTAATGTGTAATCAAATATACAAGGGACACATCCATTATTTTTATTTTTGTACAGTTGATCATATCATACAGTACTATTCATAGTTAGTGGATGACACAGTCCAATTTTTGTCAAATCCCACATCTACAAAAGTGTCAACAGGTTTTAGACTTGTTTCCAGCCTTGCTACTTGGTTGTGGAAAAGCCTTCAGGTTGTCAAATCACTAGATAGAGCTTGGTGCAAGGCTTTCTTCAGGACACACATGTGCCCCGATATCGAAGCAATAATCAATCTTGATTTTCATCAGACCGCATACATTTCTCTACAACAAAGTACATAAAAAAACAAGCATGCCCACACTTAGATGGAACTGTGAATATTAGCATGTCCACACTTAGACAGATTTGTGAATATTAGCCTGCGTCGCATCTAGATAGGACTTTGAATGTTAGCATGCCCGCACTTAAACGGAACTGTGAATATTAGCATGTCCACACTTAGATAGAATTGTGAATATTAGCATGTCCACACTTAGATAGATTTGTGAATATTAGCCTGCGCCGCATCTGGATAAGACTTTGAATGTTAGCATGCCCACACTTGAGTGAAACCTCAATGTTAGCATGCCCGCACCTAGACAGATTTCTAGACACTAGCCTGCGCCGCATCTAGATAGGATTATAAGGATCAGCAGGTGCCACACTTAGACAATACTGTGAATGTTAGAATGCTAAAGCTCAGGTAGCCCACTAACCAATATAAGCTCAAACTCTGCATACTTATCTCACTCAAAAAACTCACAGAACCATCTCTCGCACAACAAGCCGCACGCACTTCACAACACTGCAACAACACATAAGCCGGAGCAACAGCACACGCGGACTGACACCGATCCAATACCCACACCAAAGCTCAGCACCCGGTGTATACCGAGTTGAAGCTGCCAACAGAACTCCACTCCTCTCACTATCCTACTCCCTCTTCACCTTACTAACCCATCCCACCTTATCGTTTACAGATCCGCCAGAGCGCCTGGGGACCAATTCCATTGGTGACGGTGCGCGGTACAAATACCTTTAACATTTAACAACACTGGCTGTGTTTTGGGAATAAAGGCCTGCAGCAGTGGGCCTTACCAACCATGTATGGCCTGCCAGCTCCAATTAATAGACCCAAGCAAAGGTCCTAAAACGAGGGTCTCTGGTGCTGTTAGTGGCCTGTAAGGCCTGCCTCCGCAACCATTTTCATCATTAGCACCCCGGAGTAACGTCTGAGGTGCTAATTGCAAAAAAGGTGCTTCATTTTTTAATCATTCCTTTGCTCTCCGAGAAAATTCGCAGCGCACAGCAGTTCAGAAATGAAAACACATATTGCCTCCATGAATGACTTTTCACAATCGATAGAGCCCTCTTTCTAATTTCATGGCGGGGGAGGAGTAAGACATGGGAAAGGAGGATGAAAAAGAATAGGCAGAAAGTACGTGTAATTTTTTTTAATGTGGGGTACTTTAGTGGTTTGTGAGGTGCAAGTGGGAGCAACCGCCAGAGTCTTCTGTCCATTGTGATTTTCTGCCACATCACTCGCTGCTATGACCTTTGCTTGCGGATTGAACCTATAGTCCCAGTCGCGAAGTTCTAACCACAAGCATGCCTCGCGGCAGTGGGTTAAAAAGATACATTAGTGGTACTTCTCTGTAAGAAATGCCAACAAAGTTATGGTGGGTTTAAAAAAGCTTGAAATGTGGAATTAGAATAAGCCATTTGATCCAAGTTACACATGCCACCGCACCATACAGTAGCCATCCCTGGAACTTCACCTCCAACTCAGAGCCGCATGAGTAAAGCATTGTGGGTATGCAAATTACCTACATGGAAGCGTTTAGCTCCACACAAATGTCTTTGTCTTAGAGAGCAGTGCTATTTTAAACGCATCTTCTTCCACCCAAGACACACATCTCTCAAGGCTGCAGACACCTGCATACCGGTGTTACCCTTCCTTATTAGTGATCATCAGTGCAGTATAGTCTGACAGCCTTGTGGTTGGAGCATTCGGGCGTGTGCAGCAAACAGCAGCAAAGTTGTAGTGGGTTGGGAAAATCCTTCCACCTGCAATGTGAATGGGAAAGAAACGCCCCTGGAGAGATGACCTCAATGGCCTTCACATTCCGTCCAGCATATTGACTTCTTGGAAGTAGTCCGCCAGGTATTGTGGGCCATGTTATGGACAACCTTCTGTTCATCTATATTCTCTTGGTAGTTTATGTAGGTATTTCATGCCCTGCAAACATGGCAACACCAATATGCTTCTGAGCAGTCTAACACTAGGCATGATGGAATGCCAAAGAAGCAGGGTTCTGATAGTCACAGTAAAAGAGTGGGACTAGACCCTCACACTGGCCTCAGTTTATGGCTCCAACCCCAGATATGCCCTGGTCTATAGGTAGGACAGCTGTGTGATCTTCAGCGCACTCAGAACAGAGCAGGCTGCAGTAGGTGGACTCTCTGTAAGTCCAGCTATTCACCTGCTTTGGTACCTGTGGCTTTGTGGCGACTGGCCCATCCTTAAGTCCTTGCATGGTTCCTCTGCTTTGCCAACGGCACTTACTAGCTCATTCCAACCCTCTACGCCTTTCTGAAGTGACTTATCCTAAGCGGGGGCTGCAGAGAGCACATAGGGGGCTGTGACTGTTCCCCGGGGCTCTGGTGCTTACACAGGACTCTGCAGGACAGCTAGGTACCAGCTTTGATGGGGAGACTTGAGGACATTTAAGCATTGTGAAAAGTGTATCGATACAAAAGCTGTGAAGGAGTTACTGCAAAACTGTGTGTGTGTGCCCGTGGTTCGAAAGGGGCAGTGGTCGAAGTGTACGAAAAGAAGTCGTGGAACTATGTTCCCTGCTGGCCTGCCCCCCACTCCCCACAAACCCCATCACCATACCCCGCCCACATGCCATCCAAACCCCCAAACAAACGGTTTAAGAGAACGTTCAGTGCAGTGCACTGAAGTGCAGGTTTCAACTTCTTCCTAAACTTTTATTTTAAAACTAAACCATTCCGGTTTCTTTTTAAAACAGAATTATAGGAACAGTAAAACAAAAACAAAAAAAAGTAGAGGAGCACCACTGCCAACCGCTCCCACCCACTTCGACCACTGGAAATAGGCACAGCTGTAGACTGCACTAAACCACTCGTGGTCAATTTCTGTTTTGTTATGCTATGTTTAGGGAATGTGTTTAGCGTACACTTTGTCCATTTCATGGCCTCAGAGCACTGTAGGCTTCGCTGGAAGGTTGTAAAGTCACGAATTGGATTCAGAGAGCACGTGGTCAGAAGTGTAGACTAAGACCGAGCATATACGCGATTGTCGTGCACAATGAACCGCAATATGTGACCCATGGCGCTGCATCTGACGCATGCATAGTTGCAGCAGAAGCAGGGATTCGGTCACCGCGGCTAGTTTAAACGTGGGCGTTTTGCTCATTTTAAAAAATATATATGTTCAGTGGTGGAAATGGAAAAAATGTAAAGGGGGGATACCACAAGGGCCGAGTGGGGCTAGAGTTTGGAGGAGGGGTGGAGTTCCGAGGGGGCGGAGCTGTTAGTTTAACTCAGCTCAAAGGAATGTTCAAAATAATAGTTTAAAAATGGTGCAATTTCTTTCATGCTGCTTCTTTCCAAACTCCACACTGTACATCAATTCCACTTTAAATCACTTCCATGGCAGTGCTGCACCCAAAATACTGTTGGTTGTGCAGTGATTTTTAGTGCATTAAGGGATCCATAGACACGCTCTACAGTAGAAGGCTACCTGGGTAGCTCAGCAGGTTGAGAGGCCGTTGCTATATATTAAAGACAGGTTGTTAATCGTATGCTTTTTGCAATTCCTTATAAAAAATTTTTAAAAAACAAGTGCTATAAAATGGGTTTGGCCAGAGCATGGGTTGGGCTGGTTCCTTGCTTATAGTGAGGGCAGAGGTGGAGGTATTTCTGCCCCTGTAGTGAAAATCAAAATTGTGCACCCATTAACCCGCAGTTTAATTTCCTAATAACTGCTGTCAGCACAACAGAAGCATTTATTTGTGATTACGCAGTTTGACAAGCATATAACATCTTTATAAATATAACCTGTGATAAAACACAAAGGATGGGTCACAAAAATTACAGGGTATTTGTGTGGTAGCCTGATAAAAAAAATCAGTTTCAAAGAAAACTACTGAATGCAAGTTGAAGCGGCATTTTTGAGTTTGGAAAATACTTTTTTTTTATTTTTATGAAATTGTGAGATGCACATTTGGAAAACAATAGTGTACCCAGCATGTAGAAAGCTGCTTTTAACAGTGATAGTCATGGCCCATTGATTCCCAAGGCCTCCCTTTCAGGCCTGAAGAAAGAAAACAGGCTAGGCAAATATGACCTGCAAATGCGCAAATGCCGGCTGGAGACAGGCGCACAGAGCGGATTAGTTCACCGAGCCCCCAGCTTCCCTCTGTGAAGCTGGGGGCTGGGTAAAGCCTTGTCAGGGCTGAGGCATATCAGGTCCACGATCCGGGGAGACATGTGATGCCGGATCTTGGACCTGAGAAGAGCTGGCTCATTGACCAATGGTCAATAGATTTATGTGTTGTGTGTTTAGGATGAGGAATTGGCAGGGTGTGGGGTGAGGCGACGGAGTGGGTTAGTAGTTGGGTTGGGGGAAAATCCCCATTAAAAAAAAAGAATCATTAAAAACCGGCCACAGTGAAAACATCACGGTGAAAATGCCCAGGTGTCAAATAGCTGGAGTGAAAACATGTGAAACCATTGTTTTCCACTATATAAGGAGTCCACAAATATTGACCAATGGGAGAACAATAACTTATTGGCTAGGAGTGTTGTTATTACAATGGCTGTTATTACATCGTTGTCGATTGCAGACATCAGTTTTGGTCCTCTCTGTCTGCTGTAGCGGAAAAGGTCCCTCTCGATCAAGGGAGCTTGATTGCAGCTTCTAAGAAGGCATGGACATGTGTGAACGGCAGGTTGCTGCTGATACGGCCACTTCCATAGAGTTATAGCCCAAGGATTGCTGTTGCGGCAAGAGTGCCCTGAAAAATGAAATCCAGCATTAAAAAATGTAATCTTGAGTTTCTGCACGTTGCCCCCCACACCCGTTCTCTGTGGCAGAGTCCTTCCTACCTGGAAGACTGTCGCAAAGAAGTCACCGGAACACATGAGCACCAGACGTTAGGTTCACTCTTTTATTAAGGCCCCAAAGTGCAGGTTTTCATTGACACAGTAGGACCACTATCAATCCTAAACCTACAGCTCCCTCTAGCGGTGACAATAGGCAAAGCTACGCAAAGTGGTCCACTGTAACAGGCGAAGCTATGCGAATTGTCATTGTCTTTCTGTATCCAAAGGCAACAGCTCCCACTAGCAGTGACAACAGGCGAGGTTACTGTATCGGACAAACATACAGGGACAAACATACATCTGGCCTTTTATTATATTGTTAGATGAGTGGTTGAGGAACAGCTGCCAGGGGAAGTAGAACTAAAAGAGGAACGTTCAAAGATCATAGACAGTGTCCGGATGGGGGGGAAGAAGTCTGTGTATGCCCTGCACTACACGGATCTGTTGTCCTGAGTAGAGAAGCCCAGTCACTAATCTAGAAAGAAAGGCCTCTGAGTAATCACACGCAGCACGGTGTCCAACAAAGTCACTCTGTCTCACAGGTTTAGGGTGTCTCGGAGGGATTCTTTGTCCTTGGTGGGGTCGGGTCCTCTGGGACCCTTGTCAATGCTTGGTAATTGTGCCTTGGAACAGAGAGACAGCCTCCAGTGATGATGGATGCCTGCGTTTTGGAAGTCTTTGCAGAGGGCAAGGTGCGTAGTTCCCCTCCTGCCTTAGCAATGCATCGTGCTGGGTCACCACCCCTTGAGTCAACTCAGGTAGGCATTATTCCCCTATGTGGGTACTTCCGAATAGGATTCCACCCCCACCTCACCAGGGAGCTAACTATAGGGTTCTTGGTGTGGTGCAGATCACATACTCACTGCCATCCTAGTCTGCCACACTCTCTGGTTTCTAGTCCCGGACTTCTAGTGCCCACTCACTCTACCAACATTAGGGGATATAGCATCTCAGAATTGCTTCAACCTCAAGGGATGTAGAGTTCCTGACTCACTTTAGCACCTTTTCTACCACTCTCTGGCCCCTGCTAGCTTCTCTGCTTAGATTTTCAAGAAGCTTCCCACTCCTGCCTCTTTCTCACTTTGGTTTGGTTTTGCCCCACAACCTATCGTTGCCAGTAATAAGGATCACTGTAAATCACGTGCATGATGCTGTGTCCACAATCTATCCATGCCAATAATAATGATCATTGCAAATCACTTGCATGGAGCTGGGGCCAGAATCTATCTATGTCAAATAATAATGCTCACTGAAAATCACTTGCATGAGGCTGCAGCCAAAATCCATCTGTGCCAGTAACAATGGTCATTTTAAATCACTTGTATGAGGCTGTGGCCACAATCTGTCTATGCCAGTAATAATGGTGGGTGTAAATCACTTTCATGAGGCTGCAGCCAGAATCTATCTATGCCCAATAATAATCATCACTGTAAATCACTTGAATGAGGGTGTGGCTACAATCTGTGTAAGCAAGAAAACACATGCATGTATTGTATTCACACTCTTAGCTTATGCCTACATACTCAGACACACATATGTACACACACACGCTCTAACACTAATCAACACGTATATACACATGACACACAGCAAAGGACACAGTCCACAGACACACTGCATACACACACACACACAAAGATGTGCATGCATTCATTACAAAACACTTATATCTAGGTCTCCTACTCTACAGCAAATCTACTCTTTGGGTGGAGGGGGAAGGGAGCAGGAACCATGCATACAAAGCTGGGCAATGCTGGCTGCACTCTCTTAAAAGAGTGATACAACCAGCACCTGTAGTACATGCAAGCATTAGCCCTCGATCATTAACAACAAAGAGAAACTCACACATTTGTTTGTCTGCTCTGAAAACGCTCACGTTTTTAATCCCGTGGTAAAGTGAGCTGAGTGTCTCGTGCAAATCCAGACAACACAAAGCATTTGATGTTTTGAAGACAGCAGAACATTTGAAGATCAAAATGTGTATTTAACATAATGACACAAGCTCATGAATATTAAATGAGCCTGCTGATGCATTATTCATTGTTTCCGCCACCTGCGTGCGCGTTCATGCAGAGGTTCAGCCATTGTTCGAGACTACACGCGCCTGCGCATTAACGCCAAGAGAAAGGTCACTTGTTCTAACTTTGTAATACCACAGCTCGTGTCGACTTTCGCCTTCTCGTGATGGGGGCGGGGGGGCACAGAATGCGACGATAGTACAGGGGACTATGTTATCTGAAGACAGAGTTAGAGGAGTTGGACATATTTGGAAATGTGATACGTGGAACTGCTAATATCTGGAATTAACAAAACTGATGATTCGGATTCAAAGTGACATTTAGTGCAGTGCCAACTACCAGAAACGAAAATGATACCGGGTATCTTTTCTTTTTTCTTAAAACCCTCCTCAACCAGATATATAAGAAGTAAAAATATTATATGCAGTCTGTGTCGGGAGAAGGAGGCGGGCTTCGAACAACCCCTCGGTGCTACTGGAAACTCATGCTAGTATTCCGGAAACACGAGTGACGCACAATGTTTCAAGTGGAGGTCGCCACGTGAATATGTGTGCGTCGCTTGGGATCACGACTACCAGAGCTCGAGTCTTAAAAGAAAAGGGGGCGGACTTTAGCGAGCATTGAGAAGTGACACGCCAGGACGTCAACGTTAAATATGTAAATTGCATTCATGCTTGTCTGTCACGATTAAAGGAAACCACCCACACAAGACAAAAAAGCATTTGCTAAGGAACACATTTTCATATTACCTTGCCGCGTTCGTATAAAATGCACGTACCTTTTATATCTGAGAGAACCTGTAACAAAACATGTCTGTATAGAAAAATGTCAATATGAGACCTTTTGCAATTTCTCTTCAAACGATTGCTGTGGTCTTGCAGTTAAGTATCTCGTTTCAGAGACTGTGAGGCCGGGGTTCGAAACCCAAACACACCCGGAAGCCTGTTATTCTTTAAAAAAAAACAGTCTTAAACACATGGGGGTGGCGCCTGCCCTCTCAAAAAAGTGTGAGGAAGCCGTCCAGCTGCGTGGTCCCTCAACTTGAGCTCTGCCGATTACCACCACAGGAGAAGTTCTTGGTCACTTGGGTTCCTGAATACCACCACAAGCTTGCAGTGGTATTGAGAAGCTTTTGGGAACCCACCTATTTTCAGCAACGCATATTGCATTTAGTATTTTTTCTATTTCTAGCGCACGTAGTGGAGGTTTTAAAAAAAAAAAGGAAAAGTGAAGGCAAAGATGATTACAGTGCTGTGGGGCATGTTTGTCATTTCTAATTGATATTGGCTAGTGGTGGCAGGTTGTACTCCCCTAAAGAACCAACATTTAAGCCTGAATCGGCAAATTCGGTCAATCGTGAGTCACCTAAAATGTGGGTGATTTGGGTTTGTACTAAATAGGTTTGCCCAGGCCTAATTCTCAATTATAAATGTGATGTGCATACTGATTCATGACTGGCAATTAGGAGTTGGGGCGGTATCTTCATGGGGGTATTTGAAATTGCTAATGACCAATTGAAATGGTGAATCCCAATGGGACATTCGCAGAACCCGGAATCTTTGCATCACAGAGTCACACATTAATTCACACACTGTGTGGGATGATGCACCTTGCGGTTCTGGAAAGCCACAGCACAGCATGCAGAGGCCGCTACTGCTGGTGCGGGCGCATACAGTGCGGCTCACCTTCTCAGAATGTCCTTACTGCACCACTGGCTCGTGTACGCACTGTCAAGCTAGGTATTCAGGGAAGTCAGTATACATGTTATGTGAGTACAAATGATATGATATGATGGGTTATTTATAACACGCTTAATTCCCAGAGGTTTCTAAGCGCAGACCCAGGGTCTTGCTTCCAAGGCGAGCACGTTGCCCCTGAGCTATCCTTCTGAGACTAAATGGTGATGCATGCTTCGTGACCTCACCTGTTTGGCATATGCCAGAAGGTCCATTCCCAACCATACCTCAACCATGACTCAGGGATCCTCACTGTACCTAGAACTCGATCCCATTCTGATCATATAATGTTCTTACATATAGTGACATATGTATGATGTATTCCTTCAGCTTGTACGCACTATAATGAATAGCGGTTGTCCTTATGATCCGTGGTACGACTGGAGCGTCCTCATGTGATGGAAGAATGGAGAGTCGGGGACTGGCAGAAACTGAGGAAGGACCAGAACCAATGCTACAACACGTGGGCAAGGGGATATGTATACATCGAACCAGACATACATGAGGACTCAGATCTGATGGGTGAAGGAAAGATTGAAGATACTCTAAAATGAAGAAAAGGGCAGAGAATCAGGCCCAGATACGTCTGGGAGAGGAGTTTGTGGGAGGAGACTGACGACGACTTGGGGACACGTGCAGGAGGGGAGAGATCAGGCGGATGGCAATGGCCACTACATATCCAGTTGTGGAAGACCTCCTCATCCTCAGACACATCATACATTTGCAAATTAGGACCGATCAACCGTCATCATTACCATTCACTTGTTCTCCTACATCAGGCGTCTCCAACCTTTGACTCTCCAGCTGGTTTGGACTACAACTCCCATGATTCTTTTCACCATTGACAATGCTAACTATGGCTGATGGGAGTTCTAGTCCAAAACATAGATAGAGCTAAAGATTTCACACTCCTCATCCTCCTTCGTCATAATCTCACTCCTTGCCCTCGCTTGTCATCCCCCTCTGCAATCATTGTACATTATGGATTTTAGGGCAGAGTAGAAAATATCTTGGTTAGACATTGAATCGCCATTACTTTGAATTATTTATTTATTTATTTGTAATGCGCCGGTAACTCGCGAGTTTCGGGGCGCAGAGACATGGACACGGAGACAAACAAAAATGTGACGGGACAATTTTTAATGAAATGAAATCACGGGGTTAGTGGATCAGGGGTGGCTATCCTACTATTCCTCTTCATGTTACTTACATATTAGAGGATGTCTAATCCTTTCTCCAGGCACAATGTTTCCCGGATACATACTTCTGACTGGACTCTTCCCCGTAGAGAGGAGTTCCATCCTATTGCTCACTGTGTTCATAGCGAATCCCACGCACAGCTAAAATGAGGCCGCATGACCGGGGAGGGATGAACAGTCCTTAGTAATGTGACAAGGAAGAGTACCTCACCAAGGTATTACTGACTTCTTCCTCGTCCCTTTACTTACATATTAAATGAATATCCAAGCAACCATTGTATCAATCCACCACATCTTACAAGAGCTCCAACACGAGTGCTGCTCACATGAGCATTTTATTCACTGCAAATCAAATACTGAAGTTAATACCCCAAATGTGACACCTGTGTCAGACCCAACATTTAATGGGACACACAAGTATGCAGCGAGGAACAGGTTGCTGCTCAACATGCATATGTTCACCTCTGACCTCTGTCCAGGAAGTAGAGACACTCCTGGCAGACTTTCCCTGAATCAAGGGGGGGAAGACACTTTTGGGGAAGGAGAATGAGAAGGGTGCAAGGCCTGTCCCCACTAGATGCCTAGAAGGCCACTCCCGCGAGAGCAATAGAAAGGACGCACCCTTTAAGGGCAGACCTCGAGATAGAAGACGGCCATATCCAGGATGCATTTTGCCCAGAGGAAGGATCAGACATTGAACGAGGAAGAGGGGCAAAAAGGTAATTGCATTTTAAGAGGCTCAGGAATGCTTTTAAAACTCCACATCCAGAAGTGGGATTTTAAACACACTGCAAAATTATTCTTACCCTTCATGGTTTCTAATATTGGTGATTTGTGCTTGTACTGGCGTCAAAATGTTCCTTATTTAAATTCGAGACAGCACACCGGAAACCTCTATATTAGCTTAATGTGCTCCTGGCCACCATGGGAATGCTGCTTATGACTGCTGTCATATAGCAGATTTTAGATACAGAGAGGGTGCGCGATAGACAGGGAGAAGGGATAGACAATGTCATGTATTTTAGCATCACCAAAAAGTGAGGTTTCGAAGGTTCTGAATCAATCATAACCACCGGCATAGCTCTGGGAAACCCTCCAGACCATTGTTCTTTGCCTGCCAAGCCATTACAGAAAGGGTAAGACCAGCTGCAAATCAGGCTTGGCCCTGCCCCAAGAGTGGTATTTCATCCCAAGCTGCTAGGCCGTCCAATGAGGCCAAAACATGTCTGGGGATGCTTGTGGTCTCATGCAGAAGGGATTGTGACCAAGCAGTTCAGGCTGGACTGCCCCTTTTGGATTGGGACCAAGCCTGATTTGCATATAATCTTTTTTGCTTCTGTAGTGGCTTCTAAGGCTAAAGAACGATGGTCTGGAGGATTGCCCAGAGCAATGCCAGAGGTTAAGATTAATTCCAAACCTTCCAGCCATCACCTCTTTGTTTGTGCTTTGTCACCCCGAGTGGGACGGGTATGTCCAGACGTGGGTCCCGTGCCCGCTGGACCTAGAGAGCTAAGCTACTCCTAACTGATGAGTCCCAACCAGGCCGAAACATGTCTGGGGATGCTTGTGGTCTCGTGCAGAAGGGGGGTGACCAAGCAGTTTGGGGTGGACTGCCCTTTTTGGAGTGGGACAAGCTTGATTTGCATAAAGTCTTTTCGCTTCTGTAATGGATTCTAAGGCTGAAGAACGATGGTCTGGAGGGTTGTCTAGAGCAATGCCAGAGGTTAAGATTAATTCCAAACCTTCCAGCCATCACCTCTTTTGTTATGTATTCTAGCATCTGCAACAGGCAGGTCCATATTCTTTATCTGTGAACGTTTAACTTTGTTTAGTTTATTTTTTTTATTTAGTTTTTTCACTGTCTTTCCCAAATCCTGGCTACCAATGGGGTCTTTGCAAATCCCTCTCGCCGTCTGCTATAAAAATGTGTGCTCTTATATGTAATATTATGTTTTCAGGATGTATATCCCACTCCCCATTGTCAAGTTCTCCAGACACTTTAGCGGATCCGAAAGAGATGGAGGGTGGGTTTGGTTAGTGTGGAGAGAGGCAAAGTACAATACAGTCTTGCTGTTGTGTCGCTGCGTGCATACCAGACGTGGCCTGAGTTCTGTGTGTGGGGCTGACTCTAGGTGTCTTGCGTCGAGCGCATCGAGGCGTGTTTATGCAGAGGGGAGCCTCATGCGTCGTGGCACTAGGACTGTGATATGTAAGCTGCTTGAAGAGGTGTATTGTTCTGTTCTAAGTCAAAGACAAAATTAGGGGGGTCACAGACAAAAGTGGGGGTGACGCCTATGAAAGGTAATGGGTGACGTCACAAGCACTCCTGCAGAGAGGCTTTTGTGCACACCAACTACCCACACCCCACTGCACCTCCCTTCCCATCAGAATGCAGGCACAAAACCATTCAGTTACTAATGACCCGTCATTAGCAGTTTTGTGCGCTACATTTTAACGGGAGGGGCTGCAAGCTGCTCTGCACACTATGGAGGTATTTTTTTACAGGAACACCTGAGAAGTGGCTCGTGCCCATGTTCATACCGATGCCAGAATGCATACCAAGATCACTGCTAGCTTTGAGACAAAAGGAGAGTATTTGCCTGTGTGATATGCAGACATTTGCCTTAGTGAGTGTCACAGGGGGGGGGCAGGATTTCCGAGGGGGGGCACGGGCCCCCCAATCCTCCCTAGCGACGCCACTGATCCTTACTGACACCCTGTTTAGGCAGCAGGTGTTTTGTTGTTATTGTGTCCTTTGCAGAACCTTGGAAAGCAGCCAACGTTTGAGCAATTGCCTCGGTATTTATTTTAAGTCTGACCAACCACAGTTCCCAGTCCTGCTCTGTGACGGAAAAGCCCCATGAGTTTACAGCACAAGCCCTCTTCTTGGTTGCGAAGCCAGTGCTGTGGTTTTACTTTCATTTTTTTTTCTGACCACAAACAGCAGCATGCATTAGGCCGTCTCCATTCTTGGGCAATCGCTTGAAAGCTACCCCACCCCCACACAGCGCTCTAACTCGCTGTAAATGTCGGCTGCTCAGATGGGCTGCTGGTCACAGGGAGGGTGGGACAGAAGAAGAGGGAGGTGGATCTGAAATCGCCATCCCACACTCACTGATGAGTCGGTACTGTATCAACACCTTCCCGAAATAACATGCTGCATTGGCAATGACACAAGCTCTACAAGTTATGTCAGTTTCCCCCTATAATTAATTGGGCCGGGGCTCTGCCCCCAAAGTCTCCAAAACATGCCCTTTGCCTCGGGCTCTGCCAAGGCTCGCCTTGAAATGACGCAATGAGCTACAATACTCTTCTTTGCCAATAGAGGACGCTATCCACCATGTTTAGAAGCACATCCTCTGTAATAGATATTTGGATTAGATTTGTTTTCTAGCTCTGAAGGGAAAGCATGATTTAGAGAATACATTTTTGGATTTTGCAACATATTATACTGAAGTCTTGTGATTAGATTTGATGAAATAAAATGAATACATATAAATCAAATATTCCTTCAATGTACATCTGAGGGATTAACATGTGCATTGCCCTGTTTTGATGGGATTTCTATTTTATATTTGTATATCTTTGTTCTTGTCTATTTTTGGCTGCACACTAATTATATATTTTACTCCCTTTCATTACAAGAATGAAAACTCAGCCTTCTGTAATGCCACTAATCACAAGGGCCCTGTGTCTTTTATAGGTTGCTTATATACTTGGGATGTTTGGCTGTGCCAGACATTTCTTAGGCCCAGTCCCCCAAACATTGCTCTGCCACGCATAAATGCGGCCGCTCTGCCATTTCGTACCCTGCCGCTAATGATTATCATACAACAAGCGTGCTGTGTTCAACGCCTGGACTGCTGCAGAATTGAAAATCCCTTCAAATGAACCTTTATACAGTGCAGTGAGACCCAGAATACCGTAGACCGCCCTCCCCTGAGAAATCATGGAGTAGGGCGGCACGCTGTGAGCACAGCCGCTGCAGAACTGGGGGTACTTGCTTGGAGGGTGTATGTTAACAGAGGTATAAAGGGTGGATGTAGGATTTTTTATTTTCACATGTCAAAAGCAAGTCACATGAAACTGAACAAATGGTACATAACAGCATTAAAATCTGTACAGTCAATGCAAGTGTATAAATGAACAATCAAGAATTAACAAGCTCAACATAAGGTATTCTGGGTAAATGCCATTTTGTTTATTGTTTTGACTCTCTCTGTTTACAAGACACATACTATGTATGTAATCTATGTCCTTTCTTTTGGGATTTTGCCTATAGTTATTAATGTATTAGCTTCTGTAGCCCTGATGAAGGGCGCGGGTGGGAAACGTGTTGGATCTTTAAATAAACATCTTACATTACCTTGAAGTGATTGTACAGTTCGTTTCCCTTCTGTTGCTCAGGGGAACCCCCTCACAGGGTTGGACGGGGACCCGGCCACCAATGAAAAGGTGGCCTGCAATTGCAATTATCAATTTTTTACTTTTCACGGCAGACTGGTTGAGTACTAACCAAGTCAACGTTTTTTGTGAACTGTGTTGCAAATAGTTAAAAGCATATTCGGGCAGGAACATAAGTCCAAACGAACTATGACACAACGCAGCAACTCCTCAAACTGATCCACGTTGACCAAAGAAACTGACCCATACCAGATAGTTTAGCCGGCCGTTCAGTCATTGTCCTATAGGCCAGACTGAGTCTGCCCCCACACTGGAGGGCAGGGTGGGTCTCTGTGCGGCATGGCCACCCAGATCTCTCCATTCCATTACTGATCTTGACTTCGTCCACATACCGTGTTCTCTTACAGTCCACAAACTTTAATTTGGTACTAGCCTTGTCAACAAGGCCGCCCGCCGTTCGTATGATCGGTGCATGTTCTTGTATGTGGAAGCATGGGACTGGCTCGCTCCTTTTGTTTTCTTTGGCTTGTAGCTGCGTTCACAGGTAATTGGGAATGAATGGCAAACTCTGCATTTGGTATAGTGACCCCTTCTGGTGGCATGTCCAACGCACCTTCAACGTTGGGGATACTGCGCGATACTATTTTTGGTTTAAAAGGTAGAGCAAAAAGGAAGGCGTCACAAGGTGGGAGGCCACCACAGGAAATAGGGGGAGGTTTGGAGAATGCCGAGGGCCTCCAGATTCACAGCGTTCTCTTCCCAGAAGATGTGGACCACACGCTTATGGAAGAGAGGGCACCGCCTATGCAGTGCCTCTAGAACATGTGGAAGATCTTAGGCAAGTGAGTACTGCCTCTAGAACATGTTGGAGATCTTAGGTAAGTGAGTACTGCCTCTAGAACATGTTGGAGATCTTAGGTAAGTGAGTATTGCCTCTATAACATGTTGGAGATCTTAGGTAAGTGAGTATTGCCTCTAGAACATGTTGGAGATCTTAGGTAAGTGAGTACTGCCATAAGAACATGTTGGAGATCTTAGGTAAGTGAGTACAGCCTCTAGAACATGTTGGAGATCTTAGGTAAGTGAGTACAGCTCAGCCAATGTAACTACTTGAAACTAGCTCAAAATCGACTTGGAGGAAAACCTAGTAGCTTAAATCTAGGAGAGATCCTTTTAAAAAATTACAAAATTCTTGACAAAACACTCCCTTAATTTCAAATTGATATTGGACAGGGCCATTTCCACAGTATATAATGATGTTTCTTTTCGGATTTTTTGCGTGTCTATTTATGTGTTGGTTTCACTTAGTAATTTGTTGATGCTGTAGCCCTGGAAAAGCACTCTGGCGTGAAACACGCGGACTCTTTGAAATAAACTAGTTTTGTTATCAGCGTTGGGTGTGCAGTTCCATTGCCTTCTTCCTAGTATTCCTGTATTAAATGTCATCTGAAAATAGGCTATTTACATGCACCAAGAAGACAACGCTCACATCTAGTTTGTTTTCAAGGCATGCCAGGCTCTGTTTGTACTTCGAACTGTACATTTCCAGAGAGCTGTGAGTCAGGGCCGTTTTGCAGCCCTAATAACGCCCTGTTTGAAGTTAGGGAGTACGTGCCTTTTTGTCATAGTCTCCTTTGAAGAACCATGCACAAGATCCAACTTTGTGACAGTTTCCTCAGTATTTAATTAAAGTCTGCCAGACACAGCACCCAGCCATGATGAGCCAGGAAAGCAACGTAGGTTGACACAGCACACAGCCATGAAGAGCCAGGAAAGCAATGTAGGTTGACACAGCACCCAGCCATGATGAGCCAGGAAAGCAACGTAGATTGACACAGCACCCAGCCATAATGAGCCTGGAAAGCAACCTAGGCTGACACAGCCCCCAGCCATGACGAGCCAGGAAAGCAACGGAGGTTGACACAGCACCCAGCCATGATGAGCCAGGAAAACAGCGTAGGTTGACACATCACCCAGCCATGATGAGCCAGGAAAGCAACTTAGGTTGACTCAGCACCCAGCCATGACGAGCCTGGAAAGCAACGTAGGATGACACAGCACCCAGCCATGACGAGCCTGGAAAGCAACGTAGGTTGACACAGCACCCAGCCATAATGAGCCAGGAAAGCAACGTAGGTTGATACAGCACCCAGCCATGATGAGCCATCAAATCAACTTAGGTTGACACATCATCCAGCCATGATGAGCCAGGAAAGGAACGTAAGTTGAACCAGCACCCAGCCATGATGAGCCAGGAAAGCAACGTAGGTTTCCAGCAGGGGTGCCCGGCCTGGTTGGGAGGCCAATGGATGTGTTCTTGCGGCCCACGAACAGCACCATAAATACAGCACTTACATTTAATTGGTAAGCAGCCATTAGTCGAATGCTACCCATCCACCATAGAATCACTGCAAGTGCCAGTGGCTCAAACAAACTTGCTGCACCATTTCTGGGCAGAAGGGAGAGGAGGGCACGCTATCTAATGTTGAGACCTTTCAGTCCTTGGGGGGAATGCTACACTGTCAATGCACCCCCGCCCCCAAAAAATGTATCCTTGACTGTGACGTGATCCAATCTGCCCAATTTTGGTGAGGGCCCCCCTCCCTCCGTCCTCATAATGTCACACAACAGGGCCCGTGTTGCAGAAAATGTGTACTTTTACAAGAGTAATTTGTCATGGTATTAGCAGTAATTAAAAATGTGCCCTCAGGCAAAATAAAAAGGTCTCTTTGCACCAACATACATGGAAAAGTGGAAGAATGCATGTGTTCTGGTGGAGCTAATAACACGGGAAATTGCACGTGTACAAGAGGAACATTTCTGTGATGCAGCCCCAGGTGTGTTGCATTTTTTGGAAGTAAGGACATAGTTAAACGGGGACATTTACAGCATGCAAACCAGATATGGTTCTATGTTAGAACGACACAATGTTTCAATGAATTCTTTCATTAAACATTTTTTTACTGCAAAATGCGGAGTTAGACACTCTGGAACCCCCTTCTCTACCCCAAGCCCACTTTCTGTATACCTAACCCCAAACCCCATCTGCCCATGCGCAGGAAAAACTGCGGTAAAAAAGGCAGTAACAAAAAATGTGTTGTTTTTAACCGCAACCAACATGGTAACACTTTTGCAAAGTACAGGCAAAATGACTGAATGACGCACCTGTGCAATCAGCAGTTGCCATGAGTGCATCTTTCGCCCCTCCATTGAGATGCTCCATCATTCCTGGCACACACCCCTTCCAGATTGGGTTGTACCTGAATAAGAAGCAGGCTCGTACTGTTGGCCGTGATTAGCGATTTCCTGGCGAAATGTTGAGAAAAAGGCAGCCTGAAAAAACACATCTATTTTTCTCCTTTGAGGGTTTGCGATTTACACAACTTTTGTCTCGTTTCACTGGCCATGCGCAGTTTGCCTGCTTCCAGTTTGCGCTTTGCTCCAAGTGTTGCCATGGGCATTAGTACATGGCGTGCCGATGCCACGGGATACAGTAAACATGGATTGGCTCAATTCCGAGCCATACCACAGTGTAATCCCGTGTATGCATTTGAGTGCATCGAGCGCCGGCCGGGTCAGAATGGTTTCTCACTCATCTCTCCATTCATTACTACGAATCAACTTGGCTCAAAATGGTGCCCTGTTGATCCATCGTAATGAAGCAGTGCGCGCGTTCTAGTCTTTGCAGAATGAACGCATACTGCAGCGCCGCTTTTTATCAACCGGCAAAACAAAACCCAATTGAAAAAAATAACAACGCCATTAGTATCCCGGGGATAAAAACCCTGCAATACTAATGGCAATAAGCCACTCGCCGGCGGGCCATTACCGCCTAATGGTAATGTCTCTGGGGCCTCTGTTAAGGCCCTTGCTACGCTCTGGCCTATAACTATGGGCCTCAGGGTCAGTACTTTAGGCAATAATGGCCCGCCGGCTCGGGGCTTATTGCCACATAGGTTTTCTGATTCATAGAAAGGTCTGTGAACATTTGCCTCCAGGTTTCTGTCACTCGTAGGGCACAAGGGACATTTTGAAAATCAGCACATAACAAAAGTTTTGGGTTTCTGCGCTACTCAGACCAGTTTGTATGTTTGGTTCTTTTTTGTGGGTAAGGACTACTGCCTTCTGCAGTAAGTTCTTGAATTGCCCCATATGACCTCTGAACCCCTTTGTTGTATTTGTTTTTATTGTGCATTTGTAAATCCCTTATACAGGAGGGAACATGGGAATGAAAAAAGACTGATATAACAATGAACGATAGAGGCGGACCTACTAGGGCTGATGAACATGAGGGGATAAGGGGTTAGGGGATAAGTGCAAGGTGTACCAGGCGGGAAGTGCTAGGGAGTGCCCAGCTGTAAGTGCCTAGCTGGGTGGACAGCTGCCTATAAATAAGTGCAAGCCTAAGGTGGCACAGGCCAGTGGGCGTATGGCAAGTGCTGGCAGAGGGCGGAGGCTGAAGGCGACTGGGTGTGTGAGGCCAGAGCCCGCGCAGACACATAAGGGCCATGGTCACCAATCTCGGCAACTGTGGGGTTTAGCAGAGGAAGGATAAAGGGAAGGAGCAGGTGAAAAGCAAAGTCTTGAGGAGCTTCTGGAATTTGAGGCGGTCCGGCTCAAGACGAAGAGGAAGGGGCAGAGGGAGCGTACAGAGGAAAGAGATCGGCCACCAGCTCGCTGTTTAGCGAAAAGCTTGACACTTGTACGGTTAAAAGTGTGGTTCATACATGGGAAGACAATGAGTGCATGTGTGAAGCATGCATTCTCGCCCCCTTTGAGAATCTGGATGTGCAAATTCAGAGGTGGGTGGTGGGGATGGTTTCTTAATCCGAAAAGCGCATCCCATTTAAAAAAAAATGGGATGCACTTTTGCTCTGTAAGTAAAACCACACATCTTCCTGCCCCTACTTGAAGCAGGTGCTGGAGGAGGCCCATTTCCCAGAAGGGCCATGTCAGACCCCTCTGTACATTTCTTTTTTACAGTGGAATGGAAGAAACATGTGATGTGTTTTGTTCCACTTGCATTTCCATCCCTCCACGAGGGAGAGACATTCTTTTGTGTTCTTTTCGACGTTGGCAGGCCCTTTAAATCTTGCATGGTGAAATGTTCAGCCAGCATGTTCCTGGGTGTGGGCAGCCCGCATGAATGGATTTAAGGGTGGTGGCGGGGGGTGGTCGGGGGGGGGTAGTGCCTCATTTCTGCTAGCACATCTGCTCAAATGCATAGATCCCCTTTGCAAATATGGTAGCTTTTGCATTTCCGAGAACCAAGCATCTGAAAAAAGTGCATCCTCTGTGTTATATTTAGTTGTCCTCCCTATTCTTTGTGACTCAGGCCTGACATATTGTCCACCACGCAGTGCATTGCCGTGCTTGTCTGGTCATCTGCTTGCTGGGTTTTTAGGCCATCTGGGGCCCGCTTCAAATCACTGCAAGTGACCGTAAGAAGGACACTTGTGGGCCATTGCTGAAAATATTAAATATTTACTGTGGGGGTATGTGGGTGGGGCTGAGGGGCGGATCCCAAGCCAAGGAACACCGTATCTCTTCAGGAAACCTAATCCCGGCGATTTGCATAAAAGCAAAGAGCATTTTGGGAACATAAGAATGACCACATTTTACATTTGCCATCTGTCTGTGATAGTAATTCAGCAAGAAATCCTTTCGATCAATTAATGCAAATTGGGCTCTCTGCTCTTTTTCCTTTTTCTTAACACTCATCATCATAACAGTAAAAGCTTATATGTGTTCTTACCGTCCACAATTACAGAGTGGTAAATGTAATTCCGGACAAAACACGGAAAACACTGTTATTTTTATTTTTTTTAATTTAGAGGGATCCCCCGCCATGTCCCCCTTGTTTCCACCCTTTTAAAGCCACACCAACCCCATGCAACCCATTTTAACCCCTTACCCCCACTACACTTTATATATTTATTTACTATTTTCTGTGTTTTCTGTGTTATTGTCCGCTCTGTTATGCAGTACTCAGTTCTGTTTGCAATAAAATGACTGGATACCCAGTAAAATGTATGCAAATCCCAAGGCACACATACCCATGTGGACAGCTTGTCCAGAGGATGCGCGCGGCTTGGGCTGTTTCTGCACGGAACTAGTAATACGTTAAACATTCAGTCAGCTTGCACGTGCCTTCTGAAGCATGCTAGTGGGTGAGCACAGGGCGCAGGAGCAGGTTTTGGGGACTGCTGGTCTATGCTACCCTCAGGGGTTTGAGCCTCGGGGTCCGAACGGCGCTCATGAAAGGCAGATCTCAGCTCTGTCTTGTTCAGCTCATTTCCTTCCTTGATTGGGGCAAGACTATGTCATCTTCGGACCACTTCAAAGCACTTTGCGGGATTTTAAGAAGGTAAGAAGAGGAAGGTGGGCTCAAGAAAGAACTTTTGGGGCACACGGTAGCCAGAGGAAGAGAAGATGGTCTTATGCCATGTTGCTTTTATTGCACGCATTTCGCCCTAAAGTTGCTCCGGAATTCCCAAATGGAAGAGGGGATGAGAGGGCAAAGGGGAGAAAAGAGGAGAGAGGGAAGATATGTAGAGGCGTTGCTAGGAGGGGGGCTGAGGGGGCTATGGCTCTGGGTCTTTTGGTCGTATCCCCAATAGAAGCTCAGGGGCTACAACCAAACGGCTAGCTAGCCCCGAGTTTCGATATTCCTGCCACTAGTGTAGCCCCGGATCTTTTCCAGACCTACCAACACCCCTAAAGATATGTTAGGTTAGTTGCTGCTAACACACATTGTCTGGGGGCGCATCCTCAGCTGGAGGCCGTGGAAGGAAGACGCAGGAGTGTCACAGAAAATAGGTGGTGGATGTGTACTTTAGGAAAGCTAAAGTGAGAACAAAGTTGTAAAATGGCAACATTTCTGGTTACGGAGCAGAAGGGCCTCATCTCAAAGTGTAGGTGTGTTTGTCCCTCTACACACTGGCCACAGGTTTTCCATTTTTTAACCATATTCCCCGACCGCCATCACTGTCTGGGGCGCTTCCCCTTCACCCATGTCTACTACTCTTTATGTTTTTCAATCCTTTTTTATAATTTACTGAAATCAATTTTTCGGTTCAAGGAAGTTTTGCTAATTGATGGTCATGGCCTTTGGATTAACTGGGTAATCTTTCCAAAGGCGGGAGCATGATCCATTGTGACCACAATGCAGATCTGCTGCTACAATAAGGGCATTCCAGACAGATTCATAAGGTGCCAGGATCAGAAGGTCACCAAGGGATGCCACTGTGGCCCTAAAAACCTGAAATCTGCTCTCTGGAGGATAGCTCAGGGGCAACATGCTCGTCTTGGAAGCAAGGAGGCACAGAGCAACACAGGTTCGATCCCCGGGTCTGCACTTAGAAACCTCTGGGTATTAAGCGTGTTATAAATAACCTATCATATCATGTTAAGGGAGGGGAAGCATGAATTGGCCCGGTGCATGAGGCAGAATGAATCGTCGCCCCAGCCCTGTAAACGAAACAAGGCTATGCGTGCCCAGTCCGCCTCCACTGCCACCAGCCTCACCCACGCGCCACCATACTCTAGCAGACCACTCCCTCATCCACTCTCTCTCTTAACTGCCTGGATTGCTTGTGCAGTTGGAAAGAATAATGTCGGCACAGACAGAGACCGTGAGTCATCATCCGGCACCGGAATCTACCACTCTCCCCGGGGAGTGTGACGCGGAGTTGAGTGCCCAGCGAGGTCTTTAGTTTCTTTCTCATTATAGCCAAAGTGTCTCCTTTCATTTTGTGCCTTTACTGAAGCTCTTGTTTTTGCCTTACTGTCTTGTTTTGAAAATGAAATCCATCCATAGTTGGGCGGGCCCCGTGTCTCAAGATGGCTTAACGAGCCGATCGAATCTTTGTGTGATACAATGAATGGAACATTTTTGTTTTGTGATGTGTGCCTGTGTCCCTGACTTGGCTCCCAGAGTGTTTGCGTATTGTTGCCAGAAGAAAATAAGAGCCACTTTTAGCAGGTCTGTGTGTGCTCGAGTTGAAGCAGGGCGTAGTGCACCATTTTCACAAAGGGAGAGTGGTTTGTGTGCCAGAAAGTTTAATGGTGAGGGATCATGGGAGCTAAAGTCCAAAACATCTGGAGAGCATTGTACTTTTTCTCTGCCCATTTATAGCAGGGATTTGTATTTCGTTGTATTGTATGTGCCATTTATACAGTGAGTTTTACCATTATTATAAACTCAAAGCGCTGGTAGGAGGAACGCCCTCAGTGGACCAAAGGCCAGAGTGTTGGAGATCAGGGAATAGGATTTGGAATGCGTATGTGCATTTGGCCACGATAAGGCTTAGCAGGGCTGGCCAGGCTCCGGTGGAAGCAACCCACGAAGATCAGGCGGGTGGATGGGTGCTGAGAGAGGTCAGGAGATGGCATAGGTGCCAGAGACTCCCCTGACTGCATCGCTGGGACAGAAATGAAAGATCCTCAGGAGTTATGTTCTACTGGGATCTGACCTTTGGCCCCACAGACACATGCCACTGTCTGGTGCACTAACATTGCACTTATGTTGCTCTGCAAGGTCCTTGGGTTTTATAGTCCAACCATCGGGTGGAGCTCATGCAAGCACTGTTGCAGTCCCATCTGGATTATTGTAACTTCATCGACACGGAATACAGGCATTTTATAGGTAGAAATTGAAGATGCTAATCTCTTCTGGCTCCTAAGACAGACCGCACCACACCTTCTTTGAAATTTTTGGATTGGCTCCCTGTGGCACCGACTGTCAAGTTCAATATCCTATTAGACAGGGTTTATAGGAACTGCACTCCGTAAACTCCCATCATGCCCCACCGCTAAGCTCAGACATAGTGGCACCAGGAACAAAGGGCTTGCCGAGCCTCAGCACCTTCAAGACCCTGAGGGCATTTCTCCATGCAGAGGCTCTTTAGGGACATTGTACACCCATAGTTGCCACCCCAGGACAACACCCCACCCGCACTGAGGCCGGGACCCACAATCCTACAAACCCAACATCATCCACTTCTATCACAGCGTGGCACCCAAGTCACCAACTTAGTAGGCATCTGCCATTAGATACCCAGATGCTCCCACCTTATGCCCGATATTGAGGCGATATTACCAGAGGCGACGGCTGACCCTGTCGGGACCGGCCCGCCAACCAAGTTAAGGGCCTGAGTGAAGCGAAAAGGTACGCATATCATGGACAGCATGAGCCTGGACGATGGGCCGGATGTGCTTGTCTTGGAAGCAAGACAACACCAAGCAGCATGGGTTCAATACCTGTCCCGCTTCTACGGGCTATATAGAAAATCTATTTCTTTTTTTTCAGATAGCATCCCAATTTAGAGTTTCATTCTGATTCTGATTCCAGCTGTGCAGTCTCTGCAAAGAGCACAACCGATTGAACATTCGTTTGATTTTCAGAAATTCTTATCTGCTTCTGCGCTGGCGGAGATGGATCAGGGAGTCACTGCATGTGTGTGGGTGGCGCTAGGCCAAGAAACTTTCTCTCGTCTTCTCTCTCTTCCTACTCCTGACCATTCAGTAAATTCGATCTTATCAGCCACTGATTTTGCACAATTATTTTCTTCTAAAGTAGCTTCTATCCGCTCTGTTATTGAGTCTTCTACTTCCCGGTCTTCTTTGAAGTGTCCCATCATAAATCCCAAGAGTACTATTTCCTGTTCTTCCTCGATCACCAATGAGGAAACTATACTTCTTTTGTCTTGCGCCCATCGTACTACTTCTCCTTTATCCGCGTCACTTATTCCTAAAGTTTATCCTTCTCTTGTTTCTTATCTCACTTCTTTCTTTAACATCTGTCTGCAATCTTCTACTTTTAAACTTCCTTTAAACATGGAACTGTCATCTCTTTCTTGAAGAAACCATCTGCTGACCCTTCTTTGACTTCTAATTTTTGTCCCATCTCTTTGCTCCCATATCCGTCCAAAATACTTGAGCGTATTGTTTATTCCCAGGTTTGTTCTTTTGCCTCGGATAACGCTATTCTCCCTCGTTTACAATCTGGCTTTCGTTCTTTTAATTCTACTAAAACTGCTCTTCTTTCTGTTCTTCACTCTCTTATTGGCTCGTTACTCTAAACACTCATCTCTTCTCATTCTTCTTGACATATCCAATACTTTTGATACCGTTGATCATTCTGTTCTTCTTTCTTCTCTTTCGTGCTTTGGTTTTACTGGATTGGTTCATTCTTGGTTTAAATCTTATTTGTCCCAAAGGACATTCTCAGTTTTCTTGGTCGGGTGCGTCTTCTGACTCACACCAATGCATTCACTGTGTCGCCCAAGGCTAAGTCATTGGTCCTTTTCTTTTTTCTCTTTGTGCCTCTCCCTTGGCTGAAGTTATCTCCTCTTCTGGGCTCTCCCATCACTTTTATGCTGATGATACTCAGCTCTTTCTCTCCATTTCTTCATTTTCCACTGATATTCATGCTCAACTGTCTGCTGGTCTCCTAGCCATCCAATCTTGGCGGCCGGCTCACTTCTTGGCTCTTAATGCCACTAAAACCGAGGTACATTTCTTTCCAGCAAGTATAATTCCCTCTCCTCTCCTTCCTTCCTTTGTTCCCTTTCCTCCTTCTCAACTATGTATTTCTCTTACGGCCCGTAAATCTAGGTTTCTACTTTGACTCAGAGCTTTCCTTTAAACATCATATTTCAGTATCTGCACGTGCTTGTTGTTTCCATCTTTACAATATCCTGAAAGCTCGTCAATTTCTAAAGTTTGATGCCACTAAACACTTGTTGTCATCTTAAATTTTTTCTTGCCTTTCTATTGTTCTTCTGCCTTCTTCGGTCTTCCACTTACTCCTCTGGCTCCCTTCAAATCTATTTTTAATGCCTCTATTCATTTACTTTTTATTCGTTCTCCTCGTAATTCTATTACTTCATCACTCTCCACCTTTGGCTGGCTTCCTTTCCAATCCCATCTTAAATTCAACTTTTTATGGCTAGTTTTCAAATCTCATCATGGTCTTGTTCCTGACTACTTTCCTTCTTTGGTCTCATTCTATAGCCCCACTCGCACTCTTCGTTCCTGTTCTCAATTTCGCTTGGTCACTCCTTATCCCCCTTGTGCACAGACAGGTTTTTGTTTTCTCTGCTCGCTCCCCTTCACTGGAACGCTCTTCCTTTTTCTCTCCATTTTATCACTGTGCTTTCTCTCTTCCTGGACTTACTTCACTCTGGTTAAATGGCTGTTATAGTTTTATGATGTCTCATTGTATGTGCTGCCTGATACTATGTACATTTCTGTACAATTCTGGAACAGCCTCCCTGCCTCTCTCCGACTTGAGCCGGACCTCCTCAAGTTCCGGAAACTCCTCAAGACTTTCCTCTTCTCTTTCTCTCTCCCTCTGCCCTGCTAACCTCCTTCCTCGTCTGTTAGGAAAGATTTCATAATTGTATGTAATTTCCCCTCCATGTGTACACCCCCAAACTTGTTGCTGCTGTTTAGACACCATTAACTGACTTTGCCAGGGAAGCATAGCCAGTCAGTACTGGGAGGCTTTGTTTCCCTTAGTCGTTTTCCCGTGTTGCAACATTTGTGCAACATGTAACAAGTGTGCCATGTATCTTACTATACAGCACATTTGGGTCTATAGTCATTTTCCTAAGGCTCTAGATACTCTCGCTGGACCTTTTCTGAACTGTGCAGATGTGTCATGGACAGGACTGGTTGCAGCTATCTTTTTGCATTATTTTTAACCCTTTCCTTCCATGTTAAACGCGTTACCACATTTGGCATGAATAGGTGGCTGTTAAGACGGATTTCTGAACTCTGTCCTGGTGGCGCAGAGGTTCAGAAGGCCAACCTAATTACTTGGAACAGGGTAACCTCTGGACAAGCCAGACCAATCAAGGTAGCGATCGCGGCGGTCAAGACTAGGTCTCAAGAGGGGTGAGGGTGACTGAAAGCCCGCAATGAGCACACAAAGCAAGAGCGCTTACAAACTACTCCAAACAGTTGTTTATATCAAAAATAGATACACATTTATTATAAGGCCTTGAAACTAATAACTACAGTAAAAGCAGCAATATACAACGATATTAAACCAACACATACACTATCCACCCAATATATATACAGAATACACAGTTTCACAGCATTAGCAGCACGAAATATGTTATCCACCTGCAGGGGAAGGA
The DNA here is from genome assembly GCF_040938575.1 of Ambystoma mexicanum. Taxonomy (NCBI): domain Eukaryota; kingdom Metazoa; phylum Chordata; class Amphibia; order Caudata; family Ambystomatidae; genus Ambystoma; species Ambystoma mexicanum. The sequence continues at coordinate 1,503,609,779 of NC_090932.1, read as the reverse complement.
AAACAGGCAGTGCGAACCAATGCGTGTGATATGTCCGCCTTCTGAGGCCCCTAGCTAGATGGTAGTCCAATCCCTACGAAGAGTGGAGCCTAGCGCTCAAAAGTACCTGCACACGCCGGTGCCAATGGGCAGAAGGTGAAGCTCTTCGGAGGACGTTGAACAGCTCTGTAGGGAGCTCTAATGAAGGAGAACACGGTCCGCGACTCTAGCGCAGCCTCCACTGTGAGGCAGAAGCAGGGCGCGAGTACGGACAAGGGGTGCTGTATTCACAGCGGGGAAAAGCAAGGGGCACTGCAGGAGGGCGACCAGATCCTAGCTAATCTACTCACCGGTCCCCGAAGCAAGCAGGCCCGAGCTTCTCCTCGATAGATGCAGCTTCTGGCAGGTTCTGAAGAGCAGGGAACGTCTCGTCGTCGTGCAGAGTAAAAAGACGTCCCGATCGAAGAAACAAGCACAGTTTTGTCGCCACAGCAGGGCAACGGAACGGCCGGGTGTATTCAAGCCAAACGAGCACTGCTCACCTCTAGCTTAGGACTGCTAAGCAAACGAAGCGTGTGAGCATGCCCCGGACTCAGAATACCACCCAACCTGTCGGCGATTACAGAGCAGGCCTCCTTAGTAAGCTGGTCAGTCAACTGGATGGCCCAGAGACACTTCCGAAGGCGTACAGCAGGAGTTGATGAAGGTGCCGGGAATAGCTGGTCCTGCTATTCCAATAGGTCGAAGCGCCAGTACAGGCCTTCTTGTTCGATCTTAGGTGGAAAGGGCTTCACCGGACGACAGCAATGAGGAGCAGAAGTTCTTCAGGGGGTCACCAGCGATTCCTCGGTCCAGCCTCGTGTTCGCAGGATACTTGGCTCCTGTATCCCTGGGTTCGTAAGAACTCAGGAGATCGACATGGTAGTGGTGTTTCCAGCTCCCTCTTATCCACGGTTCCCTTCGCGCCAAAACGGAGGGGAGCCAATGGGAGATCCGCTCATCAACACACATACCATACGTGGACCAATCACGGACCACAGTGGTCCCAGGCATTCACACCACCCTAGACTCTCTGGCACCCAGGATGTGTATTGGGACCAGACAGCCCAGCCCACATCCTGGGGGCACTCAAACGACATGTAGAAGCCCGCGAAAGCAACCGTGTTTCGCGGGAAACTACATGCCCAAATAAGGAAGGCCCCGGGTCGCCTGACCCGGGGGAAGGTAAAGGGAGCAAGACGGACAGTGGACGAGACAAAGGAGCCTCGTGGTCCGGCCATTTTGTGTAGCCGGGCCACCCTTTTGTGTTCGCGGCAAAAACGTGCTCAGAACGGCAAAAGGAGCTCAAAATAAACCAAATGATCGCTGCCACCAGCCCAGTCCCTGAATGACTTGCACCGATCCAAAAACCATCCTACAAGAGTGTCTAGGGTCTGTAGAAGGCTAGAGACCCAAGAGAGCTGTAACTTAGCTTACAGTGCCCTCTTGTGTCGTGTTGCACTAAAATGGCGACACGATAAAAGAAACTACGGGAAACAGCGTTCCCCGGTACTGACTGTCTTAAGGGCATGTCAGTTTCCCCGTAAGAAAGGAGTGAAAGCCCAGAGGAGTACAGCAGAAGGCTGCACTTCTCTGGCAAAGTCAAGAAAACAGGTTGAAAACAATAGCAAAAAGTTTAGGGGTTGCCACATGGAAGGAAAGTTCCCTACAATAACGAAATCTTTCCTAACACTCGCCCCTCCCAGACTATGGACAGGGGGAACTAATCCACCCCTGGATGAGTCTCTTGTTCAGGTCGGTAAAACATTCTGGACAACCCATCAGCATTGCTATGTTGGACACCTGGCCTATGCTCAATAGTGAAGTCGAAGCCTTGTAGACTTATGGACCACCTAAGCAACTTTGGATTCTCCCCCTTCATGTTCATTAGCCACTTTAACGGCTTATGGTCAGTCTGCACAGTGAAGTGGGTCCCATAGAGGTAGGGCCGCAGCTTCCTTAGGGCCCACACAACAGAGAAACATTCTTTCTCTACCGTGGACCATCTGAGCTCTCTGTCCTTAAGCTGGCGACTAATAAACCCGATAGGGTGTTCCTTACCCTTCTCATCTACTTGTGATAGTACAGCTCCTATCCCAGTGTCAGAGGCATCCGTCTGCACGATAAAAGGTCTTTGATAATCAGGGGCCCTGAGCACAGGGGCCTGGCACAAGGAGTCTTTCAAGCCATTGAAGGCCTTCTCACACTCGTCAGTCCAAGTTACCTTCTTGGGTTTCTTCGGAGTTGTGAGGGCAGTCAGAGGAGCAGCTATGGTGCCATAGTCTGCCACAAAATTGCGGTAATAACCCGTGAGTCCTAAGAAGGCTCTCACTTGGGTTTGCGTAGTGGGGGTAGGCCAGTCTTGTACCGCTGGTACCTTACTGGATAGAGGCTGTCTCCTCCCTCCACCTACTTCATGTCCAAGGCAAACCACTGAGCCTTGTCCATTTTGGTGAGGGGCCACTCGGACACCCTCAAAAGAGCTTTCTGAAGGACTGCTTTGGAACAGGTCAGGGAGAGGTTCAGACTCCTCTTCCTCAACGTCTGAAGCCAATAGCAGTGCTGCGATTTCGCCGCTTGGGACGAAAGCCTTCAGCCTATTCACGTGAAACACTTTTGGAGCCTGTCCAGGCCTTCCAAGGTCCACTGAATAGCTAACCTCACCCAGGGGCTCCACCACTGGGTAAGGGCCTGACCATTTGTCCTGTAAAGCTCGAGGCCTTATGAGATTCATGATCAGGACTTGCTGACCGAGTGTAAAGTTGATGAGGGAAGCTTTCTGGTCGTGCCAATGTTTCACCAGCGCTTGCCCTGCCTTCAATTTAGCACTAGCCAAGCCCATCAGAAGTACCATCCGTTTTCTGAGCCCTAGCACATAATCAACTACATTGGTAGTAACAGGGGGAGTGGGCATCTCCCATCCCTCCTTGACAATGGCTAAGGGTCCCCGTACGGGATGACCGAACAGAAGTTCGAAGGGGCTGAAGCCAACACCCTCCTGTGGTACCTCTCGGTAGGCAAACAGTAAGCATGAAACAAGAAGATCCCATTCTCTTCTCTGAGGCTCCTCCAGAGCCCCAATCATGCTCGTTAACGTCCTGTTGAAACGCCCCCCCAGACCATCGGTCTGGGGGCGGTATGCAGAAGAGAACCTGTAGGTGACCCCACATTCTTTCCACATAGCCTGCATATACTTCGACATAAAGTTGCTGCCACGATCTGACACAACTTCTTTAGGGAAGCCAACCCTAGTAAATATGCCGAGTAACGCTTCTGCAACTGGCTTGGCAGTTACAGTTGTAAATGGGACGGCCTCAGGATACCGGGTTGCATGGTCGACCAGCACCAGGATAAACCTATTGCCTGAGGATGTTTGCGGGTCAAGGGGACCAACCATGTCGATCCCTACCCTTTCAAATGGTACCCCCACAACTGGGAGCGGTACCAACGGAGCTTGGATTGTCGCGCCAACCTTACCAGACAACTGGCAGGCGGCACAACTCCTGCAGTGACTTTCTACTTGCACCCCCATCTTGGGCCAGTAGAAGTGCATGGATAACCTTTGCTTGGTCCTCTTCATACCAAGGTGACCAGCAAGGGGAACTTCATGCGCCAACTGCAGGAGGAAGGGTCTAACAGAAAGGGGAACCACCAACCTCCTATGGTCTCCTTCTGTAGACTCTGTGGGCTCACTGTACAGGAGTCCACCTTCCCAATAAATCCGATGCTTCCCAGGAGGTTCACCCTCAAGCTGGGAGCAGGCCTGTCTCCTTAGGCCTTCCAGAGATGGGCACTCACGTTGGCCCTTACTGAAGTCGTCCCTATCAGGACCTCCTTCAACTAACAAGTCTTTTAGTTCAGGATGGTCGTTGGGGTCGAACACTTCAGGCATCGCCACCTCCTCGTCAGGCTCGGGCGATTGACCAACTCCCTCCACCGCAGTGGTAGGCGAGCTCGGGGGAATATTCTCTTTCCCCCGTCGGGACTTGTTGACTCCTTTCGCCTTGGGTTTCCCCTTCGGCTGGGGCGGCGTATTGGACTTGGCCAATGCTGCCCGTGCTTGAGACCGTGTGTAGGGTCTTTCGGCAGTGTCTCCTACGAGCCCTAGAGCTCTGAGATCATTGCCCAACAAGACCTTTCCCGGGACGTTTCTCTGAATGCTCACTGGAATCCTAACTGCTGTACCATTTAAAGTTAGATTAACAGGGATCACGGGAAACATACGGAGGGGGCCGTCAGCCAACTTAGTGGGCATCAGAGTAGCTCTGGCAACTTCCTCTGAGTCTACCAAGGTAGAATCCACTACAGTTCGACTGCACCCACTATCCCTAAGAGCCGGAGTATCCACTCCATTGATCAGCACACTGTCTTTAAAGTAGTGCTTGGTATTATCCGGAATCCTAGCATACGCCTCTGCGACTTTAGGCTCCCAGGACCCCAGGGACACTAAAACTACCTCAGCCTCTATTCCGCTGGGAAATGAGTCTGAGGAGAAGGATGCTCCTGTAATCTCTTCTTCCTCGTAGGAGGAGAAGGCCAGATTAGCGGAGTGGACCCCCAAAGGTCTAACCTTACAACGGGGATCCCCCTTCACATGGTCAGTTGCTCCACAAGAAAAACAAGCCCCATTGGGTCTGTTTACGTAGGGAGGCTTATTATAACCAGAGTTCTGTTTCGGAGGCGAACCTCCACTACCCTGTGAGTTCTCGGATGGCTTACCCTTATTTTTCTTTTTGTGGCCCTTATGGGAAGAAGATTTAGCAGATTCCCCACCCTCCACATCTTTGGACTTTTTCCCTTCCTCCTGCTTACCAGGATGAGTTTTGTCCTTATGGGACACTCGATGTGACACCCATAAATCTGCTGCAATGGCCAGCTTCTTAGGATCTATCTCCTTCGAATCGGCCAAATGCTGCTTAAGCTCCGGGGAAGAAGAAGCAAAAATGTGTTCCAGCATGACCAGATTGATCATGCCTTCGAAGGTAGAAACCTTATAACCTTCAACCCAGCCAGTCAAGTTTTTCAGGGACTCAGCTACATACGACACCCAAGTACCACCTTCCTTTTTCTTATACTCTCTAAACCTTTTCAAATATTGGGTCGGAGTCTTCCCAAACTTTAAAATGAGAGTCTGCTTCAACATTGCAAAATCAGCGCGCTCAGCCTTCGACATTTCCATAATGGCACTGCAACCAGAATGGGGCAGTCTGCTGAGTAACCATGCAATCTTATCCGCATTATCAACCTCTTGAACCTCGCATGCATACTCAAACGCATTTAACCAGTCCATAATGTCATTTCGTTCCTCATACACACTGAGCAGATCTTTTGGAAACCGTGGATGAGAGGAAGCCCCAGAACCATGTCCAGGACCCTTGGACCCATTTGCGAACTGAAGCTTGGCCAGTTCCAACTGGTGATCCCTGTCTTTTTGTTTTTCTGCCTGGTCGATTTTCAGTTTGGCTATGCTGAATTCAAGCTCCTGCTGCCTAAACCGCAGCTCTTGCTTCTTGAATTCAAGCATAGCCTCCCCATCAACACTGGCAGAGGAAACGTTAGACATTACATCCTCCCTGTCCTCGTGGTCGTGATGGATCAGTGCAGCGGCAGAACCGTCGGTTCTGCCAGTGAGAGCAGCCCCACCACCTTCTGCACTGTCCTCGGAAGTTATAGCGTCAAGCTGCGCTTCTTGCCACGCCACGATTCTCTGGATCATTTCCAATTTAGTGCCTTGAGAGGAAACCCCTCTCTCCGCACACATCTTCTTCAATGTTTCAGATTTCGAAGCATTTAAGGTTAATAAAGTATTCGTTTCCATACTGTCGATAGGACTATGGCCTTTTTAACGTTATATTCAATACTTTACTGCGTGTCCTGGTTGGAATAACCTGAAAACGCCTTAGCTCGTGCGCAACACTGGATACCTTCAGTCGTATCCCACCGCTGTACACCAATTTGTTAAGACGGATTTCTGAACTCTGTCCTGGTGGCGCAGAGGTTCAGAAGGCCAACCTAATTACTTGGAACAGGGTAACCTCTGGACAAGCCAGACCAATCAAGGTAGCGATCGCGGCGGTCAAGACTAGGTCTCAAGAGGGGTGAGGGTGACTGAAAGCCCGCAATGAGCACACAAAGCAAGAGCGCTTACAAACTACTCCAAACAGTTGTTTATATCAAAAATAGATACACATTTATTATAAGGCCTTGAAACTAATAACTACAGTAAAAGCAGCAATATACAACGATATTAAACCAACACATACACTATCCACCCAATATATATACAGAATACACAGTTTCACAGCATTAGCAGCACGAAATATGTTATCCACCTGCAGGGGAAGGAAAACAGGCAGTGCGAACCAATGCGTGTGATATGTCCGCCTTCTGAGGCCCCTAGCTAGATGGTAGTCCAATCCCTACGAAGAGTGGAGCCTAGCGCTCAAAAGTACCTGCACACGCCGGTGCCAATGGGCAGAAGGTGAAGCTCTTCGGAGGACGTTGAACAGCTCTGTAGGGAGCTCTAATGAAGGAGAACACGGTCCGCGACTCTAGCGCAGCCTCCACTGTGAGGCAGAAGCAGGGCGCGAGTACGGACAAGGGGTGCTGTATTCACAGCGGGGAAAAGCAAGGGGCACTGCAGGAGGGCGACCAGATCCTAGCTAATCTACTCACCGGTCCCCGAAGCAAGCAGGCCCGAGCTTCTCCTCGATAGATGCAGCTTCTGGCAGGTTCTGAAGAGCAGGGAACGTCTCGTCGTCGTGCAGAGTAAAAAGACGTCCCGATCGAAGAAACAAGCACAGTTTTGTCGCCACAGCAGGGCAACGGAACGGCCGGGTGTATTCAAGCCAAACGAGCACTGCTCACCTCTAGCTTAGGACTGCTAAGCAAACGAAGCGTGTGAGCATGCCCCGGACTCAGAATACCACCCAACCTGTCGGCGATTACAGAGCAGGCCTCCTTAGTAAGCTGGTCAGTCAACTGGATGGCCCAGAGACACTTCCGAAGGCGTACAGCAGGAGTTGATGAAGGTGCCGGGAATAGCTGGTCCTGCTATTCCAATAGGTCGAAGCGCCAGTACAGGCCTTCTTGTTCGATCTTAGGTGGAAAGGGCTTCACCGGACGACAGCAATGAGGAGCAGAAGTTCTTCAGGGGGTCACCAGCGATTCCTCGGTCCAGCCTCGTGTTCGCAGGATACTTGGCTCCTGTATCCCTGGGTTCGTAAGAACTCAGGAGATCGACATGGTAGTGGTGTTTCCAGCTCCCTCTTATCCACGGTTCCCTTCGCGCCAAAACGGAGGGGAGCCAATGGGAGATCCGCTCATCAACACACATACCATACGTGGACCAATCACGGACCACAGTGGTCCCAGGCATTCACACCACCCTAGACTCTCTGGCACCCAGGATGTGTATTGGGACCAGACAGCCCAGCCCACATCCTGGGGGCACTCAAACGACATGTAGAAGCCCGCGAAAGCAACCGTGTTTCGCGGGAAACTACATGCCCAAATAAGGAAGGCCCCGGGTCGCCTGACCCGGGGGAAGGTAAAGGGAGCAAGACGGACAGTGGACGAGACAAAGGAGCCTCGTGGTCCGGCCATTTTGTGTAGCCGGGCCACCCTTTTGTGTTCGCGGCAAAAACGTGCTCAGAACGGCAAAAGGAGCTCAAAATAAACCAAATGATCGCTGCCACCAGCCCAGTCCCTGAATGACTTGCACCGATCCAAAAACCATCCTACAAGAGTGTCTAGGGTCTGTAGAAGGCTAGAGACCCAAGAGAGCTGTAACTTAGCTTACAGTGCCCTCTTGTGTCGTGTTGCACTAAAATGGCGACACGATAAAAGAAACTACGGGAAACAGCGTTCCCCGGTACTGACTGTCTTAAGGGCATGTCAGTTTCCCCGTAAGAAAGGAGTGAAAGCCCAGAGGAGTACAGCAGAAGGCTGCACTTCTCTGGCAAAGTCAAGAAAACAGGTTGAAAACAATAGCAAAAAGTTTAGGGGTTGCCACATGGAAGGAAAGTTCCCTACAATAACGAAATCTTTCCTAACAGTGGCCTGGCTTCAAAATAGCCATGCCACGAAGTTCTTTGTCCTGTCCTTTGGCCATCTTACCCCTTCACCTTCCCCAGGTCGAGTCGACCCAGGCCAGTCCTTATTTGGTCATGCACTTTCCTGCGAATCCCAATGTTTTCGCTGGCTTCTGCATGCCTTGTGTGTGTGCCTCCAGGATGTGGGCTGGGATGTCTGGTCCCAATACACATCCTGGGTGCCAGAGATTCTGGAGTGCCCTGAATGACTGCGACCACCGTGGTCCGCGATTGGTCCACGTATGGAGTGTGTGTTTGTGAGCAGATCTGCCATTGGGTCTTCTTCGTTTTGGCGCAAAGGGAACTTTGGATAAGAGGAGGCCAGAAACACCCATACCATGTCGATCTCCTGAGTTCTCACTGAACAAAGGATAGGATCCAAGTATCCTGCAACTACAAAGGCGAGTCGAGGAACCGCTGGTGACCGGCTGGAAGGTTTGGCACCCTGAGCCCGCTGTCGTCCCGTGGGACCCCTCTGCATCTGGCCATCCTAGAAGGTCTACGAAGACGCTCCGACCCATTGGAACAGTGGGCCAACTATTCTTGGCACCTTCATCAAACCCTGCAAGTAAGCTTTCTCGGAAGTGTCCCTGGGCCAACCAGTGGGCTGGCCTGCTTACCCAGTTGCTTTGCTCTGTCACTGCCGCCGTTTTGAGGAGGCCCTCGGAATTTGGTATACTGCTATCTCTGTGTCCCTGGCACCCTCACACCGAATTTCGTACACTTGGCATTCCCAGGTCTGAAGTGAGACAAGTGCGCCCGGACTGGAGTGAATGCGGTTACCGTATTGCTCTGCCGTGGCAACATGTTTTGCAAGTATGCTGCATTTTTGACCCTCTTGCCCCTGAAGCCTGCTGCAGTGAAACTGGGTCGCTTCATCCACCCAGAGCAGAGAAATCACCACTGTCCCGTTTGGGAATCATCGACCCTGCAACCCGAGTGGACTGAACGGGCGAAATTTGGGTCCGCTTGCGTCGGGGACCAGTGAGTACTCCTTACCCTAACCGGTGGCCCCTAGTGCAAGGGCCCATTTTTATGCATGAGTGGCCCCTTGTGGCCCCTCTCCTTTCCACTGCTAGTGCGAACTTGCGACTCCATTCCGCTCTGTGGAACTGCCTCTGCCTTCAAATGGAGGTCCTCCCTGAAAAGTGGGAACTTGTTCTTCATCACCTCATCCACCCTCCCGAGCTGCTAGAGACCCCTGAAGAGACCCTATTTTGCCCATTGGAACAACCGAGTGCGCTTGCATTCAATGTACTATTGAGCACAAGGCTCCTCTCTTCTTAGGGCTTGGACTGCCTCTTAGTTAGGTGTATTGTCGATGTTGAAAGGGGCCTAAAGACTATCTGCACTGCATGTTTCCTTCCCATCTATGTTGTCAACATATTTCGTGCATTTAACCCTTTTAGACCCCAATGGTCTTGTAAATACATTGTGTTGATAGTGTTGTGTTGGTTTACTTAGTGTTATTGTGATTATTTTGCTATGGTCTATGTTACAAAGGCCTTGTAATAAATGTGTCTATATTTTTGATGTAACACCTTTCTGGAGTAATTTGTAAGTGCCTTGCTTTGTGTGCTCATTGAGGTCCTTCAGTCACCCTCACCCCTCCTGAAACTTAGTCTTGACTGCCTGCCATAGCTACCCTGATTGGTCTGGCTTGTCCAGAGGTTACCCTGTTCAAGGAAACTAGGCTGGCCTTCTGAACCTCTGCCCCGCCAGGTCAGAGTTCAGAAATCCATCTTAACATCGTCTCTCCTGCTTCCCTCTTGTCCCCAACCTGCTAAGTTTGTTGACTGGTCGCCTGGTGCTCCTCCAGAGCCTCACAGGTCCCAGGCTTCCCTGCCAGTCCTGCACTTGCCTCCGGGCCTCTGCACTCAGCTTTGCACTACTGCAATCGGAATGTGTTCCATGAGAGTGGCAACCATTTCTGCACTTAACTCAGGCTCATGCTGGACCTGGCGCACTTGTACCCCTCCCCCTCCCTCGCACTTCCTGTCTGCACACTTGCACGCCCTTGAATGTACTGGGCCTATCACGTTTGTCTGTCCTGTCCTCCTTCTGTATCCCCTCCTAGCTTGGTTTTGTCTGAAATACTCATGCATAGGTGCATTTTTTTGTCTGAGTATGTCCTTCTCCTTCTCCCCCACCCCTTTTCTCCCCACTCTTTTTCACACACTTCTACCAGTAGAAATGCCGCTGGCCTAGAATGCTTATTATTGTTGTTAGATCATTCAGAATCTTCAAGGCCTAGGAATGACGACGATATCCCCTTGTTCCCTTCCCACATTGATGCGCGTTGAAGCACTTCACTTGTGTATAAGCGCTTTACAAATAAACAATTACAATGTATAATTTACAGCGCTTTGGAGTAAAGCGCTCTATTAAAAAAATACAAATATGATCCATCCATGTGCCCGTGTCCTGCATGGCATGCATGTGGTGGAGCTGTGGTGATGTCCACCATGCATGCATGGCAGGGATCTGGTATGACGGGCACTATATGCAGAAATGTGGTCCCCATTGACCCTTTGGCTCAGGAGAAAAACAGGTGCAATCCATTGGAACCATCTTATTATTTAGGGATCAGACTGGGGGTATCCTTCAGAAGGAGGAGTTTGCACCCCAATGCAAGAACTGTGTGCAGGAACCCAGAAACAGATGTATGCATTCTTGCACGATTCTCTCATACCAAAAACAACCAATGGTGTCTACTAGGAGGTACCCCTACACCCTGCACAACAATGTTATGCATTTTGACGATATGGCGATGCATATTTTATACATATATTGAAAAAGTAATACAATCTTAAGTGAACTTAGGACAGAAACCTATTGTAGTTAAGCAGGCAATCACAAATAATCAAAGTAATAAAATGATAATTAATGCAATTTAAAAAAGAATAATTTCCCTTCTTCAGGGGCAATCTCTAGTAGCGCACAAACAATGCATTACTGATTTATAACAACACATGTTGCAGTAAAAAAGTGAGTTACAATTTAGATTTATTAATAAGGATGATCAACTGTGAAAGCAATCAAGTGGGTAAAATTACAAAAAAGGAACTTCATGAAAGCTAGTAAAGATCCACCAGCATGAAAGAGATGTCGAAATACACCCAAGGAAGTAGAAACCTCATGGCGTTAATAAAGGTTCTTCCATAATAATCAACTATCAATAGAATCAGAAAAACATTGATACCACAAGTAACAATCTGAAAAAGAGTGATGAATAATCTAAAAGTAACAAAATGATTTATTAAAAAAATTATAATAAATCAATAACAGAAATAAATATGAAAAAGTGTACTAGGATTGTAGATTGAAGCAGATAGATTCAAACTGGAGGCAAAACATTGCCTCATACCATAGGATGTTTGTAGTGAGGTCGGCTGCTTCAGAAGGATGATTATGATCTGAAATGTTTCGAAAAAAATTTAGTTCGACTTACCGGAAAACATGATGTTCATCAAAAAGAGCTACATAATGTGAGACAATGTTATCTGAATATTTGCTCTGAGTATGAGTCACTTTGAGGGTAGGGCAAAGTTTGCGTGCATGCACGTAGTGTTAGAGTTCATTAGATTCAAGGTGATTTGAAAACGTGCGAAACCTGACAACGTCACAACGTATGATATGTGATGACGTCATTTCGTAGGACGTTCAATGAAAGCCAGTAGATATTAGATAACGGGGTGTGATATTGATTGATATTGATATTTTATTTCTATCGCGCTCGTACACAAGTGTTTCGGAGTGCCACAAGGCAAGAGAGGGGCACAGGGGAGAACAAAACAGCGATCTTACTAGGCCCAGTGACACTGAGAACACGCAAGTGCATGGGAGAGGGGGAGGGGAAAAGTGCATGGAAGGGGGAGAAGTGGAAAGTGCGAAGCAGAGGAGAAACAGATAAATAATAAATAAATAAATAATAGCAATTTGCAAGTGCTAGGTTTAGGGGGCTAGGGGTATCTCCTAATTGATACCATTACTTATTTTTGTCTTGCATACACCCTATGTGACAGGGGTGGTTTTACCTCCCCTGCACCCAAACTATCAACATTCATTTGTTGTCATTGGTGACTGTAACTATTTTGTTGTGTCTTCGATATGGCTTATGCCGAGTAAAGGTATTAAACAAGATTTATAAGTGTGCACAAATATTTGATTTGAGAGTATGTGAATGTTTCAGTGTGCAAGAGAACCCATCGTTCACGATCGCTTCTTGCCGCCGGGAGTAGGCTGGATGGACATTTGGAGGAAATATGCACAACGATGTTTAGCCCATATCTTCTGCGCAGCCGCCTAGGCCGGCATGGGGGTGATAGGCTTAATTTATGCATGCCGAAAATATTATGATTAACTGCACTCCTTAGCTAGCCTTTGCTCTGCATACAGGTGCATGTTCTTTGCCTTCAGTGGGTGCTGCCTGTTTCAGGGCTAATGAAAGCTTGTCTTGTTATCTTGTGTTTTTGTCCCTTTAGAACCAGAGCTAGTGTGAATGCATACGGCGTGTTGCTCTGTCCTAAACACCCCCTCCCCCCTTTAGCACAAACAGGGCTGCTTGAAGGTGAGCAGAGGCCCATTTCACAGGTCTGTTTTGGGGGGGTTTCCTGCCAAGACCAGGGATCAGGGCCGGCTGAAGATGTTTATCGGCTCATGGGAGCCCATTTCAACATGATGTTTGGGCCCCTCCCTTCTCAGAGCAGAGGAAAACAGTCTGAAGCACCCGTCAGGTGCATACATTATAATGGAGACAAAGAAACAGATTATTACGAGACGGCCACCCAGCAGGTAGCTGAAACACTAAGCGTCCACTCAAAAGCTATTAATGCTTCATTGTCAGCAAGAGGCTGACACAGAGAAACCAGAGTAAAATGGCAATGATGTGATAAGCCTACTTCTGTATACCCAGAAGGAGGGGACAGCATGAAGGGCTCCAGCAGATTCAGCCTGTAACAGGCATGCTGCAGAGCGCACATTTAAAGCCATGAATGAAAAGAATATGTTGCCTTGTCAGAAGACTGCTGACTGCCAGTATGGGGGCAGTTTCAGGCCCCCCCTGAGGCTCGAGACCCCTTTCATTTGAAAAATGTGAAAGTCCCTGACACCGTCCCTGAGCACAAAGTGGCTTTAAGTCCCGTGCTGGGGAAAAGTCCTTTTCAATTGCCACTGCTCATTGGCTGCCTATTGCTCAGCCTTTGCTGAGGGCGGCCGGGGAGGGAGTTCTGTAATTGTTTTTGCACAGCCTCGGCCCCTTTGGGTTTATTTTTTCGGAAATAGCTTTTGCTTAACTGCAAGCAGGGAAATGGTGCATTTGACAGGTTAATTGCTGGAAAATGTACACTTGATCGTGTTTAATTCTTTGATCAATACAGCATCAGCATCAAATATGGGGGAGAGCATTACTGGAATAGGGCTGGCTGATCTCCTCGGTTGTCTCTTTGAAAGCCTTGCCCTCAAAAGCAGTGAATTGTGTTGCCTGCACCCTTTTTCCATCTCACAATTGCCCTTAACCCAGATTGGTGCGCCCTACGGGAGGGCATATTTGCCTCATGGTGAAAACCTTCCTCGAGCACATATCCTATATATTTGCACTTGCTTCCTAAGAGGTCCTGTAACCTTTGAGTATGGCTAAACATTATGTAATATTAAAATTAAAAATCATTAAAAAGCAGCAGTTCCAGTTCCATGAACCAGGTGCATGCTGGAAGCCAATCTTTAAGTTAGGAACATACATATTCTGGCTCATTATAAGTTTGCCGGTCCAGATATAAAGTGCCGGTAACAACGTGTACTGGCACGATTTCATACCAGCAAACGACAAGTCTGCCGGTAGGGGCTGTGATCTACCGGCAGGCCTGACCTGCTATTACAGGTGCCTGCAGAGCTATATAAACATATAAAATAAATAAATAAAATAAAAATTGAGCAGAGCCAGGCTGTCCTGCGCTTGTGCTACATGCCTAGCACCCCCCCCCCCACAACACAGAGGTATCATTTGTGAATACATCATAAAGTGAAAGACTGGTCGCAAATGGGTCATGTGCACTTTGCCCATCCAAAATTTGCTAAAAGTGAAAACAAATTCAAATAATACAGTAAGGGGTAGAAAACTAAAATGTAAGGGGGAGACGGCCATAGGAAAAAAAACACAACCTAACTTAAGAATCTTGGTGTGGAAAGGGAGTTGGAGACTGGGGGACTCCTCCTCTATAAAAGTGGGGTGACGTGTCTAAAGGAGGAGTAGAAGGGATTTGCATTGAAAGACTAAAGAAGGCAAGATTTCTAAAATATTAGGCTCGATTTAAAAAAGAAAACAAATGTTTTCAACATTTAGGTATACGAACAAATCATCAAATAAGTTTATTCTGAAAAAATGTTGATAGACCACATTACAAATACACATAATTAATACAATGTACAATGATGATTAGAGAATAATTAATATAAGTTTAGAAGTAATGAATAAATGGTCATTATAGTGACCACATAAAAACATGGTAAAAATAGGTTCATGTGTTCAATCAAATTACAAAACATTTGTTCCGCCGATACCAGGCTTTTCTTCAGTAGTCAACACAGCCCCATGCTACTGGGGAGGTGTTTGCTGCTAACAAAAAGATCAAAGCAGGTCTAACCTGGCTACAACCTGCATTTCTGAGCAGCGGTATAATGTTTTTTCTTCTTATATCCAGTTAGGCAGGACAGAACATTGCAAAATGCAATAAGTCCTCCTTTAGCCAGTGACAACACAGGCAGGCTGTGGACTGTTCAGTATTTGTCCAGTTTCTTGTTCGTGCCCCAAGCCATAGGGAATTGAAACAAACCCACGTCAGTGACCAGCGATCAGGCGGCTTATGGCTATGCAGCAAATACGGCTGAATGCCCTCTGTGGTAGATATGAGAATATGTCTTCTATTCGCAGCGACCCCCAACGCAGAGGTTTCTATGTTTGTCAGAAGGATTTCAATGAACGGTTGCTTATATTTCTTAGACATACAGGGTGATAGGAGGGTTGAGGGACAGATAAAATTCTCAGCATTTAGCTGGGAAATGCCTTTAAGGATGTATGAGAGCCATGGTATTTTGTGTTTCATTGGGCTGGAAACCAAAGCTCTTTTGATCAAATACGTTAGAGTAGCTTTTGGGTTCGTCCATATCGACAGCCATTGCGACAGAGGGGCCTTTTGGCACTTGTCGCCAATGTGGGGACATCCTAGTTCCAAATGTGTGGCGTAGTTAGGTGCTGACTGTGGTAAGCCAAGCAATTTTTTCAGAAAAGTGTTCTCAAGGTTTTCAGTGGAAGGAACTTTC
Source organism: Ambystoma mexicanum (assembly GCF_040938575.1). Classification (NCBI taxonomy): domain Eukaryota; kingdom Metazoa; phylum Chordata; class Amphibia; order Caudata; family Ambystomatidae; genus Ambystoma; species Ambystoma mexicanum. The sequence continues at coordinate 1,503,594,351 of NC_090932.1, read as the reverse complement.
TCCATACCCCACAATGCAGCCCCATAGTTAGTAGCGGCTTTAGTTTGTGCTCGATACACCTTCAGGATCATTTCGATAGGTTGCCCTAAACAAGTGTTTTGAAAACGAGGCAGGCCCCCAAGGACCTGCCTCATTCTTAGGCACGGTTTTTCTATATGACTGAGCCCCTGCCAATTTTCACTAATAGAGACTCCCAGATATTTGAATTTATTGACTCTGGGTATCGGTTCACCACCACTCCAAATTTTACGCATCTTGAGTGGTCTAACACCTGTACCGCTACAGGCCATTGCTGCTGATTTCTTGGTGTTCACGGCGAGCGGCGAGCCTAAGGCTAGACATAAACCAAGTATAGGCATCCACCAGGCTTTGTAGGGCAATTAAAACCATGTCACCTGCATAGCCCAGTACTGGGAGCAGAAGTCTGTCTACCCTTATATAGTCTGCATTAGTTTCCACCAGTGCCTGATGCACTCCATTGATGTAGAGGGCAAATAGCATCAGAACCACTATGTAACCCTGTCGTACACCCAGAACTGTTGCGAAAAAAGATGTGCATGATCCTTGTTCCCCAAATCTAACACATGCCGAGGTATTTTCATGTATTAGCTGCAGCACCTTCACCAACTCCTCCGGGCAACCCATGGACTTGTGCACACCCCAGAGCAGGGCTCTGTCCACCTTGTCAAATGATGTGCTCAGGTCCATGAACGCTAAGTAGAGTGGTTCACCCCTAACAAAAACCAATGTTGCTCCCACCAGGTACAGGTTTAAGACCTGATCTCGAGTCCCCAGACCCGGGCAAAAACCATACTGTATGTTTCCAAGCACCCCAGAATCAGAAATCCACTGTTCCGGGTGCTCCTGAACAGCTCAACCAAAGATTTTGAAGGAAATATCTAACAAGGAAATTGGTCTGTGGGATAAAGGGCTGCCTGTGTCACCTTTCTTGAAGACAGGGTACGAACAAATACTACTTAGATACTTAGAAAAACGAGATTTAGGATATCAAATTTGGTCAACATTTCAGTATTTTATTTATTTGAGAAATCAAGATTGTGAGATATTTTTCCACTTGGTCACTCTGTAAAACAATTCAAATGTGTAAAAACAAGATACCTGTATTATTGTTTGTAGCCCATGTTCATCAAACCATCGAGGAATATGATATCGTAGCACAGTGTCTCTGATCTGTTGCAATAATTGCTTGATCTTTTTTGTCATTGCTTCTAGGGGTCCTCAATGAAATCCTTTGTGGATATTTAAGCAGCAGTTGCTAGGAGTACCCCCTGGATTGCATTTCTAAAGCAAAAGGGGGGCTTAGCTGGGGTGTCAAGATGCTCATTAAGGAATATCGCATTCCTCTTCCGATGACGGTGGACGAGTATCGGATTGCCCAACTCTACATGATCCAGGTTGGTTGGGATTTGTTGAGTTTTCCAATGCTAAATATTTGGTTTAAAGATTATGCTTACAAGCGTCTATATCTTTACATCCACCGGGGTGTGTGCAATATTGTTTGTGTCTTTTCAGAGTCCGTAGATGCAATACTCGCAGTATACTCACGCGATAAGTCGGTTATTCCAGAGCATCACTTCTCCAATTTTGCTTTCCTTTGACAAATCATCTTTATCCTGTGTTTTAGCCCATTTTGTACAACTGACGTTCTCCAAGATTGGAACTCCTTAGAATGCATTCCTTTGTCAAATGAAAGCTGAGTGCTGGAAAAGTAGGATCTCTGCAACATGGCGCCTGTTAACCTTAAACACGCATGAATATGATTGCTAATTCTCACGACTTTCTGTCGAGCACGAGATCATGCTTGCTAGAGTGGGAGCCAGACCGCTTGCACATGAATTGTAGTCGAAACAGAGCAGAAGGTGTTGTCAAAATGTCCGACGATGACAAGTAAGATGGGGAGGAGGACGTCTAACAGATGTTTTGTAGCTATTTTGACTTTGCATGATTGGTGTATACACTAGAGAATTCATGCATAACAAATCTATTTTAATTTAAAACTACGGACAAATTCGACTGGCTTCTTTGGTTTTCCATGGATTCTTTTCCTGTAATTTGTTGCATAAAATAATCATTACCCATATTTTTTCCAGGGCTCAAGTCGAAGGTACACGCGGGGTGATGGAGTCCACCCACTTTTTCAGAGGGTGGACTCAGTCCCCCCAGCTAAAATGAGACACATTGAATCTTCTATTTTAATCTATGAATTAAAGCTGAACTCGGGATTGAAACGCAGTTGTGAGGGTTGGAGGCCGGACACTTCACCACTGCACTATATAACCTGATACAAAAATAACAAGCAGCTAAAGGTGAAATGTCCCATTTCGGTACTGCAAGTCCCAGGGAAAACATTTGAATTGGTTATTGGAGTTTAAAACATGCACACCTTTTAACGTTTCAAAAACACTATCAGAAGAACATATCCTCTCTTGGTTTTGTGTGTGTGTTGATATTATGAAAGGCAAATGCCATTTGTCCTGTGCAATTTGAGAGGTAATGCAAAGCCAATTTAATGAAATGTGTGATATGCTAATTTCTGGTAACGTCACATTCTATTGCGTTTGTTGATCAGTCCCCCCACTTTAATTTTTCGGACTTGACCCCTGATTTTTTCATACATAAATCTGAGGAGCTTGCGTTTATTGCAAGACCCTACAGGTGTGGCATTTTGGGTAGAAAAAACCTTTTGTCTCCTATATGTATTTTTTGTATTTACTTGAGACTCATATAGCGTCTTAATCGAAAGCGATGTACATAATAACAATATGAAAATGGTACAATGATACGAAGTATGACATGAAAAGCCTGGGATCAACCCTGCTGGAACAGATGAGATTTCAGCAATTTGCGAAACAAACAATAGACAGAGATAGAGCGCAGAGCAAGAGGAAGAACGTTCCAATGCAAGGGAGCAAGGTGAGAGAATGTGCGAAAACGTGACTGGGCACAGGGGGGAGCTGGTACTACAAGACGAAATTTAGAGCAAGAGCGAAGAGAGCGGGAGGGGGCATAGAATGAAACCACCAAGGAGAGGTAATCCAGGGCAAGACCGTATAGTGATTTAAAGACAAGGTATAAAAAGTTGAATTTGAATTGAGCATAGAAGGGGAGCCAGCCAAGAGTGAGAAGAGCAGAGGAAATAAAATTACCTGGAGTCAAGCAGAAAAGTACACGGATAGAGGCATTGAAAACAGATTTCAAGGGAGCAAGTCGAGAAGTTAGGAGGCCGAACAGCGTAGTTGAACAATCGAAAAGGCGTGAGAAAATTAAAGAAGATATCAATACTTTGGTTGCATCAAAAGTCAGGAAAGAGCAAACTTTGCAAATATTGAATAGAGGATAGTGACAGGCACGGGAGGATAGCTCAGCGGCAACGTGTTCGCCTTGGAAGCAAGACGACACAGAGCAACACAGGTTCGATCCCCGGGTCCGCACTTAGAGACCTCTGGGTATTAAGCGCGTTATAAATAACGTATCATATCATAACAGGAGGAGATTTAAATGTGATGTTTAAAGGATAGAGCAGAGTCAAAGTAAAGCCCCAGATTGCAGGCAGTGGATGCGATCGGGAGCTGAGAGGGGGGAACTTATATAGATGAGGCAGGCAAAGGGGGGATGGTAATAGAAGGGAAAAAGAGTACTTCAGTTTTTGTAGTGTTAAGTGTAAAATAGTGGTAAGACATCCAGGATTTTATGGCCAATAAGCATGAAAACATCTTAGTATGTATGTCAGCTGAGGAGGAAGAGAAAGAGTGGAAGAGTTGGGTGTCATCGGCATGGAAGTGATGTGATAGCACATAAGAAGAAATAACTTTAACTAAAGGAGAAGTATAGAGTGAAAATAGGAAAGGTCCCAGAACCGATCCTGTGGGACACCACGAGCAAGAGACTAGAAGTTTGAAGTTGCCCCTCCCCATGAGACAGAGAATGTCTGCTCAGAGAAATAGGATTTAAACCAGGAAATGACAAAAACAGAAAGCAACTCCACCCTGGATTCTCCAAGATATCCACCTTTTGAAAATGTACGATTTTGGTGTGATTATAGCAGATCAGGCTTTTTAGTCAGAAAATTGAAAAATAGTATTTGGCTACAGAATTTGTGTTACAAGACACACCTGACATTGCTACTGTTTGGGTCTTTGCTTTTTCCGTGACCTTTGTGAACCAACACAGGTGTGGTATCACTTTTACCAGATGAAATGAGAGCACAAGGGTTGGTGAAAGGTCTCTGATTAACATTTGGGGCAGTATTCTATCAGCATTTGGGGCCAGGCGCATCGCCTCAATAACGATTTTCAATTTCCTTTGATGCATAAATTGCACGGCATGTGGCATATGTTTTTGTGATATGATCTGATGTCACGGTAAACATTTCTTTGTGCAGTCATGCGCTGAGGTCAGTTTCACAGCCAGCCCACCACACGGGATTTCTTTTTCTTATTGTGATTTGGTTACATATGAAACCTTTCACACAGGAAACTGAATATATCACTTAATTCATTACACTCATACATGAAACATTATAATAAAAAAGAAATTACACTTAAGACACTTCATACATATGGATTTAAATATACATGTAACAAATTCATACATTAAATAGATCTGAAAAGGAATTACACCATTTACTTCTTCACATTATATACTATTAGTTCATTTACTAAACTTAAAAGCTCCTTTGTTAGTATGTTTATATCACCTTCTAAATTAAAAACGGCATCTATAAAATGTGTTAGTGCAATTGAAAGTGCTAGCGAGTGGCCCCTCATCATTCATCTCCAGAGACTATCAGAGAATATGCAGGCGGACGTATATACAATTCTCTCAAGACACGCTAGACGAAGGGTCCCTAAGTGCATTACAATGTTTTACAGTTTCTATATCCTGAGTCTGGGACAATCTGCATGTCCTCTGCTCATGGGGGAGACCAATTCTACACCCTAAGATTTCAAGTGTGAGCAGAGAGTTTAATCGGAATCTTAGAAAAAACATTCTGGATTGTTTTGACAGAGATTTAATTAGATATAGTAAGGATTCAGACAGACTTGCTGAGTTCTCCACCTTTTCTTTATACAGTTTATATTTTTATTTCATAATTCTATCACAAGGCTTTATCTTATCCCATTCTCTTAACTTTTTCCTGTAGAACAAGTACCCTGCCTCATCATTGATTGAAGCTTCCTTTAAAGACTCTTCACATTTTAGCATAAAATCTCCTACATGTACATCTCCTCTGTCACGAAAGATCCCTTCCAACATATTGAAAGGGTATGTGTTGCTCTCCATTTTAATTATGAAGTATAGACTCCGTCTCCTACATTTGTACACGTGCCACCATGAAAGCAAACCTAATTCCCACTGTACAACTGGGAGAGACACAGGATTTGATAGGCCAAGCACAGACTTGCGTAGGCGGCCCTTATTAATCTCTAACGATTTCTTTATTGCAGGAGATAACAACTCAAGTCCATACATTATTTTTGGAATTACTTTCTGTTTATAGAAATGTAATAGACGCAACATGAAAAAGCAGCAGAATCTTGTGATAATCAATTTCATTAGGAATACCAATGCTTTGAATTTCACAATCACCAATTTAGTTACAGCGACAGCAAATATACAACATTTTGTAGCAAATGTATAGCCAAGATAAACTAAAGCTGCCACCTCTGCTATTCTCAGACTATCTATACTCTATGTAAAATTAGTACTTTTGTGTTTTTATTTTATTATACACCAATAAAAGTGATTTACCCAGGTTGACCGCTAGGTCATTCTCTTTAACATATTTGGCCACTAGGTCTAGGGATCTCTGTAAGCCAATTGGCGTTTGATCAAAATGAATAATTTCATCTGCATATAATAGCCAACCGACTGCCATAGGCGCCATATGTGGGTGGAAGTATTAAGTGGGTCCAGGTTCTTCACAATATCAGAGATATAAAATTGAATAGGTCGGGATCAAGCACACAACCCTCTCTCACCCTGACCCCAACCTCAATTTCCCTTTTTAACCACTCCTGTTGCATTTAACCTGACACTTATGTGATTATGTTGGTAAAACAGTGTAATCATTCTTAAAAGACCTTCAGGAATATTCCAGAGTTGAGGTTTCTGCCACAACCACTGTCCATCAACTTTATCAAAAGCTTCAGACATATACAGGCAAACCACGTACAGAGGCCTATTTTTCATAGACAGGGCCTTTTCAGTCAGTAAGGTAAATATTAACCCATTCAATGAAGTGCCACATCCTTTAATAAAACCTGTTTGCCTCACGTCAAGGATATGCTGTCTTTCCGCCCATTCCATAAGATCTTTTAAAATAAGAGAGGCAAAGATCTTGCTTGAATAAATAAGGGTTGTAAGGTGATAGCTGGAAGGCTCATTCTGGGACCTGTCTTGTAAATAGGCACTAGTACAGACGACTGCCAGGCCATTGGAATTTTGGTGAACGTAACTATTTTTTTCAAACAAGAGAATACAAGAGCTTGGCCCATAACTCTGGATCATTTTTCAGCACTAAATTAGACATACCATCCAGGCCACATGCTCTTGAATTGTTCAGTTTCATTATTTGATCTTTAATATCTTGTAAATCCCATTGAATCGTCCACTTAATTTCTTCCCTTGGGAAGACTGGACTTTCTATTTTACATACAGCAAATATCTTAGAGAAATATGCAAGCCAGGGCTCATCTTATTAGATATAAGGCCCTATTGTACATCAATATAGACAGAAATCTTCTTACTATAGTCTAATAGTAGGACACGTCTTCAAGACCAGTTTTCAGAATAAAAAGGCTAGAGGCCTAGTCCACATCTAACAATCTTGTCTGTTCGAAAAAATCAGGCCTGCTTTGGGCTCAAAATGATGTTTAGTTTTAGCCATTAGATGGCACCTAAGCATCCCCTATAAGACGAAACTATAGCATTTGAGTACAGCGAGGAGAGTGATGACACGTGAGGAAGGACACACCACGCACCTTTATCATTAATGCCCAGTGTGGTCATTTCCATGATTGAGCGTGTGACTCGCGCAGTTAACGTGGCTAATATGCAACAGTGTCCGCATATAATAAAGAAGCGCACCTGCAGGCACCAATTGTTTATTCCTACTTGACTATATGACGGCATGATTATACACAATGCCGCCGCATACCAAGCAGTATGTTCACTTCTACGATAGAGCGAGTGATTCACACACTTTATTGTTGTGACATTACAATATGTGCAGATGTTTAGTGCATATAGAGGTAGACCACAGATCCTAAGCACTTATAGATTATCCCTTAATAACCATTGGGCACACCGCTTATCCTTAAAGTGACACGCGCGTATTTGGGGACATATAACAATTAGAATCATCTTTCCTTACAGGACTCAGGGATTTCACCCCACATATATCTATACACATTGAGCTCACACTCCTCCTGAGTGGTAGGAACACATATGGTGGCTGCACCTGGGCACAGTGTTTAGCAAGTATGTTGCATGTAAACCTGGCACTCATATCCATTGGTGTATGTTTAACAATAGTGCACTATCGCGAGGGCTTGTATCTTGGGCAAATGCCCTTTGGAGCATGATAACTATTTAGATATGTTTGAGCACCTGTCCTTAATAATATAGCAATAACGTTGCCTTTGCTATTCTTTGAAACTACTGTTACTTATGGAGCCTATTTTTCTTTGTTCTCTATTCCTGACAATCCTTCCCTCCGTCAACCTTTTGCAATCCCTTTACACAACCAATCAATGTACATTCGGCTGTGTTCATACTTTCAACAATTATATGCACTATTTGCAACTTTTGCAAATCCTTGTTTGTTATTGGTTGTAATATTTCTGTCATGTGTGATGTATTTTAATTTAATTACTTATTACATCATGTGCTTTGATTTGCATGATGAAAACACACCAAGTGACCAGTTTTGAAAAAGACCTGAGTTGGGTCGAAACACGTGTCAACAAAAGGGCATACCTTAAACTAAAGGCACTTTTTGCACCCTTAACTTCAATTTTTCATTGCATAATATTTGGCAATCAGCCATATATTGCCTGTGAGGGACCAGCGCCACACTCAGGTACCCTACACAACTCCCGCGTATGGAAGGGGTTTGGTTATTTACCAACCCATTGACTGCCCATGGCGACGCTAACCCTTATGGCCATTCCCACACACTACCTGCACCTTCCCGCCAAAAACACATCCTCCTTGGAGCTCCTTGAGTTAAAGTAACATCAAAGATTGGCCTGCCGGTGTTCTTTTAATGCAATCTGCTGAGGGTTAATAGCCTAAGCTGTAACTGTGTTATAATGCAAACATTTTAACCAAGTGTCTATTCAGCTACTTGATTTATATCTGTTCCTTTAAAGCAAGCATTGTCAAAGTCAACAGTTCTGAGCTTGTGAATAGGCATTAGATATGCATTTGCCAGGCAATGCCAGCATATGCCCAGGTAACCACACCATTTCCCAGCTGCTGACATCTTATGGCTAGGTAGTACCATTATGATAGTGCCTGGCAAAGCCCTCTCCCAAGCCTACACAAAACTGTTAGTTTTGCAAATGCGTTTTGTAGTTGTTCTTCTGCAAAATGAAGGCTAGCCCTGTCAACACATGCCGCCTTGGTTCTTTTATACACTACGAAAGGCATACACGCCTTGGTTCAGACACACTAAATGGATGCCATCCTTGCTAAGGGAGTTTGGAGAATGTACAACTCGTAGCAGTATAGATTACTGATATAAAGTTGCATGTGCCGATTGCTGAGTATATACCGTGGTAATTGACGAACACTGCTGCTTGCAGGACGTGGCCAGGAGGATGTATGTGGCCTTAATCACTACGGCCCCTGCACGTAGAAGGACGATTGGACTGAGGGCAAGCGCCGCACAGCCCGGTGCCCCTTACATAGCTCGGTGGCACCCAACACACGGCTTAAGAAAAAACGAGGAGACATTTTACCATACACCAGTGGTCTTCAAACTGGGGAGCCCAAAGGATATCCAAGGAGGGGGGGGGGGGAGTTCAGACTCGTTAAAAAGGTATTAAGATATAAACAAGGGATTAAGTTGACTGACTTTTAATATTTTAATATTCAGAATGGTGCCAGTGCTACAGTCAAAGTCTGCGAGCGGGTGCCTTTCCGCCGCCAGGTCAGACCTGGCAGGCGGGAGGGGATCCGGCTCTCAAACTTGTACTCTGCCGGTCCAGTAACAACAGTGCCGGTAAGCCTACCGGCACTGTTGTTACCGGATCGGCAAGGATGTACAGAGGCCTTATGTCTTAAAGTAAAATAGAGATAAACAAACAGATGCGTGTTTGGGCCACTCAGAGTGCACTTTTGTGCACGAACAACAAACCTGATGATTGCTGCGTGTTAAATGAAATGTGCAAGGGGGTTGTTAGAACTTCTGCAAATAATCCTATTAAAATGGAAATCATGTTTTAATCCTACTTATATTGCAAAGGCGTCAACTGTGGGTGTCTCTCTCTCCCTTCACAGCAAACTCCCAGTGTGACAGATCTCACGCTTACCTTGGCTACAGTGGTGTAGTTGGTACGTTTCTGGCTTGGGCACTCTTAGACCAGGGTTCAAATCCTGGCTTTGGCAAGCACACACTATGCACACTGACAGACACATTAACTCAATCAAGGGAGCATGTTGTCTTCTGACTCTCAGCCTCAAAAACACCCGCTGAAAAATGTGGGTTGCGCGCCGTCAACTCGCGTGCACCTTCGACTTCTGCCCTACCTATAGGGATTGGGCTTGTGTGGGTGAAGCACTGGGCACCGACTGATATCCGCAGGCCATGGGCGTAGGTTTAGAGGGGGGTCAAGGGTGTTTGGCCCCCATAACTTTTCTTGCAGGCCATTTTGTCCCCCTCATTTGGCAGGGGGCCCTTAGATGTCATAACCCCCCGCCCCCAACATTTTCTGCAAAGTTACTCCACCACACGTGGCTGAGTTGTGTATGTTTCCACTCCTACATGGGCGGTGATTGTGTTTCAGGCACTACAGGGCAGGCAGTGGCCTCTGTCCGCTTTGCCTTTCCCCCAGCGGGTGGCCTGCATGGTGGCATACCTGAAGCAGGGGGTAGAGGCATTGCAGAGCGCACCCTAGGGATGCTCCCTCAGGCATTCCCAACTTCATAAATGTTGCATTTGAGACAAACTGCATGTGCAAAGTGGTTCGTGCATGCAGGTATTCACTTTTGGGGATCGTCCCGAATGCACAATGCATTCCTTTTCCCTAATCCCATTAGCAGTTGGGTTACACACATAGGAGACACTTGTGAGAATCAAACCTCATGTCTTTTTCAGGCGATTGCAGGGTAATCCTGTGATACATGTAGAGATAGACAATTGAATTAAGAATTGTGTTGAGCTTGGAGAAATAAATATGAAATGTGTTCCCAAATAAGCACACGCAGGTGCAGACACGTAAATGTTGATGACTCGTTTGCATGATCCACAAAACGTTTTTCAATGGCGCTTTATCAGTCATGCCCCCTCTCTTCTGTAACTCACAGGGCACTGAGTTTAGGAATCCGAAATGTCATTGGTTCCGGTTACCGACGGGACTTGTCAATAGCGCGCAAGTTGGCACCATCATGTGCTCCAGCACGGATTCGCCGGAACATATTTGCACAATATTTGCCACACAAACCGTTGGCAACGTTTAAGGTTGAATCCTGACAGCCACAGAATTTGCAGTCCGGGTCTGTGGCGTAACACAAAATGTGGTCCCCCTCCTGCCGGCCATTTATTTATTTTACTTTATTTCTTTATTTCTAATGTGCCATAGCCCGTGGGCATCAGGGCGCACATTTGCACATGGACAATCCAGGAGGGACAAGGTATGAAGGTCAGTAGTCGGGGAGTGCATTTATTGGAAACGTCCAAAATGACCAATTATAAATGACCGAATGCGTGATTTGGCCGAATTTCGGCCGTTCGAAAAAATTCCCATTACCTGAAAAGTTTGACCAGGTTACGCATTCAGTGCTGGGGGATGCAGGGACCGCGGAGGTGTCCCCCCCACCCTTGCTCACTATACTGTGAGCGGGGGTTGCGGGGGCGTCCCCACACACTTGCTCACTATATTGTGAGCAGGGGCTGCGGGATGTCCCCTGTAGCCATCCAAAAACAATAAAAAAATAATAATAAGAAGAAGAAGAGGAAAGGACCCTGCAGCGCTGTTCCCCATCACAGAAGTGAAAGATAACAGGCATCGCACGCACACTGTGAGTCAGCGGCTGCAAGGTCACTAGGGGTGTGGGTGGGGGCGGGGCCCAAGTTGGAAATGTTCAGGGGAGGAAAAAAACGAAGGTCATTTCGGAAAAATAATCTTCTGTCTTTTCTCCCTCGAACATTTGGATCTCGGGCTTTCAACCCCGATCTGTTTTAATCAATGCTGAGGGGTCTGCCCTGGAGGTCCAAGCTCCTCAAAAAAGCACGGGAAGCGCCACACTCCGGGCACAATGTGCATGTTCATCATGCTGCTGCCGCGGCGCGTGTGCACTGTGCTAGGTGAAAGATGTATGTTTTTAATCCAATTTTAAGGTTATTCTTTTCGATTGCAGGATTATTCTTATTTTATGTGGATTAGGGGTCATGTCTTCTTTCCTAGGCAGATTTAGGGGACTTGCCTGCACGAAATGTGGGAGCAGAATGGAAAAAGAACTTTGCCCCTCACATTCTGCTCCTCAGTCTTGTTTCTGAATCGGGGTAATTGTTTTTAAAGTTTTGACTTGCAGGTGACGCTTTAGCAACGCAATGGAGCTAAATACCGATAGTGGTAAATAGCAAATGTGTACAACTGCACAATCACCTCAGTGGTGTGCCATTATTCAATCCGTTTGTATGTTTCTGGCCTTGTGTTTTGCTGAAAGGTGAACAGTATGTGTGTGCCTTGGTTGCGGTTGGCTGGGCTGTCCATTTCCTGATGCCCGGGCATGACAGAGCAGTGTTTGATCGACTTTTTGCCTGTTTTGTGTTATGTACTTAATAATAAAATAATAATTTGGCATTTATATAGCGCTACGAACCCTCAGGTATCTGAGCGCTGCTTATTATTACCGTGTGTGGTGCTCATTTATCGACCTCGGAAGGATGAAAGGCTGAGTTTGGCCCCGCCGGGATTCGAACCTGCGTTAGCAAGCTCTGCACTAATGTCAAAGCGAGCGCTCTACTCGCTGTGCCACTTGACCTTATTGCTTGGAATGCTAAGAATTGCATTAATGACCTCAAGTCATTGCGTGGATATTATTTGGGTATTTGAGGTTGCACTTGACCTATGAAATCGAAAAACGATTGGCTTTCCCGATGTTTGTTTTAAGTTCTTTATTTTGTTTGCATTTTTGTTACTCTTAGGGTCAGCGAGAGACACAAATACGCCGGCCTTGATTTTTTAAACCTTTTTGGACAGATACATCCACAACAGTATTGGGGTCCATTCTTTACACACTTCTTCCTCGTGACATCTCCATTATCAAAGATCAACTACTGTATGGTAGAGAGGTATTCTCCTTTGGGCTTTCCCAGTGCTTTAAGTGGGGCTGGAATTCGAGGGGGGGCCCTAGTTAGGGGGTGTGGGCTAAGGACCCTCCCCCTAATCAGAGCCCCCCTCTATTTTGGGGCGGGGGGGCACACTGGCATTATTACCTTTGATGTGCCCAGCCCCTCCTTTTAAACAAAATAAGGGGCTGGGCGCACCAAAATGTGTATCACCAGTGGGCCCCAGCCCGCACGCATCAGGCAGCCCTTTCACTCAAGGAGCCTGCTTTAACCACGGGCTCCTTGAATGAAAGGTCTGTACTTGAAACAGGAGGAGGGCTGGAGGGCCCAGCCTCTCCTTTTGTTTTCGAGTAACTAGTCATCGCCCAGCATCATGCTGGGTGATGACTAGTTAGTTACTCGAAACAAAAGGAGAGCTGGGCAGTCCAGCCCTCGTTACGCCTGCTGTTTGCAGGTGTCAGCACATCGATTTAAAAAAAAAGAAAGAAAAGGCAGCGCCTTTTCTTTTTTCTAAACCGAAGTGCTGACACCTGCAGGCAGCACGTGGAACCGTGCAGCCTCTACATGGCCTGCTAGTCAGGGGTGGGCCCCGGATCGGGATCCCTTTCTGGAGACTAGGGGGCCTGGCCCCAGATGGCCCCGGCCCACTTAAAGCCCTGCTCCAACAGTTGCCTATCTTGCAACCCTAGCTGGTGCATTAAATTATCGCCTCTAACCCCATAACCTTCTGCACACTTTTTCCCCCACTCCACCCACACATTTTCTACTGGTTGTCCTATATCTTGTTGAACTTCTGTGGACATCCTTTGTTTTTCTAGACCATCCGTTTCATCTTGATACAGTTGAATATCCCAAAAAATCATTTCCCCCAGGTGGGGGTCAAGAAATTGCCCATCTCCAGGCTTTGATGTTCTTTCTGATTACAGTTACTAGTGCCAATAGGCCCTTTGTTTATTGTGTCATTTACGCTACCACCGGATATTACAATATGCAGCCATTTTGGGTTCTGTTCTTGTTGCTGCCTAGTATTTGTGGCCCAACGTGTCTTCAGTATCTTTGAATATCAGGCTACAGCCAGTCTATGCATAAGAACTCACCAGCCTCCATTTTACATTGACATAGCAAGGGTGACTCCATCTTTCTAAGCCTGTATCTAGCATAATAAGCTGTATGTAGGTTTTTGAGTTGTATGAGTCTCCATTTTTTCTGGCCGCAGCCTCTTCTTAATAATAAAATTGCGATTTTAAGTATCGCTTAAAGGAGACTCCTCCAGCTTCTAAGCACAGGCGTTATTACCTAGGATGGCACTTGGTTTATCGACCTCGAAAGCGAGAAAGACCAAGACAGCCCTGCTGCAGGCTGCCCTCATGTCAGAGACCAACGCTTCACTCGTGTAGCTGCCCACCCTAAGTATTAACACAGAGCAGTGCTATCTTCAACTCATCGTCCTCAATAACTCATAGACCTGAGCTAATTGAATGGCAGGTCACCCCCTCTAAAAGCGTGCGAGTTGCGAGATGTTCATGTGTTTGGTATACGTGGAGGAGTGATTCTTTTATAAAGAGCAGCTCTCACCAATATATTCAATGGTAACTTGGCCCAGCTTAGAAGGTGCCTGAAGGCAGAGTTAAGCACTACACAAGAAACATGCACACATCACTTACGGTACCCAGTCATTTTTTCCGACAACAAAACAGAGTGGTACATTTCACTGAGGCACATAACACAGAAAAACACCAACATTATTAATTAAATATATATGTTGTGGGGTAAAGGGTTAAAATGAGTCTGGATGCGGTCGGGGTGGCGTTATAAGGGTGGGAAAACAGGGGGTTTGGGGAGGCCCCCAATTTTAAAAAGAATTCAGTGTTTTTCGGTATAATGGCTGCGATGAAATGCACCACTCTGTAACTGAGGTTGGTAAAATCACATATAATATCACTCACTGGCTAAGTGAGTCAGCAAAGCCTCCAGTTCAAGTTCTTGTTTCTGGCGGCCATTTCTTGCAGACCCAAATACCTGTGCCCTTCTCTTTTCTGTTTCCACTCTAAGTTGAGTAAAAGCCAGTCCCCACCCTCTACCGCTTGTTAGCCCTTTCCACTGTTTACTGTCCAGCACCAGATCATACGGCAGTCAATCTGCATAGATAGTCTGTGCCTCTGCACCCAAATACGCTGCACCCCCTGCCCCCCCAGCACCACCTGTAACCGAACCACAGCTGACCACACCAGTGCCACAAGGCCAGCGGTCCAATACCAAAGGCAAAAAGAATTCGCGATAGAGGGCAGCCAGGTCCAGATGTGCAACTAGGCAAAAATGTTGGGGGTGCGGGGATAACCCTTCAAATGTTGTGAGAGGGGCTGACTTTAGAGGCTTCAGGGTGTGTGCATCTTACTTGTTTACATATTCTAATGAGACTGTTCTTGTGTTGCATTCATGTTACAAGCTGTTAACTCTGTGTGTGTCTATAACAGACTTAAGGGTGGCTGTGAGAATGAGCAGTTGTCTTCTGCTGCCCATCCTGCTAATCACTCTCCTGACATACAAGTACTAACTTCCCATCACGATTTCAATGGCCTAACAATCTATGCATTGAAATGCAGGTGCTATCAGTGAAACGCTTTACATTAGTAATTGCCGGGCATTTGTTGAAAGTGCAGTCAGGAACCCTTTCATTGTCTGTGTCCTGTCCTGCCACGGGTGTGTAGTTCAGCCAGGTTAAGACAACATAACCAGGGAGCTAAAGCCGGTCGGCTCGATCGTCGTGCGCCACTGGCCTTGTCTAACCCACCCCCCACCGGGCACTGCATTCTTGCTTCCTCTCGTTTCCCCTCCGCCTCCTGACCAGTATTTATGCACCTACTGTTTTCCGCCGTTTTGAAGCGGAAGTTTCGAGGGGAAAAAAGGCCACAATTAGATCACGCTTGACAGTAATGAAAACAGTTGTCTTTTGTTACGAGATTTCAAAGGAATGGGAATGGGGGAAGCTATTTCGGGCTCCTACCAGGCTAAAAATAGTGGCTTGCGGCAGCAGAGGTAAACACGCACGACGTCACGCATCTTGATTGGCAGCCTCTGACCGAACGTGCCCCGAATGTCTAAATCGGATTGGTTGGATGATGATCCGAGCGGCCTGCAAAAGGTGGTTTTACTGCGCATCCAGTCACAGGCCATAGAAGGGTGCTGTATGTGAGAGAACTGCACGTTTTTATTATTCTCCACGTGACTCTTGTTGAAAGGCATTTCAGTAATATGAATTGAGCTATTAGTACTGCTAATAATGGTAGCAGAAATAATAGCGCACTGAAAACCATTACCTCCATGTCCACTCTTCCTCGTCCCAGTACTTACTTCATGAGGCCCCTGCCTCCGACACAGCACCTTCTTCTATTTCTTTAAATTTCTATAACTCCTCCCCCACATCCACGTCACTCAGTTTAATTTTTCCTGCCTCTGGCAGGTTGGACTTTTTCTTCCCGGTGAGGGGGCACTGGGGAGCACCGATTGCTGGCCCCCTGGGGGGGCTGTGTGGCGGGGCCCTCGGCTCCCTTAGGTGTGGCGCTGCTCCTGGGCCACCTGCGGGGCTTGGGGTCACAGTTGAGTGGGATAGCCTCGCTTGGTTCTTTGCTGGGCTCCGGACCGCAGCGTGAGCATTGTGTCCCGGGTCCTGCATGGCCCGGGGGAAGGTAAGGAGAGGGGAGGACGGGGCTTGATGTTTTTCCCCTCTCCTCCTGTTTTGGCCATCTTGATTCGACAGGCCTTTTCCTCGTGCCCTGTGTACACATTTTTATTGGAAATGATGGCAAGCACTTGGCAGTATGGGCTAAGTCTTCCCTTTTGTTGTGAGGCCTCTCTTTCATATTACCAAGCCAGAGCATGGGACCTTCTCTGCAGGGAGGGTGAGGACGGGAACTTCTGCTGAGGCCGGGGATGCAAGCAGGTCTAGAACCGGGGACCCTAATCTGACACAGGTCACCGCAAAGACCTGGGCCAACAGGACCGGTTCCGCGGAGGAGTGCAAACCGGCGTCTGAGAAGATCCGCTTGAACATTGTCCAGCCTTCTGATACGTGAGGCCACCAGAGACACCAGATGAGATTTCTCCCAGGTGCCTATCAGCGCTGCCAGAGCATTCAAGGAGCAGCCAGAACCCCTTTTGCAGTTGACATTTGCCAAGGCCGTCGTATTGTCCGATCGGATCAAAACCGCCGACCGTCCAGCAACTCCTTGTACTACACCAGAGCTTGGACAATGGCACAACTCTTGCCAATTGGATGATTGCCGGCTCTCCCCAGATCTCACAACCCTTGAGCTGAGAGGACCCTCAATGTAGACCCTTTCTGCTGGCGTCGGTAGTAAGAGAGGCCACAGGAGGAAGGACCATGCACACCTCAGCCGGTAGACCTGAAACCCCCCGCCACCACAGCAGGGAGACTCGCAGCGCTGGGGACACTGAAAACATACGAAAGCCGAGACGTCGGGAGCCAGTGGGAGAGAGTATAAGACACCAGGGGACGTAACTGAAGACGGGCTCAAGGAACCGGAAAACACGCAAGAAGCCACGTGCCCCGTAACTTCAGCAACAGGCGAGCCGAGACACACTGCCTTCTCAGAACCCAGCCCAGACCAGCCAGCAAGCGCCCCCCCCTGCACAACATCCAGAGTACGCTCTCCCCAGATGTCCGGACAAGCAGTGCATGGTCTTGAGACCCATAAGCAGGTGACACATCCTAGAAGGCATAGGGACCAGGAACACCCACAAGTAGAAAACTTGACCCTGAACAGGGAGATGAACGGGAAAGATGGTCACCCACAACAATCGTTCGGAGAGACCGGATCCCATAGCCAACTAATTGGACCGTGAGCGGGGTACCAAAGTCTTAACCATGCAAACCTGGACAGGAGGAGACAGGAACTGCAACTGACACCCCCCTCCGGAAGGAGCCCATTACCCAGGAAGCCGAACCCCACCGGTCCCATACACCTCCGAGAAGATAGAGACGAGGAGCCAGGGAAAACCGCCAGTCACTGCACTTGCACCAGAGGACAATCACAGGACGTTGAAGCATGCCTGCGCCAACATATAACAGTATGCTTGTCAGCCCACAAAAAGATCCGACTTATCAAAAGGAAGATACAGGACAGCCCAGAAGTCCAGCAGACCATGGCCCCACCAGCCGACAAGAGGAGCCACCAGGCTGGCGTCAAAAGGGCAGAGTACTGTCACAAAGCGGGGCAAAGCAATCCATCCCGGATAGCAGACATCAAAGGCAACCCCCCACCTGGGGTATTCCTACACTGGAAAAACCCACTGAAGTGACATCCCCCTCCACCGGCACCAGGGGCTCTGAGAACCCCTCTAAGCACAGACATGTGCCACCATGTGCCATATCACTTCCCACAAGTCTGAGAGGAGGCGTGAAAGCAACACGTCGGCACCGGAGGACCTAGGCCCTAAAAGAAGAGACACTGGGAACCCTCTGAATGGCCATTACTTCCATGATGCATTTTCTATAATTCCATGCCGGACAAGGGAAAAGAAAATCATCTCCTTTGACCTTCCCTCGTGCAGTTCAAAGGAAGAGGACAGGACAAGGAGTCTGCGTCGATAGCTAGCACAGACCCAAACACACCACTAACTCGCCACATTACTGAGAGGTGGCTTGAGCCCTGTATCCAGTAGCTGGTAGCCCCAAGCTCTAAATCGTTCCAATGCGTCGGTCTAGGAAGGATGAAGGGCCGAGTCAGCACCGCAGAGACTCGAACCCGAAGTGTAGACTATGCCAGGCCGGTACCCTTCCGGCCGCTTGCAGACACGTCCAAATCTGCGCCGTTTTCACAGGCTGCATGCAAAGAATGCAGCCAACATCCGGTGCATCCTGGGCTGCGTGTGTCTGAGGAGTGGATGGTATGTGACATGCCTGTGACAGAACAGAGCCCCCGCACATTCAAAGACTCTCTGCCACTGTCACCCCACGACAAGAAGCAGAGAGGCCTCACAACAAAAAAGGGAAGGCTAGGCCATACTGCCAAATGCTTGCCATTATTTCCAACAAAGATGTGTACACAAAGCACGAGGAAACGGCATGTTGAAGGAGTCAAGATGGCCATACCAGCAGGAGAGGGGAAAATATCAAGCACAGTCCTCCCCTCTCCTTCCCTTCCCCCAGAGAATGCAGCTAACATCCGGTGCATCCTGGGTTGTGTGTGTCTGAGGAGCGGGTGGTATATGACATGCCTGCGACAGAACAGAGCCCCGCACTTTCAAAGACTCTCTGCCACTGTCACCCCACGACAAGAAGCAGAGAGGCCTCACAACAAAAGGGAAGACTTAGCCCATACTGCCAAGTGATTGCCATCATTTCCAATAAAAATTTGTACACAGGGCACGAGGAAAAGGCCTGTCGAATCAAGATGGCCAAAACAGGAGGAGAGGGGAAAAACATCAAGCCCCGTCCTCCCCTCTCCTTACCTTCCCCCGGGCCATGCAGGACCCGGGACACAATGCTCACGCTGCGGTCCGGAGCCCAGCAAAGAACCAAGCGAGGCTATCCCACTCAACTGTGACCCCAAGCCCCGCAGGTGGACCAGGAGCAGCACCACACCTAAGGGAGCTGAGGGCCCCGCCACACAGCCTCCCCCAGGGGGCCAGCAATCGGTGCTCCCCAGTGCCCCCTCACCGGGAAGAAAAAGTCCAACCTGCCAGAGGCAGGAAAAATTAAACTGAGTGATGTGGATGTGAGGGAGGAGTTATAGGAATTTAAAGAAATAGAAGAAGGTCCTGTGTCGGAGGCAGGGGCCTCATGAAGTAAGTACTGTGACGAGGAAGAGTAGGACTAGGAGTAATGAAGATTACCGGTAAGTAATCAGAGCATTATCAAAATAACAGATAATGCAGATAACATTATTTATTAAAATGTTTGTTCAATACAAATTATAATACAATATACATGACATTACTAATTATACTACATATACACATTATTTTTACAGCACATCCTAAGGGCAATAATGACAATACATACTAACAATAATATCACATATATATTAAAAATTAGTTTTTACATTTTGTACCCCAACTGTACTTTAGAAAGACATAAGGACAGCAGTGTTTGAGTAGATGTGTGAGCGTCTGCAGGGTTTCAAAAAAATATTCTTTCTGCGAAGCAATTTGACATATGAGGCAAATGTCATGCATTTGAGCTATTTTATGTTTTTGATCTTAACAATTGGGTTACTGAATGAAGGCTACATGTGATTTAAGCAAATCTGAATTTTAAGTTATCTGCAGAATGAATGTTGCACACGTATATTTGTAAATGTCTTAGTTTAACATCAAATTGTATTCATATATATATATATATATATATTTGATTATTTATAGCACCCTTAATACCAAAGAGGTTTCTAAGCTGGGGCCCGGGATTCGAACCTATGTTGCTCTGTATCATCTTGCTTTCAAGACGAGCACGTTGCCACTAAGCTATACTACATATCACAGAGTGAAAGGTTTTATTTGTACACTGAAACGCACAGTAGCATAAAGAAATGAATAGCCAGTGGAGTAACTGAACATGTTGGTGGGAACATGACATCTAAACGAAAGAGGCCCCTGCCAAATGAGTGGGATGAAATGGTGTGCTGCAAAAGTTGTGGGGGGCAAACACCCTTGTCGCCCCCTAAAATGACCCTCAAGAGTTCTGTGACTGTTTAGAGGGGTGAATCCAGGTGACTTCAGAGGTTCGCAAAACTACTATGAGCAGAGGTGGAGGTGTTTTATTCTTTCTAGCACATGGGTGTCATCCCAGCCAACCCCCTTGTTTTCAGTTCCCCCTTTATATTTTCTCACTTGTACTCGGTTTTGTCTGTCCCTTTCTGCCTTTTTCCAACACTTCACTTTATGTCACGTTATCTTTTTGTTTATTTCTTTCCGCGGCTTTTCCTTCCAATCCTTTTTTCTGTCCTGCAGCTTTTTCTAGTTTATTGTTCCCATTTTGCCTCCCTTCTTCTTCTTCTTGTTTATGCATTTTATCTTACTGCCTTTCCTCTCCCTTTATTTATCCTTTAGAGCACTTTTCTACTTTCTAATTTCTGCCTTGTCTTTCCTTTCTTTACCAAGCCCTGTATCCTCCCTTCCTCCAAAGAGATCACACCCGTTGCAAAAAAAGAGCACAATTAATAATTATAAATAATAATATTTGATGATTTATATAGTGCCACATACCGAAAATACCAGTTTAAAAGTGTCTGGTTACATGTGTCACTAATTACCATCATTATTTCCCATATTTTGTGGTACTCAATTTCCGACGAGGGCAGGATGAAGACATGAGTTGTCACAGAGGAGCATCGAACCCTTGTCAGAGATGCGTCCGCTATGTGTGGAGTTATTATCTGGTGTGAGTGATGATAAGTGATAGGTACATGAATTGCCAGGGGGCTTGAGGGGGTGATTGTGACATAACTGGTACAATTAATTAATCTATTACAGATGAGAAGTCAAATGATCTTCTGATTACAAGCAACCAGTTTGTGGGGTATATTTACAGGTTAACAATGCAGGGAGTTGCGCGCCCCTCACCCGAATTAAAAGCGCCACACCAATATACCTGTTTATTTTATTCAATCTAGCCCTGTCTATGAACCATATCATACCACGTAGATCCCTCACCCCTGCGTCATAGATAAACCAAGAATCAGGCCGGTGTGTAGAAAGAATATATATGTGTTAATGAATATGAACATTCATATTTGTACAAAATCACAAGTACACCATCTCACTCTGTGACCCAAATGCTTTTCTTTCCTTGCAATTCACTTTTCACACAAATTGCAAAACATCAGTTGGTTTAGGATAACAGATCACAGACTCTTTAACCCCACAGCATGTACGGTTTTCCTTCTATGGTTCTTTTACATCCCGGTTACATAGAAACACAGGTCTATAGACTACCACAGATACCTGGGGCACTCACAAAATACTCCCAATGTACAGACCTGTGCAGCCCCCTGGACATAACAGAATAATTTGACTTCACAATATACTTCGTGTAGGGTTTAGTTTAAATAACATCTAACACTTTTCACACATGCAGCACTCCTTATTTTTAATCTGCGCACTTGCAAATGCTAGCATTGTTGGAGCACAACAGACTTTTAAAAACAAAACACTTTTAATGTATATGGAGGGCTTTTCCCCCCACCACTATACAATGAAGAATCTCTGTTCTATCAGGGGTCACTTTCTCACTCTCTGTAGAGGGTATTCCTTGAAATCAGGAAGTTGGAAAGACACATTTCTGCCCCATCACAAGCCCCAATATTAGGTTTGCTATGGAAACTCCTCTGCTTTAAGGCAGAGTCTGGGGGATAGGGAGAAGTTGAACCATTCTTTTTTTGCACCCCTCCCTTTAGGGGATTTTGGGGTTGGCAAAAAAGAAATAGCAGTACCCAATTACTTTAACAGACTATAGGCCTCATTACACGGTAGGCGGTAAACCATGGCGCTATTAGCGCCATGGTTCATGCCGGTAAAATACCGGCACCGCCTTGGTGGAAAGGGGAATTACCACCCTTTTCCAAGGTTGGCGGGGCAGTAATTCCCCCTTCCCCATTCCCATTTTTGCCCCATAGGGCTCTATGGGAATGGGGAAGGCGCTAATTACGGTACTGCAAATTGCGGTACCGTAATTAGCTCCACTGGTCCCTTTGCGGGTTGGTTTTTAACGCCTGCAAAAAGCAGGCGTTAAATTCCCCAACCCGCAAAGGGACCTCGTAGTAAGGCGGTAAGGATTTACTGGTACCGGTACCGGTAAACCCTTACCGCCTACCGTGTAATGAGGCCCATATTTTTATCCACATTGGAAGCGATGTTGATTTCAAATTTCACCAAAATCACCACGTGTCAGTAGTCTATAGGGGAATTAATGGCATTATTACATGGGAAGGAAATGCTAGAGATCTACTTTGGTACCCCACCCACTAAATAAGGGCAAGGCAGTAACTCAAACATATTGCCAAAAGACTTGGTTTGGTTGGACAACTTACGTACATAGAATATCTCTGGGTTTTGTGCTCAGGAAAAGTCATCAGGTCTCCTGAACCATCTCACGGGCCCCACAGGGACTTGGTTAGATGCCTTCTTCAGGTTCAGACATGGTGGTCTTGTGCAGGAATCCCTCTATTTCCCTTTCCTGATTCTGGATCGCCAGTTTCTGTTTTTCAAATTTTTTAAAAGACTTTTTAACTTAACCAAAAAAGAAACATACATATAAATCGCATGTTACATGGCATAATACATAATACCCATCATCCCTAAATACAAAATATTTAAGAACCAAACATATTTGATTTTAAAATATAAAAATGTATACAACATTCATTTATCCAAACAATTCATTAAATAATTTCACAGTAATCTTTCTTAATAAATTCCCAAATAGAGTATGCCGCATAATTTAACTTTAAAGTGCTTCCTGAGAAGAGGTGTGCCCAAAATTGATCCGTATAGACACTTGCTATATCCATGTCCACATTATATAGCCTTTAATGTATAGTTCTTTTAAGGCCGGGCCGGCTGTCACCAAAGGAGGCTCAGATTCAATATTTTGATTGCAATGTGACACAATCTTTTGCACGGGGAATATTCATTCAGCCCCATCACCTTATCATGGTAAGTAATTAATCGAACCAAATCCTCATAATAAATCGTCACATTTTTCTATTACGTACATTGTAAATATAATTAACCTTTGGGTAGTATATGTTTGGTACATAGACCTGGTGGACAAACTGTCTATATCATTGATCCTATCCCATTCTTCTGCTTTTTTCTTTATCTGTTTAATGTCAAGACTGATATTACAAGATGATTCACCTATGAATCCTATAGTTAGAATACACTTTCTTATGTCCCAAGCCATTTAGCGAAAATCCCAGATGGGGTATATAAATCTAACATATTTTTAAATAGGCCGTAGATGTTATCCTTCTTCCCTCTGTGATCTTGGATTTGAAGATGGAATATGCTCAGAGAAATCTTGCAGCATGTCAGCATGCTGGTGAGGCCTAAATCATGACAGAGGGCCTCAACCAGGGTGCTTGGTAAAACCCTGAACACTTTTTGGGAAATGTTGCCTCCAAGCATCCTAAACCAATCAAGTCCTTTATCATTCAATGTGTCTAATCCATATAGAGCGCTAGGAACGATACAGGTGTTAAATATTTTAAGAAGGCCCTCTATAGAGTACCCCCCATTATGGAATATGAATGACTTGGTGGCATAGAATTTTTTGTAACTTTATTCATGATGTCATTAGCCTTCAATTTACAATTAAAAGGGTCATCAATAGAAATGCCAAGATATAAATAGCGTGATACAGTTTCAATTGGGATCCCCTCTGTTTGTCATGAGAAATTTCTGTATCTAATGTCCTTTTTGCCATTAATAACCATGCATTTAGTTTTTCAAGTTTGATGTGTAATCCATTCAGCCTGGAATAATCTTGAAGGAGTCCTATGGGATTACGATCTAAAATGCTTGCATCGCCGCAAAGGACAACCAACTAATCGGTTGGCTTCCAATATTAGGAGTAAAATCATGGCAGTCACTTAGTGAGTCATCTAGATCTGAAAGACACGGATTAAATAACACCGGGGCTAAAGTACACCCCTGCTTTAAACTGTCATTTGTTGGGATTGGATCTCCTAACACCCGTTCCTGCTTAATTCTTATCTGAACAATGGTGTCCAAATACAGTGCCATTATAAAAGGTAAAATAGTATGGTCCATTCCCCGACTGGATAATTTTAACCACAGTCTATGTCTATTTACTGTATCAAAAGCCTTCTTATCATCTATGAAGTAGATATATAGAGCTTCTTCTTTTTTCCATATGCAGATCGAATAAGGAAGGATATGCTCCATAGGTTAGCAAGTGTATTCTGAAGCCTGTCTGTTGCTTTTTCAGGATGTTATTGGCTTGTATCCAGTTATTAATTATTTTTAACGTAATAAAGGAGAAAAGGTTCAAGCTGCAATTAACGCAATTCATTGTGCAAATTACAGTTATTTTAGATAGATCGTGCGAAAAGTCACGGAGAGTATCTCTAATATTCAAAACAGAAGTGTTAAATGGAGTAGAAAAATACATATCATTATCATACACACATAATAGAAACAAGTAATTTGCATGTAAAACAGGTGTACATAATTCAAAGTAAAACAATGATAAATGAGCGTGTAGAGTGGGGGTGTGTGTAGAGTGGGGGTGCATGTAGAGTGGGGGTGTATGTAGAGTGGAGGAGTATGTAGAGTGGAGAGGAGCTTAGAGAGCAAATTAATTTATAGAACAGGATTACTGCGTACTAACGAATGACTCTAAGGGGCTGATGAGGGCATACCAATGTTGAATGTGGGGAAAGCATGAGTGCATAGAGCGGATGAGTGTGCGGAGCTGGTGAGTGCAGGGAGCTGGTGAGTGTCAGGAGTGGATGAATGCAGGGAGAGGGTGACTGCACACGGTGGGTGAATGCGAAGTACAGGCGCAGACATGGTGCATGCGAAGGGCAGACATGAGTGCATGCGTGGGGCAGTCAGGAGCGTGCGGGACGAACTGGAATGCATGAGTGCGTCGAGCAGACCGTAGTATGTAGCACTGACTGGGATGCATGGAATGAATAGAAGTCCAGAGAACGGACTGGAGCGCATAGAACTGCGCGACGTACATAGTACAGTCTGGAATGCAGAGAACGGATGAATGAGCATGTAACCCATCATATCACACCCCACGCTTACCCTCTTCTTTACACCACCACTCAACTAGAACACAGTGATACTATGACACCATTCGGTATAATTGTTCGCATACCAACACCACCCGCTCACTCCCCATCACTCTAAGTAAACACTGCTGGTTACACATCCCCCAGCCAGGCGTTCTCCTCAGGCCTAATGCAGCCACAGTCGGTCTGGATAAATCCTGCCAGAACGAACACATACCACTGATCTCAACCACCACACCTACCGCTAAGAAGCAGCTATTTAACCAATACCGCACCAGCTGTACGCATACCCGGTGCTCGCACGTGCCGTTGACTCTACCTACTCTCTCTACTGACCTGAACTTCGGTTCCCAAGGGCGTTCAACCTACCAGCGCCTTCAGACCATACCAATGGTATATAAGGCGCTATACAAGTGCAAAATAACATAACATAACAAATAATGACAGGGAAAAAGATGAAAGATGTACACGTAATATGTTCATTCTTTGTAATCCACGTTGTTAAGTACTAAAGGGTATTATTAATGCTACCCTCAGTTTTGCATGGTAAACACATATTCATACATTTTTTCTGCCTACGTGTGTCCGAAATCTCAGATTTCACAATGCCCTTTCTTGTCTGATGGGCATTGTGTTGTTTGCAGCGTGGACCTTTTTTCCTTTACTACCTTATATTGACCCCAACCATGCATGCCCACAACTTTAATGTGTTATTTTTTTAACAATTTGGCAAACAGAGAATTAACCATTTCTAGAAGGCTTTAATTTTCAGGTAATTAATCGTAACCTGTTTTATGGATTAGAATAAGGATGGATTTTTTCCATGTACTAGGGATATGGCCAGTTCTAATTATTAGGGAAAATATATTTCAATAACTGTTGACCACCCACTAGGATTTGCTTTATAAACTATGTTCGCCACTTTCTCAGGCCCTGGGGCTCTAGAACCTTTTATTTTATGTATACAGTGTTCAATGTCTTCAGCAAAAGTTATGAAATCATCGCCTGAGTATACCTGATTCAAATTAATTAAAGTTTCTCTACTAGATGTTATGAAAATATAATTCTTTAACATATTTTTCCCAAGTCGTCACAGAAAGTGGGTGGATTTCATTCTTGCTTGTGATGGCCAATGTATGATGATTATAAATAATCCAAAATGTACAGGAGTGGGTGTGAAGGAACGTGCCATACATCAGGTGCAACTGGACTGTGGCCATGGATTGCTTGTATTGTCTTATCCAATTTCTATAGTCTGTCTTACCTTTAATTAAATTCATTTTAATGACACTGGAAGGGAGCGGTTGTGTTTCAATATTTAATACATTCCTTCTAAGTTCTTTCTTTTTTAAAGCAATTACTATACCATGGATTTGACCAGGTTTGGTGGTAACATAGTTGCTTTTTTTGTGCTTTCACAAATTCAATTTGTTCATAATATCCGCTGATCTCAAAATGTTCTGTTAGGGAAAAATATGATATTATATCTTTAACCTTTTCAATTTGTCTACGTTTTTGTTTGACCAAATAATTCGATTCGCTATATTGTTAATACTATATGTGCCAGACATACACACTAAATGTTCAGCCACTATGGCTAAAATACCAAATTTGCTAGCACTGCGGTCGCTAGGGGTATTTAAAATAAGCTCAACATTTTAATTGGTTTAATTTGTTTAAATAATTCAGCCTGAATAAGAACATAGTCGATCAAAGAGTAATGTTTGCCATTGGTCCATGTATAAGTTGTTTAGGATTTTTCTTACCCAAGTCTTTGTCTGCAGTCCTTCTATGGCGCAAGTAAGGTCTCTCCTCACCCAATGCCAGGGCTGTCTGGCGTTTCACAGACCGACCTGGCACGCAGATGGAGAAAACACAGGAAAAACTCCTGTAGGAGTGAAAAAACCTTGGAGCAGATGGGAATCCAAGTTACGTTGAAGGCCGAGAGAAAAGTGAGGTAGGAAACTGTAGTACCACAACCTCATAGTTGGAGCTGCCTGATCCCAGTGGGACATGCCTGACTACATTATAGTAGGTAGAATCATGATGCTTGGAACCCAGGTGTGATGAGAGTTCTAGAAGAGAGAGCTGCAGTCAAAACACAACTGCTCAGCTCCCTTTACTGGTAGCAGCTTCCCTCCTCATTTCTTACATGTAACTTGTTTATGTTATTAAATATTGAATATAATAAATATATCCACATTACAATAACGTCTCCTACCGTTATATATATGTAAATTCCCGTTCCGGTCTACTTCATTGGCGACGAGGATGGGATTGGCACTTCATCCATGTATACGGAGCTGCTCCGCTCATGCCCGGGTGTAGCAGCGGCTCCGTCTTCCTGATCCTGAAGGTAACGATCGGCAGTTCGCCTCAACGCATCGTCCTGGCGCTGCGTCCCAATCGATCCATTAAAATATATAAAGAACTCGATTGTTGCTGGGCTGCGCTGCACATTGCCAAAACTGCGACGAATTTTCTTTTGTGAGGCACTCGATCGATCTGCTGGACCGCGATACACGTTGCCGTGCTGTTTCAGCCTTTCCTTCGGTTTCCTCCGTGGGCACTGTGCATTCAAGTTCGCGCATGCGTTGAATGCGCCGAAGAAGGAATGAATCATTAAAGGGACAGTACGCTGCTTTCCTTTTGTCTATTTCTCCAATGTGAACCCGTACATTGGAAACAATTAAGGTACCACGTCATCAAAGTTCGCGCATGCGTTGAATGCGCTGAAGAAGGAAGGAATCATTAAAGGGACAGTACGCTGTTTTCCTTTTGTCTATTTCTCCAATGCGAACCAGTACATTGGAAACAATTAAAGTACCACGTCATCATTAAAAGCATATTGCCTGCTGGGTTTACATCACGAGTTCAAGAAACTGTGTATGTTGAGGATCACACAAGTGAATGTCAACTTTGTGAATGGTAATGAAGATCCATTTCTCTACTGACAAGAGGCGGTTGAACACAATTACTCTATCAAAAAAATTAATAAATACATGCACAATGTCAGGTAGGATATAATACCTAAGTACATCACGGTTTCTGGACACCTCTGTGCCCCACATATTGTGTTTTTTTGTTTTTTTGTAGAATTTGAACTGGCACAGTTTGCACTGTGTGATTCCTCACAGAATCATACACATACTTGTGGTTCTCGCCAAATCAAGTTGACATGGCATTTAGCAGTGTGCCTCCGCCTGCTTTCTTTATGCCCAGCACTGATGAACCTGCCTTACCTTGGAAGAGGTGGATAAAATCCTTTGAACATTACGCAGGTGTGATTTGTGGTCCCAATTGTAGTGCAGAAAAGAGGAAGTCATTACTTTTGCACTGTTTGGGTCCAGTTGGGCAAGAAAAATATGAAACACTTCCAGAATTACCAGAAGAGGAGAGTGTGGATCTAAATGAATACCAACGAGCTGTAAAAAAATTTGACAAACATTTCGAAAAGAAGGTGAGCATAATTTTAGAACGTTACAAGTTCGGCAAACGCACACAGGAGGAGGGAGAAAGTGTGGAAAAGTTTGTCACTGCATTGAGGAAATTAGCAAAGTCATGCAATTTCAATGAACAACTGGATGAGAGACTCAGAGACCAATTTATGTTAGAGTGTCGCAGTAGTAAAGTGAGGGAAAGACTGTGGTCAGAAAGTGATCCTTCCTTTGACGTTGTTCTTCGTGTGGCAAAAGAAGTAGAACACACTGAAGAGTGTGTCAAGGAATTAGAGAACAAGTTGAAACAAGTAAAAATAGGAAGCACCATTAGTAAAATGCATGATGCACCTGAAGAGGAGTCAATTTCCATGATCAACAATGATAGTATTAAAAGGAGATCTGTCACAAAACAATACAATTTGTCGAAAGGGGACAAAAGGTCAAGCAAATATAGTCAAAAAAGGTCATCATACGAGAGTTCAAGAAAAAACATTCCAGAGAATCAATCAAGGAAAGCGGGAAGTAAACGCCAAGGAAGGTGTTATAGATGTGGAAATGTGAATCATTGGGCTGATGACCCGGAATGTCCAGCATTAAAGATCATTTGTAGCAAGTGCAAAGGGAAGGGTCACTTCTCTAAATGTTGCAGATCACGTGACAATGCTATGAATTGGATAGGAGACAATTCTGACAGTGATCGCAGTGAGAAAGAAATTCAAGAAGATTGTGTATGCACCATAACTGATGATGATGACGATGAAGAAGTGTTGGAAAGTCCAAGGGCCATGGTGTCTATTGATGGAAATGAAGTATGTATGATGGTTGATACTGGTGCAAAATATACGCTTCTGCCAAGACGATTTTGGAACAAGACTAAACATGAGTTTTTACATGAGACGGATATCAATCCAAGAGCATATGGAGGTGTGAAGATCAATGTCATTGGTTGGCATTGGGGAAAATTGAAATTTAAGAACAGAGTTGCCAAAGGCAAGATATACATCACTGGTGAAGGGAAAACTGCGCTACTCAGTTGGACCCACCAAAGTAAATTACGAGTGAAAGTCGATTCCACCAACTCGGAATCAGTGTTGTCTATAAGTGGTAGAAATTCTGAATCGATCAATGGTAGCAATGTTATAGGTAAAGCTGGTTTGTTAAAAGTTTTTCGAGATAAAATCAGATGTCTGCAAGGGTATACTCATCAGATATTACTCAAACCAGACCAAAAACCTATAGCTCAAAGATTGAGGAGCATTCCGTTAGCTGTACGAGAGGAAGTCAGTAAGGAGATAAGGAAAATGGAAGAAGATGGAATCATAGAAAGTATTGATGCCAGTGAATGGGTTTCACCACTTGTGGTAATAAGAAAAAAATCTGGAAAACTTAGAATTTGTGTTGACCTACGTGAGTTGAACAAATGTGTCATACCTGATCGGCATCCATTACCAAATATACAAGAAATTGTGTCTACCATTGGACCTTCTAAAATATTTTCAACTCTTGACTTATCATCTGCTTACCATCAAATCAAACTTCACACAAGTTCAAGGAAATTGACTGCGTTCATAACTCCTGATGGTTTATATCAATTTAAAAGAATGCAGTTTGGATTAGTATCGGCAGCATCAGTGTTCCAGAAAGTTATGCATGGGATGTTCAAAGATACCAAAGGTGTCATTTGCTTTCAAGACGATATATTGATTCATGCTATCACTCAAGAATTACATGACGAGAGACTATTACATGTATGTAAAAAATTATGCGATGCAGGCATGACTTTGAGCAAGGATAAATGCAAGATAAATTGCACAGAAATTGAATATTTGGGACATAAAATTACAGCAGAAGGAATTTTTCCGAAACCACAATTAGTCAACACCATCGTGGAAATGCCAAGCCCAAGTAACAAGGATGAGATTCGTACATTCATTGGCATGGCTGAGTACTATTCTAAATTTGTCAAGGATTTTGCCATCCATACTGTTCCATTACGAGAGGCACTTAAGAAGAAAGTGTTTGAGTGGAATGAGGAATGTGAAGATGAATTCAAGTGTATAAAGAATGCGATAAATTCTGCTCCTGCATTAAAGAATTTTAGTACCAGTGACAAGATTATCATCACTACGGATGCCAGCAATGTGGGCCTGGGGGCTGTGTTGTCCCAGGAGAAGGATGGGCATGAAGCTATAATTGCTTTTGCCTCAAGATTACTCAAGGGAGCAGAGATTTCATATGCCACTATAGAGAAGGAAGCGTTGGCCATCAAGTGGGCATCTGACAAATTTAGAAGCTTTATATGGGGAAACCAAGTTGAGTTTCGAACTGATCATAAGCCCTTAACTCAAGTGTTTATGTCAAAGGGCCTCAATAAAGTTTCCAACAGGATGAGAAGATGGGTCATGATGCTGCAAGAGTTCAAATACACTGTGACATATGTTCCAGGAATAAAGAATGTGTCTGCTGATTGCTTATCTCGCTTAACTAACATTTCCGAGGTGGTCGATGAAGATGATGACATGGATGTTGTCTTCTGTGTGGAAACTTCTTCCATATCAAAGGATGATTGGGATCATGCCGAATCAAATGATCATAACATTAAGAAATTAAAAGAATTGATTCAAAGTCATGAGTGTATGAAGAAATCTAAATTTGAAGAAGCCAACTTAAGTGCTTTTTGGCCTGTTGCAGACGAACTTTATGTACAAGGGGATATTATAATGAGAGGAGATAAAGTCATTCCTCCGTTGGAGCTTCGTTCAAAGATTATAGAACTCGGACATGAAGGTCATCAAGGAGTCATTAAGACCAAGCAAAGAATTAGGAATGACTATTGGTGGCCTGGCTGCGACTTGCAGATTGAGCGATATATTAGGGAATGTATCCTTTGTTGTGATGATGAAAAAAAGTGTGTGGGTTCTAGGCAACCAATGGTTATTACCGACATCCCTAATAGTGCTTGGAGGGATATAAGTATGGATGTTTTAGGTCCTATATGTTGTAAAG
Organism: Ambystoma mexicanum; assembly: GCF_040938575.1. Lineage (NCBI taxonomy): Eukaryota > Metazoa > Chordata > Amphibia > Caudata > Ambystomatidae > Ambystoma > Ambystoma mexicanum. The sequence continues at coordinate 1,503,562,582 of NC_090932.1, read as the reverse complement.
GTGTACAAAAGTATTGTTTGGTAGTCATAGACCTCCTCACCAGGTGGGTAGAGGTTTTAATTACTTCCAGTGTCACGGGCAAAATTGTAGTTGAATTTTTATCAAATATTTGTGAGAGGGAAGGGTATCCAGGAAGTATTCTTTCTGACAACGGTACCCAATTTAAGTCTAAAGAAGTGGCAGACTTTTGTAAAAAATTTGCCATTGAGCATAAGACCAGCTCCATTTACCATCCTCAAACTAATGGAATAGTGGAACGCTTTAATAAAATATTGAAAGAAACCATCAGGATGGCTTGGGCCAATGGGATGGACTGGGAAGATGCTGTCAGGGAGAAAGTAATTGCACATCGTTTTACCCCACATATCAGTACAGGTATGTCTCCCTTTGAGCATAGTAGGGGAAGGAAGGCAAACACAAAATTGGCTCCTATTTGGCTTATCAAAGAAAGTAAGGAAATAGAGAAGAATTTAGTGAATGCAAAACGAAAAATTAGAGAAATGCAAAAGAGAAACAAGATAAATTATGATAAGAAGGTACGTAGCAACAAATATGATATGTCCACGGCTATTGGTAAATTTGTCAAGGTTTTACTTCCTCCTGCGCTAAGAAGTGGACCATGCAAATGGTCCAAACCCATCAGGGTTATAGAGGCTTTTCGTCATGCTGTCAGAACAGAGGATAAAAGAATATGGAATGTAGAAAGAATTTGGATGTGTGAAAGTAAGGTTCTTAATGAGAAAGAAAAGAGAAATGTAGGGCATAGAAGGGACAGAAATGTTAGAATTTCTAAAAATATGAACGGTAGGGTGAAGAGTGATTGTTATAGTGTGGTTAAGAAGAAATGTGATGGCAAATCTGAACAATCTCAATTTTCTTTGCCAACTACCTCCAGATATGATGGATGCATGTCCAGATCTGGCAGAGCTTATCGGTTGCCGAAGAGGATGGAAGACTATGTGGAATTTACATGAATCACCTAGAACATTTGGTTGTCAGTTTCTGTATATAGTTTGTGAACAATAGAAAGGGAAGGAGATGTGTAGTACCACAACCTCATAGTTGGAGCTGCCTGATCCCAGTGGGACATGCCTGACTACATTATAGTAGGTAGAATCATGATGCTTGGAACCCAGGTGTGATGAGAGTTCTAGAAGAGAGAGCTGCAGTCAAAACACAACTGCTCAGCTCCCTTTACTGGTAGCAGCTTCCCTCCTCCTTTCTTACATGTAACTTGTTTATGTTATTAAATATTGAATATAATAAATATATCCACATTACAATAACGTCTCCTACCGTTATATATATGTAAATTCCCATTCCGGTCTACTTCATTGGCGACGAGGATGGGATTGGCACTTCATCCATGTATACGGAGCTGCTCCGCTCATGCCCGGGTGTAGCAGCGGCTCCGTCTTCCTGATCCTGAAGGTAACGATCGGCAGTTCGCCTCAACGCATTTGTGAGACACGTGTTTTGGCATCACATAGTGCGAAGATGCTTAAACAGGAACTGGAGAATTTTCAGGAGGGATTTAAACCTAGGACTCCCTGATTGAAAAAGGCACTATGTGATACCGAAACATGTGTCTCAGAAAGGGCACACAGTTTAGCAACATGCATTAAAACTGCGAATAATTTTTTCACCTACTATTGGCATTGAGTTTTTCTTTTGAACTTTAAGTGGCGCACAGGCCTGTGTGAAAACCCCAATTTGATGTCTAAATACACTGTAGAAAATTCCAACTAAAAATAAAATCCTCCCAACTACTAGTGCCACAATTAGGGTAGTCATGCTCCATGGCCATATCAAGCGATAAGACCTCATTTGAATTTTTATTGAAACAGACCCCAGCGTCCTTAGTTAAATTGGTCAGGTTAGAGGGATACCTTTGAAAATTAAGGTCACCCAGGACTAAAAAATTGCCTCCAGAGTTAATTATTAGCCATTTAGTTAGTATATGCACAACGTGAGAGACAATACATTCCATCTCATCGTTACCCGGAGAGGTGGGGGGGTCATAAATATATATAATCAGCAATATGTGGCCTAAAAAGGATTTAGAAGATATAATTCCAACAAGCACATATTTAGATTCCGAGTTAGATTTAATCTCTTCCAATGCTAGGCCATTGTTTGCTCCAATAATAAGGCCTCCTGAGGGCCTACCATCTAGTTGGACTAGTGGTGATCTGTTATTGGGTATCTGTCAAGGCTGAATTCATGTGCCAACCATGTTTCTTGTAAACCAAAAATTGTCAGATTTCTTTAACAGCGTTTGGCCAATCCGATTAGTTGCAAATGAGTTAAAACCCAGCGTATTATAAGTTATCATTTCTAAAGATTGGTGGGGTAGACTTGCTGGTAACACCCGAATTCTTGTCACCATTTCGTTGCCTTTGATAGTGGTCTTTTCAATAAAGCCTGTTATGCCCTCTAGAGCTAAGAACAATGCGCTCATAATAACCTCCAGTTCACTACTGTGAGGGCTATCCTGATTTCTTTTCATCTGCTCTATTTATTTATTTTGGCTCTGTAAAAGGCACAATCATTTTAATGATAGTCTCCGGTATTTGCTGGAGGACATACCATCTGCTAAGAAACTCTTGGGCATTCGCTGTAATAAGCTCTACTAATACCGGTGAAACCAGATGAACAACTGCCCGTTCACTTTTTTATAACCTAGCAGAAGTTCCACCTGAGAAATGTCTTTAGAAGAAATTAGTTCTAATTGCAGGATACTATGAAAAAGTTCTAAAATACGAGATCGATTTAAAAAAAGCATTATTATCAAAAGCTAAAACTTCACGAACTTACATTTTATAACAAATCTCGCTTTGTGAGAGAATAGCAACCTTGGTGGATTTACTAGCAATCGTAGCAGAATCATACTGGTCTAAATTCTCTGGTTCAGTTTGTAATTTAGTTCTATGGCTTGACAGCCAGGCGTCTAATGTTCAGTTTTGGCCAGTGGCTGTTTAGAGTTGGTATAGTAAGAATCAGTGGCCAAAGAACTAAATCGATCTTAAAATTCTAGTTGGGCAGGGACCAGAAGTTCCTGTGCTAGTTGTGGTTTGCGCGTCGATTTGGCTATTAGTTTAGTCATCGCCACTCCTGATTGAGTATTATTAGCACATTGCCGTCTGAGTTCTGCTCTTCGCTGTCTTTTATATTGCCTTCTGAAAGGACCACATTTTCTCTGGAGATTCAGCTCAATGCTCTCATTAATCTGAATGTACTCAATTCCAGGTTGGACAGTAATGTTTCAGCTGAAATTATTTTACCTTTTGATTGTATCACCGCAATGTGAGCATCCGCTTCTGATGAATTCATTTCTTCCAAGTCCTGGGACCCACATGACCAATCGATCTACTTATTTTCATCCTCTCATCCACATCCACTAGCTTCGTAAGCCCAGATTTCAGGATCTGTTGGTCACTATATAGATTGTTGCATAAAGACAAAATAGCTTTCAACATGGTCACTGATTCCGCTTCTGCAGGCTATTCCATAATGGAGGAGTCTGTGGAGCTAACAATTGAAGCGATATCATATATGGCAGATGAAGCATACACACTCTCGGATATTCTCACCAAATCAGGACATTTAGGAAAATTGGATGAGTTAGATAATGCAATGTCAATAATATATTCCGATGGATTTAAATTGGCCTTATTAGTAACATGCAAAGACTCACCTATAGAGTCCCTTTGTAAACATAGCCACAGATTAAGAAGAGAATTGTTATCAACCGGGTTGGACTTTAAAGTCTCCTCATGAACCGAAACGTCATGAATATCTATCATTGGTTCTTGTTGAAGTATAGCATCTGGAAGCTGTGCAGTGGGCCTCATGAATGCTGTGCTTTACGTGTGGGCGACCTCTACTGCTGCCACAATACCTTAGACAGTAGCGTTCACATGTAGCTTGCTGCGAATGTGCTCTTTAAAGCTCATAGTGGACTCTAGCGTACTCTTGCTCCGGGAATTAATTCCACTGTCGAGATGATAGAATTTATGAGCCACTGGCATAATTAGCAAAGGTAAAATGACTCACCGCAGTCCTCCGTCCTCAGTTCGCAAGCCTGCAAACTGCCAACTGCTTCCAAATGGACTTGCCAGGACTACACGCAGCACGCGCAAGAGCGCGTGTCAGTCAACTTATATAGTTTTCCTGTGCCGCATGTGGGGCCAATTAGGAGGCTTGCTGCAAATGCATACAGCACACTAGAGTTTTCTGCCAACTGCTTCCAAATGGACTTTCTGGGACTTCACTGAGTGTGCGGGCGAGCGTGTCTCAGTCAACTTATATAGTCTTCCTGTGCGTCAGGTGGGACCAATTAGGAGGCTCGCTGCAAGCGCTGTACAGCACACCAGAGTCTCCTGCCAATTACTTCCAAATCGACTTACCATGACTTGACAGAGTGTGCTTGTTGTCTCCCAGGCAATGTTAGTTTTCCAGCAATTATTTAGTAGTCCCACTCAGATCATATCAAGGATCTCCCCCTTTTCCCACTGCGTGTCTCCTTATAAATCTTTAAACACTCCCCAAATTTCCTAAATGTTCAGGTGCCAGCTTGTTGCCTCTTGATCTGGATTGGACATCTACGATCCTCCCCTTTGCTCTGATTAGTCCCTTTTAGTTCCTGGGATCCATTCTTGGGAGTTTATAGCCCTCATTATGTGTCTGCTGGTGGGTTACTGGCAGACTCACCTTACTGTTTCTGTCACAAGATATCCTGTTAATACTGGGATATTAAGGGAAACAGAGGAACAGTAAATTCACATTCACCTGGACTCCCATGCTTCAGTGAAAAATCTGACATTAGGGGCTTAAACTGCCCCTACCGGCAGACGTGTAATTCCCAAGATCTGTACGTAGGCATAGCCGCTGGCATTTGTTGAACCAAGCCTGCCATAAAAGCACCTAGCATTTCTTTCTCCCAGGGATAATGCCCATCTGCCCTTATCTTCCTTGAGCAGAGGGTATGACTCTGCCCCCTCACTCATGTGGCATTCTCCTACAGCTCACTGTCATAAGCTCAGGGATAGAGACCACAAATTGAGTTTTTAATTCCAACTATTTTCCAAAGCTCAACCCATTAAGGGCTGCCTCTCTATCCACCCCGCTGTGAGCACCTCTCTTTATTTTAGCAAATGAACCAGCGTTTTCATGGGTTGCGAATTGAAACTAACTGTTGAAATTTTCTCAGCCTGGTCACAGTGAGCTTTCCAATTACCAGAAACTATTTCTACGCTTTGAAGCCCAACATGGACACAGGCCGTTCATTTGTGTCTTGGGGGCTGCATTAAAACCTCCACATGTTACATCACAACTAACTTTTACTAATAAAATAAACTGCTGGCATTCAAAAGGAGATTACTGTTTTCTGTGTATTATTTACTAGGATAATGACAATGAGCGTGATAAAACTTAACAACACAACAAATGGAGATGATGATAATTGAAATATTTATGCTAATAATGATAAGATTACAATTTAGTATGAAAGAAATGATTATATGAATAGAAATGCATGGTTTGGCCAATATTGCAAAGTCATAAAATATAGTTACAAAAGTTAATTATAATAATACTGCATATAGTATTAGCTATTGACATCTTGGACCAGCGTAACAATAATAATATACATTTTAATTGTTGCTTGCTGTCCTGATGGCAGAAATACAATTTACTTATAGGGATGTTTAAAGAATATTAAAACAGTGTCTTTAATGAACCCTCCCTTAGTGTAGATTTTGCAACACTCACTAAGAGTTGCATTTTCTAACCCACATACAAAGGAGCACACACTTTCTAGTTTTAATATGTTACTATAAATCCAAACTCTGGGAGACCACAATGGTGTTTATGGGTGCCAGATAAATGCCTATGACATTGCATTCCATAGTGTATTTATGCATGCTCTGATGTTTGCAAAACATTCTGATTGATGGTTCGGTGGTTGGGCTCATGGGAAGTATTTAAAGGGACGTTCTCCGGTCTGTTCTGGGCCAGATCTGAGCTAAATGATATGATATGATATTATATGATATGATATGGCATTCATAACGCACCTATAACAAGTGTTTTAAGGCGTGACGAGGCAAGAGAGGGGGAACAGAGGGAAGACAGACAACGATCCTACTAGGCCAATTGTCATTCAGATCGCGAAAGTGCATGGGAAGGGGCAGGGGGGGGCAAGTGCAGTACAAGGGATAAGAATAATAAACAATAAGTAAAGTGCAGCCAGCTGGTGGCAAGTGGAAGGGTAAGTGCAGACATCAGGTGTCAAGTACTGGTAGTGGAACTGTAGGGATACAGAAAACAGTCCCTAAGTGTGGTGTTTGCCAGGAAGGCAGTACAGGTGTGCGACTGGGGACCTGTGACTGAGATCAGAGGGTGGCCAGGTAACCAGTGCAGTTTCAGTTTCAGCCAGGAGGTCAGCAGGGGACAGGAGGAGAAAAAGCAGAAGCAAAGAGAAAGGTTTTGAGGTGCTTCCAGAACCAGAGATGATTCTCCTCAAGTTTCCGGGAGGCAGGGAGGCTGTTCCAGAGGGAGGCCCCAGCCAAGGAAAGAGATCTACCACCCACTCGTTGCTTGGAGAAGCGACTGACCCTAAGGGAGTTGGAGGCGGATGAGCAAAGAGCTTGAGAAGGAAGATATTTAGGAAGAGAGAGCTGAAGGTATAGTGGCCCCAGGCCCCAAGAGGCCTTGTGGACAATGCAGACGGTTTTGAACTTAATCCTCATAGCCACTGGGAGCCAGTGCAAAGATTTCAGTCCTGGAGAGTAACTATCCCTGGGCTTAAAGCAGAGAGGAGAGAAGGAGAGTGTGGAGTCGAAGATGACCCTGAGGTTTTTAGCCTCACAGATTGGAGTAGGAAGAGGGCCAAGGGGGCCGGCCAGAGAGTGAAAGGAAAGGGGGGAGCAGGTGTTCCAATGAGGAAAATCGCAGTCTTACTGGCATTACGGCAGCGATCATTGGCGGCACACCACTCCTGGATGGCGAACAGGCAGTCAGAGATGAGAGAGGGAGAAGAGGTGGCTGAAGGTAGCCTAAAAATGAGCTGAGTGTTGTCCGCATAGCATTCAAATGATGGGGAAGAGCCCTTTTGACAGTGACTTTTAATTGGACTGAGTTTTTCTACCCACCAGCGACACTGTCAGAATGGCCCAATCATATGAAGATATTCTCCACTGAAATCCATTGGCCAACATTCCCAAAACAAACTGGAACCAGAATGCGCTGAGTAAAATGCTCATCTTCGCACCCTGCATCCCTCCTGCCCTGCGTATGTATAGGTGTCCAGATTCTCAAAGACAACCTTCTTGCAGGAGGAGGGCCAGGCCACAAGCACCAGGGGTTTGCAGCCTGTCCTCCTCTGTGCTGGATTGGCAATGCAGTTATTTTACATTTCCACCCTAGTTTTTTAAATTCAGGGGAGGTGGGAGCTATTTACCTCCTGCTTGTAGCCTAGAAGAGCCTAGTTAACTTGACATCAACAGCCACCAGGAGCTACTTTTAGCTCCCCATGCCAATTTATGCCGAACAAACACGCCTATGTGACATTAACTCTGTGCATTTGGCCCGATCTATAAATAAACATTAGGACATATCTATACAACCTTTAAAGCATAAGGGGTCATAAATAATAGACACAAATTCAGTTTGCATTTTATGCGGAAGTTAGATTTGCAGAACGCTATGTACTACACAGGTTAATGCTGGATACCTAGTAGCTGCTTTTAGCTCCCGCTTATCCAATCACACTGTCAATCACTGCAGCCCTATTGAAAAAGAAATAGAAACGTTCATGCTTTGCATAAGTGTTTTTAATTCTCCAATGCAGGCCTGTACTGTTCCTTCCACTGGCACAGAGAAAAGGGCTGCAAGGAGAGTGCATCCAGGAGCGCGTCCGTGATGCGTGCCGGGATGCTGGGGACACCACCCACGTTGGTACTCCTAACAATCAATCCACATGATTGATCTGTGGGCTCTCACTGCATGGGCCAAGGATTTTCAGACTCGTGGATTCATTTTCATGAATTTTTCCACACGCCAAATGCGTGTTTATTTCACACTTGCATGCAAATGAAAAATAACTTTTCTGAATCATGGACAGTGTATGCAAGTTGGCTCATGCACATGCAATATGGATAGCCTGAAAAGCTGGCTGGGTTTACTTTTTAATGGGTCCATGAGAACAGATGTAAATCTTAAAGTTGAGTCAAGTATCCGTTTTTAATCCTGACCCTGCCACTGTTATGTGATTTGATTAGCCAATTCAAGTACTCGCCATCGTGGACTTGTTGAAGCAGTCTACCATCAGGCCCACAATTCCCAGCTCTTGAAATGTTGTCCCTTCCATTCTTTCCAGATCTGCCAATGTGTCTGCAATCTGTGGCTCTACAGATGTTTAAGGCTAGGTCTGGAAAAGATCCGGGGCTAAGCTAATGTCGGGACTGGCGGGACTCGGGGCTAGCTAGCATTTTGGTTGTAGTACCTGAGATTCTATCCGGGGCTACAACCAAAAGACCCGAGGCTATAACCCCCTCAGCCTCCCGTAGCAAGGCCTCTGCCGTTTACAGTGATTAAATCAACCACATTTGCTTTGTGGTCTTGTAGTACGATTCTTGTAATCCAACATTTTATTTTGTTGTTTATATGCATGGGCATCATTTTAGGGGAGACAAGGTTGTTTGTCCCCCCAATGTATGTTCACGGAACACCATTTTGTCCCCCTCATTTGGTAGGGTGCTTCTTTCCTTTAGATGTCATGTCCCCCCCAACATTTTCAGCAAAATTACTCGTGCGCGTGTGTGTGTCCGCACACACGCACATTAAGTATGAGGGTTCGGGTGGGGTAGGGGCAGGCATAGAGGGGATATGGGGGGACCCGTCATTTAAACAAAAGAGTCAATTTACAAGAGTCGAACTATAAGATCAAAAACGAAATGTGGTCGATGTACTCACATAGAACGATCATAGCGTATCGCATCATAGCTGATAAGATAACGGTACGCCTTGCTGTAGCACTTCCTGCTACATGAGGACCCTCTACTGATGGGAATAGTCTTCTGTGAGACACTGCTCCTGCCCCAGTGGGTGGCCGTCCACCCCAAGGGTGTACGGCTTGAGATCACCATGTTCCCTAAATCTCTTCCAAAGGTCTTATTTATATTTGAGGCTGAGAGTTGGGGAATGTAAGACGAGACACGCAGAAAAGCAGATGTTGGGTGTCCGCCCCCTGAGGCCAAAGCTCGAGGAGATGGGAATTCTCCAGCCATGCTCCTGATTGGCTTACTGCCGTCCCACCACTGCCTCACTTGTTGCCCTTCTTCTCCCGGGAGGAGCTGCACAGCTGCAGAAGTCCTGGGAGTGTGGATAACAGCACATGGTGGCATGTTCAACTTTCATGGGCCATAAGACATAATAACAATGATAGCGCTAGCTCACCCGAGGGCATCAACGCGCTGTAATAACAGCTGATATCATTACCAGCCGCGTGGTACTCAATTTATCGACCTCGGAAGGATGAAAGGCTGAGTTGCCCTGCCGGGATTCGAACCTGCATCCGCAGGCTACACACAGATGCCAGAAATGAGCGCTCGGCTCGCGGGGCCATCTGAGCAGCTGACATCGCTATGCTCTGACTATACACAGATGGCTTGGGATCCACGGCATGATGGGCAACTACAGCAGCATGCAGCCACGTGTATCCTTGTTGCGTGTACATTGCCACCTGTGTATTGATGTTCAGTAACATGCATGGCTTTATTGCCATATGAGTCCACATGCAGCTATTCCTATATGCATGTTATCTGGCTTTATGGACACAGGGTGCCATGTATGCACTTGTCACAAGCTTCCATGTGTGCCTACTGACATATGATATGATATGATATGGCATTTGTATGGTTCTGGATTGGCACGCTGGCTTGGTCGGTCTGTGTATGCATGTTGTTGTAGGCTTCAGTATATGCATGACGCCACATAGTTCCATGCGAGCATATGGTCACAAGGCTTCCTGCATTGCTATGGCCACTTATGCCAATGTGTTGTGTATGTTATGTTATTCATTTGAAATGTGCAAAGCACAGGGTGTGGCCTCCTAGTGCTGTGTGGCCGCTCGGCAGTGCATAGAGGGTTCATTGCAATCACCAAGTTATCCTTCATTATATTCATAATTACACATGTATTACTATATTAAGAGGCAGCCCTGAGGCTGTCCAGTCATTTCAGCAGAAGGGGGAAACTATGAAGTCATGGTGTAGTGTGTGAGGCTACATCTGTGGTTAGTGTTGGCATTGTGAAAGCTTGAAATGGCACGTGATGCCAGTGAGATGTTGGGCGACACCGTGCAAGAAGGGCAAGGCGACATTGAGTGCTATTGTGCTTCATAGACACACAATTGTTCGCAATTTGTGGACCCTGCCTGTGTTTACTCAGAACAGTAACTTAATCACAGGATGTCTACAAGATAGGAGGTATTGGCACAGTGCCCCTGGGCCGAGCGGAAACTGGTATCATGAAGGCTGGCATGGTGGTCACCTTTGCCCCCAGTAACGTCACCACTGAAGTGAAGTCTGTGGAGATGCAACACGAGGCTCTGGTGGAGGCTCTCCCTGCTGGCAACGTTGGCTTCAACGTAAAGAACGTGTCGGTGAAGGATATCCGAAGAGGGAACGTGGCTGGTGACAGCAAGAACGACCCCCCCATGGAGGCCGGGAACTTCACTGCCCAGGTCATTATCCTGAACCACCCTGGCCAGATCAGCCAAGGGTATGCGCCAGTGCTGGATTGCCACACCGCCCACATTGCCTGCAAGTTCGCAGAACTGAAGGAAAAGATCGACAGACGATCTGGCAAGAAACTGGAAGAGAACCCCAAGAACCTGAAGTCTGGTGACGCCGCCATCGTGGATATGATTCCCGGCAAACCCATGTGTGTGGAGAGCTTCTCCAGCTACCCCCCCACCTCGGACGCTTCGCTGTGCGCGACATGAGGCAGACGGTGGCTGTCGGAGTTATCAAGGCGGTCGAGAAGAAGGCGGCCACGGCTGGCAAAGTCACCAAGTCTGCAGTTAAGGCCAGTAAGAAGTAGCGCCAGCTGCACCCAGCTGCCCTGATGGCACTGGGTATCCAGAATCCTCTGATCTCGGATCGTCACCTACACTCTTTGATCAGGGACTGGTTACTGAGCATTGGGGTTCACCACAAGAGCCTCCGCAGGAAAGGGGGGCAGGACTTCGGAAAGCGCGGGTTCTAATAGGTTCTAATATTTTGTGACTTAACATTCTGGTTAATCCCGTCTGTGATTTCTGAATAAAATATTGGCACATCTGCCCCTGTGTTTCTGATGTGGTTGGATCTTGGAGGTACTTGCTAAAGTAATTCCATAGTTGGGGTGCGTATTAAAGTGCGAGGTGGCCAATGGGTGCCATATTGGTGCAGCAAAAAAAAAAAGAAAATTGAATAGGACTTACCTTGCCCTGGTCCATCGTGCAGGGGATCATTCAGGTGGAGGTTGGAGCAGAGGCTTTGCTGGGGGGGGGGGCGCTGAGGGGGCTATAGCCCCAGGTCTTTTGGTTGTAGCACCAGATACAACCTCAGGAGCTACAACCAAAAGGCTAGCTAGCCCCGAGTCCCGACAGTCCCGACATTAGCGTAGGCCTGGATCTTTTCCAGACCTAACAACAGCCCTGGGTTGGAGTGTAGGCCAGGTTATCCTAGCAGGCCAGGGCACAGAAAAAGTCTTGGACATTGGCAGGATAATAGTCATGCCTGTACGTCGGGATTACTGTGGCGGCTGCTGGCAGATGACTGCGGGGATCATGACAGTGTGGGACGGCAGTAGTATTTTACATGTTGCATTAGGAAGAGAAAGAGGATGAGTGTTTTTTCAAATCCAAAATGTCTGCTCACGTTGATTTTGTGATGCCATTCTGAGAGAGCTGATTTTTCTGATGTTTGCTGAGCTTTCCCATTCTTAAATGTTCGGTAAGTCCCACACACGCGCACACACACTTCCTGACATATGGCATGGTGCGGTACATAGAAGCCTGGTGACAGGATGGTGTGCTGCAACCCTTTTGTTATTCGTGTTTGTTGCTAGACTCCTCATCAGCTGATTGTTGATACTTTGGTATTTAAAAGGCAAGACAGATATTGACAATAGTTCTGGGGTATATTTTTATAAAATTCAAGATAGGGTGCTTGGTGTACAAATGTATCAACGGGTTGTCACCAATAAACCCAATGAACAAACTGAAGCAATATCAACCGACCCGGGCTCTAATGTCGGAAGATCAGTGTCTACTCATTATTCCCAGGACTAACTGTGTCTCAAGAGGAGATTGTAGCTTTTCAGTTGCTGGACCAAGACTGTGGAACAGCCTTCCACGGAATCTAAGAAAGGCAAATTCCTTATCGATCTTCAGAGCGGGTCTAAAGACTCATTTGTTTAAATAGGTGCTGGTCCTATACGGTCTCTCCGTGAATTCCAGTGGTATCAACAACCACTTGGCTGAATCTCATTTATTTTAGCCCACTGTTCCATCTGCGCCAGGATTAGATTAAGTTTGTTATGTGAGCACTATAAATAATTCAAAATTCTAATTCAAATTATATTTTAGCTTTGAAGTTTATCCTCATGTGGTGAAGCCCTTCAAGCCTGTTTTCTATGGACAACAGTCTTTTTTCCATCTCTGTTGTCATGTGACCCCCAACCACATGACCACAGGAGATTGAAATAGAAAGAAAAAACACTGAGAGGAAGTTGTTGGGTAAAGTAAGTGGAGCCCTGAGAATGCCTGAATCACGTGTGTCGTGGGAGAACCGAAGGCAGAGCCGAGGAGAGTCATGTGCTGCAAGGAACGAGAGACCCTGAACTCTAACAATGTATGCAAACTAAGCAGTAAGCAGTTGCGAGCACACAGAGAAACACCCCCACCTTCAGTTTTGCTAAGACACAGATCCGCCTGTCAGAATCCAAGAGAAGAAGCAGGAGACAAGGCCTAGTAATGAGTTTTGGACTCCGAGTCTAGGCAAGGGAGAAAGATGCCCTTTCAAGAGGAGAAGCACCAAGAAGGAAGATTCAGGGAGAGACCCGCTTATACCAAGGGCACTCATGCAGACATAAAACACTGTAGGAACAAGGAGAATTTTGCGATACAAGGAAGAAACACTTGACCCCAAATGCCCAAGAGGAGAAGTGGTGGCAAGATAAGTAAAGAAGCTAGAGAAGGAGGTTGAAACCTAATGGGACGGAGCAGTGGCAACAGAAACCAGGGTAAGGGGGGCATTACCAAAGCCAGGCAGATGAAATGGAGAAGTGTAGCATTGTAGGAATCAAAGTCTGTATTTAAATAGACCTCTGATAAAGAGGCTCTGTGAAGGACACATTGTATTGTGGGAACTGAAGTTACCATTCCAAAAATTCTCTGAGAAAGAGACCATGTATATCAACATTCTGTTGTAGGATTTGTACTCCAATTCTCAGAACCCAGTGAGAAAGCGACTAGAGATCTAAGATTGCCTACTGGGAATTGAAGTCCAAGTTCACCAAGCTCCTAGAGAATGAGGATGAGTTTGACACCATTGCCCAATGGCAACTGAAGTCCAAGCTCCTAGTGCCCTGTGACAAAGAGTGCTCTGAGAAAGAAGACGGCTCTATCAAGATTTTATGGTGGAAGCTCAAGTCCAAGTTCCCAGAGCACTCTGAAAAACACACTGTTATGTTGTGCCTAGCTCTGTGCCACTCTGTTGTGTTCCAATGGAACACAGCAGTGGAATGTAGCAGTTAGCTCCAGATTAAAATGTATTCTTTGGAAAAGGGCAGTTGCTGATGGGCGAGGAAGTGGCTGAGTGCTGGGCGTTTGCTGCAAGGAACTCACCAAATAAAATGCCACTGTCAACCTAAAGTGTGGAGTCACTTTCTTTACAATGACGACAAGGTCAAAAACCTAACTTATGGTAATAGATGGCAACCATTGAATGCAAACCCCAGAAAGATAACCAACTCACTGTGTGGGTGCCGTGTTCCGCTGATGAGCCGTTGTGGAGTTTGTTTCGGGAGAACCTCAACTGGGCTGGCGCAGAGCTCCGGTGCAAGAGTGAAGGAAGAGCAGCAGTGAGGCATCATAGAGCCTTCAAGCAAGACAGAGAGCCTCTGCTGGATTGGCACAGTGCCCCGGGGCAAGAGCAAAGGAAGAGCAACAGTGAGGCCTCAGGGATCGTCAAAGCCAGTTGGAAAGCAGTCGGGCCAATACACCAGCATGAGGCAAGTGTGGCAGGGCTGGTGTGTGTCGGGCAGGGGAAGTGAACGCTAGTACGCCAGAGGGAGCGAGGGGAGTGTGCGCACTAGAAATTCAGACCGCTTAGGCCCAGCATCTCAAGCGTTCCCGCTGTGATGCGTGCAAGGGTTAGAGTAAAGGACCTTGGTATGTGCAACAAGTCCAGCCATTTTGTATGAACTGCGTTACCCTGGCAACACAAAGCAAAGCCGGGGTCCCGCAGTCACATTCTGCAAAAGAGAGGCACTATCTCGCATGGAGGTGACATCGGAGAGCACAGAAGGTTGCAAGGAAGAGGATTCATTGCTGGTTAGTGTATATGAAATAGTGAAAAGTGAACCAGTGGTGAAAAAGGGAAGCTGCATCCCCAACTAAATCAGAGTTGGGCATTATAGTAACAACGACAATGCCTGGTGTTCCTGTGCCCCCAGCCTTCATGCTGACTCCTGGTTCCCCAAGAATCAAATGGGCCCCATGGATGAAAGGATTTCTTCATGATGTGAGGGCAGCCTGTTGGAACACCATTTTCGACAGACCGGAAGGAATCACTCCTTATGCACTTTGTAGGTTATGAGGGCCAGCGGACATATCAGACATTGCCTGAATTGTTCAAAATTGAAGAAGGGGTTGTGTCCAATGAATTTGACGCAGCGTTGCATAAGCTTGACTTACATTTTACCATTAAAACAAGTACCATTCCTGAAAGGTACAATTTTGGAGTGAGGGTGCAGGAAGAAGGAGAGACAGTGGAGGAATGCCTAACAACTCTGCGTCATCTATTCCTCTCCTGTAAATTAGATGAAAAATTACAATAGCATATTAGTGATCAATGTATGATCCATTGTTGCCGTGATAAAATAAGGGAAGAGCTGTGGCTTAAAAGTGAGCCAAACTTGGATGAAGTGTTGACAGTTGCCAAACGAGTAGAGCACTCCATGGCATGTGTGGCTAAGCTCAATAAAAAAGAGAATGAAAACAACTCCAGTGAGATACTGACGGTGGGGGATCAAGGGAAATATCCAGGTAAAGCAAGGAAAAAGAAGGGTGGGCAAAGGACTTGTGAAGGTTGTGATATGAAAGGCGACAAGCTAAAAGGACAGAAAACGGAGGAAGGATTCTGCTTTCGATGTGCCCGTGCAAATCATTTTTCCAGTTCGCCTGTGTGCCCGGGGAGAAAAATAACATGTTCTAAATGCAAAAGGTGGGGCCACTAGGCCAACTGTTGCAAAAATGATGCTATTGGGGGAAGTAAAAAAGTATTATATGTCAATGAGGAAGCACAGCAGTCTTCGGGCGATGATGATGATGAACAAGTAGAAGAGATTACAGTTAACATGGTCAGATGTGATGCTGATGATGAATGCTATAGTCCATTCACAGGAATAATGGTTGTGGGGAGGAGTGTTCGAATAATGGCAGATTCTGGAGCAAATTTATCCTTAATGTCTCTAGATGTATATGAGAAAAAGGTGGGTGGGAAGGTGACAAGAGGCCAGGAAGATTCAATTTGAGCAAATAGATATAATTGGTTATTTTGTGGCGCATTTGAAATTCAAGGGTAGAGAGACTCATGGAAAAATATACATCACCCAGAGTGGTGAAACTGGGGTGATGGAACAGAGGGGTTTTAAAATAAGGTTACATCCCAATACTGAAGAGCAAGTGCTACACATAAGAGAAATATGTGACATGGTAGAGAGATTTCCCAAAGTGTTTTCCAAAGGTATAGAGTGTGTGAAGGTTATGAGACATCAGATTTTTCTCAAGGAGAGGAGTGTTCCTGTTGCGGCAAAACTACGCCCTTTGCCAATGGTGTTGAGGGAAGGAGTGAAAGCGGAATTAAAGAAACTGAATCGGGTGTGATGGAACCTGCTGTGAGTAAGGAATGGGTGTCTCCTTTAGTGTTAGAGGAGAAGGGAAATGGAGAATTAAGCTGTGCGTGGACTTGCGGGAACTCAAAATATGGGTGGTAGCTGTAGAAATGGGATGTGTCTGAAAATAGCCTTTGGTCGGAGTGCAGGATTGCAGGTTGTTTTGCCTTGTAAGGCTAATTCCTGCCTTCTCCTAACTGACTCACCGCTAAAATGTTCTACCACCTTACACTACTCACTCAAACCCCCCACAGACGGCCACCACAGACCTAGCCATTAGCACATCAACACTAACAGAGCCACATCTAAGCTCTCCTCTTTAGCCTTGTCTCACTCTCCCACCTCAGCAGATAACCAGGCCCAAAGCACTGTAGTCTATCTGATCTTGTATAACATACTCCCAAGTCTCTTCTGCTAAGCCCATGGGACGCAGATTGGGCTTCAGGAACTAGGTACTTCTGACGCGCACCCATCAACACCACAGGTTTCACATCTGCCTTTCCCACTGTCCCACTAACAAGCCCCCCACCCTCTTTTTTCTTACAGTAACAACAGGTGGCAGACAGGAAACCAATAGTGGCAGACAGGACATATACATGACCCCTTACATTACATTGAGCACACTTTATGCTATAGCCTAATTTATCCACTCACGATTATAACATACAGCCAGTCACATGTTAGGCATAGTTAATTCTGTGGCATTACAGAAGTCATAGCGCTGCGTGTGGATAGAGACAAGTTCAGTAAATAAAGTGAATCTGAAATTACCACAGGAGAAGCTGGCCTTTATTTATTTAATTTTGTATCTTGCTGTTTTGCCATGCGCACATGTGAGGGCGCGCCAGAGCGCTAAGTGTTTTCACTAAACCTAGGTCTATCATGGAAGGTTCGAATGTGGTAACCAACCTTTCCACAAGTGGGTGTCCAAGGCAGATGGTGCTCAGCCTCCATTTCAGACTTTCCGTCTTTTGGGGGGGCCCACTGTGCCCTCAGCATGAGACAAATTCAGCGGTCTGTTGGGCAAGTGCCGAGGCAACGTCTCGCCTTGATTGCCTGATGGGTGATACAGCTCTGGAAAGAGCCTGGAGCACCACGTTCACCGCACAAGTGTGCCGCTGCTAGGTCATGAACAAGTCCCAAACATCTCCCCATGCCCCAAACATTGCCCCGTGCCCCAAACATCTCCCTGTGCCCCAAACATCTCTCCATGCCCCAAACATCTCCCCATGCCCCAAACATCTCCCTGTGCCCCAAACATCTCCCCACGCCCCAAATATCTCCCTGTGCCCCAAACATCTCTGTGTGCCCCAACCATCTCCCTGTGCCCCAAACATCTATCCGTGCCCCAAACATCTATCCGTGCCCCAAACATCTCCCATGACCCAAACATCTCCCTGTCCCCCAAACACCTCCCCATGCCCCAAACATCTCCTCATGCCCCAAACCTCTCCCATACCCCTAACATCAACCTATCCCCCAAACACCTCCCTGTGCCCCAAATATCTCCCATGCCCCAAACATCTATCCGTGCCCCAAACATCTATCCGTGCCCCAAACATCTCTCCATGCCCCAAACATCTATCCGTGTCCCAAACATCTCCCATGACCCAAACACCTCACTGTCCCCCAAACACCTCCCCGTGCCCCAAACATCTCTTCATGCCCCAAACATCTGCCCATGCCCCAGACATCTCTCCGTGCCCCAAACCTCTCCCATGTCCTAAACATCTCCCCGTTCCCCAGAAATCTCCCATGCCCCCAACAGCTCCCCATGCCCAAACATCTAGTCGTGCCCCAAACATCTGCCCTTGCCCCAACTGTATCATCATGCCCCAACTGTCTCCCCATGCCCCAACATCTCCCCATGCCCCAACTATCTCCCCATGCCTCAAACTTCTCTCCATATCCCAAACATCTCCCCGTGCCCCAAACATCCCTCTGCACCCCAACTGTCTCCCTGCTCATCTCAAAACAGAAACCTCCCCAGCAACAAACCTCCCCAGCAACAACCTAAACATACTTCCCTACAACAATGTGGTAGCAACATAGTTAGCCAAACGTACTCTCTATTTGGGTGCATATGGAAGTAATTAGTAGTTGTGCTGTGGCTACATGCTACTTATTTATTAAAGGCCGTGCATGTAGCGCGCAACGAGCAGTGGAGCGATGTACAGGGAACATAAACATCGCAGGCAGGGCTCAAGTCGTGGGTAGGCGCGGTTGGAAGACTTCCTTCACTTTCCCAGAGAGCGGACGCCGCCCCCCTGTTGTAAGAGAGCACACTTTCTGCCTGATTCATGGAATTATTTACGTGAAAAACGCAGATTTGCGTGCCTTTCTGCCCGAAAATCCCCATACTTCAAACAGGGATTTTCGGGGAGAAAGGCGCGCAAATCTGCGTTTTTCACGTAAATAATTCCATGAATCAGGCAGTAAGTGTGCTCTCTTACAACAGGGGGCTGTTTATCTTCTTCGAAATCAGGATTTTAAGCGGGATATGGCGATTCGAACCAGTAGCCAGTTTCACAGGCGGACCCTTCACCTCTGCCCCATATAACCCGCTGAAAAAAAATGAACTACTAAAGGTCAAATGTCACTTTTCGGGACTGCACTCTCCAGGGAAAGCACTGGCCCAGAAAGAAACACTATATGAGGACGTTCAGTTGCATTTGGAAAATGGCAAATGAAAGATACTGACCCAGTTAGAGCAAAAGTCAGGGGCGATTCTCGAAAAAGCCGACAACACCATTGAAATCTTATTACACAATCCACTTAAAGTGAACAAAGCTATTGAAACAATGGATTGGATAGTGACAATTGAGTAAATGCGGTCATCGACCCCTTGCAACAGCTTTCTGGTGGTCGGCAAAAAATTGGGGACCCTACCAAAGTATTTGGTGAAATTCCCAGATTGGAAAATGAGAAAGAACTTTTTGAGAATTCAGCTCAACCTTGTTCTCACTGGGGAAATACTCGCCAAAAGGGGGCAGGGAGTCGCAGCATCCAGTTTGTGCAAGCTATGTACTAGACCGGAGAAACAGAGCTTAAAACATCTTTTCTTTGAGTGTGAGGGTACGTGGAATTGGAGACTGACCCTTTTCAAGAAATGTGTGGAGAGAGAGGAGGGCATAGCCTCGGCGATGTTTTGGTATAAAATGATCTCAGGCTATGACACAGCATTAACTATAGCAGTGGTCCAGCTTTGGAAAGAAGTGAACTCATATGCTGTTGACATCTATAGCAGTGGCCCAGGTCTTGGAAAGAAGTGAGCTCCTATGCCATTAACATCTATAGCAGTGGTCCAGGTCTTGGAAGGAAGTGAGCTCATAGGCTGTTAACATCTATAGCAGTGGTCCAGCTTTGGAAAGAAGTGAACTCATATGCTGTTGACATCTATAGCAGTGGCCCAGGTCTTGGAAAGAAGTGAGCTCCTATGCCATTAACACCTATAGCAGTGGTCCAGGTCTTGGAAGGAAGTGAGCTCATAGGCTGTTAACATCTATTGCAGTGGCCCATGTCTTGGGAAGAAGGGAGCTCCTATGCTGTTGACATCTATAGCAGTGGTCCAGGTCTTGGAAAGAAGTGTGCTCCTATGCCGTTAACATCTATAGCACTAGTCCAGGTCCTGGAAAGAAGTGAGCTCCTATGCCGTTAACATCTATAGCAGTGGCCCAGGTCTTGGAAAGAAGTGAGCTCATAGGCTGTTAACATCTATAGCAGTGTTCCAGGTCTTGGAAAGAAGTGAGCTCCTATGCCGTTAACATCTATAGCAGTGGTCCAGGTCTTGGAAAGAAGTGAGCTCCTATGCCGTTAACATCTATAGCAGTGGCCCAGGTCTTGGAAAGAAGTGAGCTCATAGGCTGTTAACATCTATAGCAGTGGTCCAGGTCTTGGAAAGAAGTGAGCTCCTATGCCGTTAACATCTATAGCAGTGGCCCAGGTCTTGGAAAGAAGTGAGCTCATAGGCTGTTAACATCTATAGCAGTGGTCCAGGTCTTGGAAAGAGGTGAGCTCCTATGCCGTTAATATCTATAGCAGTGGTCCAGGTCTTGGAAAGAAGTGAGCTCCTATGCCGTTAACATCTATAGCAGTGGTCCAGGTCTTGGAAAGAAGTGAGCTCCTATGCCGTTAACATCTATAGCAGTGGTCCAGGTCTTGGAAAGAAGTGAGCTCATAGGCCGTTAACATCTATAGCAGTGGTCCAGGTCTTGGAAAGAAGTGAGCTCATAGGCTGTTAACATCTATTGCAGTGGCCCATGTCTTGGGAAGAAGTGAGCTCCTATGCTGTTAACATCTATAGCAGTGGCCCAGGTCTTGGAAAGAAGTGAGCTCATAGACTGTTAACATCTATAGCAGATGGGGAAGGTGGTATTCTTCTTCACTTTTATGCTCCTTACTTTGTTTTCCTCTATTTTGCTTATTTTTCTCCTGTTCTTTTTCTTTTTGTATTCTCTTCCGCAGTGTCAAGTCTGGGTAGTGGTTAGGAAGGGTAGCTCACACTATTTTTGGCTTTACACTAATACTGAAGGCAAATTAGGAATGGTAGGTCGTTTTAGGACCCATAGCATTTTTTGTTTCGATAATACTCTGATATTTAATTGATTTTAGAAATTACATTTTTAGTGTTGCCTTTTTTTTTTAGGCTTGAATAATAAGATGATGACTGTAAATGTTGTATTTGTAAAGGTTTTGTATAACCAAAAAAAAAACAAAAATAAATAAGAAATCAAATCAAATGCAGGGTCAGTCCCTGGAGAAGGCCGCGCACGGTTTATAAGCATGGAGTTGGGGAGAAATCAGAGAAAAAAGAAATACATTCCCTTTGCAGGTCCAATCAAACATGTAGAGACTTCACAACGTCCTTAGCTCAGAGAATCTGCAGCACAGCGCTATACAGAGAGCACCCATTAAAGAAGCTGCATCTCGGACTTAAGGCGCTGTACAGAGAAAAGAGTGTGGGTACAAATGAGAATTAAGGAGACAAACCAGGTTGTGATGTGTGGGGGACTGGCAACCTACACGAGTAGTCAACACACTGTACCCTCTATTTATTTACATATTGACACTAGTGGGGGGGCATTTTTGGCGTGAGCTGTAAATAGCAGTTCTCTTAGTACAATTTAGATAGATGTTCATTCAGGTGCAACGACCGCACGTAAATCCAGTTGGCCGTGCATGTTCACACATAAAATGCTGCCTAGCGGGGCTTTAAGTGGGCCGGGGCTAGCCGGGGCTGAGCCCAGTCAGTCTTCGCAAAGGGCTCCTGAGCCAGGACACTGCCGGAGACCACCCCCAACTAGCCCCAGCCACGCCAACGCCTCCGTGGGGAAGCCTGTGTAGCCAAACCACTGCAGTTACACAGGCTGCCTGCAGGTGTCAGCACTTCGGAAGAACATCTGCCAGCATCCTGTGTAACTGTGCAGTGCTTCGGGTACACGGGCTGCTGATGTCTCTGTACTCAGACACAGGAGGTCTGGACTGCCCAGATCTCCTTTTATTTCCGAGTAAATAGCCATCACGCAACCAAGGGGCTTCATGCTACTTGATGACTTAATTCGAAAACAAAAGGGGAGCTGGCCAGTGGACGATCATGCATCTGTACAGTTCCAGGCATCATCTAGAGTGAGGGCACGATCATGCATCTGTACAGTTCCAGGCATCATCTTGAGTGAGGGCACGATCAAGCATCTGTACAGTTCCACGAATCTTCGGGAGTGAGTGCACGATCATGCATCTGTACAGTTCCAGGCATCATAGGGAGTGAGTGCACGATCATGCATCTGTACAGTTCCAGGAATCATCTGGAGTGAGTGCACGATCATGCATCTGTACAGTTCCAGGAATCAGCTGGGGCGAGAGCACGATCATGCATCTGTACAGTTCCAGGAATCAGCTGGGGCGAGAGCACGATCATGCATCTGTACAGTTCCAGGAATCATCGGGAGTGAGTGCACGATCATACATCTGTACAGTTCCAGGAATCATCTGGAGTGAGTGCACGATCATGCATCTGTACAGTTCCAGGAATTAGCTGGGGCGAGAGCATGATCATGCATCTGTACAGTTCCAGGAATCATCGAGAGTGAGTGCACGATCATACATCTGTACAGTTCCAGGAATCATCTGTAGTGAGTGCACGATCATGCATCTGTACAGTTCCAGGAATCAGCTGGGGCGAGAGCATGATCATGCATCTGTACAGTTCCAGGAATCAGCTGGGACGAGAGCACGATCATGCATCTGTACAGTTCCAGGAATCATCGGGAGTGAGTGCACGATCATACATCTGTACAGTTCCAGGAATCATCTGGAGTGAGTGCACGATCATGCATCTGTACAGTTCCAGGAATGATCTAGAGTGAGGGCACGATCATGCATCTGTACAGTTCCAGGAATCAGCTGGGGCGAGAGCACGATCATGCATCTGTACAGTTCCAGGAATCATCGGGAGTGAGTGCACGATCATACATCTGTACAGTTCCAGGAATCATCTGTAGTGAGTGCACAATCATGCATCTGTACAGTTCCAGGAATCAGCTGGGACGAGAGCACGTTCATGCATCTGTACAGTTCCAGGAATCATCGGGAGTGAGTGCACGATCATACATTTGTACAGTTCCAGGAATCATTGGGAGTGAGTGCAGGATCATACATCTGTACAGTTCCAGGAATCATCTGGAGTGAGTGCACGATCATGCATCTGTACAGTTCCAGGAATTAGCTGGGACGAGAGCACGATCATGCATCTGTACAGTTCCAGGAATCAGCTGGGGGCGAGAGCACGATCATGCATCTAGTTCCAGACATCACCCGGGGCGAGTGCACGATCATGCATCTGTACAGTTCCAGGAATCAGCTGGGGCGAGTGCACGATCACATCTGTATAGTTCCAGACATCAGCTGGGGCGTGTGCATGATCATACATCATTATAGTCTGGAAGAGAGGAATAAACAGCGAGTTATATCTGTGGCTTTGAAGGAAGGGAGCATACGCCAGAAGATGTACCCCAGAAGATGTAGGGTTCCACAGCAAGGGTCATGAGATGAGACTTGCGGGCGGACGCTCTGAAGTAAGGAAGAGGCCGCTAGGCGTGATGCGCATTACAAGACATAAATAAATAAATAAATAACTGTTTGATCCCATCTCCTAGTAGTGGCAATTGGGAAGACCAGTCACAAAATCATGAAAGGATGGATGCAAATGGTTCTGGCAACACTTCTTCACCACTCCGGGTTCCTCAAGGCGGTATTCCATTCCATCCAGTTTTAGCTCTTCTCTGCCATGACACATGAGGATCAATTGATACAAATAAGCCTTAATGCCACCCTGAAAGAAAGAGGCTCAGCTATCATTGGCTGGCCACTTCCTCCCTGCACAGGGCAAGCAACACCAGACATGTGTCAGGCTTTCGGAGGTTCATTCATCAGTGGGCGTGAAGCTTCAGCCCATAGGCACAGTGAAGTAATGGTGGAGGGGAGGTAAGGTAGAAGTTAGTCCTGTATTATAAATACAGACCATGTGGCCGCACCGCCACTAATCTCCCTTCCAACCGTCAAGAATGTGGAACGGAATGCTGACTGCGTAGATACGCGAGCCAGCATTCCAGCATTACATTACGACACTTAGCAACATACCACAAATTGGCTAATAAACAAAAGGAAAAGTAGTCACAACTAAAAAACTGGACCACAGTTTAGTAAAACTATAAAGGTGCTTCCTAGTGGCAGGAGACATCCACAAAATAATGAAAACACATAAAATGGAAAAAAAAATGGAAAAAAAACAAAATGCTTAAAACAATATACCATGCGGTGTACCATGCGAACACACTGCAATCAAGTGAAATGTACGCCCATGCACTACTCACACCCACCCTTCCAGACATAATCTTTAATTCTAATCGGAGGTACCCGAACCCTCAATGGACGCTCCCCATCGCTACCACCCGATGCCTCAGATGACACACTCACTCCCTCCCGACGATCGTCACCAGCAGGCACTTCACTGCGCCCCAGTTCCAATTCTCCAGCAGACCCCGCCCCCACCCGCTGTTCCCCAGGAAAAGCGCTTAAATGAGGTTCCAAAGCAGAGCCGCCCTGAACTGATGGCGCCACTGTAGCACCCCTCAACACAACAACTCTTTTCTTGATCCACCTTGTTCCGTCATCCAGAACCACATCCCCTGTCCCCCCCCTCACCACAACGTGGGGTGACATGAATGTACTCCTGCCCTTTGGGACAAACCTAGGGTTTTTTACGCATACGCGATCCCCAACCTCGACTTAAATGGGTTTCCTCTCGCTCTACTGTGCCCCAGGCGATCATGGGCAATACGCACCCTTTCCAATACCTCTGAAATGTTCACCTCCATGATAACCCCGCCACCAAGAGCAGCCATCCTCAACCTTGACCCAGCTTTCCTACCCCTCATGAGCTCAAATGGTGACTTGCCAGTAAAGGTCAAAGGTGTCTGCCAATACGCAGTCAAAGCCTCTGAAACCACCTCCTGCCAACACAAACCATTGACGATTGCAAACCGAATCGCCCCCTTAACAAAACCATTCATCCTTTCCACCAAACCATTGCCACACAGATTATATAAAGCTGTCCTATGATGCCTGGTACCATTGTTTCTCAGAAACTCCTGCATGCGATGGTACACAACTTGCATCCCATTGTCGGTGACCATACTCGCAGGCACACCTTCCCTGTCAAATACCCTTTTGAAAAAACTAATCACCTTATCCGTGGTTACCATTTCGAAAGCAGCAGCCTCGACCCAGCCGAATGTATAGTCGACCAATAACACCACAAATTTCAAACCACCTTCGAAGCACTTCAGGGGACCCATGATGTCTAACTCCACCTTAGACCATACATCATTGGGAACATCAACTGGGTACACTGGTTGCTGGCGCACAACTCTGCTCTTATCGCTTGTGGCACATGCCACACACTCCTTCACCACCACCTCCACCTCATCCATACCCGGCCACCAATATGACTCCTGCAACCTCCTCTTCGCTAGGGACCTACCCAAATGCCCCTGGTGTTCCAGTTCAACAAGCCTTGCTCTCAAACTCAAAGGAGGCACCAACCTATCCCCTCTCAGGACACCCCACGGTCCTTTCGCCAGTTGTTCACTCAAACCGTGCATGTAACCCCTTTCTTCCTCCCTGCCATTGACCTCCTCCCAGCCAATGCACAGACCATCTCTGATCCATGCTAACTCTGAATCCTTAAAAGATTCTTTTTTCCACTCGATATTATCCACAGCAGGAAGCACACATGCCACCTTGGTGCCACATCACACTCCCCCTGCACCTCTGGCACCACCACCGGCAATCACGATAAACAATCTGCCACCACATTCCTTATGCCTGGTAAATATTCCACCCTGAAATTAAATTCCTGAAAATCCACCATCCACCTCGCAATCCTAGGCGACACTGATCCCACACCGTTGGTGGTGAGTACATATACAAGCGGTTTGTCCTAATAACATACAGAGTTCCCCACAGAAATGTCCTAAAAAGCTTTGAAGCCCATTAAGCAGCAAACGCCTCCCTCTCAATAACTGCACACCGCTTTTCAGCATCCCTAAGTGCCCTAGACACGAATGCAATCGGCCTGCACACTCCATCTTGTCACTGCTCCAAAACTTCCCCTAGACCGATTTCACTAGCATCCACTGTGAGCATCGTTTTATTCTTTGGATCAAATGAACCCAAAGATGGCGCCCTATACAGATCCTCTTTAAATTGTACAAATTCCACCTGACATTCCTGAGACCACTCAAACCTGGCATTCTTTTTCAATAAAGCAGGCATGCATATGGTTTTCTCTGCATACAAAGGTATGAACTTGACGTAATACTCTGTAATTCCCAAATCGACCTGAGTTGGTCCTTATTCACTGGGGAGGGGGCCTCCCTCATTACCATAACCAACCCTTCCCTGGCATCAAGAGTGTTACCTAGATACATCATGCTGCGTACCCCCACCTGACACTTCAAGGACTTTACCGTCAAACTACTCTGCTATAAAATCTGCATGACCCAATGTACCCTCTTGTCATGCTCGCTTTTGTTTTTGCCCCACACTAAAATATCATCCTGAAAGTAACTCACTCCCGGCACACCCACAAACAATTCCTGCATCAAACGCTGAAAACCTTCAGACGCAGATGCCAAACAAAATGGCATATGCAAAACCTGTACACACCAAAAGGTGTCACAAATGAGGTCAAAGGCCGCAACTCCTCATGCAGATTCATTTGGTGATACGCCGATGAGAGATCAAAGGTGGAAAACCGCTTCCGTATGTCCCATCATCAACGATAATTCATTGATATTGGGGAGAGGATGACGATCAACCCAAATATTGGAGTTTAGCTCCCTAAGGTCCACACACATCCTTAATCCTCTGTCATGCTTCCACGCCAACACCACTGGGGACAACCATTCAGAACTCTCAATTTCCTCTATTATCCCTACCTCCTTCAATTTTTCCAATTCCAACTTCAACCCTTCCCTGGCCAACACGGGAACATTCCTCACCTTGTGCACCTTGGGCACCACTCCCCTTTTGAGGATAATCTTGTGCGAGAATCCCTGCAACATGCCTAGTCGGTCCGCAAACACTGTAGGGAACTTGTTACATAAATGTTGTGCCGACATGCCGTCACTACACTGTTCCTCCACACTCAGCATGGGCACACTCTTTCCAGGACGGATCTCTATGTCAAGGGCTGCTTGTTCATCCCACCCCAAAACGCTCACACCTTTATGTGCCACATACAACTTTCCTTCCGTGCTGCTTACCTTGAATTCAATTTGAGCCCATTCATACCCTAACACTTTCATGGGCACCTGGCCATATGCACTGGGATTAATGTCCGGAGCCTTGAGGACAGACAACTCCTTCCCAAAGTTCTCTCTGTATACTTCTGGAGAGATCATAGTATAAGGGGAATCTGAGTCCACCAACATTTCTAGTCGCACACCACTCACAGTCAACGTGTCCTACGCCCCCCTTTTAACCCCCCTGTCGGCGTGCAGTATCACCCCTTACCTCACTGCACTGCTGTCAAGGGTCCCAGCTCTACTTGCAACACTGTTAGCCTCAATCATCCTGACATTTTGTCTCCCTTCGGCACCACCATCCTCACAATTCAACCTACACATTCTGGCATAATGCCCTTTAGTTTTAAAATACCTACAGTCCACAGCCCATGCTAAGCACTCCTAAGTCTCAGTGGGTGACTTGACCAACCTCACTTCTTGCACGGCTCCCTCATTCCGCCCTCTTGGTTCATTGTACTCAGTCTGTTAGATTGCCCCTCAAACTTCTCATACTTTTTCCTGACGTTGCTGCTGCCCTTCTTGGATGGTGGCAACACCGCCTGGATTGACTCCCCTTGACCATTCCTGTTTGTCCATCAGTGACAACCTGACCACCGGCATGTGACTCCTCAAAGGCTCTCGAAATGTCTATTACCTTGTCCAAATGTGGGTCTCTGTCTATCCATAACCTTTCCCTGCCCTTGGAATTGCTTGTCTTCATCATGATCTGGTCTCTGATGTATTCCTCCTGTACATCTGTAAAATTGCATGTGGCCATGAGAGTACGCAGAGCCGTAACATAGACATCGATGCCTTCCCCAACCCCTTGTGCCCTGGAGAAAAAATGGTATAGTACAAGTACCACATTGGGTCTCTTCCCAAATTGTCCTTCTAATTTCTTGAGAAGTGTTTCATACTCACTCACTTCTCTCTCCCCTTCTCCGCCGCCTGGGACATACACTTCTTCACCTGGAAGATGCGGGAACACTCTAAGTCCTACAGTCCAAAGATAATTCAATAGTGCTGCCTCCTTTTCATCATCACTGTACCTCGCTCCTCCAGCTGCTCTCCTATACACTTTGAATGCGTCCACCCATAGGTCCCACAAAACTGGCGTTTCGTCCGGAGACATTAAAAATGCTGGGAGAAGCCTGGCATTGCTGTGCTGCATGATTGGGTGGGGTTGCTCTAGTCACGGTGCATGTGCAACTTACACAAAAGTGCACTGCATGTCTTCCTGAATAGCTGTCCTTTATACCACTTCACCACTTTTGCCCTCTTGCAGTACAGCTTACTGGACAGTAGAATGATGTGGTGCCATGTCTATCTGGTGTGACCCAATGTCTTACTGTGGATTCCCTTAGCACAGTACCTTCACTTGCCACTTCAGGTCTCTGTTTGTTGCCGTTGCTAGGAGCTGGCAAACTCCAATGCTTATGAATTCTGGTACCCTTATTCTTCATTTTCTCCTACCGTGCTCCTCAGCTGCACTGCCAGCTTCACCTTGCTGATTGCTGGTGTGTAAACGCTGTAGCAACGTTGTCCTAGGAGTTGCTAGGCAACCAAAGATGACCGCCGGGTGTGTCAATGTCGCTAGGTCCTTTCCTCTAGCATAGTGTTGTCAGCACCAGAATCTCCCAGCTCTGACGCTCTGGGCTTGGATTTTGGGCGGCCGCCGCTCGTGGGTGCTCCAGTGTGGGCCGCAGTGCTTCCTCGTTCTTGCGGCCGCCATCACCCAGGAGGCAGAGGAACAGTAATGGTGACCCAGCAGTCTCTGTGTGATAACTCTTCACATTCGCCACCGCAACCCTCGTCGCCAGTGAAGTAATGGTGGAGGCGAGGTAAGGTAGAAGTCCTTTATTATAAATACAGACCCCGTGGCAGCACCGCCACTCAGCCGCCTTCCAACCATCAAGAGTGTGGAATGGAATGCTGACCGTGTAGACACCAGCCAGTATTCCAGCATTGCATTCCGACACAGAGCAAGTGTGTGACCCACATCTGGGCCCACCCCTTAGCACTAGAGAGAATCACTTAAAGAAGCAAAAACTGATGTATGACGTCAAAGCAGCAATTCCTCTCAGCAGCATCTGTCCAATAAATTGTATTGCTTTTTTATACCAACATGTGATGTTGGTACTAAGACCGAAAACTAAAAAGATCGATTTAGAATATGAGCGCTCTGTCATTCTAAATCGAACTGGCAGCCCCTGCCGCACACGAGTGTGCGCAGGGGCTGACAGGTGAGTGTGTGTGTTTGCATGGGTGTTTGTCTGCGTGAGTGTTTGCGTGTACGGATGTGTGTGGACTTGGTGTGTGTTGTGCTGGGAAGGGCGGGATGGGGGTGTGGAGTACACTCGGGTATTCCGAAAGTGAAGCCGCAGTAGTGGTACTCCGGACCTAGTACTCCCTCATCCAGGATGCAGTACTAGTGACCACAGAGAGAGCATCACCGCGAAGACTGCCACAACACACCTGGCTGCAGAGGTTAGGTTACTCGGGGGCAGGGAAGCTGCGGACCGGCGCAATGGCAGGTCGCCACAAGGAGCGAGTACATGAGCAAACGCCCAGTGAGGCCGAAACATGTTGGGGGTTGCTTGTGGTCTCATGCGCAAGGATTGTGACCTAGCAGTTTGGGCTGCAAAGTTCTCCGAGTGGTGTAAAACACAATACCTTTTGAAGCTTGTCTGTACCATTGGAGTAGGCAACCTACCATATAGAGGTCAGTATTGCCTCTGCCACAAGGGGGCAGTCCACCTAAATGTCTAGGTAAGTCACCCCCGAATGGACCCTGAACAATGGTTTTATCGTGGAAACTAGACAAATCCCATTCCCGCACTTAGGGACTGGCCTCCGGTATTAAGCGCATTATAAAAGATGAATTAATTAATGGAAGCACACAATTTCGGGCTTGCTGGAAAATCAATAACAGAATTCAAAAACAAAACCGAAAGACTGGGCCTGTAATTCTATATTACGAGTAGAAAGCCAGGATAGAGACAGTGTCTACAGTGGGTATGCAGTAATAAAATCGCGGCAAAAATGACGCCTTTACAAAAAATCGCGGCAATAATGCTGTGGTTTGACCTGGTAAAGGTGTACCCCATTATACCATTTAAGGGGAGCGGGGGTTTGTGGGGGTATCCCCCGCTCCTCTTAAATGGTATAATGAATATGGGGGTTGCTGGGGTGTCCCTCGCATCCTTTACAATGATGGCGGCGGCAAAACCACAGCCTTTTGGCCGCGATTCTTGGTGTAAACGGCCATTTTTGCCGCGATTTTAACACATGGCACCCTGCAGTGATGAAGCTGTCAGCAAAAGGACATGGTTAGATAACTTGCACGGGCATAATGTGCCATGGGGATGCATGTATCATTTTATGCCAGCCATAATCTACGAGTCCCCAATAAACCAATCCTTTGGATGCGTCAGGCTCGTTGAATCTCCTGGCTACAAAAAGCCTGGACCAGTGGCTTCTGGAAAGTAGGAAAGATGGACTTGAACCTGTGACCTGGAGGTTGCGATCCGAGCGGCAGGCGCCTTAGCACACTGAACTATCATACTGGCTATTGCCCTCTTTCAGCAATCCTTAATTGTCGTCCTTTTGTTGTTGCCCTTTAATTCGGCGTCCTTTTAAGCTGCCCCTGCAGGTGGTGAAGGCCTGATGGCCAGAATTAAGATTCACCGAGGCAGGCATGGCCCCCTCCTCTGGTGTCGGTGCTTAGCCCACCCCATAGCAAGTTCTCTAATTTGGGAAGTCTCGCTGTGTCTGGTTTATAGGGCATTTGGGGCATGCATTATGCATGGGGGCACACGGGGCGGATTCAAAGGGACTCTCGAATTCAAAGAGACTGGGGTTTCAAAGGGACTTTAGTGTGATCAACACCTGGGCCGAGGCCTGGCAAGTGCAGGGTCTGATTAGCAAAGGAAGAGGGCGGCCTGCTCAAGCTGGAGAGGTGCGTTTGAAGAGCATTAGGGCGCCAGCCAAGCACCCAGAGGAGAGTGAAGGCCTGGGGGCTACAGCCATGCTTTACCAGCGGGAGTGGGAGGACGAGGGAAAGGTTATTTCCCCTGATAAACTCACTGCATCTTTACGTACAATTTAGGTTTTGATTTCATGAAAAACAGTGAGCTTCAGTGTCCTGGTGCAAGATATGATTCAGGCACCCCTAATGTGCATGAATCTTGGGGTAATTTGCATGAATCTGGGGGTGAGGATATGATAGGTTATTTATAACGCGCTTAATACCCAGAGGTTTCTAAGCCCGGACCCCGGGATCGAACCTGCATGCTCCGTGTTGTCTTGCTTCCCAGGCGAGCACGTTGCCGAGACAAAGGATGAGACTCTCTACTCTTCTATTTGCTCATGAAGGTAAGTCGGACATTAAACCCGGCAGGGCTCTTTTTGCCTTCCTGCCACAAGTGTATGTTGGCAGGGACATCTTTAGGGGTTTTCTGGGACCTCGGGCACAGCCAAATGTGGGTCCCCACCAAACCAAAGAAAGTAAGGGCTCAACAAATCTTAGTTCACCCACTCGCCCCCGCATATCTTCATCTCAGTCACACCCCACAGCTTGGGGAACCGTCAAAATAAGTATCAGCGACGCTTCCGAGGGGCCTAATCTCTTTTATTTGTGCTAGAGTCCTAAGCGTTGGCATTATTCGGTAGGTGAGGCAGCGGATTCATTGAGATATAGTGATTTGCCCCGGATCACACAATTCGGTTGAGTGGATAGCTGGGACGAGAAGTTAGGTATGCAACTTCTGAAATCAGCACACTCTTAGTAGTGGCCATGGGGGTTGCTAGGTTTGGAAAAGATACAGGGTTTTAGCCCCCCCCCCCCACACACACCTCAGCCCCCACTAATGACGCCTCTGGTAGTGGCCAGCAATGATCTTCAGTGGCTACCATCATTGTTAGCAGGTGTGACCTCAAATGTCTATCAATCTTGCCTCTGTCATCTGATCATATTCTGGGTCCCAGCAATATGGCAGTCCAAGCAGGACAGTTAACCATGTATCGCATATGCAAGGGATCTTGGTCTCTCCAGTATCTTCCAATGCATGCCTTCACTGCAGGAATGCATGTCTATATAGCTTTCAGAATACGGGCCTGCACTGACAATTGATACATATTCCAAGACTCCAATATTGCAAAGGGTCCAGAGGGATCATGACATAATCCATAGGAAGCGCACTAAAACCTGCAGGTCAATGTGTCCACATTTCCTTTCCAGAGTTTGGAATTCTTGCAGCACCCCATGCTCAATGGTTAATAGATGCGTCTCTGTTATCATAGGCTACTGACATGAAGGTGAACATCCTACATGTCATAATATTACAAAAGAACAAAGCGATACAAAATATGCTACATCTGAGCTAAAAGGGTGGTCCGCAGCAGCTATGCAAGAACTCTGTGGCCACAGATGTACCTGAAAGGAATTATCACACAACATCAGCACCCGTAGGCCCATCAGATTTTGGGTCCACAGTGAAGTCTGGAGCACAGTGATACTTCAGACATTAGGTGGGTATATGTACATACCCAGGAACATGGGTGGTTCCACTTTGAATGAGATATGTTCCAGTTTCAAAGCATTGATCCAGTCCACACGACAGCATTGTTGAATTTGATAGTTATGTCATTCATTCTGGGAAGAAAATGTAGGGGGGCGTGGCCAGGGTCCATGCCTTGAGGACGTGTATGGCGTGAGCTCCCGCATTGATCCTTGCTAAGATCCTATTTAGCAGCGGGAATTACATTATCACTGCACGTTCCTGTTGCCGAACACCTCTGGACACTGTGGCCATCTCGTGAGAGGTCCCCTGACGTCTGTGATCCTAGCTTACGAAGAAAACCTCGCACCGGCCTGACGGAGCTGTAGTCCCCCAGATGGCGGATGCACGAGTGTGGTGCGAGCGCTGCCGAGACAGAAGAATGGGATCTGCTCCAAAGCTGCAGTGGGGCTGCGTCACTGCGTGGATAAGCACCAGGACACCTCCACCACATTGTGCGATGCCGGGCCGCTTCTCCTGGGGGTGACCCGGAGGAGTGCTGTGCCGGTGGTGCAAGGGAGCGACTGTGTGGAGTCAACCGTAGAGCGGACTTTCCTCTGGGGCTGCAGTAACAGCACCACACTGAATGAAGGGGAGTGACAGCGGTGCATGTTGTCTTTTGGAAAATGCCAGGCTGATAATAGTGCAAGCTGTCTAGAGCCATCCTGGATGTCTCACTTGCTGAACACGGCTACATTGCGCCTTTAAAGTTAAAAGTGCTGATAGGTAAACGACACAGTGCACATGGGCTCTACTTGAGACTGGACTGCCCTTTGCTGATGTGCTTGAGGGGCTACAGTCTTACGCAGAACTGCCTTATGCTGACCTACATGCAGAGAGTCAGTTGAGTGGACTCATGTTCTATCTCCTTGCAAATGATATAGTCGGGAAGAAGACCCTACAGTGTGTGTCACGGTCATCTGACCCACTGCTGGAGTCTATACCCCCACACAGCTGTGTTATCTGATGGGGGGGTAGGCATTGGACAATCTGGGTGTGCCGGGAAATGTGCCTTCAAGAATGGGTGGCTGGCTCCTGTGCTGACAGTGGGGCCGACACTGCAGTTTGGTACTGCGCAGGTATTGTATGCCCTGTGATGGCTTGGGTGTGCCCTGATTGCTGTTCTCCTCATGTCCATCTGTTGGGATGTTGGGACTTGCCTGGTGATGGACTGTTGGGTGCCCACTCCCTGAACTGTGCTGAAGAGTTGGACTGCCTACCTTTGAGTAAACCCTTTAGCTGTTGCATTTGGCTCACAACTGCTGAAATAGCGCTGTCCTACATATGACTTGTTTTCCTCGCCTACTGATCATTGGCACACTACCCGCTGGAGTTGGCCTATAACTTTCTCTTTTTGGCATGCCGACCACTAAATCCAAGGGAGGCAACAAAGGCACAATCTTGGAGTCTTTCGCGGCTAGACGCAGGTACCATGACTCAGCCTCAATGAAGGAACCGGAATGGGCAGAAGGGACAGCAGAGCTGGCAGGGATGTAGGAAGATAAGACCCTAGCTGTGATGGCAACATCAAGGTCCTCCTTGGAGAGTAAGATTGAGGAAGTCAAAGTAGACGTGCACCTCTTAAGACAAGATGTTCGCTCTCTGACGAGGAGGGTTACAGCTGCTGAAACGTTGCTTAAATAAATGACGACAACCACCACGGACCTGGAACAGAGAGTGAAGGCCCTGGAAGTGAAAAATGCTGACTTGGAGATGCATGCAAAGGATGCTGAAGTGCAGTTGCGCAGAAACAATATCCGACTGACTGCTGACTGCTGAGCCTCCCTGAGGGGACTGAAGGGTCAGACCCTACTTCTTATGTTGAAAACCTGATACTCCAGGCGATAGGTGAAATTATTAGGCCCCGGGTAGCTATCCCAGGGATTTGCGATTGAGAGAGTGCACGGCTCGCTACAGAAAAGACTACCCCTGAGGTACAACCCGCGACCTGCAATTGCCAGGGTCCTGAACTTTAAAGACAGAGAGGTAATTCTGCAAATCTCCAGGGAGGGTGGCACATTCCAGCAGGGTAACTCAATGTTTGCAATTTATCCAGACTACACACCACAGATTCAGAGGAAAAGAAGTCTGTTCTTTCCCATTACCGTAGATTTCACCGAATACCATTTTACCTAATGAGATTACACTGAATTTATTTAACCGAAAATGGTAGGTAAAGTGGTAAATGTGTAATACATTATAGGTTGGGTGGGAGTGAGGGTATAAGTTAGGGTCGGGAGAGGTGAGGGGGTGCTGCGGGGGGTTCTTCCCCAGCATTATTAAAACAAATAAGTAGAAAAAGGAAAAGGTTCATTTTGTTTTTCGTGAAATGTATTCAGTGAAATCTTCATTAGGTAAACATTTTTCGAAGAAATCACATACATCTGTTCTTTCCTACGAAAGAACGGCTCTGCAGTCAGGGTCTTATGTTACCCAGTCAGCCAAACTGAAGGTGCTCTATTAAGGGAATTCGCTCTTTTTAGAAACCCCAGAGGCTGCTAACCTGTGGATGGATCACAATGACATGTCTGATGCGGCCTCTGAAGATGGCTTGGACAGAAAGAAGAAAACGTCTTGAACCAGCTGAAATGAGATGTGCAGTACCTTGTAGGCTATCATTGACTTTGGAATTTGACTGTTACTTGAGGAGGCGCTTGTTGCGGGAACCCAGCACCGCTGCCCAGGGCACCCTCGGAGCATTGGACATGGGTGGTGCTGGGTGATCAATGGCACCTCTTACCGGATTCCCGACAGGCAACATTTCACCCACAGGGGTTGGGTACGCCCTAACGGCCGTACGCTGTTGAGCATTGTTCTTGACCCACTGTTAGGGGCACTTATTGTTTGTTTTGTTGCATATGGTTGTTGTGTTTTGGTGTGAATGTTGGGATTCTGGATATTGGGGGGGTGTGTGGATGGATGGAGATGACGGGTGCAGGAGGACAAAATGCAAAGCCTGTTTATAGATGGTGGTGGTCAGGGAACGGGAAGATGATTACTATGCGGATGGATGGCGCATGCCAGGACGGCGGTAGCCAGGGGGACTAATGGGGAAGGGACCAGTTTGTATCGAGATGGCTCAGATTAAAATAGTGAAGTGGAACATCAGGTTCTTGTGTATGTAGGACCTGGGTGAGATCTTTTTTGCGTAGGAAGAGAATATCTATCGCTTTACTGCAGGAAACACATTTACTCCCTGCCGAATAGGAGTAGGTGTTTGCTAGATGGGGGTTGGAGGGGAGTATGGATCCACCGACTCAACATTCAGCTGGGGGTTCTTGGTGTGGATAGATCCTGGGGTTCGCTTTTGGCTTCTCAACGTTGACGTAGACAAGGAAGGTAGACATGTGATTGTGCATGGGTACGTGGACCATCAAGAGGTATGTATGGTGAACTCCTACTGAGCCAATCCCGCTATACCTGCTTTTCTCCGCTCCTTGAGCAGCAAGCTTTCCCGAATGAGGGATACTCTATTTCTCTAGGGGGAGGACTTCAACTGCTTCACAGAACTGATCTTGGACAGATCAGACTCTCCAAGACGGGACCTTTTGATTTGATTTGATCGCAGTGTACTCCCGTGCAGTATGCAGGAGACGCACATTGTCCCTTTACCTAAACTTGGGAAACCTACAGAGCTGTGTGATTCATACCGACACCTGGCTATGTTAAACCAGGATGTTCAAATATTGACTGCATTGCTTGCCGCGAGACTCCGGAAAGTGATTGGTGCCATAATACATGAAGATCAGACGGGATTAGTTCCTGGACGGAGCACTTCCATTAACCTTTGCCTCCTGCAGCACATAGTGGACCAGACTAACCTTAGCGATGCTCTGTATGTTGTGGCATCTCTTGATGCTATTAAGGCGCTTGATTCTGTCTATTGGGAATGGATGTGGGCTGCACTGAGAGGTTTTGGAATAGGTGAAGGCTTTATACGGTGGGTTAAGCTATTATATACACAACCAACGGTTAGGGTGAAAACAGAAATGCGGGTGTCAGCGGAATGGGAAATACAGAGAGGAACTAGACAAGGGTGCTTGCTGTCGCCCTTACTTTATATACCAGCATTGGAACCGCTGGCGGTTTTCCTATGCCAAGAGTTTTCAGAGGCTGGAGTGGTGGTGGGAGGGGCTACTCACCTTACCTCCTTTTATGCGGATGATGTCCTCCTGTACTTATGCAAGCCAGATCACAACCTGCCCATTATCCTAGAGACCCTGTACGACTTTGGTAAGCTGTCTGGGATTTCCCCTGGCGGGATTGTGATGGTATGATGCACAAGACCTGCCAGATTTGGGGCTCCAATGGGAGGTCAACACATTCAAATACCCGGGAATACACAAAGCCCACATACCTGAAGACATGCAGATTAGAAACACGGTCAAGGCACTGGATGGGGTGAGGCGGCCCATGTTATTTTAGGTTAAACTACCACTGTCCCTGTTGGGTCGGGTCGCAGTAGTGAAAATGAAAATACTGCCCTGCTTACTTTATTCCTTTGCTAAAGTGCATTACTTTATTGCAGCAGGGTTTTGACACCTTGCTCAGGGAATTCTTGTGAGGCCAGAAAAGACAGAAAATCGCCCTTAATACTCTATGCATGGCATATGGGGATAGGGGACTACAACTCCCACGACTGGAGCTTTACTACCTACCTGTGCAGATCCAATATGTGGTGAATTGGTTGTCAGACAAGCCTGCTATGGAGTCTAGGCTGCTATGGGATATGCTGCACCCGGCGGTGCTGAAAGAAGCCTTGTGGGTTGCAGATTTCTGTGTAGGTCCCAAGCCCTTGCTAATTAGACTTGGGCGGCAAATATGGAGAAGAGTGGCGAAAGTGCTGTGGTTGTGCAACCCGTACTCCCTGCATGTCCCCCATGACGGCGGTCGCATATTCCGAGCAGACCGAGCCGGCGGTGGCCAGGAGTTGGGATGCTCTGGGGCTCACCGCATGGTGGGACATGTATAAAGATAGAAGGTTTAGTGACCTGAAGGAATTGATGCAGACTGAGGGTCTCCCCAAGGGTCAGATTTATGGTATCGGAAACTTGTGGCATTGGCCAAGAGGAAACGGGTGACATGGCTGGAAGAACCTGAACCTAATGCACAATTACCACTTCTGTATGAGCTGGAGGATACTGGTGCCTGGTGTCCCGGGTGTAAGGATGTTTATTGGGGACAATTAGTGAGCAGAACACAAGGTTGTAAACATTATGGGAGATGAATTTGGCAGATTAATTGAGGGACACCCAATGGGATGCATCATTGATTTTTTTAAAGAGGTTTTCTCGCAACACGCGGTTCCACGTGTTATAGCTCAATGTACTTCATAGAACATATATGATACCAAATTGAGCTGCTAGATTTAACCCTAATCTGCCATCTGTTTGCCCGTGATGCAATACGAGCGATGCTGACATTATCCATATGTTCTGGTACTGTACACAGGTGCAGGTTTTCTGGCATTAGATAAAGTTGACAAATCTGACTCTCCCCAGCCCTAAAATCTCTCAATTGACTTCTGGTGGCCGCGAGGATCAAATCCAAGACCCTCTGCATCATCCACAAGGCTTTCTGGGGCCTGGGACACCACTATATCCAACTCTCTCTCCCTAAGTACCTCCCTGCTAGAGCCCTTCGGTCCTCTAGCTCCAACTCTCTGCAGATCAGACATTTTTCCAAGCAGAGAGTGGGGGGTAGATCTCTCTCTTCGACAAGTGCCTCCCTCTGGAATAGCCTCCCTGCCTCTCTCAGACTTGAGCCGGACCTCCTTAAGATCCCGGAAACTTCTCAAGACCCTGCTATTCTCAACCTCTTTCCCTCTCTCCATTCCTTACTAATTCCACTTCTGCGACTGGCGGCCTGGCCCTCTATGAGTCTTACACGCTACCAGGCCCACCTTGACCGGTCTATACCAGCACTCTCCCTGCCAGCACTGCCCTTCAGGTCCCCCTCCCTGATTTGCATCCCCCTGAGTCTGATACCCCCATCCTTACACTTAGTCGGTGGCCCTCACCTCTGGGCTCCCCCTGCACTTTCCTAGCCACTGGGCCAACCCTACCCGTTTTCGTACACTTCTCAGTACTGCACTTGCACAATCCGAATGTCACCAGGTCTAGCAGGACCTTATTGTTGTTTATTCCCCCTATATCCTCCCCTTTTTGCCTTTGCTGTCTAGGCACCTTACAAGTACTCAATAAATAAATAAATATATATATATATATATATATATATATGTTAAGTGCGGGGTCACATGCTATTGCTGGGATCAGGCAGAGTGCTTATTGGGAATATACCTCACACCGGAGAAGTATAAGCACGTGGTTAGATTGATGGACCTGGTATGTGTATTGGCCAAACGATGCATAGTAATGGCCTGGAAGATGAAAGGGGGTCTGCAGTACTCTCTTTGGTACAAAGAGCTTGCTAGGTGGAGTGTGGATGATACCACTGCATGGTTTAGGGCTTTGAGAGCTGGAATGCATGCATCTACAGACATTGTAGAGGCATGGAATGCCCTTCTTCTGGCGTTGGTCCACCCGTCAGTTGACAAGCCCCCGTGAATATATGAATGTTATGTTAGGTTTCAATGAGTATGCACTCAGTTGGACTCATATTCATATGTGGCACCCTTGATGATGCCCTTCCCCCCACTTGCTTTAATTGGTCCCTTGTTTTGGATGGCCCAGAGACTGTGTACACATCAAGGTTACGAACTGTCCCCCCGACCATCTGCTCAAGGACTCTAGGATGCCTTGTTTTTGTTGGACTACCATTTGTTTATCGTTATACTCTGTACTTTGCATGCTATGTCATTAATAGCGTTTCTATTTTTTGTCGCTCATATGACACTATCTGTGGATGTTATGTGACTGCCTATACCAATAAACAGAGTTTAAAATATACCGGGAAGCAAATGTAATTAGAATAAGGAGGATCTAGCCACTATCTGTATCAAAGGTAAATTGGTAGAAGGCATTATTGCTCATGGTCGGTCAGACCAAGCTCCAGCTGATAAGATTGAGAAAGTGAAGACGTACACCCTGAATTGTGATTGGAGACACTCCGCCAATGCGTTACCCTGTTTCCACTTCACAATTCTTGTCCAGTGATGATAGGACCAATGGTGTGGAGAACCCAAAGCTTACGTTGTGCAATGTCCATGTTGAGGAACCATCAACACTGTGGATCACAAGCCTCTTTGGAACACTGAAGACTACATCAAGATCTAAGCTGATTAGTTGATATACTCCCACCCTAACTCAGAAAAGCTCAACATTAATGTAGCAAAGATCCAGCCCTTACCTTTGCCGCACACTGAAATCTGTACCTAGTACATACATGGAATCAATATTCAATGCTAACAAATGTCACTATTCTTCAGTGATTTCATCAGCAAAGCATTTTACCAAAGAATTCCCCCAAATTGTATGCACACTTGAAAAACCAAAGAACATGAAATCAGCAGTACAAAGTTCTATATCTAGGTGTAATAAAATGTAAGGATATCCGTATGAAAAAATCAAATACGAAAATACCTAAGAAGAAATTATCCAATTTTTGGGTTTGAATTTGATAGGGATTTTTTTTAACGTTTTTATAAAGAAATAGGTGGGTCGTGAAGTAAGGATATAAGTTAAGGTAAGGGGATGTGGGGGCAGAGCAGAGGGTCTCCCCCATTATTTATTAGTAAAGGGCCAAAAACCCAAAATGTATTTTCTTTTTTCGACCCAAAAAAAATCGGGCTTTTCTAATTAGGTATTTATTTTCTGGTTATTTCATGGACAACCAAATTCAAGAAGCCTTATCAGATACAACATACACAAGTGGCTACTGGCGCATTCAGTTCCAGTACAGATGACACTTGTATTGATCTCCCCTCCACTGAAAAATCACCTGTCAGCAATTCAACACAATACCTTCAGAACTATGCAAATGGAGCACAGATTATCTTTCAGCTTCATGAAAGTCATGAAAGAAATGTCATATGTTCAACCATTCTTCTCCTCTATTGAAAATTGGATGGATGCTTACTAGCTAGGTCTCAACCAAACTAAAATGGAACTCCTCTTAGTGGCCTGAGAGCCTAATTTAGAAAATATATACCTATTTTCTCTGATATATCATTATCAGGTTTTCCAATTAAAGAGCTGCCGAAGGTTAAATCATTAGGAGCCATTATTCTCCCCTAACAGGGTCCTCCCAAACACGACTAGGAAAGAGGGCATGTATTGCTACTTGCCAACCCTTAGTGCACTCCAAGGGGAGTTCAATCCCAAAATCATTAAAGTTGCATGCACGTGGGTTCTAATGTAGGTCCCACTGCTTGCTGTTCGAAGTTTTGTGTATTGTTATGCAGTCTTATATATAATGATTTCAAAGTGCAGATGTTCAATAGAGTTAAGATGGGTATATAACATCTAGTTAATTATTAGTATAACAACCGGTTGTGTGTCATGCACCTAACTCAGTTCACAGAGTGTAACAATCAATTCCTTCATACAATGATTCACAACATTTGAAAAAATCCAAAGCCCCTTAAAGGGGTTATTTTAATCAACCAAAGTGCACAGTTGTTCAAAACATTTTTGATAAACATAACCAAGGTTTAACCATAGTTGGTTTGTCTCACAGAATTTATTCTAGTACGCTCTCAATTTTAAGACTTTTGTTTCACACATAGACTTGCAAAGTCCCTTTTTCTTGAGTATAATAATAACCGAATGAAATAATATAATAATGTTCTTTGGTTCAAAGTCACCAATCCAAAGTAGTATCAGGGAGTTTCAGTGAATTGCCAACGCGGTTCGGACTTTACAACAGTCCATCTTCAGGGCCAATGATACTATTTGTTTCCCAAAATTCTATATGTTCGTGATTTCAATTCCTAAAGCAAAAGACATAGAAAGTATTCCGCTATTAGTGTTATTAAGCTGGCTCAATTTTGGCAATCTCATCTCCAAACAAATGAACACTTTCAGAGTAATACTTCTAATAATTGCAAGCATACTATTCAAAGTACCTCTTTTTTAGTGCCGCTAGCACCTTTATCTCTGGTCTTTGGACACACCCTGTAGGTGGGATTGATTGTGCATAACTCGCTGTGTGTGTTATTGGTTTCACCTCGAGAAAACTCTCACAACAAGAATTTCTGGGGAAAACACAGAACGGAATGTGGATTCAACAAAATACTATCTTATGCTTCTTCGATAACGACTTCCTTTACTACTTCAGTCTCATTGCACCACTATAGCATGACCTGTAATTGGCATGAACATTGGTCATTGAAACTCCCTGTTTCTAGGGACTAATCAAAATATTATTCATTCTCTACAAACGATTCAGAATGCTGCTACAAGA
This sequence comes from Ambystoma mexicanum, assembly GCF_040938575.1. Lineage (NCBI taxonomy): Eukaryota > Metazoa > Chordata > Amphibia > Caudata > Ambystomatidae > Ambystoma > Ambystoma mexicanum. The sequence goes on along the minus strand of NC_090932.1, from coordinate 1,503,520,647 downwards.
GTAGTTCCAGGGACGTGCATGGAAGAACACATTTTCCTGGATCCGAGGAGTCTACACTAGCTGCCACTTCCGGCTCGGATTCATTTCAAAGAACTTATACTGGTTCATAAAGCTGTTTATGGGTCGGTTCCGCCCTAGCGAAAACCATGCTCCCAACTGCTACGGCCTAACAGACCTTTTCAAGCAGCTCAACAACAGACCATCAAGATTCCACGTTTCAAGCGATCTTTTATCGCCCAGGCTGCCAGACTTTGGAATAAATTACCTGTTGCAGTCCACGGCATGCATCAAAGATCATTTGGTGTTTCACAAAACTAATAACACCATACTCTTTACCTAATTGTCTATCTTCATAATTCTCTTTTCATATCATCCAGAAGCTTGTACTTGCACGTTGGTACCCGCGGGTCGCAAGCGCATTATCAAGAAATTGAAATAGAAACAGACTGTCAAATGGCCACCCAACACCCAGCATTGCACAAAGGTCTACGCTAAGGAAATACCAACATTATGAAACACGCGGAGCTGGAAAACACCCATCCGTAGGGAACATGCAACGCTCTGGAATGGCCAACGGTGTGAAACAGCCCATGCCATGGAGTTCCCTGCGCTGTAGAGTGCTAAATGCTTTGGAGTACCCAATATTGTGGAACGCCCAGCAAAGCAGATGGCTCAAGACTGTGGAATGCCCCATACTGCCATTTTCTGTATGACTTGTCATGCCCAATTCCACAGAATACTGAACGCTGAGAAATGTCCAATGCTGAGGAGGGTCCCCCCACTTGTGGAATTGATGTGGATCCACTTTATATGATGGATCCTTTTTAGAGAGGAGTCATTGCATTGAGAGTCCTACAAGGACATCATTCTGCCATTGGGTGCTGCCATGGGGTGCTGTGAAGATAGTTCCCTCTCTTTCGTACAGTTGACAAATCACAGCTATCCATGGTTTCGGTATGCCGGACCGTGAACCAACCACGGTTTGCAGATCACAATTCCGATGGATATCATCCGTGCAAGGCTTCTGCCAAGAGCGCGCTATCATGACCTGCTATCCCTCTCATTCCGATATTACCAGTAGAGCTTTTGTGTGCCCCCTGTCATTTGAACACTATGATATTCGGTCTGTCCCTTGCCCGTGATTGAATAGCGGCGGTTCACAATTCTCTATAAAACATTTTCTCGGTAGCGTTGAACTTCACATCTGACAGACTACATCCCTATTACATTATGCTGCTCCCCTGGTGGGCCGAAGTAACCTTTCTGGAAAGGTTAGTTCCTCTGTTATGCTTGTACGGTGAGGACTGCCACACCGCTATGACTCCGCTCCACGCCGGCAACTACCCTCAGCCAGCGATAAGGGGAGGCTTGTTTTCTGTTAAAAGGACTTTGGCACAGTAGAACAGGGCGCCGGAAGAAGGAGCGGAATGTGACAACAGGATGAAAGGTTATACAGGGTTTTGGCGCGTGCAGGAAGCACTCGCCTCCCCGGTTAACGTTTTGTCGTACGAATGGTGATGTGTGATGGCTGCACTCAGAAAGCGTTCACTTCCAGTTGGCGCCATTGTTTCCATGTCAATCTAGATACTGCCCTTTTCAACAGGTTCCATGTGTAATGTTTGTATGTATCTATTTGCAAGTAACTCCAAAATTGATTACCTATATAGGAATAACTCCAGAAGAATAAACAAGTTAAACAAAACAAACGATAGCTCTAACAAATGAATAATTAATGCCCACATTTTAGCAGCATAGCGTAATGTTATGTTAAAAAGATTTTATAGTGAGCTCATCATCACCTGTGTGCTTTTTCGGCATCATGTCTTCTCTGGATAACGGCCACAGTTCATCTCTTGTACCCTAGACCTTTTTTTAAAAACAATTCATACACAAATGTTTAATCAAGTTTTATTTTAATGGCTGGGCTTGTTGGCTTCCTGACAGTGTCTCATGGGGAGGCAAAGGGCAGTGGATTTGGGCAAAGAAATGTGCACAAGATCAAACAGTGAGTAATACGTATCAAACAACATGCATGTATGTACCAAGAAACATGCACGCTAACCCCAGGATGTGGAAGCGGAACGTGATACAAATATATGAAAAGGGATGTTGGGGTAAGTACTTAGAAGCTCCTTATGATTGCAAAGAACGTCTGCAAGCTCCTCACTCACGATTGCAGTAAAGGTACTGTCAGCACTCAGCCCACGTACAGGAGAAGCAATGGCAGGGTCTGTGAGCTGACACCCTTGATGGCATTGTATAAGGTAATTTAAAGACACTCCTCACAAGGACGAGAAACCCCACCTGGAATGTCAGCAAAGGTGACGAACTCTGCTGATCAAACAGGGACCCAGAAACGGGTATAACAGCAAAGGGAGGATTACGCAAAACATAAGACTCCTGACACAGGACAAGTAGGAGTAGTGCTTACAGAACAGTGAGGAAAACACAGCCATTCACAAAAGAGCTGGACACAACAGCACACCACACCTTACACTCAATAGGGAAACAAGAGAGATGTGCAAGTAAAAGCCAGGAACAGGCTCCAAGAGAGAGTAAAGGAACAGGAGAAGGGAACATTAAATTACAAGTGCAAAAACCTCCCCTCCCCACAAAGAGAAGGAAAGGAAAAGGGTACAAAATAGGAAATCTTTTAATGAGGGGAATCTAAAAGATCAGGCCTATACTGCAGAACAGGGCAAGGTCAAAAGAATAAAGAACACAGACAAGCTGGGCTGCACAGGAAAAGGATAGCACTGGAAAGTGCTGACTGTAAAACAGAGGAAGGCAGAAAGGGAATCCAGGAAGCAGAAAATACTAATACGTACACTAAATTCTAAATCCAGGGATCCAGGAACAAGGAAAAAGGGACTAGGAGCTAGACACTGAGCATAAGAACCAGGAAAAAGGGACCGGTCAGAAACAGGAACACTACAACAATGACTAGCACTGGACAGAAGCAAACTGAGGCTTTTAAAGCTGGCTAACGATCATATCCCTCAGGTGTGATGCTTGGTAGCACCTGACAGCCACAGGTGTTCCTTATCCTCCACCCAACCGTGTGCTGCAAGGGTGGAGATGAAGCAGTGGTCAGGGAATACTGGGAAATATAGTCTTTTGAATACCGCAACCTATTGGCTGCCAAAAACCCGAATTGGATCCAGAAGGTAACTAAAATGGAAAATATGGGGTTGGAGCACCCAACTCACTGTAGGACTGTGTTGAAAAGTCTGGAAGGAAATTCCAATAGGGAACGAACCCCAAATCAGTCCCCACGGTGGCGGGAATGAGAGCAAAGGGAGCAAACTGTGACACAGTGTCGATTGACAAGCTGGGAAGAGTGCTCCGTTGGTTCAGGTCCATTTAGAGGACTTCTGTTAACCCCAGGATGACTGGATGTAATTTGAACATGGTTTAAGTTGCACAATTAAAGCACTATGCCTTTGTGTTAGAATCCTGCCTTGACAAAGCTCTTTGAGGAGGTGTGAAATGTAACGGCAGTTATATTTTCTCAGAGGATAGCTCAGGGGCAACACACTCATCTTGGAAATAAGCTGACGTGGAGCATCACTGGTTCAATCCCCGGGTCTGCGCTTAGAAACCTCTGGGTATTAAGCGCATTGTAAATAACCCATTACAATTACACCTTGGCATTGCATGAGGAGTGCAACCTCTGTAATGATTTTGTCAGTACAAAAAATTAACATTATACTGTTTCATGCCTGGAGTGCACCCTCGATGATGCCTTGCTGTGGAGCCTTGTACATTAATGGGTGTGCTTGTTGGGTTCACAACCCGAAAAGAGAGCTCAGTTGGTTGAGGTCCTATTGGTAGAGATTTTGTAAACCCCAGAATCGTTGGACTGAATTGCAGTAAAACATGGCTGCTCAATCGCTCATTGTTCAGCGGTCGATGAAATGGGCACACATTCTAATTGGGCGAAGTCGCGTCCTATATTATCATTTGATTGAAAGCTTCCATAGGCCGGGCTCCTAATAAAGTTTTAGTTGCCCAAATGATTGCATGAGCCTTGCTCAGCTGTTGTGTGTCCCAAGTGTGATTCCTCAGGCACTCTCCCGCGCAGCCGAATATTGCCTTTATACGAATAATGACCCCAATAAAGGGCTTTTAATGCGCTTCTGCATATTAAAGTAATGGCAGTTTTAATGTGTGGAAAGTGCCCTGCAGGACATGAGGCATGCAGTGCACGACAAAGCAAATATAAAATCCAGGAAAAAATGGACGTATATCCTTGTTTGGCGCCCACTCTGCTATCGTAACAGTTGTTTACAGCTGCCGCTTGGCTCCCACCCCCATCGCAACAAGAGTGCTTTACCATTTCTAATCACGCCATTGGATTGTTCCAAACTCGGCCTTGTATTTTCAGCACTTTCTATGCGCGGAACAGGCTCTGACTGTTATATTGGGCAACAGGGCAATGACTGAAGGCTTACCCAACAGTCTACTATGGGCCAATTTCCTGGGCCAATATGGGGCCACAGTGTCCTAGAGCATTCTGTGGCTGGTCATGTTGACCATGAATACTGGCCCGATATTCTTTAATCTTCACCAGTTCCCACAGAAGTTCCCAAAAATGTCCATCAATTGATATTGTTTAAACAGTTTGTCATGAAAAGTCGTGACTGTGATTAATGACCACAGAGCACTTTTCTAGGTATTCCGGACTATTCTATGTGTCAGTTTGATCCTGTCCCTGAAAAATTGGGAAAACATATCCTGTCACAGCAGAACTGGGCACGACCTCTTTGTCTGCATGTATCCCCCACTGCCTAACCAATTGATGAAGGAAATGGTGGCTTGTAATTAATTACAAAGCGTGGTGCCTGGAGCCCTGCTTTATAATCCCAAAATTACCTCGATACCAATTTGTATGATTTTCGCAAATTACTTTTGTTTCAACGGTTCTTTTTTCTGCCAGAATATGGAACAGGCCCTCCCAGGATTAAGGGATACCTAATAGAGCAGAAATGTACCATTCTGAAGCTGAAACATGAAATAGAATGCCAGTCTGACCCAACAGGTGATAGAAACATTTGGTAACTTAAACTGTGCAATATAATTATGACCTACAGTCGTATTTAGGCTTTCTGCTGCCTTGAGCCCAAATGAGTGCACCTTTACTCCGCCTCTGCCAGACTCTGCACCTTCACCAGTTTCCACCCCTTCAACAAACTCTGTCCGCATTGTCAAATCTACACTCCTTCATCTCCATTTTGCCCTCCATTTTGGCTTCATAACATTATAAGGACGTTTTAAAGGTTGCTTGGATTAGAAAGTTATTGCTTCCTCTCTATTCATCCAAGCCTGTCATCTTCTATGCTATGTTAGCTGAAAGAGTGTTTTCAGATCTCTGCTGCCCAGGATTTGGAGAAGGCAGTGTGCTCTACAGTTGAGTGCACTAGAGGTCATTGTTACGGCTAATTGTCTACTTTCAGTTAAGGTCTGAAAACAATCTTTTAGTGGAAGTGATAAGAGCATAAGCTGTCTGCCAACTGGACACAAGTGAGAGAAGATTGTAACAAGGAATTTTGCTTTGAAGGCCAATATCCTGTTTCTCTCACAAATGGCCTACTGTCAGTCTATGAGAAGCACCTAGACTGGTCTGTAATATTAATGCAACATACTAAAGTTCTACATCCATTCTTGTCAAATGGTAAAGTTTACATATTAAATCTATGCAAGGGGTACAGGCACATCTTACAACAATGTTGAATAAAAATAACTCAACACCCTTCTCATAGTTACAGCTCTGAGGTTTCCAGGGGGCAAAATGGAAATAAGACCAGTTACCTGCTGCAGCCGATGTACCTCCAATCGCTTGGGCTGGCACACCATTAAAATATCTCAAAATCACAAGTGAAGTTTGTAAACTCTGCCTGGGAATAAACACCCCAGTAGAGTAAAGACACTTGGAGCAGGTTCTTGGAATCTTTGTCTGTGCATTCTCGCGGTGGAATAATGGATAAGGGCGACCCTGAACATTCATGTGTGGGAAGCAACAGCATTCCTCGTAGCTGCCCAATGCAGCCACCTTTTATAACAAATGAGGTGGTACATACGTTTTACATCATTGCTTTTTGTGCAGTTGCTCAAAATACCCAACACTCCAAGAGTAAATTTGAGCAACGGATTGGGCGTTCCAGCACAATATTACCTTTGTGGATGTGGTTTAGGCTTTGGGTCTTGCCAGCTCGCGTTTAAGGTAATTTAGCACGTTAACTCTGTAGAGTTGGTTGGACTGTACAATACATAGGAACATTTTGAGATTTGTGGATATAGATATAGATGTGCTGCACTGTTTCACAGTTTAAATCCTACCTTGTATTTAAAATATAGTTAATGTAAATATTACTTATAAACATCACAGTTATGCATTGTGAGATATGCTTTGCAGTTTGATCTTCTGTGCAGCAGAATGTCATCAAAGGCACATGATAAACCCAGCAGGGATGCCATTTGCCTGCTTAGCACTGAGCAGCTTCTGTAAAGATGACTGAATGGATTCTCTTATGGGACACCTTTACAGCTTCGAAACAGTGTGTACGATTGACACAAGGTTTTTTGTCTTACCCTTCTACGGCTTTGGGTATCCTTTCACTTGATGCAGTCGCGCATTTAGATTTACTCTTCGCCATTTTAACTTCTCTATGATCTTTTTCATGCTTTCACCTTCTGGGCGGCCACAGACCTCTGAAATGTGGGGCCGGGGAGGGAAATTAGTGCTCCCTTCTGAACATCATTTTGGTGCCACCTGTGGGATTTCTGTGCTTGACTTAAGCATAAGCATGCACTTAATATTGTAAAATGATACATCACTTTTTTTTTTTTTGATAAAACATTTTTTATTGTTTTACTTCTCATCAATACAACAACAACATGTGTGGACTAGCATGTCCTTTCAAAATTCGATCATGAACAGGTCAGTTATCAATCACCCATGACATTACCCCGGGTTTTAATGCGGTTAAACCGTATCCCCTTCGCTGCCCTCAGCAGGATCCAGGAGGATCTAAGGTCCATCTTCCTCCCACCTCCGCCATATCTTATCCGCCTTGGCAGGGCAGCCTCTGGCAGTGTATACTCTATGTTCTATGACTGCACAAATGTTCATGTCCGATGCCCATTGCTCCATCGTTGGGGACTCCGGGGCTCCCCATTTTTGCGCTATGTTGCGCTTCATCAGTCCCGCTGCCGTGTTCAAGAGCAGTCTGTCCCATTTGTTAATTGCAGTCTCGCCCGGGACACCCAGAATGAGACATCACTTTTAACCTTTACGTTTCTGAAGGGAAACCCCTAATTTCTGCAACAGTTTAAAAAATGCATGTCTTGTATTTGAATATAAAAGGAATTGCTTGACACTGTTCTGTGTGTATCGATTAGAAAGAACCACAAGGATAATGGGAAGTGGGACCAATAAAACCAATGAGATGTTTGCTGTTTTTTATATTAAAGAGCATTTTGGGAAGATAAACATGACCAAAGAGCTTTATATCTGTCATATATGTCTGATATGTCTGTGAGAGTTGTATGACTGAATCACTAAATAGCTAAAGCACGCTCGATTTGGTGAGGGTTTCCTTTTTTTCCTTCTTTTTTTATATGAACAACACTCACCCTAACAATAAAACTTGTGTATATATCAAGCATATATACAAGTTTGGCCATCAAAGACTTCAGCTGTCAGAGTGGAATGGCTGATGACTTGCAGTGTTGTGAGCCAGCCAGACTCAGCGAAATATACTTGGCTTTCTATTTAAAAAATGACAACCAGTAAATTGACAATAAAATGCTGCTCCTCTGGCAATCTGCCGCCCCTGGCCTGGCCCTTGTTGTAAATACATCTATGCCTACGGTGGAAAGCTACAAGGTTGTTCTATGGCTACTTCCCAATGCAACATGGACATCAAACCCATTGTGGACAGAATGTTCTAAGCAGAACAGGATGCGACAGGAAAAACATTGTGTGAGAGGGCATACCTGCCATTGCAACCCCTCCACTGCTACATTGTTTTCAACATAACGGCCAAACGTCCAATGTTCTAGAATAGGCTAGAATAGCCGTATAGCCCGCATCTAAACGCCCATCAGCGGGAGTTCATGTGTGAGTGAAGTTGGGCGGATAACACGGGCTCAGCACTTTAACATCTTGGAACAGCCTAGAGCTAGCGACTATAAGGCTATTAACACCCTGGCCCACCTAACAGGTACTACGATTTCATTTAGGGAAACACTTTCGTGCCCGAGAACGCAATGTGCTTGGACCACGAGCTTGTTTTCATGATGAAAACAACCCAGAAATAACCACCATAGAACATGAAAGGGATCGCTATGTCTATTGATCTTTTTCTTTTCTTTTTTCCTCGAATTATTTTTTCATGAATTTGTTTTGTCACATTTTATTTGGTTATAGGTCAAAGGATCGACAGTAAAAGGGTCGAGAGGCCAAAGGATCAATTTTCTTTTATTTTGCTAAAAATCACTTTTTTTCCCTAAACGAAGACCCCAAAAGATATATATATATATAATTTTTTTAAAAATGTGATCGTTTGACCTGTCGACCCTTTGGTGTCAATCCTTTGACTAGACACCTTTTATTTTTATAGAAAGCAACGGGAGTCCCCTGCAACCGTGCTCCCCACTGCTCCTACAAATCCCCCTCACCCCATCCCACTAATATTGCCTAACCCCTGCTCACCACCAACTTTTTGGGAGGAAATTTCAGCAGAAAAATGCAAGCCAAAATGATTGCAGCAAACATTACAGGATCAATCGACCCCCTTCCGAAAGAAGCCATTTAAGCAACCCCGCTGCTGTCATAGCCAGGCGACATTTAGAAAAGTCAGCCAACGTGCCGCGACTTCAGGTAACCCAGTATTTGCAGCCGGGATGCACGTCCTATATTCTAATACTAATTAAGATCAATTTGCAAAATGTTTCCATACTTCATGATCTGTTTGTGAGGCCTGCGGCGGATCACCGTGTCCAGTTTGCAGTGTTATGTGCATCTTCACCTTGGGATTCCCCTAAACGTCAAGAAGCACCTTCCTGTGGCTCGATACCAAGCCATGGTCTCCAGCCAAGTCCGGTTTCCAATATCTTAAAGTATGGATCAAACACGATTGGTATGCCAAGTTCAATATTCTTTATATAATCTCAAACTCTGAAATGGTAGTTTGGAAGAATCCTGGTTGCCATTTTTTGTGTTTACATTTTAGTGGTGTTTTTCAAGATGGCATCAAAGATGGTGAAAATGTCTGTTCTTTCTAAACTTATCATCAACAGCAATGATCAGTAAATCAGATTATAGTTTGTTTGGCTCAGGAAACATTATTTTGACTTCAGAATATGCAGTTAAGGTTTACTTGTTTATATTTCTTATCCTGCCAAGCACATACAGCTCTGTAAGTATATTTTTCCCAATCATTTATTGAGGAGCATATATGAACATAAATGTATGGTACTAACTAGGACGCCATAAGAGTATACAAAATTAATACATCAGTATGACAAGGTATGATAATGCCGGATTCATGTCGGATTTTCAGGATACCATCCATGAATATTCATAAGAGAAATTTGCATACAATGATTCTAAATATATGCAGGTTTTCCTCATGAATATTAATGATACGTATCTAAAGGCTCATATGCTGGTAAAAGCCTGATGTTTTAACGTGGGTCCAAACACCTCCACCACTTTCAATAAAAAACAACTAAATATTAAAAGAACTAAACATGCCACCATTGTGATACCTACACCAAAGAAGAACCAAGTGCTCATTCACCAAACAATCGTGTATAGCATCTCTGAAAGGCAATTGTAAAAAAAAAAAACCTAAGTAGGAAGCCAGACTTACTCTCTCAGGTTAGGGTGCAAACGCCTCCCGGGAGCTTATTAACTCATGCATGGGTAACCTTGTCTCTATAGTCCAATTGGATCGGATGGAGATCTTAGGTCAGGTCTGCCTACAACATTGATCGAAATAGACAAAAAAGGGAGCAGACATTACCATCATAGGCTGTCTATTTGTATATTTGTATGATTAATATACTGTGGTCTTGTATGATGACCTAATTACCCGTTCAACCAACCAGCCCTCTGACATAGACATGCTTGCTTTCCTTGGCAGTACCGTCTCGCTCGTATCACTACACGTGAAGAATTATGGGCAAGGTCGGCATAGGGCTGTATGTATGTCTAATGCACAGAAACGACCTAAAAGCAGCGCCTTTACTGCTATGCCTGTGGATGGGTCAGGCGGCACCCATATGGCTACATGCAAGTTATTGTCTTACCCCAAACTGGACGAATCTCCTTGTACAAGTGCACACGAGTGGTGTTTTTAGATATTTGAGAGTGTCGGATGGATTGACTAGCTACGGACACCTACTGAAAGTTACAGGCGTCTGTAGAGTGAAACGAAACTCTTAGAAACATGCCTCTCATCACAGCGGCATCCTGGTAGTAATAAAGGTAAACGTAGGTTGACTAGATAATTACGTGGGGAGCTTATTCTCAGATCAAGCCAGAACCGTGCCTTTGTTACTGTTACCGAGGCTATCAGGAAGCTACTAGACCGCGATAGTTTTGCACTGAATGCTACAGAGGCTACGCGGCAACCCTAACAGGCTGTATACAAGCCTTGCAAGAACAGAGCGCCATCTTGGAGAGTGTTGTCCAGCATATGCACAGTTGTAATAACCATGCTAAAATGTGGACTGAAGTTGCCCAAAACTATATGTCTGTTAGTAGATTTGTTCTACACACAATATAAGACCATGTTATGGAAACATATATTAAAAAACATAGAGAGAAAGCATGGACACAAAATATACATGAAAGTTCATGCCAGAGGACCAAACAACGTCCCACTGGGTGAAAGTGCACTAGTATGGCCAATTAGTGGGATGCCTCCCTAGGCTTATGGTGGTATATCTACATGCACTGCACGCCAGGGCTATATCTCTCGATGGCTTTCATCCATATCACAAGAGATGTGCCTTCAGTCTCATACTCTGCACTGAGTGCTATCAGTCCGTATCACAGGAAGAAACACTAAACCCTTCCTACCAGCACATATATTGTCATTTCTTCATTTAGTCCTTTCTCAAGTGTGTTGAGGCAATGTATCCAACCTACTTCTTTGTTCAGAAGGCCTCTATCCGGGTTAGGTGCGTACTGCACTGTGTCCAGGACCCACCACTTAATGTCCTCCGCTGTGTGTTGGTATTCTATGTAATGGGGTACAGATTGTGATATGAAAGCATCCTTCTGTCTCTTGCCATGATTTTGTCTCATTATATCTTAGGAAATAATATCTCAGACTGAAAATGCAGCGATAGAAACAGAGGAAAAATAACAAATTTTTCATACAAAGTAATTTAGGCAGTACAGCGAAAATAAAAGACATCTTTTTCGAAAGAAACCTCAAAAAAACGTGAATTTTGTTAATGCATTTTTCATTACTGATTGATTTTTGTAATAGTGGGAGAAGCCCCCTGAATTGACAGCGTTATTTTCAGTATTGTCCATTTTTTCATTTGTTTTTCTGTAAGTACTTTCTCCACTTTGCTTAGGCCTTTTTCAGAGAGAAAAGTTTGAATTTGCGGTCTAGGTTTGGCCTTTGTCTGGTGTATTTTTTTGTTTTGTCGGAGTTGCACCGCGGAACCGACTGCCAACGGTTGCACGCAGATGGCCGTGGGCTGTGGAGATCGAATGGGCGAAGTACTACATTCCACGCACCACATGCTGTGGTATCAAGCCCTAAAATGGCACTACTAGAGGACAATAGGTTCAAAGATGGACATGGCAGAAGGTTTCAGAGTCTAAAAGTCAACAAAGTGGTGCCCACAAGACAATCGGTTACGGAAACAGTATGGAAAGGGCAAAGAGGAGGAAAACGAGAAGATAACTGGATGTGAGGGCGGGGGGGCTCCCGGAAAAATAAAAAAACTTCTAGATCGACTTCCAGGTGGCTTGACTCTTTTACAGTTGATGCTTGAACCCACGCAATGAAAAACATATTTGTGTTTTAGTAAATAACACAGACAGGGAAATGCCTCAGAAAACGTTTTACATGAGTATGTTTGGAATACCAAAACTTGCAGCCTTAAATGTCAAACTGCGGCGAGTATTTTGTACAAATATAAATTGTTACTTGTGTATTAATGTATTGGTGCTGCCTTCATTTGTAGTGTGTTGTCTAAGGGCTGCACAGAGCTCATAAATGTGTTTAAAAAATACAAACACTGTTGACAGGCGCTCCAAAAGAAAATGTCTTTATTTATCTCTGTTTTCTCCACAGTTTAATAACACCATTTGCTCAACGTGTTAAACAATCTCAATGGGCCCCAACACGTGTTTCCCCACTTATCATCAGTGGTTCATCAGGAGGGATAATGGTATCGATCTTTTGAATTACTGCAAAATTAAATTGAACCAAAAAAGACTCTTCCTTAGTCTGATTGCTCTTCTAGCATGCCTAATATCAACCAAAACATTTGTTTAAACGTGCTAGATAACATCCAAACAAATGAAATGTTAAATGAAGCATATGTTAGTTGTGCTAGATAACATTTAATGAACCAAAGTATTCCACATTTAGAACTCCGCTTCTGCCTCAATGGTGAAAAATAACGAAAAATTACCTGTTGGTGTTACTTACTATTGTTTAAATGTGGTCCTCACATATTTGTTTTAGTCCATTTCCTTATTAGTACATAAAATTATGAGTTGCCTTCATGTTTCCTGTTTGTTTCTGGTTATTTGTTTGTTTTTTGTTTTGGATTCTTGTGAATTTGTAATCTAATACACAGTTCCTAGGGTGAAAATAATGGACAGTATTAATGTTACAAAATTAAATTCAGATGAAATGCTATTTCTCAAATAGTTTTGAGAATAGCTCTGAAAGCACACTTTGTCTAACTTAGTAGTACCTGGATTTGTCCTTTTCTTCCTATTGTCACTCTCGATTCTGGTGGATGCTGCTTTCGCTTCTGCCACGATTCTGGAACTGCTACCATTGATCCAAAATGGCTGTGTTTTATTTCCGCGTTGCAACGTGACGACACGATACGCGTCATCACGTTGTGACCTCCATTTTGGATCAGGAGAGTGTCTTTTCTTGCCGTTCGTCAGGATTAGATTAATTGAACCACTTGTTGGCAATGTTTATGTGTTTTATTTTAAGATTATTTAAATTAAGATTTGTAGAGGTTTGTTACTTTGAGATTTTAACTTCATTCGTTGGTTTTTCCACTATCCTTAAATCAGCATTTAAGCGGATTTCCTGTTATAGAAAAAGGTATATGCTTTTTGGTGCGCTATACACAAAAATGAGTGATCCTGATTTAATGTGGAGAAAACAGAGATAAATAAGGACATTTTCTTTTGGAGCGCCTGTCAACAGTGTTTTTATTTTTTAAGTACATTCGGAATACTCCTGGAAATGTGGTATCTTTCTCATGAGTAAGTTACTATGAATTCTCTAAAGGGCTTCCCAGGGATACACATAAGGATTTTCGACATGTATAACTTGTGCATATTTAACCCCTTAAGTGCTTAACTTACTCAAAGATCAGCAAAAGTGTCCATTCCCAGGAGGGTGTTGAGGGAATTATGAGTGTGTCAAGGGAGTGTCTAAATGGAGAAGAGGTACATGGCAAAAAACAGAAACTTTATGTATTGACAAAATGTCAAAGTGATTTAGAAAGGTTTCTGAACATGCACAACACATTCTTGGATCTGGCACTTATGTCCGCCGGGTCAGCACTCCCGGATTACCCCATTGGGGATCGTGGTGGGGACAGAGGGATTTAAAACGTTATCTGGTGAAGGAGCCTCCAGACTTCAAGGACATGCTTCAGTAGATCTCAAACACATCACACAACCATGGACTGATTAATTTGAGTACCATGCAACAAGAATGTACTAGAAAATACCTTCATGGAAAATGCCTGGTTTTGCATGGTCAGCACTCCGTTTCATCAATTCCCCAGAGGTACGCATGCATCCCCGCTACCACAATAAGATGCGGCACCCAAGACCCAGGTACCTTGCCAACGGTTCATTTCTGCTCTTCCCCAGCTGCACTCCACCTGTCTTCTCACCTCTTCCCCCACCACAGGCCATGCTCTGGTTATCCGTGACAGGGACACAGTGCGCCACATGCGGACACGCCTGGATCTCCAAGTCCCCCATGGTGATGCCGGGGACAGTAGAAAAACATATCATCATAGCAGAGCACTTACACACCTAAGTTACTCCTCAACGCTCAAGGAGTACGTGTTGGTTGTGAAAGTTAATCAAAAGGCAGGAGGCAGCAGCTTCCCCACGTTTGCCACCAAACTCCGGAACTCACTGCCCCCCACACTCATAGCTCAAGACTCATTCTGGTCACTTAGGAAACAACTAAAAACACACCTCTTCACCCAAAGTTTAAGAAGCCAGCCCCCCTCTCCCATAGGACCAGAAATCGTTCACATTTTAGTGTACATGCTAAAAACATAGAAGTAAAGACCAGTATCTTAGAGAAGAACAGACGAAAAGTAAACATATGTTAAATACCCCCAGAAATCAGCCCTCCAAAGGCCTTCTGGAAGCAGCCATCTTCCCCACTGCCTTTGATGGCTCCTATCATCATCATTAAATACTTTTATTCCGGCATCTCCCATACAAAGTACAGACAAAACAACAATCCACATCAAAAACACTACTATGAGACCTTCAATAAATTACATTTCATATTCATAATAAACAGAAATTAATACATCAATATATTTTTTTTAATCCATTGTGCCGAAGGCCACCAAGGGGCACGCTGATGGTGCCAGCCTGAGCGCTCACTCCTGACTTGCCAGGCCTTAAAGTGGACTGAGCCCCCACTTTGAACCTCCCCACCAGACCGCCGACTACTTGAGAAAACGGTGTCCGAATACCTGGAGCACCACCAAGAAAAGTTGGGACGGATCGTCCAGGGGGATCCTACGTTATCACAGTTTGCAGGTTTGCCCGGGAGTAGAGCCCACCCCTCCTCGATGGCCTGAGTAGTATGAGATGGGCTACAGCTGAGGCCCCGGGCTGACACAGCAACCGCTCAAAGATTGGCAGGAGCATGGCCCAAACTCCCCCACACCATCAGTGTCTGCGAGGAGGTCGGCCCGAGAAGTGTGGAGGAGGATAAGCACAGGGGTCCTGAGAAGACAGGTCCACTGAGGAGAGCATGGCCTGACAGAGGAACCAGACCGAACTGGGAACACAGCGGGCGCAGGGTAGACAGTGGGTCAATGCGCCCGCTCCAGTGAGTGTGAGGAGACAGGACTGGAGCGGGAAGAAGTGGAAGACTGGTCTGGCGACTCGCGGCAGCCAGCACCCTGCAGGCAAGAGCAGAGGGAAAGCGCTACCAGGGACGTGAGGTGAGAACCAGAGCAAATTGAGGGACTGCCTGAACGTGGACTGCCAGGGAACAGAGCAGCCCCTTAACCCACTCGCCGGAGAGAGACCAGTAACCCGGGGAGGCACATAGAGCCCCTCCTGGAAGATAGCCTTTGGTCTGAAGGTAGGGGAAGAGCTGGACAGAACTGGGGTGTGGGTCCCCTGGCTGTTCCCTGGGGCGTCTGCCCGCCCCTGGTGAGACGCCTGCTTGACACTTGGGTGGAGTTGCCAGAAGTGAGGAGGCTCACCACAGAGGGGGTTCTTCCTGACCTGCTGGAGCTTGTGCTGCCCCCTCTGAACACAGAGGGGAGGGTACAGGTGAGCGGGAGAGCGGACTGTGGTGGGGCTCAGACATGGAATGAGGACCCAAGGCCGGAGGCTGAGTAGAGGGGTTTGGAGACCAGGCCTTGAGGGTTGAAGTTTCGGGCCTTTGCGACACACTGCAAGGAACAACCAGACCTGGACTCGAGAGGGGAGGCGGAGAGCCCTGTTGTCTGGGGCTCTGGTGAAAATGACGCTCTGATACTCAGGCTATACACCATCTGAGGGGGCTACCTGGTCATACGGCCAGTGGAGTAACTTTGCTGAAAATGTTGGGGGGGACATGACAGCTGAAGAAAAGGTGCCCCAGCCAAATGAATGGGGACAAAATGGTGTTCCATGAAAGTTGGGGGGGACAAACACCCCTGTCCCCCCCTAAAATGACGCCCATGCATACGGCCCACTGTATTTATTTATTTATTTATTTTACATTTGTATAGAGCGCAAAGCAACCCTCCGGCATAGTGCCGCTGTTACTTGTGGGGAGCTTAGTTACAGGGATAGCAAACAAAATCATCATATATGGCATTGGGCATTAGTAAATTAACACATAACATAGTTGCAGTACATGGAAATCAAAGCAAGAGGTACATTTATGGTTGGGGTGTGCCATGAGGTTATCATGAATTGAGTGGGAGGAGTGCCGGGATCATGTGTGAATAATGAGCTCATCATGGCTTTTTGGAATGCTAGGAGTGATTCTTCTGCACGAAGTGTTTGTGGAAGTGCGTTCCAGAGAAGGGGCGCTAGGTAGGGGAAGCTGGCGCCCTCTGCTCTTGTTCTTTTTACCAGGGGCACTTAGCATATTAGAATATGGTGTTCTAGTTGGCCTGGTTGAGGTAGCTGGTTGAATCCTTTGTGATAGGTAGGCAGGTGCTGAGTGGTGTATGAATTTATGAGTGATAGCGAGCGCTTTGAACATCACCCATTCTTTTATTGGGAGCTAGTGCGCTTGCTTTCTGGCAGTGGATGTGTACTCTCTTTTGGCGATGCTTTGGGCTGCGCAAAGGGCACTATTCTGATGACTTGCAATTTTTCCAAATTCTTGGTGGATGTTCCTAGGAAGAGTATATTGCAATAGTCCAGCCTTGAGCCAGTGATGGCCCTGGCTATGTTAGTGCATATTTCTTTGGACAGGAACGGCCTTACTGCGTTTAGCAGTTTGGAATGGTATGCTGCTGCAGAGGCTATAGCATTCACTTGTCTGGTCATGGATAGGTTGGAGTCAAGATAGACCCCCAGGGTTTTCACTGCGTCAGCTACTGGGATCTTAATGGAGTCAATAGTGAAGTGGCTGAACTGTGTGTCAAGGTTTTTGAGTGTGTCAGGGGCAGTGCTTAAAGTGGGCCGGGGCTCCACCGATAGACCCCAGAACTGTTAGAGGAGGTAAGGGCCCCAGTCCAAAAAGTGGGACTGAGCCAGGGCCCTGCCGGGCCCCGTCCTACAGCAACATTGGCGGGAATCGCGGGATGCGGCCGCGACGGGAGATGTGCCTGCAATGAAGTCAGGCAGCTGACAGAAGTGCCATACATATTTCTTTGTTTAGAAAAGATGGCTTGCATAGTACACAAACCATAGTAAGGTACGCACACAAATATATAACATTTATATATATTTGTGTGTATACCCTATGATTTGCGTACTTTTTAGGCCACGCCACTCCCACAAGCCACGCCCCCAAATGAGGGCCCCACCCTCGATTTCTTACCCCACTTAAAGCCCTGGTCAGGGGATCCTACTAGGAGGAGTTCTGTTTTGTCTGAGTTGCGGCACAGTCCGTTAGCTGCCATCCAGGGTTGGATGGTGTTGTAGATATTATTAAGGGTTGTGGCATCGGTGTCATAGTTACCTGTGAGAGTGATGAGGATCTGGGTAACGTCCACGTAGTTGGTGTAGGAGATACCCAGAGCGTCAAGGATGAGGAAGAGGGGGCAGGTAAAGATGTTGTAGAGAGTTGGAGAGAGGCAGGAACCTTGAGGCACTCCGCATAGCATGATGGAGGCAGAGGCGGCGGATATAGGCCTAAGAGGTTATGCTTGGCAGTTTTTGGGGGTGTTAGACCCAGAAGGGGACTCCACCGATAGACCCCAGAACTGTGATAGGAGGTAAGGGCCCCAACCTGGGACTGGGGCATGTGCCCGCCTCGCTGGACACTAGAGGGAAGTTACCACGTTGGTTTGTTGGAAGTGCTGGGGATACCAGGGGAGACCTCCGGCCACTGTTGAGAGTGAGGTGTTCGCGGGGGGTGTGATTCCTCCGCCCCGAATAGAGGACCCCAGGTCCGCTATGGACTGGAAAGGGAAACTGGGGCGATTCAAATATCTACAGAACCAGGGATTTGAGAATACTATCCAGGAAACCTACAATGCAGGGTGGGGGGGTGAAGACCCCGTGTCCATGAGAGGGACATTGCCTTGGTACTGAAGGAGATTCGAGGTATGAGGGCAGAAAATGGAGGCAGAGTGGACAAAATTAACGTCCGGATTGATGCAATGGACGAGAGGTTACAAGTAGTGGAAAACAATCAGTCCTCCCTTGAAACATTAGAGACACAGATAGATATATGGATGGCAGAGCTGGAGAGGAGGGAGGGGGAAATCACCCTCAAAATAGATGATTTTGAGAACCGAGAAAGGAGGAACAACTTGAGATTTTCTGGGGTGGTGGAGAAGGAAGGTGAAACGGAGAGAGACCTCTGCAGGTTCGTCCATGAATTGGCAAAGGTACTGTTTGGAGACGACACCATCAATGAGCCCAAAATCGATAGGGTGCACAGAGCAGGTGGTGCGGGCAGAGGCCTGAGATCTGTGTTGGCTCGCTTCCATAACTACACCGATAACCAGAAAATACTGGAAAGGGCGAGGGGGATATGCACGGTGATGCTGGACAACGTCAAATTTGGGATCTTTCAAGACCTGTGCTCACTCATGCTGGCTAAGAGATGTTTATGTGCACCCCTCACGTAATGGTTGAACGAGAAGGGGATATTGATGGGGCTTCCCCTTTTCCATCTCCTTCCTGGTGGACGGATACGATTAAAAGCTGATCACAGAGGACGATATACACAGGGTTTCTAGGGAGCTGATGGGGGAAGCTGAGTCCGCATCAGAAGGAGGGTCAAAGGACCCAGAGGACAGGAGGTGGCACATCCAAGGGCTGAAGAGATGCAAGGTGCCGGGCTCGAGGAAATACAGGAAACTTAACACTCCAACAGCAGGGGACACCTGAACTACGGTTTTTGCATTTTTCCGAGGGCAGGGAGCAGGGGACCCACTTGTTTTAGTGGTTGTTCTTTTGCGATACTCATGAGTGCAAGGGGAAGATTACATCAGGCTCTTTGGAGGAGGGCGGCAAGGAATTGGAGGTCGACTAATGGGCACAGGACGGCCCCTGCATTGGAGCCTGCAGTTGGGCTTGGTTGTAGAAGTTGGGTCTGAAGCAAGGTGTTTAAACCGGAGAGGACCGGCAGGGAATGTTGGTGGGGTGGGGGGGAGTGTTGGACTATTAACGTTTTCACATATGAGGGAGAAAACGGGGGCTCATGGTTTTGGTGGTGTCTAAGTTGTTGGCCCAGAGTTCGGGTCCTACTGGTGGTCCGGGGTTCATCCAGTGATGGTAAATGGGGGAAACCGGGCACCGTGAAGGGGAGGGGTGATGAAGGAGAGGGGAGAAGGGTATTCTTGGGGCAGGTGGGAAGACTCAAAGGGGGAAAGCTATTATGCGTTGTCACGATTCACACTGAAATTACCTTGAGGTGGTCTGTCCACAAGGATGGGTTGAAGGTGGGGAGATGGTGGACATGAATAATGGGAGAGGAGTGATCGCTTGGGGATCTGCACATTAAATGTCAAGGGGCTCAATTCAACGACCAAGAGGTCCCTAGTGGCCAGAGAATTCCGGAGATCTGGGATTAATGTTCTCTTTGTCCAGGAGACACGGTTCTCCAGAGTGGAGGAAAGGAGAATTCCCTGCGGTCTTGTGGGACAGGAATACTGGAGCTCGGGGTCTCAAGAAAGGGGGGTGTCGGTATCCTGTTACATAAGCAACTAAAAATGGAATTAGCGAAAGTATAGAGGTGCCCAGAGGGAAGGGCGGTTCTGTTGTCGGGGTTCATACAAGGAGTCAGTTTCACTTTGATGGCATTGTACGCTTCTAACCAGGGTCAGCTGCGATTTCTCGAACCCATGGTAGCGAGACGTCTGAAGAAGGGGGCGGGACACATGGTAGTGGGGGGGATCTTAACATGTGGGCTGATGCACAGTGGGATAGGAGAACTATGAGAACGACAACAGCAGGGGCCCCATATGTGGGGGGGTTGGATTGCAGGGTTGTCTGGCCTCATATTGTCACGCCTTGAAACACTTGTGTATAGGCACGTTAAAAAATGCCATATCATATCATATCATATCATATAGTTTGTCGGATGCTTGACGCTTCCTCCACCCCCAGCAAAGGGGGATACATGTTCTACTCCGCACCCCATGGGGCATAAACTCAGATAGATTATTTGTGTATGTCGAGGGAGATTCTTGAGGTGGTATTGGGCTCTGAAATCCACCCTGGTCGGATCATGATATGGTGTCTCTAGATTTGTATTGGTTTGAGCTGGGGCCCGGAAAATCGATATGGAGGTGTAATGAGTCCCTATGGAAGGACACAGTCTTTAGGAAGGAGTTTGAAGAAGCAATCAAGGAGTATTTCCTCCTGAACGATACGGGAGATGTGGAATCGGGAACGGTTTGGGATGTGGGCAAGGCGAAAAGGAGCGGTCTCCTAATCAGGGAGGGGGTTCGCAAAAAAACGGAGCAGACCTTGTTGATGTATGGGCTACTAATGGAGATACGAACACTGGAGGAAAGAATATGCGCAACGGTAGAAGGGGCAGGGGAGTGGATATAGGAAGTGCGAGAAAAGAGGGAGGATCTCTGCCTATTAGAGGAAGGCAAGGTAGTTCAGAAGCTGCTGTTTTTAAAGCAGATGTATTAGGAAAAAGGAGACAAAGCGGATGCCCTCCTGGCAATGCACTTGCGTGGTCAAAGGGCAGAAAGATGGATATTGGTTTGCAGGGGCCAGAGGGCACCCTAGTGACTTCACCTGTGAAAATAGTTGAGGACCTTGCTGACTTTTATGAGGAGCTATACAAGGGGAGGAACCATCCCTCTGGGGATGGGATGGCACCTTATTTGGAGGACGTGTCCCACCCGGCTCTGACTCAGGAAGAGGCACGCTCAATGGATGACCCCATCACGGGTGATGAGATTTTGCAGGCCATATGTAAATTGCACTTGGGTAAAGCACCAGGGGAAGACGGATGTACTGCAGGTTTTTACAAGATGTTTGCGGGTACCTTTGTCCCAACCTTGGTCAAATTGTTCAATAGTATATTGGAAAACAGACGGACCCAAGGTCTTTTGTAAGGGGCACTCATCTCAGTGATACCAAAAGAGGGTAGGGATCCTTGGCTCTGTATCTCATATGGCTGATTTCACTGCTTATGCGTTGATGCAAAACTGTTTACACGGTTGTTGGCGACAAGGCTAGACGCCCATATGCCATGATTTGAGCACGCAGGCAAAGTGGGTTTCGTTAGGGGTTGACAAGGGGCAGACACAATGCATAAAACCTTGCACTTGATTGTAGCGGCAGGAGGGGGGGCACCACGCTCTTATCAGTCGTTGTAGAAAAAGCATTTCACAGAGTGGACTTGGGGTTCCTTAGGGAGGTCCTGGCTAAGTTTGAGAAAAGGGAAAGATTCCTGCGGGGAACCATGGCATTGACTCTCCCGTCCTAGGTGGCTTCACCTCTGCATCCTACCCTTCAGAAATCCAGGACTGCTGTTCCCTTCCGAGTCATGCCGTGGGGCTGGTAAATCATGGGTTTTTTCCTGTGTTTGGATCGCCCATAGACGTGAGTGGTGTCCACATGGGAGCTGTTGTGCCTGTGCACTCCCAAATAAACTCGCGTAACACTCCTAAAAAGGCTTCTCCTAACCCATAACGTCATGGTAATGACAAATCCACACTCCAAAGACTCATCTCAGTGGACTTCCATGGGATCACCCTAGCAGCAAACCTTCCCAACCAGCCAAAGACATGTTCCACCTCCATTAACTTTAATGGGATCGCCTTCCAAGCTCACCCGAGGAAGCTGTTGAAGGATGAGTCCAGGGAGAGGAGACGGTTGAGTGACTGAAAGTTCCAGTCTGTCGCCAGCACCCACGTCTCGACCCCCACCCTGTAGCAAAGACTAGTGAGGAACCCTGTCGTTGTAGAAGAGGGATTGAAGCTGACAACTGCAGAGCTCTCAGGTTTTTCCATGCCTTCAGTAAGTAGGTCACTCTCTGTTTTTTTCTTTGCATTATGGGACTTGTAGTCCTGATTTGAAAATGGCCAAAGCAAAACAGGTCTAGCTATTTACAGAAAAAAACAGGAATTGATAACCTTGAGAGCTATGCAACTCTCCCTGCACCTCAGGACTTATTTTAAAGGGGCCAGCCTCAATCAACACCCTGCCGTTGGGTGAAAGGTTGAGTCGAGAGAATTATTGCATGACCTGCTCACCGATCTGTAATCACCAGAGAGGATAATCCTGGGTATGTTCTATTACTCTCACCTGGATCTTTCTGCTCACGCGTTTTAGAGCCATGAAAACGCTTTTGTTGGAAGACGGATGCGACCACCAACACCACCTAATATTGTGGATCAGGGCGTTAAGTGGGCTGGGACGAGTCCCCAAAGGCTGTCCTCTAGCCTGGAGGATAGCTCAGGGGCAACGCGCTTAAAAACTTCTGGGTATTAAGCACGTTATAAATGACCATTGTGGGCCTCATCATGAGTTAGGCGGAATACCCAGCGGTATTACCGCTGGGGCTATTAGCGTTAGTGCCAAACCCCCTGCGCTATTAGCGCTGGATCACGGGTTTGGTGGAACGGTAAGTCCCCATTCCCCATTGGGCCATTCAGGAATTCCCTGTTCCCCATTGAGCCCAATGGGGAATTTTCACCGCTACTACTGCCGGCGGTATTAGCGTGGCGGTAATAGCGCCAAAAATCGCAGCGGATTTGCCCCCAGCTCAGAGCTGGGGGTAAATCCTGCCAAACCCGTGATTTGGCGGACCCTTAAATGCGGCAGTAATAACGTGACCGCCGCTTTTAAGGATTACCGCCAAACTTGTGATGAGGCTATGTGTGTTTGGTAGGTACGACAAAATTAGCACACTGTGAAATAAGTACATGCAGGGAAGTTGTCTGCCTCTAATGCAGGACAGCCGGCACCTGACTCTGGTGTTTCTGCTTTCTGCAAATGTGTATATATGACTCGCGGTTTGCCGTCGCTTTAGTTTTAGGGTGTCATTATAAATGATAAAAGCAGAAAGGCCGATGTGCCTTATGTGTTCAGAAGGGTTGCAATCTTGAATCACCGTCACAGATATGTGATGCACAAGAACGTGGGTTCCTTCTGATGTCTCCAAAATGCGTTTTGATTGTATGCAAAGCAGCAAGCCGTTTACGGGGAGGGGCTAATTGTTTGCTTCCCCTTTCTCAAGGCTGCTCTGCTGGGTGATTTCAGGGCTGCCTGGAGGTTTCAGGGATAAGACCTTGCAGCCTGTATTTGCCCAGCAAAAACATTCACGGGTGAACTGATCCCCGAAATGAGGAATTAAGAAGAGCTATTGAGCAGACTGGGCTGAGTCATTTATGTTCAGAGTGAAAGTGATTTACTCACTGACTTGCTCATAGCCGGAGTTATTTACAGGAAGCAGTTTATTTAGAATCTGAACCGGAGGGAGAGTTGAGACCGTGCCGAGTGGCGCAAAGGGCACTTTTGCCGGGGCTCGTGATTCAAGCCCCCTGCCTCTCCGCCCCCTTTTATTTAATGCCCGGCTAACATCTTTTCTCCAACTGGTCTGTATAATGTTGCTGGTATTAATCCTGCTGTTTGTAGAGAACACATAATGGAGGCAGAAACGGAGCGTCTGCGTCTGCAAGAGCAAGTGAGGCTTATGAATTGCAGAGTTTGGAGCACTTGTGAAAAGGTTTCTAAGATACAAGGTGTGAAATTCACCTCGGATTTAATATTTTGGTCATTTGAACTGTTGAATGGTGAAAGCTGATTGAATAAACGATCCCCCGCCCCCAACGTTCGTCATCCTCAGCTGACTTCATTGCCAATGTTGACCCAAGGACGATCTACAGCCTTTTCAGCCTTGTCCTAAACTGTTCACCTCCTGTGACTCCTAGGGGATCACCCTCCAGCTCTTGCATCGGTCGTGTGCCCCCCAAAATGTTTCACCTGCTTTGACTCCAGTGGGATGGCCCTTCTAGATCAGCTGCATAAACCACACAAACACGCTTCACCTCTGTGAACTTTGAAGGGATCCCCGTTCCATCTCACCTTCATCTTCATCGCCATTTGCATCACCCCTTCAAGTTTGGTCCATTCCGCTAAGTACAGCTGTCACCATCTGACTAACCTAGTTTATCATACTGTGCCAAAGCATTTATTTATTCATTTATTGGCATTTTTAAAGCACTCACAAAGCCCGCGGGCACCGAGGCGCTGTTACAGGAATTGTTTTTTTTGGGGCGTATTTATAACGCGCGTAAATACCCAGAGGTTTCTAAGCGCGGACCCGGGGATCGAACCTGTGTTGCTTCGTGTCGTCTTGCTTCCAAGGCGAACACGTTGCCGCTGAGCTATCCTCCCTGGAAAGCATGTGCCATTGACTTCAATGGCACCATCCTGGATTCAGTACAGCGAAGCTTCACGGCCAGACCAGGAATGACTTACCTCTATTGAACCAAGTGCGCGCGCTCTCCATGTCTATCTACATCTCCCTCCCAACCCAACCCTGGTGAACTTCAATGAAGTTCATTGAGAACCGACAGTCATTAAACCAGCCCCCCCACGCTGAAATCAACCTTCCGTCACATTCCCACATTAACTCCCCTACACCAGCTAACTTCAGTGTATGCTCTACTCACTAACATACATGCTCCCACACCGTTTCACTGTATGCGTTACTCTGCACAGCATCGTTAACGTACTCCTGTTACAACTGTACAATTATACGGCGTCTATGATGTAACTGCATTTACCCAACCACTACGAAAATTCTACTGTACCTGGCAAAAATCTGCGCCCAGATGCCTCGGGGTTAGGCGCGCTATACAAATGCCTAAATAAATAAATAACATTACCCTACAGCTACCCTGTTGGAATGGCAACACGTGATTTTACTTCCATTGTCTTCAATGGAATCACCGCCTGCCACCTTGGCTCCCCCGACTCCTACATTGACTTCAAAGGCGCCATCCTACAAGCTAGCCTTGTTACCCTCCCAAAGAAGTGCTTCCCCATTGATGTGAATGGAGCGCCTTCCAGTGACTTTGTTGCGCTTTCCCTAATAGACATCTGAAGTAAGGCAAGTGAGCGGGAGGGGGGGGGGGGGGTGGCACCAGACATGTCTATTCTCGTAGTAATGCTCGCTGGGGCTTTGCCAGCTCCTGTTAGTTTGGCAGTAACAGTGCACTGGGACTACTCCAAGTGCATGCCTAGTGCTCTCTAAATAATCCATGTTCTGAACCACAATTGAGCACAGGCCTCTACATGTTCCCGCAGTTTAGGAATGCGTGGGGGAGTGGCATGTCTCCACCCCGCTCGATGCCCACCATGGCAGACTTTATGTGCCGCGTGAGGCTCTGTTGTCAGTGCAATGGTCTCCAGGTGCCCTGGCGGGTCTAAACGAGGTGGGGCTGAGATAGGTTAATGGAAAGAGGGGGGCAATGCAAGGCAGCTTTGCTGCTCTGCTGATGCGTGGAGTTCGGAGTTACCTGGGCACCGCGTGCAGGTCTATTTCTAGGTGGTCTGTGCCCAGAGGGGAGCCTCGTGTGCCCGTGGTGCTAGGGTGCATTGGTATCTAAACTGGTTGTAGCGGTGTAGAGTTCTGTTGTTTGATGCCTGTAGGGAGGGATTTGAAGTTGCTGTGTGCAGGTGGCATAGTTTATTTGCTTTATCTATGTCCCCCGCAATCCTCTCTTCTGTGCTGAGGTCGTTAAAGGTCATTTTCTTGAGAGTCCCACTTTTGTTTACACACACACCCATCTCTCTACTGGGCACAGGCCAACCTTTCAAGCAGGGTGTGGAGTCAGCCTCCAGATTTGGGGGCAAGAAGCAGGGGCAGGAGGCCAGTTTTAGGAAGCAGGTCGCTTGGGTAGCCCTGGGTCATCACCTAATACCCTGTGCCCCTCCAAGTGACTTTGCTTTCAGCACTCTGGCCTCAGCAACCCTCAGCATCCCTTAGCAACCCTTAGCCCCCCTCAGCACTCCTCAGCACCCCTCAGCAACCCTCAGCAAGCCTCAGCAACCCTCAGCAACCCTCAGCAGGCTTCAGCACCCATGCGCTTTCTCTCTGCTCCAACTGACCTGAGAAGAATGGAGGGCAAACATGTGAAGAATGGGGGGCAGTGTTGATAGGTTGCTGGGAATCAGACAGGGTGCCTTCTCGGGTTAATGGGAGGTGACCATAGGTCTCAGCAAAGCCACAAAACCTGTATCAGTGTCTCGCCAGGAACTGACGGATCACTGCATTAGGTGCATTAACCCATTGGGCAATCTTATTACGTTTCAAACCTGGAACCTGCAAGGTAAAAACACACACACACACGTGAGAAGCAAACATTGGCAATGCCAACAGTTTGGGCTTTTGTGTAGGCATGGGGAAGGCGCTTGCCAGGCACTTCTATAGTGGTATGAACTGGCTATTGATGGTAGCAGCTACAAAATGGTGCAAGTACATGGCCATATAATAGCAGTGCCTGGCAAATGCATTATAGTTATACTCAAGCCAAATATGTAGGTTTTGCCAATGCTTGTTTTAACAGGACTTCTGTGAAGGACACTCCTAGTGCTTATAAATCGAGTGGCCAAAGGCAGACCTGGTTACCACATTTTTATTA
Source organism: Ambystoma mexicanum (assembly GCF_040938575.1). Taxonomy (NCBI): domain Eukaryota; kingdom Metazoa; phylum Chordata; class Amphibia; order Caudata; family Ambystomatidae; genus Ambystoma; species Ambystoma mexicanum. The sequence goes on along the minus strand of NC_090932.1, from coordinate 1,503,493,914 downwards.
CACCCGTAGAATGTTTACAGCTCCAATGAAGCCATTAACACACATAAGAATGCTTCAAATAAACACTAGCAGGCACTTCAAGCACACCTGTTGATGGTAAGGCTTGATAAAGCGAGCTCAAAGAGATCCATGGAGAATGCTTTTTGGGTAGACAGTGGCAGGAAGTGGGTGGGAGTAGCCATAGGGATTAGAATGGCCAGTCAATGGGTGGGTAAATAACCGAAAAACACCTAAAAGTTTTGTCTCATCGTCATATGCGTTTTCACTCTAATGCAATAGTTGTGGCTTATATGTGGCGCTTTAGAACCAACTAATAGCCAAAACTAAAAATGGTCTTCCTCTGAGACTAGGCAGCTGGATGTATTCTTTTTCCCATTCGTTCCTCTATTATACTTTACTTTGGTCCTTTGCATTCATCATCCTAACCCAGTTGTAAGGATATTTAGTTTCACTAACAGAGGATGAGCCCTGTAAAAGCTGAGCGGTGCAGTTTGGAATTTTGGCTTCCTTATGGCGAGGTGTATTCATATGGGTAGGGCAGGCTTCTGTCCTCTGCCGCTGGCCATTTATAGCTGCGGTCAGTTAATGATTGTTAAAACACTCTGCTCTTGCTGAAGAGAGATTTGACAGGCTCCTGTTGTAGCATCCTTTTTGGTTTTGGTGACTGGTGGCGAAAGCCAGCAATATCGGCAAAACATTGGGACTGTAAACAATTGAAATGAAGTGTCTATGCTGGAGTCACGCTCTCTTGTGCAGGGCGTAGTCAGAACCCCCGCCGACTCATGTGCATGGTGTCTAAGGTAGATCACCCCCCTCTTGAGCAGCGTCTAAGTTAGAGCAGTGCTGGCAGTCCCCCTTATGTAAGACGTATGCTGGAATACCTCCCCCGCCCCCCTCACCCCTGAAACGGCTCAGCCTTCAGCGCCACGATGCCTCGGGCTGTTGTGTGCTTTATAAATGTTATCCTCTATTTCCAGTTATCTACTTAAATCATCAGAAACTTTTCCTAAAAATTGGTCCACAAGTATTTTGAAGATCATGGTGAACGCCGATATATCACTTGATCTTCTCGTGTTCCATCCGGCACAAGCAAAGAAGAAAGTGTATATGATGGACTGGATTGACACTAGAGCCCAATGTTTAACTTACAAAGACTTTGACTCCGCAATATTTGGCCCTAAACGATACAGAGAAACTGCACCCTATCTATGTTTGGCTCCATCTGCTGCTATTAGATCTGCTACCTTACGATTGCGACTTAACATCTGGCCCACTCGTCAGGTTAAAACAAGAAGGAAGCAAATTTCCCCAGATCTCAACTGGTGCAGATTTTGTAAAAATGCCGCTATTGTCGAAACTCTGCAACATATAATATTGGACTGCTCGGCCCTCATGAGCACGAGAAGTGTTCATTTTGTGAATCATTTTGCGTATTTTGCACAAATTGACCCAAGTAATAGATGGGCCGCCTTGGCAGCAACCGAATGTATGAGCATAAGAATTGCCACTGTTAATTTTTTAAAGGCTTTGAACATGGAATGAATTTGGTGCTTCACTATCCGTTTTACAATGATGAATTTGTCTGTAGATATTTTATCATATCATGAAATATTTTACTAATATTTTACCAATTTTTCTCAATTCATGAATTTAACTGGCTGACTATTTTCTATTGCAAATTTGATGTATTTTTCATTGTTATTGACTATGTTTATGAACTTTTTTTTATGTAAAAAATTGAAAAAGTTGATATAAATTCAACTATATTCAATAATAAATAAATAAATAATAATAAATGTTAAATAATAAATAAATAAATAAAATAGAGCCGCCTCCTTGCTCGTGCAGGGCCAAGATTGCCCCCTTTCACTCTCCAGCAAGCAGGACCTCCGTTAGAACGCTCCACCACCACGTTCCTATCGTGTATCGGGCGGAGAGTAATGCCCCCGCCCGCCCTGCCCTTTGCTCAGTGCTTGTTTTCTAATTTAAGCACAGTGTTTCAGGTAATGCAGCAATGTTGTGCTGGGGCACCGTTTGCGTATATAAAGAGGGTACAGTGTTATTATGCACAGTGTGGCATCATAAAGAAAACCGCCCTTAAACAAAATCACTTAGTTGTATGGAGCCAGTAATCCCCTTTCTGCGCTGGGTAGAGCCCTTTGTGCTCACTTCAGAGTAGTGTTCCGCAGGGACAGTGGCACGGACCACCTCCCGGGAGTCTGCATTCTTCAGCAGTCTCTGGAGCTTGCCAGAAACATGCTGCACTCTCACTTGTCTGGGACCGCGAGTGAGAATCGGGGGCGGGGCATTTGCAGAGAAGTGTATTTTTTTCCCGCTGCACATGCCCTTTTTCTATAGACCTGATGGTGGAACTCGCTCTGTCCACCTCTAGCTTGAAGGATCGGTTTGCAAAGTATGTTTGCTGCTGATGCTTGCCTGGGCAGGGAGTGGACAGCAGGCCCGGGCCCTGAAAGGGCCCAGACCCTCACTGGGCCGCACATATTGCGTCCAGTGCTTCCTCCACGGAAGGGGTCGCGGCTGCACAGCTGCCACACCGAGTTCATGGCTCGTTGCCAGTTTTCATTGTATCCGCCATTTTATTGCTGGTTGCTTCTGCCAGGTGTTTGCAGCCATGACCCCTGTTTTCCGGGTCGCTGGTTGCTTCTGCCAGGTGTTTGCAGCCATGACCCCTGTTTTCCGGGTCGCTGGTTGCTTCTGCCAGGTGTTTGCAGCCATGACCCCTGTTTTCCGGGTCGCTGGTTGCTTCTGCCAGGTGTTTGCAGCCATGACCCCTGTTTTCCGGGTCGCTGGTTGCTTCTGCCAGGTGTTTGCAGCCATGACCACTGTTTTCTGGGTCGCTGGTTGCTACTGCCAGGTGTTTGCAGCCATGACCCCTGGTTTCCGGGTCGCAGGCTGCATATGTATTAACTTTCAGCCGGTTTTCTTCCATGGGAGCTCACTTGGTGCCCTCTAACCGCTGGCGGCCTGTTTACTATTACTTTTTAGAATGTGCGCGGTTCCCATTTGGTACGGTGACAGGCCATAGACATAGAAGTAGGACTACAGTAAACACTGGACAGTTGAGGATTTATATTTTGGATGTGTGTTGGCTGTTTAATTCTCATTTTAACATGGTTTGGATGTCCCGAGCATCCTTTTTAATCTAGTATTTAAGTACTGTAGATTTTGAACACACAACTCCTTATGAGCGAGATTCCAGTCACAAGCTAACATTTATCAAATGACTGCATTCTGGGAATTGTATTCTTGGTGAACTGCTTGCTGCAAAGTGGTCTTCACGCATGAGGGGAGATACCTCAGTGGGTTGAGCGCATGCTGCAGTGATGTGTGCCTGATTGTCAGGTCTCAAGTTCAGATCCTGGCAAGGACAACTGAGCCTTTCAATTTTCCAAGCTCGATAAAGGACCACTGGCTACGGCTGGGATGATAATTGTATGACAATATGTGCTCTATAGAGTACTTGAGAAGTTTGCAAACAATATTTGCTCTGATCAGCAACTTTGTAAAAGCAACTTTCCATTTCCCAGCTACAGTTATTTCATATTGTGCTATTGCTCTAGTCTCCTTCTTTTTCATTCTGTTGCACACCCGCGCCCCTTATCACATCCTCCTTTAAAACTTTGCACCCTCCTCCTTGCACACTGGCACCTATAAATGCAAAATGCAAACAACTTCAGTAAATGCCAAAACGATTGGATTGGCATTTCCAATGCGTGTTCCATCTGCTACTGGCTGTCATTCCAGAGTGCTGCTTTCGCCTGCCACTTAATCAATTTAAGGGCCATCAAATTCTAGATCCTAATGCATCACTGCTCATTTTGTGTGCCAGCTAACCCTTCAGATACAAACGTGATTGACATGCCTTTTATGTATCACACACAGCTTTTAGCTGGGCCTGTTTGGGCATGTGTGCCAAAAGCCAAGTATAAAGTTAATATTTGAAAAGTTTATGTTATGTTATGTTATGCTATTACCTCACACTGCTGCCATGTGCATGATCTCCAGGCCCCCTGGCAGATTTGAAAAAGAAGGGGTGGGTATGATTAGTGGGGGCGGGGTAAGATGCACGATTGTTGTTCTGTTTCGATGCATGCAGACTGGAAGCACCCTGAGCTCTGCATGCTGGTGAGTGTCTGGGCCTTTCATGTCAAGAGCAGTGAGGCATGTGTGCCCAGAAGCGAGACCTCCTGTGCCCATTGTGCTAGGCTGTAGTAACCAGGGCTGCGATACATGGGTTGGTTGTAGAGGCGAAGTGTTCTGGTTTTTGCCACCTGGCTGGAGGGGTATTACAAAGCCGTTTGTGGGTGGCTAGCTGGTCTGCGTGTCGTGTGTTTGAGCACAGATCCTGACTGTTTAGTGGGCAGGGTTAGCAAAATGGCGCCGAGAGAAATCATTTCACTGCAACAATCAATCTGGCTGTCCATGATTTAATCCAGCTGCAGAATGCCTGCATCTAGCAACACAACGAGCCAATCAATCTGCAAAACAAAACAATCTGGCTGCAGCAATCAGTCCAGCTGGGCATAAATACACTGGCTACAAAAATAAACCAATCTAGCCATGCCATGGATGCATCCACCTGCAAAAGAGATCCATCCAGCTACACCAATACATGCATTCAGCTATGTTAGGACTTCATCTAGCTATACGCCCAGATCAGTCTAGTGTTAAAGATGCATCCAGCTGTGCCAATCAATCTGCAAAACAATCTGGCTGCAGCAATCAGTCCAGCTGTGCATAAATACACTGGCTACAAAAATAAACCAATCTAGCCATGTCATGGATGTATCTATCTGCAAAAGAGATCCATCCAGCTACACCAATACATGCATTCAGCTATGTTAGGGCTTCATCTAGCTATACGCCCAGATCAGTCTAGTGTTAAAGATGCATCCAGCTGTGCCAATCAATCCAGATGTGTGTAAACTGGTAGCTGCAGAATGAATTAGTCTAGCTACACAATGGAATCATCTGCAAGAGAAATCAATCCAGCTACGCAAAGAACCTCGTGTTGCCATACAATGATTTGTTCTAGCTATGCAGAGAGATCAAACGAGCTACAAACAGTTAATCTATGACACCATAGAACAAATGCATAATGAGGCGAAAAACTCACCCAAGTCACCAATTAATACCACAGGCCACACCATAATCAGGAGCACCTGGGAGCAAATGTACAGCAGGCAACACATGAGTCTAGGTCAACACATTTAGAAGATGGACGAGTTTCTCGTGATGTCTCATCCTCTGCTGTTATTCGGGATCTATGTGCCTGTGGTACCGTGAGGGTGTCAGGGTTGAAAGGAGGCGTGGCTTTGTCTCACTTGTTGCCTGACAAGTAAAGTAGCACCCGTCTTATTCGATGAGCTTCTTGCCTTTCTACCATTGTCATTATGCCTCTTCGTCGCTTCCTTTGCCCTGTTGCCTTTCTTCGTCAATGCCGTATCATCCTTGTGCATGCTTGGCCGTGTCGTGGGGTTCATATGGACCTCAGCTGGACACACTCTTGCGGTGCCATGTGGGGTCTTGCGATAGTCTCGTAATAGTTGATGTAGAGTTTGGTTTGCCCACTGAGTTGTTCAGTGAGATAGCACACTGGTATGTTTTTTTTTATATCCCCCATGTATCGTTCAATCATGCCATTGGCCATGGCCATAGTCGTGTGATGCGCCTGTGTAGCAAACCCATGTAAACAGGTGGAAATCCTGACCTGTAATGGGTGGGACCTTTTCTGATTTGGCTGCAGGAGGTTCTCCATGTCCGATGCTGGGATGACATGGAAGGCAACAGTAGATGTGATCACGAAGGATTGGATCCCCCCAGTACATTGTTTTTCCATTTCCAGCACTGGTGGGTCCCGAATGTTGTCACTCATTGCTGTCGGCCTTCAATCCTTGGTAGTGCATTGCACCTAATCTCGGTTGCTATAGGAGACTTTGCCTCCAGCCTACTAGGTAGGGCTTTTTCCATAGCCAGGTCCAACCTTTGGAATGGTCGCCCTCCTGTCATGAGGAAAATTCCCAACCACCTTGCTTTTAGAAGAGCGCTTAAAACCACCCTTTTCTAGCTCTCTACTTTGGGGCTTTTTCCTAGCTGATCAGTTCTCTCTCTTCAGCGCCATGATGCCTTCGGGCGACCGTGCACTATACAAATGAAGATAACATAACATAACTAAGGCTTAACAACACACGTTTCAGCTCAAGAGACTGTTTAAATAAAATATAAGTCACTTTTAATGTTTAAAAAACAAAAATGAAATTAAATGAAACAGTAAGAACAAAAGAATTCTGTGAGGCAGAGGAAACAACCTTATATTAAATAAATATCAATGGCATTTTTAAAACTACAAAATATTTGTAACGCACGACCTATGTTGTAAGACGAACTGGCAAAGGAAAAAGCTGGCATTATTGGGGGTGTCCCCGGGAAGTTCACAGTTATATCTGGGAGGAAGTACAGCCAGTCCCTTGCCTTGGGAATACAGAGATGCCCTGCAACATGTGTTCGATCTCCCGTGGAGCGCGCGCTTAGAAGCGGAAGGATCCCTGCATGAAGCGCTATATAAATCACCAATACTGATACTGGTAACCAACTAACCTTGGAGTTGGAACAGCACCAGGGTGGCCTGTGAAAACCCCTGTGGAGAAAGGCAAACAATCGAAAATGAAACACAGAGAAGAAGCAGCACTTTACTATTTATTTTCAATGTAAGTTCATGCAAATATTGCATTTCTAATATTTTGATACCAACTTATTGATTTCATCAAAATGTTTGACAAAGGTTAATCAACATTTCATATTCATTATAATGACCATAAAGCCATTGTGGCAATCCATGCACACTGTTGTCCGGGAAGCGGCTGCCAAAAGCCAGGCCTGGGTCTAGCTTTGGTGTGCAGGTGGAACGTGGCGAGGTTAGAGGCACATCTGAGCTGATGGTACTCATGAAAGCCACAGAGGGTAGAAGTGCATCTCTTCAGATGGTGAGGTGGACTCAAGGCAGCCTTGCCACAGAGGGTAGAAGTGCATCTCTGCTGATGGCGTGGTGGACTCAAGGTAGCCAGGGCACAGAGGTTAGAAGTGCATCTCTGCTGATGGAATGGTGGACTCAGGGTAGCCTGGCCATAGAGGGTAGAAGTGCATCTCTTGAGAAGACGGGGTGGACTCAAGGTAGCCTTGTCACAGAGGGTAGAAGTGCGTCCCTTCTGATGGCATGGTGGACTCAAGGTAGCCTGGCCACAGAGGGTAGCAGTGCGTCCCTTCTGATGGCATGGTGGACTCAAGGTAGCCTGGCCACAGAGGGTAGAAGTGCCTCCCTTCTGATGGCGTGGTGGACTCAAGGTAGCCTGGCCAAAGAGGGTAGCAGTGCGTCTCTTCTGATGGCGTGGTGGACTCAAGGTAGCCTGGCTAAAGAGGGTAGAAGTGCATCTCTGCTGATGGCGTGGTGGACACAAGGTAGCCAGGGCACAGAGGTTAGAAGTGCATCTCTGCTGATGGAATGGTGGACTCAGGGTAGCCTGGCCATAGAGGGTAGAAGTGCATCTCTTGAGAAGACGGGGTGGACTCAAGGTAGCCTTGTCACAGAGGGTAGAAGTGCGTCCCTTCTGATGGCATGGTGGACGCAAGGTAGCCTGGCCACAGAGGGTAGCAGTGCGTCCCTTCTGATGGCATGGTGGACTCAAGGTAGCCTGGCCACAGAGGGTAGAAGTGCCTCCCTTCTGATGGCGTGGTGGACTCAAGGTAGCCTGGCCAAAGAGGGTAGCAGTGCGTCTCTTCTGATGGCGTGGTGCACTCAAGGTAGCCTGCCCACAGAGGGTAGAAGTGCATCCCTCTGATGGCGTGGTGGACTCAAGGTAGCCTGGCTAAAGAGGGTAGAAGTGCATCCCTTCTGATGGTGTGGTGGACTCAAGGTAGCCTGGCCACAGAGGGTAGAAGTGCATCCCATCTGATGGCACAGTGTACTCAAGATTTCCTTGCTACAGAGGGTAGAAGGGCATCTCTGCTTATAGCGTGGTGGACTCAAGGTAGCCTTGCAACAGAGGGTAGGAGTGCATCGCTCATGATGGCATGGTGGACTCAAGGTAGCCTGGCCACAGAGGGTAGAAGTACCTCCCTTCTGATGGCGTGGTGGACTCAAGGTAGCCTGGCCAAAGAGGGTAGCAGTGCGTCTCTTCTGATGGCGTGGTGCACTCAAGGTAGCCTGCCCACAGAGGGTAGAAGTGCGTCCCTTCTGATGGTGTGGTGGACTCAAGGTAGCCTGGCCACAGAGGGTAGCAGTGCGTCCCTTCTGATGGCATGGTGGACTCAAGGTAGCCTGGCCACAGAGGGTAGAAGTACCTCCCTTCTGATGGCGTGGTGGACTCAAGGTAGCCTGGCCAAAGAGGGTAGCAGTGCGTCTCTTCTGATGGCGTGGTAGACTCAAGGTAGCCTGGCTAAAGAGGGTAGAAGTGCATCCCTTCTGATGGTGTGGTGGACTCAAGGTAGCCTGGCCACAGAGGGTAGAAGTGCATCCCATCTGATGGCACAGTGTACTCAAGATTTCCTTGCCACAGAGGGTAGAAGGGCATCTCTGCTTATAGCGTGGTGGACTCAAGGTAGCCTTGCAACAGAGGGTAGGAGTGCATCGCTGCTGATGGTGTGGTGGACTCAAGGTAGCCTGGCCACAGAGGGCAGAAGCGCGTCCCTTCTGATGGCGTGGTGGACTCAAGGTAGCCTGGCCACAGAGGGTAGACGTGCATTGCTGCTGATGGTGTGGTGGACTCAAGGTAGCCTGGCCACAGAGGGTAGACGTGCATCCCATCTGATGGCACAGTGTACTCAAGATTTCCTTGCCACAGAGGGTAGAAGGGCATCTCTGCTTATGGCGTGGTGGACTCAAGGTAGCCTTGCAACAGAGGGTAGGAGTGCATCGCTGCTGATGGTGTGGTGGACTCAAGGTAGCCTGGCCACAGAGGGCAGAAGCGCGTCCCTTCTGATGGCGTGGTGGACTCAAGGTAGCCTGACCGCAGAGGGTAGAAGCGCAACCCATGGATCAGCCCAGACAATACAGATAGAAATACATTTTTAAAAAGTAAGTGGGTTTGTTGTACGGGAGCGTGACCGCTGCAGTCCGACATGCCGGCAGGATTCACCAGCATTTAAGGGGATCCGGCAGTTCAGCATCACATCCGGAACATTTCTCACAGCAAACAGATATCCGGTTTGCTCCAACAAACACCACCAAGATACAAGCCAATGACATCTGGGTGTAAGGTTGGGTGTGGTCACCACCGCCATATCCTACAGACAAGACAATCTTACCAGACGTATCAAACCATAGGTCCTGATGAAGATGACAAACGTCAGAACGTCATTGAAACCGGTCGGCCACCTGGATGGACGATATCCCTGAAGAGACATGGGATACGGGACCCAACCAACATTGTTGTAATGGAGAACAGACTTTCTCTCTTTTTTCCTTACCTAGTTTAATTATAATTGGTTTACCGTAAAATCTCTGATTGATTGCCAAAAAAAAACAAGCGATAACAACTGTTTGTAACAGGGTGCCTAGGAGGCCACTTAGAACATATACTTTTGGTAAACTAACGTATATGTATTTGTCACACTCTGATGGACACCTTCTGGTCCATGCAGAATTTGTATTACTTTTTAAAAATGTATTTCTATCTGTATTGTCTGGGCGGATCCAAAAATTACCACTCGATATACACACCATGGACACACTTCCTGGAAGGTGAATAAAAGAAATGGAGGGCCCATGCGCCCTAAGGAAATACTTCCTCCTCGAAATGTCAATGGAATGAAAGTAGTTTTGGTTCAGCTTCCTTTTGTCAATTCAGCTCAGTCATCGAGAGAGGTTCGAATAGTGCACCTTGTAGATATAGGGACAGCTATCTCCTCTCTTTTCCTTTCCTATTAGATAGGCGGCTCATCACCTCGTACCAAGGGACAGGCACCCTTTATAGGGAAATGGTGTTCATCTGCCTAGGGACTCTGGTAGCTTACACATTTATTGAAAAAAGAAGTAAGATTACAAGAAATGTTCCTCCTTTTGTGTGTTATCACGGATACCTTAGTTAACACTAAAGGCCAGACTTTACTCCCTGATTGTTTTTGTGCTCTTATCCTTAACCGCTTTATGCCTTCGTAAGCAGCTACAGATCTTTGTTGACTTCAGCAAGAGGGATGAGCTCTCCCTGAACATCAGCAAAACTAAGGCTATGATCTTCAATGATAATGTCAGGAAGAAACAAAAGGCCATTAGACTCACCCCGGAGGATGGAGTGATTGAGCAGGTTGTAGCATATGACTACCCGGGGATAAGAGTCATGGCGTCCTGTGGGTGGACACTTCAGGTTGAAAAGGCCAGGACTACGCTGGCCAGGTATTGCGGGGCACTTGTGAGGTACACCAATGAGCATGGTAACGGGTCGATACGAGTCTGGCTGGAGGCATACAAAGCCCAGGCATGCCAGGCCGCACTATATGGGGCTGAACTTTGGGGGGAAATGGATATTGCGCCCCTGGTAGTGACATAGAATACATTTCTGAAAAACATTCTTGGGCTGCCTGTCAGCGCACCGAATATTACAGTGTTGCTTGAGACAGGGATGCAAGGGTTTGAGTCAATCTATCAATTTTGACTTGTTTTGCATTGGGCCGGCATATGGTCAAATAATAACCTTTGCAAATACTAAGAGACTCTCTTGGATGTCCTGTCATAGCAAGGGAGTAATTCCCTAAAATGGGTGGCCCATGTAAAAAAGACTTTGGCTGAGCTGGGCCTTGGGGAATGTTCATCAAACCCTCCCGTCATGACACCTGCATCTAAGGACGTGATAAAGAGCGCTGCGGGGCTTAAGGTGGAGAGTGATATCCTCACAAAATCCATATCCTCTGAGTCACTGGCCCGTTACTTTGCTATTAAGGAACGGGCTGGCGGCTGGCTGGATTATGTCACCCCAAGGCGGGACAAGACCGTATATCTCAAGTTCCGTCTTGGGGTCCTGCCCACAGCTGCACTCTTGCACAAATGGAATAATGCCCTTCCCCCAGCATGCACCCTCTGTGGCGATCCCGTTGAAGACCTCCGACATTATTTACTACTCTGTCTTGGGACTATGCCATTGAGGAAACATTTCCTGAAGCCGCTATTTTTGAACCGCAGTTCTAGGACCACAGGGGAATCCATGGGCATATGCATGGACTCCGCAGATGTTTTGGCTGTTAATGCGACAAGTAATTATCTGAGCCGGGCATGGGGAGAGTCCATTTGAACAAGTTGAAAGAGTCAGCACAGCTAGCCCTGCCAGTGGTTGTTTGATTCACTCTCGGGATGCTGCGTAAAACCCCCGCTCTTTTAACTTTATTGTAATTATGATGCATAGATGAACCTTCTTAGAGCTGTATTCTTTTGTTTGTGATGTATATATGTAGTGCTGCTTTTATAACTTTTATTGTCGAAATAAAGCCTATGAATGAATGAATGACATCTCTACTGATGCCGCAGTGTGCTCAATAATGCCCACCGCAAAGGGCAGATGAGCATCTGTGCTTATAGCACTCAAGATTGCCTTGCCACAGTGGGTAGATACACATCTCTGCTGATATTTCAGTGCAATGAAGATAGCCCTGCCACAGTGGGTAGAAGAGCAGCTGTGTTGATGGCACTCAAGATAGCCCGGCCACAGAGAGTAGAAGCAATCCCTCCTGATGGCACAGGGCTCTCAGGATTGCCTTGCCACAGTGGGTAGATACACATCTCTGCTGATATTTCAGTGCAATGAAGATAGCCCTGCCACAGTGGGTAGAAGAGCAGCTGTGGTGATGGCACTCAAGATAGCCCGGCCACAGAGAGTAGAAGCAATCCCTCCTGATGGCACAGGGCTCTCAGGATTGCCTTGCCACAGTGGGTAGATACACATCTCTGCTGATATTTCAGTGCAATGAAGATAGCCCTGCCACAGTGGGTAAAAGAGCAGCTGTGTTGATGGCACTCAAGATAGCCCGGCCACAGAGAGTAGAAGCAAACCCTCCTGATGGCACAGGGCTCTCAGGATTGCCTTGCCACAGTGGGTAGATACACATCTCTGCTGATATTTCAGTGCAATGAAGATAGCCCTGCCACACTGGGTAGAAGAGCAGCTGTGGTGATGGCACTCAAGATAGCCCGGCCACAGAGAGTAGAAGCAATCCCTCCTGATGGCACAGGGCTCTCAGGATTGCCTTGCCACAGTGGGTAGATACACATCTCTGCTGATATTTCAGTGCAATGAAGATAGCCCTGCCACAGTGGGTAGAAGAGCAGCTGTGTTGATGGCACTCAAGATAGCCCGGCCACAGAGAGTAGAAGCAATCCCTCCTGATGGCACAGGGCTCTCAGGATTGCCTTGCCACAGTGGGTAGATACACATCTCTGCTGATATTTCAGTGCAATGAAGATAGCCCTGCCACAGTGGGTTGAAGAGCAGCTGTGGTGATGGCACTCAAGATAGCCCGGCCACAGAGAGTAGAAGCAATCCCTCCTGATGGTACAGGGCTCTCAAGATTGCCTTGCCACAGTGGGTAGAAGATCATCTGTGGTGATGGCCCTCAGGATCGCCCTGCCACAGAGGGTAGAAGAGCAGCTGCACTGATGGCACTCAATATAGCCCTGCCACATAGTGTAAAATGGCACCTCTGCTGATGGCACTGTGCGCTCAAGATTGCCTTGCCACAGAGGGTAGTTACCCATCTCTACTGATGCCACAGTGTGCTCAAGATAGCCCGGCCACAGAGAGTAGAAGCAATCCCTCCTGATGGCACAGGGCTCTCAGGAGTGCCTTGCCACAGTGGGTAGATACACATCTCTGCTGATATTTCAGTGCAATGAAGATAGCCCTGCCACAGTGGGTAGAAGAGCAGCTGTGGTGATGGCACTCAAGATAGCCCGGCCACAGAGAGTAGAAGCAATCCCTCCTGATGGCACAGGGCTCTCAGGATTGCCTTGCCACAGTGGGTAGATACACATCTCTGCTGATATTTCAGTGCAATGAAGATAGCCCTGCCACAGTGGGTAGAAGAGCAGCTGTGGTGATGGCACTCAAGATAGCCCAGCCACAGAGAGTAGAAGCAATCCCTCCTGATGGCACTGGGCTCTCAGGATTGCCTTGCCACAGTGGGTAGATACACATCTCTGCTGATATTTCAGTGCAATGAAGATAGCCCTGCCACAGTGGGTAGAAGAGCAGCTGTGTTGATGGCACTCAAGATAGCCCGGCCACAGAGAGTAGAAGCAATCCCTCCTGATGGCACAGGGCTCTCAGGATTGCCTTGCCACAGTGGGTAGATACACATCTCTGCTGATATTGCAGTGCAATGAAGATAGCCCTGCCACAGTGGGTAGAAGAGCAGCTGTGTTGATGGCACTCAAGATAGCCCGGCCACAGAGAGTAGAAGCAATCCCTCCTGATGGCACAGGGCTCTCAGGATTGCCTTGCCACAGTGGGTAGATACACATCTCTGCTGATATTCCAGTGCAATGAATATAGCCCTGCCACAGTGGGTAGAATAGCAGCTGTGGTGATGGCACTCAAGATAGCCCGGCCACAGAGAGTAGAAGCAATCCCTCCTGATGGCACAGGGCTCTCAGGATTGCCTTGCCACAGTGGGTAGATACAGATCTCTGCTGATATTTCAGTGCAATGAAGATAGCCCTGCCACAGTGGGTAGAAGAGCAGCTGTGTTGATGGCACTCAAGATAGCCCAGCCACAGAGAGTAGAAGCAATCCCTCCTGATGGCACAGGGCTCTCAGGATTGCCTTGCCACAGTGGGTAGATACACATCTCTGCTGATATTTCAGTGCAATGAAGATAGCCCTGCCACAGTGGGTAGAAGAGCAGCTGTGGTGATGGCACTCAAGATAGCCCAGCCACAGAGAGTAGAAGCAATCCCTCCTGATGGCACTGGGCTCTCAGGATTGCCTTGCCACAGTGGGTAGATACACATCTCTGCTGATATTTCAGTGCAATGAAGATAGCCCTGCCGCAGTGGGTAGAAGAGCAGCTGTGTTGATGGCACTCAAGATAGCCCGGCCACAGAGAGTAGAAGCAATCCCTCCTGATGGCACAGAGCTCTCAGGATTGCCTTGCCACAGTGGGTAGATACACATCTCTGCTGATATTTCAGTGCAATAAAGATAGCCCTGCCGCAGTGGGTAGAAGAGCAGCTGTGTTGATGGCACTCAAGATAGCCCGGCCACAGAGAGTAGAAGCAATCCCTCCTGATGGCACAGGGCTCTCAGGATTGCCTTGCCACAGTGGGTAGATACACATCTCTGCTGATATTTCAGTGCAATGAAGATAGCCCTGCCACAGTGGGTAGAAGAGCAGCTGTGGTGATGGCACTCAAGATAGCCCGGCCACAGAGAGTAGAAGCAATCCCTCCTGATGGCACAGGGCTCTCAGGATTGCCTTGCCACAGTGGGTAGATACACATCTCTGCTGATATTTCAGTGCAATGAAGATAGCCCTGCCACAGTGGGTAGAAGAGCAGCTGTGCAGCTGTGGTGATGGCACTCAAGATAGCCCGGCCACAGAGAGTAGAAGCAATCCCTCCTGATGGCACAGGGCTCTCAAGATTGCCTTGCCACAGTGGGTAGAAGATCATCTGTGGTGATGGCCCTCAGGATCGCCCTGCCACAGAGGGTAGAAGAGCAGCTGCACTGATGGCACTCAATATAGCCCTGCCACATAGTGTAAAATTGCACCTCTGCTGATGGCACTGTGCGCTCAAGATTGCCTTGCCACAGAGGGTAGTTACCCATCTCTACTGATGCCACAGTGTGCTCAAGATAGCCCGGCCACAGAGAGTAGAAGCTCATCTCTCCTGATAGCACAGAGTCTGATATGCAAATGGTTATTTCCCATCTGTGAAAGGCACAGTGAGCAAAAAGCGTTGGCTGCGGACTCTCAAAGTGGGGAAAAAACACAGAACAGGTTATCATGCCGTGTTCTTTCTTGAGAGGGGCGCCTGATACATTTTTTGAAAAATCGTTCCATGACCACTTTTACCGCCACCTCCACTACTGTTCGGGAGGGCTCCCTTGTCACCGCTCCCGCCCATTACACAAGGACAATCCCATGAGCCCTGTCTTTTAAAAAAAAAACCATGGTGTGAAATCTCTTGCTGAGGACATATTTCTGCGATGAAGTGACCCGCTCTTAATTACACGACTGCTTTGCATTTGCTACTAAAAACACAAGGCAAAATACGTTCTCCCTGGGCTCCCCAGCAGACCGAGTGCTAATGTCTACCCGAGGTTCTCTGCAAGGTCAAACAAGGACACAGACAATCTGCCCTGAAATTCCTTTCTGATAGATTTCCCTTGTGGATTCGCGCCCAGCTCAAACATCCTTGCACTTTTGTACAGAGCAAAAACCTTTCTGCGGCTCAGTTTCATTTGAGCTTTTTAAGAAGAGTGCAGCCAACCCTAGCACTCCAGGCCTCATTACGAGCTTGGAGTTATTTCAGCGATAAATCGACCAAATCGAATTACCGTTACTGCCACCTGGTCCCAAGGATTTACAGCAGAACAAGTGGTGGTCGGGCCCATTTTTGGGAGTCCATTGTATTCCATTTGGGGATTTTTGGCAGATTTACAAAAATTATAATTTGGCATTGCAGGAAAAGTGGCAGTATCGGATTTAGCAGAACTTTTTTCCTGCACGCCAAACTTGTAATGAGGCCCTTTGACCTTTGGTCTCGCTGAACCTGAATTGCTGAGTGTGACAGCGTTAAACATGGGACTTCAAGTTCGCTCCTGGCGAGGTAGAACTGTGCCATGTTATCAGGCTATATATACAGAATACAATTTAATGTATTCAACCTAAATGGGACTTATTTGCATAATCATAGGTTAGCCTGGGTACCTGGTGTCGTTGGTACCCCTGGGGACCGGAGTTGAAAAACACTAGTATAGAACCATGGCCGCGATCTTGGGTACGTGGGGCAGAGGAGGGGTGATAGAAATACTGTATAACATTGTTTTTGAACATCACTGTGTTGAGTTCTCTCGTTTGATGTCTTTTCAGGTCAGTTATGTCACATAGATGTCCTTCGAAGCTGTGGCATCTTAGATTTTCTGTAAAGTGGTCCATGTTTTCTTGACAGGATCCCGTCGCTGGTGGGGCTCTGTTGACACACCGATAAGGGGCAGTGCCACGGAGGAGTGCCATACAGTAGGCATGTCACTGTGACAGACATGCAGTGGAGTCTGTCTTACACGGAGTAGGAGCACAGGAAATGTTTCCCGGAACAAGACAAAGTGGTGCTCTGGCAAGAAAGGTCTTGACAGAGCTCTGCCCTGCCCCCAAGCCCAGGCCGTGCCCCTGCCTCCAGACGTGCAACTCACGCTTCAACAAGCAGGTGGCTTTCAGAAGATTCTACTGTGCTGACGAGTCTTCTGAAAGCAGTCTGTTCGTTAAAGCGCAGGTTGCTTGTGCGTGTGATAACTCGGCTTCAGAAGAGGATCCTCCCGGCAAGATCTGTCCTGAAGTCGAGTTATCACATGCACGAACAGTCACTTTCAGTAGACTCGGCAAGGGAAAATGAATAGAGAAACAGCCAAAGTACACATACTTGTTGCAGTTGTCCAAACTGGAATATATGTTCTGCACTGTACAGACATTTTTTAGTGCGATAACTGCAGAGCCCAACTTCCATTTATTTGCCCAAAAGGGTTTCTTACTGAATCACTTTAAGACGTGTTTCAAATTTAACATTGTGGACATTCTTATGTTCCCAGAATGCTCTTTGCTTATATGCAAGTCGTCCGGTTTGCGTTCTATGAAGAGATACTGTAATGCGTGATATAGCCTGGGGCCAAGCCCTTGGCCCCGCCTTCCCTCCTCTCCACAGCAAGGATGAGAGGGTTCCCCCAGTAAATGTTTTCCATTCTCTCGGGAGGATAGCTCAGGGGCAATGTGCTCGCCTTGCCAGCAAGATGACACGGAGCAACACGGGTTCGATCCCCGGGTCTGCACTTAGAAACCTCTGGGTATTAAGTGCGTTATAAATAACCTATCATATCATATGATTTCTAGCACTGCGGACTAGGAAGTAAATTCAGAATGGGCACTACTATGGGTTACTTGTGCGTTTCTATTATTTACAAATAGCGGAATTATCCGTATGTTGTTTATTGGTGGTATAATTAGGATTTCAGGTGCACTAGGGCGAATGTCACGGGGCCACTCGGCACTGGTAAGAGAACTGGAGAGAGAGAGGCATGTATTGCTACCTGCCAACCCTTAATGCACTCCTAAGGGAATATAATTCCAAAAAGTATCAATGTTGCAGGCACGTGAGCTCTAGTAGACCACTCACTGCTTGCGATTCTGAATTTAACTGAGAGTATCGGTCTCTTTTCTCTGGGATTCAGAGTTGGTAGGGTAAAAGAGGTAGGTAGGTATGTGATCCCTGCTAACAAATAGAGTTGCCAAACAGTTATGTCTTCCTTTTTCAATTCGCTTCACATAGTTTTATAGTGTGTCTATTGATTCATTGATGTAAGACAATACAACTTTAGGAAAAGTAAAAAGACCCGTCAAGGGTTATTTTTAATCAAACCAAAGCATTCTTTTCTTTCTTTCAGAACCTGTCAAAATCTATAATTTGTACAGTTTACGAAACCTTATTCATAGATATACTCTAAACCATAAGATTCGTTATGTTTGCATACATAAATTCACAAAGTCCCCTTTTGGGTAACAACAGAAAGTGATTGTGGGGTAACGACAAACAATGGGGTCAAATAATTTTCCTGGTTAAAGTCACCAAAACAAAATAGTATCAGGATTTATCAATGTGTTGCCAACGCGTTTCGGACTTTTCTGACAGTCCATCTTCAGGGCTAAATGATACTACTTCTTCCAATATTACATATGTTCATGGATTCAATTCCTAAAGGAAAAACATATAGATAGTATTACGCTATTGGTATTTTAGCACTTGTTCAAGATAATACAACTTAACAACAAAGGGTTGTGGTTTGTAAAAATGCATTTCTGACAGTAAAAAACGTTTTACTCTTAAAGCACCTTTTTCTAATGCCACAGGCACCTTGCTTCCTGATGCTTGGACAACCTCTTGTAGGTAGGTGTAGTTGCACCTAATATGTTCTGTTTTAAGGACACTCGTGCTTCATGGGTTTTTTTCTTCAAAATAGTCTCTATAAGAAACAGGGAGAAAAGGTGGTGTACTTAGTGTGTGGGTCACTGGAATGTGTTAGTAGCTATGTAGGGTCAACCGTCACATTTTGGAAGGTAAAAAACGGGGAGTATCTTTCCCCCATGTTGTAGATCTGGCTGTGAAGTGTAAGTCAGGCGAGTAGTCTGGCTGTAGTCTACTGGCCAGGTTCTAAATCAGTCTGGCCTCTTAAAATTTCCAGAGATTAAAGGAGTGTGATGTTTCAAGGGCACAAGATTCTGCCCATTAGGTTTGTGATATTTGCTCTAAGCCTCGCTGTATCATGCAGATAAATAATCTGGCTGTGAGGTACTGGCCAGACTAAATTCAGTCTGGCCCCTTAAGCCTTGCCCGGAGTTTGTACGGTGAAGTGGTTCATAATCAAAAGGAGTTTTATCTAATAGGTTCATATAAGACCTATCTCTCACCTTCATGTACGGCATGCGTGTCTCTTCTGAAGTCCTGAGGTCCGCGGGGCATCTAGTGCGGTACTTCGGTCCCTAGCGTTCTTCCTGGTTACTGTTTTATGTGTTACCAAGGGGGTTAGTGGGCATGTCCGTCAGCGGGCTGGACCGCTTATTCCTAGCGCATGCGCATTAGGCTGATCTCTACACTACGTTTGCACGTTGGCGCGTGAGCGGGCTAGACCGCTGCTCAATCGCGTGTGTGTACGTGTGTGGACTGATTGAGTTCTTGTCGCGCATGCGCGGGTGTGCTCTGTGCAGCCAATACTGTGTCACGAACTCCGTGACCCATCGCAGTAAGGTGCTGGAACACTGTATCCTCGCGCATGCGTGTATGTGTTTCTTCCGTAGCCTCAGGAGAGGACTATACGGGAGCTTAGATGGCTGGCCAATGTCACGGCCGGTGACCTGTCGTGTCCAATACAAGTAAGAAGGTCATGTGTATAAATGGATCTAGTTGGCTTAAGAGCGCGAGGGTTACGAAAATTCCTAATGAGGAAGTGTATGGTAGTTGCCCATCATGAATGAGTGGGGAGTAGCGCAGATCACTGATCTGCTTGGGTCCCCATTGGCTCCATGATGTGGGCAAAAAAACTAACGTTTGAGAGGTTTCTGCACAGATTTGTCATGATCAGTTAGCTTTAATGTTAACTACTGCACGGTTTTCTTTGTATTTCACTATAGTGTAAAGTCCACCAGCTCTAGCTCCTGCATCTATACTGCAAGAACGATCTGTTATTTAGTGCCTAAATGAGTTGATCTCTGCCAGTTAGATGGCTCGCATTCTATGCATGCAACCAGTATGCCACAGTTTCATGTTCCTAAACAGGGATAGTGCATTACAATTCGCAGTAAAGCATTTTTAAAACATATGCATAAGTTTTACAACATATGATTTTACAAAATATGAGTTCAGGCTAATGGTGCGTATTTATAACAGTGTTGTCACTTCCCATGTCAGGTGCTAAGATGTAGATCAGAGAGAGACATATCTTGTACACTCTGTTTGTGTTAGGTCCAATTCCGCTTTTTCATATAGTCCAGTGTCTCAAGATACAAGATATTTGGAAAATGTGCTTTAGACAATTGGTATTGTACATACAGGTGTTCTAAAAGTCCGTGTCTGTTCGACCGAGAAAACACATTTACATATTTCCTTATATAGCCCTAGTTGTGCATGTGCATAAATTCAAACATAACACATTAAATCGAACTCTACGTTCATGCCTCTGGGACTAAGGCAGTCAAGGGTGTCAATCCATACTATTTCCCTCTGATGGAGAGTTCTTGAGATGTCTCCGCCTCTAGGGCCTAGAATTACATGTTCAAGTATTACGCATTTCATTTGAGCTACCGAATGTCTAGTTTGTAGGAAATGTATTGCAACGGGAGATTTTTGATTTTTAGTTCTAATGCTGGATTTGTGCTCCGACCATCTGGTTTTCGCTTTCCGCGTGGTCATGCCTACATAGAATAGGCCACACGGACACTTAAGTCCATAAATGACGTTTACTGCATCACATGTGCATGAGTGTTTCAGGGGGATAGGTTTTCCTGTGTATGGGTGGCTGATGGTATTGCCTTTTAATATGTTGCCACAGTGTTGGCAATTGTGACAAGGGATAGTGCCCTTGAATGTCGTTTTCTCAGTTCCCATGGTGGTTAAATCTGCTTTGACCAAGCTGTTACGTAAGGATTTGTTGTTCCTGTAGGCATTCGCCCTGGTGCACCTGGAATCCTAATTATACCACCAATAAACAACATACGGATAATTCCGCTATTTGTAAATAATAGAAACGCACAAGTAACCCATACTAGTGCCTCCTCCTCCTTTCCTCACCAATGGAAAAGTGGCCCATAATAGCACACATCACAGTTTACTTACAGAGTGCATGAGTACTAATCAAGTGGGAGTTTTGGAGGAAGTTTGTTGGAAATCGTGCCTTTTAAAGTATATTTGTGTGGTAACTTAACTCAGAACTACCAACGTCACAGTAGAATTACTTGACCTACTCCCCACCGGTCACACCGAACCTGGCCTCAGGTACAGGGTCAGTGTTTCCTTCCATCACTGCTTTCAAATAATAATAGGCCTCCGTAGACCCAGGCGAGTGAGCGAAAAACAGTGGTTTCATGGCAAGTTACTAGTTGAAACCAGCATTTGGAATTTTATGTTGCGTCTAATTGCTTCCAACTCGAGCCATCTACACAAACACCCCTTATAAGAACAACGTGAGAAACGTGCCCACTCACAACATCTTCGGGTAGACCGGCTGATGTTGGTGGCGACTGGTAGCGCTCAGTGTCCAAGTGCCCCATGTCGCTTGCTCCCTTTCAAGTCACACAGTTATCTCTGCCTCTGAGATGGCCGCGCGTGCGTTTTTACTTCCATCATGCGTCACTCGTGCGCCTGGCCCTCCCACACCAGGCCACCACTCTCCTTGCCCCCACTCTCCGTATCAGAGGAGGAAACACATTGGAAAGCGTTGGTTGCTGTGAGGGGGTAGTCTTGGTACAGTCAGTGCTGAAAATGACCAAAATGTACTGGTGGCACCCCCTCCTCTCTTTGCACGCGCGGATGGGTTAGGAGGTTGTGGAATGCATTGTCATTGGTGTGGGCGGAACCAAGGGCGGAACAAGGTGTTGCATAATGTAAATACCCTGAATGTAGGATGCTGGCTGCTTTACATAAAACCAAAGTGCATTTTGGGAACATAAGAATGACCACCAATTTATCAAACATGACTGCAATAGTCATTCAAATGTGCACTCCTCCTGAGCATGCAATGCACACTAGGTATGGTGCTCATTTCCTCTGTCAAAATAGTCACCATGACAGTAAAATGTACGAAATATATATACAGCATTTGACCATTTCATTGTTTGAGTTTGGGTTGTCCTGGTGAGCAAAGGACAACTTCCAAAACGCATGTGAGAAGTCATTGCATATTCAAACCCATTGATACTCCATCCGTGCTCCTGCAAGATCCTTTTTGCCAGAGCACAGCTCAGTCTTGTTCCGGGCCCAAATCCTTACCTGGGTATGGTTAGAATATAAAGGTGCTATGTGAATATGTTGTTGTACTAAATACTATTTAATTGACGTTTATCTCTTGATGTCAAAAAGCACTCCTTACATTTGCAAGGACTTGGTTCATTTTCAAATCCAAATCCAGTCCTTAAATGTTTGGGGAAGTTGCTGGTGGTAGTCAGGGAGCAGGGTCGGAATGGCCCCTCGGCCTTTCGGCCCGTTGATCGAAATCGTCCCTGGGGAGTGGGGGCCGGTTTCTGGCCATGCCTGGGCCGGTTTGGAAGAAAAAAAAAAGTAAACAAAAATAAAATGTTTTCAAAAAAAATAATTTCTTTTTTTTAAAAAAGCCTTTAATCTTTCTTAGGTCGATAAATGAGTACCAACACAGTTTGGGTGATATTGTATGCATATTTGTTCTATAAAAAAGAGCTTAAGCGTAAGTGCTATACAATAACATAATATCATTTGGCCTTGGACGTCTGCTTGGATTCACAGTAATTTAGTGTACTTAGGAACAATGCTATTTCATGTCACTTCCTGTATTGACAAGGGGTGAAAAGTCGTGTTTCATTTCAGGATGTCACTTTGCAGTGGGGTCAAATGACATCACTTCTGGTGATGTCATCAGAGGTCAAGGGTCATGAGGCGAGCGGTGGGTCACTTTTTTGAGGCGAGGGGTGGGCCACTTTTTTTTGGGTGACCGGGCCTATTTCTTGTCTCAGTCCGACCCTGTCAGGGAGCACGCAGGAATAAATCTAGTTTGCAAAATGTTACTTATTCAACTGATATTATCAGTGGATAACAGTTCTTTCGCGTCAGGAAATGAATATGGTTTCAAACACAGTATTTATTACAACAATCATAGCACATATTGTCACCCATTTCTAGTTACTATTCACCTGCAAAGTAATGCTGTTTTTATTTTCATATTTGCATAGACTAGGGTCTTCGGAAGGGCCGTCCGCCCCACAGCGTTTCAAAGCCATAACAATGGCAGTAGGCGCTATACAAATATCAAATAACAAAACATAACATAGAACCACATAAACAACCCAATATTTCCCTGCAGAAAACAAATCCCAGGACAATAAACAAAAGCCCTCGCAATCATTCAGAAAGCCTTAGTGGTCTTATGCGGCTGTGCCTTTCCCTGTGCTGCAGGAGTACTCTCCCTTTGAGAAACACTGCTATTTAAAAAGAGAGCTGCCAAAGGAGGTCCAAATAGATACCCTGATAAACCAAATGGGGCTGGCAGCGATAAAATGACAGGGAAAAACCGGAGACCTGCCTCTGCCGCCCGCTGTCACCTTACACATTAAAAGAATGATAAAGGGAGTTGTAGCTCACGCCACTGGAACGCTGTAGACAGGTTATGTTACTTTATTAGAATTTATACTGCACAACTCTGTCATTTGCATGGTCCCAAGCACTCTGGCAGATCTGAAAGAGAAGGTGGGGGACTGCTGGTGGGGAGAGTGGGAAAACACAAGCTGGCTTTGCTGTTGTGTTGATGCGTGCAGATTGGAGGTAGCTGATCTCTGCATGCAGGTCTGTTTCTAGGTGTCATGTGATGAGATCATAGAGGGATTTGTGTCCAGGGGGCAGCCTTGCCCGATGGGCTGCTAGGCTGCACTGGGTGGGAATATGGCTTTCATGCCCTACCAGGAGGTTCGTCCAGGATGGGAATGGCTTTCACAATTTTTCATAGAGAGAACTGCGATGCTTGCGCAGCCGATCTCAGGATTGCAAAAAAAGATAAAGATGGTCGCCACCATATAGAAAAGGGACTACGTCTCTTTTCCATGTCTATGGTGGCAGCCAGACAAGAAAAGCCCTGGGACCGGAGCGCTGTGATCTGGTCCCGCAGGTAAGTGGAGGGGTTGGGGAGGGGCATCAGGTAATTTTGGGGAGCGGGGGCCTTCCTGCATTGAAAAAAGAAAAAAAAAGGCACCACCCGGGGAAGGGCCTCACGTTGCGGAGAACAGCAGGTGGGGATTGTGTTTTTTCGCCCGCTGTTCCAGCCACCTGATTGGCTGAGCGCCCTTCGATTCGATTGTAGAGGTGTAGCTTTCTGTTGGTTGATGTTTGTTGGGAAAATTATCCTCGTGCCTCAAAGTACTAAGATGCACAGGTGGTACTTTAACCATTTTCTATAGTAAGTATTATTAAATTGCAGTTTTTGAGTCTCTTAGTTGATTTGCGTATAATACGTACGAGCGTAGATGTTGAGCTTGTTGGTGAAGGTAAATAGTGGAGGGCCCGGTGGGCGTATCTGAGCCTCTATCCGGCGTGGCCACGGCTACATGAATGAAGAGGTGCCGTGCCCTTTGGGTAAGGTGCTTGAATGCATGTGTCCTGACGCACACTACATGTATACTCAAGATCTCGGAGGTCATGGTTAGTAACCGAGCCGCCTGCTTATTTAATAGGAAAGCGGTTACCTAACAATGCATTGAGTGGGGACTTCACAAACCCTCTGCAGCTTCTAGAGGGTCCCTGCCCCACCAACGGGACAATTGTAGGCACCACGCACACTGCAAATCAGATCTGAGCTGGGGTGGTCATATGTGTGGTGGCCAACTGGAGCTTGGTTTGGGCTTCCTTTCGGAAGGAAGCTGCCCCCATCATGCAGTTCTCATTGCAAAAGTGAAAACAAATCATTAGGGTCTTGCTGAGTACAATGGTTACTTCAATGAAACGTACATGTTCTGCCCATAACAAAGAGGTCGTTAAGTATGAAGGAGTCTGCTGCTTCGCGGGGGATCCGGGAGGAAGTGCAGAGCTGCGTGGTGTCTCCAGGGCCTCAAGGTGAATGGGGAGAGTTGTCAGGGCTTACAAGGGGACAGGGGGGGAAGAAGCACCTTGCTAAGGGAGAAATAAGGGCCTTGTAAAGCATTGTATTCAGGTGCAGACGCTGCCTATGGGGACCGCCAATCGATGCAGGGCCCAGGCCGGCCGCACAGACTGTCCATGCTAAGGCCTTCGCTGATGCTGTGGCCCAATTATTGTTCACACCTTAACACTATGCCCATTTATGTGACATGCGTGACAGCACAAGTCGCATCATAGAATCTGTTCTGGGACAGGAAACAGTTCTTTGACCCATTGAATAGTAAGTGGGGTATGTTTTGGGTCAGTAAGAAGAATTACATTGCTAAAGGTATTCTGGGGGGCCATTATTTATTTATTTATTCGTATTTGTAGAGCGTGCATCAGGCCGTGGGCATCGTGGCGCTTGTTACAGAGAGCGAGCAAACTTAGTTCCATGGAAAGAATCATTTTACAATTTGAATTTTTCAGTACAGAATACAATTTACGTTATGAGAAGCAGTAGGAGATAAGTGGTGTGGGGGAGAGAAGGCGTGTAAGTGTTAGTTGAAGAGGGAGGTTTTGAGGTTTTTCCAGAAGGCAAGGAGGGAGGTTTCAGCTCTGAGGGTGGTGAGTAGCGAGTTCCACAGTTTAGTGGCTATGTATTATACGCTCTGATGAAGAGCCTTTTAATGTTCTATTCACTCTGGATTAGGCTTGTGGTATGGACAGGTTTGTTATCAAATCACAAACCAGGCTGATTCTTATAGTTAAACCATAAGTATATCCTTTCAGGGTCCACGATATATGAGGCATTCATGGATTTCTTCTGGATACCCTGCACAGTCAGTAGGGTCCTATGGAAGTCATACTGTACTGTGAACTATGCCGGCCTCTTATAATCATGTTCAGTCAGACTGAGATGCATAACCTGTGGCTATGATAACATCTCATTCTACCCAAGATCTTATTGACTTCTGGGGCGAATTACAAAACAAGCATTGGCAATGCCAACAGTTTGGGCTTTTGTGCAGGCATGGGAAAGGCACTTGCCTAACACTTATACACCAGCCAGAACTGTTTGCTTAGCCAGTGCTAGCTTTTAACAGGACATCAGTGAAGGACACGCATAGTGTGTATAACTCGAGTAGCGGAAGGCAGGCCTGATTAAGACATTGTTATTATACAGTAGTGCATGTACAGCACTAATTAAACCATTAGATTTCCGAAGACTGCCTTGAAAAAAACACTGGCAGGCACTTTGAGTGCTAAGTTTGATGGTAAGGCTTAATTAAAGAGAGTTGAAAGAATTCTCATTAAGGGTTTTGGGTGGGGAGGGGCGGGGACTGGGTGGGAATGGCGACAGGGATTACCATGGCCAAGCGCAGTCAATGGGTGGCCAAATAACCAAACGACCCCTTCAAGCTTGGTGTCCCTCCTCATAAGCCATTTCTCCCTATCTATACTCTAATGCAATAGTCTGGGCTCTGCCACCCAATGGCCCAAACTAACACGCGCTATTTGGAATGCTGCTTGTTTCTATAGAGCTTACTAATTAGGAATGCAGAGGTGTGTATCCGTGCAGCTGTCTGTAAATACGGCACGAAGATGAGGCAGACATCTGCCCAAAGATTCCATGCAGACTGTGGAGGAAACATCATTTGCTTTGGGGGAAGTAATGGTGTCCCTGCGACAAAAATGACTACTGCTCTGCGGGGTATGAGCAGTGGACGCTAAACTCCTACTTAGCCCCACACTACCAGGACACCGAGGAACGGAAACTCCACAAAACAGTAAAAGCCATGATACTCAACCCATGACAACCTTATCTTACATATAGGAACCATAAGACACTGGTCTACTCCACATTCTTCACTATACCTAAAGAGAAATGTTTTTCCACTGGGAATATGATCTAGATAAGGTGGAAAATATGTCAAAAGACGTATGTTAGAAACTAAGATAGAACTGTTGCACTAACTGCATTACTTGTGCCTTGATGAAGCCTGAGCAAGGCCGAAACGCTTGCACGTGCCTCCTAGTGGAGTTTGTTGGCACCAATATATCAATACGTATGATTGGAACTTGTATATGAATATGTATTAACAGTATGAATAAACTACAAAACTACTGTAAACAACCAATAAGTTTACACCAACTTATTGAATAGACAACGCTATCAGGTGTGGCACCAGCCTTCTTCGGCCCAAGCTCCCTCATGTGTCACTCAAAGTCTCATACAAAAAACTTGAAACGGCACTATACACCAATTACATGCATGTACTTGTCAAACATACAGAAACTGAAAACATGCCAGCTCTGCCACGCCTTGCCATTGTTGGCAGTTACTCCCCACTGCTCAATATTCATAGTTTTGCCAATTGCCTGCCTGGGAGCATCCCGAAAGGAGGGCTTTTCTAGTTAATGAGGTGCCCAGGTTCCCCCAATAGCCTATTTCTGCAGACCCTGTGCCCAATGATTGGTCGCATGATAACCAACCACACTCCAGCTGTGACAGAAGCTCTGTCATGTGACAGAGGATACACCCTTACGAGGTGGTCGTTCTTAGGATGTATTCCTTATTTGATGAGGTCCAGGGAAGGGTTTTTACTGCTACAATAGAGCGGACTTTTCTGAACGTGAGCTGATTGAGGGGCATGCGGAAAAAGGGCACCGTTCTCATCAGCCTAGCCCCGAACTGCCTGTTGCCCCATGTCTTGTGTGACACTCATGCATTTGAATGCTGTCTGCCGCATTCCAGCAAGCCAAGGAAAATGCCACAATGGAAGAGGTGTCGGAGCAGGGGTGCAATGCGTTGATGTAATGCTTGTGCTCGAGACACTTTTCCTTCTCCAAGATGTCCGCCACAGTCCTTACTGGCATCCTGGGGATCCCACGTCTTAAGTCTACTGCCATAAACCAGTTGCTCTCTGACACATTCGGTTTGGTGTATTGACATTGGGGTGCTACTGGCCCAGCCCCTACTTACCAACCTTCCCGCTTTGGGCAGGAGACTCCCGATTCTTTCACCAAAAATGTTGCTATTTGTTACTTTCTCCCTCCTGAAATATGTTTAACCACAATTCAATGCGATTGGAAAATCCACTTTTCCCGATTTCTGGTACAAAATCTCCCTCCCAGCTGTGGCAACATGTTGGCATGTATGCAAGCCCCTTCAAGTGCCACTCAAAATGTCACACAGAAACAGGCTCGGGCTGGCCTATAGGGCAATAGGTCCATGGACTTACGAAAAATGCATATTTCTGGTCAGTATTCTTGGTCAAAGTGGGGCACTTCTTTGGCTAATGTGAGTTTGATGAGTTACTTCACTATGCGGGTGGTAGTTTTGACCTGTGTTGCTGAATAAATACAATTGTCTTTAAATTTGACAATTTACATAACATTTAATTAAAAAAAACTTTGGTACTATTCAAACAGTGTAACAAAAGGAATGAATTGCCATTTGCAACTGTGGGCCCCTTTTTCATTGGTGCCCGAGACAATTTTCAGGCCCAGCTCGACCCTGCGCACAAAATATTGAGCACACATAAGCACACACAAGCATTAATGCGTCACACAAAAACACACACTCAAAGCTGGCAGCTCTAACCACTCAGATGTCTCAAATGGCACCTGCAGCAGGGCCTAAATGCAGGCTGTTTACATTTCGCCTGTGTTCAGATTTGCATATTACGCTCACGGTCACGGCTGGAAGGAGATGACAATCTGATTGGTCGGACGGTTGCTATTTGCGTTCCCGCCAACCGATGAAAAAAGAACCATTCCCAAAATAGAAGCGCGACGAACCGCTGCCTCGCACACAAATACGGCGAAACGAAAGGCCTCGCCTGTTCCTTGCGCGTGACAGAAACTTGTACTAAGTGCAGTGCACGTATTCTCGACTAACAAACCCTTCGTTTTTCGAAGAAAGGGGAACAACGCCCCTGCCGGTCTGAATATGCATGGTCCGGCTCGTGGAGTCCTGTATATTATTTTACTGGGCTAATGAGATTACAATCATTTTGTGTCATGCGTGAAGGATGTACATTACAGCGGAAAGGGCGTGCGCGCGCGGGCCTCGGCAGTGGGCGCCATGGTTACCGGTGACATCAGTCCCTGAGATATTAACAGTAATGATGTGTGTGTGTGTGGCGAGCAGGAGCCTGGCCTGAGCTAAACCCAATGGGCGGCTGCCGGCGCCGTCACGTTGCCGTGGCAACAGATGCTGTAGCTAAAAGTTGCCAGGGTCCAAGGCATGATGATGGCCGCTTCTACAAAAATAGCTGTCTCCTCCTTTAGGACGGGGATGGCGTTTCGGTGTTGTGCTCCCAGCTCCGTCTCTAAGGCAAGCTGTGGTCATGTAATGTTCATTTACCAATGGGTGTCGACTGCGATTTATTTGCACTTAAACGGAACCAATTTTGCACTTTTTACATTATATTTAAGAGCTAATTTGCGTCATTACGAGTTTGCTGGTGCGTAAAAAAGTGGTGGTAATTCTGTTACCTAGACTTTTTTTTGGCGGTAACGGAATTGCTGCCACTTTTACTGTGCCGCCAAATTCCAAGTTTGGAGGATTAAGTGCCGGGGTCACCTCCAATAAAATGCTGGAGATAAATCCTTCACTTTACAACAAAAAAGCAGCCGAATTACTGATCGATATTACCGCACAAGTTAAATCCGCCAAAAATCCCCACTGAGTCCTATTGGCTCCAGAAATAGGGATTACCACCACTTGTAATCTCGTGGTAATGCCGTGGGCCTGAGTGGCGGTAACAGTAAACGAGCTTGGCAGGTCGATTTACTGTGAAACTCTTAACGAGGCCATTATTTTATATGCTGGTATCATTCATAATTAGCACTACCAATATTCCCAATTACAGTACGTTTCCTTTTTTTGGCTCAGGGTTTTGGAATGTATTCTTTACTAACCATTAGGTAGTAACGGAGTGCTGTGCATCCATTAGCGAGGATAAGATGGGTACATTTACAAGTCAATCCCGCTGAGGAATTTCCCAAAAAGCAGGGCCTTAAGTTCTTTTCAGGAGTGCAGGAGCACTACAGCGGTCCAGAACGCATCTGGGATGGTATTCCACGGATAAGTCTCAGCGGCATCTTCCATAGGGAAGATATTTTTATTTCCAGATGTTAGCTAAGTTTTCTCTTGGAGCAACTTGTACTCCATATTCTATGGACCCCCAAACCTTTTTTTATTTGTTTTGTTTTTGCACCCTGCCCTGAGTTTATGCAGTATAGTGAAGCCTTCAGCTTCACTCCACTGGCATTTTTGCTCACATGTTATGGGGAAACTGACCAGTCCTTCAGACTGTCATTACTGGGGAATTATGATTTCCTTAGTCTTTTGTCTAAGTTTACATTTTTGGGTAACATTTTAACATTGCACAATGCATCTTCCAATGCCATGCAATGGGGTTTATTTTGTATGGCCCTAGACTATTCTCAAAGTGATTTTTGGTTACTTTTAGATGTGCCTAAAGACAAATTGGTGTCAGCAGTTACTTTTTAACTATTCATAATGTACTTTTTGTTCGCCTTCTCGTGTTTACCGTGATTGACTACTAACTGTGGCTATTGTTTTACCATGGCCGTGCGAAAAGGTTTTTCATTTGTTCTTTCTTTGCCTATCTTGCCTTTTTGCCTTCTTTCTGCCTTCTCAGATCAGGAAATCCTTTTATTGTCATGTGTTTGCCCAGGAAAGCAGTGCTTTTCGCGGGCTAGTGCAAGCCATCTGAGTTGCAAGCCAGGAAGTGGGCTGGGACTGGCTGGACACAATCCACAAACTGGTTTCTGTATGTCTGGAGTGTGTGCATGAGTTTCACCAACAGTGGCCCCTGATTGGCCCACTGCTGGGGTTTGTGTGAGGGGCAGATCTTCCATTGGTTGGGCTGAGTTTCTGTGCTCACCTGAGTTCTGGATAATGAGAAGAGTCCTGCAGCCATTCCCAGAGATCTGACGAGGAGCCAAGTATCTTGCGTAGCTGTGAAGACTTAGGAAGACCCATGGATGGATCCTGAGAAGGCCTGGTGACCAACCTTTGCTGCAGTCCCTGTGGAGCCTTGTCTGGCTACTCATCTTGGAAGACCTTCAGGTATGCTTTGGGCCTGTGGAGTGGAGGGAACAACTATTCTCAATGTCTTCTTCATGCCCTGCAGTTTGGAATCTTCGGAAGGGTTTCTGGACCATCCAGTGGACTGACCAACTCCAGTTTGGGCTACCACGGCAGAAGTATTTGTGTTCTGCATTTTGATTCGGAACTTCATGGGGTCTTCAGCTTGTCCTATAAGTAGCCTTTCTGCAAAATGTCAGCATCCCAGCCTCCAAGGGTCCTGAGATAGAAGGCTGTCTTCAACTGCAACATGAAGCCTGCTGTCACGGGCTTCGTTGACCGTCACTGAAACCGGCTTTCCTGCATCTAGTTAAGGATCCTGAAGAGTCATGCACCGGTGCCTGCTGCATTGGTCCATGAGAAGAGGTTGCACACAGCTCTTGCACACGACCAGAACTATTATTGCACTTGCAGCTCCTCAGCCGGAACCAGCAGCGGGAAAACTGACCTCTGGTGACCCGCCAATGACCTGTCATGTCTGAAGAAAATCGGAGTACGGAGGGAAGTTAAAACAGTACCCCTATCTCCACCATTTCAAATTTGAGAACTTTTAAAAGAGTTTTGTAACTTTTGGCTTTAGCAAAACCTGTTGCTTGTGCCCTCCAAAAAGGTAGAAAAAGATTTTACTCACCAGTGAACTTCTTCATCTGTCTTCTGGAACCTTGTTCACATCTACAGGGCCCTCCTCCTAATTGTTTCCCACTCCCTAATACTATTGGAAACTGTGAACTTTAGGCACAAGACCCATACAAATTAGGGTTGGACTTTTCAAGTTAGAGTTGTTATTCCTGTGGACTGCTGGTGTTTAATTACTTACCTTTCCTTTCACACATGGGGGTGAACTGATTATTTTACACTAACGCACTGTGATTGTATATATGTATTTTGCTTTTAGGGTTGTGTGATAATATTATCTGGTATTAGTCATTTTCGAAGGGTGTTCTATGGCCAAAAATATAGTATTTTTATAGCGTATCTGCCTAAGTGTAATCCTTGATTGCTCAATGTGCAGACACATTGTGGACCCCTGGCCCCCACTCACTTTCTCCTGAGACTTAGCCCTGACCAGTCTCTGTGCTACTCTGATTGGTTTGTCTACAGCTCCCAGAGTTTCCCTGTGCACTTAACTAGGGTGTCCTTCTAAACATCTGTCCACCAGGCCAAAGTTTAGAAATCCAGTTTAACACCAGACACGTCATTACAAATGGTAAGTGGGCAGGTGGCGGAAGGTAAATAGAAAGACACAGAGCCAGAGGGCTGAGCAGCCCACACCCAAGATGTTAGGCTCTGGCTGACTGGCACACACAGAACACTAACATGAAAACTAAGAAGCGACACACACGGCATGTGCGCGCGCACACACAAACACACCCAAAACAAATCAATATATCCTATTGTAATATAGCAACTAACGTCGGAAGTTTCCCACATGTAAATGCCGCTATAATAAGTACATATTTTGGGTGTCAATTGGGCATTAAGGGGGGGGACAGTGAGGGTTAAAAATAAAAAATAAAACTAGGTGCGGTGGGCTGTGGTGAAAATTACATACGAGGATCACTTCCACTTTCTCCCCAGGGAATGTTTGAGAATTATTGGTAAACAGTTCACTTGAACCTAAAATAGCACCCTAGAAAATACCTTCTAGAAACTGGGTGCTCCCGAGAGTGACTATCACAATAACCATTTTAGACAAGTTACCTCTATGTTTCAAAGAAACAATCAATAATACAATCATAAAATTCAACACAACCTTTAATGGGGGGACATCTGCTTCTTGTAGAATCTGAAGGCAGGGGATGATGCCCAATGCATTTTGGATCCAAGCAGATCCTTCATCAGGGCACCATCTGTCCAAAGGAAATGTCACTCAGAAATATGTAGCCCGGGGGCGCTGTTGAGCAGCCGTCAAGAAGGCTGCCTAGCTCTAGAGCTCCGGCCACTGCCGCTATATATCCGATGACATCTGCGGTCAGCTTCTCCTAAGTGCCTGTATTTCTGCCCCCCTGCCTTGCTGACTGTTGGGGCGTCCTGCCAACGAAATCTGGGCGAAAATCGGACCTCGGGAGCTGTCAAACGGCCCGCGCAGCTCACACTGCTGCGTGGCGCTCCCTCGAGGCTGCCGAGCTACGCCGAGGTCCGGCGTGCACTCCGCCCCTGCCGGTGCCGGCCCTCTGTCGGGGCCCGAACTATCTGCCGGTCTGTTTCCCCTGCTGTGTCCGCCGTGCCTGGCCTCCTCGAGACCTGCTTGCAGGTGCTGCGTGTGGCCCGTGCTCCGGCTGGGGACGCCAGGCCGGGTCGCCCACGCACTGCCGGCGACTGCTACCTGGGCTGCGTGCTATCGAGCCTGCGCTGACCTCCATACTGCTACTGGACCTCTCGGCGGAGCTACACCCGGGCTGCACCCAGAGACGCCTGGGACCGTCAGGGGTCCTAGCTGTCCTGCGCCCGCTTTGCCCCGCCGCTGCCTGTGCGGCGCACCATCTGGCCACCCGGCGGAGCGGCCTCATCGGAGGGGCAGGGCGTGCCGTCTGTCTCCTGCGGTCGGCGCCCCGGGGCCCTGAAGATCTCCCGAGGACCCGGCGGCCGGCCGCAACACAGGTGAGGAGCTGAGGGGAGCACTGTATACTTGTCTCTGCGGCCCCCTCCGCCCTGGCGGCCGCCGGCTGCTCCTTTGCGGGGACTGATCCCTGTGACTGTTAACCCAGCGACACCCCCGGGCTCACTGACTCTGCTTGCTGTAGCCATACATATAAGCACTACTATTCGGCTCCATCCCAGTTGGCCCATCCCTCCTCCTCTGGCATTACCGCCACAGGCCCCTGGCTCCAAGGGAATAAGCCTCTGCTCGCTTGTGTCTGCTCCTCGGTTGGTCATCTAACAGGGGTGCTGCCCTGACCTGGGGGAGCCTGACCACAACGCCCTCCTCCTGCCACTGCACTCAACTTCCATTTCTGCATCTTGGCACCGGCGCTACTCTGGGACGCACTCCCCTCGTCACACCAGACAGGGTTTTAGGCTGCGGCTCCCTGCACAACCCATTTCTGATCCAGATGATCAAAACATGTATGTCATTATAGTACAATGTATGACCACTGTAACCACGGGCACCAATCTGTATGTAACTAAGTCTAAGAATCACTGTAACAAACGCCACGATGCCTCCGGTCTGCTGCGCGCTCAACAAATGTGAATGAATAAATAAATAAATAAATAAATAAATTGGATTACGTACTCTTGCTTTCCGCCCTGTTCACCGCGGAGAACCTGTGGCCTGCCCGTGATCTGGCCGCACTCAGCTGGACGGCACCATCCCAGCGCCATACTCTCGTCTACCTCATGCCTGTGGCCCTGCTGCCCCCGCCTGGAGTCTGTCTATGCCACCGCGGATCGATGGTCTGCTGCACCGGGCTGTTTTTCCTCGACAGAGGAGTTCAGGGGGGGCACCCACTTTTCACCACGCAACTTATTGGGGTAAAACATGTGTTCGAGACCCTACTCTGAGCGCTGTGCACTAGAGTGACATCCTTCATGATGCCCAACAGATCCAAGTCCGCCAATAGAACCGGGGCCATGGATAAATTCGCCAAGGCCACCCCGAGGTACGACTCGGCGCACACATCAGGCGATCAAGTTGATTACATGGCTCCTGCCGAAACACCTGCCATGGATCTTACGATTATGATGGAGTCAATGGCTATAAACTTCGCTGCCTTCCACGAGAAGCTAGATGACATCAATGCCAACGTGGGATCACTTAGAGCCAAACTAGACCAGCAAGGATCGAGAATTACAGAGGCTGAAAACAGAATTGGGACCAACAAGGACATTATAGCCACACTCCAGGGCACCGTGTCCACTCTGGTCACGGACATGAAGGCGGTCAGGGCCAAATGTGATGATCTCGAATCCGGATCACGTAGAAATAATGTACGCATTATCGGTGTCCCTGAGAATGCTCTGAAGAGCCGACTCGAACTGGCGGTGGAGGACCTCTTGAAAGACCTGTTGGGCAACCCCGACATGTCCCCCTTCTTCACCATTGAAAGGGCCCACAGAGCGTTATCGCCGCTGCCCAAACCTGGAGACTTTCCGAGGCCCAATTAAAAGATCGAATCTCATTCTCCGGCTTGCACGAGAGAGGGGAGAGCTGAGATTGGACTTGGAGGTGATCAGAATTTTCCCTGACTTCTCCACTGGAGTGCAGCAGGAACGCCGCCAATTTCTCGGAGTGAAGAAGCTCCTCAAAGAGAGGAACATCCCCTATGCCATACTATTCCCTGCACGCTTGAAGTTCACGTTCAACAACAAACTGTACTTTTTTACGGTCCCGTCCAAGGCTGTGAAATTTATAGAAGCGCACATACCCCTACAACCTCCTGCTGTCGACCTCATGGGCAATAACTGAATTCTATGCTTGTCCTGAACCACCTAAATGTTAAGTCTAATCGTTAAAGTTTATTTGCTGTTTGATTCTCACTGATTACTATTCGTATCCATGGTCCATCACGCTCTTGTACTCCCCTTGTGCACTACTCCACTGTCCACATTCCACCTGGCATTCCACACATGTATATACATCTGGGAGCTAATGCACCACTGGTCCACCTATCTGTTTACTCTTATAACCTCTGATTGCTCAAGATGTAAACCACTAAGGTTCTGTTGGTGGTCCTCTGACTCTCATCCGCTGCTGCTGAGATGGGCATCGAATAACTGCTAAATCTACCCGCTGGACAGCAGGACCATTATGGTCCATATACAGATCCCTGTTCTCCCTTTGAACAGCAGGGGCATGTATTATATGACCGCCTACACTGTTCGTTTTGTAATGGAGTCGATTGGCTCCAAGCGTGCCAGTGCACGGCAACGGCGCACCCCACTGCGTTTGCAATGTTCTTGTATTCACTTTTGTTGTGGGTTAGCCCCAGTTGGGCTTCTGTGCAGACTGGGCCAAGTTGGGGACGGCTCAGCTGCGTACAGTTAAGGGTGGGAGATGGTTACACTGCTGATCTTGGGTTGGTGGTGAGGGTGGTGGGCGGGTTAATGGGGTGTTACAGAAAAAAGGCATTCGAGGTTTCGCGGCGCGCGCACTTGATGGGCGAGAGCACACTTTTGACTCAAAACCTGGGAGCTCACACCATTGCTGGACCTGGGATGTCCACTGACAGGTGCACTATGGATCTAGATATCTGTTATTGAAATGTCTGCCGTTATAATGTCCTGGAATGTTCAGGGGCTAAGTAATCACACCAAGGCTCGTAAGATAATGGCTTTTGCTAACAGGCACAATTGTAAGGTGCTATTTGTACAGGAAACCCATTCCAATGGCCACATTCCGAGCACCATGGACCCAGCGTGGGGCCCGGCCAGAGTCTTCACTTCCTATTCCTCCCAATCCAGGGGTGTCCTCACAATGATTCATAAGTCAATTAAATTTATACTCCATAAAAGCTATGTAGACCCTGAAGGACGCTATGTCATACTGCACTGCACACTAGTCAATAAGGAATACCTACTTGTTAATACCTACTGCCCTAACGTGGACTCCCCTGAGTTCTTTGACGCTGTAACTGCCATACTGCTGGGGTACGTGGGAATCCAGACTCTATGGGGGGGGGTGACCTGAATCTCATCCTGGACACTGTTCTGGACAGAACGGGCACTGCTACTCGTGCCCTGTCTAGTGCTGCACACAGGCTGCGTGGCCACTTGCGGACACTTAACATGTGCGATGTCTGGAGGGCATTGAACCCCCAGCGTCGGGAGTACACTTACTATTCATCCGTGCATGATAGTTCATCCAGGATAGACCTGTTCCTTGTGTCTAATGAAACCATGGGCAGGGTGGCGGGGTCCTGGATTCTACCCCGCACATTCTCAGACCATGCCTCAATTACACTATCTGTGAAGCTAGGTATGCCCACTCCAACATTTAGCACCTGGCGCTTCAAGTCTGAGGCCTTCAGGGATATAGTGTTCAAGGCCGAAATCCTGGCAGACATCGAATCCTTCTTTGAGCACAACTCCCCACAGGGTACATCAGCCGCGGTTAGGTGCGAGGCCTTCAAACGATATATCGGGGGCATGGCTATCTCACGGGAGGTGGGGGTTCTCAAAGCAATCAGGGCTGCCCTTGACTGTTCCGAAGCCAAACTGAAGCAATTCGAGCTGCAATTCCCTACATGTGCTGACCCTGCTATACTTGGCCAAATTAGCGACGAACTTCAGACATACAATACGCTGGCTGCCAACGAAGTTCAGTACTTCAGCCGTCCACAGGCTGCCAGGAAATACGGCAAGGGAGACAGACCGGGTAAAACACTGGCGATACTGGTGGGAAGGGAATCTAGCCGGACCCTGATCACCTCTATCAAAGACCGATCTGGCAACGTGCAGTGGGCGGACCAACATATTCTAGATATATTTGCTGAGTTCTACAGGTCCCTCTACTCCCAACCTACTGAACACACTGAACAACTCATACGCGAGTTGCTTGACCAGATCCCCACTACTGAGATCTCCCCTTCCACTCGGGACCAGCTTGACTCTCCAATTACGCTAGATGAAGTGGTAACATCCATCTCGAACTTGCCCAAAGGTAAGGCGCCGGGCCCGGATGGACTCACCACCGAATTTTATCAGGAGCACGTTGCCATACTGGCCCCCAAACTGCTCGATGTCTGGGACGAGGCACTCCGGGTCTCTATCCTTCCCCCCCTCCATGCGTGAAGCTGTCATTACAGTCCTGCTCAAGCCTGGTAAACCTGAGGACGAATGTGGGTCTTACAGGCCTCTCTCCCGCATGAATCTCGACACCAAAATCTTTGCAAAGATCATAGCGAACCGCTTTCTGCCCATTATGCCATATCTGGTCCACGAGGATCAGGCAGGCTTCGTCCCTGGCAGGTCCACCTACCACAATATTAGGAGATTGTTCAATGTTATGTCCTGCATAGATCAGGACGTCCAGACTGTTGCAGTCACCTCGGACACCCAGAAGGCCTTTGACATGGTCTCTTGGAGCTACATGTGGCTGGTGCTTGAGACAATGGGCAATGGCCCAAACATGATTGGGTTCATCAAACTACTATACACCTCTTCTGTGCTGCGAGTAAGAGCTAATTCACTGACATCGGACCTGTTCACACTCTCCAGGGGTACCCGACAGGGATGTCCCTTCTCCCCGATTCTTTTTACATTGGCAATAGAGCCGATGGCGGACTATGTCCATGCGCGCCACGCCCGCAAGGGTATAAGGCTGAAAGATGACCCCGAAATCATATCTCTATACACGGACGACATCTTGTTATACATCAGCGAGCCAACAACTCACCTCGACCCCATATTGAGAGATATCACCCGCATCGGCACATTCTCCGGATTCACAATCAACTATTCAAAGTCCGAAATCTTCCCGCTTACTAATTCTACTCAACAACCCACCACCGAGTACCCCCTGCGTTGGTCCCCGGATGGTATAAAATATCTGGGAGTGCAGATATCCCTAACCAAATCCGCCCTATTTGCTGGTAATTATGCTGCAGTGGCACAAATAGTTGAGGCTAAGTTATCACAGTGGCGTCCTCTCCCGCTATCCATGGCCGGCCGGCTCTCCCTCATTAAAATGATTCTGCTCCCCAAGCTCCTTTACACTTTCAGCAACATACCTATATGGCCGGGGAGGGAATACTTCACCAAACTACACACACTTTGTGCACAGTTCTTATGGCATTCTGGTGCAGTGTGCAAGAAGTGGACGGACATGGTGCTCCCATACAAACAAGGGGGATTCACAGCCCCGGATCTGACACTTTACTGGACTGCGGCCCAAGCCCAACACGCTACTCACTGGTACCCTGGTTCTCCAGCACGACCGCACGTCAAGTTAGAGCGACTTGCAGCCGCTGGTACCAACATCATGTCTCTTATACTGCACCGTCACTATGCACCTGACTCTCCTATTGACCCAATCAAGGCGACTATTCACGCCTGGACAAGCGTACTAGGTCCAACATCCGAGCCCTTCCCATACTATAAATGGCTCCCTGTGTGGGCCTTCCCTGGCCTGGAACCCACACATGACACAGCGTTGGCCCGTCATTGTGAGGCGCTGGGATATCAGGCGCAATCTGACTTCTACCCCGAAGGCAGGTTCATTGATCCCCAGACATGGAGACAAGGGCACACCAGTTCCGCCTCAGAGACCCTCCAATGCTATAGACTCCGGGCTGCGTTCCGCACTAGATGGCCCTCATTTCCAGATGAGCCCCCAGGATAACCCGGCGATCGCATACATTGCTAACTCTGGCGGTGCCCGCGGCGTCGTCTCCTCACTATACAAGATCCTACAGGACACTTCTATGGCCCCACCTCTCAGGGCGCGCGGTGAATGAGCGAATGAACTGGGCCTAGAAATATCTGACGAGGCCTGGGGGGAAATGTGCCTACATACCCAAAAAGTCTCCCTCAATTTCCGCCATCGCGCTATACAGTACAAACTTCTAAACAGGCTCTATTACACTCCACACAGGACCTCAAGGTTTACCCGCACTACGGTGCACGTATGCCCTCGCTCTGGTGCAGAAGAAGGAGATCACCTACATATGTTCTGGACCTGTCATGGGCTGTCCGACTTCTGGAAAAACATTTTGAAAACACTCACCGCAATAACTGAAACTGTGGTTGACCCTGATCCCCTGGCAGTTCTGTTTGGGATTTGGAAAACTGTTCAAACTAGACACCTGGCTAAATTTCTAAACGTAAGCTGTATGATTGCCAAAAAGTGTGTTCTCCAGTGCTGGAAAAGCTCCTCCCCTCCGGCCTTTCAAAAATGGCTGCGCCTGCTCACTTGGTCACGAAACTGTGAGGAGGAATACCTGACTACACTTCCCGTCCACTCTCGCCCCAAGAACATCGGGACTGAATTCAACGCTTATCTCAACAGACAAAGCGATGGTACTCCCGAGTCTGGATAGTCCCCTGCCTTACCGGGATCTAATCCTACATCATGAAGCTCTACACCCTCCCTTCTCATCTCATGTGATGCTTTGCTGTAAATGCTGAGATTGTTGTTTCTGACTAATGTGTTGCTCCATGTTATAACTTCCATGTATTCTTTTGGCCCTTGTGCGTGCCTTGTGAACCTCTGCCATCCAATTTTTTTTAATTGTTTAAAAAAAGAAATATGCAGCCCACCTGCTGAGGGTTTAATACCAGGTGCAAAAAACAGCATCGTCAAGTAGCCAACTTCACGTGAAACGTAAACGGAGCACCAGACCGCCACCGCCCGACACTCCATTTGGAGAACCTTTTTCCAGTAATGTTGTTATCAACATGATCACATTTAATAGGTGCTGAGGTGGAGTATGCTCATCCTATTTGCACAGACATGCATAATAGCCCAGCAGTTAAGGGGTTAATGGTAATGTTTAGGTGGTTTGGGAGATACTCCACCATGGACCTTTAGTGGGAAAGTGTGCTTTCTGAAGCAGCCTGGACTGAGAGCATTTGCCCACCTTGCAACCCCTCATCCACTTCATGTCGCCACCACGTCCAATGTCAATACCCTTATTCACCCTAATCCTGTCTGCCTTCACCCATGTTGTCTCTCTCAACCACTCAGTTCCTCATCGCCCACGCTGTGCCATCACCGCCATCCCTCAGCTCCAGCTCCTTTATTGCCCTTTCGCCATAAGTTGTACGTCTAAAAACCCACCCTTCCCGCCTCACCCACTCTCCCCTCACTGCTGTGCCCCTAGCCCACCCAATCACGGTGTGGCCCTATCACACATTCTGTGATCCCTTCGCACACTTTTGGGCCACCTCACCCAGCCACCATACTTAGTCTTTGCCCCTGTGGACCTCTTCAATCTGGGCCCCTTTCAATTGTTCCGCGCCTTCACCCGCACTGTGCCACCTCTATCCACTCTGTGATCCTTTCACCCATTATGTACACCCTTCGCTGACTTCACCTACCCCGTGCCCACCTCTGTGCCACTGGCCACTATATGCCTCATACCCCATCTCTCTCTCTAAGCCATCTCTTGCTAAGCTCCTAGCGGCGCTTTCCCTCTGACATTCCGCTGAGCTCCTAAAATGGTCTTAATGGGTGATGAACAGTACTACCCTCTCAGATTGCATCCCTGTTTCCTTGCAATTGAACTGCTTAAGTCCTAAGAGCGTATAGTTAAGTCCTGAATTACTTAGAAAATCTGTGTATGCCTCGCCCGCTCCCGCACTTATCAGTCAGTTTCACTTTACTGAAACTGACCTGAGAAACTCTCACTTTGACAACAGATCATATAATGTCAGGCAATGTTTTGCTTTCATTGACCCGGTTATAACCCACTTAAGACCCCTCCTCTTGAGGGGCGGGGTTTCTGATGATGCGGACAAAGAAGGCTTAGCTCAGTGGGTAATGAGCTATGCCCAACTCAGTGGTACTCAATTTGTCGCCCTCAAGGCGGTGAAGGGCTGAGTTGTCCTTGCCGGGATCTCAACCTTTGACTTGAGGGCTCTTAAAGAGCGCACTCTTAACTCGCTGCATTCTCTTACCGGATTCCCAACATTCGCATTGCGGAATTAACCCCTCAGAGGGCGTGGTGGTAGGAAGCGGAGAAATATGGAATCCGCTCTGCTTTTTCCAATGCAAAAGATGAGACCAAGGAGGTTACTTACAACAAAAGTGAATCCAAATCAGAAAAACAATGTGTTGATCCTTTATGGAGCCCCTTATGACAGGCAGGTGATGATGCTTAAATCACATTACATCTCATAGGTTGCCCAAACAGCACAACATTTCTGAAGAGGGCAACTATGACCTCAGTTGGCTGTACTTCGCAGTACAAAAGTAGATAAAATAGTGAAAATCAGCTTGTCTCA
This sequence comes from Ambystoma mexicanum, assembly GCF_040938575.1. Taxonomy (NCBI): domain Eukaryota; kingdom Metazoa; phylum Chordata; class Amphibia; order Caudata; family Ambystomatidae; genus Ambystoma; species Ambystoma mexicanum. The sequence continues at coordinate 1,503,452,350 of NC_090932.1, read as the reverse complement.
TTTTCTAACAGTCTATTGATGAATCAAGTCTTCTATTTTGCAAACATTTATACAAGTAAAAGAATTTATAGGGCCTCATTACGACTGTGCCGGTCCAGTAACAATGGTGCCGGTAAGTCTACCAGCACCATTGTTACTGGACTGGCACAGTACGACTCTGCGGGCCGGTGCCCTACCGCCCGCCAGACCTGTTACGGGAGCACCGGCACCGTTATTAACGGTGCCGGTGCTTCCAGGGTCCCCATTCCGAGTGAGTCCTGTAGGACTCAAATGGGAATGGGGATTTACACTTTACCGGCGCCTGACTTCCCGGAACGCCGGGGTTGTAATACCCTGGTGTTACTGGCAAGTCAGGCGCCAGTAAATATTACAAGTCCGGCGACGACCCGCATTTAGCACCTGCAGGGTTACCACCGAACTTGTAATGAGGCCCATAGTAATTTGTGCTTCTTGGGTATTTTACAGTGGGTTCCTTAGGCCTTTGCATGATTGTTGTTCAGATATAAACATCTTTCTATAATTTGAGCTGGAGCGAAAGTATCTGCTCCATTTTCTATTACAACAATAAGAGCAAAAATTGTGGCTCCAGTTGAGCAATGCCAGAATGGTACGTGGCCTGAGGCCGAATAAACCCTTGCACTGGCCCATATAACCAAGTGACCAATCGAACGGCTCACTGCTGTTCTGGCGGACTGGGAGAAGCTATGTTTCTGAGTTCGAACCATGCAACTAATATAGAGGCAGAAAGTGTCCAAACTCGTTTCGTGGGCACTGTCTACACTAAATGATAGATAACCTCATGAACATCTAGCAGTTGTGCTGCCATGCATATGTAGATGGTTGTGCTAGTTTCAGTGCTACATGTTAGGTTTTCCACCCACCACTCATGGTTGGTGGAAGTACATTTATGATGCATCCAGGTCTTGATGAAGGGATTTAAACTTGATGTCAGCTGGGACTCACCGGCAATATGGCAAGGAACTCCAACAAAGGTTTCCAACTTTTGCAGGAGACTGCACCTTGACACGCAGGACACTAAACAATGGGGAGGAATCACCCCTTTCCGTAGGGCACGACTGCCAAGTTCAAGGAAGCCATCTTTGGACCAGAGCTGGGCGGATCATGGAACCATTTGAACTTTGTATCTTTCCGAATCCCAGGTTCAGAAGCGATACTGGTTGGATTTAGGAGAAATTCAAAGCCATCAATTTGAAGACCGATTGGCCACTTGGAATCGCAAGCACCGGTGAAAACCTCTGTTGTCGCACAAATCGGCAGATGTTCGGAATTCAAAGTGACCAATCAAAATGACAAATCGGAACACCTGAAAGTATTACGATGTTTGAATGTGTTGCCTGCCTAAGGCATATTTTCACTACGTCACTGCTATTTGTGATGCCGGCGAGGATGCTTATGATGAGAGGAGGGTTTGTAAAGTCATCGGCCTCTGCCACTCCCACTTTGACCTCACATTTTTCATTTGGCCAAGGTTCGCTCAAGTCTGGTCAAGAAGAAATGGCACAATAACGATGGTGCATGTATACAATTTTGGAATCTGGGGTTGCCCATGGCTGAATTAAAGAATTTGAATAATGGAGTGAAGAGGTGAGGCAAAATCAATTAGTGTCCAAAATGTTAAGCAACTAGAGCCGGAGCACCAAAGAGAGGCTAAAAATACAAAATGAAAGACCTTCTTATATATGTGATGTCAAGTGACTCTTCAGATCCCATCTGTACGATACACAGGACTTTTGCAATAGTCTCTTTCTCAAACCTCCTACTTCTACTCTACTTCTAATCTACGCCCCCTCTACAACTCTTGTCAAGAAGGCCCACTTTCAGCTGCACCCCCTCAGAGGCATTCTCTGTTTCCTCACCTTTCCCCAGAAACTCAATGGGCCTCATTACACGTTGTGCGCTAAAAATCTAAAATTACCGGCATGGCGCTCTTAACGTGTTCGCCCTCGCAAGAGGACGCTGATAGCGTACCATTACGAGTACGCGGACACGAGCATAGCGCCATGCCGGAAATGACCCTACCGCCATGCCGCTAAAGACCCCAAAAAGTCTCTTACCGCCTTTGACGAAAGTGCAGATAGCACCACCGCCCCCACGCTGCATGCAAATAGCGGTCACCGCTGTTAGCGGTGACCGTTAAATTGCAGAACTGGAAATAGCGTCATCGCACAGGAACGGGAAAGAGCACGGCGGCCATCTTTAAAAACACAATCCATTGCCCTCCTCTGCCCCCTGGACCTGTTTGGAGTAGCTTGCAGTTGGAAATCATCAGGAACACCCTCAACATGCCCAAGGCATTGAAAAAAACCACCGACCAGCAGCGGAAAGAAAAATTTACCTCAGAGGAGCTAATCATGCTGACCCAGACCCTAGCTGACAATGCCGCCGTGGTCTTTGCCAGCGACATGCGGTGGGAGACTCTCATGAAAAAAAAGGCAATCTGGGCTGAGGTTGCATTAAAAATCAGTGCTGTGGGCACCACCACCCGCAATGTACGTGAGTGCCGAAAAAGGTGGGATGACCTGAGACTCCGGGTGAGAAGCATCCTTGCCGAAAACCACCAAATTGCCACAGCAGGTGGATCTGGGTCGCCCATAAAACTTAAAGAATGAGAGGAGACATGCGCCAACCTCATAGGAGTTGAATGCATAGAGGGAGGCGGCACGATGGAGCATGGCGTGGCAACCACTTCAGATGGAGGTGAGTGTACACATGAAAGCATGCAATGTGAATGTACATTGTCCCCCCAAATGTGAGCCCAGAATCACCTCATGGATGGCCAAACATCCACACATGCATCACACCCTGGCCATGTCAGTGTCAGACCCAAACACACACACATGCACACATCACCAGAGACAAGTGCCACACACAACCGTGCATGGATGAGCCACTGAACTGACACATCACCTGCATCCTTTACAATGTAGTCAAAATGGCCACAGCTGCATTATTGATGTATACTGCATTAAGTACATTGAACCGTAACCAATGACATCCCCCTTCTTGTCCCCGACAGGCTCACATACAGACAGTGAGGATGCTGGCAATGCATCACAGGCACCCCCTGTGCATAAGAAACAAAGGGCTTTGGACACAGAGGACACCCCCACAACATCAAGGGGCAAAGGCAGAAGGGTCCCGATGCAGAGTGCGAAACATCGGTGGAGCGCAACTTCCAAGATACAAGTTGCCACACCACCATCAACTGGCCCACCTCCGGAGGTTAACCCACCACCACCGATCCTGGCCACAGAGGACCCACCCTCAGCTCCAGCTAGTTCTGCAGGAGAGGTGGCAGCCACTGCCCCACTATCAGATGTGGAGGACCCCACCGACTTCCACATGGAGATGCACACCCCAACCCCCCCTGGGACCCCTGGGCCATCACCACAGCACACACCTGGGTCCAATGTCACTGGGGATGAGAACATGGGAGCTTTTAGTAGCCCCCCGGTGGCTTCATCTGTTGACCTGGACCATCACAGGCCACAGCAGCCACACCACCAGAACCCAACACTGCCCTCGACCTGGCCAGCATCAGCCAGCGGCAACAAGAAATAACTGTGCTGGTTGGGCAGCATGTTGAGGAGGCTGCCCGTCTCAGGGCAGACATTACGGAGACAGCAAGGCACTCCAGGCAGGGGATGGAGGCATGTACAGACAGGCTTTGTGGGGAGATAATCCGAGTCAGGGAGGTCCTCACACGGATAGCGGACGCATTGGACCGCCAATTCCCACCACCACCCCCACCAGGACAGTCTGCCACATCCTCATCCACCAGTTCGAGGCAGACAAGCCCCCTCCTCCGCTCCTCACGCACCACCAGGCGCACCTCTAGTCAGCCTCCCAATGCTGGTGTTGGCAATGGCCAATAGGGAGTGCATGCTGAAGCCTCCGCGTGCATGGCTGGAGGGAAACATTGTGCAAGACACATGTGTAACTGTTGTGTGGGTTGGGGGGAAGGGTGTTATGGGACTGTTGTGGGGGGTGGGGGGAAGGGTGTTATGGGACTGTTGTGGGGGGTGGGGGCAATGGTGGTGGGATGTTTGGGGACATGCACATCTCCTTCTTTACGTTCCTTAACACACTGGTGTTTGAACAAAACACAGGCTTGGACTTCTTCATTGTGTATGTGTACTTTATTGACGCCATGGTCCATTGTGCGCTTCCAAACAGACACCAGTGCATTACTAACCATATCCATGTGACAGTACGAAACCATGTTACTCAGAATATTTGGTTGATCAGATGCTGTCTCACAGCACGTCCCTCCTGGCCATCCCCTCTTGCATGACCTGCATCCCCTTCACCTCCGTCCTCATCACCATCATCATCCTCATCAGGTGCTTCTATTTCAACGTCAGGGGGCAGTGGCACATTCCGTCTGATACACATATTGTGCAGCATGACACATGCCATGGTGATCTTGGCCACCTTCTCATGGCCATACAGGAGAGCGCCACCAGACCTGCTAATGCACCTAAACCGTGTCTTCAAAAGGCCAAAGGTCTGCTCAATCACGTTGCGGGTACGGGTATGTGCACAACTGTATTCCTCCTCGTGCCTGTTCTGTGGGTTCCGTACAGGGGTGAGGAGCCACCTCTTCAGGGGATAGCCGGCATCACCTGTATGGGGGGACGAATGGGGTCATGTTACTGTTCACCTCAAGAGCGGCCTGTTCATATCACACAAATGGACTTTGCATTGTGATTGAAGTACACAATTAACAGCATACATGCAGATGGTCTGTGTGACTGCAATGTGCAAAGGTGAGCTCGCCCCTGCAAGTAGACATGCCCCATTAATGCCTCCAACAGTAATTGACATGTCCTGGGTGAAGCCAGATCTTAGGTGTCCCTGGGCCCAGGCAGATTTGGTACCACACTGCTGGTGTTATGCCATTCCAACATTGATGTTCCCATGCTGAGAGGCATCACTTCAGTGGTGCTATAGGTGCGTGGTGCAATGCTATGGCTAGGGGTGATCCCTTTGCATGCTTTCAAGGGCACATTGCATTATTGATGTTGTGCTGGACTAATTCTGTATGACTATCTTGACGGCATGTATGACATTTGTGTATTTTGTGGCGTGGAATTTTGTGCATGTGGATGGATGCATAAGGTTTCTAGACCTGGATTGTCATCTATGTTGTGTAGCTTATACTTGCATGTCCGTTCATCTCAAGTAAGTTGCGGGCTTCCAAGATGGACATTGGCGTACATCTGTATGTGCATTCGTCCGACGGACGACAAGCTACACCCATTTCAAGTATGTATCTCCCCCCCCAATCACACCCAGTTGGAGTATGTATCTCCCCCTCCCCCCATCACACTGACATGTGCTTGCCCTGCAACTCACCAAGTAGCCACGAACGTTGTCCGGCTTGTCGCTCCATGTAGCGTGGGATAGTTGAGTTCCGCAGGACCATGGAATCATGGGTTGATCCGGGGAAACGGGCACAACAATGTGTGATTACCTTGTTGGCGTCACATACCATTTGGTCATTGATGGAGTGGAATTGCTTCCTGTTTCGGTAGACTACTTCATTGTGATGTGGTACCACCAATTCCACATGGGTACGATGCAACTTGGGATGCCTGCCAGTGAATAGAAGCCAACTTTGGTGTTTGCAATCTCCTGGGCATTCCGTGGCATGAATATGTGTTCAGGTGCATGCTTCAGGAGGGCATCGAGTACCTGATTCAGCGTGCGTGAGAATACTGGTTGTGAGATGCCATGAATCTGGCCCACTGTATGCTGGTAGGTGCCTGTGGCTAGGAAGTGGAGCACAGTCACCACCTTGAGTAGAGGGGGGATGGCAGTTCGGATGTCTATGAGGCTCACAATGTTGTTGTGTATCATGTCCACGATGCTGGTGATGGTATCCCGGTCCAGACGGTACAGGGTGTGTATCTGCTCTGTGGTTAGATTAAATGGACTGGCTCTGATCCTGGGGATTGGTGGGTGCCTCTGTGGTATGATTAGGTGCCGTGGTGGTGCTTGCTGTGCCTGTCTTGCCCTCCTCCTCCTCCGTCTCCTCTGTGCTGCCTGTTGTTGTCGCTGCTGCGCTGCAATCATGTCCTCCAGCCCATGTAGTGCTGCAAGTATTGGAACCATCTTGGTGTGGGGTGTGGTGTGCTCCTTTTGGGCTGCCACAGTCTCCATTGCCTCCAATTGTGCTGATTGTGTCCACCTGTGGCAGGTGGGAACACTGCTCAGTTCTCTTAACGGGTGGTTCGCGATGGCGGTATTAGCGCCATGGCGGTAAGGGGTTTTGGGGGCTTTAATATGCCGCTATTGGCATGTCCGCTCACCTTGTGATGCTGTGCTATTAGCGGCATGGCGTTATTTACAGGATGGAGGGTCGCGTGCACGCGGACTGCCAGCTATTAGTGGCACCATACTTAGCGGTACCGCTAATAGCGGTGAGCCGAGTCGTAATTCGCATGGGGATTTCACGTTACCGGTATTCCATTACCGGTAACGTTAAATCCCTACCGCCTACCGTGTAATGAGGCCCAATGTCTCCAGAGCTCTCATCCTCCCTAGACTGGACTACTGCAACAGCCTCTTCCTCAAGCTGCCTTTATCCTCCCTTCACCCCCTTCAACTAATCCAGAACAGGACCGCAAGACTTATCTTGGCCTCAAGCCCAGGGACCGCATATCTTCAGTGCTAAAATCCCTCACTGGCTCCCCGTAGCTGCAAGGATCAAGTTCAAGACCCTCTGCATAATCCACAAGGCTTACTGGGGCCAGGGCCTGCACCATCTACAACGCTCTCTTCCTTAACACTCTCACTCTAGAGTCCTCCGCTCGTCCCCCAACTCTCTGAGGGTGAGCCACTTTCACAAACAGAGATTTGGGGGGGAGATCGTTATCCTGTGAGGTGCCTCCCTCTGGAACAGCCTCCCTACCTCTCTCCGCCTTGAGTCGGAGCACCTTAAATTCCGGAATCTCCTCAAGACCTTCGTCTTCTCTTCTTCATTCTCTCTCCCTCTCCCCTGCTAAACCCTGTTCTGTTCTCTCCATCCTCCTTCCTCCTCCTCCTCCCTAACTCTGTTCAGCTTTTGCTGACTGGTTGCCTGGTTCACCTCCAGAGACTTACAGTTATCAGGCCCCCCGCCAGTCTTTGTACTTACTCCTGGGTCACTGCACTATATCCAAAATTACTGCACTTCCGCTTACGCTCCATGAGCGAGGCAAACCTCTCTACACTTAACCCAGAGCCCTGTTGAATCTGGACGTGTTTGCTCTCCCCCCCCCCCTGTCTTCCTCGCACCTCAGTCTGTTTGCATGCATGACCTAAATGTACTAGGACTAGTATGTTCGTCTGTCCTGTCCCCCCCCCTTCCTTTTTTTCTGTCCACCACCCTAGTTTGGTCGAAACTGTTACACTTCATGCACTTGCACTAGGAGAAATGCCGTCAGGCCTAGTATGCTAGTTTTCTGTTTTGATCATTCAGAAACTTCAAGGCCTCAGAATGATTACTGTATTCCCTTGTTCACTTACCGCCTTGAAGCACTCCACCTGTGTATAAGCGCTGTATAGATAAACAATGACAGTACACTCTGGTTTGGCATCGGTGCTCTTGCGCACATTGTTTTTCAAATGATCCTATTCCTTGGCGTATGGAATATCCAGTAAATCTGCTCAGGAGGATTCTACGCTGATTGTAGGTTTCTTTTTCTACACCAGTAATGTCTTTTCCTGTGATGTCATTATGGGAGGGGAAGTCCTTGTGACCTCATTTCCTGGGATGGGACCACGTTCAACTGCCATTTGATGTCACTTCCACTACCTTTGGCATTTTGGTGAGTTGACATTCCTTCCTTGTCTGTGACACTGCTTCCACAATTACACCTGCAGAGAACCATGTCTCAGGGATAGAGTTCTGCAGGTTATTTCAACTTTTATTATTTTAAAAATACAAACATTCTACTAATAGTAATCAACTTAATGTCTTAATTTTTAAAACAGTTGACTGGGGTAATGACTTTGATTGGGCACTGGAAGGCACCTGAGAAAGAGTCACCTTGCCTTGTTAGCAGGCCGTCCTGTCTGCCTATTGATGGGGAAACGTGTTTGCGGGGATAATGAAACGCCGACGTGTTGAGTAAGTGTCGCTCTCTGAGCGCTGCCTGGCCCGATGGCTATCTGCATCCAGCAGGCGGGCTGCCGGGAGTGCTGAAAGCAGGCTTCCTGTAATGAATTACACGTCAGATCTAATGATCCAAGGGAGGGGGCAGGGCGCCTCGCGCTGCTGCAGCTCCGGGCGGAAGTGAGCTGCGGCGCGAGGCGAGGCTGGCCTATGGGGAAATGGGTAGGTGCCATTCACTGACTCTGATAGGCCAGGAGCGGCAGAGTGAGAAACGGGACTGAGTCTTCCTCCTTGACCTCATATGGGTTCTGCCCCCGGTGGAGGCCTTTACACTGCTGTGTGGTTACACATCCTCGTGGATGTTCTCCGGGGAAGGGTGCTCTTTTGAAGTGTAAAACACAGACAGAGATCTGCCTCTGTGAAATCCCAATAAAGGTTTTTTTTTGTACCATACATCGAGGGCTTTAGCATAATGGGATGGTAAAGTCATAGCAGGACCTAGGGATCGAACCTGTGGTGCTCTGTGTCTTGCTTCCAAGGCCAGCACATTGCCCCTGAGCTATCCTTCCGAGATTTGGAAGGTAAGACATTTTCAGGCATGAAGGTGGTGTAATTGTTTAACAGACTCCTTGATTTCGGGAATAAGGGGTGTTTAAAATGAATGTCGAAAATAAGGAAAGGGGGTGTTTTAAAAAAATGCAGACGAGCATGGGTACAACTTTAGACTAAGAGTTAGACCACCCGTAGGCCTACAAATATAAAAAGAAATCAAATGGCAAAAGATGCGCTACGCTGGACCCTGTTGCGTTACATTGGATTACCGTCAGAAAAAACACACTGCAAAAACAGCCCAAATAGCTATAAAGTGCTTAATGCAACAATTGATTCAGAACAATTGCTTTCTTTGCATGAAAAGTGACGCTCCTTGGAATCAAATTAATTTAGCCCGGGGACCAGCTTGTTTCCAGTGATGTAGCAGTTGCATGCAGGCTCTTAATGCGACAAGCAGGAACTTCCACCCGTCTGTCAAGACATTCTGATGATTGCCAAATGCAAGTAATGGGCGAGTAATGTGCACCCTTGATCCCATTTATACATGAGATTGGATCGGCCCCCTAATGCCAATAATCCCTAATGTTGGGTCAAGAGAAAAAAAAACAATATATTCTTAACTTTCATCAGGCTTATTGCTGTGAGGGCATCCAATACATACCATCATGTTCAAAAATGCAGATCAATGGAGAAGGCCTGTTATTGGGAGCACAGTAGATTCCAGAATGCAGATCAATGGAGAAGGCCTGTTATTGGGAGCAGAGTAGATTCTAGAATGCAGAGCAATGGAGAAGGCCTGTTATTGAGGGCTGAATACATTCAAGAATGCAGAGCAATGGCGAAAGCCTGTTATTGGGAGCAGAGTGGATTCAAGAATGTAGAGCAATGGAGAAAGCCTGTTATTGGGAGATTAGGTTCAAGAATGCAGAGTAATGGAGAAGGCCAATTATTGGGAGCAGAGTAGATTCCAGAATGCAGAGCAATGGAGAAGGCCTGTTATTGGGAGCAGAGTAGATTCAAGAATGCAGCGCAATAAGCGTCTATATTCCCCCCAAAGCACGGCCACTGACCTCGATATAGACCAGTACCCTTGCCGGGATCCCGACAATGCTTCTGTCCCCCGAGGCAAGAGATGTGCTCGAAACCCCGATCACTGTTGCAGAGATAACGGAAGCCATTAAAGCTTTACCTAATGGCAAAGCACCAAGCTCGGATGGCCTTGGAGCAGAGTTTTACAAAGAGTTTGCAGGACTCCTTGCCTCCAAATAACACGCTGTTTGGACAGAAGCCCAAGGAAAGAGGGAGCTACCAGAGACCACCAGAGAAGCTATCATCACCCTGCTGCTTAAACCAAGGAAACCCCTTGAAGACTGTGGCTCATACAGGCCACTTTTGTTGATAAACACAGATGCTAAGATCTTTGCCACGATTCTGGCAATGCGGTTAGCACCTCTGATGCCATACATATTCCACAAGGCCCACGTTAGGCGCTGTTATAATATACTAGCATCAATCCCGAAGGAGCTACAGGGGGTAGCGATTGCATTAGAAATGCAAAAGGCCTTTAACACGGTCTACTAGCTGTTTCTGTTTAGAGTCCTCAAAAATGATGGGTGTGGAGACAACTTCATGAAGTGGGTAAAAGTATTGTACACACGCCCTTATGCCAGATTAAATGTCAATGGCACTCTCTCAGCGGTGCTGGAATTACTGGGCGGCACACGCCAGGGATGCCCGTTGTCTCCCCTACTTTTTTGCTTTGGTGATAGAACCCTTAGCGGACCTACTGAGACTAGGTATGGCAGGCTTGGAATACAATTAGCGGGCAGGGTAGAGATTATAACTCTGTACGCAGACGATATACTGATATATCTGAAGAACCCCGAATGCAATTTAGGCAAGGTCCTGGGAGTAGTCAAAACATTTGGGGGACTTTCTGGCCTTAAATTGAATACCGCCAAGTCTGAAATCTTTCCCCTGACAGATGCGACAGTCTGGCCAACGGAACTCCACAGACTCCTTTGGATCCCTGTTCACACCAAATACCTAGGGGTCAATGTTGCCAGAACGGCGCAATTGAATTATGACGCTTTCGCAAACTCCCTATGTGTAAAGATGGAGTGTTGAGGATCATTGCCAATATCATTCATGGGCAAGGTCGCTCTCATAAAAATGATAATTCTACGAAAACTGTTCTATTTGTTCAGTACTGTCCCGGTATGGCCCGGGAGAACATTATTTTCGAAAAGGAAGGGCACATGCACTTCACTAATATGGAACGGACAATCGAGATTGAGCTGGCGGGCACTAACTGACCAATACTCTCAGGGGGGATTAGCAGCACCAGACTTAGAGATCTACTATGCAGCAGCGCAAGCGCACTATGCGCTGCACTGTGCAACCGCATATCTCGAACCTCGCCAGTTACAAGACACCATCCCAATCCAGAAACCGAATGAGCTTCTCCACATACTGGCGGTGGCATGTCCCAAACGCTACAACACTATAGATCTGGCACTCGTAACGTGCACCGCTTGGGCCACAATTGCTGACACTCAAAAGCCCGAAATACTATACCATCCAAGTATGCCGATTTGGGGTGCACACTACATAGCTCCCACACTAGACCTAGAAATAGCATCACACTGGAGCGACAAGGGGATCAACCAACTAGGGGACTTGTTCCCAGATATGAAATTTATAACGTGGAACACAATTAAGGAGAAAATGGGGGATACGACTAGACAGAAAATGTACTAAATGCGCATGAGATCTGCCATCGCAAAGGTTTGGGGGGCGTTCCCAACAGAACCATGGATACATCCATGGCTGGGATACATGTTTACCACAGGGTCTGTTTCTTAAGTGCCATTGAGGTTCCCCCCCAGTGCCAATGGTTTTTTTTTTAAATCGCAGTATTCACCGTCCAAACCCGCCAGCATTTCCCCCCTCATTAACCCCTTAAGTGCCTCCGACGAGCCGGCTCGTCGGTGGCAACCTGGAGCGGTTTTTACCGACGAGCCGGCTCGTCGCTGGCATTTAAAGGGTTAAAATATCAGCTTCAAACTTGTGCAAGCTCACAATAATGACCCGGACCCCTATATGCTGTAGAGCCAAGGAGAAATGGGAGCTCGATTTGGGACACCCAATCACTGATAAGCAATGGGAACAAATATGTAGTCTGACCAAACATGTCTTGCAATACACGGTACAAGTTGATACACTACAAGATTGTACATAGGATACATTACACCCCTGCTAAGTTGAAACGCATATACCAGACAATGGATGGTAAATGTACCAGGTGCGGAAGTGACAAAGCCGATACTCTACACATGTTTTGGTCATGTGCACACCTGAGGGAATACTGGGGTAATATATGTGATTTACTGAATGTGATTGCGGGCCAACCTATCTAGAGGTCCCTGATGGTATGCCTACTGGGGGCCACGGGGAAGATGAACCCCACGTGGCAAAGGTTTCTGAACCTCGGTTTATTGTTAGCAAAAAGGGCCATACTTCTGAGGTGGAAAAGCAAAAATCCACCCACCAAAACAGACTGGGATAAAGATATGCTATGGGCAAATGATAATGAGGAAATGTATATAGAGCTAATGCAAACCGATACACAGCCCAGAAACATTTGGGGCAGATATAGACAGTACCTTGCGGACAGAGCCGATGAAGAAGATGATGCAATAGTGGAATGACAATGTAAAACTAATTTGGAAAATGGGATAACATTAAGGGCAATATGTGATTCAAATGTGATTGTATAGGTTTTGTACCTGTGTGTATCAAAATAAAGTTATTTAAAAAAAGAAGAATGCAGCGCAATGGAGAAGGGCTGTTATTGAGGGCTGAGTACATTCAAGAATGCAGAGCAATGGCGAAAGCCTGTTATTGGGAGCAGAGTAGATTAAAGAAAGCAGAGCAATGGAGAAACCTGTTATTACGAGCGGAGTAGATTGAAGAATGTAGAGCAGAGGTCTTCAAACTGTGGGGCGCGCCCCCCTAAGGGGGTGCAGCCGCATCCCAGGGGGGGCGCCAGAGCCCAGCATGAAATGGGTAAAAAAATAAAATAAAAAATAAAATCTTTTTTTTCTTTTTTTTTTTTAGATTGGAGGAAATGGGAAGGGGCAGCTCACATGGTCAGACTGGACCATAAAACGGTCTTAGGCACCAATGAAAAAATGGCCAGCAGTTGCAAATGAATATTCAGTCCTTTAGTCACAGACTGTTTGAATAGTACCCAAGGGGTTGTTTTTTGTTCAAATGTAAACAAATTGTGATATTTAAAGAATATTTATTCAGTAACAATGGTCATAACTACTAGCTGCATAGTGAAGTAACTCCTCAAACTGGGCCACATTGGCTAGAAAAGTGGCCCATTTTGACCGGCCTACACTAGCATTTTGCATTTTTGGTACGGTCATCGCCCTATAGGCCAGTCCAAGCCTGCCGGCTCATCCATAATGGGTGAGGGGGCGTCCACCCACTGGCCACCTCACCCATTATGGAGGAGCCAGCCTAGTGAAACACTGAGCTGCTTTTTCCAGCTGAGGGAGTGCTCCTGGGCTGGCAGAACTGTCAAAGGGAAACACTGTTTGCCTTTGACAGTTCATTTCCCCAGCCGCACATGATCACTGAGCCATGCAACGCTGGGGGTGTTTTGCTTCGCCAGCCTTGCATAGCTCATTGGAAATGCTGGCTGGGGCACTGCATGTGTATGTGCAAGGGGTGCTCCTGCGCCTCCTCGCACATACGGGCAGAGCAACCTGGAGCAGGGCATTTTAGCAACCACGCGCAGGCCACTGCAGAAGGTACGTTTATGGCGATTTATTTTTTATTTAAATGTGTATGGATGTGTGTATGCTTGTGTTATGAAACTGTGGTGGGAGCAGGATGGGCGGCAGCACTGGGGTAGTGGTGGGAGTAGGGTGGGGAGAGCCCAAGGTCTGTACTGGGAGTAGGGTGCGGTGACGGCATGCAAAAGTTGATAGCGATTTCTACATACTGTCCATCTGGCACTTTTGGGGGGGGCCGGCCTGCCCAAACTTTGCTCAGGGGGGGCCCAGGCCAAAAAAGTTTGAAGACCACTGATGTAGAGCAATAGAGAAGGCCTGTTTTTTGGAGCAGAGTAGATTCAAGAATGCAGAGCCACACATGGCCTCTGCCTGAATGACGAGGAGACTGAACTGCTCATTGTCGGTTCACCGAACAACCTACAAAAACTGAGCCCCAACAACTCCAATATCATCATCGATGGCAACGCCATCCCTGTCGCCAAATACGTGAAAACACTTGGCTTTTATCTCGATGCCAATATCAACCTCATTAAACAAGTCAACTCGACCGCCTCAGCCACCGCCTATACAGGAAAACGAATTAGAGCCTGCCGACCATTTCTCTCATCTAACAGTTGCCTTACGGTAGCTAGAGCTCTCATACAATCTAAGTTAGACTACTGTAACAGCCTCTACCTAGGTGCCAACCAAGCGATAATTAGCAAACTCCAAGTCCTTCAAAATAATGCGCTACGAGCAGCACTAAACATTCCTAGGCGAGAGCACATCTCGGCCACCAGAATTTCATGCAAATGGCTCACCATCCAACAGAAAATTGATCTAAAAACCCTCTGCGTCACCTACAAAGCTCTTAACCAACTAGCCCCCCCCTACCTCACCAACAAATTCACCATGAAACCCTCCATCAGAACCACCAGATCCTCCAACACCCTATGTCTCACAGTGCCCAGATTTATCTCTAAAAGAGCCGCAGGCTCGAGCTTCACTGTCCTCGCCTCCCAACTCTGGAACGCCCTGCCACTGAACATCAAGTCATCCAATTACTTCCAGTCGTTCAGGAAAACTGCCATTGGGTGGCTACTGACAAAAAGTCAACCTTTAAGTTAGACATAGCTATAAACTGAATATATTGCACATGCCTCATTTATGTCATTATTGGCTGTATCTACCTCCACTGTCTGTATATTCTGTATATAACTGTTCTTAAAGTATCACTTCTAATTACCATGTACTGTGCCTTGTAACTTGTACTAAGCGCCCTCTTACTCCCGGGTCCGGAGCGCTATAGAAATAAAATAAACATAAAAACAAAAACAAACAGAGCAATGGAGAAGGTCTGTTATTGAGGGCTGAGTACATTCAAGAATGTAGAGCAATGCAGAAGGCCTGTTATTTGTAGCGGAGTAGATTGAAGAATGTAGAGCAATGGAGAAGGCCTGTTATTGGGAGTGGTATAGATTGAAGAATGCACAGTAATGGCGAAGGCCTGTCATTGGGAGCTGAGCAGATTCAATAATACAGAGCAATGGAGAAAGCCTGTTATTAGGAGCAGAGTAGATTGAAGAATGTAGAGCAATGGAGAAGGCCTGTTATTGGGAGTGGTATAGATTCAAGAATGCAGATCAATGGAGAAGGCCTGTTACTGGGAGCAGAGTAGATTGTAGAATTCACAGTAATGGTGAAGGCCTGTTATTGGGAGCTGAGTAGATTGAATAATACAGAGCAATGGAGAAAGCCTGTTATTGGGAGCAGAGTAGATTGAAGAATGTAGAGCAATAGAGAAGGCCTGTTTATTTGGAGCAGAGTAGATTCATGAATGCAAACCAATAGAGAAGGCCTGTTATGGGTAGCTGAGTAGATTGAAGAATGTAGAGGAATGGAGAAGGCCTGTTATTGGGAGTGGAGTAGATTCAAGAACGTAGAGCAATGGAGAAGGCCTGTTAGTGGGAGCAGAGTAGCTTCAATAATGTAGAACAATGAAGAAGGCCTGTTAATGGTTGCAGAGTAGATTCTAGAATGTAGAGCAATAGAGAAGGCCTGTTATTGGGAGCAGAGTAGATTCTAAAATGTAGAACAATGGAGATGTTCTGTTATCGGGAGCGGAGTAGATTAAAAAATGTAGACCAATGGAGAAGGACAGTTATTGGGAGCAGAGTAGAGTCGAGAATGTAGAGCAACGGAGAAGGCCTGTTATTGGGAGCACAGTAGATCCTAGAATGTAGAGCAATGGAGAAGGCATGTTGTTGGTTGCAAAGTAGATTCTAGAATGTAGAGCAATGGAGAAGGCCTGTTATTGGGAGCAGAGTAGATTCTAGAATGTAGAGCAATGGAGAAGGACTGTTATCGGGAGCGGAGAAGATTCAAGAATGTAGAGCAATGGAAAAGGCCTGTTATAGGGAGCACATTAGATTCTAGAATATAGAGCAATGGAGAAGGCCTGTTATTGGGAGCAGAGTAGATTCAGGAATGTAGAGCAATGAAGAAGGTCTGTTATCGGGAGCGGAGTAGATTCAGGAATGTAGAGCAATGGAGAAGGTTTGTTATAAGGAGCACAATAGATTCTAGAATATAGAGCAATGGAGAAGGCCTGTTATAGGGAGCAGAGTAGATTCTAAAATATAGAGCAATGGAGAAGGCCTGTTATTGGGAGCAGAGTAGATTCTAGAATGTAGAGCAATGGAGAAGGACTGTTATCGGGAGCGGAGTAGATTCAAGAATGTAGAGCAATGGGGAAGGCCTGTTATAGGGAGCACAGTAGATTCTAGAATATAGAGCAATGGAGAAGGCCTGTTATTGGGAGCGGAGTAGATTCAGGAATGTAGAGCAATAGAGAAGGTCTGTTATCGGGAGCGGAGTAGATTCAGGAATGTAGAGCAATGGAGAAGGTTTGTTATAGGGAGCACAGTAGATTCTAGAATATAGAGCAATGGAGAAGGCCTGTTATAGGGAGTACAGTAGATTCTAGAATATAGAGCAATGGAGAAGGCCTGTTATTGGGAGCAGAGTAGATTCTAGAATGTAGAGCAATGGAGAAGGTCTGTTATCGGGAGTGGAGTAGATTCATGAATGTAGAGCAATGGAGAAGGTCTGTTATCGGGAGTGGAGTAGATTCTAGAATGTAGAGCAATGGAGAAGGTCTGTTATCGAGAGTGGAGTAGATTCATGAATGTAGAGCAATGGAGAAGGTTTGTTATTGGGAGCAGAGTAGATTCTAGAATGTAGAGCTATGGAGAAGGTCTGTTATCGGGAGCGGAGTAGATTCAGGAATATAGAGCAATAGAGAAGTCCTGTTATTGCCAGTTCTCAAGCTTGGGCTCTTTCTGTGAACAAAATAGGATCAACTCAGGGATCGAGATCAATCGCTTCACAAAGCGTGTTATGAGTAGTAACTCTGATATACTGTTCTCTTTCCAGACAGAGTTTAGACTTATTTATTTTCAAAGTTACACCTGGTGGCTTCTTTGTGAATTGAATAGCCTTTCCCCAGGAGTATGTCAGAGATAATGAAATAGTATCTTTGCAGGAGTAAGTCTCAAGTAAATCAGACTTAATCCTGGTAATGTCTTTGTGAACTGAATGTTTGTTTCCTCAGGAGTAAGTCAGGGGTACTCGTGATGACTTCTTTGTGAAGTGACGAGTCTGTCTCCGGGAGTACCTTAGTGCTAATATGTGCAACTTCTTTGTGAATCGGTCCATTGTTTATTTCCAAAGCAAATATTAGTATTAATATTATTATTAGGGTATTTATCGAGTGCTGACCTAGTTTCAGGAAGCAACAGAGCACTTTACAATCATAGGGGGAAGATCAAGGTTATGGAGCAGACAAACAAGGGATTGGGATCTAACAACAAGGGAGAGTGGACAGTTGTCTGCAATGGATCTACAAGTAAAGGGGAGGAAAAAGAGGGGTTCAGATCACCCAGTCTCAGGTATGCTGGAGAGTGAACAGTGTATGCACCAAGGTGTTCGGGAGGAGCCATTCCTTGAAGGGGAGGGTCTTGAGCTCCTACCTGAACTGTGTTGGTGGGAATGAGGTTCCATAGTCTTGGGACACAGACAGAGAAGGCCTGTCTTCTGTTTTTTCCCTTCCCGCACATGAGGATTTAAAGCCTGCACATCTCCACTTATTGCAAATAAGTGCAAGGTTCATCTTTTCGGAGCACTGCTTTGGGATGTACAATCCTGCAAGTCTTAATGTTCCCTTTCCGTGCCTGCTGGAGTTACTCGAATGATTAGTGTTGTGTTGTTGGACGTTGTTCAAGTCTGTCTTTCTGTTTTTCCTCATTAACTGTGTGGTCTCGATAGAGCCATTAAGGGCAGAGCCAGGCGTGTTCTATTTAAGGACCTTTAAAACTTCACAAACCTTTCATGCCACTTTATATCTTTTATTGTACAATAAAAAGGAGTCGGGCGAGGATGTTACTGCCAAAAGAGCGGAGAAATACAAAGAGCGGGCCTGCTGTGCCAATTGCAGAGGGTATTCTTTGTACCTCCTCTGGAAGGGCTGTTGTTTGCGGGTTGGCAGTGAAGAATTGCTCAGGCCAGTTTTATTGAACCACATTGTATGGACAGAGAAAATCATTTCATTAGAGATCAGGACAATATTCTGAAAGAACCCCTTGTTTCCCCTTGATCACATCCTGAGGGATAATACCCTGTAAGTGACTTCCTGAGACATCCTTTGGGGACCAGGAAAGTTCAAGAAAGAATGTCATCTCAGGCAAAGTCCCTTCCCTTTGAAATGGGGTCAGGTCGGATCTTGGTGTAACATTCTGACACGTCTAACTCCACTCCCCTCCTTTGGTTGCGCCCCTCGAGGCAGCAACCTATCAGTGCTTCATTGTTGCCCCACCCCTTGGGCAGACTGCTAGCATCGCAGTTGACTTGCATATTGTTGGTCCCCGTCTGCAATGCCACAGACAAGCTATAAACAATAGAATATTATCCACAGGAGTTCCTAGAGGTTAACAAGTGTTGGGTTATTTTTCCGATACATCAATTTTGGTTTTTCTAATGGCTCTCCCTGACTGGCTGGGGTATGCCCTGATGTGTGCCTCAAATGTGCTGTGCCTAGCGATTCAAGTTGGACCTCTTTGATAAGGCCTTGCAACTGCACAACATTTCCGGGGCTCATCCGAGGCAACATGCTTGTCTTGGTAACAAGACAGTGCCGTGCTGACCGGTCCCACGCTTAGCGGCTGGCGTCCGGCATGAAAAGCGCATCCACACTCAGCTGGGGTGCATCCTGGCTGTTCGGGTAGACTGCTGTATTTGGGGGTTGGGTCAAGACTGTTTTGCGTTTGGCGTGTCCCCTTGTGCAATGTTAGGCTGTTTGTCTTTTATACTGCACACGCCACCACCGTACTGGTCATAAAGTGCCCGGGCTTGCCCATGTAGGTGCGAAATTGTGACCCCATCCATGTTGCAGCCAGACCGTTGGTATGTGTAGGGTGAAAAGTAAATGATGTCAAGGAGAGCGAGAAAGGGAAAAGTGGGAAAAGTCTGAAAGAAACTCGTACAGACTTAATTCACTACATGTGGGGAAACATTATATAAGAGGGAGTGATAGTGGTTGTTGGTATGTATGTATAGTTTTCAGTGCTTTGAAAAAGTTTGTTTGTTTGTTTATTGTGCGCTCCGGACCCAGAGGTATCAGGGCGCAGGTGAAAAAAGCTAATTTACAGCTTGGTTACAGATGTTACAGAGCAGAGGTAAAAACAGATTTCCTCAGAGTTACATGATGTGGGTAAAAACAGCAAAGTACATGTATAGAGGTGTAGAAAACATGTCATAGTTAACAGATATTTACATGTTAGCAGTTCTATATCAAGATACATTACAAGCAGCAAGGGTTAAGTTAGTGCAGTCGGGTAGTGTGGGTTACATATCTTTTTCTATGAGCCATTTGATTGTGTTGTGTGGATTTGAAGTGTGGAATTCAGTGTTATCAGAGGAATATCCAGTGGCTGAGAAGCTTTTGTGCAATCTTTTCCTTCGGTCACTTTTTGGTTAATCCTCATAATAGAAAGCAGAGAAGCACATTTCCATTTTACTCTCTGCCTGCCAAATTACTGCCACTGCCCCGGGTCCATATTGGCAACATTGATAAAGAAAATGAACATTGTACCCAAAGGGACACTGCAGATAATCAAGTAGCACAGTTGATGGAACTCTTCCGGAACAAAGTCGCGTATGTAAAATTCAATTGTCTACAGACTTGGTCACGTATGAGAGCTGTCAGCTCTGGGAGTCAATCATGGCAGTAAACGTAGTGCTCAGAGAGAGGGAATGGAAAGAGAAGATTGCTTGCCTTGTACAGTAGGGTGACCAGACGTCCCGGTTTCCCAGGACAGACCCGGGAAATCGCCCTCCGTCCCAGGGTCCCGGGAGTTTTTTTTATTTTATAAACCCTATACCGGGAATTGAAGGGTGGGTGGCTATGGTCCCGGCAAAATTTTGAAATCCCGAAATCGTGCCCGGCGTGACTCTTCCTGCACGTGAATGGGGGTCTGAATACTTTCCACGCCCCCATTTCCTCCTCCTTCCCCTCCCCGGCTGCTCTCCTCCAATGAGAGGAGTGTGCCTGTGAGCACCCCACTCCGCCCCTGCAACAGGCCAGCGACATAGAAGTGGGACTAACGTTACTTTAGTCCTACATCTGTGTCTATGTCCATGGCCTGTCCCATTTTCATTCTTATTAATCTGGTCACCCGATTGTACAGGCCAGCGGCTCTAATGGCGGAAGATGAAATCCTTGCAGTGACGCAAGGCAGAGAGGGTAATCCAATTCATGTCATGTCAATTACTGCAGGACTGTGCTGTCAATTCCTTTATAGCACAATAAACAATCCGAGGCCAGAGGCTCTAATGGAGCATGAAATGTAGGCCAGTGTAACGGTGGCGTAAATCTGCTGCAGCCAAGGCACAGAAGAGTGGTAAACAAGGGATCTAGCCGACTGCTGCAAATTTAACCGAATATACAGAGCTTTCTTAAAAATATGCAACGCATAACTAAAACAATAATGCGATGTAAAGTCCCATCTTAGCGAGTCACACAGATCGTAATATATATTTAGTATGTTTTGTTTATTTGAAGTAGTCAATATTTTTGCTATCCCTGTTTTTTGTGAATGTTCCTTGAAATCAGTATTTTGTTAATCATTATTATTCTTTTTTCCATGCTTTTTCAAGGGACGATTTTATTTCACATTTTGTTCTCAGTGGGCCTCATTACGAGGTTGGCGGTAGCCATGGCGCTATTAGCGCCATGGCTGCCTCCAAACTCGTTCCGACTCCGCCCTGGTGAATGGAGCAATTACCAGTCCATTCCAAGGTTGGCGGGACCAGTAATTTCCCATTCACCAGGGCCCTTCCCCATTCCCATTTGAGCCCCCATAGGGCTCAGTGGGAATGGGGAAGGCGCTAATAACGGTACCGCAAATTGCGGTACCGTTATTAGCTCCAGAGTCCCTTTGCGGGTCCCATCCTTAACGCCTGGAAAAACTAGGCGTTAAGGGAGGACTGGCAAAGGGACCTCGTAGTAGGGCGGTAAGGCATTACCGGCACCGGTGCCCTTACCAGTGTTGGTAATCCCTTGCCGCCCGCCTCGTAATGAGGCCCAGTATGTTTACCTGTTCCCTTTGTAGCTCAAACAGGCGATGAACTCTTCTTCCATAGCTCACATTGGGGGTCATTACACGGTTGCCAGACCGGTAACAACGGTACCAGTAAGCTTGCCGGAACCGTTGTTTCCGGACCAGCAAACTACAAGTTCTGCGAGCGGGTGCCTTTCCGCCCGCCAGGTTCCACCTGGCGGGCGGAAAGTCACCCGCTGGCAGACCTTGACAGATGCACCGGCCCCATTCATGAATGGTGCCGGTGCATCTCTCTTCCCCATTCCCATTGAGTCCAATGGGACTCGAATGGGGAATAATACTTTCCGGCGCTCAGCAATGGGCAATTACCAGGACCGCCAGGGCCATTATGCCCCGGTAAGTCCCCATTGCCGGGCCCTGGACTCTGGCGGCAGTCGTGCCATTTTTACTGGCACGGCTACCGCCAGACTCATAATGAGGCCCATTGTCTTTGTGTTTAAAAAAAAAAAGGATTATTTTTCCAGGTTGATAGCTGTCACAAAGTTCGGTGGATCAACAGGGACTTACAACAATTAGGATATTTAAAATGTGTTTTTTTTAACGGAAAATATCTCAGGAAAGTTAGACACAGGACTGTCATAATCTTGGAAAATTAGGCACAGGACTGGAATGTCAAAACAAGGGCATGGCGTGTCTCTTCTCATAAAGGAATGTAAACCTAGGTCGGTCTCTCCCCTACTGACTGCTGCCCTATGGAGGTTTTAAGGAAGGCATTCACAATCCAGGGGTTTTGAGGGCCCCCACACTTGTTTCTTACGCGTTTTCGAGTGTCACGGTGTTGCTCATCTGCTTCTTGTCTAAGGTATTCGTCTACATCTCGTCCTTCATGTGTTTGTTTGTTTGATTGTTTGTTTATTGTATTTGTATGGCGCACCAAACCCGAAGGTAACTGGCCGCAAGCAGTACAAGGAGACTTTAGGCTTAAGGTACATAGAGTCGCAGACATGGTAATACAGGTAAAAGTTAGAGATATTCACAGTGTACAAATTATGGTACATATATTGCAGGTAAGCATTGAAGCTATCTGCAGTTACATTGCAAGTTGCAGGTAAGCATTGAAAATATATACAGTTATATTACAAATATGTACAATTATATTGCCGAGCAATATGGGTAGTTCCAGTTATAGGGTTTTATGATCACAGATATTTGGCATAATGTGTTGTTTATCGTTGGATCCTGGGGTGGGCGTCATTGGTTTTGATCCATTTCTGTATGTTTCGTCTGAAGCTAGGGTAGGTTTGATCAATCCGGAGTGAGTAGGGGAGTGAGTTCCACGTTTGGGCTGCCATAACTGGGAAGCTTCTGCCGCTAGATTTGGCTAATTTGAAGTGTGGTACGCTGAGGCAGTATGAGTTGGAGGACCTGGTCAGGCGAGTGGTTGTTTTCTTGACTATCTGATCGGTGAGGTACCGTGGTGCAGTATTATGGAGGCATTTGTGGGTCAGTGAGGTTGTTTTTAGCAGGATTCTGTCCTTGATTGTCAGCCAGTGGTTTTGTCTTCTAATCACGGATATGTGATCTTTATTTGGGATATTTAGTGCGGTTCTTAGGGTGTTATTTTGTAGCGTTTGGATCTTGTTTAGGATGTATTTGTTAGCCCCCAGGTATAGGGCATTACAATAGTCCAATATTGAGAGTATGAGGGTTTTTGCTAGGGTGATGCAGCTGGATGAGGATAGGTAAGGTCTGCAGGCCCTGATTAGTTTGCATGTGTATGCTGATGTGGACGCTAAAGAGTTGACTTGTTTGCTCATGGTTAGAGTAGAGTCAAGGTAGATTCCTAGCGTTTTTACTTCCTTTGCAACCTTGATGGAGTTGCCATCAATGTTGAAGGAGGAGTAATCGTTGTTGAGTTTTGTGAGGTTGGCTGAGGTTCCTAGTATTAGAAGTTCAGTCTTGACACCATTCAGGCAGAGGCCATGTGTGGCTATCCATTCCTGAAGGGGGATGTAGGTTTTGTTCACGAGAGCCGTGTCAGTGATGTAATTGCCCAAAAGGGGTATGAGGATCTGGGTGTCATCTGCATATTTAGTGTAGGTGACACCCAGATTGTCCAATTTGTCAAACAAAGGCTTTGTGAAGATGTTGTACATGGTGGGTGAGGCGCATGATCCTTGTGGTATACCTCAGGTTATTGGAATAGGATCTGCTGAGTCTGACGGGGAAAAGACTTGCATGGTTCTATTGTTAAGGAATGATTGTATCCATGCTACTGCGTCTTTAGAGAAATGAGCCGCTGACGCAAGGTGTTTACAAAGGACATCGTGGTCCACCAAGTCAAAAGCAGCTGACAGGTCAAGGAGGAGCAGCATGGCTGTTTTCCCATTGTCTGTTAGTGCATCAATTAGTGTTTTTAAGTCAATTAGTACAGTTTCAGTGCCGTGTTGTGGCCTGAAGCCTGATTGGCGGGTGCCGAGGAGATCGTTTGTTTCCAGGTATTGTTGTATCTGAAAGTACGCTACTCTGTCAAGTATCTTCAGAAGGAAAGGCACAGTTGTAATGGGCCTGTAGTTGGTTGGAATGGCTGGATCTAATGTTTGTTTTTTTAGTAACGATAAGACCCAGGATTCTTTGAGATTGTTTGGGACCGTATTAGTTGAGAATGATGCGTTGATGAGTTTGGCTATAAATGGTGACAGGTCTCTGGCTGCATCTTTAATTAGTTGCGCTGGGCAGTTGTCGCCCTGGCATATGGTTGGTTTTGTGTCTTTTCGAATGTCAGGATGTTCCTCGTCTGCTTTGCATCTTCGCTATTCGTCTACTTCTCGCCTGTCATTCCCTGCCCCACTGGTGCTAGGGTGGGTATTAGTATAATTGTTCAGTTTTATTTGACTCAATGTTACATTTGACCAAATTTGCCCAGTACCATTCGAACAAATAAAACCGAACAATTAAGCTAATACATTCCGAAAATGTGGAGCGGGGGTTGCGGGGATGTCCTCCGCTCCCTATGTTCGGTATGTATTAGCCTTGGGGGATTGCAGGGGTGTCCCCCGCTTCCTTAAAATTGGAGGCGGAGACCAAAAAAAAGAAGTAAAAGGGACCCTGCTGCGTCCGATCCGACCCGCGTGTGAGGGACGGATCTGACGCAGCAGGGCTGAAGTGCACCAGGCAGTGAGTAAAGAGGTAATCAGGGAAGGGGATGGGGAGTGGGAAGTGGGTCGGTTTGAGCATGTTTGAGCATTTGAGAAGTGATCGCATGCAGGCTGTTTTTTTCCAAACAGGTTGCCGCGATCACTTCTCACATGGTCAAACACCCCCATACCGCTAGGATGTGTGCCTGTATGCCTGAAGCAGATCTTTTCTAGGGTTCGATTTGTCTTTGGGTTCCCAAGCTCAACCCTTGGCTTGTTCCGTTGGAGGTTGGCTACTTTCCTTTTCCACCTATAGAGAAACCTCACCAGTAGCATAGGCTTAAATTCATTGTAATTCTCATAATTTCCCTCCTGCGCCTTGATTTAAAAATGTTTAATTTACTCCTGCTCTCTTTCTATCTCCTCGATGTCTCACCACACGCTTCTCACTAGAGCTTTGTTTCTCTTCTCTTTCAGTTCTTTTCTCTCCTCAACGTCTCGCCACGCTCTTCTCACTATATTGTCTTCTGACATTCTTTCCACTTCCTCTCTGTACTCTATGCCCTGTTGCCAACCCTACCCCCTGCTTTTTTACTGTTGTTCTTGTCACCTTGTTTCTTTCATCACCTCCTTAGCATCTACTCTTCTTTTTTTGGTAGCCAGTCATTTTACCGAAAACAAAACAGAGTGGTACATTTCACCAAAGTACATAATATCGGAAAACACTGAAAATATTAATTAAATACATATAGGGTGGTGGGGTGAGGGGTTAAAATGGGTCAGGATGAGGCTGGGGTGGCGTTATAAGGGTAAAAAATGGGGGGCTTCGGTGTTATGGTCACAATGAAATGTACCACTCTGAAATGTGGGTCGGTAAAATCGCATATAACCCTTTTTTTCCAGTAGTCCTCCACGTTCTTTCCTTCTTTGTCACTTTCCTGCTCTTTGTCATGACCCCCCCCAACTACGTCTAGACATTCCCCTTCACCAGCTTCAGCTCCATCTCATGACTCTTCCTTTCCCCCTCCAATTCCTTCTACTCCTCTCCTTCTCTCCACTCCTCTTGTCCATCTTCAAATCCCTCTCTTCACCCCCTTGCCCCTCTGCCATGCAAGGCCTCTCACCAGTCGCCTAGAACTCCTAACTTCCACACCTGGCCATGCAGGTTGGGCCTTCCTAAAGTTGCTTGAGCCCACCCCTGGCCTCCTACCACTCAACTATGGTGAGCTGTCTCCTCTAATTAGCTGAGTGTGGTAATTGGTGCACCTCTTCTAAAATGTTCATCATGACGAAACGGCGAAGAACGGGTTGAAGAGTTGAGTGGTGTGAGCCCAGGGAAGTTGAGTGTGGGGTCTTCTGATGGCCCTCCATGTCCAGGGGTTGTCATGGGGGGGTTACTCAATGATCCCATTAATAGAGGAGCAGCCAGGGTGAGGGGAAGCAAGGGCTAAAAACTCCCCTCCTCCGTATACTCGGCTTTACTCCTAGCATGGAACCCAGGATGTAGCGTCTAACCCTTAGAGAGTTGGAGGTAGCTGAGCGACTGGCTCGAGAAGGAAGGTATTTTGGAAGAGAGAGTTGGATGTAGTGCGGGCCCCAGCCCCAGAAGGCTTTGTGTCATGAATCGCAGGGTGCGCCCCTTTTGGGCTTCATGGTCCCTGTCACAACGGGCTTGTTCACATGAATACTTCCAATATGGCCGTCCAGCGTATTCCCTTCTCGCTCCATGTGCTGGACGTAGCCCTTCTCTATTTCTAGACCACGCCTTCCGCGGCTCCGCGCGTCTCAATGCTATTGCGAAGTAGCGACCAGACGTGTGCTCCGTAGCTCGCGGTTCTTCTCCTTTTCCACACCCGCTTTCCCTTCCTTGTCCTCCCCCTTCATCTTACCTCCTGGATTCGAGTTCTAGCGAACTTGCATTACCTCCTGGATTCCTGGGTTTGACCTCCTGGAAAACTGAACACATTCTGGATTTGGCAGAGACACGGGCCTCCTTCTTGAAAACCCGCTCCATCCGTAAGAAGGCATCAACCAAGGACGCCGGTAAAGAACAGACTCAGGTGAGAAGGAAGGAACTCCTTGACAGTTTGAGACGCCACCCGATCGAAAGCGATATCGACATGGAGGCTGCCGTGCAGGACCTGATGCGTCGTACGCAGGAACTATCAACCGAGGTACAGAATCTGAAAGCGGAGAACGCGGCTCTCAAACTCTGCTACAAAAGAAAGTGTTATACTGGGCGGCATCGTGGATAGATACGACAGCTCGGCAAAAACCCTTTGTGCATTCCTGGATTCGTGCTTGGTTCACTTTACCTTCAAGCCTTACTACTTTGCGACCCCCAGGGGCAAGGTGGGTTCTCTCACCTTTCCGGGAATGCCTTAACTTGGGCCACTCCCCTTGTTAACTGTAGTGATGCCCTCTTGGACGATTATGATGGGTTTATATGGGCCCTTAAAGACATGTTTGACTGCCCTGAGCAGGTCTACAGTGCACAAGAACGCTTGTTAGATTTTCAGCAAGGGACCCAGGATATGCTCATGTATGTTACCCGATTTAAACAACTGACAAAGGAAAATGACTGGTCCACTGAGGCGAGTTTTACCCTGTTCAGGAGAGGATTGAACGAAGAAATTAAGGATGAGCTGGCCAGAGTGGCACGACCAAGCTCGTTCCAGGCACTAATGGATCTTGCCATACAGATTGACTTCCGTATCCAGGAAAGGAAGTCAGAAAATAAATAATCCAGGGGAACTCCTTCCAAGGTATCATTTGAGGGTACACCCAGACCGGACATCAACCCAAGCCCAGTCACGGAATCCGAGCCCATGCAGATTGGGGCCTTTCGTGGAGCAATATCTCCACAAGAGAGAATGAGGAGAATTCATATGGGCTTGTGCATGTACTGTGCCTCAGATAAGCATTTGGTTAGGGGATGTCCTTTAGTGCCCCCTCAGCGTTCGGGAAACGCCAACTCCGGATCCTAGATGGAGCAGAGCTTCGGGAGAGAGATGTTTGCTCCACATCCATTCCATCCTTGAACTCTCCTGGACAAAACAATTTGGTGGTACTACAGGCCTTTTTATCACCATCCAAGAATACAAACTATTCCATTTTGGCCCTGGTAGACTGAGGAGCTATGGGAATATTCATCGATCATGAGTGGGTTGCTAAACATCGGATTCCCTACGAAACACGAAGCACCATGCAACTTGTGGAAGCTATCGACGGAAGACCCCTCACATCAGGGCCCATAAGCCTGTTGACCAAGGAGATCCGGCTTTCAATAAATCACCATCAGGAGCTGATCAGGTTTGACATTATTAAGTCAGCTCATTACCCCTTGGTATTGGGCATGCCCTGGCTACAGAAACACAACCCATATATCAACTGGTCTGCGGGTTCTCTATTCCTAGGCTCGGAGTTTTGCATGTCTCACTCTCTATCCCTAGAACCTCCATTAACACACCCAAAGGAACCAACAAAGGAACAACAGACACCACTAATGGTATCCAATGTCATGCAAGTTCCTGAGGCCTACCAAGCATGTGCTCATGT
The DNA here is from genome assembly GCF_040938575.1 of Ambystoma mexicanum. NCBI lineage: Eukaryota > Metazoa > Chordata > Amphibia > Caudata > Ambystomatidae > Ambystoma > Ambystoma mexicanum. The sequence goes on along the minus strand of NC_090932.1, from coordinate 1,503,424,578 downwards.
GTTTGCGACTGCCATTGTCCAGGCCTTACCCCCACACAGACCTGAAGACTGCGCAATAGATACGGAACCCTCTGCAGTGATTCCCTTCGGCAGGATGTTCATTCTTTCCGAACCCGAGAAGAAGGCCCTAAGAGAATACCTGGATACCAACCTTGAAAATGCCACCATAAGACCTTCGAAATCTCCTGCTGGTGCTTCTCTATTCTTTGTTCCCAAGAAGGATACCAAGGAACTCAGACCCTGCCTTGATTATCGCGGGCTAAATCAATGCACCCTCAAGGACCGGTACCCGTTACCCCTGATTTCGGATATCCTGGAAGCCGTGAGAGGCGCAGTAATATTCACCAAGTTGGATCTCAGGGGCGCCTATTATTTGATCCATGTCAGGGAAGGGGACGAATGGAAAACCGCCTTCAGAACACGCTTTGGCCATTATGAGTATCTAGTCATGCCCTTCGGAATGGCTAACGCCCCGGAAATCTTCCAACGCTTTATGGACAGGGTGTTTTCTGACATGCTGTTTCTCTTTGTTATTGTATATCTGGATGACATACTGATCTTCTCCAAGGACCCTCTACAACATGAAGAGCAAGTGAAGGCAGTGTTGCAGAGACTCTGAGATCATAAACTCCTGGCCAAACCTGAAAAATGCTTGTTTCATGTAACCTCTGTTCATTACCTAGGGTTTATTCTTAGCCCAGAAGGAATTGGTATGGATCCTTCAAAGGTAAAAGCCATATTGACCTGGCCTGCTCCTACTTCCGTGAAACAAGTTCAATCTTTCCTGGGACTTGCCAATTTCTACCGGAAATTCATATCGATTGTTGCTCTCCTGAAGAAAGACACTCCCTTCCTCTGGTCAACACCATAAAATATGGCGTTCCAGAGTTTAAAGGCAGAGTTTGCACAAGCTCCTATCTTGGCTCAACCCGATACTAGCCGTCCCTTCCTGGTAGAAACGGACGCTTCAAATTACGCCATTGGCGCAGTCCGGAAACAAGAATTAGGAGATAAACTGGAACACCCAATTGCTTACCTCTCACGAACCCTGACTCCCAGTGAAACACATTATTCAGTCCTGGAAAAAGAATTGTTAGCCATTCGCCAAGCCTTCACTGTGTGGCGACATTTACTTCTGGGAGCTAAACATCCAGTTCAGGTCCGTACGGACCACCGGAATCTCCAGATTCTGAAGTCTTTGGAGTGTAGGAACAGTTGCCAGGCGCGTTGGGCATATTTCTTTGCCCAGTACCAGTTTCATATCACTCATTTTCCAGGATCACAAAACCTAATTGCTGTGGCCTTATCTCGACGACCTGACTACGAGCCCACTGAAGACAAGGCATATCCTCAGATGTTTTCCCCCACGATCTTTGTGGGCCAGGCAGTCAACCTCCTTGAAGAAATTCAAGCCCAAACCCAATCCTCTGATCTGTGCAAGGACACATCCAAAAGAAATCAATGGAATATAAAGGTCCGGGAAGGTTATTTGTTCAAGTACAATGTATTGGTCATCCCTACAAAAAAATTACAACAGAGAATAATGAATCTCTGTCATGATACCCTACACTCCGGATATCGTGGTGTCACCAATAACCTCCGTCTGATACAAAGGCAATTCTGGTGGCCTAGGATGAGACCCGACGTACGGCAGTACATTCAATCCTGTGTTGTCTGTAGCCAAAATAAACACGATAACAAGAAACCAGCGTGCTTTCTACTACAACCTGCACTGCCAACAAGGCCTTGGGAGATTATTGCTACGGACTTCATTGTGGAATTGCCACCTTCCCATGGGTACACCACCATCATGGTTACCATAGACTTGTTCACTCATATGGCTCATTATACGCCCTTGCGTAAATTACCATCCTCTTCTGAACTAGCAGGAATCTTCCTGGAACACATATTCCGTTTGCATGGACTCCCTTCCAAGATTATATCGAATCGCGGACCTCAATACATCGCACAATTCTGGAAACATCTCTGTCAATGCTTAGGGATCCAACGTGCCCTTTTGTCAGGTTATCACCCTCAAACCAACAGAATCACAGAACGTGTCAATCAAACCCTGGAACAGTATCTTCGATGCTTCGCCACCAAGGTCCAGGATGACTGGTCACTCCTGATACCCGTGGCTGAATTCGCCTACAACAATTCTGACCATTCAGCACTTATGATCAGCCCCTTTTATTGCAGTCAAGGATTTCATCCATCGGTCCTGCCTTCTGTTCTTCCTCAATCTACACCAGTACCTACAGTTGTCTCCTGGATCGAAACCCTTGTCAACATACATAAGGAAGCCAAGGAATTCTTGGAGAAGGCCAGGAAACAGACCAAGAAATATGCAGATTCCAGAAGAAGACCTGGCCCTTCTTATGCTGTCGGTGATCAGATCTGGTTATCCTCAAAATTACTACCCCAACATCTGCGGCCTAGTAAACTGGCCCCTCGGTACTATGGTCCATTTTCCATTAAAGAAATTATAAATCCTGTTTCTTATCGGATCAAATTGCCAGAATCCTGGAAGAAGATACACCCAGTTTTTCACATATATTTACTGAAACCCTACTATCCATCCTCTCGAAAATCCTCCAGACCTCCTCCTATACTGGTCGATGACCAATTGGAATATGAGGTATCTCGGATTTGTGATTCCAGGTATAGAAGGGGCCCGCTTCAATACCTGGTTGAATGGAAAGGATATCCTCCTAGCGAAAGAACCTGGGAGCCTGTCTCAAACATCAAGGCCCCACGGCTGCTCAGAAGGTTCCACCTCATCCACCCAGGCAAACCAGGAGGGAAGGGTCTTTGGAGGAGGCATGAATCACAGGGTGCGCCCCTTCTGGGCTTCATGGTACCTGTCACAACGGGCTTGTTCACATTAATACTTCCAATATGGCCGTCCAGCATATTCCCTTCTCGCTCCATGCGCTGGACGTAGCCCTTCTCTATTTCTAGACCACGCCTTCCGCGGCTCTGCGCATCTCAATGCTATTGCGAAGTAGCGACCAGACGTGTGCTCCGTAGCTCGCGGTTCTTCTCCTTTTCCACACCCGCTTTCCCTTCCTTGTCCTCCCCCTTTATTTTACCTCCTGGATTCGAGTTCTAGCGAACTTGCATTGCCTCCTGGATTCCTGGGTTCGACCTCCTGGAAAACTGAACGCATTCTGGATTCGGCAGAGACACGGGCCGCCTTCTTCAAAACCCGCTCCATACGTAAGAAGGCATCAACCAAGGACGCCGGTAAAGAACGGACTGAGGTGAGAAGGAGGGAACTCCTTGACACTTTGTGGACAATGCAAAGGGTCTTGCACTTGATCCTTGCAGCCACTGGGAGCCAGTGGAGAGATTTTAGGGCTGGAGAAATACGATCCCTGGGCTTGAGGCCAAGGATAAGTCTTGCAATCCTGTTCTGGATTAGTTGCAGATGACAGAGAGTAGAGGAAGGCAGATTGAGAAAGAGGCTGTTGCAGTAGTCCACCCTAGAAAGAACCAAGGATCTGAAGACAGTGAGCTTCTGGGGGCGTGGGGTGAGAAAGGGAAATGTCCCTTTGAGGGGAAGCAGCTGATAGTGGAACTTCTTGGTGACATCCGAGATGTGAGGAGAGAAAGAGAGAGTGGCATTGAAGATGACACCAAGGTTTTTTGCCTCGCAGGAAGAGAAAGGAAGAGGGCCCAAGGCAGATGGCCAGAGTGAGAGAGGGAAAGCAGGTGTTGGGGTCCCAATGAGAAGGATCTCTGTTTTACTGGCATAAAGGCAGAGATCGTTGGAGGCGCACCAATCCTGAATCGCGGATAGACAGTCAGGAATGAGCGAGAAAGGAGGGGAGGCTGAGGGGAGCATGAAGGAAAGCTGAGTCATCTGCATAACACTGAAGGTTAGAGGAGAAGGTAGAGATCAGGTGGGCCAAAGGGGCCAAGTAGAGGTTGAAAAACCAGGGTGAGAATATAGAACCCTGGGGAACGCCAGAGGTAGAGAGAAGTGGCAGAGAGAATGGGACCAGGTTGGGCCTGGGAGGGGGGGGGGGGGGGTCCAAGATGAAGGAGGTCTGTCACTCCAGGGCCTGATACGTGATGCTCAGGTTCTCACGGAGTCGATTGATCAGGATGGGGTGGTTGACTATGTCGAAAGCAGAGGAAAGAAGGAGGGTGAGGACAGAAGGAATGCTGGAATCAAGGTTAGAGAGCAGATCTTCATGGGTGTTCAGGAGAGCAGTTTACATGCCTTTGGCAGCTCTGAAGCCAGACTGATGGTCATGGAGACAACCAACGGATTCAGTCTGGAGAATAAACTGGGAGATGGTAAGCTTTTCTGAGAGTGGGGTGAGGGAAAGGAAGATTGGGCAATAGTTTGCCGGGCAGGTAGGATCAGCAGACGGCTTCTTGAGGAGCGGGTGCACAGGGGAGTGCTTAAGGGGAGAGGGAAACATTCCAGTGGCTAAAGAGTGATTGCAGAAATTGGCCAAGGTTGGAGCGAGGGTGTCAATATGGTCCTTGATGGTTCTGGAGGAGCAGGGAAGCACCTGTTTGGACGACACTTTCATAGATTGGACTTGTCTAGAAGCTTTGTCAGGTGTTGTCAGAGAGAAAGAGGAAAAGGGAGGAGGAGAGGTAGAGATGGCCAAAGGGGGCCGAAAGAGGAAGAGGGAGAGGAAGAGGAGCTAGAGGACAGGATGGCCTGAGATTTAGCAGAGAAGCGAGAGGCCAGAGCCGTACAGAGGGCCCTGGAGGGAACAGGAGAGGTAGAGACTGCAACAGGATTGACCAGTTCCTTGCAGATTTTAAAGAGTTCAGCTGTGTTGTTAGAGGCCGCAGAGACCCGGGCTTGAATGTGTGCTCTCTTCTTGATGAGTGTTATTGCTTCCACTGGCATTTTGGTGCAACCAGTCTAGGTTTGTCTAAATGTGGCCTGGCATGCTTTATTGTAATGTTATTACGTGTCTACAGTGGTCTACAATGTCCAGCCAGTTGGACATGTTTTCAATGTGGCATGGCATTTTTAATAGCAAACCATTAATGTTCCTGTGCACTGTTGGTGACTTGCATGTATTGGATTGGTGTTACCCTACGAAACAAATGAAAACATTGTGGCTTTATAGCCAATTTTTCTCAGAAAGTGTGTTGTATAATGCATTAAAACACATATGCATATCTTTCTTCTAGTGCAGTGTGCGGAATACACCTTCAGCCTGACGTTCGTGTGTATTGCGCAAGTGTGACAATCTACGCCGGCCCAGAGTGTGGCGCGACACGTGATTTGTTGCCGCGTTGGGGGTTGGGGGGCCCTTGGCTCACAGGGGGGCCCCCACATTTTGTGTTATGCCACTGTCATTGTATGGCATAGTAGAACCGCACAGCACACTAGCATGGAATACAACATAGCAGAAAAGCACAGCCTAAATCACAACACGAAGTTGCCAAGCAATCTCAGTGGGTTAGCAGGGCACAGGCTCGAATCCCAACAGGACCTATGCAGCCCTTTATCCCTTTATAAGGTTGATACGGCCAGTACCCTTGAACTGGGTAATAATCACCACTTTTACTACAGCATTTAGAGGCTGTAGTAATCCGGAATGAAGCGCTATGTAAAAATGTAATAGTGGTATTATTTTCACACTCACGTCTCTGGCCCGTAATGTTCTACCGTTGCCTACTGGATGCCGGCTCCTTTTCATCTCAAGATACTGGGCACATCACGCCAGTTGCTGCATGGTATTGCCGCCGCGTGTGGTCCAAACTGCGCCCCCATTTAGGACCCTACCACCCTGGAAGATGAAGCAGCGTGGACCCGGACACTACTTTCAAGAATACGATGGCAACCTCTGCCCTACCCCGCAAGCAACATTGGCACCTCCCGACTATTATCATAACATTTGGATCGTGTATAGTGCTGCGTGCCAGAATTTCCATTTTTAAAGCACTTGTAACAGGTGTTGCTAATTGCCATCATTACCCACCTTGGTGGTAGTCAACTTGCAATCTCAGTAGGGTGAAGGCACGAGATGACCTCGAGGAGTATCGAACCCCTGCCCAAGCGGGAGCCCCTCCTGTTGGAGACATGCACGCCGTGTGTAGAGCTATTCGTTCCCCTTCCACGTGCCCTGGCCGTGCACCCTTACAGAGTGGCACTACCACAAGAATGCGAACACAGCGACAACTGCTCATTTATGTTATTTGAATTATTTGTCCCACACTGACCCTACCCAGAGGGTTTCAGAGCGCCTTAGAAGGTTCAGAAGGTGGGAGGTGAAACAAGTGGAAACGCTATTCAGGACAGGATAGGAAGAAAGTATAGACTGGCTATGGCCAGGGAGGTGGTGTGGGACAGGATAGGAAGAAAGTATAGACTAGCTATGGCCGGGGAGGTGGTGTGAGACAGGATAAGAAGAAAGCATAGACTGGCGATGGCCGGGGAGGTGGTGTGGGACAGGATAGGAAGAAAGTATGGATTGGCGATGGCAGGCGAGGTGGTGTGGGACAGGATAGGAAGAAAGTATAGACTGGCGATGGCCGGGGAGGTGGTGTGGGACAGGATAGGAAGAAAGTATAGACTGTCGATGGCCAGGGAGGTGGTGTGGGACAGGATCGGAAGAAAGTATAGACTAGTGATGGCTGGGGAGGTGGTGTGGGACAGGATAGGAAGAAAGTATAGACTGGCTATGGCCAGGGAGGTGGTGTGGGACAGGATAAGAAGAAAGCATAGACTGGCAATGGCCGGGGAGGTGGTGTGGGACAGGATAGCAAGAAAGTATAGACTGGCGATGGCAGGGGAGGTGGTGTGGGACAGGATAGGAAGAAGGTATAGACTGGCAATGGCAGGGCAGGTGGTGTGGGACAGGATAGGAAGAAAGTATGGATTGGCGATGGCAGGGGAGGTGGTGTGGGACAGGATAGGAAGAAAGTATAGACTGGCGATGGTCAGGGAGGTGGTGTGGGACAGGATAGGAAGAAAGTATAGACTGGTGATGGCATGGGAGGTGGTGTGGGACAGGATAGGAAGAAAGTATAGACTGGCGATAGCCGGGGAGGTGTTGTGGGAAAGAAGGAAAGGATAGGAAGAAAGTAGAGACTGGCGATGGCCGGGGAGGTGGTGTGGGACAGGATCGGAAGAAAGTATAGACTAGTGATGGCAGGGGAGGTGGTGTGGGACAGGATAGGAAGAAAGTATAGACTGGCTATGGCCAGGGAGGTGGTGTGGGACAGGATAAGAAGAAAGCATAGACTGGCAATGGCCGGGGAGGTGGTGTGGGACAGGATAGCAAGAAAGTATAGACTGGCGATGGCCGGGGAGGTGGTGTGGGACAGGATAGGAAGAAGGTATAGACTGGCGATGGCAGGGCAGGTGGTGTGGGACAGGATAGGAAGAAAGTATGGATTGGCGATGGCAGGGGAGGTGGTGTGGGACAGGATAGGAAGAAAGTATAGACTGGCGATGGCCGGGGAGGTGGTGTGGGACAGGATAAGAAGGAAGCATAGACTGGCAATGGCCGGGGAGGTGGTGTGGGACAGGATAGGAAGAAAGTATAGACTGGCGATGGCCAGGGAGGTGGTGTGGGACAGGATCGGAAGAAAGTATAGACTAGTGATGGCCGGGGAGGTGGTGTGGGACAGGATAGGAAGAAAGTATAGACTGGCTATGGCCAGGGAGGTGGTGTGGGACAGGATAAGAAGAAAGCATAGACTGGCAATAGCCAGGGAGGTGGTGTGGGACAGGATAGCAAGAAAGTATAGACTGGCGATGGCAGGGGAGGTGGTGTGGGACAGGATAGGAAGAAGGTATAGACTGGCGATGGCAGGCAGGTGGTGTGGGACAGGATAGGAAGAAAGTATGGATTGGCAATGGCAGGGGAGGTGGTGTGGGACAGGATAGGAAGAAAGTATAGACTGGCGATGGCATGGGAGGTGGTGTGGGACAGGATAGGAAGAAAGTATAGACTGGCGATAGCCGGGGAGGTGTTGTGGGAAAGAAGGAAAGGATAGGAAGAAAGTAGAGACTGGCGATGGCCGGGGAGGTGGTGTGGGACAGGATCGGAAGAAAGTATAGACTAGTGATGGCCGGGGAGGTGGTGTGGGACAGGATAGGAAGAAAGTATAGACTGGCTATGGCCAGGGAGGTGGTGTGGGACAGGATAAGAAGAAAGCATAGACTGGCAATGGCCGGGGAGGTGGTGTGGGACAGGATAGCAAGAAAGTATAGACTGGCGATGGCAGGGGAGGTGGTGTGGGACAGGATAGGAAGAAAGTATGGATTGGCGATGGCAGGGGAGGTGGTGTGGGACAGGATAGGATGAAAGTATAGACTGGCGATGGCTGGGGAGGTGGTGTGGGACAGAATAGGAAGAAAGTATAGACTGGCGATGGCAGGGGAGGTGGTGTGGGACAGAATAGGAAGAAAGTATAGACTGGCGATGGCAGGGGAGGTGGTGTGGGACAGGGTAGGAAGAAAGTATAGACTGGCGATAGCCAAGGAGGTGTTGTGGGAAAGGATAGGAAAAAAGTATAGACTGGCGATGGCTGGGAGGTGGTGTGGAACAGGATAGGAAGAAAGTATGGATTGGCTATGGCAGGGGAGGTGGTGTGGGACAGGATAGGAAGAAAGTATAGACTGGAGGTAGCCGAGGAGGTGGTGTGGGACAGGATAGGAAGAAAGTATAAACTGGCGATGGCAGGGGAGGTGGTGTGGGATAGGATATGAAGAAAGTATGGATTGGCGATGGCAGGGGAGGTGGTGTGGGACAGGATAGGATGAAAGTATAGACTGGCGATGGCTGGGGAGGTGGTGTGGGACAGAATAGGAAGAAAGTATAGACTGGCGATGGCAGGGGAGGTGGTGTGGGACAGGATAGGAAGAAAGTATAGACTGGCGATAGCCAGGGAGGTGTTGTGGGAAAGCATAGGAAGAAAGTATAGACTGGCGATGGCCGGGGAGGTGGTGTGGAACAGGATAGGAAGAAAGTATGGATTGGCGATGGCAGGGGAGGTGGTGTGGGACAGGATAGGAAGAAAGTAAAGACTGGCGATGGCCGGGGAGGTGGTGTGGGACAGGATAGGAAGAAAGTATAGACTGGCGATGGCAGGGGAGGTGGTGTGGGACAGGATAGGAAGAAAGTATAGACTGGCGGTAGCCGGGGAGGTGGTGTGGGACAGGAAAGGAAGAAAGTATAGACTGGCGATGGCCGGGGAGGTTGTGTGGCTGCATCAGGTGTGGGGACCGCGGTATGTTTTGAGTCTTTTTTGGGAAGAGATGATGGAGGGTGCAGTGTAGCTGTGGAACGGTAGGTTATTCCCCACTCTGAGTGCACACTCTGTGAACGCTTTTTGTGTGCATGTAAGTTTGCAGTGGAATGCATAGGAAATGTTGGCTAGCTTGTCTGGTGTTTGTGTGGGTGTTGGGTTTCAGTTTGTATTTGTGAGGTTTGAGGTGGATTGCTTTGAATACAATACAGAGTCCTTTGAAAGCAACTCTCTGCGTTATGGGGTGCCAGGGTAGGTGGGAAAGAGCTGGGGTGCTGCGTGAGTGTTTGTGTAGGTGCAGGATAGGTTATGCCGCTGCATTCTGTATGGCTTGCAGGGGGGCAAAGGGGATGTTGGGGAGTCCAGTGACAAGAGCATTCCAATGGTCCAGCTCGGGCTGAGGTGCAGAAGTCGTGAGGGGGGAGGATGTGTTTTATCTTGCATGTGTTGGTGACAGCTGCTTTGTGGTGTGTGATGGAAAGGTCAGGGTCGATGGTAAAGCCAAGGGATTTGGGAGGTGCAGAGAGGGATATGTGTGGGAAGTCGATGACGAGTTTTATGATCCAGGGTAAACAGAAACTATCATTATCTTAATGGCTGCAACTGTACGACTGTATGAATGTGTCATTGCTTGACATTCTCTGCTGCTTCTCGTGCACGTTTAAGGTGCAGCGCCATGAGTACTCCACCATGATCCGTGCAGCCACCTAACCCTCATGCCGGACACCCAACACTACCCACCTAGACAGCGCTTTAAGTGGGATTGGAAATCGAGGGGGGGGCCTAGTTAGGGGGTGTGGCCTAAGGACATGCCACCTAATGAGAGCCCCCACCCCTCTATTATGGAGTGGGGGGTGTGGCTTGTAAAAGTTGGAGCTGGGGCACACTGGCATTATTACCTTTGATGCGCCCAGCCACTCCTTTTAAACAAAAGAAGGGGTTGAGCGCACCAAAAGGTGTGACACCAATGTGCCCCAGTCCGCAGGCAGCCCTTTCATTTAACCACAGGCTCCTTGAATGAAAGGTCTGTACTTGAAGCCGGAGGAGGGCTGGAGGGCCCAGCTTCTCCTTTTGTTTTCGAGTAACTAGTCATCGCCCAGCATCATGCTGGGTGATGACTAGTTAGTTACTCGAAACAAAAGGAGAGCTGGGCAGTCCAGCCCTCCTCCTGTTTCGAGTACATAGACATCAGGCAGCCTGCACTGCACGGTTACGCCTGCTGCTTGCAGCTGTCAGTACTTCGGTTTAGAAAAAAGAAAAGGCGATGCGTTTTCTTTTCTAAACTGAATTGCTGACACCTGCAGGCAGCTCTTGTAACTGTGCAGCCTCTTACGTGGGCGGCCTGAGGTGTCTGCTGGCTGGGGATAGTCGGGATGGGCCCCGGCACGGCCCCGGCTTGGGAGTCCTTTCACACCGGCTCACTTAAAGCCCTGCACCTATAACATACTCTACCCACATATCCTCCCTCCTATGCGCCTACCCTTAAGTACCATCCTGCATACCCTGAGTCCGCACTGCTTGCATTCTGTCTGTGCCTGGCCCACACTGCTGCTGCTGCACATGCATGCACGCAGCACTGCAAGAAGAATGCATCTCCTGATCGGACACACGACGACTGATGGGATCCGCCACACTGGGACATTACCCCATCTACACATCTACACACCTTTAATGCATGGCTGGGTGTGCTGGCGTCCCAGAGGCATGTGGCAATGCATCCCAGACACGCGCACAGTGCTGCACATGCAAACTAACATTGCGTCGCACACCCTAAACACAGCTACGCCCCAAACCCTTTTTATTGTACTTTTAGGTTTAATTTCTAGAGTGCTCAACTCCCATTGATATGGCCTTGTAACACCGTGGAGAGTCTGTGTGTTCAGTGTTGCATAGTTCTGGCTTTCAAGAGGACAGTAGTCCACCACGGAATGACAAGTGACCATGTACATGAAATGCAGATTGGTAGACGTTTGTGCAAAATGATGTGCTTTGCGTCACGTGTTTTGATAGCATGGCTTTTCATGGGTTATATGCGATCTTACTGACCACAGTTACAAAGTGGAAAATGTAATCGATGACAAAATACCGAAAAACACTGATTTTTCTTTTGTTCTATTAATTTGGAGGGGCGGGGGTGCCCCCAAGCGCCATGTTTTTTTACCCTTATAACGCCACCCCCATTCCGACCCTTTTTGACCCCTTTCCCCCACTAACCTTTATTTATTTATTTAATGTTTGCAGTGTTTACCGGTGTTATGGTCCACTCTGAATTGTACCGCTCTGTAATGCTTTAGATGCATTGCCTGGATACCCTATTCATATAACATAGGTATGTAATGTGATGTAACCAGGGCTCAAGTCAACAGACCACCTTTTTGAGAGGGTGGACGCCGCCCCCCTGTGTGTTTAAGAAATAAACCATTTTTAAAGTTACCAGCTGACTGCCAGGAATCGAACCTCGGACTGGAATCAAACCCTGGCATCCCACCTCTGAAATGAGAGACTTAACCACAAGACCACGCAGTAAGTGGCTGCTAAACTGCAAAATGTCTCCTATTGACATTTAACTACACAGGGCATGTTTTGTTACATGTTCTCGTATTTAAAAGGTGCATGCATTTTATACTAAAGCAGCAAGGTCATATGAAAATCTGTTCCTTAGCAAATGGTTTTTTTGTTGTGTGTGATTTTTTGAGCCAGAATGAAACGTGCAATGTTCACTTTGACGTCCATTGGGATCACTTCCCAATGCTCGTCAGTGGCCCCAAACTCGAGCCCTGAGTGTAACTGGTTTTCCTGAATAGCACAAGCGCTGCCATTTTGTCAGCAGTGATAGAAGTGGGCGGGAAAGGTCGGGATCGGTGTTCCACTCACTACTTGTCTGTTTTTCTGTTTACCATTCCCCGACCATAGCCACCATTCTATGTATAGATGTGTCCATTCATGTCCTATGCAAGTGTAAAGTTGTAAAAAGAGCCTTAGTTACTAGTCACTTAGACTATTGCAATGCCTCGACTGCAAGACCTGGTCACATGTTGCACTATGCATCCGCCCACCCTCTGCCCTGCCGAGTCCACAGTTCCACTACTTATTTTGGTGCACTTCTACCACTGTTTGACAACCTATTTGCACTCAGTTCTGAGAAAGAGGTGTGGTTGTACTGGGAGCAGAAATAAAGTCGAAGTGTGAAGCATGAGTTCTTGATTCGAGCAGATTGGAAGTACCTTAGATCTGTGGGCCAGCGGGAACCTAGGTGAGTTGGGACACCTGGGCTTTGTTGTTGCAACGCAGAGCCCCTGGTGTTCTTATGCTCCTTTGCGAATTAACAAGATTGCCCTGCAAGCGGGGGTCGGTCTGGGATAGTAGCGTGGTGGGGTGTTAGTCAAGATGAAGAGTGGGCGTGTGTTTGCTGGTTGACGCCTGGTGCGTAAGTGGAAACGGGTGCGTGAAGCTGATTGGCAGGTTAGTCGGTGGAAGGGTGGGTTATTCAAGGCAATGTCGATGATGCTTGGTAAGGTTGTGTAAGCACTCTCAAGGCATTCATGCTTATGTCTTGACATGTTGATATCTGCAACTGCTGCTGTTCGATGAGGATCTGATGTGACATTGGGGTCACGGAGCGGTGCATGGCTTGGTGGAATCTCCAAGTGGTGGTGGAGGTGCGAGTTGATTCCCAAGGCATTCATGCTTATTCGCACCTTCTGCGTATCTGAAGATCTTGGTCTTTGCTTGGCTTGGGCGGGGAATATGATCGATATTGCCAGTCCTGTTGCTGGAGTGTCCAGGTGGAACGATGTTATCCTAGGTGCGCACTGGAGAGAGTTGTTGCTTGGCACCAAGGCCTTCGCGCTTCTATCGCTACATTTAGCGATATGCCGCTTTTTGATTTGATTGGGATCAGATAGGACATCTGGTGCATGGATCGGAAGGCGTTCATGGAATGGGCAAGTTGAGGGAGTGTTGCCCTAGGCCTGTGGTCTGCAACCTTGGGCTCCACAGATGTTTAGGACTACATTGCCCATCAGCCAGACCCAGTATGTTGAATGGAGAGGGGCGCTGTTAGTCGTACTCCAAAACATCTTGAGAGCTTCAGGTTGCATACCACGTCCTAGGCACACCGTGGTCTGTGATGTTGCCCAATCTGTTGAAAGGGCAGTACAAAGTGGTGTTCATGTTTATTGCTCTTTTTATGGGCATCTAAAGTTCCTGGTTTCACTGGGGAAATGGGCGGGATATCTTCATATCCCCGTGGAAAGCCAAGTGGTACAGCTGTTAGTGGTGTTTCCGCAATTTCACATGAGCAATTGGACTCATCAAACCGACTACACATTGTGGACCATGCATTCGTGCACATAGATACTGTTGCATTATCCAGGACAGTAACAGCCGTCCTACCAGCAGGAAGAGCGCCACAGTAGCAAGCAACAAGCATCGTCAACACCTAGAAGGCGCAACATAAAAAGAGACATCTCATTAAGAGCAGAAACAAATGGACCACTAACAAAATAGGGCCTCTTCAAAGGAGATGGCCCATCATTGTAGATCAGTGAAACCTTCATCATTCAGTTAGGTGGTAGGCCTTGCAGTCGGAGGCTTCCAGTCCCAGCGCTGAATGCAAGGGCCAGCGGGTAAGGTAGGGTAAGGGTCTGGGTAGGGCTATGTGGTGGGGCTCCCAGTCCCTAAGACGCACTCAAGGGCCAGCGGCTAAAGATGTAGGTGGTAAGGCAGGAGAGGGTCTGAGCAGGACTTGCAACTCACGGCAATGGTCGTGGGGTTTCCAGTCCCAGTGCCGCGCTCAAGGGCCAATGGCTAAAGACGTAGGCGTAAGATAGGGGGTGGTTGGGAAAGCCTTGCAGTTTGAGGCAATGGTCACCTGGCTCCCAGTCCCAGCACAGCACCCAAGGGCCAGCGGGAATTGATTTAGGGGGGTAAGGCAGGAGAGGGTCTCAGTGGGACTTGCAGCTCAAGGCAATGGTCATGGGGGTTCCAGTCCCAGTGCTGCACTCAAGGGCCAACGGCTAAAGATGTAAGCCTAAGGTAGGGGATGGCTGGGTAGGCCTTGCAGTTGGAGGCAATGGTCACCTAGCTCCCAGTCCCGCGCCGCACCCAAGGGCCAGCGGGAAGAGATTTAGAGGGTGTCAGTGAGGCAGGAGAGGGTCTCGGCGGAACTTGCAGCTCGATGCAATGGTCGTGGGGGTTCCTGTCCCAGCGCTGCAATCAAGAGCCAGTGAGTAGAGAGGTAGGAGGTGATGCAGTAGAGGGTCTGAGCAGGACTTGCAACTCAAGGCAATGGTTGTGGGGGTTCCAGTCCCAGTGCCGCACCTATGGACCAATGGCTAAAGACGTAGGCCTAAGGTAGGGGATGGCTGAGCAGGCCTTGAAGTTGGAGGCAATGGTCACCTGACTCCCAGTCCCAGCACTGCACCCAATGGCCAGCGGGAAGAGATTTGGGAGGTAAGGCAGGGGAGGGTCTGAGCAGGACTTGCAGCATGATGCAATGGTCGTGGGGGAACCCAGTCCCATCGCCGCACCCAAGGGCCAGCATTAATAGATTAAGGGGTTGTCAGTGAGGCAGGCGAGGGTCTGAGCAGGACTTGCAGCTTGAGGCAATGGTCGTGGGGGATCCCAGTCCCATCGCCACACCCAAGGGCCAGCATCAATAGATTAAGGGGTTGTCAGTGAGGCAGGCCAGGGTCTGAGCAGGACTTGCAGCTCGAGGCAATGGTCGTGGGGCATGGTAGTCTCAGCGCCGCACCCAGGGGCCAGCGAGTAGAGATTAAGGGGTGAGGCAGGCAATGTTCTCAGCAGGTGTTGCAGCTCCGGGCAATGGTCTTGCGGGATGGCAGTCTCAGCGTTGCACCCAGGGGCAACCGAGTAGAGATTAAGGGGTGAGGCAGGTAATGTTCTCAGCAGGTCTTGCAGCTCGGGGCAATGGTCTTGCGGGATGGCAGTCTCAGCGTGGCACCCAGGGGCAAGCGAGTAGAGATTTAAGGGGTGAGGCAGGTAATGTTCTCAGCAGGTCTTGCAGCTCAGGTCAGTGGTCTTGCGGGATGGCATTCTCAGCGCCGCACCCAGGGGCCAGCGAGTAGAGATTAAGGGGTGAGGCAGGTAATGTTCTCAGCAGGTCTTGCAGCTCGGGGCAATGGTCTTGCGGGATGGCAGTCTCAGCGCCGCACCCAGGGGCCAGCGAGTAGAGATTAAGGGGTGCGGCAGGTAATGTTCTCAGCAGGTCTTGCAGCTCAGGGCAATGGTCTTGCGGGATGGCAGTCTCAGCGCCGCACCCAGGGGCAAGCGATTTGAGATTTAAGGGGTGAGGCAGGTTATGTTATCAGCAGGTCTTGCAGCTCGAGGCAATGGTCTTGCGGGATGGCAGTCTCAGCGCCGCACCCAGGGGCAAGCGAGTAGAGATTTAAGGGGTGAGGCAGGTAATGTTCTCAGCAGGTCTTGCAGCTTGAGGCAATGGTCGCGGGGTTCCAGTCTCAGCGCCGCACCGAGGGGCCAGCGAGTAGAGATTAAGGGGTGAGGCAGGTAATGTTCTCAGCAGATCTTGCAGCTCAGGGCAATGGTCTTGCGGGATGGCAATCTTAGCGTTGCACCCAGGGGCAAGCGAGTAGAGATTAAGGGGTGAGGCAGGTAATGTTCTCAGCAGGTCTTGCAGCTCGGGGCAATGGTCTTGCGGGATGACAGTCTCAGCGTGGCACCCAGGGGCAAGCGAGTAGAGATTAAGGGGTGAGGTAGGTAATGTTCTCAGCAGGTCTTGCAGCTTGGGGCAATGGTCTTGCGGGATGGCAGTCTCAGCGCCGCACCCAGGGGCCAGCGAGTAGAGATTAAGGGGTGAGGCAGGTAATGTTCTCAGCAGGTCTTGCAGCTCAGGGCAATGGTCTTGCGGGTTGGCAGTCTCAGCGCCGCACCCAGGGGCAAGCGATTAGAGATTTAAGGGGTGAGGCAAGTTATGTTCTCAGCAGGTCTTGCAGCTCGGGGCAATGGTCTTGCGGGATGGCAGTCTCAGCGCCGCACCCAGGGGCAAGCGAGTAGAGATTTAAGGGGTGAGGCAGGTAATGTTCTCAGCATGTCTTGCAGCTCGAGGCAATGGTCGCGGGGTTCCAGTCCCTGCACCACACCCATGGGCCGGCGGTAAGACATGTAGGGGGGTAGAGTAGGGGAGGGTATGCAAGCTCTAGGGAATGCAGCAAAGGGATGGTAGTAAGTACAGGAGGGCCGGCTGAAGCACAGGGGGGGTCCGAGAGTAGGGCAGGGTCGCTCCAGCAGAAAGAATGGGCGCAGAGGTACAATGGCCAAGGGAAGGACATGTCATGTAAAGGGGTCTTCGGCCATTTATGCTGGCCTCGCTGCACGCCAAATGAAGTACAGAAGCGTGCCCCCAAGGTGTGAACAGGCACAGGCCTCGCCCATCTGCTCCCCCAGGTCTGAAAGCTCAAGGCAGGATTCCTGGGTGACATCAGCCAGTCAGACA
This sequence comes from Ambystoma mexicanum, assembly GCF_040938575.1. NCBI lineage: Eukaryota > Metazoa > Chordata > Amphibia > Caudata > Ambystomatidae > Ambystoma > Ambystoma mexicanum. The sequence continues at coordinate 1,503,407,867 of NC_090932.1, read as the reverse complement.
CAGGGAGCTGATGACGAAGAAGAGGAGCGCTCGGATGATTGGGATGGTAAACAATAGACCCCGTGTCAGTAAAGAACAGTCAGAGATGAAGAAGGCGGCTATTGTCGAAAATCGATCGATGCAAAGTGCAAAACCAGGACTGGGTGAGCTACACAAGCACGACATGGAGCGACCTGTGAGCGGGGAGAGAAGAGCACTGCTGCTGCTTTTACTCTGCCTGTAGACGCCTGTGATTGGCAGGTAGCTTGGGCATTATTATTATTGCATTCATTGAGCACGGACCTAGCTCCGAGAAGCAACGGAGCGCTTTACAGAGTTATACAACAGTACAGGTGTATAACGAAGCACTTTTCAGAGGTAACAACAGAACAGATATACAGCGGGGATGGGATACAGAGGGGCACAGAGGAGGGGTACAGCTGTACCGGGTGGTGGTGAGGAGAGGGGCGGGCGGCATCTAGCGAGTCAGGTGGCGCGAGGGGTGATGTGATGGCCTAGGTGTTGAGGAGGAGAGACTCCTTGAAGAGGTGGGTCTTGAGTTATTGTCTGAATTGTAGGAGCGTGGTGGCAGAGTCTGATGTTGACGGGGAGGAGGTTCCATAGTCTTGAGGCGTAGGCAGAGAAGGCTTGTTTTCTGGTCCTTTCCTTTTTGCAGCAGCGGATTTCAAGTCTGTACGTGAAGCAGAGTTTCTCCTTGAGGTAGCTGGGTGACTTGAAGGCGACTGTCCTATAGATGATGCAGCAAGACTTGAAGGTGATTTGTGCGCATAGTGGGAGCCAGTGAAGGTCGATGAGGGCCAGGGTGATGTGGTTGTATCTGAGTAGACCCTTGATGAGGCGTGCAGCTGCGTGTAGGACACTTCTCAGGGGCACAAGGGAGGACGACGGGAGGCCTTCGAGAAGTGCATTGCCACCAGCCAGGTGGGATGCCAGGTAGGATAGGACCAGGGCTTGAATGGTGGATTGAAAGCTGCCCGTGGCATGCCCATGGTGGTGATAGGGTCCAAAGAGCCACAGCCCCCAACCCTGTGTGACCTAGAAGCCATGTGAGGGGCTGTGGCAGTGTGATGTGCCCCTTCACCTGGGATTCTTACTAGGCCCATACTTATGCGTTATGGGGAAACAAGATCACAGAGCCCAGAATCTACATGAAAAGCCAGGACTAGATATTGGTGTCGTGTATGACATGTGGCCTCCTGGCAGCTATGCGTGTCAATGCGTCTCTTATTTAACAATAGAGTGCCTATTATTGGGCGGTCAGTACTTGCTCTGACTTGACATTTCTGCGAGATTTCAAAAGTGCAGCTTACTATAATACATCAAATTTCAAGTCATGTACACAGCCTCTAGCACCCTACATGTCTTACTACAGGCACACAAGCAGAGATCTGATCCAGCCGCAGCCTGTTCTTTTTTACAAATGAAATAAGTCAAGCACTGTTTTTGTTCTGTTTTTCATGCAGAGAAAAAATACACCTGTGATCTGATTCTTATCCCTTCTTCTAAAGACCGTAATTGAAAGATTCCTGTTTCAGCCCTTTCAAGGCTTGTAACAGTAACAGGCTGCATCCATGGCTGGGATTCCCTGTGTAGTTTAAAAATCGAATGCTTGGAAATTGGAAGTAAATGAGAGACCCTTTTTAATTATGATCAAAGTAGGCTAAAGCGTGCTCTATGGGCAGTCACTGCTGGTTCATGCGCTTAATGTAAGTAAGTGGTGGGGTAGAGGCAGATTCATTTTGGAGGTGTGTAACATTTGCCCCCTACATAGAATCTTATAAGGAAATTCTTCTCTGCCATTGTTTCTATATTTCAATCTTTTGTGGATAACTTTGTACCTCTGACCTTGCACACATGCACCGCCTCCGGTGCTTCATTTGTGGGGGTGTTTGCCAGGGCTGGGCCCTGGCACTTATTTGTGAGCACCAGCACTTATCGCCTCAGACTGATTTTGCTTATGAATTGATGATAGTCAGAGCATCCATCAACCCCAATGAGTCAGGGTGAGCTGTAGTTTAACCCCAAATGTGTCGACACGGAGGAGCAGCTGTGGGTAGTGGCAGCAGTGGTGGGGAACTGCCCACCCGCAGTGTCACAGACGTGCTAGAAACTATTTGAAATTACAGACCGCTGATTGTGTAATGCAACGGCTGGGTCTATTTTTACTTTCGAAAATGGAAGATGGTAATATCCCATATTTAGCAGGCAGCTGGCGTACTCAACCTGAGTCTTAACACCTCTCAATTAGTTGCCATCCCAGTGACGCATTTAATCCTTAAAGTAAATCACAAAGTCCTTTAAAAGTTCCCACCAGCTTCCGGGCCTCTACGACCTATGAAACAGAGAGTGCTTCAAGCAGCAACAACAGAATAACAAAATACTCCTTGCAAATTTCCCGCCAGTTTCCAGGCCTCTCTAGCCTATGCAAAAGAGTATGCTTAAAACCAGCAACAATGAAATAACATAGCCCTTGCAAACTTCCTGCCAGCTTCTAAGGCTTCTCCTACCTATGCAATGACAACGAAATAAAAACATAGTCCTTGAAAACTTCCCAAAAGTTTCCATAGCTTCTCCTGGCTATGACACGACATCTAAAAATAAAAACATAGTTCTTGCAAACTTACTGCTAACTTCCAAGGCTTCTCCTGCCATTGCAATGACAACGAAATAAAAACATAGTCCTTGCAAACTTCCCAAACGCTTCCATAGCTTCTCCTGCCCATTCAACGACAATCAAATAAAATCATAGTCCTTGCAAATTTACCAAAAGTTTCCATAGCTTCTCCTGGCACACCACAACAACGCAAAATAAAAACATAGTCCTTGCAAACTTCCCAACAGCTTCATTGGCTTCTCCTGACTATGACATGACAACGAAAAACAAAATCATAGTCCTTGCAAACTTCCCGCCAGCTTCCATAGCTTCTCCTGCCCATGAAATGACTGCAAAATATATTGTGTAAAATTCCCTGCAAATTCCCAAAATTCCCACCAGCTTCCATAGCTTCTCCTGGCTATGTAACGACCACAAAATAAAAACAATGGGGCTAATTACGAGTGTGGCAGTGTGGTACAAAAGAGGTGGTAATTCCGTTACCACTACTTTTACTGCACCACCAAATTACAAGAACAGAAATTAGCTGGTAATTCCACTGGCGCTAATTCCACCAGTGGTAATTCCGCCAGTGCTAATTCTGCCGGTGGAATTACCACCAATAAAAGCAACAGTAACTCCACCGAATTAAAAGGTGAAATACCACTGAATTACCACCAAAAGCAGGAAGTAATTCTCCAACAAATCATCGTAGTACTCCACCAAAAAGGTGGAGGTAAAAGCATCCAGGTGATGGGAATCAAGCACAAGTGCAAATTATAGCCTTCTAAAGTGAATTTAAGGCCCAATCGCTCCCCAAAAACACCTCCTAACAACATACAGCCACACCCAGAAGTGAATTACATCATCTACAACCTGCTGCTGTTCATTGAGCTCCAGCAGCATGCAGATACTACATGGAAGGATAGAGGCTGCACAAAGACGGAGAAGATAGTGTTGCGGAGGTCGCCCATAACACGTGTCCGTCCGTCCATCCCCCTCTGACTGATGGACAATTGGTCTTGCTGTATCACTTGGATAGGAATATCACATGAGGGTTGCTGACCCTCATAGAGGCAGACCTCCCGAGCGCCAAACACATCAGAATTGCAATCTCACCACTGCATAATCTAGTGTCTGTCCTCCACTTGTGCCACATGTGCACACCAGCAGACTGTGGGGATGCCAAAATTCTCAACAGTGCTGGTGCAAGTGTTGGACGCGCTCATGAGGCATGCCCATCGACACACCTCACTGCCCACCACCCGGACCCAAGTGCATGCAGAAAAGGGAAGATTCTATGCCATTGCCCATTTCTCCAATGTAATTGCAGCACTCGACTGCACGCATGTGGCATTGGTGCCCCCCGCCCCCTCTGAGGCAGTAGTGCCTGCATACAGGAATCATAAACAGTAGTACTCCATGAACATCCAGATGACCTGTGATGCGGCTCTGGCTATCAGCCACTGCTACGCATGATTCCCAGGTCCCAAAAATGATTCCATGGTCCTGAGGAACAGCACCCTCCCTGCATATATGGACACACACTGAGAACAGCGAGCCTTTGTACTTGAGTAAATGACCTCTGATGGTGATGCAGAGCAGAAGCACACATGGAGAAAGGCATGAGATCACATGTGAGGCAACCACATGTCCCATGAACCTTATCCCATGTGGCACTCAGTAGCCCATGACCCTAAATCCAACTAACGCTGGGCACAGAGACTGCTGAGAAAATACTTTATACTCCTACATGTGCCACTACAACCCCTACACCCCTCATGCAGTACAGGGTAGCAGCCCGACACACACATATGAGCACACAAAGACCATCAGCCAAATAACAAATTTAATGATCAGGCTATCCACTTCTACCGTGGATGTTGACACCGTTGAGGAACCCTGGTACACCGCAAGAGACAGCCTACGAGGCACACAATAGGACCAGGACATGAATAGAATGCACCTTTGGACTACTAAAGGGAAGGTTCAGGGGCCTCCACCAGATGGGTGGGGCACTAATGTACACTCTGCAAAAGTGGTTAAGATTGAGGTCACGGAATATACCCATGCCTCCAGATGAGGACATTGCACGCCCTGACTCACATGATGACGACAGGGCACCTCATGAAATACGTGATGAATTGAGAGAAGGACGTATTGTCCATCAGGACATCACGGACAACTATTTCTGAATGCTCATATTGACACCTGTCACAGTACGTATAACTTCTGCTCTATTCACATGTATCACTGTAATCAAATGAGCACTGGATCAACTTGCTTTAGTCAACGTGATTTATTGACTATATGGTCACCCCGTCCCCAACACTAAGGCCCTCCCACCACCCCTACCCCCAACACCAATGCTTTCCCACCACCCTAAACACCACTGCCCGGTCACCACCCCCATATTAATGCCCTCCCAACACCCCCATTCCCAACACCAATGCCTTCCCACCACCAACATTCCCCAAAACCAATGCCCTCCGACCAACCCACCCCGTGTACCAATACCCTCCCACTACCCACATCCCCAACACCAATGCACTCCCACCACCCCATCCCCAAACAGTATGGCATGCCAGTGTCACTTGTGCTTGCGCTTGCTCTGTCCCACAGGTGAGGAGCGTAACACCAATCTCTGAGATCTTCGTACTGGAGTCCTGGTGACGGAGCTCTCAGTGGGCGTTCATCCTCAGTCTGTGCTACCATAATTAAGGGAGACAGGGCTATACATGGGCGGGGCTAACCAGGGGTCAGGCCTGGCAGGGTCCAATAACTGTCCTCGAGCTGGAGCTCTGCTGGGGCTCCCCGACCTGATTTCCACACGCTAAAAGTCAATGCTGCTCCTACCCACTACCCCCCATGTTTAGAAACACATCATCAGTTTCAGAAATTTAGAGTTAGATTATTTGTTTTGTAATACTTTGAAGGAATAATATCTTATTGAGAATACATTGTTGACCTTTGCTATATTGAAGCATTGCCATTAGAATGATGTAATACACTGAATGAAAAACTTAGCGTTGCATCAAAAGAACTGAGGGATTGAAACCAGCATTGACCTATTTTGATTAGAATTTTTTTTATCTTGGTCTGTTGTTTTACTGTTGATTAAATATAATACAGTGTGAAGGAGAGCGTGTGATTCCTGGACGCTTCCCTGATTGTTGCTTTTCACAGCACTGCGAGCTTGCTCTTGCTGGAGCAGCGTTTATCCTCCCTTTCTGACGCCCTGCTTCCTGGAGGAGGCAGGCCCGATTGCCTGCACGTGACCAATCACGTGATTCCACCCGAGCTCAAAACAACGCTCGAGCCGCCCGAGCGGCACACAGTGTGAAGGAGAGCGTGTGATTCCTGGACGCTTCCCTGATTGTTGCTTTTCACAGCACTGCGAGCTTGCTCTTGCTGGAGCAGCGTTTATCCTCCCTTTCTGACGCCCTGCTTCCTGGAGGAGGCGGGCCCGATTGCCTGCACGTGACCAATCACGTGATTCCACCCGAGCTCAAAACAACGCTCGAGCCGCCCGAGCGGCACACAGTGTGAAGGAGAGCGTGTGATTACTGGACGCTTCCCTGATTGTTGCTTTTCACAGCACTGCGAGCTTGCTCTTGCTGGAGCAGCGTTTATCCTCCCTTTCTGACGCCCTGCTTCCTGGAGGAGGCGGGCCCGATTGCCTGCACGTGACCAATCACGTGATTCCACCCGAGCTCAAAACAACGCTCGAGCCGCCCGAGTGGCACACAGTGTGAAGGAGAGCGTGTGATTCCTGGACGCTTCCCTGATTGTTGCTTTTCACAGCACTGCGAGCTTGCTCTTGCTGGAGCAGCGTTTATCCTCCCTTTCTGACGCCCTGCTTCCTGGAGGAGGCGGGCCCGATTGCCTGCACGTGACCAATCACGTGATTCCACCCGAGCTCAAAACAACGCTCGAGCCACCCTTGCGGCGTTAAGCCCGACAGGGGTGAAGGGCGCCGACTGTTGTGCGGCTGTTAGGCGCTGGTGGTGCCCGGAGGGAGACTGCGGAGATAACTTTCTCTTTGATCCCTCTAGATACGCCAACTAAACCACACACAAACTGCAAGATCATTTCATCACGGTGTACGTGCAGGTAATCAGTGTATTCCCTCTTATTTTTTTTTATTTTTTTTCCATATATATGCATATTCATGAACGTCTTTTTGTTTGAAAGGAGAAAAAAAGAAAACATTTTTTTTTAATAAAATTCAACATTTAACGCTCCATTTCTAATCTCACATAGTTAGGAGCTTCTTTTATTGAAACTTCAGACTTTTAAACTGCAGACTTTTAGAAATCAAATATGAGCTCCATTCCTCAATCGTGTAATATCAATTTACCCCCAGCAGTGTTAAATGTCAATTCCGCATCAGATGGGATCTCTTCAAGACTAAAAAGTAGTCTGAAAAAAATTCCATCTTCTACGTCTACCATTTTGACCCCGCGTGCAAAAACACGTGCAAAAACTCAACTTGCCAGCAAAGACATTAGAGATTTTTGCCCCGTTGTAAAAAACATTTTACCAATGCCGGTTTTATCCGCTACTCAACCTAAAGATGTGACAAATAATAGTCCCTCTACTGAATTACTTACTCAGACAGCGCAACTTGTGCAAGATGAATCATTGAATCAGTCTGCAGATTCAATGTCTGCAGAAAGTCTTCCAGCACATGATAATGAAAATAACTCAGATACAAGACTATCAATACTGACTGTTACGTCGGCAGCCACTCGGAATGCTCTTGCTAATTTGGAGCCACAAATTCCTCAAAACTTACCAATATCAGATAATACTATGATTCAAGCTATAAATCAATCCGAGCGAAATAAAATTGCGAAAACACATTTAAATCAAATAATAGAAAATCAAGAGGATGAAATCGAGGAAAACAGTGAAGATGTTTTTCCAGAAAATCCACAACATACATTGGCAACAAAAGACAAACCATCATCTAATAGGTCATCAATTGATTATCATCAACGTTGTTCTTTGGACTCCACAATCTCTGAAGCTGTCTCATATATACTGCCAACCCCTCGACAACGAGAATCATCCAGAGAAAAAGAAAGGGTCAACACCAAGGCTGGTCTACTGGAAGTTACCCTTGCGGCAGTAAACCAAACGATTCAAAGTTTGTTCAAACTATATGAATCTCTTGAATGCAATATCAATTCACAATCGAGTAAAATAGATCAGATCTCGGATTGGATCCAATCATATCCAACGAATATAGTGAATGCTTGCCAACATGAAGAAGCTAACAACGATTCATCAAAAAATGTTGAAATTATAACTATTCCAGCATCATCACATGCAAATCTTCCTGCCTTTGAACATATAATCTGTCCCATCGAAGAGGAGAGTCAGGAAAACACTCAGCAAAACTCCTCATGGATTAGTGTGGATCAATCTCCTAAACGCACAAAACAACAAATTAATACAACGCAATATGACCTGTTCAATAAGCACCCAAGAAAAAGAGGACGTGCTGCACACTTGATGTCAAAACCATCTCAATTAGCAAAACGAAATAACAAATTAATTAACCGCTCTGAACAACCACAAGTGGTCGACTTAACTACAACAGTGAAACCTGTAGATAATCAGAATACAGGCCAAGTGACAATGTGCAGAACTCCAGTCGTTCCATCTACAATTCAGAAATCTGGGGACAATCCGACTTCAGGCCAAACGACAACGAATAGAACATCTATTTTAAAACAGCCTATACCATCAATACAGCAATCCCCATTGAGTCAATTGGTATCAGTTTTGGACAAAGTTTCTCTACCTGCACAGGGTCAAAGGAACGCACAACCAGCATATAATGTTGATTTAAGGCCTAACACAGTGCTCCAAACCGCAGCATATCAACCATCAACCCAATCGACGACAGACATGTCTCAAGTTGATCAATTAAAAGCAGCAGTCGACTCATAAATTCTTCGTCGAACGCACGAACTAAAAAACATGGAATTTAATGTATGCATGCAGAAAACAAATGCGGAGCCTATCTTAAATCAAGGCCATCAAAATCCATTTAAAGCATACTCACAGAATATAAACGTGCAACCTATTTCAAATCAAGACCAGCAAAATGCATATGATACAGAAAATACCTGCTTGAATCCACTTGAAAACGAAGTACAAATACCTATAAAGTCTTCAGAAACGTTAAACGGATCAAAAACTGCCAATATAGCCAGTCCCAGCGACGAACAAGATGAAAAGATCAAACTAATAATTGAAACATACTTAGCGACTCACATGGACTTGGCTATCAACAATCCAAGACCCACGTCTGAAAATCAAGGAAGAGTTACTTTTGTCGAGCCACCGACACTACAGTGTAAGAATAAACAATCAGAAAAATCAAATACAATGACAAGTGAATTAAGTCATAAGAATCTTTCTAAACCCAAAAACCCTGGAACGAAGTCACATGAAATGGAGCAACAGCGTAAAAAGAAATTTGCAAGCTACCATACTTTAATCTTAAAATGTCGTGCAGCCCCATATCCACAATATGATCTGTCACGCGCCAGCGTACTTAACATCTTTAGTGATGTGCCGGAGCTAGGCGATCTATCGTCATCAGACATAGATCAGATCGAATTTATCTGTGATTCAAACTTGGGAATAGTTCGATTATGGATAAAATCAGGGCTCGTCATGAATTCATTGTGGCAAGTTAGATTAAAGCTCTTCTCGATGGGCTTTCTGCTAGCACAAGACCCGGAAAGATAAAACGCAAATATCAATAATGAAAATTCAGTTCTTATTAAATCTAAAAATGCTGGGTGTCAGTGTTCTAGTTGCAACCCAACTGTATGTGAGAGTGAATATCATCCTGCCTCTCATTTATAACCACTATTGTTACAAGAAGGTTTGGAGAGAAAACCCAAACCTATAAAATTATTAAGTTGGAATTCAAGAGGATATTCACACTTACTCACAAATTATAATCAAACTTTAGAAGATGCGGACATCATAATGTTACAAGAAACTTGGATATCAATGACCCCAGTATGGGACAATCATGACATTGTAATTAACCCTGCTATCACAGCGCAAAAGGGACGTCCGATGGCTGGGCTTATGGTTGCCGTCAAACTGGGATCCAAAATGACTCTTCAACCATGGGTTAACCCAAATAAGCATATACAAATGGTGAAAGTGTCATATGACCAAGAAATACTCGCATTGATTAATATTTACAGAAATCCAGCAGCAATCACGGACGATTGCTTTTATAAAACCTTAGCGAAGATGTTCGAACTCATTGCCAAAGCGAAAGAAATAACAGATATTGTATTAGCAGGAGATCTTAATTTAGACGCCTTTAAATGCAACGCTGTGAAGAAAAAACAAGAACTCCTTAAATGGAACAACTTTATGGATCAATTCGGCATGCGAATGACCAATGGATCCCTCCCTGGAGATATCCCTGCGCAAGCTACGTGGCAAAGAGGCTCCTCGGCAAGCACCATTGATTATCTCTACTTGTCTAACAAGAAATTCATGACAGCAAAGGAACTCAAGATAGTGAAGCAAACTTGTAGTGATCACCACATACTCTTACTCACTTGGCCAAGAGATAAAAGTGAAGTAGACACTACCTTCCTATCGATGTCTCAAGAGTTAACTGTTAATCATGCTAAATCTCGACTTAAGTGGAATCCTCCGCGACTTGTAGACCTCAATAATAAGCTGCTACGACAGTTCGAGTTGCAGACTACATCATCATATGTAGAACTGCTGTCCGCATACAAAACCTTTTTTATTCCATCTGTCAGGGCCCGAATTCATACATATGATCATTTGGTGTCGCAAAAAAAAAAAGATCTACACAAAGAACTAAGATCTGCAAATCGGCTTCCTTGGCCAGAAAAGATCATTATGCATAAAACGCTAAAATCACGCTACAAATATTGGTTACGCTCTCACAGAGCACAGATGTTTCAACAAGATGGGGAAACTTTCTTGGCAGCCACACGGAACAAGAACTCTGCTCAAATCTGGCATTTACTTAACTTGACATCAAATCTAACCAACCAAATAACTCAATTAAATGGTGTTTCTGAGAACCAATGGATATTGCATTTTTCGAAATTATATATGGATAGATCCTTCCAAACATATGAATATAAACGTCAGGGTCTATCAACCTGGAGCCTAGAATGTTCTGAAGAAATCATTGAGGCACTTATCATCAAATCCTCATCATCTAGAGCAGCAGGCCCTGACGGTATTAGCAATTTTATGCTAAAGCAATTTCCACGGTTCTGGGCAAAAATTTTGTATACCATCTTTAGTCAGGTTTTGCACACCCAGAAAATACCAAACTCATGGCGCACTTCCATCATAGTTCCAATATTTAAAAAAGGAGACCGAAGTATACCATCAAACTATCGTCCGATAGCGTTATTAGATGCACCAGGAAAAATCTTCACTCGCTTAGTTCTATCAGCATTTAATAATTGGACACAAGAAAACAAACGACGAGATCCACATCAAACTGGTTTTGTTCGTGGGTTAGGGACATCAATCAATCTTATGACTCTTAACTCACTAAAAATGCAAGCACGCTACACCAAAACCTCTCTATTCTTTGCCTTCGTCGATTTAAATGCAGCATTTGACTCTGTCTCCCGTATAAAACTATTTCAAAAACTAAGTAGAGATAATTGTCCACAAGATATAGTAGACATAATATATGCCTTACATTCTAACACATCTATTCGAGTTCGATTATCTACCATCGGCTTGCTATCGAAAATAATAGAAACATCTAGAGGATTGAAACAAGGATGTATTTTGGCCTCTGCGCTCTTCAATTTTTTCATTTATGATGTCCATCAAGTATTTTCCTCAATCTCAACAGATTCACCAAAAATGAATGGCACAGTGATACAAGCACTGTGGTATGCCAACGATTTAGTTTTAATATCTAAAACACCTACAGGTCTCCAGAATTTGATATCTGCGCTTTCAATCTATTTTGAAGAAAATGAGCTCTCTATGAATATTAAAAAATCCCAGATACTGGTGGATATACCAAGACGCTCACCAAGTTTTAAGTTTGTATGGATGGTCAAAGATACTATTCTAGATATTGTACCCAATTATAAATATCTGGGAACACAGTTTGAATCAAATTTAACAACCACCGAACACCAACTGTCTCAGCAAAATAAATGGACAGTTGCTACCTCGCAAGCAAAAATAATTCTTCACAAATATGGCAAATTTTCCATCATGCCTGTTCTATGCTATTGGATACAAAAAGTGACACCTACACTGCTTTATGGTTTGGAAACACGAGATATCATTGATGTCATAAATTTTGATAGATTGGAAGCTAAATATTGGAGATGCCTACTACATTTGCCTCAATCAACCCCAGTCTCATGTATTAGATACGAATTGGGCCTTACGTCTCTCCCCGCCAAATACCATTGGCAACTTTGTGCACTATTCAGAAAATGCTTAGTAAACATAACTGCGGATACTATTATAGCCACTCTGTCCAACTACTTATTCTCATCTAATCATAACTTTGTTATAAGATGGACTAACTATGTGTATCAAATTTTGGCTGCAGCAGATATAGACGTTGAGACCTTAGTTCAAAATCCTGAACGAGCGAAGACATTTTTTTTTCTAAAAGATTGGCTGAATAACCGAGAGATCTGTTTAGGTTACAAAAATTTTAACATCCTCATCTTCCCTGACAAAAAATTGGGAACTATGGCAAACTATTTGATTAAATCGCCCTCACCACATGTTCGTATGGCGATTATGAAATTACGTTTCAACTTATGGCCTACACGAGATATCTTGGCACAGCGTAGACAACTAGCCGAATCAGATAATGGTTGTAGATTTTGTAATAATCTGCTTCAAAAGGAAACTTTAGAGCACTTAATTGTTGAGTGCCCTGCATTATGTTCAATACGAATCAACATGTTTAAAAGACATTTATCCACTGTTGCTAATATCCAACCGAACCTGAGATGGTCTTGTCTACTAAACTCACCTAACATGAGTATACTTATTGCCTCTGTCAATTTCATGAATAACCTTTGTTTGCCTATGACAATAGATGATTAATTTGATGAATTTTAATTTCATGAAAAATTTTATAGATTTTGAATTATTGTATAAAATCATTTTTGTATGACAATCTTGTAAAAAGTCATAAATGATTAAATACAAGTAAAAAAATAAAAAAAATAAAAAATAGAAGTAAAAAATAAAATATAATAATTTAGCGTTTATATGGCGCTACGAACCATCAGGTATTTGAGCGCTGCTTATTATTACCCATGGTGTGTGGTGCTCATTTATCAACCTCGGAAGGATGAAAGGCTGAGTTTGCCCCTGCCATGATTTGAACCTGCCTTAGTAGGCTCTGCACAGATGTTAGCACAACACCCACCGCTCTTCTGCCACCACCCCAGCCCCTCTATCTTTTCTTTAAAAAAAAGCCCAAACCCACCTCCCTTTCACCACAATCCCAGCCCTCCATCCTTTCTTTAAAAAAAGCCCAAACTCACCCCAATGCCACCCCAACCTCAGCCCATCCATCTTTTCTTTACAAAAGCCCAAACCACCCACTCGACCTTCCCACAGCCTGCCCTCCCCAGGCACGGATTGGTGTTACGTGATCAAACAGCACTTGTCTTGGACCTTCCCAGGGCAGCCTTGCCCGGGCAACTGGCAAAGTGCAGTGGATAAGGGAAATGTCCTGTTTTCCTGTTTGCCGGGTGCCCAGCCCTGCACTGCAGTCCCCTATAGATGAAAGAGACAGCAGAGAAGAAAGTAAGGGATGATGTAACATACCCAATTAGTTTCTTTACACTTCCCATCTCCCCTCTGAGACCCCCCTGTCAGTTCCTATCACCTGTACATCTGTCACAGTGAATTCTGCTGCTGTCAGAGTCTGTCATTTTACACCTCTAAAACTGTGACTGCTTTAACTTTAGAATTTTGCTACTGTGAGAATCTGTCACTTTGACCCCTACACTGTGTTTTAATTTTGAATTTTGCTGCTGTCAGAGTCTGTCACTTTAAACCTCTACACTGCGACATTTTAACTTTTGAGTTTTGCTACCGTGAGAGTCTGCGTCTTTGAAACCATTTACACTGTCATGTGTTTTAACTTTGAACCTTCATGTCGTGAGAACCCGCCACTTTGAACTTTGAGACTCTGAGTTTTAACGTTGAACTTGGCCAGTGTGGGATTTGCCACTTTAACCTTTATGGTTGTGACTTTTAAGTTTATGTTTTAACTTTAAACTTTGCTAGTGTAAGACTGTCACGTTGAATGTTGCCACTGAGATCCTGTCACTTTAAGCTGTGAAACGATGATGTCCTGAGCCTTAACTCTGAAATTGCATCTCTGAAATTAGCCACTGTGGGATTCTACCACCTTAATCTTGCGGTTGAGAGTTATACATCTGAATTGTGCCTTGGTGAATGTTTACCTCTGAATCTAGATGGTGTGAGATTCTGCCATCTTGAACGCTGATGCTCTGAGTGTTAACCTTGAATCTTGCCATTGTGAAAGTCTTCACTACACAGATTGATGCTCTGAGTTTCTAACTTTAAACTGTACCAATGTAAACATCTGTCACCTTTAACCCCGTCACGGTGGGAGTCTATCACTCTAGCACTGCTGGCACACATTTCTAACGTTGATCCTCTGCGTTGTGAGTTTCTATCACCTTAAACTTCACTGCTTTGAGTCTTAACTTTAAAACCTGCCACTGTAAGGCTCTGTTGCCATAAACTATGACACAGTGAGTTTCAAACTTCTAATTTTGCTGCTGCAAATTTTAAGGTTGTAAGATTTGGTAATGTTAAACTTTGATGGTCTGAGTTTTTACTGTAAATTTCACCACATTGCAATTTTACAACTTTAACCTTGCGACTGTGACTAACGTTGACTCTTGATACTGTCAGACTCTGTCACTTTAAACTTTTGTTCTGTGAGTTTTAACTTTGAATTTTGAACTTTTTAGTCTGGAAGCTCTGCCTCTCTCCCACTTCTGAACTCTGCCACCTTGCTATCCGACCACTTTGAACTCTAATACGCGGAACCCCACTGCCAACTCTAACCACTTTATACCTCCTGCATCTAACTCTACCACTGTTTAGTGGGGGCCCCGTCATCGCAAGCATATTTACAACTGGGAAACAACCACCACAGAGAGCCTGCCCTTGGGATACTTCTTCCCTAGGAAAGATCTAGGTCTGAGACACCTGCACCCCTTGAGGTACTTCAGTGCCTGAGACAGTCCCCCTATCAAGATATTGTCTTCTCCATAGATAGTTTCCTGCCCCTTGGATAGGTTCACTCCTGGGAGAGGTTTCACCCCTGGGATAGTGTATGCCCCTGGGATATTCTCTGCCCCTGGGATAAGGCTTTGCCCTGGGATAAGGTTTTGGCCTGAGATAGTCTTTGCACGTGGGATAGGTTTTTGACCCTGGGATAGGCTTTTGCCCCTGGCCTGGTATAGGTGTCCACCCCTGGGATAGGTATCTGTTCCTGGGATAGGTACATGCCTCTGGGATATTATTCCCCTTTGATGGAGCTACCCCAGGGATAGGTGTGCCCTGGGATAGGTTCACCACTAGGAGAGATTTACCACCGGGAGAGGAACACTGACCAAGGAAAATAAGCCACAACATACATTCCGAGGGTGAGAAAAAGAGGAGAAGCCTTGTAGACAACTAGACAACCACCAGGAGAGACCAGAACAATTAACCTAACTGTAAAAACAGCCCCAGAATCAAACAAGAAACCTACCCTCCAACCAACATGCCCTCACCCCAAAAAGGCCTTGTACCATGAAAGCCAGAAATAAACAAAATAGACCAAACTGGATGGTAGAAGACCAGCCATCTCAACCAAAACCAGAAAACCAACCAACACCAACAAACAGCACACCTAACTGCCCACTGGAAGGGAGACACTTTGCTGGAGCAAGACTAAAATAACTGTACCTGTCACACTATCAACTTAATACCCACTCGCACAACCAACCATCGACAAGCACATTAAACATACAAGAAGGAATGCAGGAAACACAATGAATAGACATGAAATACGCAGAAGCACTACTGAACAACCTGACCTCAACACAAGAAACTGGTGAGGTGCAAAGAATCACCAACAAGAGCTGACATACAGCCTCGAAGAAAACATCAACCCAAAATGCAGCCTTCTAGATCTGTTCAATGTAGAAACAGGAGCAACATAACCGGATACAGAATCAAAAGGAAAAACGAATCAATGCCTTCTGAAATCACCAACGTCACCCTCAAAGGACAAACAAAACCCAGAAAATTAAAGAATACAATGCAACCTTCTGAGCGCGGAGCAATGTCAAAACACACCACAAAGATATACAAACTTCTAAGTGAGAGAGGAACAGACAACCTTTTCCTCACCGAAACATGGTTAAATAAAAATTTTGCCTAAAACACTAACATATCAGCTAGCAATGATGCATCTACAGCAACTGGTGAAGGAACCAACACATACAACAGGACACCCACAATGCATATTCTTTGGAGCAACCGCCTCATACTACCCTTCGTAATCCACCCGCCAGTGCGACTATTAACTAACATTACAAAAACCACTCCAATTCTGAAAAGAAATTGAAAATTGATAAACATTGCAGACTTAAATATCAGACTTGAATCCATGAAACCATCAACCACCACCTTGTACGCAACCAACATCGAAAAAAGAACTGAGACAATCCAATCACGGATCACAAAAACACTAGATGACATTGCACCGGAAAAACCTTTGAACCCCTTGATAAAGAAAACAATGGCAAAATGGTTCACACCTTGCCTCAGAGCACTGAAGAAAATGAACAGAAAACTAAAACAAGAATAGAGGAAAAAATACAATCAGCAAAAGAACTCACATACCAGGGAGAGATATGATTATACAAAGCCAAAATACTCCAAACAAAAACAGTACGCTGCAACAAATGCATCACTAACTAAAGCAACACCCAGAAAGAGATGTTCAGCATCATTAAAGAGCTAATAAACCGGCAGCCTGCAACAAGACACCCACTCCCTCGCAAAAAGTGTGCAATGACCTTGCAAACCACTTCAAAAACAAAAGCACAAACATCCAGTGCATCATCAAGACTATGCCCAAAAATACCAACAACTCCCATAATCAGCTGACACCAGAACCAACTGCTAGATTGAAAGACTTCACACCAACCTCAACAGGTACTCACCCAAAAAACGCTGATGGAATACTTCTGCAACCTTGTTAACCATTCATTAGCAACAGGAAACGTGCCACGAGCCTTCAAATAATTATACACCAAACTGTAAAGGATCGGCAGGGGCTCTATAGCAGTCACCCCGATTACCAGCAAAGAGACACTCAGGCCGATCAAAAACTCCAGAGACATCTAAGCACTATAATTCAAACAAAATAGAACATCTGAGACAGGGTTTCAAGAATGCAGGTCAAATCTAATATACAATATAAATAAAAATAAAAAACACTTGAGCGGACCTTTGTTCAAACCACTGCTAATTTATGGCGAGTGGCGAAGTGAAGTGCATTAATAGTTCAGCAGGTTGCTTTTTATACAAAACTGACCCTGCATCAACATAGGTCATTTGTTATTAATTTCCAAAAGATAATAACGCAAACATGTTTGAACTACATACACAATAATTCACCCAATCCCAAGAGGGCAGGACAAATTGCATATTCGACAGATGTTCTTGCTATGTCAAGAGCCTTTACTTTTCTTTGTGGCTCAATCGCATACTTTCTTCCCCAGTTCATGATCAGTGACTTATGTTTGAGGTTCTTAAACACAGAACCCGCCTGCCCTTCGTTCCAACAATGGTCACCCTATTTGCACAACCTTTTGAAGCTACCTTTCATACTTTTAACAAGAATTGAAGGGCTGAACATTTGATTCAGTGTGTAACTAACCTTTGCTTAGTGCTGTCAGTCTTTACATAACATTTAGCTAAGAGAATGAAACCATATTGAAACAGCTTTTCTCACTTCGCTGAATAGGAGGTCCTGCTTTTATCTTATTTTATCTTATTCCACCTACGTTTATCTGTGAAGGCCAGGCGGATCTACATGGACCCAGTCTTCTTCTGTCATAACACGTTCTTATAATGACTGACAGAAAAAGTCACAAACACATTTCCATTTTGATTTACTCAGTGAAACTGACAAATGTAACCCCTTTTTAACATTGCTAAAAGAACAGGGTTTTGATCGCAAAAAGGGATTAGATTAGGGCTATGAAAAAGCATATTATTATTATATTCTAACACTCCCCGCTGTAAGAATGGAAGACTCAGCCATGGGGTAAAGTTTACTGTCTTTATTATCTAACAAAATGACAAGGATCACACTAAAAAACATACATTCACCAGAGCTCTCGCCTTCTGAGCATGTGTCACCAGGTTTTATCCAGAAGTGACATCACAAAACCAAGTTCCATCCCCAGAAGCTATTGGTTGTGCAGATCGGTCACTTTGGGCAAACCATATACACATTCTCTATTGGTTAGTTCTACTATTGGGTAGCCATATCTGGTAGCTCCTCCTGGGTCCACCCCTACATGTAACAAATACAAAGTTGCAGGGTCATGGGGAGACTATTGGCTCCTGCAACATACTATGTCTTCATGTGAAAGGTGACTCTGGATTCAGCAGAATATGTCCTCCCAGTCCTGGGACCCTGGACAGTTACCATGCTGGGGAATTAACATGGAGGTGCTGTGTGTGACCTAATGGTACCATCTCTGATCACCTAAGCCTGAGAGAGTGCATTCAGTTGTTAATTCTTGAGCAATACTTTTATCTTTCTGCCTCTGGTTCTATGGGAACAGCTCTTCTCTGTCTACCATGAGTGAATAGGCATTGTCTTGCTTCTCCAGGTCACGTGTGTTGGGACCATGAAATGGAGCTCTCCTGCCTGTAATTATGAGGATTTTAATCTGAACTTAGTGCAGGTGCCTTATTGTCTTGGTAACCAGGAACTTTCCATCTCCACCTGTTCTTGGCTGGGGAGCATCGAGTCTGCCTGCCTGTGGCTGCAGCGGTCTTGTCAGCCCTTCCATGTATTCAGAGTCTGTCTCCCCTTTATCGTTCACCTCAGCATGACTCTAGTTTTCACATTTGTCTTTATGGCTTTCCATGTTGGTGGCAATAAAGCATGTGCAACCTGGGTATAGGTATACTTGGTGTCTTGCGGTTCAGCTTTGGCGAATAATATGGATAAATGTATAGACGTGTGTCTGTCATTTACCTGCGTGAGTCATAAGCATGTTTTTATGTCTACCTGCAGTAAGCTAATATATGTTTGTGTAACGTTATGAGTGGAATCCTATGCACTTCATGTCTAAGTGCACCTACGTCGTGATGTGATGACATTTCTCGATTTTTGGTCAGTCAACATGTTCGATTGATGACACCTCCATTTCTTCCATATCGTCGATTGAGTATGGTTGGAATGGTTGCCTAAGAGATTAACGTTTCTCGCATCTGTGATACATTGATGATGGCGATGAAGGGCCTAAGAGGGAGGGGCATCTGTTGTTTCTCTGTCTTCGGGCTGAGAGTCGCGTGAGGGACATGAGGACCATACTTGGACCTCCGTCTTTCAAACCACTCCTTAAAGACCTAGCAAGAAACACTGAAGGATTTACCAACTACTGACCAATTTCAAACATCCCATACCCAGTAAAACTCCTAGAAAGCCATGGCTATGAACAAATCCTCTAATATGTAGAAAACAACCACATTCTAGACCAGGTACAAGTCAGTTTCAGGCCCATGAGAGGAACGGAAACAACACTACTATCTATATGGGACGATCTTAAAACCAACACAGACTTGACTGCCACTTCAGCACTAATACTACTAGAGCTATCAGCAGCGTTCAACACAGTCGACAACAAAACGCTCATCAAAAGACTCGAAGAAATAGGAATCAGCAACACAGCATTACTATGGTTAAAGTCCTTCCTGACTGAAAGAACAGAAACAACATGGCTAACCCCCTTCAAATCAGCACCACGCACAACAATCTGTGGAGTCCCACATGGTTCTTCACTCCCACCACTCCTGTTCAAAATATACATGACCCCTTTCATCGGGGCCCCATTATAGGTTTGCCAGTATCCTGCTGGTAAATCCAGCAGGGATACCGGCAAACGGTGATACTGTTACTGGCACTTGTTCTGCCAGAATTACCGGCAGATTACAGGTGTCGGCAATGGCGGTAATTCTCAATTCCATGGAGGACTATAGTACTCCATGGGGAATTGCTGGTATTACCGGCACCAGTATTACTGGTGGTGGTAATACCGGTCGTTTTTTGCCAGTAAGAGTCTGCTTTACCTCCAGCTATCAGCTGGAGGTAAATCCTGCATCCCTACCATCAAACTTGTAGTTTGGCAATGTGGTTAAAGAAGCAGTAACAGAATTACTGCCACATTTTCCCTGCACCACCAAACTTGTAATGAGGCCCATGGACTCACCTGCTACAACTATGCAGATGACACACAAAACCTCTACAAAATCAACACTAGTGGAGACCCAACCATTTTCAACTGCCCCAGAAATGCCCTAGAAATAAACGACCGGATGAGCACCAACAGTCTCAAACTCAACCCAGTCAAAGCATCTATTTCAGAATGGCCAAAAGCTTCACCAGAAAACTACAGCGATTACAGAACACAGCAGCAAAACTCACTAAGAGAGAACACATCACACCATCACTGACAACCTGACATTGGTCACCAGTCAAAACATTATTTTGTTCAAAACACTGCATAACCCTCAGAGCAATCCGCGGCCAAGGAGCAGAATTCATAAAAGGAAACTCAATCTACAAACCAAACAGAACACAAAGGTCCAGCAAGGACAATCACGTCGAACCAAAACAATACGCAAAGCCGAAATTTGGTGGATCAGCTATTGCCTCCATGTCGGCAAAACTTTGGAATTTACTCCTGAAAGAAATATGAACAACAGAAGATCACCTAAAATTCAGGAGACTAATTCACTGAACTAAAAAGGAAACTCATTTGAAGGGGAACGACCAGCACAACAGGAAACTCCCAAAATAACCGACATCCCTATGATCCAACACCTGGACACACACTGGAGCAACATAATTAATGCAAACCACCATGCAAGAATATGATCCCTGCAAGACTAACTTAACCAATGCAGAGAAATGCACGCTTCCATCGCACTTCTGCCGTAGGCAAGAACTCAGGCAGCCGTCCTGTTTCCATCCATCCATTTACTCCTTTAGGTGAGCACTCAGGTAGGTGTCCACCTTCTCTACCTTCCATGCATCAGTCTGTCTTTAGGCACATGCACAGATCGCTGTCCAGTTTCCATGAATCCATTAATCTCTTTTCTGGTGCAGGTTAGTACATGGGCAGGCTTCCATTTTCCATGCATCCATGGATCTCTCTTCTGGTGAAGACTAGTGCACAGGAACGTGTCCTGTTTCCATGCATACATTGATCTCTCTCCGGTGGTGGCTAGTACACAGGCAGGCATCCAGTTTCCATGCATCGATTGATCTCTCTCTCTGGTGGCTAGTAAGTACACAGGCAGGTTTCCAGTTTCTATGCATTGATTGATCTCTCTCTGGCGGAGGCTAGAACACAGGCAAGCATCCAGTTTCCATGCATCGATTGCTCTCTCTCTGGTCGAGGCTAGTACACAGGCAGACATCCAGTTCCCATGCATCGATTGCTCTCTCTCTGGTGGAGGCTAGTACACTGTGTAAAGGCGTCAAAGAAGGATGCTGACACAAAGGTAGCATGGTTTTGGTTATAGACTTTTATTTCTTTAGGTAAAAAGATCCAAACTATCCCTAACCTCTAAGAGGGGTTTCCCTGCCTCAAAACTAATACTAAAAGGGGCTGTCAGAATGCCTGTCAAAGTAAATTCTGCTGTCCTGTGTCACAATCTACTGTTGTCCCTCACACTACAACTAAAAGGGTAAACAGAAAGTTCCTTCTTTAAGGAGAATGGCTCCCTTCTCCTGCTTCTTGGATGGGGTTCAACAAAACGTTTGATACACACTTTGCCACTGTGACTTGTTTTTCAATCAATGTCACAAATCTTGTTAAGATCCCAGACCCTTCTCTGGGCTCTAGGGGCCTCTGATTGACCACTGTGAGAGGAAGAGACCCTCAAGAGTTTCACTCATTCACGTTGGGATCACAGACCCCTTTCTTGTAACTAGTGGCCTTATCTCTGCCACTATACTGAGGAAGACCTCTGTTGGGGTCCCAGACACTTCCCTTATGGCCAGTGGTCTCCTCTTTCTCACTGTTATGGTGGACAGGGTCCAAGAGCCTTCAATGGTACCCAGTGGGCTTTTATTCACTACTTTCATGATGGATAGGGTCCCAGACCCTTCCCTGGTGACCAGTGGACTTCTCTCCCCCCACTACTACGAGGAGAAGGAGGCTGGATGCACTCTCGACGCTTCGGGAGTCTTTCAGCTGTATGCCTAGTATAAAGCCAGGTAACGATTGCATGCATGCCTTCTGCCGGCTGCCCCGGGTCTCCTCCGGTTCTCCCATACCACCCCTTTACCTGCTTACGGGCTTCAAGGCGTCACTGGTGCTTCCAGAGATGGCAGTCAGACTTCTCTGCTGGCCTGGCTTTCCCCGTCTGCTTCTGCGGCTGTGCGGCATCTCCAGCTGCTGGGCAGCCCGACTCTTCTTGCCCTTGGTATCGTGCACGGGTCTGCACCTGCAGAACCATGTGAGAACTCACACGGCACACCGCATGCGTCCTGAGTTCCTCTTCTTCTTGGGTCGGCAAACAGACTTTGGATTTCTTGCACTGAACGCTCTCCTTGTCTGTTGCTTCTCCCAGCAGGTGCAGCAGCTGAACTCCGTGCTGGGATTGACCAAAACTGTTGCCCATTGTTTGTCTTTATACAATTTAGCCCATTCTAAAGGGGCGTGCTGTCAAAGTCCCTTTTTACTTTTGACTGGTTGATCTGTATACCTCCTCAGGGCCACCTCATCTTAGTACAAGTACTGGGAGCAGTCTTTGTATTTTCTGTGTTCTCCCTCGTCTTGGTGTTTTCGAGGCCGTTTGTTTCTTTTGCCTTACAGTAGTATATGGTTTTGTTTTCAACAAGAAGGTTGTGGATGGAAGGATGGGCTACAGAATATGAAGTTGTTTTATTATTCCCTGGGCTAACCTCAAGATGGTTGCCCTTGTCCCCAAGGAGAGTGTTCCTCCCCATGAGGTCCTTCCTCATTAAACCACCCCAAGGGAGACTATTGGGTAGCAGGCTCACCTCCCTAGCCTCGTGAGAAGGGACTCGACCTTGGGGAGAAGTGACGACGCCATATGAATCGTCACAACTGGCAGGCATCCAGTTTCGACAAATTAATTGGTCTATCTTCTAGTGAAGGCTAGTACACAGGCAGGCATCCAGTTTCCATGCATGCATTGGTCTCCCTTCTGGCACAGGCTGGTACACTGGCAGGCGTCCAGTTTCGATTCAGCCATTTATCTCTCTTCTGGCACAGGCTAGTAAACAAGCAGGCATCCAGTTTCCATGATTCTCTCGATCTCTCTTCTGGCGCACGCTAGTACAAAGGCAGGTAGGTGTAAAGTTTCCATCAATCACTTGATCTCTCTTCTGGTGCAGGCTAGTACACTGGCAGGTGCCCCGCTTCCATGAATCCATTGGTCTCTCTCCTGGGGCAGGCTTGTGCATTGGCGGGTGTCCCGTTCCCATGAATCCATAGGTCTCTCTTCCGGGGCAGGCTACTATAGTGGCAGGGGTCCCGTTTCCATGAATCCCTTGATCTCTCTTCTGGGGCAGGCCAGCACACTGGCAGGCATCCCGTTTCCGTGTATCCCTTGATCTCTCTTCTGGGGCAGGCTAGTACACCAGCAGGTGTCCCGTTTCCATGAATCCCTTGATCTCTTTTCTGGGGCAGGCTAGCACGCCGCCAGGTGTCCCGTTTCCATGAATCCCTTGATCTCTCTTCTGGGGCAGGCTAGTACACCGACAGGTGTCCCGTTTCCATCAATCCCTTGATCTCTCTTCTGGGGCAGGCTTGTACATTGGCGGGTGACCCGTTCCCATGAATCCATAGGTCTCTCTTCCGGGGCAGGCTAGTACAGTGGCAGGGGTCCCGTTTCCATGAATCCCTTGATCTCTCTTCTGGGGCAGGCTAGTACACCAGCAGGTGTCCTGTTTCCATGAATCCCTTGATCTCTCTTCTGGGGCAGGCTAGTACACTGGCAGGTGTCCAGTTTCCATGAATCCCTTGATCTCTCTTCTGGGACAGGCTAGTACACTGCCAGGTGTCCAGTTTCCATGAATCCCTTGATCTCTCTTCTGGGGCAGGCTAGTACACCGGCAGGTGTACCGTTTCCATGAATCCCTTGATCTCTCTTCTGGGGCAGGCTAGTACACTGGCAGGCATCCAGTTTCCACGAATCACTTGATCTCTCTTCTGTGGCAGGCTAGTACAGTGGCAGGTTCCCATTTTCCATGAATCAATAGGCTTCTCATCTGGGGCAGGTTAGTACACAGGCAGGCTTCCAGTTTCCATGAATCCATTGATCTCTCTTCTGGGGCAACATAGTACACTGGCAGGTGTCCTGTTTCCATGAATCCCTTGGTCTCTCTTATGGGGCAGGCCAGTACACTGACATGTGTCCCGTTTCCATGAATCCCTTGATCTCTCTTCTGGGGCAGGCTAGTACACTGGTAGGTGTCCCGTTTCCATTAATCCCTGGATCTCTCTTCTGGGGCAGGTTAGTACACTGGCAGGTGTCCTGTTTCCATGAATCCCTTAATCTCTCTTCTGGGGCAGGCTAGGCATCCATTTTCCATGAATTACATGATCTCTCTTCTGGTGCAGGCTAGTAGACTGGCAGGTGTCCCGTTTGCATGAATCCCTTGATCTCTCTTCTGGGGCAACCTAGTACACTGGCAGGTGTCCCGTTTCCATGAATCCCTTGATCTCTCTTCTGTGGCAGGCTAGTACACTGGCAGGTGTCCTGTTTCCATGAATCCCTTGATCTCTCTCTTCTGGGGCAGGATAGTACAGTGGCAGGTGTCCAGTTTCCATTAATTACATGATCTCTCTTCTGGGGCAGGCTAGTACACTGGCAGATGTCCCGCTTCCATGAATACTGGGGCAGGCTAGTACACCGGCAGGTGTCCCGTTTGCATGAATCCCTTGATCTTCCTTCTGTGGCAGGATAGCACACTGGCAGGTGTCCCGTTTCCATGAATCCCTTGATCCCTCTTGTGTGGCAGGCTAGTACGCCGGCAGGTGTCCCGATTCCATTAATCCCTTCATTCCTCTTCTGGGGAAGGCTAGTACACTGGCAGGTGTCCAGTTTCCTTGAGTCCATTGATCCATCCTCTAGGGTAGGCTATTACACTGGCAGGTGTCCCCTTTCCATGAATCCCTTGATCTCTTTTCTGGGGCAGGCTAGCACGCCGCCAGGTGTCCCGTTTCCATGAATCCCTTGATCTTTCTTCTGGGGCAGGCTAATACACCGACAGGTGTCCCGTTTCCATGAATCCCTTGATCTCTCTTCTGGGGCAGGCTAGTACACTGGCAGATGTCCCGTTTGTACGAATCCCTTGATCTTCCTTCTGCGGCAGGATAGCACAGTGGCAGGTGTCCCGTTTCCATGAATCCCTTGATCTCCCTTCTGGGGCAGGCTAGTATGCTGGCAGGTGTCCTGTTTCCATGAATCCCTTGATCTCTCTTCTGGGACAGACCAGCACACCGGCAGGCGTCATGTTTCCATGAATCCCTTGATCTCTCCTCTGGGGCAGGCTAGTACACCGGCAGGTGTCCCGTTTCCATTAATCCCTTAATCCTCTTCTTGGGCAGGCTAGTACACCGGCAGGTGTCCCGTTTCCATAAATCCCTTGATCTCTCTTCTGGGACAGACCAGCACACCGGCAGGCGTCATGTTTCCATGAATCCCTTGATCTCTCCTTTGGGGCAGGCTAGTACACCGGCAGGTGTCCCGTTTCCATAAATCCCTTGATCTCTCTTCTGGGACAGACCAGCACACCGGCAGGCGTCATGTTTCCATGAATCCCTTGATCTCTCTTCTGGGGCAGGCTAGTACACCAGCAGGTGTCCCGTTTCCATTAATCCCTTTATCTCTCTTATGGGGCAGGCATCCCGTTTCCATGAATCCCTTGATCCACTTCTGGGGCAGGCCAGCACCCTGGCAGGCGTCATGTTTGCATGCATCCATTGCATCTATCTTTAGGTGTAGGCGAGGTTGCAAGCAGGTACCAGTTGCCATGTAACCCTGGACCTCTCTTCCAGTGTGCGCGGGAGGCGCAGGCTTCCCATTAGTGAGGGAAGAACATGAAAGGTCAAAGCTTTCTGTGATAATTGCCCATGTTTGCAACCTCAGTTTTCCCAGGTGACATGTAATCAGCAACTGGAGTGGGGGCGGCCTGTGCTGCTTCCCCGGTGTGATCTGCAGCGAGGCGCACGCAACATTTCCTCTGCAGCTGGCCCTGGGATCCTGGCTATCCCAGATGATTACATTCACGGGCTTCATCTGTTCCCGCCACATTCAAGGTTAATGCAGCGATGCACCTGTGCCAAGAGCCACGAGCGGATTATGTGTCCAACTTCCTTGCCTTGCAATAGATGGGAAGAGGCGCAGCACAAAGTTCCACTGTCAGACCGGAACCTCATGAATTATAAATGTACACAGACAAGCTCGTATTTCAATATCCAACGTCAACCAATTCACATCGAACTGGCCCTGGTTTTTACATTCTTGCCAGTGCTAATGGTCGATTTCACGGGTCTGCAACCTTTGACTCTCCCAATGTTTTGGACTACGAATCCCACCAGCCCTGGTAGGCATAGTCAATGGTGAGGGATTGTGGGAGTCATAGTCCAAAACATCTGGTGAGCTGCAGTTTGCAGACCTCTGGCCCATGCGATCGCTTGTCATTTCCCATGCAGAAAAATGGTAGGAAAAATGCCTCTGGCGCAGAAAGATTGAGATGCTTTAGCTGCCCTGGCCTATTAGTAAGAGCACGTGGCAAATTACCAGAACATTCTACAGCAGAGTCCAACCCTACGTGAGGGTAGAAACCTTGTTTTTGGAGCAGTATTACCAGTTGTCAGAGAGGGCCGCAGGGGAATACAGCCCACGGACTGCGAAGAGTGTCTAACAGTATATGGTGTGCAAAGTGGCCCAATTTATTTAATTATTTAAAGTTTGGTATTGCACATTTTTTGTAAACTGTGTGGAATGAGTGTGTTTTGTACAGCACAGTGCCTAATAAGCCAGCATGCCTTGGGCCAGAGCACTGTACATTATGCAATCTTTCTTTCTATTGCCCTTCTCCCTATTCACCAGACTCAAAAGTCTCATGGCACATTGGGCCTAATTACGAGTTGGGCGGTATCCTAGTGGTAAACCTGCCGGAATACCGCCCAACTGAATTACCACTACTGCCAGTTGGTCCAGTGGAATTACCACCACATTACAAGTGGTCGTGGCAGCGTAAATCCCCTTTGGATTCAATGGGGCTTTTTTGCCGGAATTATGATGGCGGGATTCCGCCGATTCTGCCTTTTTTCGGCAATGAGTGGGAGAATTTACCTCCAGCATTTTCCTCCACTCCAGGCCCGATGTCAAAATTTGGTGAATGGTAAAGTTGGCGGTAACAGAGTTACCACCAACTTTACTACTTACCGTCATACTCGTAATGAGGCCTTATCTGTGACAACATCCCCCAGTAGCGACAGTATAGTGAATGGTATATATATATATATATATATATATATATATATATATTTGTTATGGCAAAAGAAAAGCCCTTTTTAGCCACTGCTTCAAAGCTACAGACGCACCCATCTCTCTTTCAAATTAATTGCATTCTTTCCCTGCCCCCAGCAGCTCCCCACTTTGTATACTTCTTTTCACCCACCCCCTGGGCCCGTTCCTAAATCTGACCCCGGACACTCTTTGCTGTTCCTGGGCTGTATTCCCCTCTGTTCCTCTGGGTCAGATGGTAAGACTTCCACACATTTCTCTGCACTCTCTAATGTGATTTTGAGCTGGGTGTGGCGGAATGAATGGACTGTGGCAATGGGCTTACCTCTACGTAATGCCACAGAGATCAACGTATATATATAAATGGTGTTTCCGAATATATATATATATATCGAACAACACCAATGTACCTAAGTACAGGAAAGAGGAAAGCACTCCAGAGAGCAGCAGCACACCGTAATGCAAAATATATATATATATGCAAACAAAACTTGAGGGGTGGCAGGGGCGCTTCTCTGGGTCCCAGCTGCAGTAAGCTCAAACAGTTCAAAGATGGCGTACAGAACCCCGACTTCCCTTAACATGGCAACCATCTTAGAAAAAGATTTTCCTTTGTACCGCGGGACACCGCGTGCATCCCATTGTAGGAAGGAAAATCTTTTTTTTAGCACCCCGGGTTACTGCTTTGGGAAACCAGGGTGCTAATGGCCTTCATCCTCCGTTGCAGCCCCTGGAATGTGTGATAACGGTTCAGAGCCCTCGTTATCCACCCTTGCTTAGCTCAGGCCGATAACTTGGGCTGCCAGGCCGTTATACCATGTTCCCGACCCTGGAACGGGGGATGAACACCACAGAAATGTATAGGACTAATACAGTGACACTGGAATAATACAAATTATAACATACCCTAATTGTCCAATAGAACGATCAAATAAGACACAGAAGTATTTTGTGCCTTTTGAAGCCTGGGGCTGTGGGCGGAATTGTTTGAGCAGGAACAGAACTGTGATGTGACTTATTATGCCTTAAAATGCACTACAAGTGTGGCTCATTATAACTCTAGAGATCTGCAGCGAGGGCCGTACCGGGTGTTATGGGCCCTGAAGACCAAGTTAATGGCCCGAGTGAAGCAAGGGCCTTTAATGAGATATGAGGGACCGTAACGCCCGGTACGGCCCGAACTGCAGGTCTATAAAGCTATTAGAACACCCTCAGTATTTAATTAAGTTAGAAAAAATATAAATGATTAATATATGCAGCAGAAATTATTTTTTATTGGGAACATGGTTAGAGGGTGGAATCGCCTGTGTTCACGGGCGGTTATGGGTATTAGCAGCCCGCCAGCCCGAGTCAATGTGGGCTCTAGCAAAGTGAGAGTTTTGTGATGACTATGGGTCGTTAATGCCCATGACCGCCCGCGAAGGTGGGTGTTAATGCTACTAGCACCCCAACCTTATGCCTGAGGTGCTGGTGGCATGTAAAGCTAACCATGAACACCAAGGAATAATATGCTGCCGGAAAAGCGGTACTCCCACCCTGTGAATTATGCTAAATGGTTGGAGTCTCTTATCGCGGATCTTGGAAGAATCAGATCTCGTTTTTTGCCCAAATCACATTTATTAAATGTGTGATTTGGGCAAAAAACAACAACACACATGTCGTGACGTCTAATAAGTGTCATTATTATAATTGTTATTCAATTGTGGAAAATAAGCAATATATTTACATTCCAATTAGACCAAGTAAAGTGGTGCGAAAACCTTTTTAGATTGAGGTAGCGTCAGATTGCAGCACAGTTTTCCTCAAATCCCATTTAATAAGAAAAGTAGAGAGAGGAAATAGTAATGTAGAGTGAGCAGAAACCCAGTGTAGAGGGAATAGGAAAAGAAAGTCTCTCAGATTAGTAGAGATAAAAATTGCTGATGTTTAACAAAGAATGTATTTAAATAACATTTAAACAATTCAAAAAGAAAAAGGGGAAAAGGAACTATGTTTCTTCTTCTTCTTGGGAATTGCATACATCAATTATTGCATGTACACAGAAACAAATCAATCAAATAAAAGGAAAGTTATTTTCTTTTAGGCAAAATCAAACATAAAGTATTGCATGTACAAAAGCAAACCCAAATAAATGTAGTCACATTGCTCCTGTCTTAAATCATGACTGGGCTTTCTCTGAATCATGTAATTCAAAACAAAGACAAACAGGTTTTCAATCTACCTGACATCTATTATGACAGATTTTATTCAAAGTCTTTTCTAGAAAACCTTTGATAATTGTCACTGCTGAGTCTTGTTTGTGAGATCTAAGTGGTCCAATTAGTGGATTGGAAGAAACCCCTCATAGGGTCTGTCGGGTCTGATTCTGTCAAGATCCACGATAAGAGAGTCCACCCATTTAGCAGAATTCACAGGGTGGGAGTACCGCTTTTCCTGCAGCATATTATTCCTTGGTGTTCATATATGACAAGTGCCCAGCTGCTATTCCTAAAAAGGGCACCCCAGCTCAATTATTTTGTTAGGTATGTAGAGCTAACCAAGCATTGGCAATGCCAACAGTTTGGGCTTTTATGTCAGCATGGGAAAGGCGTTTGTGAGCCACAGCCATAGTGGTACTAACTGGCCATTGATGGTAGCAGGTGCAAAATTGTATGAGTACCTGGGCATCTAATAGCCTGGCATGGCAAATGCCTAATTCTTATTCACACCCAAAACGGATGGCTTTTCCAATGCTTGTTTTTAACAGGACATCTGTGGATGACACAGATAGTGCTTATAAATTGAGGGGCTGAAGACAGACCCGGTTGAGCTATTCTTATTACACCAGTAGTGGGTTTACAGCTCCAGTAAGTCATTAACTCTCAGAAGAAAAAACACTGGCAGACACTTTGGGCCTCATTAGGACCCTGGCGGAGAGGGTTTTACGCCAGCGTAGTGCATGGCGTACCTCTCCGCCATACTACGAGTTCCCGTAGCGCCATGGCGGCCTTTTCCGCCTGGTTTTACCAGGCGGAGAAAACCATGGCGCTACGGGACCTCGTTGTTAATTACGCCACCGTATTTTACGGTGGCGTAATTAACTCCTTCCCCACTCCCATTATACCCTATGGGGCAAAAATGGGAATGGGGAAGGGCAGAATGGGGATTGGGGATTTACCGCCCCGCCAAGGTCGGAATGGGGCGGTAAATCCGCCAACCCCCATGGCGCTATCGGCGGCTTTCCGCCATGCTTCGCGGTGCATTTAGCACCGCGAAATCCGCCTGGGTCGTAATGAGGCCCTTTGAGTGTAATGTTTGATGGTAAGGCTTGAATAAAGCAAGCTCAATGAATTCCCATGAGGAGGTGTGTTTTTGGGAGGGAGGGGCAGGAACTGGGTGGGAATGTCCATAAGTATTAGCAGGGCCATGGGTAGTCAATGGGTGGGCACATAACCAAACAGCACCTATAGGCTGTGTATCCCTCCTCACATGCCATTTCTCCCTATATATACTCTAATGCAATAGTTCAGGCTTATAAGTGTTGCAAGCAACAAATAGCCCAAACCAAAAAAAGGAAAGATATTCCCTTTGATGATGGATCGAAAGATGGTCTCCATAGATACAACATAGAGTGTGGAGCGAGTCCCTTGTTGCTGTCTATGGCGGCTGTGCGAGTGGAGGAAGATGGGCGGCTGCTGACGGATAAGGTAAGTGGCCGGCGTATAAGGTAAGTGGCCATGAGATAAAATACGTTTAGACAGGGCAGGATGGGGAGAGAGTTGCCTGGAAAAGGGAGTGGGGTGAGGAGAGGTATGACAGGAGGGGCAGGCAGTGAATGGAGGTTCCGGGAACGAAAATGGCACCTGAAGTACGGTGAAGCCAACAGGTCCCTCCGAACATGGACCTCATTCATGCCGGGTGTTGGAGGAAGCTGGTTGGTGGACACCCCTGCTCATGGTTTCAATTCCCATTAGCAAGCGTTCACATACATCAAAGTATGTGTGATGTCCCAACTAGAAGATTATACTAAACTCGCCCAGTTGTTTTGAAGTCACAACAAGAGGACTCTCAAGTAATCAGTCAGTTGTGAGATCCCATGTCGCGACAAGAGGATTGTCAGGGTATGTTGCCCTTTTAATGATATAACACTTCATAATATTTATGGTAGCAGCTGTGAGAATTATATAACATAAGAGCGCATAATGTGCAATATTGACTCATCAGAATGTAGCTAATGGGAGAGGCTCATGCTGTTAGAGGCAGCCAAAGAATTATTGCTTTTTTGGATGGAGATGCCGATGTTGTTATCCACCGAGTACAAAGAAAACGAATCTGCAATGTACTTTGAAGCCAACAGCTTTCACCCGAGGGTATGTTGGCATTTTTCCGTGGAGACATTTCAAAGAAATGAAGGTATTGATCCCCTATCAAGAAGAAAATGTATTTCTAGGATCAGCCGAGAGCGCGCTGCCGCGGACGTCTGCGACTCATGAGCTGAATAAGAAGTAACGGCGAGTGGGCAGACTGGATTCCCGTTTTTCAAGTAAGTTTAAGGAAATATAAGGATATTGGCGAGTTTTAGTTTGTGTGGTTGTCACTGTCCTTCTGTCTCCCTGTCACCGGAAGTCACCAGTTGTCCATTGGCTTCTGATTGTCACCATTGCGTCTATTTCGCCCACTTGACACCAGAAATCACATCTGTGGTCATGCCACAGGTTCACCCACAGCGTCACACCCGCATTGCCCAAAGCCTTGTGTCTCCTGTGGCGCACACACTATGTGGCCTGTCTACGTCCTACCCATGCGTGTCCTACATTCTTGGGATGCGTGACTGCAACCACAGAAGAAGGGAGCCTTCCGCTTGGACCGGCTCTTACATGGCCCACACCTTAATTCATGATCTTTGTTGCCTATGTGGAGTTCGAACGGTCCATGCTTGCTGTTGGTAGAGTTTGTGGCAGTTGCCCGATCCTGATGCGGTGGATAAGTGTGTTGCATCGAGTGGCAGATATCCTTTGGGAATTGAACGAGCACTCTCTGTGCCAGCTCTGTCTTAATAA
The DNA here is from genome assembly GCF_040938575.1 of Ambystoma mexicanum. NCBI lineage: Eukaryota > Metazoa > Chordata > Amphibia > Caudata > Ambystomatidae > Ambystoma > Ambystoma mexicanum. The sequence continues at coordinate 1,503,375,344 of NC_090932.1, read as the reverse complement.
TAGTACCGTCATGAACTGGAGATTGGCCGGGCTGTGGGTGCACCTGAAGAAGACCTCGGATACCATACACAAGCTAGTCCTGAGATGAAACCGAGTCGCCACACACGCACTCAGTAACTCATAGGACGCAGCAGGTGGAAGCACCGCTACCCTCAAAAATTAGGCAAAACATTAAAAAGCTGTCAAAAATGAATGGGCCAACCACTCCTTTAAACGCAACCGTCCACCTCTGGCGGTTGCACACTTCCATGTCAGGCTGTAAAGGCGGCGGCCGCACATCACTGTGTTGCAAACCTGAAAACATGACTCCTCTTCCCTTTCAACCAATCCTTCTATCCGGCCCCCAAATGGAACACCCAGGAAATTAAATATTAAATTAGATCATTTCTGGACTCCATAATACAATAGACGATCGATGTATGAAAACTGCTGTGCGGTTTGGTCACCTTGGATTCAACTGAGTGACTTGTGGGGCTCCTTGAACCCACTCAGCTGGTCTGCGGCTGTTGCACTATGTAATGGTAAAGGCTCTTGTAGCGCTTACTTTCGCCACTGGCCTCTTGGCGAACTGGCGGATCTGCAATGGGAGGGGTTTATGGCACATGCAGATACATTGGGCTTCATTACAAGTTCGGCAGTGCAGGATAAAAGTGGTGGTAATTCCGGTAGCGCCACCTTTTATGATGATAATATAATTACTGCCATTTGTACCGCACCGGCAAATTATACCTTTGTAGGTGAAGGGGAGAATTTACCTCCAGCAAAAAGCTGGAGGTGAATCCACCACTTTGCCACCAAAAATCGGTGGATTTACTACACCGTAATTCAGCCGGTGGTAAATTCACCAAAAATCCCCATGGACTCCCATAGTATCCAAAAATGGGGAATTACCACCACGTGTAATCTCACGGTTATTCCACTGGACCAAGTGGCAGTAACATGATCTAGTTTAGCTGTATTTCAGCGGATCTGACGCCAAATCACCACGAAACTCATAATAAGGCCCACAGTCCTTTCCGGGATTAGCCAGTAGCAGTGGAGAGCATGCACACCGTGCATTGCCTTATGAGTGCACACTCAGGTGAGTTCGATCGCATCATCCTTTCCTTAAATGTATTAAGAAAGGACAAGTTCAGAAAAAGCATCCCATTTGTGTCTGGCAGGTGAGTACTGCTGGCAAGCAGTGTGATCTTTCCTGCCGTGGGATAGTGGTAGTGTGGTCATGCCAGGAAGAACACTTTAAGAAATCCCCCCGCCCCCACTGGTCTTTCTCCCAGCCCATTTATTTCCTTGATGGAGGGCTTTATTTTTGTTTTGTTTTTTCTTCTTTTCTCTTTTTTCTTCCGCTTAATTTTCAGTGAATATGATACTTTTTGTATATTTTGTTATAGAATGTAGGTTTGGTCTTTTCTGTATGGATTTCTATTGATTAATTTTTTTATTGAAAATGTCATTTGTTCTTATTTTTATGTCATTTATATGAAATTACAATAAAATATTTTCAAAAAGAAATCATGAAGCAAGCTTGCCATATGCTGAGAAAACATACGTCAAAGTGTACGAAAACAAGTAGTGGAACTATGTTCCCTACTGGCCTGCTGTAGAGATGTCGCGAGAGCCCCGCTCTCGCGAGATCTCGCCCGTGACCACAGCTCCGCCCCCGCGCGCCACGCGCGCATTACGGGACGAGCTGAGGACGCGGACAGCTGCGTCTTCCCGGCTCCTCCGAGCACAGGACTCAATCAGCATTAAAGCTGAAATATTATATCTGCTGCAGCCCGGCCCCAGCTGGCCACGTTTGGCCCACACTTACCAGGGCACTGTCTGTATGAGAAATGTTCCGGAGCAACCAGGAGAAATAAAGCACTGGTAAAACCCCTGCCTGACTCCTGTCTTCCTTCGGGGAAAATTATACTACATAAATTGGCGACGAGGATCATCACCAGAAACCGCGCAGAAGCATGCAGGGAGCCACACCGCCGCCACCCTTTTTACAAACGCCAGGTAGGCCTGCCATTCCTTGGCCACAATGGCGGCCCCTGTTCACGACGTACGTGAAGGCCATGGGCGGAGCAGGATTTTCAGCGGCAAGACGCAGGGCCATGTTACTCAATGCCTTAGGGGTGGAAGGGCAAAGAATATTCGAGGGCCTTACCCCGATTCCAGTAGAGGATGACAATGATGATGTGTTCAAGGAAGCGGTTAGAAGAATCATTAAGAGGTTCGCCAATAAAGAGAACACAGTACTCCATAGGATACGGTTTTACACTCGAAAACAAGAACAATCCGAACCCGTCGATGACTACGTCACGAAATTGAGAGAACTAGCAGCCTTGTGTAACTTCGGCACCAATGCTGAGAACCGTATATGCGACATGCTAGTTGTCCACACCAACAGTCGGAAAGTTCAAGATAAGTTCATCCTTGAAAAAGAGCTACAGTTAGAGAAAGCCGTTGAGATCGCCAGAGCAGTGGAAGAAACGGCGGGAAGAAGGAAAGAGTTCACAGGGGCCCAAAGTCCCACTGAAATACAAGCTGTGGGGTTCCATTCAAGAAAAGAAAGGTTGGCACCAGACACGAGAGAAGTGAGAAGCAACAAGAAAGAACCCCTCAAGTGTCATAGTTGCACCAGTACCAAACACTTGGCCTTTGACAGAGAGTGCCCAGCTAGAGACAAGGAGTGCTCCGTCTGCAAACGCATTGGACATTTCTCGATAGTGTGTCGATGGAGAAACAAGAAAGTCACCAGCCTCAACACAGATCGCACAAGGGAAAGAGAATCCTCCTCAGATGAGGAAGGAAGACCCACAGTTATCATGGTGAACAGCACACGAGCCAGGAGAGAGAAGCCCCACTGCGTGATCAAAATCGATGGAAGAGAGACAAGGGTCATGGCAGACTCCGGTTCAGACCTCACCATTTTACCCCTTCAGACATACAAAGAAATGGTGGGTAAAGAGAAAGTAAAAGTGCTCACCACGCGACACAAGCCCACGGTGTTTGGGGGGGCCTCAGTCGAACTGCTAGGTTATATCAACGGCAAAGTCGAATTCAAAGGAAGAGAAACCATCACCAGGGTCTACTTCAGCCACGAAGGGCCGGCAGTGTTGGGCTGGGACGATCAAGACAAATTAAAAATCAGACTAGACCCCAGCACAGAAGATCAAGTTCTATCAGTCAATGCGAGGAGCGGATCCGTTGTCAAGAGTGATTACCCAACACTTTTCTCGGAGGAGCCGGGGCACATTAAAAGTTTTCTTCACAAAATTGTGCTCAAAAGAAATGCTGTCCCCGTCAAGCACCGGGTGAGACCAGTACCAGCCACAGCAAGGGATGCCCTTAGACAACAGCTAGACAAAATGAAGAAGGAAGGAGTGATAGAAGAAATTGAAGCGTCCGAATGGCTGAGCCCAGTCGTCCTCATAAAGAAACCCCAATCACAAGAATTAAGGGTGTGCATAGATCTGCGCAGCCTAAACTTAGAAGTCATCACGGACAATTACCCGCTCCCAAGCATAAACAAACTCATTTTATTAATGAAAGAGGCCAAAATATTCTCTAAACTAGACATGAGAAATACGTATCACCAAATACAGCTGCACGAAGAATCGAAACCCCTTATGGCATTTATCACTCCATTTGGCACGTTTCAATTCACCAAAATGCCTTTCGGGTTGTCATCTGCCGCATCAGCCTTTCAACGTATGATGGGCGTCCTTCTACGGAAAGTTAAAAATGTGGTATACTTTCAGGATGACATATTGGTCTACGCAGGGGATAAACAGACGCACAATGCCACGCTCGAATTGGTTCTCAGCAAGCTACAAGAAGCAGGAGTGCGATTACGCCATGAGAAATGTTCTTTTGGGGTAAAAGAAGTCGAATATCTGGGGTACAAGATTTCGGAAAAGGGCATCAGTCCAAAACTTAATCTCAAGCAAGCCATCATCAAAGCTCCAGAACCCACCACCAAAGAAGAGGTGAGGTCATTTCTAGGATTGGCTGAGTACTATGCGAAATTCATACCCAAGTTTTCAGAAACCACTTCACCCCTACGCGATCTACTAAAAAAAGGGACAGAATTCTCGTGGAAAGAACCCCAGAAGTTGGCGATAGACACCATAAAGCGACATATCATGAAAGCTCCATGTCTTCAACCATTTAACCCAGAGTGGGATACAGTCATCACCACTGACGCCAGTGCGTACGGACTAGGAGCTGTGCTAACGCAGGGGAGAGGTGACACCGAACATGTGGTGGCCTTTGCGTCAAAGGCACTATCAGAGGCGGAACAGAACTATTCCACCATTGGAAAAGAAATGCTAGCATGCGCATGGGCAGTCGAACATTTCAGAACATACGTGTGGGGCACAAAGTTCAAGCTGGTGACAGATCACAAGCCGCTCATCCACATGCTCAGTCCGGGAGGCACCAAAGCATCAACGCCCAGACTAGCTCGCATTGCAGCGAAACTACAGGAATACACATTTGAAATCCATCACATCTCAGGCTGGAAAAACTCGCAAGCCGACTGCATGTCGAGACTGCCAGAGAACAAGGAGAGGCCTACCACATTCCTACACGGAGAATGCATCATTGCATCCATCTCAGACATAAGGGCACCAGACTACCTGGAACTCAGTGAGAGACACTGGGAAGAAGAAGATGGGAACGACCCAACCATGGCTAAGATTCGCAAATGGATCAGAGAAGGGTGGCCAAATGAGAAAATGCTGCCCGAAGGCATGAGACCATATTGGAAGGTGCAAGATGAGTTGTCGGAAACAGAGGGGATAATCATGAGAATGGATCAAATCATCCCCCCCACAGGAATGAGACGCACAATTCTCTGCAGGGCCCACACGGGACACCTCGGGAACACGATGACCCGCCGCAGGGTGAGAGAAGCTTACTGGTGGCCGTCTATGGATCAAGAAATACGCTCCATGATAGAGCGCTGCCACGAATGCCTAAATAGCGACAAAAGACTGAAGGTTCGCCAAGCACCTCTCATACCCACAGAGATACCAGAAGCAGTATGGTCCAAAGTGGGCATAGACTTCATAGGGCCCCTGGAGGCGATGGCGACGGAACACAGATACGGCATAGTGCTGGTCGACTATCTATCCAAGTGGGTGGAAGCAGAGTTTGTCCCAAACATAACCACTGAGACAGTCATAGAAGTACTCACTGAAATCTTTCAAAGGGAAGGCCTCCCCAAAGAAGTCGTCACAGACAAAGGAGTACAACTAGTTTCCAAAGACATGGAAGAATTTTTAAAAAGGAACCACATCAAACAAAAGAAGGCGGCCCTATATCACCCCCAAGCAAATGGACTTGTGGAGAGGGCGAACAGGTTCATAAAGGGGGCCATCCAACTGGCAACAGCGTCGGGCATGGACCCCCTCAAAACCACCAAAGAAGCAATAGCGGCCCACAGGCTCACGCCAAACGGAATTACTCAAATATCCCCGTTCAAAATGTTGAGAGGGAGGAGTGCGGCATCTACGCTCATCCCACCATGGCTGTCGAAAGTAAGGGAAGATGAAGCAGTAGACATGACAGAAGTGGTATGGCGCATTGAAAGAAACAAGACACGCATGAAATTGTGGAGTGACGAAAGAAGGAGGACGAAACAAGCGCCCAACATAGAAAAAGGGGACTGGATCAAAATCAAACTACCAAGAAAAGATCAAGCCACAGGATGCCGGTATAGTCAGCCCATAAAAGTAACTCACAAAGGAACCAATCACGTCCGCACAGAAGACGGGCGCACGTGGAACTTTGAAAGAGTAGCATTATACCAGCGAAGGCAAGAAAAAGCGAGGAACCCAGAGACACCACGCATGTAAACCGAAAGGGACGACGGGAGAAACGAAGAACGAGAACCCGAAGGAAACGACGGAGAAAGAGAAGAAACCGATATAGAACAGGAAGAACCGAATGTAAGCCCAGAACCGGTTCAGCAGGGACCGTGCCCTGGAACCAGTGAGAGGCCCAGAAGGGAGCACAGAAGACCGGTGAGATACAATGACTATGTATTACAGTGAACCCGTTCTGCATTGAAAAAGGGAGGTGTGTAGAGATGTCGCGAGAGCCCCGCTCTCGCGAGATCTCGCCCGCGACCACAGCTCCGCCCCCGCGCGCCACGCGCGCATTACGGGACGAGCTGAGGACGCGGACAGCTGCGTCTTCCCGGCTCCTCCGAGCACGGGACTCAATCAGCATTAAAGCTGAAATATTATATCTGCTGCAGCCCGGCCCCAGCTGGCCACGTTTGGCCCACACTTACCAGGGCACTGTCTGTATGAGAAATGTTCCGGAGCAACCAGGAGAAATAAAGCACTGGTAAAACCCCTGCCTGACTCCCGTCTTCCTTCGGGGAAAATTATACTACACCTGCACTGCTCCCCACAAACACCATCACCACGCCCCAACCCCAAAACACATGTGCCTGTTGTTTAAGGGAACGTCCTGTGCATTCCACCGAAAGTGCAAGCTTCAACTTCTTCCTACACTTTTTATTTTAAAATGAAACCATTCCGGAACGGTTTCTTTTTAAAATAGAAGTATAGGAACGGTAAAACGTAATTAAAAGAAGTAGAGGAGCAACGCTCCCGACCGCTCCCGCCCACTTCGACCACTGTTGTAAATCAATCGCTAAATTCTCCTCGTGGTAAGAGTCTACTGAAGTGCACTTTCAGACTAAGAATGTGAGTGCAAGAGAAATCACAAGGGCTGCCTATTGGTGTCAGGAAGCCCTGTTTTTGGAGCAGTTTTTGGAGACTGCCGGGGTTCCAGCCCGGCAAGCACAAAAACCCACTTAAAGCCCTGAGGCTCCCCTCTGACAATTTCACACTTGATATGCCCCTGAATATGAAACACTTTCTCTGACTGGGGGACCTGAGAGTGGTCACCCAAAGCCTTACTGACCCCAAGTACAGTACTGCAATGCTCAGATGGGACGCACTAACCAAACTTTGCATTCTGAACGCTAAGTCCTGTGTAGACTTCATGGCAAGACTCGGCTCTAACGCCAAGCGCTGTCATACAGCCGGCTGATTTTACAAACCCTCCTCTGGCTTCTTACCAGACAGCAAAGTGAGTCCAAGGTGCTTGCTTCAGTTCACAAGTGCAGTGTAGGTTTGCCTCAGCATATCTGCCCAAACATATGACCCCTGAAAACAACTCTGCAGCCCTTGCCAAACATGAACGTGATTTAAAGACCAACATTTAGATCCCCTCCATGGAAGTAAAGCTGGGTTCTGCAACCTTTTGCTCACTAGATGTTTTGAACCACAAGTCCCATCAGCCCTAGCCAGCATAGTCAATAGTGAGGATCATGGGAGCCGTAGTCCAAAATATGTGAGAGCTGCAGGTTGCAGACCTCGGCAGTAGAGGATTTGATGTGCCCTTGGAAGTCGCTTTTCCCTAATATCTGGCGTAAATCACTCAAAACCTTTCAGCAATGGCATATCTGACACTTTTACTCCCTAAAAACAGCCAAATACTCCCAACAAAAAGAAATTGCCGTAAAAATACCTCCTACAAAAACTGTGAAACAACCAACACATAGGAGTCTGGCCGCTGCTTCCGCCCACACCATTTCCACTGGTATGTTCGGATCAGAGGTGCAAGCTGGGCAGTGACACAGGATGGAGTTCTAATAGCACTTCTGTGTCTGGAGAGGAAACTGGGATGTAGGAATGACAATTACTCATATGCTTTGGAATCCCCGTCTTGGAACCCGTTATAGCCAAGACCGGGGGCTGACCTAATCGTAGTGTGGTAGCTTATACACTGGACCAGTGGAAAATTGGGAGCTCTTGTGGAATGTGAAACGTGGGAGAAGGTTGTCAGTTGAGTAGAGGGTTGCCACTGTTGGCAGGGAGTCTGTGCTGCTGGGTCTTCATGAATAAAGCTTACCTTAATTGTAACCACCATGACGTGCTGGTATACATCAATTTGGTGACAAGGATGGCTCTGGTGGGTCTGCTGGGTTGGACCGCAGAGTGAACATATTGTGCAGGCAGAAGCTTAGACCCCGTGGCAAGCACGGTCAAGAGGGCCCTGTGGGTGGCCCTAAGTCAGCAGGGTTGCGCGGTGTCAATCTTTGTGCTGAATGAAGAAGCAGATCAGGTGAAGCTCCCGCATCACCATAAAGGAGAAAGGCGAGTCGGGCCGAGAGAGAGAGCTGATGCGCTCATTTGTTAGAAGGGATGACCCGCGAGAATCAAGGAGCATCAGGCGGCCATCTTGGTCGTCATAGCAACATCGTGCTATGTTCCTGCTTTGTGCTGGAGTGCCTGGGGGCTGCATCCTGGCATTAACATGCTCGCAGGCTAGAGGAAAAGACCCGCGAGCATTGCATAGGGTGTGGAGGACAATTTGGTTGCAGTAGCAATGTCATCACAACCAATAGTACGGAAAGAAAATCTTCAACGCTCTACACTGCTCTTCTTCATCACAGTGATTTGCATTCACCTAAAATTTCCTGATTGCTATCGTGCACTAGCTCACAGGGGCTGGGTGGAGAGGAGGGGGAATCAATCAGCATAAAGGAGTTGTGGTGGAAGTGTCAGTAGAAGTGACGACAAAGAATCAATCAGCATAAAGGAGTTGTGGTGGAAGTGTCAGTAGAAGTGACGACAAAGAATCAATCAGCATAAAGGAGTTGTGGTGGAAGTGTCAGTAGAAGTGACTATAAAGAAGTGACAATAAACTGACTGAAGCCTTTATGTTGCATTGTTTTGGTGTTGGGGAAATGTCAGTGAATGTACATCCCCGGAGAGCTTCCTGCCGAGTCCAGGTACGCCCAACATACCGTGGAATGAGTGTAAGGAGTATTGAATGAACTACTTGGGTAATGTCGAATACGAGGGGATGACCCCTGCCAAAAGGAAAATGTTGCTGTTGCATTCTTTGGAGCAAGGAGGGCAAAAGAAGTACAGCGATTTGCAGCTCGTGACAGATGCCCAAGGAAGGGGCGATATGGATGAATATCAAAAGGCTATTGTGCAGTTGGATATATTTTTATGCACTCACGAGCAATATAGCGATAAACCGTTTTCATTTCTACACTAGGAAGCAGCAGGAGCACAAATCTGTGGAGGAGTATGTTAGTGCACTGAGGACACTGACAAGCACCTGTGAGTTCACGGCAAGGATGGGCACTGATGAGTTGATAAAAGATCAAATCATTATTCACACAAACAATGCAGTCATCCTAGAACGCCTATGGATGTGTGGGAATCCCACTCTTGAAGGGGCTATTGCGATTGCCAAAAAGGTGGAGCACACCGTGTTATGTTCCTGTACCATAAAGGAGAAGAAGAAGAGTGACTTGTCAGAAACAAGCAAATGTGATTTGGCCAAAGAACTGCACCAAGTAAACATTGTTACCAAGAGAAGTAAAAAGGGCAATCTGAGGAAGGAAGAACCAAAACGGGAAAGTGTACCCAGGGTTTAGAAGAAGAAGCAGTTGCCTCCTTCTGATGCTGTAAAAGGGAAATGTTTCAATTGTGGCTGCTTTGGACATTTTGCTAGTTCAAAATTGTGCTCTACAATAAATCAAAAGTGCACGAATTGTGGACTCAAGGGGCATTTTGCAGTGACTTGCAAGAGGAAGAAAAAGGTTATCTGTGTTCAGGAAGATGACGAAGAAAATAGGTTGGATGAGGAGTAGCGAGTGGTGGTAGTGCAAGAGAATAAGGAAGATTAATCTCAAATGAAGTGCCCGAGCTGAAAGATCAGGATAGACGATTCTAGGTTAAGGTAATGGTGGACAGTTGCTCACTTTACACGAAATTGTCAGAAACCAGATGGGAAAAACTGCGTGAAGCAGGATTATGTGGAGTGCTCAAGAGATCCAACATCAAGGATCCTAGTGGATTCAAAGGTTCTAGGATCACCATGAAGGGTATGTCCCAATCTGTGGTGGAGTACAAAGGAAGGCCGGCAGTGGTCAATGTATATGTTGCAAGGAAGGGTGTGGACGTCTTGGGTTGGCAGCTTTGGGCATTAGGCTGGGCCCCAGGAGTGATGAGCAGGTTCTGTTTGTCATGCCACTGAAGAGGAGCATTTTCCAGAGGTGTTCACCAGCAAAGTGGAAAGTATGTGGGAAAGAGGGGTTTCAAATGGAAGTTCACGTCCTTGTATAGGCGTCAATACAACAGTGTCGTCGAGCGATTTAACAGGGTTTAACAGGGTGTGGGTTGGGTGATCGAACAGGCAGTGAGGAATGGAATGAAGGTGAAAGAGGCACTTCAGAGATTTGTGTGGAATGTGAGGGTATCTCCCAATGGGGTCACTCAGGGATCGCCGTTCAGGATCATGAGAGGTAGAGAGGCAAACACAGGTCTCAATTCGGCGTGGGTGAACAGGATGACGTAGATTGGTGATGGAGCAAGGAGAGCCCAGAAAGGTGCAAAGATTGATGCCAGGTTGAAGGAAAGGATGAAGGAGGCTAAAAGAAGAAACAAGGAGTACTATGATTCCAAGTTGGGGCGCAAGACTAAGACAAGTGCTCTGGTGACGGTTGGTGGGTTATGAGTGTGGGTGAAGAAGGCTGTGCACATAGCCAAGGGAACTTCAAAGTTTTCAGAGCCCAGGAAAGTTCTTGAGTGTTTAGGCAATGCTGTTAGGGTGGACAATGGGTCCATCTGCAATCTGGAGAGAGTGGCATCAGTGGAAGGTGTGGAGGAAGGAGTTGTATGTAGGGAGAGGCATGTAGGGTTGGAGGATGTGTTGGGAGATGATCGTTTTATAGGAGTTGGAGGGACTGGCAGTGGAGTGGGCTCAGGTGGGGTTAACGGTAGTGTGATGGATTTGGTTGCGGTTGGTGGTGGCAGTGATTGTGGCAGTGTTAGTGGTAGTGGGATGAGGAGTAGAAGGGAGCCAGTATGGATGAAGGATTACATTAGGTGATTCTGTTTGTGTCTGGAGGGTTGTGTGAATTGTGTGGTTCTCTCACATAGTTCAGTGACAGGTTTCTTTAGAAGGGTAGGAACTCTTACTTATTAGCAACTTTCACTGTTTTCTTGTTTGTTTTCGTGTTTCCCTTGGCTCTTGAGGGGGTGGGAAGATGGGCGGTGTTATGATTTAGTCATGTAGTTTTACAGCATGTGTTTGTTTGTTCACCTTAGAATGCATCTATTTCTTCTGTAGTTTCTCACCCCTCCAGGAATATTACCTTCATGTATTGTTGAGTTTTAAGTTTTGTGGGTGTGGGGGGGAAATGTGTGGTAGCTTATACACTGGACCAGTGGAATGTTGGGAGCTCTTGTGGAATGTGGAATGTGGGGTGGGGAGGGTGTTGTCAGCTGAAGAGAGGGTTGCCACTGTTGGCAGGGAGTCTGTGCTGCGAGGTCTTCATGAATAAAGCTTACCTTAATTGTAACCACCCCGGCCAAAAGCGGCGACAATGTTTTGAAGGGCATAGAGTTAAATCTGGCTGGGGTTTTTTAAGTAGATATAGAGTCTCTGGCACAAAGGCATAATTCTTTAATGTGGCCAAATATGCCAGGTTTATGCCCCAGTCCCACAGCTCAATGTTCTTGATTAGATCTTTTTTCTGGGCTGGGAGATCTTTTTTGGCTATCAAACTCCAATCGTCTTGTTCTAGCAAACTGACAGCACTCATTTCATACTCAGGCACCCATGTCCTTTTCTGATCATCACTGCCCCCTTCACCCAGAATATGTGTTCCCAGGCCTGTCACCATCTGCAAATACACTCAGGCCAGTGATAGGAGACCCAGTTCCAATCTGATAACAGCCATGGGTATGCCAGTGGGTAGACCCAGAAACATGAATGCGTTTCTGCATAAACTGTGCCCCCCATCAAGTGGGAAGGCTGCTCTGTGTTCGGAGGATTGTGGGGGCACACTAGAAGGAATATGCGAGCTGGTGGCAGGAGTTGGATTCAGCGGGGAAGTAGGGTTTGTAGGGCCCACTAGGAGGGATATGCGAGCTGGTGGCAGGAGTTGGATTCAGCGGGGAAGTAGGCAGAGTTCACTTAAGGTGCGTTTCAGCAGATTTGTATAGAATGATGGCGGGGCTGTGAGGTCAGGCACGTGGGACGTGCTAAGTGTGTTGTGCCAGCAGACATTTTGTTAAATGGAACCTTTTTGAGTTACTGGAATTCTTGCTGATTGCAGTGCATCTGCTTCGCCGCGTTCCCTGTTAGGAGTAATTTAATGCCATTATTTCAGCTGGAAGGGAAGTGAGTCACCATCTGTCCTGGAAAGCTATTGATGGGTTACACAGAATAATGAATGTGATTAGAATGATAAGGCGCCCTGAACAGTACAGAGATGTAATACGGTTTAAGAAGGATTTCCGTGACTTTATATACATCAATCACCCTTTTTATGTATATAGCAGCCCAAAAAGTTACGGTGAATAAACCGGCGGGGAGGGGCCGGAGGGGTGTGCTGGGAGGGGTGTGGGGGGGTCCATCTCCTGTGCAATTTCAATTACATATGTGCCATTCCTGAGATTGTTCAGACATATAGTTTCTCATAATGTGGCCCTCCTTGTGTTTTGGACTACAACACCCATGATCCTTCAGCACCGACTATGCTGGCTCGGGATCTTTGGATTTGAAGTCCTAAACATCTCGAGGGTCACATAATGAGTAACCGTGGGTCCAGATCACCCCTGAAGCCCACCTCCATGGGTGATGATGTTGTGCGATGCAAACACAGGGGGGAGCTCTGGTGCACATCTGCAATGTACGCAGCTGTCTACTACCAGTGACCTTTTGCAGATGCTCTGGACTGGAGTGGGGTGCTTTACATGACTTTCTAGCACCACGGAGAATTGATTCTCAGACACCATGGTCTCTCCTTTTGGAGAATCAGCCTAGTAGTGTGGGTGACTGGCCTTGGCGTAGGGGAAGTGGTGACAACATGGTAAGTAGAAAATAGTAGGAAGAACACTTGCACCATGAAGTGCACGGTGGAGGAATAACATTCCCTGATATTGTGCACACTTTGTGTGTCGCATTTTCCCTTGGGTGGTTTCTGGTGTGTTGATCCCATAGACAGGGTGGGCTTCTACCAGCCTGCAGTCAAGGGAAGCTAGGCACATGGATGTTAGGGTGCATTGTTTTAGAAATGAATGGGTTCCTGCCTACTGTGTGCTCGGGGGTAAGCATTCATATTTCTTGAAACGCAAGGCATGTGAAGCCAAGCATGATGTTGGAGACCCTGCTGACCTCGTCTATTATGAGCACTTTCATGTCTCACAATATTTTGGCACCCGCTTGGGCCGGTTTTCCATGGATTTTAGTTTTGTGTTCTGCAGTGAACATGAATGGTTGGTGCAGTGTACCATTGCCTATGTTGTAAGCTGCAATTCCTGCTAGTGCAGTTATTACACCGGCTGCTGGATCATATCATGGCTCTCTTATTGAAGGCCTGATAACTTTGATTGGGTAGCATTTGCCTGCACCCGCTGATGTCTAGCAATGGTTTTATGGTTGGTACACTCACACATTTTTGGATCGTGTAACGATTAATGATCTGTATTATTTGCAAATACCGCTTTATGCTCAATGATCTAAACATGTGATGTGCTAACCATATCCTCAAGGGTTGCAGTTTGCTTTTGCTCTGTACTGTTCTGCTCACATTTTTCAGATCCTTACATTTCTACACAGTGTGGTCTGCAAACAAAGGGGAACAGGGAACATGCTGCAGGTCTTTGTGGGCAGAAATATATACTATGAGAGAATACTGGCCCCGGGGAGCTGGCAAGGGCTGCCACTGGGCTTGTCTGATCCTGCCAGAGCTCAAGGCTACTTGACCCTCTGTGTATTGAGCCAGGCTCAGCCTTCTCAATTTTAGCAAAGAACCACCCGCACCTCGTCAACATCTACACCAAAACTCTATATATTGACTAATAAACCAGTCTGCTAATGGGCCTCCTCCTTTTCTCTTGCACCCACTCTCAACAATCTATTCAACTTTGTCACATGGACCCTCTTCAACCTGCTTAGATCCTTTCCCACCTCGGCATGGCATTTACTGAAAATCACTCCCTCTTGAAGTTTCTACTCTTTGTTGTTAAATCTACCCATGGTCGAGGCCCCCACTACGTAAATGATTTAATCTCCCTTTGTTATTCTACTCATACTCTCTGCTCTGCAACGCTCAACAAGCCCTACGCCTCATGAACCGCCTCCCGATTCAGCTTCTTTTCCCCACAGGTGCCTCATCAAAGGAATGCTCTCCCTGTGGTATCAAAGTAATCCACTCAGTGGAATGCTCTCCCCCAGCATCAAAGCAATTCCATCAGTGGCATGCTCCCCCCTCCTGGCATCAAAGCAATTGAATCAGTGGAATGTTCTCCCCGTGGTATCAAAGCAATTCAATCAGTGAAATGCTCTCCCCACCTGAATTCTCCTCCCTCCTTGCATCAAAGCAATTCAATTCGTGGCATGCTCCTCCTTCCTGGCATAAAAGCAATTCAATCAGTGGGATGCTTCTACCCCTGTCATCAAAGCAATTCAATCAGTGGGATGCTCCTACCCCTGTCATCAAAGCAATTCAATCAGTGGAATGCTCCTACCCATATCATCAAAGCAATTCAATCAGTGGAATGCTCCTACCCATATCATCAAAGCAATTCAATCAGTGGAATGCTCCTACCCATATCATCAAAGCAATTCAATCAATGGAATGCTTTCCCCACCGGAATCAAAGTAATCCAATCAGTGGAATGCTCCCTCCCCAGCATCAAATCAATTGAATCAGTGAAAATGTTTATGCCTAGCCTCTAGCTTCACATACTAATCAGTGAAGGGGTATCCTGTACCCCCATTACATACCCTCAGATCACTTTGTCCGTCCTATGCTGATGCTCAACAAGTGTATTGGGCACTGTTAAATTCCTGTGTTTATAGTTATTTAGACAATAAGTCACGAGCAGGGTTGGGTATTGCTGTTTCAGGTAATGCCCCGGGGCCCATAGTTTACGCTCGGGCCTCAATGCAGGCCCCAGGACATTACCTGAAGCAGTAATGCCCCACCTGCGAGGGGCTTATTGCTATTAGTACCCCAGCCCGTAAAACCGGGGTACTAAAAGCACATTTTTTTCAGTTGCAAAACTGTCTGGCGTTTCGTAACTGAAAAAAGAAAAAAAAAGTGGTCGCCAAGGAAGGGGAAATGAAGTCCATTCTACCTTTCATGGTAGCCATTGGAAATAGTTTACAAAAACGTAAACAAACAAAATGGCCACCATGGAACGAGAGAAGGCACTACGTGTAGTCCCTTCTTCCTTTCCATGGTGGTGTGTCGCAGATAGGGAACGGGCGTGCTGGGGACAGAAGTGTTCCCAGCACGTCCCCCCCAAAAAGGAACCAAAAAGAAGGTAAGTGGGGTGTGGAGGGAGGGACGAAGGGAAGGGAAATCTGTGCTGTGAATGTGGGGGTGGAGTGAGCATTTTCCATGTTCTCCGGTGGGGGAGATGGCTGCCTCCAGTCCTAAGGAGGCTCGGAGCGGTGGGATTACCATGTGGTAATGCCCCTATTCCGAGGATCCTCATTGGCTGGGAGGCTCCCATATAGTTTTTCTGTGCTACATTACAGCCACTATTTGATAAGCAACTATTTATGGCAGAATGTTTAATTTGTGCCCTGCTAGAGTTTAACACACGTGAGCAAGAATCGATATGTTATCACTTATTTTAAAGGGCAAAATGAAGACATTTTGTTGATACATTCGATTAAATTGCTTAAATTAATTTTCTGAAACATATTAGAAGCTGCACATTAGTTTTTAGAATCCAAACAGATTTTACATTGACTATATGGATCAGCAAATTGAATATCTCTTATTTTAGATTAAGCAAGAGGACAGCTATTAAAGGGGATGGCAGTGTGGGTCCATGTATTATAAGCTATAAAACACCCCCTGCCATACTTAAAAAGTCACTTCAGAGTTTCGTGACCTGATAAAGGAATTTGGCCATTGGCCTCTCTCCTCTATTTGGTCACAGAACTCCTAGGTGATTTGCAATATCCTTATAATGTACAGTCCGGGGTACTTTATCTCATATATAAATCACCAACAAACATGTCAAAATATATTCATGTACTTACTGATCTCTCCTCTTTAGGTACGAATGCATTACCCCTGCACAACCCGACTCGCCTGCACCAACGTAATAGTTCAAACTGTATAACGGCACCCAAAAAGGGAGTGCCTTTGCTGTTTGTTTGTTTTTTGCACTATATATGGCACTTCTGGTAGAAGTGTCTGACCAATCAACCAAACAAATACAAAAATGAATACAAAATACAAACATCCCCTACACACATAGATCATTGAGAGTGCTGAAAGGTGGGGTGCAGCACATCATCAAGAGAAGCTGTGGCCTCCGTCTGACCCTCTGGTGTATTTTGCTGCTGTCAGCCCTAGCAAATGGAAAATGGAAGGCAGAGGCACAGCAAGGAACCCAGCCTGTAATTAAGAGCCTGGGGCACTCAAGCCACTGCTCATTTAGAAATGGAAAGAAAAATAGCAGCGAGAAAGAGGAGAAAGAGAGAGAGAGAGCGTGAGAGTGTGTGTGTGTGAGAGAAAGACATTCTTCTAGTGTCATTATTATCATTATTAGGGTATTTATTGAGCGCTGACCTAGCTTCGGAAAGCAACAGAGCACTTTACAAATCATTGGGGAAAGGCCACGGTGAGGGAGGCAGAGATACAAGAGATACTAGAGAGCAGGGAGACAGAGGGCAGGAAATTTGGCAGGAAGAGATCGACAAGTTACCTGGGGAGGAAACAGTAGAGAGCAGATCACCCAGTCTCTGAAAGGGTGAGGATTTGAGGGCGTGGGCCTACGTGTTAGGCAGGAGCCATTCCTTGGACAGGAGGATCTTGAGCACTTTCCCGAAATGTAGACCTGCGAGGGGCAAGTCTACTGTTGACAGAGAGTAGGTTCCAGAGTCTTGGGGCACCGACAGATTATTTCCTTCCTGCAGAGTTCAAGTCTACACATGTGCTTACTACTGATGGATCATAGCCTTCAGAGATGCTGAGTTTCGCATTGAGGGAGCTTGGAGACTTCAGGGTGGCAGCCTTGTAGATGATGCAGCCGGATTTGAAGAGGATACAGGCATTTAGTGGAAGTCAGTAGGGTTCGATGACCATGGGGTGATGTGGTCAAATTTGCAAAGTCCTTCGAGTCGTGCTGCAGCATGCACGACACATCTCTTGGGTACCAAGGTAGTTGCCGGAAGGTCTATCAAAAGGGGTTTGCTGCCATCCCTATGGGAAGAGGAGCAATACCTGGACAGCAGATCTGAAATTGGTTTCGGTGATGAAGGACTTGATTTTAAACAGTTCTGCTGTTTGAAGGAGTGGTGTCTGTCAATGTTAAACCCAAGGCACTTTGCACAGTTAGCAAGCTGGGGTGTGAAGCCCTTGTGGTTCATAGCAGAGAGCCAGGTCTGGATGTCAGAGTGTTCAGTGTTAGTGGTAGTAATTCAGTCTTAGCAGGGTTGTGCTTGTGGTAAGGACTGAACATCCAGTACTTGATCAATGTGAGGCAGGCCTTGGGCGTGTGGATGTCTTCTAGGGAGGATATCTTGACGTAGAACTGCGTGTCATCCGCGTATTGGTGGATGTGGCTGTTGCGTGGAGCCAGGAGTGTTCTGAATGGTTCCATGTACAGATTGAGGATCACAAAAGAGAGGATGATCCTCGCGGGACTACTCAGGTGATGGGTAGAGTTGGTGATCTGGAGGAAGCCATTTGTTCAAACTGGTGGTGATTAGATCTTGCTGATTCCCATGTGGTGCTATAGCTTCTCAGTGAGTGTCTGGTGGTTTACTGTATGGAATGCTGCGGAGAGGTCTAGGCGAACCAGGAAACAAAGATGGCCGCCTGGTTCTAATTTTTCTTGCTCGGGATACTTTGAAAATCTTAGGCTTCTCAAACAAAATTAGCCACATTGGTCACACCAGGGCTAAGCCACAAATGGGGACAAAGCACACTAGAGGCCATGAACACATGTACTGCATGCCACAGGAAAGCATCTGCCTCCATCACGGGAATCCAAGCACAGCGCTCATACTCACTGATATAATCGGTAAATGCAGTCCTGCTGCATTCTTTTTACTTGGCACCTTTGCATTTCAATACCTTAAATTGTGATGATCTCTTTTCGGTTCTTTTTAACCTGTAGGGTTTCTAATGAAAGAGAGCGGCAACTGTACAAGAGAAGTGACTGATAGGAACTGCCACCCATTACAGTAAACGTCTACAGTAAAAGCATTGTTATCCACCACTTAATTAATTGGCGCATTATATTATCCAAAAAACAAGGCGGGTCCTGGGAGTCCCTCTGCCGGACAGTAGTCCCGGTTACGAGAGACTTACCCAGAGTCTTTAGCTCATTATCTTTCACAGAGGAGAAATATCTAAAACATATCAGTCTTTGTCCTGCACTGCGGCAGTCCAGCACCGAAATTCTAGGCAATTCTTATCTGAACAAGAGTACCAACAGAAACCCCGGACACGTGTTTCGGTCTGGTTAGACCTCATCAGTAGGAAGGAGCTGTGCCTCTCTAAGAATAGTGAGCAAGGGGTCCAAGTCTGGATTCCCCTAGTAACTTAGGGTGAGACCCAAAGTTACTTAAATATGCAAATTGACAAGGGGGGGTCCTGGGAGTCCCTCTGCCAGACATTAGTCCTGGTTATGAGGGACTTACCCAGAGTCTTTAGCTCACTATCTTGCACAGAGAAGAAATATCCCAAACATATCAGTCTTTGTCCTGCCCTGGGGCAGTCCAGCACCGAAATGCTAGGGAATTCTCCTCTGAACAAGAGTACCAACAGCATCCCCAGACACATGTTTCGGTCTGGTTAGACCTCATCAGTAGGGTAATATCCACCATATCCACCATATCACAGAACCACTAGTAGAATGGTGCTTCTTAAAAGAAATGCCAGATCACAGTGTTTCCATGCCAGATAATTGAATATCCAGATGGTAGACGGCTGGCAAACAGAGCAAAAAGGCTGACAGGCTTTGACTATCGCTCAAAGAGGAAAGGGGCACATGGAATACAAATGCATGGCAAACCTCGCCATGCAAAGCAATTCGCCCACATATTTCCAGAAGCATTGAATGTGACTCCTGGTTCCCACATGCCCCGGATACGAAGCATCATTCCCTGACACACCAGATGTGAACAGTAGTGCCCAGATGAGAAGCATCCTTCATGGAGGCATCAAAGGCGAACCTCCATTTTCAGTGCTGTAGATCTGATTCCTACGTCCTGGATCCTTTAGATGTCCGCCGCAGTGCCTGAATGCATTAATCGGGGCTAGTGGTTGCATGATGCAGTGCATGTGAATTGCTAAGTCTTGTAACATGGTCTTGAAAATCCTTACCTATCAATCCTGCTTCCACGATGCATCAGATTCATGGTTTTGGACCCTTTATTTGTGAATGGTGGATCTCTGCACTTCAGGAGACTGATTCACAGAATTATTTGTGCGAAAAACGCAGATTTGCGCGCCTTTCTGCCCGAAAATCCCCATACTTCAAACAGGGATTTCAGGCAGAAAGGCGCGCAAATTCCATGGATCAGGCTACAGGTGTCTATCACAGTTCTTGAGGTGCATCACATGTGAACCCTGGTTCCAGCCATGAGGCTTATAGAAAGGAGTAATTCAGAATCCAAAGAATAGCAGACAAATGTGTTCAGCACAATAAATGTACTTGTCATTCGTATTGTATTGCAAATTGGCACCGTATAAGGTCTATATTTCAGTCTTATTTTGGTCACTTTTTTGCTATATGCCTCCAGTGCCGAAATGTGTCCTTGGATGTTCATCATTTGCAT
This sequence comes from Ambystoma mexicanum, assembly GCF_040938575.1. Lineage (NCBI taxonomy): Eukaryota > Metazoa > Chordata > Amphibia > Caudata > Ambystomatidae > Ambystoma > Ambystoma mexicanum. Next base: position 1,503,355,487 of record NC_090932.1, on the reverse strand, counting down.
TGAAAGTTTGTATCATTACTTTTAGGGATTGAATGTGTCCTTGGATGTTCATCATTTGCATTGGAAGTTTGTATCATTACTTTTAGGGATTGAATGTGTCCTTGGATGTTCATCATTTGCATTGAAAGTTTGTATCATTACTTTTAGGGATTGAATGTGTCCTTGGATGTTCATCATTTGCATTGAAGGTTTGTATCATTACTTTTTGGGATTGAATGTGTCCTTGGATGTTCATCATTTGCATTGAAAGTTTGTATCATTACTTTTAGGGATTGAATGTGTCCTTGGATGTTCATCATTTGCATTGAAGGTTTGTATCATTACTTTTAGGGATTGAATGTGTCCTTGGATGTTCATCATTTGCATTGAAAGTTTGTATCATTACCTTTAGGGATTGAATGTGTCCTTGGATGTTCATAATTTGCATTGAAGGTTTGTATCATTACTTTTAGGGATTGAATGTGTCCTTGGATGTTCATCATTTGCATTGAAAGTTTGTATCATTACTTTTAGGGATTGAATGTGTCCTTGGATGTTCATCATTTGCATTGAAGGTTTGTATCATTACTTTTTGGGATTGAATGTGTCCTTGGATGTTCATCATTTGCATTGAAAGTTTGTATCATTACTTTTAGGGATTGAATGTGTCCTTGGATGTTCATCATTTGCATTGAAGGTTTATATCATTACTTTTTGGGATTGCAAGCTCTGGAAGAAAAGCAACCGAATGTGTTTCTTGAGTGTTTTCATTCTTTCAGGACAACAAACCGCAGCAATTAGACATGAGTTGGAGAAAAACAGAATACTTTTCTAACTTTATGGAAACCCTGTTCTTCTGCAGTACCCAAAATGAAAAAGTTCCTTTCTTATTCCAATGGGGATACGAAGGTAATAGAATTTTAAATGTATTACATATAGACACCGGCAACCGCCTCAAAATGTTGTCCATCCACACCAATAGGAGGGAATGAATCGCGAGGAGCTTGCTGTCAGGACTAGTCACGTAACCTTGGCAACTTGCCCGTTTTTTTGGGCACAAAAGTAGAGCTTCTCCATCCTAACAACAAATGTATCATTATAGGTGTGTGGGACCTCATCTTAAAAGTACTGGAGTTAAGCTTCCTGCAATCAATACAAAGCTGGTGCATGCCTTCTTTTTGTGGACAGAAACTATAGGTACCTCACTTGGAAATTTCGAGAACCAGATATAGTCCTTTATAACATTTTCTTGGCTTTACCTGTAAAGATTCTTTCAACTTTCTGGTTCTGAAAAAATGTAAACATGCTCAAAGAAAAGATTTCATTATTTCTTCAGTCCATCCTTCACGCTGGTATAAGCAGACTGGACTTCCCATTCTAGCTATTGCAATCTATTAAAGGCTGTTCCACCATGATAACATGCTAGTGCTATTGGACACAAAGCATGTCATAAGTCTTCCCGCTTTATGGTTCCCAAAAATTCACATGAAGTTTGGGGGACTAGATGACAATGGGCAAGAAGGGGGGGGACTCCCACTAAAAACAAAGAAAATCCAGTGTTTCCGAGTTCCCTGAAATCACATTACACATCCTCATGGTTCTCCATAACTTAAAACAAGCTTTCCTATTCTCATATCTTTGCCGGGTTTTCATTGTGGATATTTTAGGCACTGTATTGATTGTACCACATAGCGTAACTAACACTGTTTGGTGTTGGTTTTGTCTTTTGGACACAATTCTACAGGGGCATGAGTCTCTCCAATGACTGCAGTTTACACCATCTTGAAGCGACTGTACTGTTTGCAGCCTCTTATGCATTTATGACTTGTTACGGTATGCTGGCAAAACTCTTTTGACGAGACTGAAGCGCATGATAAATATTTTTTTAGCTCATCATTTCGGTAACATTGTTGTGTTATTGATTTGGATGGCAGTGTTTCGGCCGCTGAAACAGTCCTATGAAACCTAATTTTCTAAAATAATTTCAACAAGCTTCAGAGATATTGAGCCTCATTCCGAGTTTGGCAGTCGTTCAGGAGAATTTCCCACCGAACCACCACCAAATGGAATAACTGTTAACGGCACTTGGTCCAGTGGGTTTACCATGGGATTACAAGTGGTTGTGGGGTGCACTCAAAGGCCCCAAACAGAAGTCCCTTTCACATGAATAGCAAGATTTTAAACACTGAAACAAAAACACCCTGACATTTGTTATTGTTTTTCCAAGTAATATTATAGAGCCATGTGGAAAGGGTCCTACCTGTCATTACCAATGGATAAGCAGCATTTTAATTTAAAAAAGGAGGAATCAAAGATCCCTGTCACACAGGATGTTTAAACATTGAAAACAAAAACGGCCTGCACACGTGTGTGCAAATAAAATGTTGTTTTGAAAAAGTGAAAAAATAATCAATGCTCACAGAAAAATGTCAGGAAATCAACACATGATGTGTGGGTTGACAAAGAGAAATGTATATTATGTTTCACCCACAAAACTCCACTGACATTTGAAGAGCCACTTTGTCTTTATGAAAAATAAATGTCAGCCCAAGGCAGACCCTTTTGCTGGCTGTGGGCAAAACTTCACAAGGACATCTCCCACTTCCAGCCTGTATGCCACATCTTCCATCTAATGATCAACCGCAATAAAAATGTCCTGCTGAAGGCGTTGAAATTCAGTGTTCTCCATACCTGCTCACTCTGAAAGCATGGACTTCAAGAAAAGTCATCCTTGGCTGGAGCACGACTAATATGTGTGAAAATGGGGCACCCACTTCAAAGAGCAAGCTTCCAACACAAAGGAGACTGATAAAGGTACAGGCTGAACCAGTGAAAACAAATGGCCGGAAGCAGGAGCAGGACCATTGGTCCCACATGAAGATTCACAATTTATTTAAAAGGACTATTATCATTTAGGCCTTTTTCTCAGCCATCATAAAGCGGATGGATTTCATCTATATACAATTTGTTATGTAATTTCCTGGAAATTTTGGGGGTATAAAATTCATCTTCCTGTGACTCTGGGAACTGTAAGGACCAGTTAAACTAGGTTTCTGGCTGATATGAACATGTTCCAAATGTGAGAGTTTGTGAGCGGGTGGAAACTGAATTCAGGGATATACTTAATAACTTACATATTCATAACTGTTGTGCTTTTTTATGGAAATGACAGAAAGGTGCCACATGACCGTGCTACATGATACAGATTTGGTGGTTGGATTATCCACTTGCCCATGATTAGCAGAAACAGAAAATATGTTTAGTTTGGCAGTTGCTAGTGAATTATGACGTTGTGATACTGTCATGATGCCTACCCCCGGACATCCAGACCAAGTCCATCAGTCCAGGGAGCAGGCATCCAGACACCTATTAAAAACCCAGCAACCCCGGCTAGGGGCTATCTGGGTTCAGTCCTGGCGCCGTAGGCGCCAGGCTCATATATGGGACCAGTCCTGGCACCATAGGTGCCAGGCTCATATGAGTAAACTTACCTCATGCAGACCATGCTGCAAAGAATCCAAGCCAACGTGAGGCCTGGAAGGAACTACTTTGTTTCAGGGACTATTTTTTTACTCAGGTGTGGTATTGGGGAACTTCTTACCTGGGACTACTTTGGAGGCTATTTAAACAACGCCCGATGAGCAGCACATGCTTCGCGTTATTCTTCATCCTTCAGCGTAACGCTCACCGTGCCTGTCAGTTCAGCATCCAGTCTTCTGCCATGCCCGCCTCGAATCCGGAGCTCCTAGAAAAAAGGGAAATAAGAAGGAAAGGTTAAAACAACAACATTACCTTCATTCCTCACCTGATCCTGGATCCTTTGTTCATCCGAACAAGGAAAAAGACTTTATTTGTGCGCGTCGCACCGACAGCTGCAGCGCCGCACTATACTTACCAGTCTTCACAGCATCTCCTCGGCCCGGCGCTGCTCCATTGTTCATCGTCGAACTCCCGGCACCTAATGGGACAAAGAAAGACAATAAGGTGAGCCGAGAGAACCAACAAAGACAATTGCTATTATCACCATAGACTTACCGAGTTACTGCCGGAGATATTATTCTTCTTCACGCCACATCTTCTTACGCCGCACCTGTAAGGAGAGAGAAAGTAACAGGTTAAACACTGGCATTTTTTACCGGACAGTGTTGGGTAACACAGACTCTTACCTAAACGCAATCAGCTGCTTCGGGACAACCTCCACTCAAATCAAGTTGCAAGACAAAGGAAGGAATCGGACAAAAGTGAATAACAGACATTTTGAACTCTTAAGAACCAAATACTTACGGCTCCTCGCCACTTACCTCGGAGTCAATATTCGTCAGGAACTCACCCAATTCCTTCGGACCAGTGAAGTAACTGGTTATCTACGTGCCCCTGCACTCCACGCAGGATGGAGAGCTCATCATTCAAAACCATAAGGTGAGACTGGTGAAAGGGAATATCGGAGGTGATTAGTGGGAAGACGGAGGGGGGGTCTGCTCACTCAATCCATGGGTGGCTAATTCCCTTTCTCCGCTTTCAGGAGAATACTCCTACGGGTCAAGCAGACGAAATCGAGCAGGCCACTCCAGTCAGTCATCTCGGCACTACGAGTCACGTGGGTGGAGACCACAGCTATCCAGTTCCAATCGACGCCCCTGTGGGAGCCAGGTGAGCGTAACAGATACATAACTAATTTTTGCCAAAAAGTTGAAAGGAGACCAAAGGATGAGGACAAATGGGAATTGTAATGTGTTGTTCCAGACCCCTAAACCAAGAGAAAGAGAAGGGTAACTGTTCAATCCTAGTGGCAGGGATTATTGCAGGGTACTTCCCAAAGATTATAAAATTGGTGGTGTAATTGCTGCTATATAAGGGGGACTGCACTAGGGGACACAGAAAAAGGAGAAAGACAGGAGGACAGAGAGAAGGGACAGTCCATCAGGAAGGCTGCTGAAACTTACCATCTGACAGCTGTAAGGAGACACCAGAGGAGATTGCTGAGAGTGCATCTAGGTGGAGCTGTCTATTTCTAGGAAGGCCTTAAAGCTGACTGGGTCCTGTGGTGGAGAGCGGGAGGCCATCTTTGAGAGTGGAGTAACCAGGCCCCTGTCCTATCTTTCCAGAGTGTCCTGAGATGCAGCTGGCTTTCCTGAACCTTAAACAAAGGCTTGCTATGTAAGTAGAACTGCGCCCTGGGAAACCAAAAGGTGGGAGGAGTGTGCTTGCCATGAATCCTTTCCCTTTATAGTGGGAGAGGGAGGGGCAAAACTGTGTAGCTCCTTAACCTATGTAACCAAAAATATTAATTTAATTAACTCCCCATTTGTCAGAACACTACGGAGTGAATTTTGTTGAAATTCGAAATTAACAAAGCCCACTACCCATTATGCGTTGAAAACTATAGCCTATAATGTAATTGGGTAATCCTTGTTGTCCTGCTGACCCTGGCTTCTTTAAGGAAGACGGGTGTCTTTGTTCTTAAATCCGTCCAATCTTTTTATCCAGCTTTCCCCAACCCAAGCCTTTCAGTAAGCGGGGTCTGAAATCCAGAATTCCCCAAAGCATTCCAATTTTTCTGTCTGACTTCCCAACATAGACCAAAGCAAGGCAGGGTCTGAAAAACAAAGCAATAAATCACCCAGTGTTTATTTTAAACCAAAAGTGTGGGCAAAATTATAATTTCTATTTGTATTTTTATCAATCTTGAAATCCTACTGCTACCCTTTTAAGCCTGCAGGAAAATCAAAATCGCACAACATTACATAAGTGGCTTTGTTATTGACCAGTGTAATTATTTTGTGAAGTGAAATTTGCAGAAAGTAAGAATTGTGATTGTGTTCTTTTTAACTCACTTTTGTGATTGATTTATTTATTCTGAGAAAAGTTGATTGTGCTGTGCCACGGAAAAAGTGGTTTTTGACAATTTTCGTGCTAATTTCTGTTACTTTCAATTTACAGAAAAATATATTTCCCGTGCACCGGCCTGGTTCTTGGCTCATTGTTAGCTCAGGGGAGAGGGATCCAAGGGGCATGATATGTGTCTGAGATAGGGCTAAAACAAATAAGAATCTGTCAAACAGTGTGTTGCATAACCACGTGAGTAGGGAGGGAAAGAACTCCCCGTGTTGAGGGTGGCTTCTCAATAAACCGTTACATGGTGGTAGGTGGGTAAGTCCACATGACTCCATGGGGATTTCGCGGAATTACCACTCGTTGTAATTCTGACGAATTTTCAGCGCTAAGGTGGAGGATTTATCGCCAGCATGATGCTGGAAGTAAACCTCCACTGCAAGATCAAACTTTTTCATGGCTCCTCCCAACTCTGAATGCGCCCCATTGTGCGTGTCTTGCAAGACATTTCTAGTGGGCACATCAAGATATCTCCCTGCCAGATGTCTGCGAACTTCAGAACCCCGTATTTTTTCGGAGCTTAAAGGTAACCTAAGATTGCTCCTTGAGCAAACCTACCGGGAAAAGATGTGCAAAGCTGTCTTCTCCAAGTTCATCGCGCTTAATCTGTATTCTGTTATCAATTCTGACGGGGAAGATTTTTTTAATCTTGTTTCGTGGAAGGGAAAAGCAGCTGATTGGCCGATATAAAAAAAAATCTAGGCAGAGAAGTACCAATAAAGCCCTGAAAGCTAATAAAAGCTAATGTAACCAAACCAAATGTCAACCCTGTATGGATTGCGCAATGAGCACTAACCCGGAATGGCACTTAGTCATTTCCAGTAATAAAATGCTTTGAGTCATGCTGGTAAAAGCGTTAATCATATAAACGTGAATATAAATGTTCAGCAGTTTAACTGCGCAGTAGCTGAAGCAAACCAGAGCTTTAGAAACATATGAAGGTTTAGAGAGGTGTACGCGGTCTGATGCCAGTGAACGGTGAAGGCCCGCTGCTGCATTTGGCAGGCAGTTCTGTCCGGATGTGACAGGAACTGTTATTGAACCCGACAGGCCGCATTGCACACAGTATCATGTGTTTATTTTTAATTTCCATAAAAGTTATTGCCTTGTGTACATTTGTAATAGATTTTTTTTTTTTTTCGCAGATTCTTGCTTTTTGTTGGAGCTTGTTAATTCTCTGCATCTTCCTGCTAGTGCAGGACTACAGCTCCCATCAGCCCTAGAAAGCCCAATTGTAAGGGATGATTGGAGTCGTAGTCCATTCCATCTGGAGAGCCGTATGTTGCAGACCCCTCTAGAAATACGAATGGATGGGAATACCCTAAATTGGTCAGGAATGCATATGCCTGCCTGTGTGTGCTAGACTTATTTCCATTTAATAATGAATATAGTAAGATATGGTTGGAAATGGAGTATCTGCGCTCTGGCTCTTCAAATTAAGAAATGTCTATTTAACATTGAGAATCAAATAATTAAGAAAGACTTTCAATATTTTTTCAAGAAACATTAGAAGATATGTTTCTTTATTGGTATCCTGATGCAGAGGTCAGCCAACACGTGTTTCGGTCCTTGGGTCATCCTCAAGGCAGATATATCAATTATAATTACACAAATTCCAATGAGTTCTAGGAATATTCATACAAATAATATAATAATGATAAGTAGTGATAAGTGCAAAGAATATTGTTGACAACATAAAGCAAAAAGTGGGTTCACCACTGGACATTCATGGCATTGATTCTCAATGTGAAATAGACATTTCCTAATTTAAAGAGGCAGAGTGAAGATAATCCATTCCCACCCATATCTTACTATTCACTCTATTCAAGGTCCTTACGGGCGGTCCTTGGGATAGGAGTACGCAGCTTGCCATTGACCTATCTCTCAGAGGTCAAAGCGCATTTCTACAAGGATCGTACCCGTATCTTGATTTTTCTGTTTCTAATAATTTAAATAGTGTATTTAATGTCTGGTAGCATGCCAACAAATGACCCTTCAGCCAGTAGGCAGCAAATGCACAATACATAAATAAATAAGTCTGTGATTGCCAGCCCCGTAGGAGATATGTTGTGGCGACTGTTGGAACCTCTGCTGCTTGAAGGTACTGGATATGGGTTGCCTAGAAACAGAAGAGCGATTGATTGTGGGCGCTGGAGGGTGAATGCGTGCACATATCTATATCGTGCTGCCCTTCTGCAGAGGGGACTGGTTTGAGGTCCCTTTCTGCAGGAAGGGTGGTCCCCTATAATGTCTTGCTGAGTGCTGAACACCTCTGTGGATACCAGTTTTCAGGGCTCTCGTAAGGGATGACAGCTTTGAGATCTCCCTCAAGTGAGGTTCAGGGTTTCCAGATGTGTGAGACCAGTACCCTGTTGTTTTTGCCACCATGTTTCCTGCAATTAAATCACGATTGGAATGCCAGTTTCACTTTGCTTGATCTTAGATTTCTGTTATGGAGAAGTGCATGGGTCTGCAACCTATGGCTCTCCAGATGTTTTCGTCTATGACTCCCATGATCCCTCACCATTCTGAAGGCGATGATGGGAGTTGTAGTCCTTAACATCTGGAGAGCCAAAGGTTGCAGACACCTGGTGAAGTGATAATGCACAAGAGGATGCAGTACAAGAAACCATTTATTTCTAATAGATTTCCAGATGTTGTGTGACAAATCAACACCTACCAACAAATAAAAGTGAATACAATATTATAGTGGATGTTAATTTGCAATGAGTCCTGTTATTTCACTTGCTCTTCATGTGTGTTCTGAATCTGGCTACAGGTCTAAATGCATGGAAGATAGAAGGATTTGTATCTCAAATTACTTGTGCTAAAAGTAAGTTCTGGAGGTGAACCTTGTTTCAAAATTGTTGCTTTATACAGTTAAAGAAATGTGCCTCCTCATTGTAAAGTAGTGTTCCAATTTGTTTTGTCATTATTCTGGTCGTTTTCAAGAAATGTATTCCTATTTAGTGACAAGGCTATATTTCCTTCTTGTGTGATGGTGTTTCAATTCATTTACTTTTTATGTATTCTCATATTTTGTCTCCAGCGAACATCCTCACGACTTTTCTTGCTTATTATTTCCAATTGTATGCGTTTCTAAAATGAGAGCTCTCTAACATAGAACAGAATACGGCCAGGCTATTATGCAAGTCTATGCAAAAAGGACGAGCATACTCGTCCTTGGCACTTAAGGGGTTAAGTAATATTTGTATTTTAGTGTTTTTACATTAATGACTGCTACACTTAATTTAATATTTTTGTTTTTTTAATCGAGGGTTCCAATGTGTCCTATTGGCTGAGTACAGGATACAGCCTCATGTCCATTTCTATCGAGAAATGGATATCAAGGCGTAATAAGTAACCTAGCCCGCATAGAGCTAAAGCCACTAACAGTGTTTCGTCGCGGGTTAAGTGAACATCTCTGTTTATTATTTTCGGAAATAAAACACATTCCTTTATAAAGACTGCTCTTAGACCGCTCCGAGCGGTCTTTGTAAATCGACAAGTCACGCCCCTGGACGGACACGAGTGCACACAAGGGCTGGCAGGTGCGGCTGGGCCTGAAGAGGGAAGTCGTAGGCCTCCAGGTTAAGGGGGTGGTGGGGGGGAGTGTGTGTGTGTGTGTTAGGACGGGGCATGTTTGTGGGGGATTTGTGTACATCCATGTTAGTGTCGTGGAGGGTTAAGGGGGAATGTTTTGGGAGCAGTAGGGCGGCTGTGGGGGAGCAAAGAGGTGCTTGAAGGGTGAAACCCTATGAATTTTAAGTAATCCCACTAGCACGGGAGAGGGTGGGGGAATGCATGGGCGGTCAGCTTCCTGGGGGGCTCAGGTGAACCCCCTGTGGAAAAAGGCCAAAACAAATCAGTCTTTTTTGTGTATGGCCTTCAAACTGCAGAATTATCGCATTGGACCTTTCTTAGAGCAGGCATTGATTATGAATGCAGCATTTTTATTATCTCGGGCATGGCATTATTGCCCAGGTGTCTATGGTGCACATCGGTGTTCTAATTCCATCGGCTGTGATCGCAACCAATCCTGGTGAGAGAGCGGACTACATTTCAGTCAGTTCAAGGACATAGAAGAAATACTTCTGTTGTCCGGTATTTAGAAAAGAAAGTGTGATTCAGCTTTTCGTGAAGGGTAGGAGGATATTCTCAAATAGATTATTTGCTTGTTTCTTCAAGAGGCAGATGTACTGCCCATGTTCTAATGGAAAACTCCATTAGTATTCCTTTATAGAAATGGAGAAAGTACTATTAAGCTTGCACTTGTTAGGGAAAAAGGATATGTTTTTATTTTCTTTCTTTCTTGCTATTTACTTATAACTAATTCCACATACGTATAAAAATCCATTCTTGCCAACAGTTCCTAGTCTGGATTTGTATCTCTTCACGGAAAGGAAAGACATTCGATCATGTTGGGTGCCTCATTTTTACAAATGTTTACTTTCGATCTCTTCAGTCTGTCTTGTTGGACAGAAGCTTTGTCTCGGGAGGATAATGCTCACCTTGCAAACAAGATTAAAGGGAACAACACAGGTTCGATCCTCGGGTCCACGCTTAGAAACCTCTGGATATTAAGCGTGTTATAAATAACCTATCATATCAAGGTAAATACTGTGGACACTTTTGTCTATACCTTGTTCTGGCTACTAATTGGTTCAGATGTACGGGTACCCCTTATCGTGGTGGTGAGACATTCCTTGCTCGACTGTCTTGTGACAGTAGTAGATCACTATTTTGTCGGCATATTCTCAAAACTTTATCCGAGCCCTGTATTGCACAATTATTCTCACGTGTACTTTGTAGTATCCTTAGGTAGATTTATCACTGTGAAGTGTTCTAATGATATAAATTAATCATTATAGGAATGACGATTGCCAACATGTTATGGTACGTTATGTTACTATGGTGCTAAGTCAGCATCATAGTAGTTTCAGAGTGCATAGGCGTGTCCGTGGAGTGGTGTACTGTGCCCCCGCTAGCCTATCCAGACCGTAGTCTGCTGGAGGGAAGAAAATGAGCCAGGGAAGATGAGAGGCTGGGAAAGCGGGAAGTACTTGCTACAAACATGGGGAGGCTGGGGTGCAGCAGAAGAAGGCTCTGTGATTGCATGGGTTAGGTCGGCAATGGTTCTACTTAAGGAGGCAGCGGGTATGTCCTAAAGGTTGGCGATAACGTGCAGGTGTTTCCAAGGCAGATTTGGAGAAGTCTACGTTAGTGCACAATGTAATGTTGGGTGCATAAAGGGCTCGGCCGTTTGGTGGCTTGTGTGCATTAGCATCCAATACAAACTCATGGTCTGTGCTCAGACAAATAATTGTTGCCCATGTCCTGATGATAAATATTGCTTCCTACTTTCTTAGTTGCAATTCTGTGTTTCCACCTCTGTGTTTCCTTCTTCTGTGTTTTAATCCACACACTTTGATGTCATTACTATTGGTTTCCTTGTGTATATCAGCAAAATGTTTTGCCATTGGTTGTTTTCGTTTTCTGTTTTAATCACCCGGAAATGAATAGCGATTCCTTCTTTTAATGAATGGATTGTGCTTGCAATACAGTGTTTGTTGCACACACATTCCAGACTGTAATGTATTTGGTATCCAGAGATATAATCGCTTCAAATAACCTTGAGGGTCACTCCATATTTATTTTAAGGCATTATCTGACACTTTCCCCAAATAGTCTAGGACTGAAGTTTGTTTATATAATTGCACCATTCGTAAAATATGTTGAGGAGGGTGTTTAGTGCCTTTAAGAAAAATATCGGGTCACCCTCAATGTTTTGTCCAGCGATTATATCACACACAACCAACTCGTTTTGGTGGTTTGTAATTTATACGTTCCTGAATTTCATATTTGTCATGCAATCGCCACTGGACTTAGTTGCTGCATATTGGCACGCTCGATAGTTATTGAGCCCGGAGGGATAGTGTTGAAGGCGTGTTGCTTTGATGTTCCCTATGTTTTCTGATCAATTACTGTTGCATAATTATTGTTTAATGTTAGATGCTGTTTTATAGGCCAGCAAAGGATGTAATGTCAGACGTTGTTTGATTTCTTCTTCACAAAGGAGTATGTTTAAGAATGCGTGCTATTTCTTGGCTATTCTTGCTAGAGACTGGAGTAATTCTCGGGTTGTCTATAAATGTCTGTTTTACTTTAGATCTTCGTGGTGGCGGCCATAGTCGTTTCGCTCTTTCCATGTTGTTACTCAGTAGTGCCAGTGATGGGGGAAGTATCCGCTGGCTTGAAAACGTCCCGTGGTCTGTTTCGCTGCTTCCTCGCGTGCTTGGGCAGCCATATTACTGTAGGCGTTCACAAGTGACCTCAAACGGGCATGGATGCCCCCTTCCCATTGCTCACTTGGGGACTGACAGCTTTGAAAGGTCCCTCAAGTGAGGCTCGGGGGGCTCCAGGTGTGTGAGCCCCTGTGGTTATGCCACCATACTGCCAGTTTCGCTTTGCTTAATCTTATGTTTCAGCCAGGGTGTAGCAGTGAGCGAGCTCAGGCAGGCATTCGGGGCCCCTACCGTCAAATGCTTTGAAGCTATTACATATGTAATGTAATGCAGGTGGTCTTGTATAACACCATTCTGTCACCATTACAGGCTCCGCTGAGTTAATATACCGGAAAGGGTGGGCCTGTAATACGAGGCCCTAGCATACCTGCCTAGTCTCCGGGTTTATCCCAGAGACTCTGGGTTTTTACTCTCTTCTCCGGGTCTCTGGCGAAGAGCGTGGAGTCTCCAGGATTACCGGCAATCCAAGGAAATCCACCCACGCCTCCGCGTGATTGGCTACAACCACACAGTTTGTGGACAATCACATTGAGGTGTGGGCAGAAACTAAGGATCTGTGGCAGATCAGAAGGCTGGGCTCACAGTGCCCTTGTTAGCAGCATCTCCTGCGCTAACGTGAAGAGTGACGCGCACAAACACAAACTCGACTCACTTCAGAGAAAAAGACGGCTTGGAGACAAACACCCCACGCTGCCATCACAAACACTGCACTTTACACTTTATTCTTATATTTCGTGTTCCGCATTTCATGCAGTCCCTACCCTGTTTTTTTTTGTGTTACGTGGTTGTGTCGGGTGGGCGGGGTCTTGTAGAAGGGGCGAGGCATATCTGACATCATATTCTGGGTTTTGCATTTGGAAATGTAGGCAGGTATGGGCTCTAGATTGCTTAGGCATGTGTCTAGCAGGTGTTTGGGAGCTTCGAGGCGAAGTTGGCCACTGTATTCTGAAAACAGCAGATTGTAAGCCCGACCACAGGCCCGACAAAAGTCTACGCAACAGACAAACCAGGAGAATCGAACAAAAACAGACAGCAGAAGCCCCGTCCGTTCCTAAAGGAGACAAAAGTGAGACATCTGCCGAGGGTGCCTCCGACACACCGCTAGAGTGAGGTAAAGGCGAGACATCTTGTCCAGATGAGAGCAGCGTCTACAGCGACATGCCCACCTCAAGAGGCGGGGAGTCCCAAGGACCCAAAATGCCTATTCATTTTGGCTAATAATCATCAATCCTCCTGTATAATATTCTCCTTTCAAGAGACCCTCTTAATGAAAGGAACTCTGATGCGAGTGATGCCTCGGCATACGTAACTCTCGAGAGAAGACCAAGGAGAATAGGCCTTGCCTGATGAACCAATCAACTGTCTCCGTTAAACCTGCCATTTGGTCACAGCACCCCTGTCTAGTAGAGGGATCCAGAAGCAGATTTTATATGCCATGGTTATTCCCGGCAAAGGAGCACCTTCTTGACGCTATGGCAAACATAGAGATGGCCAACCTAGCGCAATCTTGACAAACGCCTAGGCTTAGGTGGACATAGATAACACCAAAGTTAAACCAAAACAAGCGAAGAACAAGGCCAAAATTACTCATTATTTATTTACAAATGCTACATAACCGAATGATTTGCTTGTATGTTTTAAATCTGTGTTTTCTCTTCATGCACATATTCAATGGCTCATGCGCTAAAATAGATTTTCACTGGCTATGTGTCAACCTGGTCTGCCATTATCCTGGTGCTTTCCAGGACTATCCTGGCCCTGGTGTGGGCCAGAACCCTTTCAGCCTTGGTTTGCTCACTGTCAGTCTGATCTAATTTAGTCTTGGTGGCAACTAGGTCTACATAGGCCTTGGTGTTAGCCTGTCTTACTCCAGTAGCAACTGGAAAGTAAGGAGTGCAGTATCTTCTCCGCCACTTCTCACACAAGTATCCTATCTCTAACAAGAAATGAGAAATAAACTTACTTTCTTTTTAAGTGAGACCAAAAAAAAGAAGCCACATTTGCTGTTGCAAATTGCTTGTTTAAATCACAGACGGCAAACGTACTTTTAAAATCATTACCATTTCTCTGGGAACTTTATAATACATGACAACGGTACGCAGTAATAAAATTGTGGCAAAAATATTGCCTTTACAAAAAATCGCTACAAAAATGCTGTGGTTTGACACGGTAAAGATGTACCCCATTATACCATTTAAGGGGAGCAGGGGTTGCGGGGATATCCCCGGCTCCCCTTAAATGGTATAATGGGTATGTGGGTTGCAGGGGTGTCCACTGCATCCTTTACATGGATTGCAGCGGCAAAACCACAGCCTTTTTGCCGCGATGTTTTGTGTAAACGGCCATTTTTGACACGATTTTAACACATGGAACCATGACAACATGCAATGCCTGTATAAACACCTGCAAATAATGTTCTTGCACCAGGCTACTTGTGACAGTACTACTGACCTGTAACAGGAAACTTACATCACTACTGTCAGTGTCATCAGTTATAACAGTTGACTTGTGACATCACAATGCAGCCTGCCTGAGCCACCAGAAAGCAGAATTTCCAGTGGTCAGGGCAGTATTTAAAGCCGTATCTAGCATTTCCAATTCCTATCTTCTAAAATATCTTTCTGCAGCACTAAACCACCATTAATTGGTAAGGACATCTTTATGGTAGAATGTTTATTTTGTGCACCGCTGGAGTTTATCATGGGAGAGCTGAAATGAATCTGTAAGCCATGATTTATATTATACCGCAAAAAGGTTTTAGATGAATCTTTACTAAACTGCTTAAACTATCTTTCAGCAACACATATCCACCTACATATCAGTGTTTTTTTTATCCAAAGAGATTCTGCATTGATTATATGTATGAACTACTGGAGGATCTCTTACATTAGATTAAGCAAAAGGCCAGGTATTAGAGGGGATGCCAGTGTTGGGGCGGGTATCATTAGGAATAAAATACCTCCTACTGTACATACAAATAATATTTCAAGTCATCTGAGTGTTCATTGACCTTCTAAAAGAGCAATATCCGTATAACATATGGTACGAGGTATTTTATCCCATATATTAAGCACAAGACCTTTTACCTGTTGTGGTACATATAGTAGTTCTGTTTGCAACTGGTCTTCGTCATGTATGATCAGTATATTTATATATAAGGTTCCATCACCCAAATTTCAATACAGTATTGATTGATATAAACAAGAATTGCATAGTCTTTTGCCATGATTTGAGGGGACAAGATGACTCATCAGTTGTAGCATGTTTTAGAGAGCCGTTGATATCTATTCCACCATCCCAAGTTGATGGTGCCTAGTGGTCAATACCAGCCAGTGGCTGTGCCATAGACGGTATGAAAGATGGTGTCATACTACCACTCAGTGAGTGGCTGCAGAGTCCCATACCCACATGTAGCCATTTCCGTTTTACATTTCCACATAAAGTACCATTGCTTGTAAGAAATAGCCTGTGACTATGTTTAGGATCATTAACAGTTATCAGTGGCTCCTCCAAGGTCAGGCATGGATAGCCGTGCTTTCTCCTTGATGTTGGCTATGGTCAACTGCACTGCTGACATGCACAAAGGAGCAGACCATGTATCCTGAGTTAGGACTAGTCATATCCAAGGATACATCCTATGTCCAACATGGGTCTATATTTCTAAGTATTTCCTGGTGGCATTGGCCCAGAACATGTGGGCAGCATACATACCCTATACTACCCCTTAAACGTCATCTCACACACAAAGCAAATTCATCGTTTGTAATTCTTCCTAATGCAGACCATGTTTTAGTCTAATGGACCAGTGAAGGCACCCATCCAAACAACCAATGTGTGTGCCAACAGGTAGTATTCACCCAATTTTTATAAACTCTTCATAATGCAAGAGGTTTCTATGAATGCATCTAGCAATCATAGACACTATGCTCATCCTGTCTGGATTCTCTAAAGAGCAACTGCACTGTGTTTCTTGAGGTCTATTCCCTGTGGTTGTAGATTACCATTGCTTTCATGCCTGCAGCATGAATGAGAAGTCTTTCTCATGTAGAATTCTCTTTGTACATCCAACATCTTACTTGGCTTTCATCTTATTCAGGGGTGTCTTCTGAAGTAGCATACTCTTTCTTAATCCTCTTTCAGGGGTTCTTTAAAATGCACCATTTTTACGCACAGCGGTTATTTCCTTTCACACAGCTCCTCCCACCTGAATATTCTGGAGGTGGTCCTTAATACATTTTCATTGACATACACCTTAACTGAAAATTAACTGAAAATTCCGGTCTTCCCTGACCCCAGACTGTGATGAGTCTGATGATTCCTGAAGAGTACATCTCTAGGACAACTTCAGTCCCCCTTCACTCATGCACTATATGGTGAGTCTGATACGTCCTGTGTCTTCACTGTCACACATCCCTAGTGATGATTTCAGTCATCTTCCATCCCTTCCATCCCCCAGAATATGCAGTGAGTCTGATGCATCCTGTGTCTTTACTGGCACTCACCTTTACTGATAACTAACTTCAGTCTTCACTGAAATACATATGTAGTGACAACACCAGTCCTCTGCCACCCATAGAGTATGGAGTAGACTTATACATCCCATGTCTTCACTGACAAACATCTCTACCGACAGACAACTTCTCCCTTTACTGACACACATCTCTACTGACAATTTTAGTCCCCTCCCGCCCCCAGAGTATGTAGTGAGTCTGATACATCCTGTATCTTTACTGGTATACATCTTTGTTGACAGACAACTTTAGTCTTTACTGAAATGCATCTCTAGTGAGAGTCAGTCCCTTCTCACCCATAGAGTATGGGGGTAGGGGGCTGTGGATACCTCATGTGTCTTTACTGAGCTGCATTTCTAGTGACAACTTCAGACCTCCCACCCCAGAGTAGACTGATCCATCCCATGTCTTCGTTAATAAACATCTCTACTGACAGAAAACCTCAGACTTTACTGACTGTATGCAAGGCATGGTATCAACAGTAAACACAGACACAATGGAAGTTTTGAAAACCTTTATCTGGTATTTTGGTTGGGTTGGTAGAATTCCTAACTTGCAGTAACTCTAGAATGAGAGTAATCTTTACCATTAAATGAATGACAAATAAGTCTAAGTCAGTCTAGTCAAAATAAAAAGGCCTTTGTATTAAATGAGCAGCCCGGTTTGGGCTTACTTTGTTTTTTTCTCAGGTCTGATCTATTAACTTGTGTACTTGGACCAAGATTTGTATGATCTTACTCTCAAGTATCATCATTTAATCATTCTTTACCATCAACACTATCACAGGTCGTCAGCGCACATCCTATATACACATTTCAGTTATCACATAGGTTGTGAAACACCCTTTGGTTTTTTACATACCTTTCCCCTATGCGATGTGGGCAAATCTGTTTCGCAGGGGAACTGTGAAAGGAAATCCATGTTGCTCTGATAGTTACCTTTCCAATGTTCTACTGTGAAACAGTATGGTTGTACGTCCAGAAACCATTGCATAACACGTGGGTTAGATTCCTTTCGCTGACTTATCCAGACAAGGGGAGAATAGTCAGTGACTAGGATGAATTTCCTTCCCAAGAGTTAATATTTGAGGTAAAGGATGGCCCATTTGATGGCTAATGCTTCTAATTCTAACACTGAATAGTTCTTCTCTCTGGGAAATAACCTGTGACTGGCAAATCATATAGTATGTTCTAAGTCGTCATGTAATTGGGACAGTACAGTCAGAGAGGTGTCAGTCTGAAGTATTGCTATTAATATTTCTTTGTTTCGGGCACATACACACGTGTTTCAGAGCGTGACGAGGCAAGGGAGGGGAACAAAGGAGAACAAATCAACGATCTTACGAGGCCCAGTGACATTGAGAATGCGCAAGTGCAGGGGAGAGGTAAGGGGGAAAGTGCAGGAGGGAGGGAGAAAAAAAGGAAAGTGCTGCGCAAAGGAATAAAAAACAAGTGGTAGTGGAGCCAGCAAGTAGCAAGTACTAGGTGTAAGGCACAGACAGGGGTGTCTGATAAGTGCAGAAAAAGGGAGTGGGGGGCTGTAGGGTTACAGATACAGACCCAAGTGCAAGGGTTTCCAGGAGGCGGGGTGGGCGCGTGGTAGGGTGGGCAAGTACCTGGGCCCGAAATCAGAAGATAACCAGGTGCACGATGCCAAAGTAGAACAGATCAGCAGGGGAGAGGAGGAGATGAGGCAGAAGCAAAGAGGAAGGTCTTGAGGTGCTTCCGGAACCGGAGCTGGTTCTCCTCAAGTTTCAGAGTGGCAGGAAGGCCCCAGCCGATCACAGAGATCTACCCCCAGCTCTTTTCTATGAGAAACGACTGACCCTAAGGGAGTTGGAGGTGGATGAGTGAAGAGCTCGAGAAAATTATTAACTCTTTTGAGAAGTCTGCCAATTTCAATATGGGATTTTGACATAAAGTTTGTTTCAAACAATTACAACAGACTTCATCCTCATCAGTCCAACTAATCTTTTGAGGTTCAGCGTTTTTTATCTTGTCAGTCAGTCGAGATGTTTTTTCTGAGAAATTAGGGACAAACCTGCAATAGTATCCAATTAGACCCAAAAATGCTCTGTGGTTTCGCTTGGTCTTGGGTGGTGGTGCATTTAGAACAGCTTTTACTTTCTCTTGCTGAGGCTGTATACTACCATTTCCTACAAAAAAGCCTAGATATTTTACAGCTGACTGAGCTAGCTTACATTTTCTAGCGTTAGCTGTCAGCCCGGCTTTTCATAGGGCTCTCATAATGGTGTAGAGATGATAGAGATGGTCTTCCCATGTTTGGCTATAAATAATAATAGCATCAATATACACCACGCAGAAATCAGAATAGGGATGTAAAATCCCATCCATTAGTCTTTGGAAAGTCCCTGGTGCACCGTGTAAACCAAAGGGCAGGACCTTGAATTGGAAAAGTTCTATCGGTGTTTAAAAGGCTGTTTTTTCTTTGTTTGGGTCATGGAAGGGAACCTGCCAGTACTCCTTAGTTAAATCTAATGTTGACAAGAAAACAGCATTCCCCAATTTGTCTATCAGGTCATATATACGAGGCATGGGATATGCATCAAAAGCTGAAATAGCGTTAGCTAGCCTAAAATCTATGCAAAATCTCCAAGTTCGGTCTGGTTTGGTAACCAGGACAATGGGAGATGACCAAGGACTTGAAGAAGGCTTCATGACGTTAGCCCTGAGTATACTGGAAGGACAGTTGGTTCGTCATCATGGCTAGCGTTGATGTTAGGTCTCTCATCAGCCTCCCCAAAACCTAGATCTCCTCTCTCCGTCACCTCTTGTTCTGTCTCTTCTTTTAACTAGTAAAGCCCTTTCAAGAATCCCTTGTGCTATTATATATGTCAAATGATGTCTCCCATGATTGTGTAAAAGTACTTTAACATCTCCCCTAAAATACGGGTCAATAGCTCCTGCGAGTACATCTAGTCTGAATTTCCAAGCTAAACCAGTTTTGGGGGCTATTCTAATGTAGCATCCAGGGGGAAGTATTAGAACTAAGTCAATGGGAATCATACTCCTTTTCCGTGGAGGGATGGATGCTTCCCTATTACTGCAGATGTCAAATCCAATACAACCTTTTGTAGCTACAGTGGGGTTTGAGGCTCGACCACTTTGATTATGAAACTTTAGGATTCCCTAATTTGTTTCAATTGAGTTGCATCCCACTCCTGACACCATATGTAAGGAATGCATGGTATCAACCGTAAATACAAACACAATGGATACAAGTTTTGAAAACCTTTATTTGGTATTTTGCTACGGTTGGTAGAATTCCTAACTGGCCCTAACTCTACAATGGGTGTAATCTCCACCATTAAATGAATAACAAATATGTCTGTTAGTCTAGTCAAAATAAAAAGACATATACTAAAAACCTAACCTTGCCCTTCTTCTCAAAATGACAAATGTGTTAAGGGAATACAAAAGGAAAATAGTGTCTCAAAAGAAATGTCAGAATGTCTTAAATAACATCTCCCTTCCCCACTTTCAGCACCACATGGTTTAGAGTGTTTCCTAAAAAGTATAGGTGGATGGCACTGTTCTATCAGTCTTGCACACTTTGGCTTACTGGTACAATTCAACAGTTCAGGCTTGGGCTTCAAGTTTCTGGTAGTTCAATCACTTCCTTAGGCTTTGCCCGCCTTGTCAAAAATACACATTCCACTTTTGAGCTTTCCTTTCCCACAGTTCAATACAGGCTTCCCTCTGCTGGGCTCGGGCCTGCCTCTCTTTTCACATTCACTTTCTCAGTTTTCGCAGTTCTGCACAGGTTTCCCTCTGCCGTCCTCAAACCTGTCTATTCACTTTATCACACAGTTGTGCACAGGCTTCCCTCTGCCGGGCTCGAGCACATATTTTACTTCGTCGGGGTTTCTTTCACCACGTTTTGTCTTAAGTGTCTTTTCGCTGTCAAAGAATTTCAAAACTGCAAGGATTTTACCTAGACCCCTGCATGACCACTTCGACCTCTCTAATCATTCTACAATCCACAATATTTCTCATTTTACAGCACCAATGCCTCTTGGTACTTTTAGTTTCTTATTCTCTTTAGTTTGCCCTCTTGGCCTCTTTTAAAATTCATATACTTTGCCATCTTGGTATATTCAGAGTTCACATACTTTGCTTTTATTCATTCAACTTTCTTCCAGGATCACAGTTACTTTCTTGCTTTTGATTCCTGTTCAACTCAAAACATTTCACAGAGACTTACGAATGTGCGATTTGTCCTAGCAGGACCACTCTATTGCTTTGTATCCATTCCTATACAATTCAGCAATTGTCCTTTCTATTACGGGTTTCATCGACACAAGCGCAACCTTCAACTTTGAAGTTACAGTTACTTTTGCTTTTAACACAAACTGGGCTTTTGTTGCTTTCGATAACTCACTAGTCATGTTTATTCGTCTTCTTTTATCAATGTTCTTCATGTGCAGTCAAGGCAGTTACCAATGCCTCCTCTGCTTCTCCCCAACTCTGTCGTTCACCCGGGAGGGTCACAGACCGCTTTCAAGCACCTTAAAGGTTTCTTTCTTCCGCTCACTCGGTTTCAGTCTTGGAACGCTTACGGCTTACTGAAAGTGTGGAGTTCTCACCTGGCTCTCTCACTCTATCTTTGCAACTGCTGATCAGCCCCTTGGCCTTCCAACTTCCCTCACCTAGTTTGCATCAGCACCGAAAGAGCTGTTCCTTCTCGTACCCACCCTCGCTCAAAGTCTGCCTGTGTGCGCCATCTTTTATCCGCTTTACAGGGAGTGTTAACAAGTGGCGGGTGTGTAGGTTTGTATAGTTAGGATTGTGTGCCTGACTCTGCCTGGCCTTATTACAGGGACAGAGCCATTGCAAGTTAGTAGAAGTAATCATTTGTGCCTCATTCCTCATCTTCCTCGGCTCAGTAGCGTTGTCAATGTAACGTGGGGAGGAATTATGGGAGCTGTAGTTTCCCATAAAATAAGCAGGGATAGGGGTTAGATGGGTTGTAAAAAAGGGGGATACCTTGTCTCACCATTGGGTGCTTCTACCCCACTCCTCGAGGTCCCCCTCCCCAGAGGATACTCTCTCGCTTGTCCACCCCCAGGGTCGGGATTCAAAAGCGATGGCCTTTCCCTGCCCACCTGAGTACAGGATCCCTGGGGACTAGGTTGTGAAACACCCTCTAGTTTTTCACAGGACAAACATCTCTATTGACAGCTTCATTCGCCAGAGTATATTGTGAATCTGGTGCATCTTGTCTCTTCACAGGCATGCATTTCTACAAACAGACAACTTCAGTCTCTTCTCACCCATATAGAATGGGGGCCTGATCCATCATGTGTCTTTACTGAGGTACTTCTCTAGTGACAACCTCAGACCCCTCCAACCGCCAGAGTAAGTATTGGGCCTGATCCGTTCCATGTCTTCACTGACAAACATCTCTCCTGGCAAACATCTTCAGGTTTTACTGACATACATCTCTAGTGACAACTTCAGTTCCCAGAGTGTATTGTGAATCTGAGGCATCTTGTCTCTACACAGGCATGCATTTCTACCGGCATGCGTCAGTCCCCTCTGACCTCCAGTCTATGGGTTGCGTCTGGTAACTCCTGTGTTTTCACTGATGAACATCTCCATTGATAGGTAACTTCAGTCTTTGTAGACATACATCTCGAGATAATGTCAGTCCCCTCTTCCCCATATGGTATCATGCATTCTGTGTCTTCACCGGCAGACATCTCTAGTGACAGATAACTTCTATTTCCATTACCACTCCCACCCTCAGCGTATGGTGTGAGTCTGATACATCCCATGTCCCCATGAGGTACATCTCTACTGAGAGACAACATCAGTCTTAACTGACATGCATCTCTAGTGACAACCTCAGTCCATTCACACTCACAGAGAGTGTCTGACACATCCTCTGTCTTCACAGGGGTATATATTTAGTGAAACGTCAGTCCCCTTGCACCTCTAGACCGTGTGGTGAGTCTGACACATCCTGTGTCTTCACTGAGGTATACCTGTAGTGCAACTTCAGTCCCTTTGCACCTCCAGACCGTGGGGTGAGTCTGACACATCCTCTGTCTTCACTGGGGTATACCTCTGGTGCAACTTCAGTCTCTTTGCACCTCCAGACCGTGGGGTGAGTCTGACACATCCTCTGTCTTCACTGGGGTATACCTCTGGTGCAACTTCAGTCCCTTTGCACCTCCAGACCGTGGGGTGAGTCTGACACATCCTCTGTCTTCACTGAGGTATACCTCTGGTGCAACTTCAGTCTCTTTGCACCTCCAGACCGTGTGGTGAGTCTGACACATCCTCTGTCTTCACTGAAGTATACCTCTAGTGCAACCTCAGTCCCTTTGCACCTACAGACCATGTGGTGAGTCTGAGTCCTTTTGCACCTCCAGACCGGGTGGTGAGTCTAACACATCCTGTGTCTTCACTGACAACCATCCCTACATGCTCACCTCTTCGACCTTCTCTGACATGCATCTCTGTGACACCGTCAGTCCTGTCTACTCCGCAGCCCCCGGAGGCGAGCCCGGTACATCCTGTGACTTCACCAATATACATATTTACTGTGTCATCTTCAGTTCCCTCGCACGTGCAGGCTATAAGGGTGAGTCTGATACACCCTCGGGGCCTCCAACACCGTTGTGGGGGGTGGGGGGGCATGATGTGTGGGTGGGGGACCGAACGTTCTCCCACTCCACAGATATTAGAATGTATGTGTACGTCCTAAGGGCAGCCAGGATGTAAAGCTACGTGCGTATGGCACTCAAGCTCTGAGGTGATTTCATTAGTTTTATTCTTGCCCTATAGGCCAGACCGACCCTGCACGTTAG
This sequence comes from Ambystoma mexicanum, assembly GCF_040938575.1. Lineage (NCBI taxonomy): Eukaryota > Metazoa > Chordata > Amphibia > Caudata > Ambystomatidae > Ambystoma > Ambystoma mexicanum. The sequence goes on along the minus strand of NC_090932.1, from coordinate 1,503,331,965 downwards.
CGCCAAATCGTGCACCCTGGGGACCCGGAAGTGAGGGCACTCTTTTCCTTCCAGGACCCTGTCTGGAATGTGTCCATTCACGGTGCTGTCGTTTGGAGAAGGCCTTTGTGCTCACAGATCGTGTGGTTAATAGCACGCTGGGTGGCAGGACACAGGCCACTCATCTGTGTGCAGGGAGAAACACGCCTTTGCTGGTTTTTGGAGTTGAGCTATATATTGGGAAAAAAACTCTTTAAGACACGTAAGAGATTTTAATATTGAATTATGGAAAAGGAAAGGGCATATCAAACGACGGAAAGAAATGCGAGTGCTGGCCGGGGACCCGCCATTATGTAGGGCTGTGCGATAGATAGTACTTATCGCCTCCTAGCAGTGTGTAGGCCACACATTTTAAAGGGTAACAGGCCGTACAGTACAAGCCTCAGTCTTGTAAATGCTGTGAAGGGTGTCCCACGGAATAGAAATAACAGAATACAAATAGGTCCAGTCAAATTGCTCAGGCTACCAACCCGCAATCTCCGGGGTGCCCACAATTGTGGGGTCCAAGATCTAGTGGGTCACTGCGTATTTTTTGCATATTTATTTTTCATTTCTGGTGTTTGCCTCCCACTAGGTGGTGCTTTCAGTGCGACCTCCTCATCCCCGCCATGAGCCAGGCCATTGGTAGGCAAATGTATGGGCTGCGGCGTGCATTGGAGAGGACACACGTCATCATTGTGTCTAGGCCATCCACAACCTGCCACAACAGTGTTTCTCGGAAGCACAGCCACCACGCGGCTAATCAGATTTAGTGTTACGTTGCAACAAGGCAGGCTTGTGATTGGTCTTCTTGGCCCACATTAGCGTAGCCCCGGATCTTTTCTAGACCTAGCAACACCCCTGTGGATGGGGCCAGGTGAGTGCAACCATGCTGCACACCGCTCACACCGCTGACTCCTCTTGAACGCCAGTGCGTGTCTGGAGAGTGCAGAGACGCTGCACTCCACTACAGTGGACAGTTGCGCGTCAGCGCTGGCGTTTGGGAGAAGAGCTGTGCTGCACTCTTCTTGGGAACACTGTCATTGGAGAAGAGCTGACCACGTGAGATGGCTGCAGCAACGCTGCTTTCTTCTCCCCGCGGACAAGTGTCGGCTGTGCAGAAAGGGATTGGATCATTATTGGCAAAGGAGCATGTGTCTGGGCCGTTGGTGGCAACCAGTGGCTATGGGGTAAGAAGCAGGGCAGTTGCTGGGAATCCTTTGCAGTGAGGCTAGTTCCAGAGAACGCACTGGCAAACCTTGGTTATTGGATATGTAGGCGGCAGACGCTCGTTCTTGGTGTTGAAGAAGGTACTTGACTATTTCATGGTGGCCCTTGGTATTTGGTCAATCAGATGGTCAGTAGATGGCAATTCCTGGAGATGGAAAGTAATCTGGGAAGTTGTAGCCAATCCTGTGTAAGGGGGCTCACATCTGGTCATTTTATTGCGACAGCACACAGAACTGGCATTTGATGGCAATCCTCAGCAGCGGTGCAAGTAACTGGGCAGTTGGTAACAATCCATGGCATTTGGGAGATAATAGGCATGTATTTGATTTATGTCTTTGTATCATTTAAATAAGTACATTCAAGTCACAAGGTGGTTGGGTCATGCACTTTTTGGTGTTGTTGAAAAGTCAATTTTGACTTATGTCGATATTTTTGTATTTTTACATATTAAAGATTTTTCATATAAATCAATGATCCTAATTTCTCGTTGAGAGTGGGAACTCCCCCTGTTCCTAAGGACCAATAATGCTCAAACCTTAGTGTGTCAATACAATCAATAGCCGTGTTCCACGCACCTGGCAAGCTGATGGCAGTACTTGGCAGTATGGCCAATACTGGGACCTTGATTGTAATGAATGGCAGTTATGGCATGACATTGCATACTCATTTCATAGCAATGCCGGGAAATGGTGATTGACAATCATTGGCAAAGTGTTACACCATCTTCAGCCATGATGGGCACCTCCCCGGTCCCTTTTCACTGCAGCTGGTAGGCGGCCTATGAGGTGAAAGCCAAAAATCCATAACCGGTGGACCCAAGGGGTTAGTGACTGTCCCCATTATCCCCCATGTACCACACAAAACATTGTGTAAGTGTCGGCAATAAAAGGCAGTGTGTTTTTATTGCACATTACGTAATAATACACCAAACCTTCATAATCATTCTAATAATACGTGATGCATACTTTTGGGCACGAGGTCCAGAGGTGCCGCCCTCTGGCCTGTGCCGCCACACCTGGATGGATTGCCGGACTTCCAGGTTCCCCCAAAAGATGCTACCGACATCACCTTGCCGCTAAACTGTCCATTATTTCCCTGTAAAAATGTCCCATCCCTTTTTCGGACAGGTGTGTTCCATCCCTGTGAAAAAGCTCCGGGTTTGCTGGAGATATTGCGCGATGTTTGATAAAATGGAACCCTCTGCTTGTGCAGAATTTCTCTACTCCTCTGTTCAATTCCTTCCTGGCTATGTCCATGGCTTTGTAAGAGTTGGTCCCTAGCCATGTTTTCCTGGGGAGGATTGCTGCATACAAGATCTCTGTATCTTTCCAGTTGTGGGCTATGCTTGCTAGGGAAGAGCATGCGTCTGGCAATAATTGTTTTCTCCCCATTGTGACTACATTGCTGCCCCCCAGATGTATAATCAAAAACTCTGGCGGGTTCCTGTAGGCTACCAGGTCCGCCAGCCTGTCATGAATGTCTGGCCATGTTAGCCCCCTGTACCCTCACCATGAGGTAATGGTGTTTGGAAAAGCTGTTCCCTCCTTTGTTTCCTCTGACCATCTCCCTGTGGTGAACACGAAGGAATGTTCTAACATCCAGGCTGATCTGAGGGGGGGCGTTGCGATCTGTGTGTGAAGATTCACATTAGTTCTGGTCTTGTGTACCGTTTGTAACATTCAGATTTCCATCCCCCTATTGATTTTACTTGCTTTGCCCTCAGCCCTCCTTGCCAGGCAGTCGTTGCTTCGTCTATTCTAAAGGAATGGGTCCCAAATTCTTTCAGGTCCCACCGGCTTCTCCTATGGCTTTCATCAGCGCCGCTTTCAATTGAAATTGGCTTATAGCTGATGAGCCCCTAGGAATCAAAAATCTGTATCTCAGTGTTGTTCAGATGACATCTGTGTGTGCAGGAAGGGGTCGTTCTTTTCTCCACACAGGGAAAGAGAAATCAGTGCTCCGCCAGGAGGTTTAGAAGTGCAAAGTGTGTTTCGCTTTTGAGTCCGAATCAATAAACCCGCAGTCTGCACCTGGCGCAGCACTGACAGTGTAAGTGAGGTGCAGCCCGAGGCTCTGCACCCAATTATCAACACAAAAAGCCTCCGAACAGCGCACACACACCGCTGCACGCAGGAGCGGGGGAGCATTCCTTCAATGTTCCCCACAGACTTTGACCCTTTTGGCTTAATGCACAAAAACCCAGACTCGTTTAAAAGTGGAAAAGGTCGCTTTAATGTGACAGGCCCAAGCTTACAATCAAACGCTTAACTGGCTCCATGGCCTAACAAACTAAAGGAATATTTTAACCACCACTTAAATAAATTAAACATTTTCATTTTTCCCCAACAATTAAATAATTAAATAACCCAATTCCTCCCTAATGATCCCTTGGATCCTACCGTCTCCTTGCCCCTTTTCCAGGCGTCCCGCTTTCTCCCAGGGGCCATGCCCCTCCAGGCTCAATACCTGTTCCCCCGGGTGACCCGCTTGTGCAAACAGCGCCACCCCATCCTTTCCCGTGTCATTCCCCCATTGTGCTTCCCTCCCCCCACATCAAAAGGGGCCATGCCCCCGGCACCAGAAAAACCCTCCCCCGAGGAGTTCTTTCTGCCCCAACCCCCCCCCCACTTTTCTACCTCAAACTTTTTACCCATTCTCCCAGCCAAGCACCACATTCCGCCAGGTAGTGATTATTCCCATACACGGACAAGTGTACCCCAACCTCTCTAAAGATAAGGAGACCCTCAAATGTTATTTCTTTATGGTCCATGACCTGCACTGCCACCGAGGCACAACATTGTACCCTTTCCCTGATTATCCCCTTCCTGGCCCGTTCCATTGCTCCCCCCTTCTCATTCCCCTCCACACTCATTGCGGCAACAACTTAGTCCATACCACCACTGCTTGAGGTCACATTTCCCGCACCCCCCCTACGTCCCTCTTCATTTTCCTTAGCAGAGCCAACCCCGAATCTCTCACCAGGTCATTCTCCCCTGCATGCATAATCACCACCTCTGGAAACCCAAGCGTTCCCTCGTCCCTGCCAATATAGGACGCAGCTGATCCCACCGCAGGCCCCCCAACCCGTGCCGTCTCACCACCACTTCCTTGAAACTGCACCCCTGTTACCTTCCAAACCCCTTTCTCCACTTCCTTCCCAGTCCACTTAACAATTGAATGGCCAACAAATCAAAACATGCGCCAACTCCCCTTCCTTTCGCGCAGCATCTGAAAAAGAAAATACAAAATCACTGACAAGTCAAAAAATATTTCAACAACAGTTGGCCCACAAAGTCCTAACCACCTTTTCAACGCCCCCATTATCAAACTCCCTGCCGTACCCCTTGTATTTCCCAGACCTTCAACGTCCCACTCTTCTCACCTTGTCTTCTGAAAAACCCAGCTCGGTACCCTCAGATGCTGCGCCCCTCCTAAAGTAATGAGTCCCAAACTCCTCTTCCTTTTCTCCCACTGCCACCAACTCCTTCCGCAATACGCCTAGCACCTGCAACTGGGCATAAGACCTTGCTCCCACGACCCAGCCGAACCCAAGAGCCCCTTCCCTTCATAACCGTCTTAGACCTTTTAATCTTGATGTCTAACCTTCTTCTGTAATTTGAACATCTTCCCATTGCAGTCACCCTACCCCCCCTTTTCCCCCCGACCAACTCAGAAGCCCTGAAAGCCCCCAAACAATAACCACGTAAAACAGGTCGCAAACAGCTCCCCTACAAGCAATAAACCATTTGTTCCACTTGTTGTGTCCAGTTTTATTCCCTTACATTCCTGCATTGTCCTCCCTGCACCGGGGGCCCCCGTGAACCCCACCGTCCCTGCAGGCCCTTTAGATTATTACTCCTCTCGCCATTGCACCAGGGGCCAAACCTGCACCCCTGTCCATGCAGTCCCTTCCATCTAACTCTTTAAGCTCCTCGCATCCCTTACCACCTTTTTCCCGCCTGCACCAGGGGCCCTAATGCACCCCCGTCCATGCAGGCCCCTTTTTTGCTTTACCCCTCTCCACCGCTGCACCAGGGGCCAAACCTGCGCCCCCGTCCATGCAGTTCCTTCCATATCACCATCTTCAAGCTACTTGCGTCCATTACCACCTGTTTCCCACCTGCACCAGGGGGCCTAGTGCACCCCCGTCCATGCAGGCCCCCTTTTTTCCTTTACTCCTCTCCACCGCTGCACCAGGGGCCAAACCTGCGCCCCCGTCCATGCAGACCATTACACATAAATTCTTCTTCCGGCACCTCGCTTCTCTGTTTCACTTTTTTTTTTTTTTTTTTTAATTTAACTGCACCAGGGGCCTTAGTGCACCATCGTCCATGCAGACCCATCTCCCCACTTCCCCCTGCTGCACCAGAGGCGCTCCCGCACCTCCGTCCATGCAGCCTGAAGCCTACTCACCTTGTCGTGCGGCAAGCGTGAGGGCTTCACCACCGTCGTCCCTGCCCTCCCAACGACAGCTACCTCTCCCTTAACAAATTCCCACCGATACCTCCCCCCTGCGCCCTCCCCTCCCTACGCATCTTCCTCCTCACCTTTCTCCTGTCCCCTTCAATTTGCTCCCAACAAACCTTTCATCAAACCTTGTGCCCCCCACCTCCTTTACGATAAACTGAGCCCGACCTACCAGCACACCCCAATTTACCTGGCATGCGGTCCTTCCCCCCCACTTCCTTACCCCGCTCCTCGCCCTGCCCCACTGTCCCCTGCCTGAAAACAATCTGTAACCGGATGCCAACCCGCACACCTGCTGCACTCGTGTTTAAATTTGCACCTCCCCCTCATGCAGCTTTCTTTATTGAACTCCCAACATGCTGTTGAGGGCTGTCCTCCGCCTCCTCCCCCCGCCCCCTCATGGGCGGGGCGACCAAGAAAGGGCCGGTATGGCACAGGCAGCCCACTTGCTGTGTGTAATGTCGGGGCAGGCCCCGTTTGAGCCATCCATTGCAGCCAAAGATCCATGTCTATCTCACCCCCAGACCGCCTAACTATCCTCCGCCCTTCTCGCTCTGAATTCCTCATCATAGCGTACCCAAACAAAACTCCCAACTCGTGAAAAACCTTCCAAAGTACGTCCATATATTTGAGCAGGGACGCACCGCTCCGTAAATTTTTTACAGCACACACTGGCATAAATAATAAACGCCGATGTCCAATTCTCAATGGTCACCGGGACCACTGGGCGTGAAGCCAGTTCCCTCTCTACCTCCTTAGACCCCTCCTTTGCTCTCACTTCCCTATGGAGCAATTTAAAGACATCCACCAATTCCCCTGCCTCAATCTTTTCCCTGGTCGCTGCCCTCAAGTGCGCCCCCAATGGTTTTGTTATCCCCATGTATGGCCATTTGTTCCCCTTTCTTTTCACTTCACACTCCTTATCCTTTCCAGCTTGCACTTCGAGCACCAATGGCTCCCTCACCTTGTCCGTTTGGACCTCCACCGAGCAAATGCTCTTTTCAACCCCATTGGCTCCAATGGCCTGCACACCAACTTCCTTCCTTACACCTTGAAAACCAGCCCGTTCCTCCCCCGTCCACTTACTTGTAACCCCTCTCTGCCATGCAGATGACCATTCCCTTTCCCGCTCACCTCTTTCCACACCTGCCGCCCGTAGTCTGGCGTCCACACCGATGCTCCTCCTCTCCTTCCATAGAGGGCTCCTACCCTTAAATAGCATTGCGGATGCGAGCTCATGCCCAGTTTGAGTTGATGATCTTCATGCGCGCCCGGGGCGTCCGCCCCGCCACCCCTTTGACGTCTTCTCGGCGGGGTTGTGGGAAACCCTTGCCTGGTCCTCTTCTCTCGGGCGATGCGTTCCGACCTCCACCCTGGAATCCTCATTGCTAGGGGCTGTACTGCACCCTCTAGGCTTTCCTTGCGCTGACCGAGGAGGGGCCGTTGTAAAACTCTCTACCTCCCCCTGACCAGCGGGGGCTGCACAGCGCCCTCCGCCCTCACTCCTCCTACCCGGGGGGGCCGTTCCGCGCCCCATTCCAACCTCCTCAAATTGATGGGGACCTCTCCCTCCTTCTCCCACCTGCACTCTTCCGCAGGTATTTGCCCCCTTTTCCCCTCTGTCCAGATTGCCCCACTCTGCGCCCCATCACCCCCACTGACATGACTCTCCTGCCATCCGCCGCTGCCCTACGCTGCGGCCTGCCCCCCCCCCCACCTCCCCTTCTCCCGAAACCTCCACTACCGCCCCTTCAAGCTGGGCCTTAGATGCCCTGTTAATAATTTCTAGGGCCTCCCTCAGCACCCTGGCATCCACCCAGCCCTTCTTACTAGCTCCCTGTCCCACCATAGTGCCCAGATAAAATGACCGTGCACTCAATAATCCCTTTAATCTTACACCTAGCCACTAAACCCCCGAGCCAGCCCTTCCCGTGGGAACTTACCCAGTGCAAAGGAAAGCCCCGAAAGGGGAACTAAGCTAAGAAAATAAGGTATCCCAGAATGTTAATTAACCTAATTCCACATAATAATACCCCAAAGAGACCATTGTATGCTCTATTTCACCATTATTCTTATATTTTTTTTATTTTTTTTATTTTTTTTTTATTTTAACCTCTTTTAAACTAACCTTTGCCCAGACAAAACTTCCTCCTTATTTTCTGACAAATGCCCCCCAAAAAGAAACAAACCCAAAAAACCAGGAGCCACAGCACAGCCTTGAAACACTTGTGTATAGGAGCGTTTCAAATGCCATATCATATCCCTACTGCTGAGAAAACCCCTACCCAAACCCCCCTCCCTTCTCGCCTGCTGTGTGTTTCCGTGTATATATTTTTTTTTTTTTTTTTTTTTTTATCTAACTGGGCCCCACCGTGCCCTTCCACCTCCACAGCCTGCCCCCTGGTGGCTCACTCGCCGCACCGCAGGGCCTAGCAGCCCACTACATGAAAGAGAGAGCGGCCCCTTTAAGAGGACCGCTCTGCCCCCTCACTTCAGAAGCCAGCACCGCGCGCGAGGACCAGGGAAGCCCGGCACGCAACGGCTCCAACAACAGACCCCCCAGCCGACCCATTGCCCCTAACGCCCACCAAGAGAAGCGGGGACGGCACCGGATCCTAAAACCCCCCGTGACCACACTAAACCCAACGAGGGATGCACCTCACAGCGGCGCTCCTGCTCCCTCCCCGGCAACCCGAAGCCGCGGCCCCAGCTGGCGTGACCCGCCCTCCCTGATCCAAAACCACCGACGGCTGCTCCGGTAAGCAGGGGGGGGGGTGGGGAGTACCTTATGTACAATACCCCCCTAATATGCGGAGTCCGCAAGCACCACCCCTCTTTTTTTTTTTTTTTTTAATAAAACTCCCGCCGACACACCTACACCCTCCCCTACTAAACCTATCCCCGCCACCAAAACCCCTGCTATCCCCTACCTCTTCTCCTACCGCGACCCTAGACCCAGCTACAGGGAAGGCTCGGGAGCAGGCGACAGGACAATCATCAAGTCCTAACCGTCGCCTGCCTCCCGAACCTTCCCCGAGCCCTTAAATACCCCCCAGGAGGCGCTCTGCCCCACAGCCACTCGCTGGCCATGTGCATCGCCAAAAAACTCCCCGGGGGGAAACGCTTCGCGTTCCCCCCGGGGCCCTCCTTCTCCACGCTGTCAGCATTCCTGGCTCAGACGAGCGCTCGTTTAAAGGGACGAGGACCCTCAAGAACCCCTTTAAAGGAGCTCTCCGTTAGGACTACAGTTACACCAGTGGTCGAAGTGAGCAGGAACGGTTGGGATCACAGTTCCACTACTTTTTTTGGTGCTCTTCTACCAGTGAGTCACACACACCCCCACATGGTTTGTTGGTACACATCATGCACACAGGCAATCAGATTCCCTCATTTGCTTGGCACACAACCCATGCACGTTAGGAAACGCCCCCTCCTGAATGTGTGCTCATCATGGTGGCATGCACATGTTCAGTATTACAGATGTGTCTTTTTTATGTAATACCAAAGAGCACCCCTTGCAGCACTTCGGGCGCAATGGACCGTTTTCACAGGGCAATGTTGGCAATTGCACCCATCAGGCGCTGTTTCTGTGCTTTTTAAAGTGCATCTCTTATTCAGAAGTTGGATGCACTTTAAGAAGCGCTGAAAAGAAACACATTTCTACGGTGCCTGTTTGGTTCAGATGCAGGGGAATAGGTTGCCAGTCAAGGAATCGAATCTAAAGGGTTGAAAAGTCAAAGGATCGAATTTTTGTTTGTTTTTTTTACATAATTTTTTTTTTGTTTTTTTGGGGGGTCCTCCCCCAATCCCCATTTTTGCTAAAAACCACTTGTTTTCCCTAAACGAAAGCCTAAAAAAAAGATATAATTAAAAAAAAAAAATTCGATCCTTTGACCTGTCGACTCTTTGGTGTCGATCCTTTGACCTGTCGACTCTTTAGATTCGATCCTTTGACTAGACACCAGGGGAATACTGAAAGGAACAGCATCGGTGTGAACTGCTGCTGTCCCACTTGCACTTCTATCCCTCAAAGATGGATGGCCATACTCTCGTCCATTTTTAACATTTCACAGTAACGGGCCGTCAATCATCACGGCGAAACGTTCACATGGATGCTGCCAACCTTTAATACATTATTGTTTGGCGCGTGCTTGCGACACTAATGTGTGCAATGGGGCGAGCTGGCCTATAATTTCCACTGCAGGCCAGCCCCCTGGAAATGTGCAGGTCATCTTTGCGGGATATGCCGTAGTTGCAACGCTAGTAATTACCTCGAAGTACTTAACTCAATGTAATTACTTCGGGTTGTGGGTAAAGGGGTAAAAAGGGGCTGGTGGGGCATGGGGTAGGCGTAGTAGTGTAGGGGAATGAGGGGGTATGTGGAGGGATCCCCCCCCCCACCAAGTTAAAATAAATTAAAGCAAAATGTCAAAGTTATTACTGGCGCTGAAATTACATGGAACCCTTTGTGAAGGAGAGGGTGGGGGTTGGGGGTAGTGGGGTGCGGGAAGTAGCAATGGGGGGCAGGGGAGGTTAAATCCCCCCTTTTTTATTTTTGAAATGCATTTTAAAGGTCTCAGGAGAAAAAGACCTTTACAATGCTGGTTTTCCTATCAGTATAAAATCGGTCTTTTTCGCTTGAGACCTTTAAAATGAGGTCTTTTCACATAGAAGCACACACTATTTACATAGAAAAGGAAGACCTGTGACCTCGTCTATGGAACCGTACCTCCCGGTAGAGTGAGCACTACAGACTAAAGCCTCAGAGCAGCTGCTTAACTGCATAACGCAAACATGCCACTTCCACACCAGATACAGACATCATCTAGAAATCATTTGTGAAATCATTTTGTCTATTTTGTTTCCCACTTTCCTTTTTTCGGGTTACACAATGCTGAGCATCCGCCAGTTGAGTGGCCTTAAAAATCACATATTATTGAAGTTGTTTACTAAACCTAAAACTACGTGTTGTGTCCTGTATTGCGTGACTCATTCTGTTTTCACTTGAGAAGACAGCATAGACACAGTTTTCCAATTTGAATTTCCAGTGATAAACAAGAGCACCTAAAATCATGCCTTTAATATATTTATTTGCATTTTCAAAGTGCTCACACAGCCCGGGGGCATCGAGGCGCTGTTACAGGAATATGTCTCTTACTTGCGTATTTATAACGCGCTTAGTACCCGGAGGTTTCTAAGCGCGGACCCGGGGATCGATCCTGTGTTACTTCGTGTCGTCTTGTTTCCAAGGTGAGCATGTTGCCTCTGAGCTATCTTCCCGGGCCTTTCTGGCAGACCTCTTAACACTTTGCCCCATGCCCAGAGGATATTCTTAGGCATTGTCCACGTCCTACAATCACTGGCCTCTTCCTGTGCAGAGGGACGGATAGGCCTGCCTCCTACTCCTCTGTTCTCAGACACAAAGAAAGGCAAGAGTAAGACAAAGCAGCCAGGCACAAAGAGAATCTTAAGAATTGATTATTATCCATCTGCCCGCCTATCAACCGTAGAGCCGCACAACTGATTCGCCAACGACGAGTACGTGGGAGAAATGTTGTGCTCAGCTCTACTACACCGAGGTGCAGTAACCACAGCAACCCAATTTAGGCATAGGAAACTTGTGAAGTTGAATTTGATCCCATGTGATCCATGTAGGTCACTAAATGGTCACCAAACAGCGTTGAACCTATGCTCCTCACCTGACATGCAATCCTCCAGTGGTCAGCTGACTCAGAGCCTACATGGAGTAAGATATGGACATTAGTAAACTAAAGAAAACTTAAGAAGCAGAAACACTCACAAATTCATGGCTGAATTATGCCCGTGGACTGTATGCATGCCTCCCAGGATATCACACACATCATCTGCAAGAAACTCAAAGACCAGCCCTATCCCTGGTCTTTGCATTTCCCAACACATGTATACTGCTATTGTGAGGCAACCATTGCACTGGCTGGTTGTGAAACACCCATTTCCAAGATCTTGTGCCTCACATTTGAAGGTTTTCCCAGTCACAGCGTTGTCTATCTTCGCGGCAAGATTGCTCTATATTAACCCACGTACACACGTGTATCCTTGGACAAACTTGCTGGTCGCCTCTCGCTCAGGGTGTAAAGGAAGAGGTGACCGTCGGTTCGACCAGGTGTCTCTTTGTTAGGGCTTTCGGCCTCTGAAGATTCCGAAGTTCTCTCTCCCTGTTGTCTTTAGAAAAAACATACAAATTGCTTTCTCTTGTAACGCGCTGCCTATTCTTATCCGTTGTGGCGGGCCAGAAGAAGGACACGTTTCACTGATTTTTATTAAAGTAAGTTTAGAAGGCCTATCTTTCCCTATTACTATGGCTGATCCACATCAATGCTTCCAACGTATGAATCTTTTATAAAACCCAAGGTTGAATTGTATCAATTGCCTTGACAGAATTTCACTAGAGGGCATAATGCGAATCTACCGTATTTATTACGAATTCTCCTAAGCTGCCCTGCCAAGGCAATTGCTTTGTTTACGAGGTAATCCCAAATGGAAGCTGTATCCTGATCACTTACTATTGATTTGATTTGATACCCTGGATATGTGCTGTTATCCACTAGGGCCAACTGCTCGTGGTTTGCTACCCAAGTGGAACCTACAGGTCGTTACCTGAAGAAAACTGCAGGATTTTTGTTTTCTGTGGGTTAATTTGAAGACCAAGCATAATTGCAAAAGGCCGATATCACTCATTGCAGCCCAGCACGGGTGCAAACGAAGAGCAGAAAGTAATTGGCATATGAAATCCAATTTACCTAAGGTCCCCCAATTTTGGGGCAACAAACGCAGCCTTCTCCAATACTTCATCAAAATCGGCCACAAACAAATGAAAGAGGCAGGGAGCGAGAACGCAACCCTGCCTCAGGCCTACTTTGGTCTTGATCATTCCAGACAGATTACCTTCCAGGTCAGATTTAACCTGAATATTAGAATCTTCATGAAGTTTGATCAGAATCTGTAAAAGTCCCTCGGGCATCTCCCAGCCCGCTAATTTTGCCCACAGGAGGTTCCCGATGTACCAAGTGAAATGCCACCATAAGATCTAATGTGGCGACATACATTGGGCCTCATTATAAGTTTGCCGGTCCAGGAACTACGGTACCGGTAAGCTTGCTGGTACCTTAGTTCCCGGACCGGCAAACTACGAGTTGTACTCACGGGTGCCTTTCTGCTCTCCATGTCGGACCTGGCGGGCAGAGCGGCACCCACGAGCACAGCATGATGGATGCACCAACACCATTATAAACGCCGTCGGTGCATCCGACCGCCCCATTCCCATAAAGCCCTATGGGGCCGAATGGGAATGGGGAGCATCTTTTTTCTGGTGCCCGCAAATGGGCAATTATCTGGTCCGGTAGAGCTGTAATGACCCGGTAATTGCCCATTCGCAGGCGCCGGAAAAAATGACACCGGCAGCAGCCTTGCCTGTATTACAGGCACGGTTACCGCCAATGTCATAATGAGGCCCATTGTTTCATATTTTTGGCGCATGCAAGTTCTTGTAAAGAGCATACAATAACCCGTTTATGGAGGTGCCATGGAGTCAACGGAAACCTATTTGCCGTTTCTTAATAATCACCTTCTCCATAGCCCGTGGCTCGCGATGTGTCAATGCTATCGGCGTCCATCAGCATGATAGGTGGATTATTTGTGGGCTCTGTACACAGTCCTATTTTGTACATCGGTATAACACGAGATGTTCTCCAGGATGGAGGGTATTGGTCAGTCACCAGAATTTGCTTAAAGAAAATATCCCGCATCCCTGACCCACACTTCTGGAGCAGATCCGAAAAGAGAGTTGAATAGCATTCTAGGGCCCATGGCTCGAGACGTACTAGCATTGCGAATTTTAGCAATACTATCTTCACAGTTGAGCTGTGGTTTACTAGACAGGTTCTCCTCTCCTTCAAAATGGCGTCTTGTTGAACCACTGAAGCGTCATGGGTGTGTCATCTGTAAGCAACATGCCTTTGACTTCCTCACCTGTCTCGATTCACTGTTCTGTCCGCAACACCTGCTTCTCGCTATTCACATCACGGCTTAAAGGTGATAGATAGCCTAAAGCATAAGTGAAACACACCATTGCTGCACCGTACAAACACAACCAATGCATACCAACACTGCACACAATGTTAGGCTGATTTAGTTTACTCCCTCAGGTTACAGCCCCTGAGCCCCAATGCACCAGGGCCATATTACACTATATTGTAAATGTATTGTAATTTACATAAACTGAGCATATCTGCAGAACATCTGCGGAAGGATGATTATTTACACCCTCATGGACCCATTTACAGTCAATTCCAATCCTGCTTTTTCTTTGCTTTCTGTGTAGTGGGGGGTGTCGGGTCCCCTGTCCCACTATGCCACCGCTGCAAGAGACATGTTGCAGGCCGGTGGACAGAGAGCGTTGAGGGCGCACGCCCTACCTCTCCGCCTTCTTGGCCACGCCTCCCTAAAGTGTATTTCTATCAGTCACAGACAGGTCTGAGTCAGGAATCTCCTAAATCCACAGTGGCAGGTGTGTGCAGGATTACATACCCTGAAAAAAAACGTCTCTACCATCCTCACCCTGGAGGGACCAGCCATAGACTTTCATTCCAGTTCAAGGAATGTCCCACTTTGATCTCTGTCCAACTGGGACACAATGGGCCTCATTACGAGGACGGCAGCAGAGTCCCCGTTCTTGACTGTGGCGACTGGACCCGTGGCCTGAGGGAGGTGCGCCTTTGCAATTGACATGGCAAGAAGGGCAGAAAGGTGGGTTATGGTCCACGTGCCGAACATGGACTGAGGGAGAGCCCTAGGCGAGGGGACTGCGAGACACTGGCGCGCCTTGGTTTTGAACACTGCTGATGTCATTGGCCGCTTACTGTCTGTGATTTGAAGGGCCCGAAGCACAGTGGGACATCCAATGCTGAATAAGCACCCCCACAGCAACCCAGGGGCATTGGGGAAATGCCCAAATCAGGCAAGAAAAGTAAAAACCCAGACATCCAAGCTTACTTGGTGCAGTCGACAAAGAAACCACCGCAGATGAGCACTATGAAGGGCAACGCGGCTAGGGAAGCGCAGCCAACTCCTGATATGCCGCTGCTCACGCAAGAAAGACTTCACAGAGTCCCTGCACTCTGAAATAGCAGACCTCTGCAAGGAAGTGGCTGACTCTGCCCAGGGAGCTCCAGAGGGAAATCGGGGCGCTTGCGACAGAGTGGACCACAATGGATGGTTGGTGTCTGACATGGTGGCTGAGTTGTGCGAGGTGTGAGGAACTATGGCCGCCCGCAAAGAAGATACAGAGATGCTGCGTGCCAAGTGTGATGACCTGGCGAATAGAGCGAGGAGGGAAAACCTATGCATTAAGTTCCTTAGAGAGGGAGCTAAAGGGGAAGCCATCGAAGGCTGCGTCAGGCAACTTTTTCAGAAACTTGC
Source organism: Ambystoma mexicanum (assembly GCF_040938575.1). Taxonomy (NCBI): domain Eukaryota; kingdom Metazoa; phylum Chordata; class Amphibia; order Caudata; family Ambystomatidae; genus Ambystoma; species Ambystoma mexicanum. The sequence goes on along the minus strand of NC_090932.1, from coordinate 1,503,316,794 downwards.
GGCAGAAGTTACCCAGGCCACCATCCAGATTGACCGAGCTCATAGGATTGGCCCTAAGAGAGATTCATAAAACCGCCTCCCCAGGGACATAGTTGGGAAATTCCATGTCTACTGGATTAAAGAGGCAACCCTAGGGGAAGTGAGAAAAGTCAACAGGATCCAATTCTGCGACTCTGTGGTTCAGGTTTTTCCGGACGTGTCCCAGAACACACTCCTAAAGAAAAGGAGGGTGAAACCTATTACAGAGGGGCTGAGACGTCAGGACGTGAGGTACACGTGGACCTACCCCTTTGGCTTGCAAGTTAAGCTAATGGACAAGGTGCACACGGTCTTCTCTGCTGAAGAAGGCGCAAAGTTATTGAACCTTCAGGTCCCAGATCTGGACAGGCCTGGGGCAGCGCCCCCGAGTGAGAGAGGCTGTAATCAGAGGTCATGGATCACAGTACGGCGTGGAAAGAAGAGGGTCGCAGGGAGCTGGGTCGGTGGGGGTAGACGGACCCATCTCACTTTCCATGTTATGGGCTAGCTCTTAGAGAGGGCCCCAGTGATGGCTGGGAAACCTCTACCGTATGTTTCCGCCGGGCCATTAGTTATGGGGTTGTTCTGTGCATCAGCAAAGGGCCGGTGGAGCAGAGGGGGGTATATCTTCCACTTCAAGCATTAGGCAGAGTGGAAGCTTTTGGGGGAAATGTTGTGGAGCGTTGGGGGGATCCCATGAGGAGACAATCGAGTTTCTGTTTGATTAGAAGAATGTGAGGAATTATTGGACAGAGGAGGTGCAATGTGGATGTCTTGCGTAGGGAAGGATATGTATGTTTAGGAAAAGGGAATCCAATGCCACAATATGGTACTTAATGTCTGCACACTGAATACTCAGGGCCTTAACACCCCAAACAAGCGCACATAGTTACTTCAGGAACTTCTGTGTCTTCGGGGGTTTATAGTGAAAATGTCGAAAAAAAGAAATTTCAAATGTGTTTTTTTGTAATTTCTTTTTAATGGGGGCATCCCCCGTTTATTTTTACTACCTAAACCTAAAAAAAACACAAATAAAAAAAAACACATTTGGATTTATTTTTCAACATTCTTTTTTTCGACATTTTTGCATTCAACTTTTTTTTTCTCGATATTATAACTGGATACTGTCTTCGGGCGCATTTGGTTGCTCTCCAAGAGGCGCACCTGCTGGCTAGGGATCAGGTTAGGACCCGCAACAAGCTCTGCTTGGACCAATTCCATGCGCCCTCGGATGGCAAAAGGGTTGGGGTGTGGAACCTGATACATAGAGACCTGGGCTTTATTCAAATCAAAACCAAGAGGGGACCTGACGGGAGATCTGTTATGGTGTTTGGAACCTTATTAGTTCTGATGTGGCAGCGCTGAAGCGGTTAAGGGCGCAGGAAGAGCAGTAGCTTCTACAAGACATGAGGGAGGTGGACAATGGATGTAGTCAAATGTCAACATAGGACTCAGAGGGCAGAGCATGCACTGCACCGGTTGCGACACCGCTACATTGAACAGTGTAATGTGCCAGGAAGGCTGTTGGCTCAACTCATAAGGCAGCAGACTCACCACTCTGTTATACCATCTGTGACTGATGAACAGGGCAGGGAATAGGGCGAAGAAGATTTAAAAAGGGAACTGTTCCATGAGTTCTATAGCGCACTATACTCCTCCAGCCAGCCCAATATGCAGGATCAAATAGCATACCTGAATGGAGTAGAGCTGGAGCGAATCTCCCAGCAGGACAGAGATCTTTAAGATGCTCCGATAGACCCTCTGGAGGTCATTCAGGCTATCAGATCTCTCACATTAAACAAGACTCCCAGCCCGATGGCTTCACTGCCCATTTTTATAAAGCACTGGCCCAGCTGTTGACTAAACCATTAGCAGATTTTTTTCATGGCGATTTGGGAGATCTTCCGGAGTCCATGAAGGAGGCCCAGGTGGTGCTTATACCCTAACCAGACAAAGATCCCAAACAATGCTCCTCCTATAGACCAGTATCCCTTTTAAATCTGGATTCCAAAATATTTACTAAAATACTCACGGGCGGGCTGAATGCCCTCTCTCATATACCCAGACCAGTCTGAATTTATTTGGGGACGAAGCATGGCAGATAACATCAGTAGGGTTCTTCATCTAGTAGATAAATCAAGTACCTACCAGGCACACTCACTCCTGCTGGCGCTTGATGCATAAAAACCTTTTGACAGGGTAGAGTGGGGATTCTTTCGGGAGGTGCTCGAGAGATTTAATATAGGCCAAAAAATGGGCCACATGATCCTATCCAACTATGGCGACCCGACGGCACGCCTGCTGGTTAACAGGGTTCTTACTCCAAAGATCTACTTAGGTTGAGGCACGAGGCAGGGTTGCCCCCTTTCACCCGTGCTTTTCGCAATGGTTATGGAGCCACTGGCAGAGCGCATAAGGGCTAATGCACAAATAGCAGGTATCAAATTTGGGGAGTCCCAACATAAAATCAGCTTGTTTGCAGACGACATTATCCTGTCTCTCACTGACCCACTCCACTCCCTTAGTTTGAGATATTAGGCCTCAACGTCCCCCCCGCCCCCCGTAGGCTGAACTGGAACAAGAATTCCAATACATGTGGGCTAAGCAAATGCTGAGATACCTGGGGATAAATATAGGGGGGAATTTGACTAACTTATATCGATTTAGCTACCTTGTGAGCAGTGTTAAGAAATATGTGGGCCGCTGGAACTCCCTACAACTATCCTGGTTCAGTAAAATGCCCATTATTAAATGTCCTCCCAAGATTCTTATATCTTTTTCAGTCAGTCTCTGTCCCTGACCCTAGGCACACCTTGGGTGACTGGGACGCTCTGCTGCTGCAGTTCCTGTGGAGGGGGGGCTGCCCAGGGTTAATAAACATACCATGTACACATCAAAAAGCCTGAGAGGCTTGTGTTTTCCCAAACTTGTTAACTACTATCAGGTGGCGCAGGTCAGACCGCTAATTGACTGGGTGCAGAAGGACTCTGGGAAGATCTGGATGACTATGGAGCATGTGGTGGCGGGTCAACACTTGTGGATCCAACCGTGGCTGCTGTGCCGGGTGAGAGTCCCAGGCTTTACATTAACCCCATCACTAGGACCTCTCTTGAGGTGTCGGATAATCTGAGGAAATCGGGGGGCGGGGCGCAAATGCTCCTTCCTGTCCCCCTTCACGCTGTTAATCCATAACAATGACTTCTCCCTGGGGGGGAAACTGATAAAGGCTTCTCACACTGGCTGGATAAAGGGTTATGCAAGGTGGGAGACCTCTTTACGAATGGGAAAATCAAATCCTTCGAGGAGTGCAAAGCTGCGATGGGGCTCATTGAGAACGATCACTTTAGACCTGCAGGTTAAACACTGGTCCCTTCACCCCACTGTAGCAGGGCTGGCTGTGAGGGAGCTTACCTTCTTGGAGTTGGTCTTCCAAGAACCGGCGGATGCCAAAGGACTGATATCCAGGCTATATAAAGCCCTTAATTCATTCTCAGTGCCTTATCGTAGATCTTACAGTGCTGGCTGGGAAAGAATATTGGAAAAAGCGAGACCACCGGGACCCCAGGAGTACTGGGATAAGATATACAAGGGGGATTTCTTTACACTATGCCCGTGCCTTGCGGAAACATAGGCCAAAATACTGACAAGACGGTATAGAACTCCCACTCGCCTGCATGGGTCTCATCCTAGCAACCCAAATACAAGCTGGAGGGGATGTGGGATGGAGGGTACTCTGCTACATATTTTATGAAGTTGCCCGGAAATACAAGATGTCTGGCTTGAGGTCAGATTCAAATTGAAGGAAATAATGGGAGTAGAGATTCCAGGGGACCCTCTGCTTTGCATTCTGGGCCTCAACGGTCCTCTAAAACAGCTATGCACGACAACTGAGCTCAAGCTGGTAGTGCATCTAATATTAGCGGCCAAACTATCAATTCTTCACCTTTGGAGAAGGACTGACTCACCCTCTGTAAATCTGTGGTTGGACAAAGTATGGAACATCCTTTCTATGGAAAAGCTCACTGCTAATATGAGGAACTCTCTCCTCACGTTCATGGCTGTTTGGGCACCGTTTCTGAATCATATGTAAAGAGACGTTAACTCCCTGACATGCCCAACTCGACTACTAGCCCTCAACCTGATCAAAATACCCTAAAAGGTATTGGCTAGTTTTTGTTAGTTTATGTACTTCTTCGATAATTTGTTGGAATCCTATTCTGATGCCCGAAAGTACTCCTGAGGATTAGGGAAGGGAGGAGGAGGGGGTGAGGGGAGATGTTAAATAAAGCTATGTAAAGCTTCATTGTTCAAAAGGCAGATTGTTCTGGACATTATTGAGAACATCTAAAAAACAAATAAAAGTTTACCTTAAAATAAAAGAAAATGCCCTTTAGGACATTCCTTTGGGGACAAGCCATGTTATGACTAAAGGGTGCGCGCGTTGTATTCTCTCCTGCTGTCAAGGGCGGTGAAGAAGATGCCTCAAAAGAAGGCGCAAGTGTGACACTGGCAAAGCAGGACATTCTGGGGAGACTGTTTCGGAACCGGTCATTTTGGCACAACACTCTCGTCACAGGCCGTTTTAGGCCGCCCTGTTAGCCGCGGCCAGCAGGGGGCAGGGACCTACCCGCGCCAGGTTCAACTTTTTCCTTAAATATATTGGGCCTGATTCATGGAATATTTGCCTGGTTCGCTGAAAAGTGACTTTGCACCGCCGACACAAACCCTGATTCATGGAACCGTGCAAAGTGTATTTTTGCAGTCCAAAGTCCGGGCAAAGTCAGTGCATAGTCATTGTTGAAGTTCAAAATGACTTTGCCCGGACTTTGCTCCATGTACAAACAGGTTGCATGACAGGCGGGACAAAGCAACCCATTGGTACATGCAGCGTTCAATTACAGTGCAGCTTAAATAAATTGTCATCCAAACCACTGCATTTATTAGTGCTTCGGATGACAATATATTTTCGGAACGAATCCCGCAACCTGCTGGCCCCTGCTGTCTACTTTGTTCAAAAGTTTGAAGAAAAACCCACATTTAAGTTTTTGTGTTTGGTGTCTCTTGACTATTAACCTTCTAACCATCGAACACATGCATTTATATGTTTGTTATATTGCTTTATGTTTAGTTGTTTATGTATTATTTACACAACTATTTCTTTCTTAAATAAATATTTTTGATGGTTTTTCAATCATCAGACTACCCTGTTTGCTTTCAGAGTCTGTTACAGCCTAAAAATGTGAGTGATACCTTTGTAGTACACCCTGACAAATAACTTGTTACTCGAACTAATTATTAATTAAACCCACAGCAGTGCGGACCCTCTTGTTTTAGTCTGGCCCCAGCCAACAGAGCGCACCCAAAAGGGACCTACGTCGAGACTCTCCACTCCCGAGGAGTGCCCTCCTAATAAGGTTTTCCATTGCACCTTAAAATCTTCACCGCCTCATTATCGTAGAGGTCAACCAAGGGCATCATGACCTTGTTTTGGTAGAACTGTCTGTGGAATATACATCTGCCACATTACCCAGAACAAAAAGAGAGCCACCACCGTAGAGAGAAAACGGACACGGTTCAGCCGATGATATCCTTCTGGGGCTCAGCCTAGACCCCAACACCAATCCTTTACCATCTCTCTCTCGGCTGCCTGCACAGGTCTATGTTAGAATATTCCAGGACAATAATTCATACTGAAAGTGAAGCGGTAAAACAATTGGGTAGAAATATCTAACAGTACAATAAAAGCAATGTACAGATTTAAAATTAAAAAAAACATTAACTGAAGAAAGGAAAAATAACCAAATTGTTTTATTTTTCTTTTTTTTCAAAAAAATCAAATTCTGTTGAAAAGTATATACTAGTTTTAGAAATGTGTTTTGGATTTCCTCCCAGCTCAGCTCATGTTCCTGTTATTTGCACTTACCTATTTCCAGCCTTCAAGGTATACTTTCAAAATGGGGAGACATCCCAGCCCTCTCCAGTGCCCATTCCCAACCTCTCCTGCCCTCCTCAGCTTCTCTAACCCTTACTGGCCCCAGCCAGACATCCCTTTCCTTGTGTTTTGATGTATTTTAGGATTTTGTAATTACATATGTAAGCTGGCACATGTTTGATTTCTTCCTTCTTACCGTAGCTATCTCCAGTGGAAGTTATTTTTGCCTCTGCATTGTCAGTGTTCTAAATGTGTGTGCCGTGTGTACACACAGAAGGAGACCGGAGCCGCCCTCTCTATTCACCGAGGAACTGATGATCAAAGTTCAGACGAAGGGCCTGGAAATAGCAGGTCGTGTGGCAATCCGAGCCCTCTTGTTCATGCCCACCCTTTGTTCTTCCCATACTAATGCCATAACAGTGAGGACATTTGCCACTTTAAATAGCCTATCGTCCACAGTAAAGGTATCAATGAACTGTGGAGGTCTTTGTGATCATGTTAATGCACCTAAGGGCAGATTATACCACAGTAAGGTGATACTCCACGCTCTTTGCGTCTGCAACCTGCATCCCCCCAGACTTGGACTACAACTCTCATGATTCCTCGCCACTGAATGTGCTGGCTAGGGCTGGGGGGAGTTGTAGTCCAGGTCATCTGGAGAGCCAGAAGTGATGTTGGGCTTCCATTTGAATTGGGACCTAGCACTGCCTGTGTCTTTCCCCTAAGCTGTATTATGCCTCATCTGAATGGGAGCAGCACAAGCTTTGCATAGAGATCATCAGCATTTCTTTGCTCCTTGTGGAACTATGACCCATTGATATGATAGGTTATTTATAAGGCGCTTAATACCCAGAGGTTTCTAAGCGCTGACCCGGGGATCGAACCTGTCTTCCCCCGTGTCGTCTTGCTTCCAAGGCCAGCATGTTGTCCCTGAGCTATCCTCCCGAGACTGGCATACTCTATGCTTTTTAGTTGCGAGCAGGTAGCGGTCTTTGTCCGGGGCAAGCTCCCAAGAGCAACATCCATGATGCAGGCTCTGTCTCAGAGATCTGCAGAGCTCCAGCCTAGTTGGACCTCCATACGTGCTGCTGGAAATAGTGCCTTGACGCCTCTCTTAGGTCACAGTCTCAGTGTCAGAATTCCACTTCTCAAATTTCACCCCGTAGTGTAGAAGAAGAATTCTTCCCACTAATGTATCACTCTGAATGACGGAATACACATACAAAGTGATATATTAATTGAAAGATTGGATTGGATTCCCACGAGAAGCCGCGCCAATTTGCATTGGTTCAGATGCAACCGTGGTCGGCGCCGGACCAATGCGGAGTTCGGGTATGAGACCCCTTTTTTCCACTTTTCTTGCGGTTTTGCATGCATCTATCTGAAGAACTAGTTCAAGTAGTTCTGGAAAGGTGACAGGAACTACTGGTATCATTTCCAGCGTGTCCTTTAAAGCGTCTGATTACCCTTTGTAAAATAGTGATGCCTTCTTATCATCAAGCCACCCTGTCTCAGCAGCCAATTGGTTGAATTTGGCTAAATAGGCTAGAAGAGTCAAATCCCTTTGTTGTAGATTCAACAATTCCAGCTCCATGACTTGAGCCTTGTATCGGGTATCAAATACCTTGCCCATGGCCTCAATCAATACATAGCAGTCAAACAATAAAGGACTACCCTCTTCCAGAAGGGGATTCGCCCATGCTGCAGCTGTGCCACCTAGGTGTGACAACAAAAAGGCAGCCTTAGTGGCAGAATCAGGAAAAGAACCAGGTCGGCACAGATAATGTAAGCGACGTTGATTCAAGAATGTCCTGAAGTGCTTTGGGTCTCCATTAAATCTCTCTGGAGGTACCAGAGGAAACTGTGAAGTGATGTACACTGGACCTGCCTCTGCTTGTGCGGGTTCTATAACAGGGGCATTAGGTACCACTGGGGCCACTTGGGGAAGCGGTTGTATGGCAGTTTGTAATTCTAGGATCTGTTGCTGGGTAGTGGCATGAGCATTAGCCATGTCGGTTCTTAGGTCGGCCACTAACTGAAGTAAATTAGCCAGGGTCTCGTTGGGATCCATTATAAAGGCTTCTGATTATGTCAGAATTCCACTTCTCAAATTTGAACCCGTAGTGTAGAAGAAGAATTCTTCCCACTAATGTATCACTCTGAATGATGGAATACACATACAAAGTGATCTATTAATTGAAAGATTGGATTGGATTCCCACCGAGACCTCGTGGCTGTAGGGAGCAAACAACAAACAAGATTAGTTTAGGACAATACTGACTAAGGCTTCATAATGCAGTTCCCTTCCGTAAATTCAACTAGCCTGGATAGCAATGACAAACTATGAAGAGTAGCCACAAAATACATCTAAGGCGATATCCACTAGTTTTCTTTTTCTGCAAAAGAATTAGGCACTATGATACTACTATTCACAGCGAACTGGTGAACGATAATTATAGATACACTTGGACTAGATCCTCTTACCCGTAGATTTCCATTCGTCAGGCTCATGAAGTGTGAAACACTTCCAAAGAGATAGTTGGCTAAGATGAAACTTGAGGTGTTCTGCAGTTGAAACCAATACGGCTCAGGATTGTCTAAAGAGCGCGGAGGTAGTCTGAGTTCTGTGTTCCAGCCGAGAATTTCTCACGATGCAGCAGAGAACTTCCGCGATGCAGCGGAAGCTGACCCACGGCGCAGCGGAGGCTGTCCCACAGCGCAGCGGAGGCTGTCCCACGGTGCAGCGGGGGCAGTCCCACGGTGCAGCGGGGGCAGTCCCGAACTACAGATCCTGAAGGTAAGTACTTGAACAAAGCAGCAAAAAACGATAACAAGAGAAAAGTAGTCCAAAATTCAGTCCGGGTCAATAAACCAAGCAAGCAGTACCAAAGACAAGGGGAAATACCAGACGAAGTCTAGGGGCGATAGCGAGGGTCCGAAAACCAGGAAAACAGAGTTAATTACCTAAACAGACAAGGACAATCCAGATGCAAGAATAATTTTTAAAAAACGGGTCAAAGCACGAACGTAATCAAAACACACAAACAGAGGCTAGAAACCGAATGCCACAAAAAATGCTCGATCAGAAGCACTGGACATTTGCGAAGGCGTGGTTAAATAGCCAAAATCACATGACTAACGTCGTGATCTCAGGTGAACATTGCTTCTCCTTAGCAACGGATCTGTTAGCTTCCAAGGTAACTTCCATTCACCGCGGCAAGCAGGGCTTCGTGCTAATAAACCCTGTATGCCAATATTCTTTAATCGATTGTTTTCCCTTCTTATTTTCACTAAATGCAGGACGCGTGACCTCTCATGTAACAGTCTATGCATGACACTCAGTTTGCTCAGGATCGCTGTGCTCTTGTTCTATATGGATCCATAGCTTGACCACTATGGGAAAAGGAGAACGATTAATCTACTCAGAAAAGGCTGATCGCCCCTGGAGGCGTGTCTTGCATGAACCAGTGCCTGCAGAGCAATTCCCTTTTTTTGATTAGTTGAATGAGTGATTAAAGAATTTACATGGTTGGCTATACAACTGTGTCTAAGAAAGACGTCCCTGGAGCAATCTTCTGGCCGGCCTTCTGGAAACTTCCTTAGAATGTATGCCTAGCGGCCAGGACCAGGGAAGGCCTATCCATCTGCAGTGCTGTCTTGGCCTTTGTGTGCTTGCTTTAGGTGGCATGACTCTGCCCAGATGCAGGGAGAACCACCTTTGCTGGATATGCCACTTATACTTTGCTTTAGTATTCAATGGCACTCTTGGGTTTACGTGGCTTAGCGCACAACTGTTGCATCTGCACGCTGCAGTATAACTGGGGGAGTACTTGCAGACATGCATCCTGATGGACAGGACATTACTTTTCTCAATGAGTGAAACTGATGCTTAGATGTTGCCCTGGTCAGAATCCATTGGAGGTATCTGGCTCAGCCACTGAGAGCCCGCGCGGTAATGCACACACGTCATTATATGTAGGCCAATCCCATCCCATGCACAGCCTTAAGAGTTTGGTCTGAGTTTCCAAAGATCCGTCATTGATCAAATGATATATATATATATATATATATATATATATATATATATATTTATCCTCTCGAATGATGTCAAGGTATTTCCATAAAGCTACAGAAGCCATAATTCTGAACAATCAAATGCCCCATGGTTGGTTTAATGGCACACGTAATACACACAGAATGGACTTTGCACACAAATTGAATGCTATACTATGTTGGTCTTGCTATGCTAAAGTATTGTTATTGGTTATTTTACATCAGGGGTCTGCAACCTTTTGCTACACAGATGTTTTGGACTACAACTCCCAGCAGCCCAAGCGATCATAGTCGATGGCGAGAGATCATGGGAGCCATAGCCCAAAACATCTAGTTGCAGAGCACTGCTTTATATAGTGGTCTGCGTCGGATTTATATAGCTTCTAAGCGCTTAACCTGGGCTTGAACCCTAGTCGCAGTCAGATATTGGGCTGTTCCCAAGGCGAGCACATTGCAGCTGAGCTATCCTCACAGCTATGATGTTTTGCTATGCTATGTTTTATTATGCTGTGTCTTCCCATTCTATGTCACGCTATGCTTTGCAACGCCATGACGCATAGTTATGCTACTAGATAATGTTAACTGATGTTTGTTATGGTGTGAATTGTATACCAATGCGCGCTGCATGCATGAAAATCATTGAATGATGTCCCCACCTCTGCAGAATACACAGCTGCACCCATTTCGATGCCATATCCAGTGACCGTACACCCATCACTGTCACGCGCAGAGTCACTTAACGACTGGCTGCGTCATGCTCCTTGGCATTTCCTCGTGCATTTATTCATTTATTTATTGTGCATTTCTAAGGCGCTTATACATCAAGTAATTTGTGTTTCAAAGCGCCCACAGGGCAATGGAGAGGGATCATGGGAATGAAAGGCAAATATAACATCGAAAGAGAGAGGCGGTCCCACTAGGCCTTGTGATCATTCAGAAAGTGCAAGTGTATAATCGCCATAACCGGAATATAGGTGAACATACATCCCATCCAAGCCTGGCACATGGTTATATCTCTATTGCTAACCGTAGACCTATATAGCCCTCTATGCTAGTGCAGTGGAGTCTTGTATCCAAGTCACTGCTGGATTATGGAATGCTGTGTCAGATCACAGTGATCGACGCTTGTAGATCTCCTTCTCATCAGAAGACTATTCTACTGTTCCCCCTTATTCTTTGGACTTCCTGCATCCCAGCTTGCCCCCCTTAAATCCATTCTGTTGTTCGTACTCTTTGTCTCCTTACCTCCCGTGATTCCATCTCCTCCTCGCTCTCTCACGTTCGCTGGCTACCTTTCCGCTTACTGTTAAAATTCTGCTTTCTCTGCCTTGTTTTCAAATCCTTACATGGTCTTGCTCCTCCCTATCTCTCCTCCCTTCTCACCTTTTACTCCCCCTCTCGCTCTCTTCGTTCTGCTGACCATTTCCTCCTCACTGTACCTCCTTCCCCTTGTGCTTCCTCCCGGTTCCGCTCCTTCAAACTCCTTGCTCCTCTTCACTGGAACTCACTCCCTCTCTCAATCCGCTCTTCCACGACCCTTCCCTCATTTCGCACTTCCCTTAAATCCCTTCTCCTCCACTCTCCTCCTTGAAGACCTCCCCTGTTCTCTCTTCCTCCCCCCTCTCTCCCTCTTCTAACTCCTCTCTCCCCACTCCCTTTTCATTCTCCCACCCTTCTATTCTTCACTTGTTCTATCCTTCTCTGTTCCCCCTCACCAATCCTACTCCCTCTCCACTTCCCCTCCCCCTCAGTTAATTGCTTTTTGCACTGTTTTGTTGTCGAATGATTCATTATGTAATTTTGCTCCCAATGTTTATTGTTGTTCACTGTATGAGTTGTTCCATTGTCCAGTGCTTTGGTGTAAGGCGCTCTATAAATAAACAAATCAATCAATCAATCAGTGTTTTGAGGCCACAGTAAAGGTAGTTTAGCACTTTACCAAGGCCACCTAACATAACATATAAAAATACTTTCACCTAATGTGATTCAACATCTGTATACTGCCTAGCTGCCATTGTCATGGCCGCCACACGCTTTGGGTGGTGTAGGGCTGCGTTAGACCATAGACTAAACATTACGTGACAGATTGTACAACACATCACAGTGTAATAGCAACTTCTTTGGCAAAGATGACAAGTACTGTAGCATTATCTCTCCTAGCTGTTATGTGTTGGGTGGGGAGATCTGAGTATTTGGCTGACATGACCCACTGTTGCTCGCCTTTCACCCCTGATTCAATACCCAGAGTTCTGCTTTTACTATCTTTGCTTATTCTGTGTTCTTCCCTCAGGGGTGGGTTTTGTGCAGTGTTTTTCTAGTTAGTTATCATTGTACATGGTGTGTTTAATTCAACAGTGTATATTTTTATGGGCCCTTGATTGGACATACATTTATTTTGGAAGTTTATACTTTGCAGTTTGGGTTGCTACTGAACCGCACCCACACCCCTCTTAAGAGTACAGCCTTCCCTCTGCCCACGTTACCACAAAAGGCAAAGGAGGTACATCTCTTGACTGTGCCTGTTTCACTGGCCGAAGTTTATGAAAAAAAATAGTGGAACTATGTTCCCTACTGGACTGCCCCCCACTCCACAGAAGCCCCATCGCCACTCCCCCTCCCACGCACAATACAAACCCCCAAACACATGTGCCTGCTGTTTAAGGGGACGTTCGGTCCAGTGCACTGAAAGTGCAAGTTTCAACTTCTTCCTACACTTTTATTATAAAAACGAAGCCATTCCGGAACGGTTTCTATAGGAACAGTAACACTTAATTAAAATAAGTAGAACAGCACCACTCCCACCCTCTTGGAACACTGGACTGTTTTCCCTTGTGATTGTGTTGGCTCTTGGTTTGCAGAAGTGTGAGGGCTGAGTGGGAGCCAGTGCGTCACAAGGGCCTTTGTTGTGGAGCCTGTGGCCATCTTAGGCAGCTCTAGGAATGATCTGCACGTGCCGCCCCTTGCCAGCCACCTCCCTGGGCTGTGGCTGAGTAGTTAGGCTAACAGGTAGCAGCTGTGTGAACCCAGATAGCTCTGGGAAAACAGCTCGCTGTACTGGACCTCTGTAGTTCTAAGTATTCTGCACAAGGAACAGGACAGTCTTTTGAAGAAATTGAAAATGAAACACACATGGATTTGCTAAAAACAAGAGAAAAAAGGATTTGGGAAGTAGAGATATACAAGGTCAGACGAAAATGTGGCAGGGCTAACAAAATGATACCAGGGGTCCTGCCTCGGCTTTTACTAGGAAAACCCTGCCTGCATATGTCAACAACAAAGATGCATTGATGGGGTGTAGTGTAAGGTGTTGGACGCAGTAGAAACATGGCATGTATGCTTTTTGGCCACAAGCATTTTCCATTGGTGCAGTTTTGTTTCCCCAGTGCACATTTCTGATCAAACGCTCGATATAGTGCCAGGAATGGAAGTCATTCTTGGAAAAGATCTTTTTTGTTCCCCCTTCGTGACAACATTTCTAACATCTTACTTTCTGGTTTACATGCCTCTTAGATCAACATGATGCTAAGAATGACTCTTCGCTAGTGAATATCTGCACGCCCAGAGCCTCAGCGTGTCTTAATTCTGGGGAGAGATCTTGGCTAAACCGGTGCAGTGGGCGTGGTGCATGCAAATTGCCAAAGTAGTGTTTATTGACCTCTGCACAGCAGAACAAAGAAAGATGGCATGGCAGCGAGCTGAAACCAGAAAATGACCACTTTGGGGATTGTGGGAGGGGGAGTATGGGGGGAGAGAGGGCATTTCAATTTGAAAACTTTGAAATGACCTGATTCTGGCAGTGCTGAAACTGTCGACTGGGTCAGGAAGGCTCAATGTATCAGAGAAATAACTACATAACCAAGCAAGTTCATGGTATAATATGAGCTGATCCCTTTGCAGTTTTCCTAAATGAAGAGCTGGAAGTGGTAACAGCAACTGTGATTGATACCATAGTCTGACATCCCATAGGGCATTACTGTAAGTAAGCGTAAAGTGGTCTTATATCGCGCCCTTCTGCTATGTTTGCTGGCCTCGCTGCACGTGGCTCTGTAAGAAAAGAGCAGGGTGTGCTTAGTGGGATAGCAGGAGAGGCAGATGGGAAACCTGTGGTGTTGATGTGTGCAGGTCAGATGTACCGGACCCGTTCTGCCTCGGTGGAGTTGGCAGAGACACTCTTGGGTATGCTATCCGAAGGGAGGGGGAGCCGAGGGTCTGCTAGGTTAAAGCCATTGATGAGGGGGAGTGTGATAGGGCTACAGGGGAGAGCTAGGGCATAGATCGGTCACTGTTCATGTGGTATCGACCTGGCCGGAAGCGGCAGTGTGTGGCGGCTTTATGTGTGATATAGAAGGTGGCAGGAGATTCTAGCAATTAGTCGGGGATGGCAGGGGAGTGGACAGACGGCGGTGCAAGAGGTGGGGAAAAGAAGCCATAAATGGTCTTTATCAGTGGGTTGTGTGTGGGCGCTGGGTATGGCAATTTAGGGGGATAGCTCTGCTGTCTAAAGCCTCACCACATAGGATGCTGTCTGTGGGATTTAGGGGACTAGCTTGCATGTTTAGCATGTTACTGGTCACTACATAGGAACTCCTACACCTGCTTTATGCCCCAGAAGGGCAGTGATCGCCTACCAAGTAATCAGGAAGGATGCCGGGCTTTGTGTACGAAGCACCGGCATCCTTGACGTCTCTACACAGTGGTGGCTGTTAAGTCAGAGCCAGTGATCCAGCCTGTGGTAGCAAATGGGTAAATGAGACTACTTTACTCATTGGGTAAGCCAGGGCCAATGGAAAATGGGACCTTGTTAATTTTAATGTATGTAAACGGGTGGCTGCTTTACTCGTTATGTGAGCCAGGGACAATGAATAAAGGAGACTGCTTTACTAATAATGTAGGTCGGCGTCAATGGATACAGGTTATTGCTTTGCTCATTATGCAAGTTACGGGCCTTTGGATAAGGAAGACTGCTTTACTCTTAGCATAGGTATGGTCAATGGATAAGGCAGTCTTCTATACTCATAGTGTAGGTCAGGGTAGAACGATAAGGTAGGCTGCTTTACTCATAATGTAGGTCAGGGTCAATGGATACAGGTTATTGCTTTATGCATTATGCAGGTTGCAGGCCTTTCAATAAGGGAGACTGCTTTACTCATAATAGGGCAGGGTCAATGGATATAGGTTTTTGCTTTGTTGATAATACAGGTTAGGGACCTTGGATAAGGGAGACTGCTTTACTCATAAATGGGCAGGGTCAATGGATACGGGTAATTGCTTTACTCATAATGTATGTAAGGGCTTTGGATGAGGGAGACTGATTTACACACACCATAGCTTAGGTCAGTAGACAAGGCATCTGGCTGTACTTATGACATGGCCTAGTGACAGTAGCAGCTGTGGAAACCTCGGTCTGCTTGTTTCCACGGCAGTCAGTGGCATCAGGCCCTGAATAACAATGGCAAGGAAGTCATTCAAGAACAAGTAAATATTGTTACAGGGCAGTGCTGCCCTGCGATTGGCTGGAATCCGTACCAGGCACGTTTACAAAACAATAAAAGCATGTTATGTGACCACAAGGAATGATGACACAACACTCTTGGTTCGTATTGTTCTCTTACGAATGATGTTTGAGTTGTGGGCTCATTTTGTGCCCACTTAAATGACTTGTTTGGGGACAAACATGGCGTGCTCTTCTTTCGATGCACCAGTCTTTCTTGTTTGACTGCACACCCTGTGTGTATTGGCTTGTATCGGTTATGCCACCTCATCTCGTTCCACTAAATGTGATCAACCATTTCAGGGCTGCGAATACAATGGAGCCTTTACTTTTCCTTAACACTAGTGCAGAGTTTTGGGAGAACTGTCACTGTGATAGCACCAGCATCAGAACTCCCTCACGTATTGCAACATAATGCGCTGAGATCCGCCTTTAACATACCAAGGTCACACCATATATCAGAAACTACTAGACGCAATGCCTGTTGGCTTTCGGTCAAGAACAGAATGTCCTTTAAAACTCTCTCACTCACTCGCAAGTGCCTATCCAATTGAGCACCTAAATATCTGTCAGGTAGATGCACCATAAACCAACCCACCCGGCCTACCAGAGCCGCTCAGCTACATTGCCTCAGAGTCCAGAGATTTAACCTACAGAAATCGGGGGGCAGTAGCTTCCCCGTCCTAGCTTCCAAATTATGGAATACATTACCTACAGCTCTAAGAGTAGGACCTCATTTTCCCGATTCAGGACTCAAGTAAGAAATTGGCTCACCACTCAGGATAGTCAATACATTTCCTATCCTCCTTGGGACGTACCAGATGGTCCCCACTTTATTGCACCTATCGTTGCATAGTTCAACAATGTTTCCACTTCTACATTACTGTAACCTGCTTGCTTTGATGTAGCTCTCTGTGCATAACTGTTATGCCTACCACATCCTGACGCTTGTATTATATTGTATCTTGTTGTTATTACCATTTGTGTAACCTTGTTATGTATCTTAAGCAATGCGCCCAGTTACCTGAAGGTTAGGGGCGCTATACAAATAAACAATTAAATTCAATCCAAAGTACAAACTGGAGAAGTCCCACTTGCTTCCACACCAACTCGGGATGCAGCATCTCATCCGCAGGTTCTGTTATCACCTCTACACTGAAGACAGTCAGTCCTTTGGGCTTCATTACAAGTTTGGCTGTGCGGTAAAAAAGTGTTGGTAATTCCATCACTGCCACTATTTTGGGTGGTAACGGAATCACTACTGTTATTACCGCACTTCCTAATTCCGAGTTTGACATTGAAGGGGAGGATGGACCTCCAGCATCGTGCTGTAGGCAAATCCTCCTCTATAATGCCAAAAATCTGCGGAATTACTTTGGCGGATTTACCACGTGAAGTCATTTTGCCAAAATCCCCATGGAGTCCGCTGGTCTTCAGAAATGGGGATTAATGCTGCCCTTCCACCCCTCATAATCAGAGTGGTAAACTCACAGGACCGAGTGGCAGTAACAGTAAATTAGGGGTCATTACGAGTTGGGCAGTGCGGGTAGAATGCAGCAGTATTACCATATACTGCCACATTACCACACGGTCCAACTATAAATTGGGTGGAAAGGCTTTCTGCCCATATTTGGTGGAATTACTGCAGCGATAATTCTGCTGAAAATGCCCCATTGAGAGCTAGGCACTTAAAAAATGGGGATTTACACCGCCTCTTGTAATCCAGCGGTAATACCGCCGGACCGAGTGGCACTAACGGTAATTCTGTTGGGCGGTATTCTAGTGGATTTACTGCCGGAATACCGCAAAACTCGTAATGACCCCTTGTCTTTTCCTCCTCCCTATTGAGTTCAGTCTCAAGCTCTGGCTTTGCTTTTACGTTTTGATTTCCTCTGTATATTTCATCCATATAAGCGTATTCCTTCGCTATTAATTAACCCCAGTCAATCGTAGGTGGTTTCATGCGCCTACCCATCTTTCTGTGTGGAAAGGGTTGGATGTGTTGTGCCTTATTGTATAGCTCTGTGAGTTAGGTGCTCACTGCTGGTGTGCAACCTGCAGCTCAGAAGTTTCAATCTTACGTATTTAATTTTTTATTTTAATTCGTCAAATGGTAGATTACATAGAAAACAAAACAGTTAGTGCAGGTTATCAAGTTGGCAAACAGAATCTAATAGACAATAAAAGTTCCTCAAAGGCAAGCAGCAAATAAATTAAATAAAGGAAGAGGAGAAAGAAAAAGAAACATTAAGCGCACAGTTAACAAAATAAGTTGCAGTCTTCAAGCATTATCAAGAAATGATCCCCAAATGTCAGTATATGTATCCATATTTCAAATTTTAATCTTGACAGGGTTGAATTAAGAGAGTTGAGTGCTGCTGAACTAGATAATTATGAAAGCTATTCTTTACAGTGCCTTTTACATGGCAAAAGCTGTGATAACAAGCGCTATATGAAAAGGGCATCTTGCAACAGAATTTTTTCAGAGAGCAATAAACCATGTGCACCACTGCCTCGTTCTACATGAATGCCCCAAAACATCAGAAGCAACGAAAAAGCTGGACAACAATCTCCCCCTAGAAACACAAATCCACCCTCTCTACTTACTTTGCTGAATCAGATTATAGAGCATTCCATGTCCCACCCTTGCCTCCTGGCCTGAAAGCATGATGATCTCGAAACGGAGGTTTTATGCTCTAGAAAATACGCCACTACTGTACTTTCTGTGCACCGAATAACATACGCTGCTTATTCCTTCTCCTTCAGCATTTATTTTCATTAAAAATAAAGATGTGGACTCAAGACAGTGGGCCTCATTACGAGTTTGGAGGTAGCCATGCCCTTAACAAGGGCATGTCTGCCTCCAAACCCGGGTCCGGGTCCGTGTTCCTTGAATGGGGAGATACCGGGCCATTCTGACCTTGGAGGGCCTGGTATTTCCCCATTCAGGGAACCTGGACCATCCCCATCCCCATAGGGCTCAATGGGAATGGGGAGCATGCTAACAACGGGCCCGGTAATGACAGGCCCGTTGTTAGCATGCTGGCCCTCTCGCGGGACCCGCTTAGGATATCTGGTGAAACCAGACGTCCAGAGCGGGTCCCGGGTGTGGACCTCGTAATAGGGCGGGAAGGGGTTATCGACTCCCGCGCCTTTACCGGCGCCGTTAACCCCTTACCGCCCACCTCATAATGAGGCCCATTGTTTTATTTGTACTGAAATGCTACCTTTTCTTCTATTTAGTATTCTGGTGTATGATTTGGTGCCTTTTTGATTAATTCAGTCTTAATGTACTTGTTATGTAGACTTGGAAGATAATACATTGCTGTCTTTAACGTAATGTCAATTCAATTGAATAATGGAAACATATTAAACATGTAAACACTGATACAAAAGTCTGCATGACTGGTTATTGTCAATTTCAGCTTGGCAAAATGTTGCTTGTACATATTTTTGATGAAACAATGAAGAATACCCAGGCTTATAGCGCTGGGAGTCTTGATTCCATTAAAGACACAGAGGCGAGCATTATGCCTGAACTCTTTAATGCTACTCTTCCCAGCAGCTTTTTGAAATCTTCACTTTTTGTTTTACACATTTCTTTTAATTTTTTTCAACAGTAAAACAACCAACTAAACTAAACTTCCACTACACGGGACTACAAATCCCCAGAAGTCCACAGTATCCTGTAGTTTTGTGTCCATTTTATTCTAGCCAATCCTGATCCAGCACACTCCTTATGTCATGTCCTGTCTGTGTCTCCTCCTGTTTCTTTGGTGATCCAACAAGTAACAGTCCAACCGAATAACATCACTCCAATTCGCCCTCAACATGGACTCCATACAAACAACGGAACCTGCACCTGGTGCCCGCATAACCACTCCAGCAAGACTTACAACAGCTCTGAAGAAGCCCTCCGATCATTTGCTTTTAAAATCCTCACCTAGGAAGCAAGCAGACACACAATTAGGGAGGGAATACGCAGCAGTGAAAGAAATCACATTACAAAGTATCATACAGAAGTCATGAACAGCAATACAACTCATATTTGCCCACCCTGCGTTATGTACGGCGGGATAATGCTCACCTCCACATCTTTAATAGAATCAAGACTCCCAGCGCTATAAGCCTTGGTATTCTATGTCAAGTCCGGAGGTGAGCATTTTGCTTGTTCAAAGCTATCCAAAACCACTGCAGCCACAGACGATACTGGCTTAAAATAATAGGTCTTAAATGTCGCTTCTGTAGACCAGCCCGCGGACTTCAAAATATCATGCAGAGATGCTCCTGCAGAGAATGGTTTGGACGTCATTGCACCTCCGACGGAATGGGCCCCAAACACCCTCAAACCTATGCCGGCTAGTTGCATGACTTCTCTCCCCCACCTGGCTATGGTGGCCGAAGCCACCGCATGTTATGGCTTCCTACCCCCAATGACAAACTGCTGCACCCCTCGAGGTCTGACCCCTTCAGTGGCTTTTTCGTAGCCTTTAGTGTATCATAGCCACGCACAATTTGGGCTCATCTGGGAAATACAGCTACGAAATTATCCAGGAACCACTTTTAGTTCTCCTAGCAATATGAAAGGCACCCCTCCCAGGTAGAAAACCTTCCTATTCACGTGGAGTGCCATAACGTTGGACACTCGCCTACATGACACCAAGCACAACAGCATTGAACGTTTACTGGACAGATGATGAATAGACAACTGATCATTGGCCGGCCATTGTTTAAAGAGCCAGAAAACTACCCTTACATCCCAAAGCATGTAATATTCGGCCTTGGAGGGCTTGCAAATCTTCACCCCTCGCAAGAGTCTAACCATGGCCAGGTTTTCCCCGATTGGCATTCCATCACATTCCAAATGGCCACCGGAAATAGCTGACCTGTAAACTCCTAAGGTGCGGAAAGCACGCACATCCTGGGACAACTCTGCCAAAAGGTTTAGGACCTGAACTATAGATGCAGAAACGGGATGGACGCGTTGCCTTGAGCACCATTCTTCCTACCTGGCCCAAGCAGCGTCATAGCTCCTAAGGGTGGAAGGCGGCCATGAGTCTCTGATCCAATCCGCAGCGGCTCTGGAAAGGCCTGGCAAATCCCAGCGTTGCCTGAAATTCTACTTGCCAATAGTTGCAGCGCTTCTGCCAGAACCAGGGGGTGTTCTCGACCCTCCGAGCTGTTCAAAAGATTAAGCCGACATGTAATCACCCTCGGAAAATCAGAGGAGAGTGCCATCAGAATCGGAAACCATACCTGCGACTTCCACAAAGGCACTACAATCACCTTCTCCACCTGCTCCCTGCCGACTTTTGCTAGACTCCTCGCTAGCATAATGAACGGGGGAAAGTTGTAGTGTAGCGGTAACATCCAACTGTGGAGGAAAGCATCCGTCCCCAGTGCCCCCGGGTCCAATCTCCAGCTGAAGTACCTGGGCGTCTGTGCGTTCAACTTGGCGGCAAAAAGATCTATGTCTAACGGCCCCCAGAGGTCCTTTAGCTCTCTAGGTAATAATGCCAGAAGTCTTTCACCATGTCTACTAGCATTTTCGATCGAGTTCCCCCTAGCTTGTTTATGTATTGCACTGCTGAGATGTTGTCCATCTTCAGCAGAATGCAACAGTTCGCCCCCTCTTTGGCAAACACTCTCACTGTGAATGAACCCGCTACCTGTTCTAAACAGTTTATGTGTAGGTTCAACTCATATGCGGACCACTTTCCTCCTGTCTACAACTGACCGCACCTGGTGCCCCAACCGGACCTGCTTGCGTCCAATTCTATCACTAATTCTAGCACGTCCCCGAATATGGCCCTGCCGTTCCAGGCCTCCATGTTTTCTAAGCATCAGTTCAACTCTGCTTTGCTGCCTTTGTCTAACAGGACATACTGGTGATACCTCACTCCCTCCTGCAGATGCCTGATTTTTAGCCTCTGTGGCCTGAATCGAGGTTGCTAGAAGCTCCCCAATCCTCGATAGATACCGAAGCGAAAAATAAATCTTCTTTATCACCTTCATTTTTTGCTGCAGCAACTCCAAAGTGGCTTTTCTGGTGTCTACAACAAATCCCAGAAACTCCATCCGCTGCTTCCGAACCAGCTCTGATTTCTCTTGGTTGATCAGAAACCCCAAAGAGGTAGCAAGGCACTCACCCACTGCACCTGACTTGCTAGCATCGCCTTGTCCTGAGCTAGGATCAGGATGTCGTCCAGGTAAATTATAATCCTGATCCCCCTGCCTCTAATTGCTTCTGCCACCGGTCTCATGACCTTGGTGAACACCCAGGGAGCTGATGCTAGTCCGAAGGGGAGGCAAGAAAACTGCCAACTATGACCCCTCCTCCATAGGAATCTGCAGAACCGCCTGTGGTCCTGGGCTACTGCGATGGTCAGATAAGCGTCCTTCAAGTCGAGCTTTGCCAGCCAGGCTGCTCTGCGCAGGAGGTCTCTGAGGAGGTGTATTCCCTTCATCTTGAAGTGTCTGTAGACTACACACCAAAATTACTAACACTTGCAACGTTTGTCGCACCAATCAGGATTCGAAACTGAGGTGTCCCAATGATTGAGCTGCACAAAAGGGGACACAAGGATAGCGTCACGGTCTATCTAAGGCTGCCTATGTCCCGCTAATGCTAGTTGTCACTGGTGCTGCGCTTATCTAACAGCAGACAGGATAAGAAAGAAAAACAATCTTAACGTTCTGCAGCTCACCTAAAAACTCTGGGTCAACCTCTTGTCCATCTACGCCATGCAGCTCAACAAACTACTCTGGGTCAACCTCTTGTCAACCTCTTGTCCTTCTCCGTCATTCACATCTGAGTATCTATACAAAATGTGAGAAAGCCCAGGCAGTTAAAACACAAGTTCAGTTTGTCTATTAGCAGCAATGAAACAATTTTAATGACCTATAGACCAACTGAGTATATCCCATTTTTATGTGGAATATAACGAAAATAGTTTTAAAAAAACAATTAAAAAAAACACCTAAATTGCTGAATACAACATTCATGTCAAATTTGTTAGTGAAGACCAAAATAGCGATCACTTTCTGGCGTCAGCCCCTGTGATTCACAAGGGGACCAGACTGAGAGTGAAGCGAAACTGTGTAAACGTGGTAGTACCCTTACCCTCCTCGCAGTTTGTAGTCTAAAAACGGTGAGGAGGGTAAGGGTACTACCATGGTTAGACAGACAAACTGAACTCGTGTTTTAACTGCCTGGGTTTTCTCACATTTTGTATAGATACTCAGATGTGAATGACGGAGAAGGACAAGAGGTTCACCCAGAGATTGTTTTTTCTTTCTTATCCTGTCTGCTGTTAGATAAGCACAGCACCAGCGACAACTAGCATTAGCGGGACATAGGCAGCCTTAAATAGACCTTCACGCTATCCTTGTTGTCTCTTTTGTGCAGCTCAATCATTGGGACACCTCTGTATCCGAATTCTGATTGGTGTGAAGAATGTTTCAAGTGTTAGTAATTTTGGTGTGTTGTTCCTTTATTGTGTAAACAAATTGCTAGTCGGGATCAACCTTGAATACTTGGTTTTGAGGCACCCTTCTGTGACTTGTGTCTGTAGACTAACCAGCTGTTGAGCTCCTTCAAGTTGATGACTGGTCTCGATTTCCCTTTCCTGTGTACCAGGAACATATTGCTGTAAAACCCTCCCTGACTCGGCAGGCACCATTCTATCGCTGCCTTCTCTAAGAGACCGCTAAGCTCTGCGTTGAGGAGTCTCTTATCCTCCCTTGCCATCTTGAGTTGTGCTGGGACGTGGTTCTATTGCGGTAAGCTCACAAACTCTAGCTTGAAGCCTGCCACTGTCTGCAATACCCGAGAATCGCCTGATAGCGCTTGCCATTTGGCCATACATAGCAATGCCTGCCCCCTGACCCTGGGGTAACGCTTTCTTTGCGCACTTAGTGCTGGTGGCATTTTGTTGCCTGTAGCCTCCGCCTTCTCTGCAACCATACGTGCTGCTGCCGATAGAGGGGAAAAAGGCATGTGTTGCCTACTCTCCCAGTACTGTGCTCTCGTTCCATGGGGCCTTCTTGTTGAGCTGAAACGACCGGCCGAATGGCCCCTGTGTCGGCCGGTCTCCACGAAAACCCATCCAGGGAAATGTTTCCGAATGGACGAATGCGCCACAAATTCAGACATTTCTTTAGCGAAGGCTTCTCCGAAAAGCATACCAGGTGCAGATTCACCCACCTCATAGTTGGCAAGATCTCCCAATTTGCTGTCTATTTTCAGCAAAATACTGGGCCGTCTTTCAGAAGAGGGTTCACAACTGGTGTTACCCAGAAAGCATACTGCCCTCTGCTCCCAGTTGGCTAGGGTGAATGTGTCTATGGTTTTGCCTGTGTCTTTGGCCCTCTCCACTAAGTCCATAATTTTTGGCTCGTCAACTCCTCTCCTGATGTCTTTCATGGCTTTGGTAACAAAGGTGACCATTTTGGCATCTAGCTCTGGTGTCTCCATCACCTTTATTGATTTTATTTTATTGTATTTTTATAACACGCTCAATACATGAGGTCGGTTTCTAAGCGTGGATCCGGGATCCGAACCTCTGTTGCTCTGCTTGGTCTTGCTTCCAAGACCAGCACGTTGCCCCTGTGCTATCCTCCGTTCACCTTGCTTGGAAGGTTTGGCCTGAGGCATTCCGCCCTCATCCCTCATCCTGAACCGCACTTCTTTCTCGAGCGGCTTCCTTATACGATGTGCCATATATTGGGCCACCCTGGGGGAGGGCAACCTCTCGGTCGAGTTAGGGTGCATGATGTTGTTGGGGTCGAACATGTCTCCCATGTCCTCCCCTCCACAAGACTGACTTTGGCCAGTTGAGGCTTCTTAGGCTCATTGGCGACCCTGCCGCTAAAAATTGTGCTGCTATCGTCCACCTCATCTTCATCAGATTGGAGATCATCTCTGTCTCCCACCTCTTCTTCGGTGGTTGCATCGCCATCCTTTGCTGCCTCTTTATTCTTCCCTACTGGGGTAGGGGGTAAGAGGTTCGGCACTTCCATCTTTCCCAGGAAAGCATTTTTCAACTTTGCAAAGGGATCAGCTACCTCCTGGGGCGTCTGTTGGGCTACAACCGCTTGGCCCGAGGGGGGGAGGTAGAAGAGTGGGGGCTCTTGCATGCATAATCCTCCCTCTTAGATACACCCCCTTTCCTGGGTTGTTTACCTGAGATGCCAGGGCCAGGACTGAGCTCTCTCTTTCTCTTCTTAGGGACCATGCCCTTCGCAGCCAGGAGAGATTCTAATGCCTGGAGGTGCTCTTGGATGGGCTGCACTCCCTATGACACAGCCCCCACCAATGAGTCACCTAGGACTTTCTTACAACTTAGTGACAGGTCCCTGCTGTCTATCTCTGGCTCCTCTTCACTGTAGTCTGGTGAAGTGCTTTCTGGCTCCACTGCACTATAAATTATGTAGTAAATACAGCATTTCTGTGATAATGTTATTTGTGCCTTCATTGCCTGAATGCAGCAGTCTGCTTATACTGGAGAAAGCTACCCTCACGCTCGTGCCTAGCAAATATCCCTGTGGACAGCAGCTGTTATGAATAAGTGCACACCAATGTCCTTTCCGCCTGAATCTCACTCTGAAATCGTACCTTGCATGAGGGATGCGCTCATCGTATCCTACGCAGCATGCACTGCACACCGGCACCTGGAACGCAAGGTCCCTTCCTCTAATGGACTCCTCTGAGTCAGAAAGGACCTTGCGCTCACTGCGGCAGAGTGCAGCTAAGCATCGGGGAGTGCCCGGTTACCCGGCGGGAGCAGGATGCCTCTTCTATTAGAACGCTGCTAATACAGCATGTGTCCACTGCCGTCCGTAATAATGTTAAAAAGCAGCAAAAACTGTCCTCGCAGGAAAGTGGTCTATAGGTTATACAGTGTAATAATTTTCTGCAACCTCACTTACTCAAAAGAAGAAAAGATAAAGAGAAGGGATCACTATTGGCTGGATGCTCTAGTCACTGTCTCAGATAGTGTCCTATCCTAAGCTATTTGCTCAACGTAAAATATCATACATGTTAACTGCAGACATACATTTAAGTTAACCATTCTTGCCATTTTATCCAATTCTTTGGACATAGAACCTAATAATAGAAAAACAATTTCATAGTTTATTGCTAAAAATATCATTTTTTCACAAGCTCAGATTTACACGTATTTCATTAATAAAACACACATCATAATTATACAGAGTCCAACCATAATGACTGGTATCAACAAACAAAAAAAGAAGAAAGGCAGCAATCAACATGGGGACTCCCTGCGAGTCAACATATTCCTACATAGAGGTTGCTCTCCATTAACTCCTACAAGTCTATTTATTTCCAAATGAAGCATCAAATTCCAACAAAATGATAATTCATTCATTTGAGAACAATGTCGCACTGGTTATTTTGACTCTACTTCAATTAAAGAGTTAGGATAGTCCCACAACATCATTAATGTCCAATTGCTTTTGTAGACCTTTTCATTTCGTGTGCGATCAATGTCTCACTATTCTTACAACTCTACCAAGGGTCTACGTATCCTGCCTAGTTGGAGATTCAAAATGGCGTGGTGGAATATGTTTCGGCGTGTAGGTCAAAATGGCCACCTTCCTCAGGTCCAAAAGTCAGATATAGTGCAGCTAAGCATCGGGGAGTGCCGGTCACCCGGGAGGAGCAGGATGCCTCTTCTATTAGAACACTGCTAATACAGCGTGCATCCACTTCCCTCCTTAATAATGTTGGCAACAAACTGAAAGTCTCAGTTCGGGCCGGCGGCCATCACCTGCAATACTGTTATGAAAAACAAGCACTGCGGGCCGGTGGCCATCGCCCGTAATCACGTCTTGAAGCAAACACCCCCAATTAGGTTACAAGATCGCGTTGGGTAATAAGGGCGCAATTTCATGTTGCGTGGCTCGCACTCACTATAAAAATGGGATGTGTTTCAATGGCCTTGCGCTTACTAGCAAGATTGATCTGATGCTAGTAGAAACGGAAGCTAAAACACATAGGTTGGAAAAACAGTACGCCCAACTTCAGATTGATGGCTGTACCATCGAGTTAAAAAAGAAGGTAAAAACTCTCTGGGTTTACCTTGACTGCAACAGAACATGAAAGCTAAGGTTAGCAGTCTGGTAGCCTCAGCTGCATATTATATTAAGCTTTTATCCCATGCGCTGCCTTTTCTCTCCAAAGCAAGTCGGGAAACTTTGGCACGTGCTTTAATGGGATCAAGAATCGATTATTGCAGTAGCCTATTGATTGGCGTACCTAAGTGTGAGGTTAATAGGCTACAGGTGATGCAAAATAATGCAGTTAGATTATCGTGTACCGTAGGAAAAGGGACCACATCTCGGATGCAAGAAGGGATCTACATTGGCTCCCGATCAATGAACGAATTTGCATTCGGTTTATGGTAATCACACGCAAATGCCTGAACAATACAGCACTGGCATATCTTAAAGACAAATTACTACTAAAGGCCAGTAATCACAATGTAAGATCCAATAATTGTTTTCAACTAAAAAATCCTGCATGTAAGATGACTCAAGTGAAAAATTGAGCTTTCCGCTCTGCTGCACCAGCTTTATGGAATGGACTACCTCTTGGTTTAAAAGAAGATACCTCTATTAAGGTTTTCAAGAAGCAACTGAAGACTTTCTTGTTTAACTGATGAGACTCCCCTCTGTGTTTGACTTTCACCGCTGCCATTTCTCTCTTGCTACTAGGTTACCTGTTTTTGTTTGTGTCTTGTTTGTTTAGCGCCCTTAAGCCTTCGGGTCAGCGGCAGCCCTATTTAAGTCATTAAAGTAAAGTAAAGTAAAATAACAGTGAGATTCCCCACAATCAGGCTAATAACTAATGAACAGTTATCAAGCCTAAACCCTAAACAAATTACTCATATAAAGACATATATATGACTGGGAGACTTATCTGCTTCGATGAGCAGCAAAGGAAGAGGAGGAGGTCCAGACAGGACATGACATGAGGAGTGTGCTGGATCATGATTGGTTAGAAACAAATTGACACAAAACTACAGGGCACTGTGGATTTCTGGGGATTTGTAGTTTTGTGTAGTGGAAGTTTTGTTTAGTTGTTTGTTTTACTGTTGAAAAAAAATAAAAAAATAAAAGTGTAAAACAAAAAGTGAAGATTTGAAAAAGCTGCTGTGAAGAGTAGCATTAAAGAGTTCAAGCATAATGCTCGCCTCTGGCCTTGACATAGAATTCAAATATAAAGTCTGCATATTTTTGCTAGTGAGAAAATCTGGTCTTGTTTGCACCCAAATATTACAGAAGAATTTTCTAGACTATCTTTTGATGAATTTGTTCTATGCCAGCACAAACAAGCAATGTACAGGATGTTTTAGAAATAGTTGTTCTTTTTTAATTCCGCTGCTTTCCTTTTTATTCCTTTAGAAAAAAAGCAGAGAGGAGACGTACGGAGAAGGAAGTGGAGTGGAGATTATGGAGAACAGGCCGTATATCGATGGACCCGGTGGCTCTGGGCAGTATACTCACAAAGTGTACCATATTGGTATGCACATACCCAGCTGGTTCCGGTCCATACTGCCAAAGGCAGCATTAAGAGTGGAGGAAGAGTCCTGGAATGCATACCCTTACACACGCACAAGGTGTTGTACTGCTTTCGTTTTTGTAATCATACATGCTTAGTTCGGGATTGGTTTGTTTGTGTCTGTATGTTCACTTAAGACATGCAACGTTTGGCTTTTTAGATGTTTTAGACTACAAGTTCCATCAGACCTAGCCAGGAAAGTCAGTGGTGAGGGATCATGGGAGTAATAGTCCAAAACATCTGTAGAGCCACAGGTTGCAGAACTACTGCTTAATGGGCAATTAAGTAGTCATTTTTTATGTTGTAAATGTAATTTTATCAAGTATTTGTAAAGTGTAGATTTTCTCCTCGTTTTTGTGCTTGCTTTCATTGTGATCTTGCAGATTGCTGTGAAAATGCAGTGGCAGCTCCTGGTCCAGAATTCACTGTTGTTGCAGATGTATCTTTATGTTTCCATGGATTTGAATTTGAGGTGGATGGTTCTCTTACTCAGTTTTGGTTTCCATCACATGGTGTGGTTTGCTGCTTCGTCCTGCCAGCCTCGCTGTGGGTGGAAAAGGTTGTAGTGTGTCCTTTTTAGCGGGATTCCAGCAGTGCTTACATCCGTGTTGAGACCTGCAGGTACCAGGTGGAAATGACGTCACTTAAACAAATGCAGAAAGCTGTTTAGAGAAGCCCCAGTGATGGAGAGGCTCTAGAAATTATACTGGGAAAACAATTGAGCAGAAGACTCAGTATTGCTTTTATTGCAGTCAGGTCAGGGCAGACCAATGCTGCAGCTAGCGCTTGTTGTAATACCACACCATGCCAGTGTACTGTAAACTATTCATTTTAAATGTTGCCACCTATGAGAGCCATAGATGGAGAGTTTAATGATCTCATATAAGCATATAAGTGTTGGGCATCGGTTGGGCCGACTTCTGAGCAGAGGTCTTGTATGGCCTGTAGGCTGACATAGGCTCTGGGAAATGTAGGTTTGAGGACCGAGCTGATCCTCAGGCCATGTCCCACCTTTCAATATGGAACCCTTGTCGTCGTAGCCCTGGTAGATCAAGAATCGACGATGTCAGCAGCGCATACCTCAGCATGTCGACCACCTCAGAAAGAAACTTCGAGACATAAACAGCGCAGCAGCACGGCTGCTGCTCTGGAATGGGTTGGGCACCTTGTGGAGCTGGGCTTAGCTGTGGGCTGGCCTCTAACTCGTCTCCAGATGGAATACGTTCTGAACGGGGGCTCTGGGCAGTGCTGACAACCCGGATGGGCTTCAGGCGAGTCTGAAGTTCAGGTATTGCTAGATTGTGTGATAGGCTGCAAGCTCAGTAGGATTGTTGGCTGGAATTAGCAGAGATGAGCTTCAAGCAGGGTTGTACCTTAGGGTGGGTTCTGGGATGAGCTTCCTACCAGAATTTGCTCCATGGCTGGACTCTGATTTGCGCTTCCTCTAGACAGGGCACATACAGGCATGATAAGCATAAAAGGATGGACTGCAGGCAGTGCTGGGCTCTAGAAAGGTTGGGCTTCTGGGCAAAGATGTAGTATGGCTCTATGGCCTTTGCAAGGTTGAATGGAATGCAGAAAGGACTGATCTGTAGGACTGGGTTCTTTCCAATGTTGGTTGTGGCTTAGCAGAGCTTGTCTCTTAAAAGGGGTGGGACCTGTCCACAGATCAGGTTGTAACTGCCAAGGTTGACTCTAGTCTGATTGGTCTCCAGGTAGGGCCAGGTTCTGGGTAACAAAGTGTGCTATGCTCTTGGTAGCACTGCTGGCTGGTCTCTAGATTGGACGTGGCTCCAGATGAATATGGTACCAGGGATCTCTGTTGGACTGAGTTCTTCGGTGGGCTGCAGGTGGTACTTGAGTGGCATCTGTCAAAGCTGGGCTGCAGAAAAGAATGGACTGTTAACAGGCTGGCACTTATCAGGACATGGTTTCTGAGTAGAACAATGTAGAAAGAAGCTTCCTGGCATCAAAGTAGGGCAGAAAGTCATCAATGGGCACCTTTTTAGTTTGCCTTATTAAGCGCTACCTATATCTGAGCTATAATGGGTGATTGTAGAGGTACGGATTGGCATATTCCAGGCAGACATAGATCCTGGTTATTGTTTGGCTGCTCTGCTTTATGTTAGGTCAACAGACATTTTAGTATGAGCTTTTGTTATAGGTTAGGCAGAGGACATGTACTCTTGCCGAATCCTTCACAAACCACAGTTGCACATTACCAACTATGGTTGACTATTGCTAACGCATGCTTAACCATCTCCAGACCATGATCAACCATCTTCAACCATGGTGAACCATGGTGGATCATGTCTACCGACACCAGACATGGTTGACCACTGCCAACCATGGTCAACCATCACCAACAATCACCGGACCATGGTCAGCCACTGTAAGACTATCGTTAGCCATAACCAAACCATGGTAGACCTTGGTCAAACATCACCAGACCATTGATGACAATTACTAAACATTATCATCCATGATCAATTATCGCCAGACAACGGTCGCCAACCAGACAACGGTCGCCAACCATGGTCGAGCAGAACTAGGCCATGGAATAAAAATGTTATGGGGCCTCATTATAAGGCTGGCGCTCCCGTAATGAAAGGGGCTGGTACGGGTTTTACCAGGCGTCCTTACCGGGTCCCGCAAGGGAACCTCGTAATAGAGCATCCCGTAATGAACAGTGCCGGTCCTGTACCGGCCCCCTTCATTACGGGAGCGCCTGGGTCGTAATGAGGCCCATCATGTGCTCTGTTGGAGACATTTCCTATCTGGCTTCCCCAATGAACTGACCCAAAAAGGCTTTAAGATTGGTATTATTCCCAGTGCAATGGTTGGTGTGTATACTCCACTCCCACAACCCAACACAGATCCTGCTTTCGAATGGATCCTCTTTAATGCAGCCCATTTTGAAAATCATAACTCTGCTGAAAAGGCTTTAAAATGCTGCTTTGCAAAGGAGGGATATCACAGAGGAGTGAGGTGTGTGTGTGTGTGTGTGTGTGTGTGTGTGTGTGTGTGTGTGTGTGTGTGTGTGTGTGTGTGTGTGTGTGTGTGTGTGTGTGTGTGTGTGTGTGTGTGTGTGTGTGTGTGTGTGTGTGTGTGTGTGTGTGTGTGTGTGTGTGTGTGTGTGTGTGTGTGTGTGTGTGTGTGTGTGTGTGTGTGTGTGTGTGTGTGTGTGTGTGTGTGTGTGTGTGTGTGTGTGTGTGTGTCCGCGTGTGTGTGTGTCCGCGTGTGTGTGTGTGTGTGTTAATTGTTCTATGATGCTAGAGCCATCTTTTTGCCTTTAATTAATTATTTCCCAGTTATTTCCCACACACTATGAATGTACACCTGCAAGCTATGATAGTGATTTCTAATAACAGGACACAAGTCCTAAAACAACAAAAATGGGACGCTCTAACATATGTAACGCATAAAAGGCTGGGCTGCAGACAACGGCGCAGGTGACTAGTATGCATGTATTCTGCTGCCCGCGGTCTCTGGCCCAGGCTACTGCTATGCATTCTGCTGCCTGCGGCCTCTGGCACAGGCGACTAGTATGCATGTATTCTGCTGCCCGTGGCCTCTGGCCCAGGCTACTACTATGCATTCTGCTGCCCGCGGCCTCTGGCACAGGCGGCTAGTATGCATGTATTCTGTTGCCTGCGGCCTCTGGCCCAGGCTACTACTGTGCATTCTGCTGCCCGCGGCCTCTGGCGCAGGCGACTAGTATGCATGTATTCTGCCGCCCACGGCCTCTGGCCCAGGCTACTACTATGCATTCTGCTGCCTGCGGCCTCTGGCCCAGGCTACTACTATGCATTCTGCTGCCCGCAGCCTCTGGCGCAGGCGACTAGTATGCATGTATTCTGCCGCCCGCGGCCTCTGGCCCAGGCTACTACTATGCATTCTGCTGCCCACGGCCTCTGGCGCAGGCGACTAGTATGCATGTATTCTGCTGCCCGCGGCCTCTAGCCCAGGCTACTACTATGCATTCTGCTGCCCACGGCCTCTGGCGCAGGCGACTAGTATGCATGTATTCTGTTGCCTGCGGCCTCTGGCCCAGGCTACTACTGTGCATTCTGCTGCCCGCGGCCTCTGGCGCAGGCGACTAGTATGCATGTATTCTGCCGCCCACGGCCTCTGGCCCAGGCTACTACTATGCATTCTGCTGCCTGTGGCCTCTGGCCCAGGCTACTACTATGCATTCTGCTGCCCGCAGCCTCTGGCGCAGGCGACTAGTATGCATGTATTCTGCCGCCCGCGGCCTCTGGCCCAGGCTACTACTATGCATTCTGCTGCCCACGGCCTCTGGCGCAGGCGACTAGTATGCATGTATTCTGCTGCCCGCGGCCTCTAGCCCAGGCTACTACTATGCATTCTGCTGCCCACGGCCTCTGGCGCAGGCGACTAGTATGCATGTATTCTGCTGCCCGCGGCCTCTAGCCCAGGCTACTACTATGCATTCTGCTGCCCACGGCCTCTGGCGCAGGCGACTAGTATGCATGTATTCTGCTGCCCGCGGCCTCTGCCCCAGGCTACTACTATGCATTCTGCTGCCCACGGCCTCTGGCGCAGGCGACTAGTATGCATGTATTCTGCTGCCCGCGGCCTCTGCCCCAGGCTACTACTATGCATTCTGCTGCCCACGGCCTCTGGCGCAGGCGACTAGTATGCATGTATTCTGCTGCCCGCGGCCTCTAGCCCAGGCTACTACTATGCATTCTGCTGCCCACGGCCTCTGGCGCAGGCGACTAGTATGCATGTATTCTGCTGCCCGCGGCCTCTAGCCCAGGCTACTACTATGCATTCTGCTGCCCACGGCCTCTGGCGCAGGCGACTAGTATGCATGTATTCTGTTGCCTGCGGCCTCTGGCCCAGGCTACTACTGTGCATTCTGCTGCCCGCGGCCTCTGGCGCAGGCGACTAGTATGCATGTATTCTGCCGCCCACGGCCTCTGGCCCAGGCTACTACTATGCATTCTGCTGCCTGCGGCCTCTGGCCCAGGCTACTACTATGCATTCTGCTGCCCGCAGCCTCTGGCGCAGGCGACTAGTATGCATGTATTCTGCCGCCCGCGGCCTCTGGCCCAGGCTACTACTATGCATTCTGCTGCCCACGGCCTCTGGCGCAGGCGACTAGTATGCATGTATTCTGCTGCCCGCGGCCTCTAGCCCAGGCTACTACTATGCATTCTGCTGCCCACGGCCTCTGGCGCAGGCGACTAGTATGCATGTATTCTGCTGCCCGCGGCCTCTGCCCCAGGCTACTACTATGCATTCTGCTGCCCACGGCCTCTGGCGCAGGCGACTAGTATGCATGTATTCTGCTGCCCGCGGCCTCTGCCCCAGGCTACTACTATGCATTCTGCTGCCCACGGCCTCTGGCGCAGGCGACTAGTATGCATGTATTCTGCTGCCCGCGGCCTCTAGCCCAGGCTACTACTATGCATTCTGCTGCCCACGGCCTCTGGCGCAGGCGACTAGTATGCATGTATTCTGCTGCCCGCGGCCTCTAGCCCAGGCTACTACTATGCATTCTGCTGCCCACGGCCTCTGGCGCAGGCGACTAGTATGCATGTATTCTGCTGCCCGCGGCCTCTGGCCCAGGCTACTACTATGCATTCTGCTGCCCACGGCCTCTGGTGCAGGCGACTAGTATGCATGTATTCTGCTGCCCGCTGCCTCTGGCCCAGGCTACTACTTTGTATTCTGCTCTCTTCACCCATGTACTGCACTATCGCTGTGATACCCTCAGGTCTGGGCATTTAAAAAATGTCAAAAATTAAATTAAAGTCAATAATATGTGGACAGATTGTGCATGTGACATCACAGGAATTGAACAGATGTTAAAGTGGTACATGCAGATTTCGCTCAATTGGTCTTTCCCAATCGGAGAAAGTGCACAGGAGAAATAAGCATTTGCCTCTTGGAAGATTATTCCTGGACACCCGGAAAATAACCAAAGAGAGGAGCATTGTCTATAATGTTGCTGGCAACACATACAATCTGAGCAACTTTTAGAACTAAAACGTGTGTTTAAATATTCCTTGAAGGGGAAAATCCTAATGAGATATTTCACAGGTATTGTGAGCAGACCTGTATGTGGTCCTGTGGGTGTTTCACCCCTAATCCTGAGGATCTTGGTTTGAAGTCAGGCTTCCACACACTTTGTATCCAGCCGAACACACTAACCATTTGAAAACAGCAAAGCATTGTTTTAATCCCTCAAACACCTAAGAGGGACGTCACCAGCCAGCCATCCATGGCTATAATGGATGCTAAGGCTAACGAGGGACCTCATCAGCCAGCCATCATGACTGTAGTGGATGCTAAGGCTAACCAGAGGGACCTCATCAGCCAGCCATCCATGGCTATAGGGGATGCTAAGGCTAACAAGAAGGACGTCATCCGCCAGCCATCCATGGCTATAGGGGATGCTAAGGCTAACAATAGGGACCTCATCAGCCAGCCATCCATGGCTATAGGGGATGCTAAGGCTAACAAGAGGGACCTCATCAGCCAGCCATCCATGGCTGTAGGGGATGCTAAGGCTAACAAGAGGGATGTCAGCAGCCAGCCATCCATGGCTATAGGGGATGCTAAGGCTAACAAGAGGGACCTCATCAGCCAGCCATCCATGGCTATAGTGGATGCTAAGGCTATCAAGAGGGACGTCATCAGCCAGCCATCCATGGCTATAGTGGATGCTAAGGCTAACAAGAGGGACCTCATCAGCCAGCCATCCATGGCTATAGTGGATGCTAAGGCTAACAAGAGGGACCTCATCAGCCAGCCACATGACTGTAGTGGATGCTAAGGCTAACAAGAGGGACGTCATCAGCCAGCCATCCATGGCTATAGTGGATGCTAAAGCTATCAAGAGGGACGTCATCAGCCAGCCATCATGACTGTAGTGGATGCTAAGGCTAACAAGAGGGACATCATCAGCCAGCCATCCATGGCTATAGTGGATGCTAAGGCTAACAAGAGGGACCTCATCAGCCAGGCATCATGACTGTAGTGGATGCTAAGGCTAACAAGAGGGACCTCATCAGCCAGGCATCATGACTGTAGCGGATGCTAAGGCTAACAAGAGGGACATCATCAGCCAGCCATCCATGGCTGTAGCGGATGCTAAGGCTAACAAGAGGGACGTCATCAGCCAGCCATCCATGGCTATAGTGGATGCTAAGGCTAACAAGAGGGACGTCATCTAGTGGATGCTAAGGCTAACAAGAGGGACCTCATCAGCCAGCCTTCCATGGCCAGCCATCCATGGCTATAGTGGATGCTAAGGCTGACAAGAGGGACCTCATCAGCCAGCCATCCATGGCTATAGGGGATGCTAAGGCTAAAAAGAGGAACGTCAGCAGCCAGCCATCCATGGCTATAGGGGATGCTAAGGCTAACAAGAGGGACCTCATCAGCCAGCCATCCATGGCTATAGGGGATGCTAAGGCTATCAAGGGGGACGTCATCAGCCAGCCATCCATGGCTATAAGGGGGACATCATCAGCCAGCCATCCATGGCTATAGTGGATGCTAAGGCTAACAAGGGGGTCCTCATCAGCCAGCCATCCATGGCTATAGGGGATGCTGAGGCTAACAAGGGGGACGTCATCAGCCAGTCATCCATGACTGTAGTGGATGCTAAGGCTAACAAGAGGGACCTCATCAGCCAGTCATCCATGACTGTAGTGGATGCTAAGGCTAACAAGAGGGACCTCATCAGCCAGCCATCCATGGCTGTAGTGGATGCTAAGGCTAACAAGAGGGACCTCATCAGCCAGCCATCCATGGCTATAGTGGATGCTAAGGCTAACAAGAGGGACCTCATCAGCCAGCCATCCATGACTATAGTGGATGCTAAGGCTAACTAGAGGGACCTCATCAGCCAGCCATCCATGGCTGTAGTGGATGCTAAGGCTAACAAGAGGGACGTCATCTAGTGGATGCTAAGGCTAACAAGGGGGACCTCATCAGCCAGCCATCCATGGCCAGCCATCCATGACTATAGTGGATGCTAAGGCTGACAAGAGGGACCTCATCAGCCAGCCATCCATGGCTATAGGGGATGCTAAGGCTAAAAAGAGGAAAGTCAGAAGCCAGCCATCCATGGCTATAGGGGATGCTAAGGCTAACAAGAGGGACCTCATCAGCCAGCCATCCATGGCTATAGGGGATGCTAAGGCTATCAAGGGGGACGTCATCAGCCAGCCATCCATGGCTATAAGGGGGACGTCATCAGCCAGCCATCCATGGCTATAAGGGGGACGTCATCAGCCAGCCATCCATGGCTATAAGGGGGACGTCATCAGCCAGCCATCCATGGCTAAAGGGGATGATAAGGCTAATACTTCAATAGTTAGCATGCACTCGAGGACAGAGCATGTGCATAGACATAAGTAATTATATGGAACCTTCTTTACAACCCCGCTTAAAGGTGTCTAGCATGCCACAGCCTACCTCCTCACAGAAGAAACCACACCAGATACACAGAAGACTTGGCGCTCCCCCTGGGGACCTTCTTTGAAGACTCCTTAGAGAAGAGGGGTATTTGCAGGTAGTTTGATTGAGTGAACTGTGGTGCATTTCTTCTTGCTGCGTGGCATCTGCTTGGTCTTGAGCTGAGTGTTGGTGTGCACTGGTGTGTGTTCCCACACGTTTTAGTGGTCCCACTTGGGGTTTGTTAGGGATTTGGGATTTCCCAACCCTCCCACAGCCGGGGTCCCAGTTTGCCCTACTTGTGGGAGGGTGCCTGCAAATGGGAGTCAGCTTTGGGCAGGGTCGCCTGTGGTCTGGCAGGTTTTGACGCCGCATGTCACTTGCAGTCGTGGCGTTCGGGGGAAGAGGTGAGAACCCTGGATTCTATGCCACTTTCTGCCAATAGAAGATGGAGAGGTAGAGAGGAATGTAGGGGGGAAGGAAAGGGCGAGGGGAAGGGATGGGAGCAGTGGGGTGTATGGGTGTGTGTATGGCACCCACTCTGCTGTCTTATTTCGGATATGCTACCTTTGCTGCACTTTTGTGCTGGGGTGCACCCTTGATCGTTTGGCATGCTACTCTTTGCCATCCGTTTGCTATGTGGCTGTTCTGTGCCACCCTGTGCTCTTCCCTGCCTTGAAATTGCGGTGCGATCTCGGGTTTGGTGTGGTATGCAACATTGTGTTGTCCTGCTCCATGTCCTATGGGAACTGCTGGGTCATGCCGGTACTCTTGGGATCAGAGGCGTTGCTAGGAGGTGTCTGAGGGGGCTATAGCCCCGGGTCTTTTCCAGACCTAGCAACACCCCCGCTTGGGATCAATGCTCTTTGATAACAAATTCATCTTTGCCAGAAATGTTGATTGAAGTTGTGCTTCGATGTGACCTCCTTTTTGCTTTTGGTGGCGTTTCCTGCCAACCCACATCACCGGGTTCCATTTTGGACTCCCACTTCCTCCCTCATAATCATCTATGCGTAGCCCTGCTCAGCAATCGCGTTTTCCTTTCATGGTTCTCTCTTTCCAACTGCAAGCTTGTAACTGAGTTGCATTTTTGGTTTTAAGTGTATTTTTCTGTTTTTAATTCTTTAAATTTATTTATTTATTTAATGTTCATTCCCCTTTACATTTTCTTTTTTGGGGCATGATGCTGGTTTTTGTTGTGCAAGTTAGTTCTTTCATGTTGTATCACGTTGTATTGTCATGGTCTGTCACATTGTTTTGCATGAATATTGTGTTGCTTTGTACAATAGCAACAAGTTCTTTGAAGCAGCCGGAAGGCGATGGGTTGCACTCCCAGGGACGCCCAAGTAGAAAGATGATACATGTGTGCGACACTCAGTTTATGGGGGGGGGCATTAGTCAAAGTAGAGCTGCAGTTTGTGCTGGTAAATTGTCTCCACGCCCCTTTTGGAA
The DNA here is from genome assembly GCF_040938575.1 of Ambystoma mexicanum. Taxonomy (NCBI): domain Eukaryota; kingdom Metazoa; phylum Chordata; class Amphibia; order Caudata; family Ambystomatidae; genus Ambystoma; species Ambystoma mexicanum. The sequence goes on along the minus strand of NC_090932.1, from coordinate 1,503,278,826 downwards.
CAGAGAATTTCATGCTGCCCTCTTTTGGCCGGACAGGGTGGCTGCAGCTAGGTCGGGGAGGTTAGACAAGCGTCCATTGTGCAGATTGACTCACAGAAGAGCCAGGCCTTAGCCCAGAAGAAGTATTGCATCACACACCACCATGGTCATCACCATGGAGTTCTTAGCATGCCTCGGGAACTTCTGGAAAGTCCAGTGCAGAGCCTTGCCCCCAGGGTAGCCACGGTTCAAGACCCACGCTCCTTTAGATGTGCCCACAGTTCCTCCAAGCTTTCCTGACTAGGGTACTTCGCAGGTTTGGGTCTAAAGGACTAGGAAGGGGTGCATTGTATTAGTATGCCCAGGTTCACATTGTCACCCTGGCACTCTCGAAAGCTTAGGAGCCTGGCCACTGCTGAGCCAGAGGCGTGGGCATGTCCTTGGGCATTGTTCACAAGGGGCCAGCCTTGGTGCTTAAGGACTACTATGGTGGTGATTTGGCACAGTTTAAAGACATTGTAAAAGAAAACGGGGCGTTTTGCCTAGATGATGGTTGACCATTGTGCACATTTTTCGGGGAGTCTCGATAATGGGAAATTCTCTTTTCTGACACACAGCCGTTCAAGATTGTTGTTAAAGGGATTTCTGTGTGTACAGGCTGCCAAGATCACTGTTCACCTTGCCCACAGGTTTGTTTTAGAGCACATTCACCTCTGTTTCATGCCTATCCCCTTTGTTTTGGCTGGTTTGCTTGCTGAGGGTCCCTTGATTGCTGATCATTGGGTGCACTGGTGTTCACACTGGTGGCTTACAGCTGACAGGATCCCTCCCTCCCCCCGCTCCTCGGTTTGTGTGGTGGGCTTGCTGTGGCATGGAGTGCTGTGCAAGCACCAAAGCATAGCATCTTTTTGGGCAACTTGAATGGGAAAGGAGGGGGTTTGGCCAGCAAAATGTACAAGTTGTTTGTGTCACGATTTCAGAGTAATGACAGACTTCGGGAGGTATGGAGTGAAAGGATTGGTTCTGAGATTGATTTCGGTTGTTGGCAAAACTTGTGCAAAAATGTATCCTTGTGTTCACTCAATTTGGGAGAGCGGTCTAGGCAAATTAAGATTCTTAATCGTGTATACTGGTGTCCGGAATCTTTGCACAAGAGAGGCATGACGGACAGTGATGTGTGTTGGGTTTGTGATCAAGAGGTTGGATCTCTGGGACACATGTTGTGGAGCTGTGTGAGAGTCGGAGGTTTTTGGAGCGATGTTTGCAATGTGTGTGACAAGATTACTGGTGGAGGGTGTGTATTGTATTTCAAGACTGTGATTCTGGGTGATGATACAGGGCTATCTGATCTTAGCGCTGCTCTCAAAAAATGCTTCTTTCGGTCTCTCATTGTGGCCAAAAGGATAATTCTACGTGGATGGAAAAGCCGGATCCCCCCTTCTTTTGAGGACTGGGTTCAGGAGATGCACTGTCTTTCAAGAACTGAAAAAATGATTTTCAAATTGAAATATAAACTGTCATTGTATGGAAACATTTGGAATATGTTCAATGACTCCTTTTAAACTGGATGGTTTCTTTTTTTTTTCTTCTCTTTCTCTCTTCTGGATTCATTATTATACCTGCTCAATGGTTTGTCTTTTGTTGTATATAAAATTGTAAATAAATAAATAATAATTAAAAAAGCATATCATCACCATATAGCAGTAATTATGTAGCACATGCAGCACCCTACAACTCTCTGCATAGAGACCCTGAGCTGTGAAGTGACTGCCCTCGAGACAATGTATTATCAGAGGCCCAAAACACCTCCCCCCCACTTGCCTGGCTTTGCAACATGTCCCAGAGTGATTCCACAGATCCATAGTGGCCCGCCTACCATTTAGTTCTCCAACTCCTAGACGTGTCCACACCTCTCCTAACAACTTGGCAGTACCAAATTACTATTCTGGAGGTTGCCACGTGGCATAAGCTAGTGGGTCAAAAAACACTCTTGGGGACTTGGGGTGGGTAGCTGACCTGTGACTGTACCCTAACGTTTTCACACACAAAACATACAGGTGTGAGGTTTTATTTGCTTTCATTTAATATTGTCGATATGTACAACCTGTGTTGTAAATATGCCCTCCTGCGGTGACTAGGCCCTAGATTGCGGTGGTGTGCCGCTTATATGGGGTTAGCGGACAGATAGAAGAGGCTTGCCCTATCTATTTGGGACAATGAATGAGTTGCTAGATAGCATAATATAAAACACCACACTTTGCGGGGCGCTAAGTACTATTGCCCACCAAGTGATGGAGGCCATACAGGATGGTTATAGTTACTTTTAATTATGCTGTTTAGCGACCCCACAGTAAATTAAATAAAAAGTAACAGCTAAAACCAAGGCTCAAACAATTCAAGAGCTGTGTGTAGCACATGGTAAACACTAGTGTGGAGGGTGGATTCACTCATACTCGGACTACCACAGGAACCACAAAAAGGCCTACCGGTTTCGGTGGCATATATAACTGTCACCACTTTCTTCAGGGCCACGGTGCCAAAATAGGGACTGCAAAAACAGATGGGGCTGGGGATGATCACTGCATCTGCATAGAGAGAAACGGGATGAGTGGTCGAAGGGTAGGGAAACACCATGTTAACCATCTATGATGCCATGTGATGCACCCTTACCCCACAATGTGAAGTCATGTCGTGCCTCAGCTCTACGGGGAGTTTTGATGCCCCTTCAGGGCCGGGGACTCATTACTAGTCTGGGATGCCTGCTAAACAAATCTTTGTTGTTAGGCTGGCTCGTGTGATTGGGGGGGATATTTTTAAAGTTTTTAGTTATTTTGTTGCGCAAAGCACAGTCTTTCTGTGTGGGTTTGCCAGTGCAGCGTGAACAGGGGAAGGAAAATCCTTCCTGCTCCGCTGGACGATGCATTTCTTACCTCCGATTGTCAGGAGCAGCGTGGAATGGCTCTCTCTATGCCGTGTTGATTAGGGCAGATGTATATCCCTTCCGGGATATTCTTACTGCCGCACATGCTTGCAGATGACACGTAGCGCTGGAGTCATTGCGTCCTCCATCTTGCCATGTCCAATGACTCCGGATTTCCAATGGCAATGTATGTATTATGAATTATTCATTTACGACCGCCTGGGTCCTTATATTTATTCATGTATTACAGTATGTGTGTTTCGGAAACCGAGTGTCTGGCTATTTCCGAATCCACGCACACAAAAGCTGGTTGCATTTATGCTCACAGAGGAGCGCAATGATTGATTAGGTCCATATTCCTCTTATGTTCTACTGATGCTATGCCTGGGCTATTCTCACAATGAGTTCCATAATTATGTTAATGCTGGTACTCGAGTGCCACATTTCACGAGGATCCAATTTCCTTGGATGGTGTGTTGGCAGTCTCCCTACAGTCCTGTCCTAATAAGAAATGTATCTGCTGCTAGGAGGTAGGTCATAAGGACGATGATCATACTGCTGTGGAGCACCCATTCTTAATTGGGTGCTTATCATGCTAGTATATTGCCCTGCGTGCGATCTTATCATATTCAGTACAAGCGGTGACTCTGCCTGGTATTGTTTCTCTGGTTCTAGGCTAATGTTATTCCCGATATAAGTACCAGTAAAATGTTATCCTATGTCATGGATCATGTTTTTGCCATTCTTGGGATTCCAGGTAGATGACCCTTAATTAGGGCTATTCAGCCCAGTGAAGTCAAAGGCCTTACAGAGTTGCCAGGTTTTGCCAGCTAGTATGTTCATTAAGGCCTAAATTATCTGTGCTGAGGCAGAAGATCGATAGATGCTCTCTTCTGAATAGTGGCGCATGTAGGTTGCATCCTCTACGGGGTACCACGATCTTTCCACTATAGTGCAAGTGAAATCGACGGCACGTGGCCTTTGAGTATGAAATGATCTACCAGAGGTGCAGTCGTTTATTTCGTTCTGATGCAAGACCGATGATCCTCGAGGCAGATTTTTACTGGGCGGGTGGTTATACCTACATATCTTAAATTTCACGGGCAGTCATGTGATGAGGTAGATGACATTGCTGCTGTTGCAGTTGGTGAAGTACTTTTGTTGCCATGGGTACCTCCAGCCTATATCTATGGAGGTGGACCTCTTCGTTAGTCAGCAGATACTACATTGCCCACACAGAGCATGGCCAACTGGGCCATGCTGGTTCCACAGAGTATTGGGAGCTTGTTTTATCAGCTCTTTGTATGTGTTAATCAAAGAGTCCCGTAGGTTTCGCCTCATTGTAATAGCAAACCTAGGGAGACTGATTTTTGTATTTTTATATTTTTTATTTAGTAGCTTTTACATTAGACAATACAATCATGTTCATAAAACCCGAGTAACATCAAGAACTTTATTTATCCCCACCCCCGTCCCCTTCACCCATCCTCCTCACACGTGCTACCATGACTGTCCATCCATAGGGACATTGAGGCGACTAGTCGCCTCCGTAGGTTCAGATATTTCTAGCGATGTAGGTTCTGCAAACCTTGCGCTGGCCCATCGGCAGCCTATTCAACCGGAAAATCCAAGAGTACCATAGACCCCACTTTTTCAGTCAGTCTCAGAGATTAGGGGGACCGATTTATCACGTGCCCACATTGAGCAATGGCCATAGTCTTGTCACTTCCTTCTTGATTTGGTTTACCAAGGGGGAGAAACTAAAGACTGCTTGATCGTGCGTTTATGGTATCCCCAATTTATTAGCTTTACTGCTACTATTTTTTTGATTTATTTTTATTTTTTAAATTTATGAAGCGCACAAACAGCCCGAGGGCGTCGAGGCGCTGTTACAGGAGAAAACGTCTTAGTTACATGGAGCGTACAAAAAGTGTTGCATGTAAAACATCACTTACAAATTTTTATTGATGTAAGGTACATTACATGGCATATTAAGTACATAGGCTAACCAGCTGGTAAGTTCAGGCAAATAACAGTGTTTTGATAGCTTTGCGGAAGACTAGGTGGGATGTTTCTGCTAGGTTTTTTGATTGCTGGTCATAGTCGATCAAGGCTGTACACTTCCTTCTGTATCTCAGGAATTGCTTGAAAGGGAGATTCTGTCTCAGACTCCAGGGATGGAAGCTCTGAAATAGTATAAGAGAGTTCCTGTCTGTAGGTTTGTTAAAGACCCTGCTTTTGACTCGACCTGTCTACAGAGCTGAGGATCGGGTCCAGGAAGTTCACTTAGGATCGACTACTCATTTCTGTGAACTTCAGGAACATATTCTTCGAGTTTATCCACACCATGAATTCAGCGAGGTCCGCCTCGCTGCCCTCGAATATCATGAGGATGTCGTCTATATATCTCACCCAGAGTTTGATTTAATCAGTAAATGGATTATTGACATTGTAAATGGTCTTTAGTTCAAAGTCTGCCACGTATAGGTTTGGAAGGCGGGGGCAAAGGTAGCACCGATGTCTGTCCCTGAGATCTGTTCGAAGAAATCCTTCTCATGGATGAAGAAGTTTTTAGTTAGAGCGATTTCTGCTAGTTGCATTATAAATGCCACCAGCGTCTCTATGGGTGGCTCTAGCTCTCTGAGTATTTTGTCAATGACCCTCAGAGTTGCTATCTGTGGAATCCTCGTGTAGAGAGATTCTATGTCCAGTCTCACCAGAATCTGGTGTGTAGGGTCAAAAGCGCAGTCTCCCGTCAGGTATAGGACTGCTGTAGTATCTTTAAGGTAAGATTTCATTTTGGTCACGTCCGGTTATTTCTGGTTTGAGGAAATAGTCCACGAACTGTGACAGTGGCTCCGGTTGGTGGATTAGTCCCCTTGTGGATCTTGGGTAGTGCATAGAACGCTGGGCATTTTGGCATTTTGGAGTAGCTGCCAGTAGAAACTCATGTTCCTGCTACTGATGTATCCTTCCAGAAGTGCCTCGTCTACAATTGGTGTAATAAGTTGCCTGATTTTCTCTGTCAGATCACTCCCCAGTTTTCTGTAGCTCCTTTGGTCATCCAATAAGGTGTTCACCATCTTCCGGTATTCGGTAGTGTTCATTATTACCGTGGCTCCTCCTTTATCTGCTGGTTTTATGACAATATTAATATTTTCAGAGAGTGACCCAGGCGGTTGTAAATGAATAATTCATTATACATACATTGCCATCAGAAATCAGGTGTCATTGGACACTCCAAGATGGAGGACCCAATGACTTCAGCATTACACGTCATCTGCACGCATACACAGCAGTAAGAATATCCCGGAAGGAATATACATCTGCCCTAATCAACGTGGCGTAGAGTGAGCCATTGCACGCTGTGCCTGACAATCGGAGGTAAGAAACGCATCGTCCAGCAGAGCGGTTAGGGTTTTCCTGCCCCTGCTCACGCTACACTGGCAAACCCGCACAGAAAGACTGTGCGCAACTAAATAATTAAAAACTTGAAAAAATGTCCCCCAATCACACGAGCCAGCCTAACAATAAAGATTTGTTTTGCAGGCATCCCAGACTAGTAATGAGTCCCCAGGCCCTGAAAAGGCATCAAAACGCCCCATAGAGCTGAGGCACGACATGACATTGCATTGTTGGGTAAGGGGGCATCAGATGGCATCATAGATGGTTGATCATAGCACTTATGGAAGTGTCAAGAGGGAAAGTAATGAACATGTTGTTTTCCTACCCTTCTACCACTCATCCCGTTTTTCTCTATGCAGATGCAGTGATCATCCCCAGCCCAGCCTGTTTTTGCAGTCCCTATTTTGGAACTGTGGCCCTGAAGAAGGTGGTGACAGTTATATATGCCACCGAAACCGGTAGGCCCTTCTGTGGTTCCTGTGGTAGTCCGAGTATGAGTGAATCCACCCTTAGGAACACTAGTGTGTACCATGTGCTACACACAGCTCTTGAATTGTTTGAGCTTTGGTTTTGGCTGTTATTTGTAATTTAATTTACTGTGGGGTCGCTAAACACGATAATTAAAAGTAATTAAAAGTAACTAGAACCACCCTGTATGGTCTACATCACCTGTTGGGCAATAGTACTGTGTGGTGTTTTATATTATGCTATCAAGCAACTCATTTATTGTCCCAAATAGATAGGGCAAGCCTCTTCTATCTGTCCCCTAACCCTAGATAAGTGGCACACCACCGCAATCTAGGGCTTTGTCGCTTCAAGAGGGCATAGTTAGCATGGATGGAGGGCAACATAGGTTGTACATATTGACAATATTAAATGAAAGCAAATAAAACCTCAGACCTGTATGTTTTGTGTTTGAGAAAAAATAAGCTAGTGAGTTCCCTCATGTCAAAAAGCCACCATAGTTTGGACAGGGGACTGGAGCAGTATGTCTTGGGTCCATCACGTGGCCAAACACTACATGTTATTAAGTACCTATTAGTGACCCTCTAAGCTTTTTCATGTAAACAATCACATCATTGCAGGTTTGGCTTTTCTGGGAGGATGGTGTCTGCATTTTATTCTGAATTCAGGCTTTCTGTTTAGGTTGCACACTGCCATGGTGTCTGAGTCTCACGTACCACAGCCGCAGCTGGCACATCAAGAGAGGACTGTGAGGCATTGTCTGACGGTGATATGGAATTGGACCAGGGGATCTTCATTGTTCAGGGCACTGTGTGAGAAAGCTTTCCTTTACCACCACCAAGCGCTGGAGGGGCAACCTATGCCGCTAGCTGGTGAGAAACCAGATGGTGGAAATAAGAAACATGACTATCATCAGACACCCTCAGACACCCTCAGAGTTGGATCCCAGGATTTCACTGTTATATGTGTCCATGTTACTGGATCGCCAGCAATGTGAAAGACAGAGCCCCCCCCCATTCTTTTGCTGCCTCACATCCTTTTCCTAATCCCACCGCTTATTTGGCCCTCTACATTAAGGCATTGCCTCGTAATTCAATGGAGAAGAACAGCGATCACACAAATATTGTGTACCTTTACATCTTGGGCTAATCGCATTTGACTTTGTTAGTTTTGTCTATCACACTCCTCTGGCTTTTGTTGCCAACAACATTCACCTTCTCGCACGTCCTAATCTTGGAGCAGGCCACCTTCTGGAATCGACTTGTCAGTCCCAGAGTGACTATTTAGGAACATACCTGAGATCCCATAAATAGGCACTGCAGGCATTTTAAACCTACATATATGCCAGGATTGCCGAAGCATGCCACTTAGCCCCTCACACACCAAGCACTTCTCGATCTCTAATGTATGTAAATTGGCTTTGACTTCCAGGACAGGCTGCATCACTTACAAGGCAACGATATCAAATGCTCCAACTTACGTTGCAGAAAAACTGAGGACAAAGAGCCCCGCCAAAACAAGACTAAAAACTAAGAGCGTTGATGAGAAAACAAGCATTCTCTTGCTATGCCTCGGGACTAAGGAACAGCATGTCCACTCACATCAGACTCACACCCCATGCACTGCAGAAAAGAGATGAAGGCATCGCTCTGCAAATCAACAGCTGACCGATCAATGGCTTGTAGAAAGCTACGTTCCATTTACACCCACCAGAATAGCCACCCATTGAGATGCATCATTGGACATGTCTGGGCTGGGCTAATGCAGCACACATCTATAACCAGATAAAAGCAACATTTGTGTCTGCTGTCAAGTTATGAAAGATGTCCAACTGTGCACTTATATTGATGTTACTTGTGTCTGTGTGGATGTTTGCAATAAAAGCAATACACATTTGAAATTAAAAATGAACTTTCCTTTGGAAAGTCTTTGCAATGCGGCCACCCAACATCTCATTTAGAGCCATTTCTCTCCAAAAACCTGTCTGATGTATTTATTTTAAATGTGTGTATTACATTATTTGCCGACCAATTACAGTAATATTTGATGCTTTAATTGCGTCAATGCGATTGACTGTTCAACAGAATCTGACAGTGTTGTGTGTATATAAATATATACATATATAAATAACCATGATGAAACCCAGATCGTTAACCTCTCTGAACGACCACTCAGTAATATGGAAGTGATGAGTCTGAAGAAATGAAGAGAGCATTATTCTCTGCCCCACCATGAATTAGGACTATGTGCAGCTACGAGAGAGCCGAACCACTTCCTGGGGAAAGTCTAGTTGAAAAGTTCCATTAGAACAACCTAAAGGAACGGCAGCACCATCAAACATTCAGCGGCAAAATGATAAAACCATAACCTCCTCATAAGTGATCAGCCCACACTAATGGACTTCAGATATGTAGATGAGTATGAGGACGACACACATATTGAACAGAGTGATCTCTAACTATGACATTGACACTGCATCGTCAATCGGAGATGATTAAGCGTATGGGCAAGTCCAAATTCAGTCCTCACCTGGCACCCTAAAAGAGTATTGGTGTATGTCAGGGCTTGGCCATTAAGAATCTACAGAAACTAGCCATAACTCCATCCAGAGGAAAAAGACAAATTGAAACACAGAAGAATGGAAATGCCAGAATAGCTTGAAAGCAGACACAACGATTGTGATAAAACCTTCGAACAAAGGAGGCAACGTAGTCATTATCAGCACTGAGATTTATAGCAAGGAAGCCTTCAGAAAACTAAAGGACAATACTTGGTCTGCAAAACTGAAATCAAACCCATTACCTACAGTAAAGGAGGACTATTACACGATGCAGTTGAAATGGTAAGATACAGGACTAAGTGACGAAGAAGAGAAAAACTAAATGTACTATCGACCATCCGATGCTACTGAAGATATACCTTTTAGAAAAGGTACTCAAGTTAATCACTAAGACACCAGGAAGATCTATTGTTGCTTCCAACATAGTAAAGAAATGTCATAAACTCCATGTTTTTGAACATAGGTGGCAGTCTCCATCTTTTGTCCTGGTCAGGGATTTCTCAATGTATCTGAGGGCAGCTGATTACCTGCTGGCCGATGATAGGTAGAATTACCTTAATTAACTAAAAAGTTCCAAACTTTCATAGTTTCCAAAATAAACAACTTTTTATTTTATTTTCTATTTTAACATAATAACATTCACTCTCAGCAGCGTTGATTCGGAAATGTCAGCCATGACATGTACATGTTTCGATCCAGGTGGATCCATAAATTGGCATTCACAATACTGCTTGTCGTTTCAGGACTGTCTTAAGTTGTTATCATTTTGAAACTTGATCTTCCATTTACAGGAACCGGTTGTAGGTCTCCAAATAAAATGATGTGCTTGCCTCCAAAAATGTCCACATCATTTGTTTTTAATATTTCTTTAGATCTTAAGAAGATAAAGTGATAATCACATTGGAAACTCAACATTCTCCTTCTAAATGCCCAAAGGTATTGAGCTGGGGATCCACGTTTTTCGAGGTGCCTTTGTGAAACGGGAATCTTTGAAGATCTGGAAAATGTGTTAAAGATTTGTAAAAGATTCATTGGGACTCATTACAACTTTCCTGCTAAAACGCTGGTAATTCCAGCGTGCTGGTATTAGTGTCTCCGGAAGGGTGACTGGCAGAAATACTGGCACAGATCCTCAGGCGTGCACACACACACCTGCCAGAAATGGTAATACCGGCATGTTGAAATTACCAGCATCAGCAGCAATACACCGGCATTACCGGAAGAAATGTGCCGATAATCGTGATACTGGCACCCAAACTGATGAAATTACCAGCACCAACATTACCGGCACCAGAAATAGCATCACTGCCGGAATGGAAAGCTCGCCGGCAGCCATTTTGAAAACTCAATCCGCTTTAAATCCCCCACTTCCAACTGCCATCCATCAGAACTGGAAGTGCCAACATGTCTGGGAGTCAGAAATCCAGAGTCCCTGAGGTCCGGCTAAGGAGGCCAAAGTTTGCAGCGGCAGAACTGGCTGCACTTGCAGACATAGTAGTGCAGCATGTAAAGGCCGTCTTTGGGGCTGGCTACAGGAGGACCAGCTAGAGGAGGAAGACAGCCATCTGGCAGGAAGTGGCAGACAGGGTCACAGCCGTAGCCATTGTTCCCTTCACGCCAAGGGACTGCCACACGCGGTGGGATGACTTGCGCCTGAGTGTCTGTAACCTCCTAGCCACACACAGGAGGCAATCGCTGCCACAGGAGGAGGAGGGACAGTGGCACCCCTGAACCTCATGCCCTGGGAGGAGACATGCAGCTCCATCATGCACATGGAGGGCATAGAGGGAGTCGAGACAGCAGAGGCAAGAGCTGGAACCCAAGGTGATAGTGGTAAGTACAACAAACCCATATAAATGCAAATGTTGAGTCCAAATACATGCATCCCCAGACAGAGAAACACCAAATGGACAAGGGAACAGGTCCAACACATGCCAGTCACAGCAAATGGCCCGATCACACACACATGCCTGGGGATACAGGCAGATGTAGCCATACACAAGCACTGTTGGCAAAGTGTACAGTCCCACACATGGACACATGACGAGCGCCCATGTGTGCCAAGGGTGAACAGGACAAGGATCATAGACCCACTGCACACCCAACATCAAGCCACCTTGGCAGACCAACAGTCAATCTGCACTCCCACCACCCACATGTAGAAGCACACATCGGAGCAAACAGATCAAAGAAGTCACATGACAAGAGCAGGACACGGTTCTGTCATTTTTGTAGGACGCCTTACCAAAAGACCGATTTTATTTGCCCGATTTTAGGTCTACAAAAATAGAAAAAAGGACAATTCTCTGCCCCACCCTCTCTTATCCCATTTGCTCAAAATCATGGGTTTCATCCCTGAAGTCCCCTCTCACAGCCCTGCTGCCTCACTCCCCTCCCAAAACTCCCCCCCCACCATTAAGCACTCAAAAACACACACAGACATGTACACCTAACACACACACACACAAATACACACGCACACATGAACTTACCCGTTCCCCCTCGTGGTCGCTTCCGGGTCCTGGTGTGCTTGTCAGCCCCTGCGCACACTCCTGACAGTTTCGATTTAGAAAGACCGCTCTGTGCAATCTCGTGAAATGCCAATGATACCATTGTGCTGGTGTTACCAGAGCAGGTTTCTGGCATTGCCAGTATTTTCGTTGGCGATATTACAGACACTGGTAATTCCAGATGAGGTGATATCGGCACAAGTAATTTCGGCAACTGTGTTCTGGCAAACTCATACTTTGCAGGACCAGTAAAAGTGCTGGTAAACAGTATTAGCAGCACCTTTACAATGTGCAGACAAAGTTGTAACGAGGACCATGACTTACGGAAGAAGTGGTACAAACCACATTTTACAGAGTTTAATAATAGGTTTTATTCAGAAACATAGATTTTTTTTTAATTATTGATATATGGTTATATATAACCTTTAACAAATACAATTAATTTAATAAATCACAATTATTCTGAATCATTGTTCTTAATAATGAACTGTAATAATATGTATTTTATTTTCAGTGTGTTTGAAAATGTAAGATCAAACCAGGTCAAGGTCATGTCGGATCAAATTTATTTCAACCTGCGGCTCCTTTATTGGATGATATATATGGATTTTAGCATTGTGTGTTGATCTCTTCATGCTTTATAATCCTATGTTTTTATTTTAATGTGCATTTTATTGTTATTCCCATGATGTCCTTTCTCTCAGAAGGCTTTTAGTGTTGTGTTTTGTTTGTATTCTTATGTATGCTTTTTAATGCTACTGCCTTGGAAATCATACTTATTTCATCAATGATGAGGACGTTCCGTTTTTAAAGAGATTGGCAATTGTGTTTGCTGCTTCACCCTGTCATGTTGAATAGTCTCTGTGTTTCCAGTGCTCTACTGGTAACATGAAGAAATGGGTTACATTTACTACACCAATGTTATATGCAGCCAGACCATTGTGTGCTGTGATGGCACTAACTAATGGATTATTACATGTTTGTAAACAAAGGCTAACATTACTTTAATCAAGTAGCTTTTACCTGTACCAGCCTCACCATGTTGGTCATTTTCACAGCGACATGCACTTTGCGGTTCTATGAGGTATTTCCGTATATTGATGACTGAACACAGAAAAGACAGATTTTTTTGGGCCGATTTTGTGTGGCCTTCAATATGCAGAAATACGACACATACATGACCCCCATTCCCTCCCACCCCTCCACATATCCGACCCCCTGCCCGCCCCCACTCTCCTCCCATGCTGGCACCTGCCCGACCCCACCTCCTCCCATGCTGGCAGGATTTCTTGCAAATTGGGGGGTTTCGCAAAAGCCCTCTTTTATCCCCTGTCACCCCTTTTCCCCACCCAAAGCCTTTCTCCCCCAACCACCCCCTAACACGGACACACTAACAGTCACACAAACATGCGCACACTCACATTTACTGCTCCCTGCCCCCCCCCCAAATATTACTCACACACAGACTCTCACACACAGAGACACACACACACAGACACACACTCTAGCATCTACCCGCTTCCGGCCCCGCCGTGCCTGTCAGGCCCTGCACGCACCTGTGTGCTTTGCAGGGGCTGACAGTTTCATTCAGAAGGACCACTCACAGTTGTCTCAGAGTGGTCTTCCTAAATCGGTCTTTTCTGAAATCGATTTTGTAAAATCGATTTCTTCACTTTGCTCATGCAAACAATCGTTATCTATGTTACTTTCAAATGTATTGAAAAATATCTACCATAATGCTTTGCAATTTATGCTTCATTCTACAGTATAGAATAATCTAAAGATGTTGGTTCATTGGAATGGTGTTTATTCTGACATTTTCGGGTATCTTTGTTCAGTTCTGATGCTATCATTTCTTTCTTGTCAATTTCGTCATTGAGTATGTATACGTATTTTTCTGAAATGTGGGTATTGTATGGAGTCTTTCCCATAATTGGACGTTCCTTCATAATGGCTGTTTGTATATTCATTAAGCTTCTTCGCTTCATAGTAACAACAATTGGAGAACAAAATATTTTTTTCTCACTGCAGCATTTTGATGGTTAACAACGCTAGGTTTACTATAAGACAAGTATTTGTGGTTTTAGCATTACAATTGGATCATATGACTTCATTACCCGCTTTCTACTTTCAGGGTTTCCTAAAGTGATTCATTTGATGGACTCTTTTTCCACAGAGGCTTGTACTGGTTAATCCGTCAGGTGTGTGGTAGGTCAGAATCAGGACTCAGACAATTAGGTATGGTTCTAAGAGTTTTATTTTTCTTTAAAATAATCTTTCCCTAACTCTATACATCCATGCACTACTCTATAACAAAGGAACGTCAAAAGCGTGCTTTGCTTGTCAGTATGTCGGAAAATTAACCAAATAAAAGGTCCTCTGTCCAGAATCCTACTATAACCAACTCACTTTCACTATTTACTAAAAGAAAAGAAACAACAAAAAAAGAACAAATAAATACTTTGTGTAATTATCCACTAGAAGGGATTGCAGCTGGCTGCTAAACCAACCCTACCCCTCCGTGACCTTTGCTCATAGTTCCTGTTCAGGATATACAGATATTGGCGTGTTGGAATGTCATCAAGGTTTTCTAGCCCAGATTTCTCTGCGTCCCTTCCTGCTCAGGGATTCTCTGTCTTTCTCTCTGCTGAGGGTACTTTCCGTTTTTCATCCTTCCCCACTCTGGGGCTCCTCTCCTTCTTACTCCCCACTCTGCGGTGGTCTCCTTTCTTTCACCTTCTGAAATTCTCTCCATCTTTCTCCCCTCTGGGAATACTCTCAGGCTTTCCTCCTTCCAACTCGGGTTTCTCTCCCCACTCTATGGTTCTTTCAGTTCCTCCCTGCTCTGGGATTCTTCTCACTCCCCACTCTGGGGACGTCCTATCCCTTTCTTCCCACTCTGGGGTTCTTTCAGTTTCTCCCTGCTCTGGGATTCTTCTCACTCCCCACTCTGGGGACGTCCTATCCCTTTCTTCCCACTCTGGGGTTCTTTCAGTCTCTCCCCACTCTAGGGTTCTTTCAGTTTCTCCCTGCTCTGGGATTCTTCTCACTCCCCACTCTGGGGACCTCCTCTCCCTTTCTTCCCACTCTGGGGTTCTTTCAGTCTCTCACCACTCTGCGGTTGGTCCCTTTCTCTCTCTCCACTTTGGGGTTTCTCACTGCTCTCCACACACCAGGGCTTGTCCCCATCTCTTTTCCCACTCTGGGGCTCTTGATACTTCCCCCCCACTCTGGGGCTTCTCAGTATTCTTCCCACTCCAGGGTCTCTCTCTGTCTTTCTCCCCACCCTCGGGTTTCCCGGTTCTATCCCCGCTCCAGGGCTTGTTTCTTTTTATTACCCTCTCTAGGGTTTTTCTAATTCCCCCTCCCCTTCCCCCTCCGGGGCTTGTCTCTGTTCTTCTCCCTACCCAAGGTTTTCTTGGTTCTTACCCAGATCTAGGGCTTATTGTTCTCTCCTTCCCCACTGTGGGGTTTCTGGCTTTCTCCCACACTGGGGCTTGCCCACCTAACGTACATCTGGAGCCACGGCATACCTATCTCTGATGAGCAGTGCTCCCTAGAGGGCTCTATAGGCTGACGGCGTCTTGTCTCGTTGCAACTCCTCAACTGGACCCTTTAGTGGTGGCCATCTTTACCTGGTTCCCTCTGCCTCAGGGCAGGAGCTTGTGGGCGGTTCCTCCTCCCTGAGAATCTACCTCAGCATGCTGAACTACTCCATTTTTTTCTCGGATTGCCACACCCCACTGCTCTGGTTTCTTGCCTGCTGGACCATGTTTCACTCTCTAGTGCAGACCTAGGGGTACAATGCCATGTCTGATATTCTGTCTTTCCAATTTATCTTCTGAATGGTCTCTGTGGTGTAATTAAACTCTGCAGGCTGTGCGGATACTCCTTTCTGATTGGTTCTTCGACTGACGTGCCTCCAGGTGGCTTATCTTTCTGCTGTTCTGCGGTTTTCCTTTTGTTTGTGGTGGTGGAGGAGGCTGGGCTGGCATGCTTAGCTTTGATAGCTGTTTTCCCTAAAGAGGATGAAAAGATGTTTGGGCCAGAAGCCAGGTCAGCCATGTCAAATGGTTGTACATGATTATTACAGCAGCCATTCATTGTTAAAGGGTTTGCAGAACCTTGGTTCCTGCATACCCCATAGAGGTTCTAGTCTCTGGGGCGAAGGGATGGTGACTTACGTCTCTCTCTGGGTTCCCCTATTCCTTAAGGGGAGTCATCTCCATAGGGGAACCAGCTTACCCTGTCCTCTAGGGGATGTTAAGCTTAGCAGGCTCACCCGCCACCCCAAGTCCCAAAGGGGTTGGCTCCCGCTTGGAGAAAAGTGACAATCTCCCTGGATCCGCCACAGCTGTCTCATGTATACTGCACTCACAATGGGAACGTGTTTCTACTCGCAAAATGATTAAGTGTGTTGACATTGGCTTTTCATTAGATATATTTTCCCAAAGGCTTTGTAAATGAAATTGTTCTGCATTTGTTATGTTAGAAGTGATGAACTGTCTAATACCCATGAATTGTCTGCATCAAAATGAACATCTATATTTGCATTCCTCAAATTAAGTACCACAGGAGAATAGTCATATATGTTAAGGGATTGGGATTTGTGTTTTAATGCATGGGACCATTTAGGAGGTGTGTGCTTTACATAGTGCCTAATTGCAGAGATGTGGTCATTTATTAATGTTGTCTGAATGTTTCCTCAGGAAACCAAAACGACACCTTTTGTAAAACTGATTTTTGTTTTTAATACTTCTTTCACAGTAAGATGTACACTTAATTGTCTTGTAAATATGCAGTTTATTACATAAAGCTGATTTTCACTTCCATTGACTAGCTCGTGAGTTATATTTGTGTTCTTTGGAAGTGTCACTGTGTCTTCACTGTGCTCCCCAAATCATGGTGCTCCTTCCATCCATGGTACCATGCGAATGCGGGGAGTCCCTCTTGCTTGGTATTCTTTTTGTTATTAAACAGCCTATAGGTGGACATGTAGATGAGAGAGGGGGAGATTTTAAATGACATTCCTTTACTGGACTGCAGGCAGCAAAGAATGACTTAAAGAGTTAACTTCAGTGCAATAGAGAAGAGGGCTCTGAATGTGACCACCGTGACCACCGTGCTCCCAGGTGTTAGGTACATCATTGGCAGTCCGTAAGAATCTGATGCTCACTATCCACTTGCTCTTCTTTGCTCTCATGGCAATTGCCAATATTCAGATATCGGCAAGCCAAATCCGCTACATGACAAACATCCGCCTCCAGGTTTTCCAGATGACTTCTAAAGGATTGCCTATGGAGTAATAAACAGATATTGAGAAGGGAGGGAATAAGGTATCAGGTAATAATATCGCCATATATATGGTCGCCGTAAATAATATCGCTGGGAAAATGTCGTGGCGATATTATTTAGGTGACCATATATATGGGGACAGGGGCAAAAAAAAATGTTAAAAAAAAATTAAATTTGGGGGTTGCGGGGGTGTCCCCCCCATCTTCCATGCAATAATGTCGCCACAAAAAACGGCCATTTTTCGGCGATATTTTTGCATGGCGAGATTTTTGTAGTGACATTATTACATGGAACCGGGAATAATAGGTGGTAAAGTCTACACCTCTCTTGTCTTTTGAAACATTTCCATTTTCTTACACAGGTAGCTAAGAAAATCCATGGTTTAGGTCAAGACATTCAACACTGCCCGTGAAGCACGCAGCAGCACTGATATCATATAGAATGCCTTAAAAGTAGAACTGCTGGACCAATCAGCCGATCTCAATATATCCGGCAGGGAACCCCCTGCTAGAAAGGATGTTTAGCCCATAGCACCCAGAGAATAATGAGCCCCAAATATAGATAAATCAATACCATGTAGGACATGACCAATCTGGCCAGCGTAGGAGAAGACACAGGGCTAAAGGGGTCTTAGAGACAAAAATAACAGTACATTATTGTGTGTCTTGAGATCGGCTGTGGCTCTTCCATATGGTTTCCAGTGATCGAAGTGAGCGGGAACGGTCTGGAGCGGTGTTCCACTACTTTCATTTCTTTCTGTTTCCCATTCCTCTACTTTTTACGACTATATTCCCTGTTCTATACGGAGGATTTGTCCATTCATGTCCTATGCAAGTGTAGATTTGTAATAGAAGCCTTACTTACTAGTCACTTAGACTATTGCAATGCTCCGGACGCAACACCTTGTCCAATGCTGCACTATGCTCCCACCAAGCCTTTCCCCTGCCGAGACCACAGTTTCACTACTTTTTTCGGTACACTTCTACCACGGACTGTTTCAAACATTTGACAACACATCCTTTTTCTTGATCAGGAAATGCAGGGTAACTAATAGTAATAGAAACCACGTTTAGTACATATGGTAACATTAAAACATACACCACAGTTCTGTTAGTAATGCCTAGTGCGCTAACATCTGACACTCTTCTGAAAGATATAAAACAAAGTGATATAGTGAGCTTGGCAGATAACTGCTTTAACAACAATAATTCATTAAGCGGCCATGCATGCAAAAGAGTGAATACTAAATTAACATCCCGCAGAGAAGTGTATTTGGGACCTTCCATGAAACGGCACACTAAAGGGTGATTGCCTATAGCCACTCCTCCCAGCAGAGCATGTCCAGCTGAAACAGCAGATCTGTATAGATTAATTGGATTCATAATGTGAAAAGGCTTGTGTTGTTTGAAATGAGAGGAAGAAAATGTATCACTTCTACTGGAGGTGCCGTAGTGCGAACCAAGTCTGGCCCCACACACCAGCAAACACAAGTTCCATAAGCAGTTTTATATCCTTTCGAAGTTCTGGGGAGCCCAAGATTCCACGATGACGGCAGAAACCATAGTCAAAAAGCACTGGAGATTCCAGGAACCCTTGACATCTTCCATACTTCCAACTGGAGGTTTCTTGAATCACTAATCACTTGTGTGTGTTTCCGTCTGGAACTGACAGAACATTGGAAAAACATGGACACTACTCGAGGTAGATCTACTGACATTTCCACTAGGGTCTGATACTGAACCTTAGATGCCCATAGAGGAGTGACTAGAACCATTGACCTTTCATCCTCACCTGCTGAATCAGTCTCTGAATCATGATGAATGGCAGGAATGCATAACCTCTGATCCTCGACCAGTTTTGTGAGAAGGCATCCAGAGGCGTAGATTCCAGATCGGGTCTCCACCTGAAGAACTTTGGAAGTTGGGCCTTAAGGCAAAATGCAAAACGTCCCCCTCCAGGGGTCTCCAAAGATCCTCTGGAAAAATTACTGATGTTGTTTCCAGTCGCTGGAGTCTATCATGTGTCCAGGCAACAATGGCAAAACTATTTCACTATTTACGCCAGCATGCCAGCATGCGTTAGTGTGGACCACCCTAATTTTGTTTATGACTACCACTGAAACATTGTCCATTCTCTAGAAAATGCACTTGGCCAAGCTCTTGTACCTGGCCAAGCTCTTTAGTGCACATGAACCTGCTAGTAATTCTAGCTAATGTAAATGAAGTTCCCTGCACTGGGAGACCACCACCATCCCCCCCATGGTCAGGCGATGGCACTGCATGCTCCAACCCTGTAGGTTGACATTTGACTCTATGATGAGATCTGGAGTCATTGCGAAAATAGCCCTTGCCGTAACATGCTTGCATGTGGTATAGCCACCATTGCAATTCCATCCTGGCTTCTAGGGATAGGTGAATCTCGTCTGCATAACTGCGGCCCATGATGACGTATAGGGATTATATTATCTAGCAAGGTTCGACATGGGATTTCTCCGAATTGATGAAGAAACCCAAATCTTGAAGGAGATTTATAGCGCTCTCCAATTGACGACCTGCTAAATTCTAGGACTGTGTGACATTAGAAGAATATCATCTGTGTGTAATTTAAATAAACCGCTACCAATCTCTAAATTGTCCAACTTGATAAGGGTGAAATCTGGGAAGGTAGCAGGACTTGGAATGCAGGGAGGTGCAAATCAAAAACAGGGACACAGGTGCTAGTATCTCAATATTCGGTGTTCCTTATAAACATCCAATACAAAGTGAGATGTGGTTTCCTTAAGAGCCAGTCCACTTTGCAGTGAAAAGCAAATTTCATATCTGAAAGCATATTGGCTGCCACTTTAAAGTGGGATTGCCTTTTGAAAAGAGAAGTATTATTTGCAAATATAGTTGTAGTTGAAGCCGGTGTTAAGACATTTAGATCCTAGTGGAATCATGACCCACTATAGCCTAAGAGACATCAGGCAGTTAATGCCTCCGGTAGACCATAGTATAGACTGGCTGTGCATGCAACAAGATGTAAGCTGATAGAATTAAGTCTATTCATTAAGAATTGTGACAAGTGCACATTTTCTGCATTCCCCACAGTCGGGTGTAATGTGGGAGGGAAAGGCTTTTTCAAATAAATATCTGTTACTGGAGAATAGTACATCTCCAGCCCCGAAATATAATGAGACTGAAAGCATTGTGTGCCGGCCCTTTTAAAACTGTTCATGGATCTGGATTGAAAGGAATACATTCATATTAAAGGAAATCCACACATATGCACATGCACCCGCACAGAGACTCACATGGCGACAAACAAAAAGAAGCGAAGCCAGGTTTAATGAAAGTCACATACACGTGTCTATAGACAATTGAACCAGGGAGGACACATGTAAACAGAACATATAGATTCCCGAGAATATTACCTGTGAATTCAAACTTACATGAACCAATGCAAACAAGTCACCTATCGCATGTACATGACTTCACACAGTCGTATGCCAGCCATTTCAATACATTCAATAGCACAAGCCTGCTGGGGTGTGGGGGCGGGGGAGTGGTTGGAGTAAAAAATCCCTGATTGCTATTATATTTCTTTAGCTTTCTCCAGTACCAAACATGTCTTGATGTTGGAGAAAATGAAATGTTTAACCATATTTGCATTATGTAAAATGTTCCCAAGAGAAAATAGTGATGTTGACAAAAAAGTTAACGCTGAGCAAAAATGTTGGCAAGCCTAGTGTATTTTAGATCATTATAATACTTTGAGGAACACTTTGTGATTCAAAGTGGATGCCTTTGTGGACTTACAATAGTGAGATTCATATAGGCATGTAAAAGGTTTAAGTAATTGTGAACGGGGATAGCACAGGGGAAACGTGCTGATCTTGGAAGCAAAACTACGCAGAGCAACGGAGATTTGAATCCTGGATCTGTGCTTAGAAATCAAACTCAGGTATTAAGTGATTTATAAAAAACCAATAAAAAAATTAAATTAAAAAAGTATTTGTTTTGGATGCATACAGATTGTACTGATCACTGGGGTAAGGTCTCAGACCAAGTTATTTGGCATTGAACTTTTCTTTTAGATGCATTTCGATTTTTGAAGATCTCACTGTTCTTTGTGTTAAATTGTGGGGAGGAATTGTATAAATGGGGGTATTAGATGGGTGTGTCCCGCTAAATTGTGGGGAGAAATTGTATAAATGGGGCTATTAGATGGGTGTGTCTCGGCTGAGTGAACCACAACCCAAAAACATAGGGAAATACTCAACAATAGCAGGAGGCAAATATGTATTCCCAGCTGCCCATTGGCTGGGGATGTTCACTCTTGACAATCTGAATGAGAGGGAGTGATGGAGTGAGTTAGGTGAGAATTTGCTCTCGGTCATCGCTTGGGTGGGGGAGACAGAACAAGGTAAAACAGATACTTTGAAGTGCATGAGGGGGTGATGACCGAAGAGAGGAGAAGGGAGAGGTGGAGTCCAGTGACCAGAGAGTGGAGCAGTCAAGCTTGAGACAGTTGGCGTTAGTCATGTTTGGAGATTCAAGTCTCCCGTGATTATGTCTGCGACATCACTGGGCAGGGATTCAAGTAAGAAGTGCAAGTATTGAAAACAGGTTTAGAGCGACAAGAGTTGGATAGATAGAAATGATGGCGAGAGGTGTTGGGAGGAAGTAGTGTAACACTAATGTGTACAAACTAAGAGGGAGTGTGTTTTTGTTCTTAAATGAGGCCATGTCATAGCGCTAATAAAACAGCTCAGAGTTTATGAGCAAAGCTGCTTGCAGCTACAGATAATTAATGCCTATGTACATTCTTGTCATGCACTGGCTAACCCTCACGATTTAGGCTACAGACTCACGATTTTTTTAATACAAAAGTTGTGTTACTTTTTACTTTCTCCTGCTTACAAAATTCTAACCCCAATGCAATCCAATGGGGAACATTCTATTCTCCCCCTTTCTTTTAGAAAATCTGCCTCCCAGGTGATGCAAAATGATGTCCTGCATGCCATGTTGATATGGCGCGTTACACATAGCTCTCAACCATTTGTGCTGCAAAGGCGGGTGAAATCACCCGATTTTGTTATTGGCGGGTGAGACGCCCATTGGAATGAATGGGCTTGCCGCAGGCTTGGCGGGTGATTCAGCCCTTTACAAAGCGGGTGACACCCGCCAAAAGCGTGTGAGTTTAGAGCTATGGATTACACCACAGAAATGTTGTGCCCCTAAGGCTGGACACCTTTGGGGACACAACAGTAGAACCAGCTACACCAGTTACTGATCTTAGCCTCCCTATTTTTCAGACAAAAATGTTCCAATTGTTTTATTTTCTCCCTCCTAAAATATCCCTAATCCCAATGCAATTCAATTAGCAAATTCAAAATGTTGGCATTGATGCATACGTCACCAGCGGGAAGGAAAAAGTTGAAGAGAAAAATTCGGCCATTTTTATTCATTCACATTTTTACTCGCAATGTCAAATTATATTTGTTTCAATATTTATTCCAGGTAGTTTGGTATGCCATTGAGAGGGAAAGCTGTGACAGGGCACCGAGATATCAATGCCAAGCTGCAGAAACACTGAATTAGACCAACCCCCAGTGACGCATTTCTGTTTCCTCTAGGCCTATAATTGGGTTGACATTTTTTTTACATTTGCAGCCAGGCAATGTTAGTAAAAACAATGTATATATCGGTGAATTTTGGACCAAGATTATATGGTGCATTTATCATTTGAAAATTGTCGGTGATGTTTCTGCTGCAAGCTTTATGCCCAGTGCATTGTTAAAATAAACGTGCATTGTAAATCTAAAATTTCATGAAAGTTATATTTTCCCTGCGTTCTGGTGTTTAGACCCATAATTATGATGCTAACAGCGACCCCCTGCGTCATAATGCTGCTGTTGCTGCAGTGCACAGAAGGGTGGCAAAGCGCGCGAGGAGGCCGCAGAGCCTGGGAGAGTCGGGCACCGGACGTTGTAGTCACACACCGCCTGGCAGAGTGGTAGGGAGTGCACGGTCATGTGCAGGAGATGTCCAGGGTTGGGAGAGAGCAGGTCATGTGGGGCAGCGGAGTAAACGGTCCTTCAGGCGGGTGAAGAGGTTCTGCCGGGGAAGTGAACAGGATCCATCGCCCGGATAGGAGTAGGCCCTGCCAACCTGGACATGTCCTTTCGGGGAGTGGGCAGGGCCTGGTGGCGAGTGATTGGCCCCTGCCTTGCAGCAGGTGTTGAAGCAGCACCTGGGTTCGCGCTCCTGCAGGCAAGTGAACAGGTCCTGCTGGGGTGTAAACCGTCATGCAGGAGAGTAAACAGCCCCTGCTCGGCACCCTGCAGACGAACAGGGCTCAAACATTGGGTGCTCTCAGTAAACTATATGCGATCCTTTTGTTGGGGCAAAGTCTAGTGAAATGACACAAGTGTCATGTGACATGGTGGACATTAGAGATATGCCGCGGGAAAATTGGGAAACCAGAGATTTTTTGGGAGACTCTCACGTTTTGGGGGGGCACGTTTGCAGGAAAATGGGCGAAATCCAAGTGCATCCTACCTGCATGAAATATAAACCCTACAACGTCGTTTTGAGATTTTATAACCCGAAAGTACCGGTTTTGCACAGTCTACATATCTGCCTAGAAATTGCAAACCATGACGTTGTTTGGAAAACAGCTATTTGGAGGAAGTAAGGAAGTGACTATTAGCTGAATAATGTATAATGAAATTCAGCTCTGTTAGAAAGGAAGATATTTTGTGCATTGTGGGCTGCCATTTCATGCTCCCCAAAGGGCCCCCGCGCTGCCACTGAACCACTTAACTGGATCAATAGCCAGTCATGAGAACATTGTCTTTCCTCCAGAGATGTTTTTCCAAACAGGAGCATGGGCCACGTTAGTAGTTCATGATCATTATTGTTAGAATAGAATAACAAATGGGGTTGACGTTTTAAGGTGCACCGTGACGAGTTGCCCACCACAGGACCTCTGTGCTGACTTAAACATGCAGACCCCCTCTCTCTGTTCGACCGTGCAGAAACCAACAGCCTTGCTAGGAAGCCAATGTGTGCCCTGTCCACGCTGACGGGGTCACTGCCAAGGGGGGGAATGGCACTGCACTGACTGCCGAAATGCTGGGATGCATTTCTGGTCCTTCGCATGTAGCAGGGCCGGTCTAACGAGGCTCAGATGTCTCACTTGTTGGATTCTAGCCTTTGCCAGCAAGGTTTAGTGGCAAGTGGCAAAGGCTTATCAGTTTTATAACACACATAAGGAATCACATTTGTAAGCAAAGATCACAGGGACTTTTTGGTAGAGATCATGTATGTATGTATTAATGTATGTGTATGTATGTATGCATGTGTGCATGTGCCATTCTGTCTTAGACAGACATCACACAGGGTGGACCCCATCTTCTGCAAGAGTGATTCACACCTCTCTCCGTTTGATAGGCGGGAGTCTTGGGGTAGCAGGCTTGGAGATATTGGTTGGGGTAGGATTAGACCTGGGGGAGCCAGAGATTTCAAGGGAAAGGCAGAGCCAGGGCCGAGCCTGGGGGTCTGGCCTGGCTCTCAGGGCCCAACATGAGACGAGCCCGAGAAATCGCTGTGCAAAATAAGGGGTGGTGGGGGGGCCTGTGTCGGAGTCAAAAAAGGTGCTGTGGGGAACAAAAGGGTTTGGGGCAATAAAAAAGCGCCTAAAGAGGTTTGCGGCCAACAAAAGGAACTGGTATGAGAAAAGGGGCTAAAGGGAGCAAGGAAAGGGGATACACAGTACTGGTGCAACACACTTGCCTAAAGGAGTCTGGGGGCAAAAAGGGACAGGGGCAGAAGGGGGCAAGAACTTGTGCTAGAGCAACACAAAAGGGCTAAATAGGATTGTGAAGTATCTAAGTGTGGTTAAGACACAGGCAGGAAACTCAGGAACCACACCAGAGCCAGGATTATAAAAAGGTAAAGAGTTCTTTATTGTTACAGTGGGAAGGTGAGACAGGAGATCAGGTGATGTGCTTCAGCTTCCCTTGGCTCTCTCCCTGCCAGTCCCCCAACCCCTTTCCTGGAACCCTTACACTCACCCCATTCCAGGCCTCACACCAACACTCCAAGCTCCACTGCTCACTCACATAGACACACAGCACACATAGCAGATGTTATACAAGGGTACTACAACATCCCCCTCCTTTGATGAAAAGGAAAAGTATTACCATCCATGCGCATAAAAAGGAATTTACCCTCGAGAAACAATTACACCTTTTGTCCTGGTCTGTCCCCCAGGACCTCAGGGCTGCCACCCCCAAGCACAACCCGCTCTCTTTGAGCAAAGAACATCTAACTCACCTAACCAATCAGTACAAAACCTCTTCTCCTTCTGTAAGGGCCTGCCACGCCCAAACCCTGGACCTGCCACGTCCCAGCACAACCTCACCCTAATACAGGACGCTACCGTCTCTGTAAAACGAGCAAACTCACTACATCCAACATCCTATGAAATTAATCAAAAACAAAACACAATGGAGAATAACTAAAGTCTGAATGTCACTAACCTTGCTAATAACCTTCCTAACCACTATCAACATCACCACCTCTCTCTTCACATATAACAGAGAAGAACATTTTTTAGGATAGCCACTCACAACACAAAGATCACAAAAGCACGACACAACCACAAAAGGCGTGGTGCATAAAAAAATTGTAAGGTGCACAGATACAACCGTGCAAACACAGGAAATTCTTAGACAAATGTTGAAAAGATGAAAATAAAACACTTGCAGAATATTCCCGAAAACTTTGAATATACACACAAGATGAAAAAATGTGGTGTATTGCAAAACATACATTTGCAAAAACTTAGTTTAAAATGCATATGAGAGATGAAAAGTTAAATGTGCAAATCTAAACTCTCCCAAAACATTTAGAATAAATATTAAACGGGTGTCAGTGTGGTTCAACTAAGTATAACACTGCAAACTCCCAAAAGCACCACACTAACAAAAACTCCAAAACTGTGTGCCACTCCAAAACAAAATTATGATAGCAAAATCAACTGGCGAGCCACTTCTCCTCTTGAGGTATCGCCTGGCACCACAGAAAACCCATTAAGAGTGTAAAATTCACTCTCAAAACAGTAACCTCTACCGTGAGGAAACACATTGTGCGATAACCTACAACGCACCAAAATCTACTACATGGGCCCGTGCCCTAAAACTCTAACGTAACAATTTACGTAAAGACGTAAAGACCTCCAACTACTTCATGGGCCCCATGTTCCAGTTACAGTGGTAAAGTAAGTCAGGAGATAAGGTGATGTGCTTCTGCTTCCCTTGGCTCTCTCCCTGCCAGTCCCCCAACCTTCCGCTCCTGGAACCCTTACACTAACCCCATTCCAGGCCTTGCACCAACACTCCAAGCTCCACTGCTCACTCATATAGACACCCAGCACACAATGTAGATGTTATACTAGGATACTGCACATTGGCTAAAGGGTTTGGGGGCTACAATAGGGGCCTGCACCGGGGAGGGTCAAACAAAAATGGGGCTACAGGGCAAAGAATGGATTAAAGTGGGCACGAATGGGCCAGAGGCATCAAAAGGGGCTAAATGGGACTGGGGGCAAGAAAAGGGGCAAAACGGGCCAGGGGCAACTAAAAAAGTTAAGGGGCAATGGGGCTAAATGGGACTGGAGGATCAGGAAAAGGGTCAAAATGGGTCTAGGGCAGCTAAAGTGGTTGGGGCAACAAAAGGGGCAAAGGATACTGGGAGGAGAAACAAAGGGGCTCACCTTTTTGAACTCGCCGCTGCCTCACAGCACCACTAGGAAGTGTTCCAGTTGTGTCCTATGGGGCAGGACAAAAAAAAGAGATGCTCCTCGTGTGCCGGCAGCATACACAGGAACACATCTGCCTTACTTCTTGTCCTGCCTCCTGACTTCCTGTCCTGCCCCAGCCAATCAATGAGTGGCACACACGGCTCCTGTGCACACATTTACAGGAGTGCATCTTTTTTTCTTATCTAAGGAGTGTTGGGTGATGTTCTCTACTGCAAAATAACAGACATCATTTTCTCCTTCAAACTAAACATCGGTTATAGCACAACATTTCAAAATACGATTAAAGACCCACATTGCTAATGAACCACTCTAATCTATTTCGTTACCAAAAACAATTTTTTATTCAATATCAAAAATTATATTTATATAGACATAAAAACAATACATCATTTTTCAACCCAATGTTTACAACACAATTAAAACACAGCTTTGTCTGTGATAGGGTTCTTTGTCATCAATACACCGAACTACGTCGAGTTGTAGCTGTTAGATGTTAGACTTTAGTTGTTCTCTAGTCTTATAACAGTCTGCCTTACTTCCTGTCCTGCCTCCTGACTTCCTGTCCCGCCCCAGCCATTCAATGAGTGGCTGGGGAGGGACCGGAAGATAGGCACACACAGCTCCTGCGAGCACATTTACAGGCGTGCGTCTTTTTTTCTTATCTAAGGAGTGGGCAGGCACCCGTGGGGCTTGTGGCGGCCCTGGCTTTGGACAGGTACTGGCCTGAGAGGGGGGTCAGGCCCGAGCCCCATCAGGCTAGCCCAGCTCTAGGTAGGCTGGCTTGAAAAGAAAGCTGGCCTTCAGACTGTGCTTGAACCTCAGATGGTGCTCTTTCTCTGATATTCTGAGTACGTCCAGTTCTGTGTTCTTGCACACTGGGGGTCTACCCTCCTCCTCTAGTGAAACTGAATTGGGGGATGTTGTAAGGGCGAGGTTAGCTGATCATTGGTGTGTGTAACCTGAATTTATTTTGGGCTTATGTTGGAGTAGTTGCATGTGGGGCTCAGTGAGAGAAATTCACAGGCGGGCCTTTGTTTCATGTGCAACCAGTGTAGGTTTTTGACTTTCAGGAGTGTTGAACGTGTATGCTCTTGCTCTGTTTCACTTTCTGACTTATTGTTTGCACCTCCCAGAAAGCATCCACGCAGCTGATCAGTATTAGAAATAGATCAGCTGCCTCTAATATGCTGCATCCTAATCAATTTCTAGAACATCTGACCAAAGTTGCATTCGTTCCTGAAATGTTTTTTGTTTCTAGGCCATTTATGTTTATTACTGAAATTGGACAAATTGCTTTCTAGTTCATTCACAAAACCCACAGGAAATTACATTGAGGCTTTTGTTAATTCTGTGTTCTCGCGAATGATCTGTCTGTGCCGAATATCCGCGTCAAGTAACAGAAGTTAGTCGATAGGGAGTCATGGCGTGAACATAGTCATCATGTCACTCATCAATCCATGTTGATCACTTTTTCCACTCACCGAGACCCCTGCCACTAAATCTCTTCTTCCTTTTCCAGATATACATGTCCATTTGTAGAGAAGTTCTCGATTGACATTGAAACCTTTTATAAGCCTGACTCAGGAGACCATGTCAACGTGTTCAACCTTTCTCCTGCGGAAAAGAGACAGACGACTCTTGGTGAGTACCCTCTTCTAAAAGACAGCCTTAGTTTAGCTATTTGTTCGGATTTGGTCAAAAGCGGTAGCTGCTGGCTTTGTTAATCTTTTGACTCATTGATGCCCTTGCAGAACTGATGCTTTTACAGCATTAATTGAGGTAACAAAATTGTCACTGCCACTAGTGCAGGTCTATTTTCCTGCACAGAAGGCATCTCTCCCAATACCTAGGTGGCTGCCCAAAGCAAGTTCACTCTCTCGCACTAAGATGGCACTCAGAACCGGGCAGACATCATGCTCCTCTCACAAAGGTGAGATAC
Source organism: Ambystoma mexicanum (assembly GCF_040938575.1). Classification (NCBI taxonomy): domain Eukaryota; kingdom Metazoa; phylum Chordata; class Amphibia; order Caudata; family Ambystomatidae; genus Ambystoma; species Ambystoma mexicanum. Next base: position 1,503,249,943 of record NC_090932.1, on the reverse strand, counting down.
CATAGCCAGTAAGATAGCTCACTGGGTTGAGCGCCCTTTGCTGCGATCTGTGTGTGATCTGCAGATCGCTGGTTGCAACCCCGGGAATGCCAACTCAGCCTTTCATGCTTCCGAGGTCGATAAATGAGTACCAATTTCAGTTGGGTGATATTGTTTGTAAGGTATTTTGTGGTCTATGCAAATTGCTTTGGCGAAAGCGCTATATAAATAACATATCATCAACACCAAGGAAAATACCAGACATGGATCATCCGTGAAGAGAAGGATTTGCAGACTCCATCTTGAAAAGTGGAAAATGTAACTTTGAGGTACTGGAGCACAAAATATGTATTAATAGTCCAGCGGCACAATTTCTGCTAAAACTATATCAGTATATTATGGGAATGTAAATCGGTTCAGAGTGCTGGCAAGCTGAGAGAATACGGGGCGGGCTCAGGTTGCTTTGCAGTTCCTGAGTTAAAAGGAGGAGGACAGAAAAGGTGGACTGGGAGGAGATCAAGGTATGGTCAGGGGTATTTTTACAGCAAGACCAACAGGCTGCATTCCTGTTCCTGAGGCAGAAAGAGGAGAGAGTAAGATGGGCTAGAAAGAGAACAAGATGAGGCAGCAGCAGCAAATAGGCCTCATTCCAGTTCCTGGGGTGGGCAGAGCAATGTAGGCTGGGAGGAGAGCAAAAGGGGTGGCATGTAAGGTCAGGGGGAGGTTCAGCACGAGCGCCAACACGCCACATTCATGTCTTGAAGTGGAGGGAGGAGGACAGTGAAGAAGAACAAGCATCAAACAGAAGCAACAGCATCCTTGAAGTCATGTTGTGGAAGAGTTGGCCTTGATAATAGAGTGGCTTGAATGCTTTGCAAGCAGAGGGTTCCGGCAGAGAATGGCGGCCATCTCCCACCCTTCTGTAAGGGAGTGGGCTGGAGCAACGAGGGTAGGGTAGAGGCAGAGCCAAGGCTAGTGTTCCACAAGAGCAGGAGGGGGCAGTGTGGCAGTGGGAAATGCCGTATTCAAAGTCGGTCTTGTTATGTTATGCTATTTGGCATTTATATAGCGCTCTATATATTATTGGTATGACCTCAAAGAGCTTGTGGGTTGAACGCCCTCGTGAACCGAAGTCCAGGTCAGTTGAGAGAGTAGGGTATCATAGGGTGCATGGGTGCACTCACTATGTGCGCAGCTGATGTGATTGCTTTATGGTAGCTGCATCCTAGCATTGCGTGTGGTGGTATCGGGATCAGTTGAATGTGTGCAGTCTGGGGGTTGGACTCAGAGACTGGATTCTGGCTGTGTTAGGCCTGTGTAACACAGAAAAAGAATAGTTGTAATGGGTTGCATTTTCCAAATAAAGCTGTCACCCTGATTGACAAAGGGGCCGGTGTGAGGTTTAACTCAGCATGATGTAGACGGCTTGGAAAGGTTGGCTTGCAATCAGATTAAAGGGACAGCACAACACACAGACAATAGAGAATGGAAGATTTCTGCAGCTGGTGGCTATTCGGCATTCTTTTACAGATCAGGGCAGGGTCGGGCTGGGGCATAATATCTGTCCTGGCACCAAGGAACATGTGTCCCACAGCCACAAATTACAATTTATTACTATCCAGAGCAGACTGTTTGATTACTATCCAAGGTTTTGTTTGGTTGGTAAAATGTGTTTCAAATAATGCATTAGAAAACATATTTTCCTAGTAACATTTGTTACTCCAGCACTATCTGAAATGTCGGCAGGCCTAGTACGATAGTTGCTTGTTTTGTTCCTCCCCTCCCTTTGTGCACCCCTCTCTCTCACCTTTTGTTTTTCTCTGGCTAATGTTATCAGGCCTAATAAGATAGTCGCCTGTCTGTTTCCATTTCCTTCCCGCTCTCCCCCTCCCTTCTTTATCTATGTCTTACTCTTGCACTATCTGAAATATCTTCAGGCCGAGTATGATAGTTAATTTCACATCCTTACTGTTCATGACCTGTAAGAATGTTATTGTATTTTCCCTTGTTCCCTCCCTTGCCTGGAAGCGCTTTGAAGCACATTGTGTAAAGGCGCTATATAAATAAACTATCATTTCATTATCATATCAAAATGAGTGCAATCATTTATGAAACTGGCCCGCTCTGGCCAAAAACAGATCCATTCGGTCAAAAAAACTGGCCCATCTAGAATCATGGCCTGGCCCTTCAGGCATTGCCCTATTGCCCTGCCCGAGCCTGGATCAGGGCAAGAATCACAGGTAGCCCGGCGATTTCATTGTAGAATAGTAACACCACACATTTCTCAGTGCAGAATATTGATTGCCAAGAAATTAATCTACAATATATAATCTTACAAGAAGCTACAGGTAGTATGGGAAAGGGGTTCATTCTTTTGAGGAATGGGGGTGGATATTGGGGCTATTGAGGGGTAAGCAGGAGAGGGGGGAATCTAAAAAATGAAACATTTGGGGAAGAAAACACCAGGAGCAAAAACCTGTAACCTGAACATCTTATTTTGCTTTGTCTGAACGTGTGGAAATTGACTAATCCTCCGTCCAAAGGGAAGGAGCTGACATCTAGACCGTGCTGCGCCCCTGAGGGGTTTCCCTCATCATTAACTTTGGTATCATTTCATTTTGTTCACACAGTTTTCTGCTGTTTTGGCTGGAGAGAAATGGAGAACCCCTTGCATATAAATGCAATGTCTGCACATTGTTAGAAGTAATCAGTCACTTGATTTATTTATTCCATAAAGTCACATTACCTTGGCAATCCTCCCGGTGCAGTCACGGCATCTCAAGAAATTAAATCTGAGCACATTCCCATTAGTAATACATTCACGTTTAGCCAAGTCTTAGATTGGTATTCAGCATTTAGCTCTGCAGGCAATGCTTCCCCAGTATCTTTCTTTGGTGAGAGGCCCTTTACACACAGCCACAGTAACTGTCCGGGGTCAGAGGTTGGATATAGAACCAATATGGTATAATCTGGGATTTATTCCCCTCCATGTAGCAGTCCAGAAGAATTTTCAAACACATTCCGCATTCCTTAATCTAAGGAACGCTTACTGAGCAGAGGCAATCAACCTATCTCTACACATATGTATATATGGACACACACATACACATATAGAACGTTATATAGTGGGTCACACATTCCACAACGCCACCTATTAGCCATCGCTGGAAGTTCACTTGAGATAATTTGCATACCCACAATGTTTTGCTGTTGTGGCTCAGAACTGGAAGTGAACTTTCAGCGATGGCTACTAGGTGGCGTTGTGGAATATGTGACTTGGCTCAAATGGACTTTCCTATATATATATATATATACACAATAATATTATTTATGCATATCTATGTGTGTTTTGTATATTTGTGTGTGTGTGTGTGTGTGCGTGTGCTTACAGTCCTAGAAAACAATAATTGAAATGATGGTTAACCTTATATTATGAAAGCATTTGAAATGAATTGCCAAAAATTAGGCAATGGGACGCAAACTACAACACAAGACCTACAATCAGCAATGTGACCATAACTGCACAGCTCATGGCATCCTATCACCTTCGGCCATCCGACAAGCTCAATGATCCTACCTGCAGTGCCCATTGATATGATCTGCGGCCTTGCCACATGCACAGGGGCCATAACTCATGAGACACGCCCTGCAACAATGCCCAGCAATCCACTGTTCTTGACTTGAGGATCCAACTCTTACTATGGCATACCTTGCATTTAATACCTATATCCTCTTTCCCAAGAGCAATTCTCACACTGTTACATCTTCTGTAATGTCATCAGTCGTGTCACTAGGAAGCCATTTGGGACGTTGTTTTGGGTTATTTAATGGATCAAAGGTAGGATGTGGTCGAATCTGAAGGCAAGGTGCTTTATTACTGCACCAGGAGGGTTGAGAAGTAAGGTGGCAGAAGGAAAGCCACACCTGTATTATCCAGATCTATGTGGACCCTCCTGTCACCCAAAATGTTGTTTTCTTGTCTGAGTTTAGTTTTAAAGAGTTGGAGCCAATCTTGTCATAGAGAGCCTTTGTACAAAGCTGAAATTGAGAAGAGGAGTTATTCAAATTCCTATAGAGTCGGAGAAGGGTACAGGAAAATTCGAAGATCTGACTATTATTGTCAGGTCCTCTAGGTGCAGGGAGAGGTCTCAACAGGCAGTGGTGGTTCATAGGGTGGGTATTTGATTTAAAGCAGACTACAAAAGATTTCAGGGACAAGGCTAGTTGCTGCGGCCCTGGAGTTAGTGTGTCTGGTGGAGTGAATTGAGTAGCAATTTCTTTTTTTTTCCTAACTACTTCCCGTAAGCAGGAATTCGTATCCCTTCCCGAGGGATCTAGGAGCTGATTGGTTGGCTTTCCTCCAGTGAGTTAGTTTGGAAAAATACCTTGATCTAGGATGTCCTAGTTTCTTGGGGGTTGGCCTTGGGTCCCTATCCTGAGAGATTTGATGAAGAAAAGAAGGGAGAAAACACTGTTTGAATCAGCATGGTACAGGTTACAGCATGGATTGGTGGGGTCTTCAAATGATTTGCTTGTTAAGAGAAAGTGTACAGTTTCACTCATGAGTTAAATATTTGAGGTTTATACACAAATAACTATATATTTGGGACCCCAGGGAGCTTAATTACATCTTAGCTTTACTCCGCATCCCCGCCTGAGATTTTGGGGAAGATCAGTGCTGGGTGTTAGTGCAGAAGGGTCCCAGTGCGTGAGGGAGAAGTAGTACAGTGCGCAAGCAACACCTGCAGCTTGATGCTCACTAGGTGTAGATTATTGTTCCATTGCTCTCGCTCATCACCTCAAGCTCTGACATGAGAGCCTGTTTGCTGCAGCAGCCTTTCTGCAAGAGGTCAAGAGAATTGAACCCCGCCACGTGTCCAGCGTGTCACAGAAAAAAGAGGAAGTAAGGGAGAGGCATGTGCACTTATTTTACAGAGAGCGTTACATCCTCTTAGTAACCAGAAGCGGCTCAAGAACAGTGTTGGGAACTCTTTTGAGCACAGGAATTTGCGCAAACATGCGTCACCATCCACGGCAAAGGAGGTCTGGCAGCACTTATGGCACTTGAAGCTCCTGTGTGGGAAGAAAACAACTCTGAACCTTTGAGACAAGAACACACAGAGACACTGTCACAACAACCATAAGTGTGAGAGAACTATAGTTATTTCCTTCCCTACTAGTAAGTGAGAATAACATTAGTAAACAGAAGCAGTAAAAAGCCTATAGCAACACAATAGGAACTCTTCCAGTTGGAGTGTGGGAGTGATTCCAGTCAGGGTTACCTCTTCACCAGCGTAAAGTCCTGGCAGGCCTCATCCTCGGGAGCTGTTGAACCGCACAGACCCACAAGAGCGTCTCGTTCACAGCAGATAGTTAAACAGCTGAGGCCAACACACCCCAGGGGAAAGGGGAAGTTGATAAAAAACAAAAACCAGATTTCCGGTCTTCTTCATTGTGTGAAGATCTGCAGGGGCGAGAAAGAAGAGCAATGGTAAGTGTGACGAATCTGATGATGGCATCGCACCTTTCCCGGAAGTAGCCTCTCCTCATGTGGCCAGGGAATGGCAGCCGGTACCTGATCCTGACCCTGGGGGTAGAGCTATGCGAGGGAGGATCACATGAGGGGAGGCGACCCACATGGGGGTAGATTGGCATCATCAGATGAGACATGTATCCCTATGCCACTTTTCGAGATGCCTCCTCCATTCCTCATGCCTTAACGGCATATTGTGCTAACCCCCTTCAACTTCCCACAAGGCTTGCTGATGACATCCCACAATATCTGACCATCAATCTCATGTATATAAATCCTTTAAAGATACTAGGACGAGGAGGAGGAATGGAGTTATGATGACCACTAAATCACAGAAGCCCACACACGTTCTAGTTGTTGGAAGGAGTGGCACAGTAGCGGGAGCTTTAAATCCCCAGCAGCTGATGTAAGCGAAGAAGCTGACAGGAGAAGGCGGCTCCCATTGGAAGGACAAACTGCTCGACAAGAGCCCAGCTGCATGCGAGGCCCGCAGAAAAGAGAGGAGCAGACCGAGTGCTGCGCGTTGCGAAAGGTCTGCCGGTTCCGCTGCCTCCAAACTGTGGAAGCCAGGCTAAGAGCAGAGAAAGGACGGGATGCTCTCCTAACCTACCGGAGTGTTGCAGCAATCAAGGAAGCTTGCAAAGGATGCTGAAGTAGCCATAAACGGTGAGCCCAGCTGGGTAAGGTGGAACGCTACGCACCTTTGGAGAGGCCAGCAAGCCCTGCAGAAGTGATTAAGAAAGAGTCAAACTGGTTATTAAAAGCATGGCAAAGGCTGTAGCCTGAAGTTTATTGAGTCTAAGACCCACACCTGAAATGAATAGACTTGTGAATCTTTTGTAACATAAAATCATGGCAGGAGGGAAACCAGGCCTTTGCAAGACTGGCGCTCGCACCCATATTGCGTGACCAAAGAACCTGGCAGGGGAGTACACCAGTTTTTTCATGAGGAAGACCCATTCCCTTGGGATTGTGAATTCAGTGAACTGTGTAAGAAGTCCTGTCGGGAGAGTGCATCAGGTGGAGCCAAGTCTGTGAAATAAATTGCAAATATCTGGAAGAGGTAGCTATCTTCTTGAGCTACAAAGAACTTGGTTATATTTGTGGAACTTTTGTTCTGCTGGAAAGAAACCTGGAGAAGGGAGCATTCCCAGCAACTGTGAACACCATCTAAGTAACAGCCTTATATGGTTTGTTGAATTTGAACATTTGTACACTTTTCAAGCCAAAGCCATTACCATTAGATTTTCTTTTAGAATGTGAGGTCTAGAATAGGATTTCGGACACAGGACATTTTGCTTTGGACATTTGACATCGGACAGACCCCTAGTTTTGGTTGAGGTAGGGAAATACCTCCTAGAGCAGGGACAGCGAGGCATTTTCCAACCCTCTTATTATTTGAATAAAAATCTATAACAACCAACATGACTCTTCTGTGTATGCGTCTCAGTCCTGGTTCATCACATACGCTATAACTGTACCAAACAAACTGTCAGCTAGGATGTGTTCATGAGTGCACTGATCTCAGACTGTAACTTGTCTTCTTCTGTAAAGCATGTTACATGGTTGGAGATGCTAATCTCCCTTCCTGAAGCTGAAGAACTGGAGTAACGCTGCTACCTGCCTTACACGGAGACGCTGCTCTTCACGGAACTCAATTAAATAAAATCCCTGCGCAATGCTCATGCATGAAGAACTATGCCGTTTGTCTCTCTGAAGCGAACAAATCATAGCGGACTTGAAGCGCTTAACCAGGTAATATGGCTTTCAGAGGCGATCTAAGGAATTGGAGATGGTGAAGCTACAGTTGAAAGATGACTAATAAGACTGTAAGTCTTTTCAGATTTCTGACCAGAGCAGAGGAGATTCATGAAGGTGTATCAGGGGTCCTACGATCCCACCATATAAAAATCGTCATTAAAAAAGGAGCACACACTGGGCAAGAAACAAAGCTGGTTATTACAGCTTGGCGGGCACAAGTCAAACAGAACAGTGGACTGGAACTGATTGATCAGAGCGGACATCTGAGCATACATCAAACATTATTTTTATACTACAAATACAATGGTCAAGCATTAGAAACTGTTGCAGCCCAGGATGTTCATATTTTCCATGTTTCCCAAGAAATGAATTGGCTAAACTACGTCATATCCTTAGAGCTAAATGTATGTTAGTGAAACGTGATTGGAGCAAACGGGGTAATAGTATCCAAACACATCGCTTACCACCCCTCCTGGGTACAGTTTGCAATTTGTAAAATAATATTTGTGCTGACCGCTGGGACTTTATTATTTTGCCATTGGTCAGAACCATTGCGAAAGGAACCCGAGACACCAAGCCTCTGATGGTAAGGGAGACATTCACACATTAGCTGCTGGATAATAGTATTCGCAAACCTTGTGGTGGATACTCTGAAGGCTGGCTACCTCCCAGGGCCATAGAAACGTACTGTTTGATTGGTCCTCCCAGGAGCGCCACTCCGTTCAGCTTCCCATTCCCATAACCACGGCCGATGGGCACTCATAGCTATGTCAATGGTTCTCTGGCTCAGGTCCACTTCACCTCTACCCCGAGTGCCCATAGAATTGGCTTGCCGCCCTGTCATTACATCACCCAGTGTTGTTTTAGCTGCTTCGGTCTGCCCATGATGCGCAGCTTGAGCTCCGTCTCCCTCTTCACTAATCCATGGTGCGCTGATCATGTGTTGAGAGCAGGTGTCCTGGGCGAGGCCCAAACTGGGGGCATGCCTGCTAAGTGTGATTTTTCCTTCCCTTTCTCGTAATACTATACAAAAGCTCCCTGGGCTGATGACATACACAGTGCATCCCTACCCCTGCATCACCCTGCAAAGCCTTCTTTCATGGTGTGACTGCAGTTTGTTTGTGTACCTGTATTTTTCCCCCCTAGGAGGTGCCCCTTCCCCTCTTGCTTACTCCCATAGGTAGTATGTGCGCCCCCCCCCATCTGGTACTGAATTAACAACTTTAATACAAAGGTTTGAGAGGGAGAAGCGAGTAGTGACAGAATCTGGTGTTTATCATTTAATCCATCTACCCCCATCACCCCTGTGAGTGTCGTAGAAAGAGCTGGTATTTAAGGCGGCAGCTGCAGGCAGGACACTTAAGGGGACCAGCAACTTCCACAGGAGAAGGACAACTGGGACATGACAGGGTTAGAGGCCCATGTTGATAACCCTGCCCCATTTCATATGGACCCCGAGGAGGCAACCTTGGGTTCCCTGAAGTGGATGTTTGGGGAGATGAGGGAGGAAATGGTGGCCTCACGCAAAGAGGCTTACGCACTTAATATGAAGGCAGAAGATCTGAATCTCAGAGTCTGTGGATCAACAGGTTCACGGAAGTCTCTAGTAACTGGGTAAGTAGCTAGTTCAGAGCCCCCCAAGTTGTATCCTGAAAAGGATAGCTGGCACTCTAGTAAGATTGAAGAGGAGAGTGTGCGCAGGCACAGAACTCTCCATCTCTGCATTTGGCCATTCCATTGGCGCCTCCAGAGCATTATGGAGAAGACCCCTAAACATTTAAGATTTTTCTGACGCAAATGGCATTTTCTATGCTAGCCAGATGCGTTTTCCACAGTAGCAGCTAAGTTGGCATTTCTTTTATCGTAACATCAGAAGCAGCAGCATGCTTAATTCCGCTGGTTTCTCCAGGGTGATCCCCTCTGACAGACCTGACTCAGTTAAAGTTTGACTTTTGAAAGATGTTTGATCAGTCGGAGTGTGGATGGCGAGTTGATTGATTTAAGGCATGGTGGTGGGGATCTGGCAGAGCGTGTATGAGAAAGTGGCTGACAGGCGGAAAAGATGGCATCCCTGTTTTACTGGTGACTGAGGGATGAGTTAAAGGATTCCTTAGCATTGGTTGCAGATAGACCATCTCTAGCGAGGCCTTGATAGATCTGGTGATTCGGGTGGACTATGGGTTAGGGGAAAGAAGGTTAGAGCAAAGACTGGGTGTCCTAGGAGTAAGATCCTGGTCCAGATCAGAATGAAAGAGACTGGAGTCGAGGGATGGGAAGGATCAAAACCTTCACCCTGTTGACTACAGAGGAAAGGGAAAAGAGGAGAAGGAACAACCTTTGCCTATATTTTGGAAATAAATGACCTGTCCTGGGAGACTTTCCTCATAGACTTTGGAGGGTTCCACCGCCTTCAGTGAAAACACAACAGGTAGCCAAAACGCTTCAGGCAGTAGACCCTCACATCACATTGTATTCTTGTTTTGGAGTGGTGCACGTTGAAATGTGGCGTGCCTTGCGTGCTAGACTCGGGGGACACAGGGAACATTTTTTATTGGGGCTTGGCATAGATTATGGGTTTTCTAATTGGATGAACACTCTTGCCGTAGAGGTTTAGGCCAGTGGATGGCATGCAGCTGTCCTCAGGGCTCATAACTCATGAGACAGAAGTGGTTAAGTTGAGATTCATGGGAGTCATTGGGATGGAACTGTGTTTGAGCTTATTGGTGCCCCTCAGTTGGAGGTTATGTTGGGAGTGCCCTGGTTGACTTTACGTAACCCTTATATAAACTGGGTTAGGAGAAGGGTGGAGTTCAAATCAGAGTTCTGTCAAGAGGTTGTCTTCACAGCAGGCCCATCAAGCAGGAGGTTGGAGTTTGTCTTGCAGAGGGAGCACTGGATGTCACTCTGTTGGTGCTATGGTAAGGGAATTGCCTGAGTGTTACCATGAGTTTAGTTTCTTCATGAGGCTGAAGCAGGGTGTTTAGTACCTCGCTGTCTCTACGACTGTGCACCTGTTCCATGCAGTAGAATGTACACCTTGATTGAGAAATAAACCTAACATATCAAGAAGTATTTCAAGGAAAATCTGGCTTTATGTGACATTCCCTGTCGCCAGCTGCATCGATGGGTGTTTTTTGCTTTAACGAAAGATTGACTCTTCCGGGCCTGTATAGATTATGGAGCCCTGAGCATGATTACGGTGGCTAATTGCTACCCTTTTCCATTAATCTCAGAAATAATGGATCGGAAGCAAGCGGCAACCATCTTTATGAAGTTGGATCAATGAGGAGCTTTCAACCTAGTTAGTGTTTGAGGGTGAGATTAATGGAAGAAGGCTTCTAGAACTAAATGCGGGCTTCATGAATATAAACTCATGACCTTTGGTCTCTGTAATGACCCTGCCACTTTCCAGTTTTCAAGGCGCTTAGGGAATACCTGGATTTCTTCTTGGTGGTTTACATGAATAATATCTTAATTGTTTCTGGAAGACTGTTGCAGCACGAAGCACATGGCAGATTGGTGTTGCAAAGACTTGGAGGTAACCATTTATTTGCTTACTTGGAGAACAGCCATAGCCTCCGGGTGTCCATGGTGGTTGCCTTTTGAAATCCTGTTTAGAGGGGACAAAGTATGACGGACCCTACCTCCCGTTTTTTTATGCGAATCAAGAGAGAGAATATGAGGTACAAGGGGGCTCTCTACTCAAGGGTTTATAGAGGAAATTACAGAGCCTTATAGATTGGAAGGCATATGGCCCTGAGGAGAGACCATGGCAAGCTGCTGAGCAGGTTCATCGTTGAATCCTGGTAAGCCAAGCCCTGGGACACGGCCCTCAAGTGGTTGCGTGGAGGGAGGGGCACTGTCAGGTCCTCAAGCACCTTGAGGTGCAGGGAAATGTCCGGATAGCAGTAGGCAGTGGAGGTAATCTGCAATGGTCGGGTTGCTGAGGCTCTGGAGTGAGTGTTTGGTAGAGTGAATTGCGTAGCCATTTCTCCCCCAGGTCCCTTTCCCAGATGGAGAGTAAGAATTTAGGAGCTGATTGCTTGGCCTTCATAGCAAGTTAGTGTGGAACCCTGGAGGGCATTCTAAAATGCTTCTCATCATAAACCCTTGATCTAGCAGGTTCTGGTTTCTTGCAGACCTTCTCAGAGCCCCTTTTTTGAGACATTTATGCAAATGAGAAAAAAGATAATTCAGTGTTACTCGGCTTGGGACAGGTTGCAGTACAGATTGGTGCGACCTTGAATTTATTTTTAGTTTGTAAGAACAGAGTGCTTGCAGTTTTACTCAGGAGTGGGATACGGAAGCATTCACCTGCAACAGTACTGATAGGATCCTGGGGAGTTTATTTATCCTGGCGCTCCACCCAGAATAGTGTTCTGAGGTTTTGGTCAAGATTAACGTTAGTGGCCAGCGCAGAAGACTTGCAGTCTTTGACAGAGAAGTGTACCGCATGGCATGCAGGCTTGCCCCTGACGTTGGTGTTGAAGTATCTCGCACGAGTGTTGTGTGGTTGCTCCGCATTTGAGATGGCAAATTTGCGTAAGCCAGCCTGAGAGGTGTTAGAACATAGAATCCAATCAGGTTGCTTATCATCAGGAGAGTGTTGTGTCCTCCTTGTTACAGGGACGCTTTTAGCGTGGTGGAAGGGTGCTCTTCAGTCCTAACTTGAGTAGCCTGGGAAAATTGAAAATATATTTCAACTCCCAAACTGAGTAGACACTGTCAAAGAGCAGTGATATTGGCACATAGTTGGAAAGTAAAAGTAAAAAGGAAAAGGAAAGCCTTCAGTTTGGAGAGAACATGTGTTAGATTTTAATAACTAAACACTAATCTCATTGGAGAACGGCAAACCAATCAGTTTTGAGATTCTTCCCCTCCATCTTGGAAAGGGATACAACCTCCTTCCTAAAGGCAAGTAGTGAAAGGGAAAGAAGAAAAAAACACATTACTCAAATCCACTCGAACAAAGACTCATTCAGAGTCCCAACAACCAAACAATTCCAGATCAGATGTTCTCCTAAACGTTTGGTAACCCACAGGTGCATAGCAACCACCCACCCTATGCACTTACCACTGCCTGTGCAGACCTCTCGCTGCACTGTAAGGGTGCCAAAGGAGAAGACTGACACACAGGTGGCATGTTTGTTGGCATAAACCTTTATTGTATGAGAAAATAAAAGTGAAAACCTACCTCTCACTAACTCTAAGAGGGATTTTCCCTACCTCTACAAAAATTCTATGGATTCCGTCAGGATATCCATGTAACTCAAGAGTTCACCGTCCTGTGTCAAAACCCTGCTTCTATCCCTTACACGTGTAACTAAATTGAAGAGGTAGTGGATCTTCTTGGTCCTTTTTTGACTAGGAATCACGGTTCGATTGTAGGTGGGACTTTCACTGAGGGAGTTCCTCAGGTCTCAATCCCTTTTCACGACACATAACAAAGTTCCAGGTTGAAATCCCAAACAAGTAGCAAAGTTCTCAATTCAACTGAAAAGGGTAAAGTTCCAGCTTAAACATCAACATTCCTTATTGCCCATAGTTACTTTTCACTACTGGGTCGCTGGAGAATACATCCCTTCTACAGGTATCGTGTATACTTGATTTCCAAGAGATTGACTCCCTTCTCAAGGGGTCTGGCTGTCAGTATTTTCCTTTTTACACAGCCAGGTGGAATTACTTGCTTCCCCTGCTCTCTCTCTTCACTTGGCTTCACGTTGTTACAATGTCATAGGTATTAATCCCTTCCCCTGGACTTCCTTAGCTCTGTTCTCAGACTTTCTTGGATCTTACCTTAACAGTTTACAACGCCATGCAGAATGACTCCCTTCCCCTGCTCTTTTCAAGCTTCTTAGTACAATTTACAACACCAGGGGAATGCCTCCTTTGCTCTGACTCTTCTTAGGCTTGTTGTTACAGTTCACAACCGTTGGTAGAATTTCTCCCTTTCCCTGGTCTTTCTCAGGCTTCTTTTTACAATTCACAACAGCCGGGGAATTCCTCCCTTCCCCTAGCCCTTCTCAGGCTTCTTGTTACAGTTCACAACCGTAGGGAAAATGTCTCCCTTCCCCTGGCCTTTCTCAGACTTCTTATTACAATTCACAGCTGTTTGCGGAATGCCTCCCTTCCCCTGGCCCTTCTCAGGCTTTGGCAGACCTGGTTTACTGCCAGGTATTTCCATGAAGAGGATGACTGACTAGAAGTTCTTGTGGTTTTTTGCACACTCTCCTGCCAGGTACTGCCACAAAGAAGATGACTTGGGTGACACTTCTTGCTTTTTTGGTGGAGGTCCCAGACCTCTATTTGGGTTTCTTTCCCAGGGTTTCCTTCTTCACCTTGCGCCCTTGCCAACCTTCCCAGCAACCCAGATACCTTTTAGTGTTCTTGCTGGATTCCTCCATTTGGTCTGGGACTCTGAGCTTTGGTTGTGGTCTTAACCTGGCTTCTCTGGCTCTACGACAAGCTGCAGTGTTCCCACAGCGTGCCTCTTCCGCTTGCGCCCAGACCTTCTCCTGGCCAGGCTTCTGTCTTGTTCCTCTTCACTGGAGCAAACAGGGACGTATCAGTTCCCTCGTTCGTGCCACACTCGCTGGCTTCTTCCTGGTGCTCCGCCGACCCGCTTCCTTGCTTGCGGTTCCTCCAGTGAGGGCTTCTCACAAACGTAAGTTCTTTGTTTTTTATGTTCAAATTATTGAAACAACCAGAACGCGTGTGTGCGTTCTCTTGAGGACTCCTGACTGCTGCGCATGTCCTGCTCATCCCAGTGCCTTCCAGGGAGATCTCTATATAGTCATACCTGCTATTCCTCACTCCAGTATCTTCTAGGGAGTTCTTCCTACGATCAACCATATTCTTCCTCGTCCCAGTATCTTCCAGGTTCTTAAGGATACAGAAACAAATGGATATGTGGGGTAGGGAGGATTGAGTGAAGGGATAGGATGTTTAGAAGGTGAGTGGAGGTGATGAAGGGTGGGCATACTGCATTTCCCCTGCATGGTTGTCCTTGTCCTCTCAGGGGCAAACTCTCCCCATGAGATCTTCATGCTGAGTACCACACCCACGGTGACTATTGGGTAGTGTCCTCACCTTCCTTGCCATATGGGAAGGGGCTGCCCTTCAGGCAGAAGTGACGACATCCAAGAATTTGTCACAGAACCTAGAGAACCTAAAGGACCTGTCAGTCCCTTTCTCTAATAGAGGACGTTATTAATTGTGTGTTCACTCCGTACAGTCATAAAATGTCTTCTAGCTTGTCTCATTTTATCTCCATTAAAATTCTATCACATAGAAGGGTTTGAAATGGCTGGGAGCTATTTCGCTCCTGCTTGTACCCTAGTAAAGCCTAGTTAACTTAAAACCAACAGTTACCAGAAGCTACTTTTGGCTCTTCATGCCAACTGGTGCTTTAACAAACATGGATTTATGACATTAACTTTGAGTGTTTGAGAATGTAAATAAAGACAAATTAGAACACAGCTAGGACACATTTCAATATAATGGCATCTCATGTAGAAGTTAGATTTGAGGTGCACCGTGTACTCACTTTTGGTTCCCCATTGATAGCCCCTGCTTACTAAGTGATGCCTGCCATCCGCGAGCCAATTTTAACTCTTCCCCATAAATCTTAATTTTTAACCCTGCGTAGGCGGTTCTTCATAGGCATTACACTCCGTATGTGCACCCCTTGATAAAATAACACCCCAAAGGTTATAAATGCAATAAATAGGAAACATTACCTTCATGGTGCTTCCAGTACTCTTAGTTCTTGCTTTTCCTCCTTCACAACTGCTTGGGAAAGCCTGTAGCAAAAGAGTCACTTTTAAGAACTGTAGGGTGCGTCTGGTACATGTCAGCATCCTTACACGTGCCAGGTCCCACCGGATAGTCATCTCCAAATTCCTTGTCACTTCCAAGGTTGGCACGCATCCTATGCTTACCAGAGATGGTTGGGAGAGCGTTGTGAAGGAGGGAGACACAAAGAGCAAAGAGTACGGCAATCAGCATGAACGTCGTTTCCCTTATTCTGGTGTACAGCTCTCCCTCTTTCCCAACTGGTAAAGCTAGCTTCTGTTTTCCTTAGCAACGCCACTAATTCGAGCAGCTTAACCCAAAATGCTGAACCTGGGGTATGAGGATCTGCTCTCTGTTTTGACCCTACATTTGTTTTTAATCATGTTGAACAATTCAGCTGGTTCAGTGTCCCTACAGAGACTTCCCATAAAACCAGACCATCCATAGGTGAGTCGAACACTCCTAATTCATATGGCTTAGAATCTCCACCATAACTAGTTTGACATGCCTGATGTACACCAGGCATGGTCCGCCCACACTCTATATATAGGTAGGTGCCTCTAAGGTTCTTGCAATTCCAGTATTTTAAAGGTGCCTTGTTTTTGGCAATGTCCAATTTTGGAAAAACATTGTTGATTGCCGTTTTAGAGGCTGGCCAAATCGAGCCTGTCTGTCCCCATGTACATAGCAACGCTAAAGTGATTTCCACTCTTTCCACGCCGTCAATGCCCCAACCCTCTAATCACCACAGAAGCCAGGCATGTTGGCGAAACATATGATGCAAGGGCGCGCAGAAGAGCTGGCCATTTCTCACTTTCCTTTTACTGATGGGGGTCTTATAGTCCTTTCACCGTGCGATCCGCTCTTTCTCAGTGTGCACGTGACTGATCTAGCAGACAAGAAGGGGCGGGAAATCGTGCCTGTGACTTGGAGCGAACTGCTGGCGTTCTGTGCCAGCTCGGGGTGTTCTGCCTGCTGACTATTCTGGAGGGGAGTCTCATTGTTGGGTCAGCCTGCCCAACCCTGGGAGGACAGACCAGACAGAGAGAGCCGCAGCTGTCAGGCATGGAGATTTATCAACACAAGCATATGATGATCCATGATTCCAAGGCGGCGACTGCCACCTATCCACTGGGATCTGTGAGAGAGAGGGCCATTATAGTGTGGTTTAGCTGGACTAAGGCACTGTGCTCCCAGGGACCTAGGGATGAGCAGGCAAAGTGAGGGGGAAAACCTGGGCCAAAGAGCTGTGCAGCGGTGATCCTATTTCCCCATGCCCTCCCGCCATTGTTTTGGTTGTCTCCGGTTCTTCTGCCGTCTGTGGGTTCCACAGTAATAATTGCATAATAATGTTTACATAATGGATCTTTTAGCACCGTTTTCTATGCACATTATTGAATATGGTCATTTAATTAATATCTCTGTAAGTGTTCTTGTAAGTACATCTTTATTTTGGATGCGAGGCATTTTTAATCAATGAAAGGATGGATTGGTGTATAGTATATACTCTGCATTCCGTTATCACATGAAATCATGAAATCTCCCGGATTGGAAACACCTAGATTTCTGGTGGCTTCTGGGCAGACAGGGACTTAACATTGTGGGAAGATCTCACGCTCTGATTCTCGCAGGTGTAATCGCAGGGTTGATTACACTGAAGCAAAGGCGTGCTTGCAGGCCATGTTTTTCAACACTCCTTAATACATTCATTGTAGCTTGATGCGCTGTCAAATAAAACCTAGCTAGCGTTTGTGGAACGAAATGTACACATTGTGTGAGTTGTACCAACTTGGCTCTGCTTGTGTTTCCTCTTCAGACCCCATTGACATTGTGAAAGATCCGATCCCAGCGCACGAATACAAGGCCGAGGAGGACCCTAAACTTTACAAGTCCATGAAAACGAAAAGGGGGCCTTTGTCAGACGACTGGATCGAAGAGCAGCAGGACAACCTGGGCAGATACCCCATCATGTGCGCCTACAAGCTGTGCAAAGTGGAGTTCCGATACTGGGGCATGCAGTCCAAGATCGAGCGCTTCATTCACGATGTCGGTAAGCATTGCCACGCTTTCACTTCTCTTCGTCCTTGCATCTCGCCAAGGGTTGCCAGCTTGCTGCCATGCTTAGCCGGCTGACATCCAAAATGGAAGGGTTGACCTGCCGACAGGTGAGGCAGGGCATCTGTGAGCGACACATTTGCTTCCCCGTGTAAACAAGTGCCGAATCATACAAAGATGTTTAATATGCGCGAGATGACGCTGTGTCCCCCCAGGAGTACTGTCCTTTATTAATCCCTCTACCCTTGATCTCCAGTAATAGAATATCATATTTTTAGATCTCGGGAAGATAGCTCAGGGGCAACGTGCTCACCTTGGAAGCAAGACGACGCGGAGCAACACAGGTTTAATACCCGGGTCCGGGCTTAGAAACCTCTGGGTATTAAGCGCATTATAAATAACCTATCACATCATTTGTGTTGATGCTGTGCATGGTATGACTAATGCATGATATCAGTTGGCACCATCTTGCTCTGGTTAGTATTACGCAGCGGCTTATTAAAGGGCAAGCTGGCGTATGCAAGTGAGAGGCAATGCATTGCACACAACTTCCAGCCCAACTCCCGCCATGATGGCACTTATCATTTTCCACCCGTTTGCAGTGGCTGTTTCACAATGCTTCTAAGCGCTCGCCTTGTGATGCCAGTTTCAGAAGTGCAGGTTTTATCCATGATGCCAGTTCTACCCCGCAGACCCAGATTAACCAAATGATAACTTCAAAGTTAATTTTAAGTTGCATTCTATTAACACATGCCATTGCAGGGTTTGAAATTAAGATTCAATGAGCAGGAGCTAAAATCTGCTCCTGGGTGTCAGGCCTTCCCAGCGGGCAGGATCTACCACTGGGGAAGCCGAAGCGAGCGTGCAGCGCAATGCAGATATAACTTTCACATGAGATGCACACTTCACCTTTTTGTGCATTATGGATGATCCATTATATTTCATGCTGGTTGTCCCGCATCTGGTGCCGGCTTGGAGGATTTGGCAGACTCCCTGTTGTTTCCCAGTTATGCTGGGTTAAGGAAGTGGTTGCTGGTTCCTGTTTTTAGAGAAAAACACTTGACCCCATACGGGCCAGCGCTCCTCTTCCTGCTGAAGGCGGAAGCCCCTTTGCCAGCTTGCGCTTTGTCGAGTTGTGTTAGTAGGGCACTGAAAATGCTCCAGAAGACGAAACAGATTAAGTAAAGTACAGTTTCCCACTAAGTCAGTGGTTAGAGTCTGGGGTTTTTATGTTACTGCTCTATCTGAAGGGAATTGTCGAATTTTGAATATTTTGATGTTTTTATGTGTAGATTTTATATAATTGTGTTTTATATTTTGTGATTGTTACTTTTATGGACATTTTTATCCGAATAAACTTTTATTGACTGTATTTTAATGGGCCCTAGATGTGTTCCAGTTCCTCCTTGTGTGCATTCTCAAACGTTGAACATGAATGTCACCCATGCAAGTTTGCAAGGCGCCATTTGGCCTGGGGGTCCGAATGTAGCTCCTGGTAACTATTAGTTTTAAGCTAATCAGGCTATTCTAGCTAAATAATAGCTCCCAGCAGTTCCGAACCCTGCATTGTCTTGGGAGAGTGAATGAGTCTGCCCTTGCAAATAAAATGCCCACCGTGAGACGCTTGGAAGCTTCTGGAAGCTCGCTTTCGTCACACTTCGAAGCAAGCGTTGGACTGAAGCAAGAGAGCTATTGAAAAACACAAACAATGGACTTGCAGCATGCCAAAGCGAGAGCACATGTGTTTGAATGCGCGCGTGCGTACATATGCGCATATTATATCAAGGCGAGGTGGCTTTATCTGAATGTCACGCTTTCTGATTGCGTTATGACCGAGCAAGTTCATAAACTGTGCTCTGTCCATGAGTGCAAGCACGTGAAAGGCCAAAGGCCGCTCCTTTAGATCCTAACCCAAAATGGCTGCTGCTTTCACAGCTATCAAGAGATGCAGGGTGGTGGATAAGCAGGCTTTTCAGACGCTGGACCACTTTTGATGACGTTTACTAGTGTCGACAGAGAGAGAGAGCCAGTGAAAGTGAGAGGCTTCTGAATGTTTAAGGCTCCCATCAATGAAGGCAGCAGCCCTACTTCAGCTCTCTGGAGGTGACCTTTCCTTACCTGCCCCCCCCCCCCACCCACCCTCAAAAGATGACTGGGGGGAACAGATGACTAGCCCGCCCCATGAGAAGAATTTCCAGCCTGCCAACGGTTCTGCAGGGGTGGGTGGACACTGATCTGGCCTGTGATCGTAAAGATACATTGATAGCTATGGGGGCACAGGTGGCAGCTAATAACACCTGAGAGATCTAATAAGTTACATGGGGCCATACACAAGACGACGCTTGAGGGGTAGGTATCCAAGAAAGAGGACAATACTACTCGAATCGCCCTCCTCACAAACTACCATGGCAGAGACCATAATGACCAGCACACATCCCCCTGCTTTGGTGGGGGCTTGCCTTGGCCTGAACCCCAGGTGCGCCTGATGGTATTCAGTGATTTTAACGAATAAAAAAATAACAAAAAACAATTGTTAAGAAACAATTTGGTCAAAAAAAGACCAAACATTATTTTAATATAGATATGGGGTGGGGTAAGGGGTTAAAACAGGTGGGGAGGGGATTGGGGGAGGCGCCCCACAATATCTAAAAAAGCGTATTTCACAGTGCGAGCCGCACAGGGCCCTGCGATCGGCTGGGGAAAGTCTTATCAGATGTCCCAGGTACAAACGTGAAAAAGGCTTGGGAAAATCCTTTACTGTCAAAGCCGCTAACACCTGGAATCTCACTGTCTGAAAACAGCAATGTGAAAATCTTTCAAAAAACCTTAAAGACGCGCCTCTTCAAATAAACCTCACCACTCACTGTCCTGCTCCTCATCGCCTGCTGTACTCTTGGACCTTGTTCTGTGATTTATGGACTGTCTTCTGTGTTTATGTTCCCAGCGCCCTGATGCCCACGGGCTTTCGGGCGCTTTATAAATATATAAATAAATACATTGCAGAGGGGTTATTAATATAAGAAAACAGCGGGGTGGGGCGGGGGGAACCACCAAAAGAAAATGTAGCATTTTTTCGACCAAATTGCTTCACTGTAACTTTTGTTATTTTCGTTTTCGTTAAAATCACATAGACCCCCGCCCGCGCCTGATGAGGAGCTGCAGCATGTTGGCTGCCTTGCAGAGCCGGAAGGGTCATTACCCACCCCACCCCCACACTCACCATACACTATTCACTGAATAGGGGTTCCCCCTGCGATGAAGGGGTTTGATAACCTTGTGGTGTAGGGAGCGGTCACCAGGATACAACACCTGCAGTACCGGCCAATGGGGACCTGATCCAGAGAAATGGCAGGGACCAGGCAGCCATCCCATAGATACTGTAGTACTCTAGTAATTAATGGGACCATGGGCCTGGCTGCAAAACTGGGGCTCCCCGCCTAATGCGTGCTGCCACTATCATTTTGCATAATTAATTATTTGTGTTAATTGTGTACTCTGTTAAGAAACTTGCGCTAACACCTTTGTCAGCCGAGCCCTGTACGCTGTTAGTTGTTATGAATCTCGGATTCTACTCGTGGGCATGCGCAGTCAGGATTGCAAGCCTACTGGTGTCCCCAGGATACTGTGCTCACCTATGTGCCCTGTTGCCCATTTCTCCACAGGTTCAGTGTGTTATTTCCTGTCCAGCTGCCTTCAGCCACAGCAATCCAGCCATTCCCCAGATGTGCATGCTTTGGCCATGGTTTGCATTAGGTCTCTGGGTTTTAAATGCTCATAGAAATACCTGTTGGTGGGTCGCTGTCACGTTCCAGGACATAGGATGGGGTGGCACAAGACAGCCCCCAACTTTTGATTTCTGCATCACTTCTGGGGCCCGTAGGGGTGGCCTTGCCACCGGTCACACCCACCACACTTTACTAGCTAACACAATACTAAAGAACATATAGTTGCCAAAAAGCCCATGCTGTCCAAATGATGCCAACAGCCATAAAAGTGGCACGTTTCTTCTTCCACCTCCCAAAACATTTAACACAACTGGTCACACTAGACTCCCAGCGTCACACTGGCCCTCCGCTAGTCCATTGCCAAAGGCAAATGCAATCAGCACTTGTCTATGGTAGATGCCCACTACACAAAGACCTTCACATACGTCTCTTGGTTTGAATTGCATATGTTCGTTTTTCACTGCTCCAAATGTGTGTTTTGTTTTAGTAATTTGATGGGAGCGGATTGGGCGTGGCCTGCTCCTGAATCCTTTTCCTTTATATAATCAAATTTGCGCCCATCGGGGGATGTTTTCTTGGGTCTGCTGACTTCCTAAAATGTCATGGCTTGTTTTGTAGTTGTGCTGCTGTCCCCTGTGGTGTTGTTTACCTTTGAATCTTTCCTTTTGCTGCCTCTTATTCGGGACTGGAACGCTGGGGTCAGATTTATTGCCGCCTCTTTTTTGGCCCTCTTCACGATGCCTCCACATCTTCAGAAAGTCTTGTTTTTGTGAAGCGTGAACCTCTTGGGTTTATTTATTTATTTGTTTTATTGTTTAAAGCGCAGACCTAGCTCGAGAGCAGCAGAGCGCTATGCAGAGCGTAGGCAGCCATTATTTGGACTGCCATCTTTTAACAGTAGCACAGTACTGGGAGGTCTGTGCGTCCGTTGGAATTAGTCCTTGGTCAGGCGTTGTTGAAAGAGCCATGTTTTGATGTAGTTGATATTTCCCTCGTAATGCCACAGGTAACCCTGTTATAGTCCTGTCCTAGAATGTGAATGGGGTAAATGGACCATCGAAACAAAAAAAAAGGTGTTGGGGTGCCTAGATAAAAAACGTCTGTTGAAACGGTGTTAAAAACCCTCTTTTAAGACAACAGTGGAAAGATCCTGCATTCGGTACAAAATGGTGGTCCAGAGAGAGGCTGATGTGACTTTGCAGGAAACCCATCTTCTAGATGGTAAAAACGATTGTCTTAAACTAAAGATTTAACTGTAAAATGTCAATTTACATTCGCTCAAAATATAGAGTCGGGTGTATTTTGTTCAACAAGAACCCATGGTTTGATGTGTTCACCTTCATCATCGATAGAGAGGGTAGGTTTCACTTGGCCAAGGTCGCCGCGAAGGGCATTTCTCCGATACGGAGGGACGTATTTGCACCTTTCTAGACTTGTCGATTGAGACCTGTGTGGGGATATTAACGTGGTGCAGGACTCCATGGTGGACAGGTCAGAGGGGCAACTCTAGCATTGCAAGGGATTCTGTCTTTGCATGGTCAAGAATTCTTTTGCACGGCCGACCCCTGGAGAGTTCACCGCCCAAAGGAATGAGGCTACACCTTCTTCCTTCCTCTCACCGCATAACTCTTGTTTCCGAATTGAATTTTTCATCTAGTCCTCCACCCTAATGTAGGTGGTGAAATACAATTGGTTTGGGAAAATAGTTATATCCGATCAAACATATGTCTACGTAAAGGGCACGGGCACAGGGAGGCTTTGTGCAGTCAGAGGACACCTAAGATTTTTGCTTCTATGGAAAAGGCCAGTGCACATGAGGTTGGTAGACAGTATTACAGAAGAGGGCGGAGTGGTACATAGGAGCAGAACAAGTATCAGTGGTGCATTCTTAAGGTTCTTCATAAATGAACATTCAGAATGTGAGCCAGGAGGCAGCATCCAATTAAAAGAGTTCTTCTCAGAGATTGAGATACCTTCTGTCAGGGACGGGAAACCGCATGTCTGGACTCAGAGATTTCTTAAGAAGAATTGAAGTGAGTGGTTCACCTAATGAATATTAACAGATGCCTTGTCCCACTCAATTTTACAAAGGAAATTGGGGACATGCTTCTTCAGATGCTGAGTAAGTTCTTTAATTGGGCAAGTATGAGCTTCCTGCTCCTATGGCATTGGCACTAATCACCTTGATGCCAAAATCTACATTTCAGAGGGAATAAAACTAAGACTTACATGTCACTGATTGATGCCGCGTCTACAACAACCATGTTTTGGGGCCTGGACAACAAATAGTAATATCAGGCAAATGCTGGACAAGGGTCCCCCTGACTGTAAAAGGTGGAAGAACCTCTGCCTGACAATATGGGGAAGGTCCATACATAGTATTCAAATAATGCTGCTACCGCGTATTGTGTATGTCTTTTATATGACACAGTGGCCCTCATTACGACCCTGGCGGAAAGGGGTTTACGCCGGCGTAAACCATGGCGCCCCTTTCCGCCTGAGTACGAGTTCCCCTAGCGCCATGGTGATTTTAACGCCTGCTTTTAGCAGGCGTTAAAATCCATGGCGCTAAGGGACCTTGTTGTTAATTACGCCACCGTAATTTACGGTGGCGTAATTAACGCCTTCCCCACTCCCATTATACCCTATGGGGCAAAAATGGGAATGGGGAAGGGTAAATGGGGATTGGGGACTTACCACCCCGCCAAGGTCGGAATGGGGCGGTAAGTCCGCCAACCACCATGGCGGAGTTGGCAGCTTAGCGCCATGGACCATGGTGCAAATTGCACCATGGTTCTCCGCCAAGGTCGTAATGAGGGCCAGTGACTACTATTGGTGATGGTGCAGAGGTCTGTAGAAAAAACTATTGGAATCCTCCTTTTAGGACCAGTACAGTGGCAAGATCCTGCATTCGATGCATAATGGTTGTCTAGAGAGAAGGGGGATTTGGATTGTCAATTATATGAAAGTACCATTGCAACTTTGCCTTCCATTCTCTCTCGCGCCACGGATTCTCAGAGCCCAGAAGTGGGTTGGGTGGTCATTGAGCAGCTTATAGGTTACCCTCCCACCCATGGAAATTTACCTGTCCAAAGAAAGAGCTCCTTCAGTGGGTATTCTTCTTCCATGGATTGGCACCACGGTGAAGGAGCTCAGGGTGGCCATATTGATAATGGGGCAACATTTCTTGATCCACCCTGTTGAGTCTCGCTAGGGCAACCCTGTGTTCAAGTTAAACAATAAAGCTTT
This sequence comes from Ambystoma mexicanum, assembly GCF_040938575.1. NCBI lineage: Eukaryota > Metazoa > Chordata > Amphibia > Caudata > Ambystomatidae > Ambystoma > Ambystoma mexicanum. Next base: position 1,503,225,847 of record NC_090932.1, on the reverse strand, counting down.
GCCTTTTTGCCATTTGATTTTTTAAACCTTTAATATAAACTCCAGGAGTCAGCTATGTTTTCAAATACATGAAACTGGGTGTGCGGTTACTAGACTTGGCAGACGTTCTGCTCTGAGGCCTGCTGTGATGTGTCCGGAATGAAGATTGTCCCGAATGTCAGACTTGTCCAGAATCCCCTACCTGTTGTGCTGGTCCCCAGTTAGGATTCTTAAGTGTGTACTACTGGAGAATGATACTTTATTGAGCATATGAAAAGGCCACAGGTTCCCTGGTCCAGATGCTTGGTGTTTGTAACATGATTACTGGACTTTAGGGGTAGGCGTGGGCTCGCGTGGAACTGTGTTCTGGCAGCTTGATTGCAAGAACTCCTCCTTGGTGTGTTCCCACGCTGCCCGACTGCCTCACCAAGTACCAAACATCGACTTTTCTGGGCACTGGTTGTTATACAAACTAGCAAACCTTACAGGTGTGAAAAGCAGATGAAAAACCTATTTATTTGTATTTGGAGCCTTGGCTCGTTGTCTGCTAAAGTGAGAGTCGCCCAGCGGAAGAGAAGTTGTGAGGAGAAGCACGTGGAGGCCATTGAACGACCTATGAACGTGACCCCTTTGCGGCTGTCGCTCCCATCCCCCATAACACCCTCCCTGTTTCCCTTTTGTGGTGACACTCTTTAGCCCTTTGTCATGGCTAGGGCATGTTGGTTATTCGATCGGGTTAAGAAACAGTAAGAGAAGGATGAACTGGAGTCCTAGTTCATGACATGAACAAAGGGAGTAGCACAGAATAAGACGGCCAAGGACACCGGACCAGAATAACTGCAGAAACACTATAATACACAGTATCAGGCAACAATAGGTTTTATTTTCTAGTTTTATCAATTATGAAATTGAGCTCATGGAGTATTTAACTGCTGTACAACCCGTATTAATTACAAATCGTACACTAACCGCTGGAAAAAGTTAGAATTAGCCAAAAATAACAGGATGGAGGATTTGCATAAAAGCATGGTGATGAGACACTACAAAACACGTAGCTAAACAACCAACACACACACATATATTACATGGCCTGCGGTAGCGGCCATGTAGTTATGGTTAAGTTGCTCATCTCATAGGAAGAGCACTTTTTGGGCGGCTTATAACTTTGCTCCCCCTGGACGAATCCACACCAAACTTTGCAAAAAAAAGTATATGGCCCACTCTGAATCTTTCTGCAAAGTTTGGTGAGATTTGGTCCGGAGGGTGCAAAGGTATAGGGGGGTCCCAAAATTTCTTTTTTTCCCATAGACTGAATGGGGGAAAAAACTTTGCTCACGCCTACAGCCCAAACCGCTTGACGGATTTTCACCAAATTTGGGGCAGGAGCAGCGACTTGGTCCCGAAAGCGTACTTTTGTAAATTTGGTGAAAATGCGTCCAGTAGTTTTTTTTAAAACGACCAAAAAATAGGTCACAAAAAATTAGTGATATCTATGTCCGCTCCGCGGACACACTTCCCTGTTCGCTCCGCGGACAGGACACCGATTGGTTAATCGGCTTGTGTCATGTCCGCGGACATGCAACGTGTTCGCTGATTGGATGGTGAAGAGCGTGTAGTGCGTCAGATTTTTCGAAGCGCCCCCCATCTTGGATTCGCAGACTTTGGCCGGTGTCCGCGGACATCGCGGTAAAAACATATTAGAAAACACAACATTTCACTGGGGGTGATGAGGATGGGATATGGCTGCAAGAAGAAAAAAAAATGGGTGTTTTTTGCCGCGAAAGTTTGCGAACAGTCATGTAAAGTTCGCGAACACCTTAGCATTACAGAGTTGGGGAAATGCAGTTCTTGGATGGCTTATAACTTTGGCGCCACTTAATGGAACTGCATCCATATTTCTGAACTGATTCTGATTGAGTTTGCAAAGTTTGGTGGGATTCTGTCATGAGGGGGCAAAATTAGAGGGGGGGTCCCAAAATAATGTAAAGGCTTATAAATGAGGTGCCATTTGAGAAATCTACACTTCATTTGGCAAACTGATAATAGATCTAGATATACATGTTTTTGCAAAGTGTGGTGGGATTCTGTCAAGAGGGAGCAAAATTAGAGGGGGGGTCCCAAAATATTGTAAAGGCTTATACATGTGGTGCCATTTCACAAATCTACACTTCATTTGGCAAACTGATAATAGATCTAGATATACATGTTTTTGCAAAGTGTGGTGGGATTCTGTCAAGAGGGAGTAAAATTGGAGGGGGGGTCCCAAAATATTGTAAAGGCTTATAAATGTGGGGCCATTTGACAAATCTACACAATCTACACAAAGGTTTGCAAAAAGATTATAGATCTAGATATAGATGTTATCGTAAAGTCTGAATGGAATTTGTCAAGTGGGGGCTAGGTTATATGACAATTGTATGTGCATACATTTGACACTTTTGAAAAAAATAAAACATGGGTGGATTTCCAGCAAACTTGCATAAGGAGCATTGTCAAGGACCTACAAGCATGGTTTTGCAAATGTGCCAGTGTTTTATTATTTGACAAGTGTCATAATGTAGCTACAAAAAATAGCGGTATACCTTTAGTGACTGAGGGGTAGCCCGTGGCCATGGGCAGTGGCCAGATTGTCCGGGTCATGGAATAAGGTCATGACCCGGACAATCTGGCTACTGGCCATGACCACAAGAGACAAAACATAGGATTAAAGTGGCCATGTCCACCTAGGACTGGCTTTGTGGTAAAAGTTATTCGAAATTAGGATAGATCTGAAAGGGAGAACAAATGTGCTTGTGTTAATATGGTCATAGGGTTCACTTTTTGCCTACTGCAGGCTGCCATGGAAAGCGAAGAGGGGCGCCCTGTATGGAACCCTCTGGGACTGGAATGGCGGGATAATGGTCCAGAGACCTTGTTATCCACCCTTGCTTCGCTTGGGCTGATAACTTGGGCTGCTGGGATGGTATCCACCGTTCCAGTCCCTGGAACGGAGGATGAACGCCACAATATTCCCATTAGCATAACACAAAATGCACATGGAAATGTTCGAAAATGTTATTGAGTCTATGTACTTTACTGAGAAATATAAAATAGATGGAGTCTATACTTTATTTTTAGTTCTATTTTTTAACTGTGAAAGGTGGTTCCTAAAGGAATATCTTTCGTTATTTTTGGATGTATTTTTTTGGCAGGAGAGCTAAGAACGAAAGGTGGGGAGGGAAATGAGGGAAGAGGAACCAAACACTAATATGGAGGGTAGGTGGACAAGGGAAAATGTTGCGCGTGTGTTATTTCTACGGTAGGGGGCAGTGTTTCTCGTGCTCTTTGATTACAGCAGTAGTGGTGGCTCTTGGGGAGGAGGGATGGCATTAGCTGATGCCATTTTAAGATAAATAGCAGTTTTGCTGTATGTACTGTGAGCTAGATTATTAATAGATAATGAGTAGGAATAGGTGTTGGAGCTGTGCAAGGGAAATTTTGAAGTTGAAAGTTCCTAGATCAGTAGAAACTGCAGTTCTGAACTGTCCGCGCAGCAGAATTCTCATTGTGAAGTGCGGACGGATTCTCGGACATGTCATCATGCCGCGCGCTAGTGATGGTCATGTGGCACTGTCCGGAAGGTCCGCTATGAAGTCAGATGTTCGTAGATGTCTACGGATGCAAAACTAGTTGAAATAGTTGCAAAAAGTGTCTACAAGTGTTAAAAATGATTCCAGAAGGTGGGAAATGGCAGAGTTTTAAGGTGACACTTTGCAAATTGAACACAAACATTGCTATATTGGGTAAGTATATTATTAAGTTGTAGGAAAATAGCATGCACTGGTAAAAACCTATGAAATTCACTGAAAAATGGTGTTAAAGGGGAGTTATGGTTAAGTTGCAGTAATAAAAACCTATGAAATTCAATGAAAAAACTTTGTTAAAGGGACGTTATGGTTAAGTTGCAGTGATAAAAACCTATGAAATTCAATGCAAAAACTTTGTTAAGGGGACGTTATGTTTAAGTTGCACTAATAAAAAAACTATGAAATTCAAAGAAAATACTTTGTTAAAGGGACGTTATGGTTTCAAGTAAAATCAGAAAAACCCCAGAAATTCGCCAGTTATGGTAAGGTAAACAACCATAACTCGCGCCACCACTGTGCACTGCTAAGACTAACATCCAGGACATCAAAGATGACATCAGAAATGTCATTGATGACATCACTGATGACATCACATATCTGGGCCACTTGTTTTTGTTTATTGACATATAGGGCAGATGGGTTTGTTGGCTGGCAGTCAGAATAATAAAATTGAAAAAGGTGCTATATATCTAGACGTTAACCTTGTCATATGTTCTTTAAGTACTTTCCCTAGGGTTTGGTCTCAGCTCATGGTGCACATACATGGGGAAATGAGCAGGCCTCAAACACACAATTCATTTGTATACATGAAGATAAACTTTAATGTCATTAATATTTTCTGATGATGCAGTTTCTTTCTTCCTTACTTTAGTTTCCCTGTATGTGCCTTTGATTTGTATGGAGTGTGGTTATTCATATGTATCGTTTGTACCAGCACAAGTGCTGTAAGTCTTGAATTGTTAGCCAGTTATTACATGTTTAACATTACTCAAAGCTCTGATACAGTAGCATTCCTTATTGTACTATCCAAAATCGCTAAATTATAAATATTGTACTTCTATGGTGCATGCTGCAGTCATTGCCTATGTTTATATATGATTAGGTTTCTGTATTAACGACAACACTCCAATACAATGATATTAGATGAGTACATTCTTGAATAGATTAAGTAGTTCATGATAGGTCTCCCGATCACCCCTGAGATCTTGTTACCAACAATATAAACACAACTCCTTTTAGGGACTTTTCATCAAAATGTATTTCACATGTGATGTCATCAGTGATGTCATCTTTGATGTCCTGGGTGTTAGTCTTAGCAGTGCACAGTGGTTTCGCGAGTTATGGTTGTTTAGCTTACCATAACTGGCGAATTTCTGGGGTTTTTCGATTTTACTTGAAACCATAACGTCCCTTTAACAAAGTTTTTTCTTTGAATTTCATAGGTTTTTATTAGTCCAATATAACCATAATGTCCCTTTAACAAAGTTTTTTCAGTGAATTTCAAAGGTTTTTATTAGTGCAACTTAACCATAACGTCCCCTTAACAAAGTTCTTTCATTGAGTATATATATATATATGTATATATATATATATATATATATATATATATATATATATATATATATATATATATATACATATATATACTTCAAAGCACTTTGTTTTATATATGTTTCATACATGTACAACCTGTCTTTTTCAGCAAAATTGAGCCCACTGGACTATATGTCCTCACCCTCCAGATCATCACCGGCAAAAGACCACTTCATTGGTGAACGTTGCACTTACATATATAATGAATGTACATTTTTGTTTTTAGTGATAGATATAAGAGACCAAAAGAAGATGTCCCCCAGTGAGGAATTCCTGGGCAGGATGCCATTCTTTAAAAATAGGGTGGCTGGTTTGCTTATTTAGCATTGACCACTTGCCAGTCATGACTCTACAAGACGCGTGGAAGGGAATTTCCTGGAAGAAAAGCAAATGCACGCGTGATTCAGCGACAGTGGGGATGTTGAAGCATTTCTGTTTAAATGTTCCATGTGCTGAATAGGACAGAATAAGACCAACCGCAATATACAAAGCGACTGGTCAAGATTTGAAGTTAGTTAACCCTGGTGGTAGCTCTGTCGTGCAGGTATTGGCATTATTCAGAAGGTGATAGTACAACCCACACCAGGACGTATCATTACTGCAGTACCAATTTTGCAGCGATCAGTGGTACAATCACCGTGGCCCACCGGTGACCCCACCCTGCAATGGAGGGCCGGCTATATTAGCTCTTTTTGGTGCTGAGCGCTGCAGGAGGGAGTAGGCTATCCATCGGCTGTTCACCCGTTGATGTGCTGCTCTCTCTGTGGTCGTCTATTGGGATCCTCTAAAGGACCACACTGAAGCCTTCTCACATAGCAGGGACCAGTCACGTGGGCACTACATGCCCCATAATGTCTCTAGGGGGCATAAAGATGCCACTACTAGCCTCCATGTCTATGCTCACCACACAGGTCGACTAAAAGGATCATTCCAATCCTATCTTGTGCCCCCGCCTAAATAGTGGGACAAGAAGGGGGGCCTTTGAAGGCACTCAAGGAGCAGTGGTCCCGAGAAACATGCAGCACCTAGGCATTAGACCCCCTCTTATTTCTGCAAAGAGAAGGACCTGAGCTACAACGAGGAGTCTGGGAGGCATTCATCCTGCACCAAGCCCCACTGCAGAACTGGTAGCCACCATCAGGGAAGAGACCTACCGACTAACACATTCACCAGCTGCCTAAAGTGACACACCCTTATTCTTTTTACCAACAGGAGTGGCAAGGCAGGACCGGGGCGTAATAGACAGAGGAGGACTGCCTAAGGAGAGCAATGGGCCAATTCCAAGTCCCACCGCAGGACTGTAGGCCACCCCAGCTGACCACGGCCAACTGCCAATCCCCATCCCAACTGACACACCTAAATCCACTTGCCCTAAAGAGAAATTGCAAGACGGGCCAAGGCCCTATAAAAATGGAAACCCTCAGTCACTCTCTGTGGGATCTTAGAGGAAAGAGGATGGCGGTTGGAACAGTAGCAGGAAGGAGGAGTTTGGAGAATTTGGAGAACAAAACGGGAGAAGAGGCATTAGAAGGCCATTGGGGGAGAGAGTACTGGTGGAGATTGGTATGTAAAAGCAGGTGAGAAATCAAAAGAGTACTGGTGAGATTGGAAAGGAGAGGGCAAAAGGGGGGCAAACGATTAAGCAGAGATGTCAGGAGAATCTAAGGAGAGGCTAAAGCATGTTAGGTGGTTGGTGGTAAAAGGCAATAGCAGGGTACTGGAAGTTTTTTGGAGGAGGCAGGAGCGTCATATGGGGAGGTTGGGGAAAAGCACATGGAGTAGATTGAAGGCTTGGCAGAGGAGATGGTTGGGGAAAAGTTACATGAGAGTACAGAAGAGATAAAGGAGGTGGAGGAGGAGAGCTACAAGGAGGTGGAATGACAGGTGGATGATGTGTTTGACAGAAATATCAAGGAAGTCAGGGAGAGAAGTGACATGGGGAAGGTTAGAGGAGATTCCGAGGAGGTTATACCCAAAGGTAGAAGAGCGGAGTGAATATATATATTTCTGGATATAATGTGGGGACTTGTGGAGGATGGGGAGAGCACTGCATATTCAGTGGAGGAGATGAATGAAGAGTGGCAGGAGGATCTTAAAGGGGTCTGCTATTAGAAGGCGCTAGGGAAAGACAAGATCAGCAAGGTGAAGGAGTGAGGGCGGACCTAAGCAGGATGGAGATAGAAAAAACCCAGAGTTAGTGTGGAAGACAGGGACGATTATCAGATGAAACAGATGGTGGGAGGTAATATAGAGTGGGAGACCCGCAGTGGGAGATAAAAGAAGTTGTTAGGAAAACCCCAGTACCAAGACAGCATGATGAGGCACCAGAGGGTTAGACTGGTCCTAGCCATACTTTGGAGGAGGGAGGAGGAACAAGTCGGAGGCAAATCAGTGAAGAAAGAGCTCACAACAGAGAGGTGACTGGGAAGGTCAGAGCCAGGGAAGGTTAGTGAGCACAGGTAGAGGAGCCAGGATCCCCCAGGATCCAGGCTGTCAACCAAGCCTAAGCTGTCTCCTCTCCAGGAGTACCTATGTACACAGTAAGCCACCCATGCCATTGAGTCACCCAAGAAGAAAACCTAAGGGGAGAGGGCAAAGTCAGGAGTCACAAAGGCAGTAGGGTGGAGAGAGGATCGGATCCGCCCAACAGGTCCCAGAGACAGCTGACAACAGGTACTCTGACATCAACCCTGCTGCCCGATAGCATCTTTTCAGAAGAGGAACCAGAGTTGACCAGCAGCAACAGTGAAGAGTCGACCCGACTGGAGGGAACAACTTTGGTTGTGGAAGATGAGAGAGAAGAACCTCCCCCCCCTTACTAGCGACACCAATAGGGCCGTAGAGCTACAGAGGCTGACGACTCTGGACACTATCGCATAGGCCACAACCTAAGCCCTATTTCCAAGCTAGCCTTCTGGCTAACCTTCCGCCCTGACTGGGTCAGCTAGGGTGGAGACACTGAAGTGACTAGTGATCAGGACAAAACCTGCATCAGAACAGGTCCCACCACTATGGTTTATAGTGGGGAAGTAGCCGCTGCCCCAACCTAGCAACACACCGTAGATAATCTGGTGCAAGGACATCTAACCCTTCGGGGGTATATACAGGCTCATCGCCCCCACAAATGCCCTCCTGCAGAAGTATGTGCAGGAAGAAGACCCAGAGACATTTTTCCAAAACTTTGAGTGGATTGCAGGGGTCTCCAAATTGGACCGAGATCACCGGCCCTCCTATATTGCCCTCATACTAACAGAGTAACTACAGTCTACCTACCAGGTCCTCAACATAGAAGGGGCCAAGTCCTACCAGAACCTACATAACAGGGTCCTGGAGAGACTCGGAAGGGATGCCAAGTACCAGTGGCAACAGCTGCGAGAGATTAGACTTCTGCCTCTAGAGAATCCTTGACGTATGTCATATAGGATTTTCTGGCTGTCCAGATTTCGACTAGGGTGTATCGGGTACAGCTGTGGAGACCAGCAGTGGAGGCAACTAACCCCATTAACACCATCCCCTGAGAGCCAAAGAGAAGACAACCTGAACAACCTGACATGCCCATGAGGAACTTGGGGAAAACCCACCAGGTCAATGGCACCCAGCAGCAGACCCCCCTTAGACTCCAAGTGACCGACCAGGTCCATACTTGAGGTGGGGTTGCCATAGTGCTATGTGTGTGGGAAGGCAGACCATACTGCTAGATGTTGTACAGCAGTACCACTCCCAGTGCCAATGGATGCTAGATACTGACGACCGGAGGAATATGCAGAAGATGTAGGCCTGGTGGATGAAACCGGAGAACCGAATGGTGGAGACACCAGAGGAGGCTGACATTCTGGCTCAGGGCTGATCTTCCAAGTTCTACACTCTGCCTATCCAGATAGGTCAGGAGGGACAAGCCCTTCAAGATTCTGTTAGTCGACAGGTGGCGGTCAGGGCAGTTCATGTGCTGCTCAAACAAGGTCACTCCATTCCATGCAGATCGTGATTTACATGCCAAGGAGCATATCTGCTTCTTGGCAAAGCCAGAAGAATATGATAAGGCGATATTGGTAATGCATGGCTTCCCTGAGAAAATGATCCTTTGGACAGATCTACCCCAGTTTGTTGAATGATTCAGTAAATATCAACATGAGGATCAATAGGAGATGACCCAGAAGATAGCCTAGTCTCAGAGCTCTTCATCAGTACTATAGTGGCTCCAAGTCTTGGGTCAGAAAGAGGGCTCAACGGTGGTCCAAAGCCATACAGACTGGGAGAGTTGAAAGAGAGTGAGACAAGGAGGTGGAGGGAATGAAAATCAAGGAGACGGTAGAGGAGAGCAAATGGGAGGTGATTGACTGGAAGTTGGTGGGAGCTGTGACATACAGGATGTTACAGGAGATACTGAAGAGGTTTACAGGGCAAAGGGAGGAAGTTGAAGAAGACATCCAAGAGCTAGAAGAGCAGAATTAGGAAGAGGATGTAAGATGGGGAATTCAGTAGGAGGGCAGAGCACTACTTATGCAAAGAAGTGAATGAAGAGCTAGAGGAAGAAGTAGCTAAATGGGTCCAGTATTGGAAGGCACAAGAGGAAAAGAAGATCAAAAGGGTGAAGGAGGTGGAGGGAGAGCACCTATGGAGGTTGGAGATAGAAGAACCGAGACCCTTGTTTGGGAGAAGAAGAGGATAATTATTAGATATCCGAAAGAGACAGTGGGAGAGATCACAGAATGCAAGACCTGCACTAAGGAGATAAAATAAGTTGTTATGGAAAGCCCAGCCTTAGACGGTTTGAGGATGTACAAGAGGGACTGGCTGACCCTAGGCAGGCTTTAGAGGAGGAAGGAGGAACTATACGGTGACAAAGGTGCGAGGAGGGAACTTACTGTAAAGAGCAGACTGCCAAGGTCAGAACCAGGGAAAGTTATGGAACACAGGTAGAGAAGTAGGATCTCTAGGAGAATGTTAACCAAGACTTAGCCAGTGTCCATGAGTACCTGTGTCGCTCTCTTGAAGCAGACTCAAAAAAACTGAGTTGGACCTTTCCAGGAAGAAGTTTTGGGCATGCCTAATTCCCCTTATTAGGAAGACTACTCAAGAGAATAACAACAAGAGGAGAGCGGGAGACTGTAGATTTCAAGGGGGAGTCACATCAAGGGCTTTTAAAGACTTTTTAGGTGCCTTTTTCCAACCCTGTTTATTATTTGTCCCAGACGGTACAAAATCCCCTAATAAAACCGTGGTGTTACACTTTAATAATGATTTTGGGTTGCCTAGAGGCCATCCTAACACTACCCAACACCCGTATTCGATACCTTGAAATCTTTCTGTGTCAGGGTTCAATCTTACGCTGACTCTACCTCAGTGATGAATGCAGAATAATTGTTTCCCAAACCCATTGGGGCCAAAACTGAGCTTTTCTTTTTTGGCCTGAAAAGAAGACCAGCCCTTTATGGGACCTCTCCAAGCCCCACCTTTTGGCCAGCTACTCCCTCTTGTTTGCTATCTTTTTCCTTCAATTATGTTATTTTAGTCACCCCTCAGATAAACTTTGTAGTGTTAAACCTCTTCCAATTGGGGACATTTAAAAAAGGTCTGTCCCTGTTAAGTTCCTAATATTTAAATCCTGCAGGGGCTGCTGAAGTGACTCGCTGCAGTGTTTTGCACTCACTGCAACCTCAGAATGTACTTACGGAAGAAGAGAAAGATGCTGTTGCTGAAGCCCAAAATGAGATGGTACAAGAGAGTTCATCACCAAAACCTGATGGGGGAGAACCAAGTAAAAGAGAAGATTTTTATTTTTCTGGTCATTAAACAGTACGTTTTTGTAACTGAGGCCACTTGATAATTCAGTGTTAATTGTTTTTCTAGGATGATGCCTAATTTCTTGATCCCTGCACTTGGACTGGGACATTTTCCAAAAGAAATAGGTTAACAACATGGAGTCCAGAGATTTGTTTTTTTATCAATAACAAAATATCTGTTTTATCTGGATTTATTTGAAGAAACTTTGAGTCCGCCGTGGTCTTAACAGCAAGGAGAAAGTCTCTGACCTTGTCCGATAAGTTGTCATCACCCTCTTAAGGTCACTCAGAATCTGTCAAACATAAGCACAATTAAAAAGCATGAGGATATAAATTACAAAGAAGAGATGAAAGAACAGGGCCTTGAAGGATGCCACATTACAAAGGCTGAGACTGAGATAAGTAAGATCCTAAGTGTGTCTGCCAAGTACGGTCATCTAGAAATGGTTTACCGTAGTTTAATGCAGTGCCCTGGATTCCCAAGTTATACAACCTCTCCAGCAAGATTTGACGGTCAACAGTATTGAACGCCACTGATAAGTCCAATAAGAATTAGACCCCAGTTTAATTTTCATCGCCTTTATATCTCAGATGATCTAAGACCGATATTGTGACCAGTTCTGTGCTACGCATGGGCCTAAAGCCAAACTGTGCACTATCGAGGAGGTAAGCAGATTCAACTACATTTTGAACTTGGGAGACAGCAGCCCTTTCTGGTTCTTTAAACCAAAAGGTAGTGTATAATAGGGTGATAGTTAGATAGGACCATGGAGTCCAAAGAGGACTTCTTCAAAGGCAGATAAATAATTAAGCATTTCGAACTGGAAGCGGTTATGCCAGTAGAAAGTGAGGCATTGAAAAGGGATAATATCCTGCGCACAAAGACTGAACTTATGTTCTAGGGAATCTTAGGTGGTAATCCTTCCGAGAGGGATCCAGAGGCTTTTTCAGATATCAATAGATTATCAATATCATCTGTTTCAAGTTCATCAAATGAGCCAAAAATTGTATCAGGGAAGGTTCCTTCTCTTTAGGTCCATGCTGTAATTGGATAATGCTTGTGTTGGAATGATTTGGCTCTGTTCTGATCTTCTCCGTCTTGCATGTAAAATACAAGGCTAATTGGTCGACCAGGGCCATCTTAAGCAATTTTGGGGCCCTGGGCACGGACATCTTTAAGGCCCCCATCCACCAAACCGAAGGAATTAACTGATGAAGAGTATCTGCCCCCCCCCGCTGTAACCACAACCCATAGGTTGACATTCTGCCTCACAGCTGAAAAATAAGCATGTTTACTTCCTTTAAATCCCCTTACCCTCTTCATTCTTGTTTAATCAGAATGGTGAACAAATACCATATGAAGGCCAACATTATCAGTCTACAAAGAGGTTACTTCTGTTCTCGCATAGACACAGGAGACTTTTTATCAATAGCATCCAGGAAGGTGTGCAGCCTGTAGTATTAATGCAGGATTGTATGTAAAAGGTACATGTAACCCAGAATAAACAGAGAACTCACATTTGCTGCCTCACCGAACGCACATGTGCTCAAGCATGGAAAGAGGAGACCAATTGGGAGGAAGGAGAAAGCTACACATACCACAGCATGGATAGTGGATGCAGATTAGAAGCTAACAGGAAGGTATCTATGTCCAGACAGACTGAGATTTTAAGTGGGACATGGTTTTCAAATAGTGTTGCCATTAGAGAGCAAAAGAATAAGTGCCTGTGGTCTGTAATATATCAATGCTCACTATTATAGTGGATGGAACACTATAGCCAGTGAAACCATGAGTGAGGCTGTTTTGAAGATCATACCCTGAGGAGGAAATCACTCTGAAGGGCTGACATGTTTGAAAGGTTTAGGGACTGGCAAAGGGTGTAAAACAGAATGAGTTTAGCTTTATTCTCTTCATCATCAAGAGAAGTATATAAGTACCAGCATACTAATCCGTGTGATTTAACAGATTTAATCTGGGTTTTTCTTTTGTATTTTAAAGCTTTACATACTTCCAAAACACTGGCTTGTAAAATTGTCATTTATAAACGTGCAGAAAAACCTTTGACTTTTATTTTACAAAAATCCAAAGTGTTTTTTGTGTCAAATGAGCAGACTTTAAAATATGCTTGCCCGAGTCCTGCAACATCTGGTCCACGCCCTTCTGTCTACCACCCCTTCCACTCAAATGGCCTACGTAAGAAGAAAGATCAAGTAATGGGCTAAACGATGCCACCAGCATGTGAGAAGGCAAACTTCACAGAAGACAGTACAGAAATGTATGAGATATTAGATGATTTGACCAGGATCACTGTTTTGTCTGCTGGCAAATCAGAATACAAGCATGAATGCTTTGGTTCCAAATTTGGTTACTTATTAATCTCTTTGACTAACAGTTTATGCTCATCGGTGGAGCTTGATTGCTTAGGTTTTACAACACCCCATCTGAACAAACCAATTTCTAGGCCTTCACCATACGGCTGATATGTTATTTTTTATAGCAACCCCTTTCTGGTGCAGGTACATTGCTGATCATAGCAGATATTGTGCTGCAAGACCAAGTACATATGCAGGCAGGTTTATAAACTTCAGATATAGGAAAGGCTCAGCCAGCCTTACAGGAATGTGCTAATCTAATCTTGCATAGGAACACTTATCTCTGCAATGTGTGCTTAATACACTGAGCTAAACTTTGAACCATTGTGGCACTCAATTTACCAATATGCATTTCAAATTTGAGTTGTGCCACAAGGAACACACAAACTATACATACCACAGTGAACACAGAAAGCATTACATGATGAATTGATTGAGGCAAAATGTACTTGCCAAAAGAGACAGGCAATAGGTTTAGAGCCTCAGCTCCATTCCATAAAATATCATGATGTGTGCTATTTAAGTCTTGTGAACAAAGGACTCTCACTTCTTTAGATCAGGCAGCCTTGTGGGGCCCCCTCCAAGGTGGAGGCCCTGGGCACGTGCCCCTTTTACCCTCCCATAAAAACGTCTCTGTGGTCGACTAAACTTGAGATGATCTAATGATGGACATATTCAGCTCATTGCAGAATTATTCACTAATGCAAAAACCTTCTTGGTTATATGGGGATCCATAGCAATTTCCTAGCCGTAAAGGACTTTTAAAAAACGTTTACAATTTCTTTTTTGTAAGTGGACTGGTGTTGTTTTAGAGTCATTAGATCTCCCTTCGTAGCAGCTAACTGTTCCTATCTAACCCCACTGCTAGCTTCTATTTCTTAAAAACTAGATGAACTTGAGGAGAAGCATTAGGATTTGTGTTCATTCCTGGTTCGGAACTGTCTTGTCTATATTATATGAGTCTCTTAAGGTCATACTGAGCAAAACGCTGCTGGAAGAACCTGTGTAAAAAGTCAGGGCCTCATTACGACCCTGGTGTTAAGGGTTTAACGGCGCCGTAAAAGGTGTCGCCGCCGTTAAACCCTTAACGCCTGATTACGAGGTCCCTTTGCGGGACCCGACCTTAACGGCTGGTTTTACCAGCCGTTAAAGTAGGGTGCCGCAAAGGCACCTTGGTGCTAAGTACGGTGCCGCAATTTGCGGCACCGTACTTAGCGCCTTCCCCATTCCCATTGAGCCCTATGGGGCAAAAATGGGAATGAGGAAGGGCCCATGGTGAATGGGGAATTACTGCCCCGCCAACCTTGGAATGGGGCGGTAATTCCGCCATTCACCATGGCGGACCCCGGCATGGACCATGGTGCTAATAGCACCATGGTGTAGCGCCGGGGTCGTAATGAGGCCCAGAGTGTAAATCAGGGCGCCAGATTTGCACTCGCCACTAGCCATTGGATAGTGATATTTGACTCTTGGCGATTAAGAAATGTGTACTGTGTGTATGTAGGTGGCGAGTGATTTTTATGGCTGGCCTGTTGCTTGCAACTTGAATCTCTACCCCCTGGTGTAAATCATCGCTTATGAGCGGTGCCAGAAGTGTCTTACTACTAGATCAGCATCTTTCTTCACTGCCCGTGGCTCTAAGTAGTGGTATGGTAGCTGTCAAACCATAGTGATTAGTGATTAGTGTTCTACCTTTTAGTGAAGCTCAGCGCACTGTGGGAAAGCTTACCCAAAGTGATAAGAGTCTTTCCTCTCTGGGAGATGAACTATGCTGCTGAAGAAAGTTGTCTGCGTGACTACCATAGTTCAGAGTGGATGAGGTAGGAGCCTCAAGGTCCTGCACTGGTATTTTTATTGTATGGAGGTCATGCGGCTGCTGGAAAGCTAATACAGAAAAGGAGTAACATCTACTGAGAGGCTACATGCTGTAGAAACAAGCTTTGCTACCAGTAAACATGTCAGTGTTCAACCATACATGTGAGCCGATGTTTGTGGTTAGTATGATGAGAAATGTTCTCCCAAAGAAGTTGCCATGCAAAGCACTTGCTGTGGAACTAGATTTGGGGCTTTTCAAAGTTGATGAGGTGTGTATAGATTCTCTTAGTTCTTTCAGAGGACTTTTTTAGGAAATTAGCACCACCACCTTCAAAGCCCGGAACTATTCCCTAAAAGCTCCAGTGATGATTTCTGAAACCCTACGGCTTAGTTTCTGAAAACTAGGCCTTGAAACACAGGGCCTCCCTCCTGGAAGTCCAGAAGATGAAAGACAGTTATAGAATGTGTCCATGCCCTTTTATCAACCCAAATATTTGAAAGCCACAACTTTCTGGAG
This sequence comes from Ambystoma mexicanum, assembly GCF_040938575.1. Classification (NCBI taxonomy): domain Eukaryota; kingdom Metazoa; phylum Chordata; class Amphibia; order Caudata; family Ambystomatidae; genus Ambystoma; species Ambystoma mexicanum. Next base: position 1,503,210,161 of record NC_090932.1, on the reverse strand, counting down.
CCTTCCGCCATCTTGGCTTGCGATGAGCCCAATTTCCTGGACAATCACTGTTAAGGATCTGAAACAAATTCACATCCATATAATAACCCACTCTCTTCTTATCTGCACCAGATACCTATCAAACCCCTTTAAACCACAACCTGCAACATGCTAGCAGTGAAGTAACCCCACCTTATGTACAACAGAATAGCCCATGAGGAATCTTGATGATCAGGACTTGTAAGATCTGACAGCCCCTCACCTCCCCAACACACTTTTCTTTCCTCTAAACATAGGGCCTTAGTATTTGGGGCAGCCATAAAGTCCTGCCTTCACTACACCAACACCCTCTAGGCAGGCCTTTCAGATTCGCTGATTACAGGGAGCTCAGAATGCTGTTGTCTTCCTGGTAGTTGGGCTGCTGGGGCACTCTGTATGAGGGAAAGTGAACCATTGGCAGATGAAGGGATGCAAGTTTACCAGAGGTTCTAAACTGAACTACTGTAGTTCTGCGATAGAGAAGGGCAGTTTTCATGCTCGGCTGCTGCAGGTTCCTCAAAATGTTGTGTGGAAGGACAGTTATAAACCAAGAATACCGAATCATTATTAAGGTGATATTTTATTCTTTGTTGAAACCCCATTCTAATCATTATGACCAGTGTGACGAATCCCGAGATGTTGTCACTTCCCATGAGGCCAGGGGCATAAGGCCGCAACTTGATAGTCCCCCTCGGGGTGGTACTCAGCAGGAGGATCTCATGGGGAGAGACTCTCTGTTGGGATCAGGGAGAAATTCTTGGGAGAATGTGGTATAAAAACCCTCATTCCACATCCTACACACCTCCTTTAATTAGGAACCCCAATGACCTATCTACTGCTTCTGTGGGTGTCTGTAGGGCAACAAGCTTAAAAACTAAGACGACGAAGAGTAGGGACTTCTTGGTGAGGATTCCCTTGACAGATACTGAGACAAGGAGGAAGTACAGATCCACGCAGAGCCATGATGAAAACTGGAATAAGCGTTCTAGTTGTTTTTGCCCAATCATCATAGAAAGCAAAGAAGGACTATGAGACAGAGAGAAGCAGCCAAACAGATCGCCAGACGGTGAAGCCTGGGAAGTTGGAAGGAGACACAAAGCCGAACAGGGAAGAACAGGGAGCCGTCTGCTCCCTGTTTCGGGAAAGCCAGCAATCTCCTTTTTCCCCCGGCATCCGAGCGGGACATCGTCAAACTGGGACCTGAAGACGGGAAGCAGAAAAGAAGTCTTTGGCCCCAGCACAAGACAACAGGTCCACAACGGGAAGGAACCCGAACCAAGAGATGCCGACGCACGCGAGATACGGAAAGAAGGACCCCAGGAAGAACCAAACGTGCACCAGAAGGAAAATGGAGATAACAGGGACTGTGCAGGGACCAGTGGAGCTGGAAACTACAGGGGAATAAGACCCTGCATCAGAATAACGAGTGGGGAAATATTCCTCGTAACAGTACTTGGCTGGCGAATAGACCAAGTCTGGGATAATAAGGAAGAAGAGAGCGGAGAGTCTGGGACCAAAAAATCAGCCAGCAAGGAGAAGATGGGTATCATCTCATTCGGAGCAGTATCTGACAGGAGAGTGAACCAGGTCTGCGAAAAATAAAGACCAGAGAGATACGGGTCTGAGACATGCAACGGAAGAGGGCAGCAGAAAGAGTTAAGCCCTCTTCCTCTGGGCAACACTTGGCAAGCCAGAGAACCAAGTGAGCGATAGTGGGGAAGCCTGGGTGAAGGACCCCACTGGTACATGAACTGTATTGCTAAGAAAGACCAAGGGAAGGCGAGGAAAGAGGAGTCTTTCACCCTGGTGTTGTGAACTGTGAAACTAAAGCCAAGAAAGGACTGGGGAAGGGAGTCATTCCCCCTGGTGTTGTGAACTGTGAAAAGAAAGCTAAGAAAGGCGAGGGAAGAGGAGTCATTCCCCCTGGTGTTGTGAACTATGAAACTAAAGCCAAGAAAGGCCTGGGGAAGGGAGACATTCCCCCTGGTGTTGTGAACTGCGAAACGAAAGTTAAGAAAGTCCAGGGAAGAGAGTCATTCCCCCTGGTGTTGTGAACAGTGAGACTAAAGCTAGGAAAGGCCACAGGAAGGGAGTCATTCCCCCTGGTGTTGTGAACTGGGAAACTAAATCCAAGAAAGGCCTGGGGAAGGGAATCATTCCTCCTGGTGTTGTGAACAGTGATACTAAAGCTAGGAAAGGCCACAGGAAGGGAGTCATTCCCCCTGGTGTTGTGAACAGTGAGACTAAAGCTAGGAAAGGCCACAGGAAGGGAGTCATTGCCCCTGTTGTTGTAAACTGTGAAACTAAAGCCAAGAAAGGCCTGGGGAAGGGAGTCATTCCCCTGGCGTTGTGAACTGTGAATCTAAAGCCAAGTGAGGCCAAGGAAAGGGAGTCATTTCCCCTGGTGTAGTGAACTGTGTGAACAAAGCCAAGGAAGGCCAGGGCAAGGGAGTCATTCCCCAGGCTTTGTGTAGAGAAGAACACTGAGAGCCAGACACCGGGAGAAGGGAGGCATTCTCCTGGTAATTGAGTCTACAAAGAGGAGCAATCCAGGGCAAGGGAGTCATTCAACCTGCAGGCAGAAAATAGTGAACCTTTGGTGCAGAATGTTAAAGTCCCGGAATCCTTTGTTTTGAAGTATTAAAACCAAGGGAAGGGAGTTATTCTACCTGGTGAGGAACTTGCCAATAGAACTGTGCAGTCCAGTCCGGTAGGCGGCAGTCATTCTCCTGGACCAAGTACAAATGGTGCAACCTTTAGTGTAGTTATAAGCGCAAGGGACAGAAATAGGGATGTTTGACACAGGACAGTGGACTCTTTTTATTTACAAGGACAGTCTGACCGACCCATTAGCACTTTAGTTGAGGCGGGGAAACTCCTAATAGATATAGGGAAAGATAGGTTTCTCTTCATTTTGATCTTAAATAAAAGTCTATAGCAATCACTAATCCACCTGCTAAATAGTGCAGGACTGCATGAACCGAATAGGAAGGAATCTACCCCCTATCAGTCTGTTTGGAATTAAACCCAGTCTAAAAAGACATATTCGTTCTCACCATCTAAACGCTCCCTCAACCTACCCTCTGTTAGAAGGTTTTGGAGCTGGGGGAGCCGCAGGCAAATCAGTCCCATGGAACTCCAGTGAACACATAGACAAAGACTTGCAGGCACCACCTACTGGGTCAGACCATTAGCAAAAAGGAGAAGGAGAAACGACCCCAGGAGAAAAGTTGAGATCCTCTTGTCACTGCCCCAAGACTTCCAGTGAATGGTGGTGCTGGATATTGGCTGGGAGTATGCTGTAGTTCTACACCATATTTCCGAACTGCTTAAAATGGACCTACAGTCAACCCTCAACCTGTGCAGCTATCCCTTCTATCCCCCTTGGTTCAACCTCAATAATGGGAGCAACCTATCCCAACCCTGTAGTTCTGAGGAGTATAGCACTTCAAATATGCACACAGTAATATGGTTGTCAAATGTATCTTTCTTAGATGATTGAGTGGGTGTCTTCTATAGCCACAATAAAGTATTGTTTTTTTTTGTTTGAAACTTTCTTTATTGATTTTCATAAAGAAACAACAAACATTCCAACCAATACCCATGCCCCCCTCCTCTACCCCTCCCGCCCGCCTCCCTCCCACAAAACTCATCTCGCTTAAGCAGATGCTCCGAACACTAGCATATCTCCCAGCCAACAGTTACCCTCAACATATCTCAACCAGATCACACACTTATACAAATCCAGTAGTCCATAATCCAAAGTCACACCTCCACAGTATCAAGAGGGTCCAACCAGTCCAGGGTCCGAGTGAGAAGACATCTCATCCATGTCCGCCACATATCTCCGGAACGGATGCCAATAGTCCAAGGGGCGGCTAGTTGAGGGTATGCCCATAGCATATCTAGATTCCCTTAATTCACATAGTTTCATATTTTCCAACCAAGAAACAAAAGTTGGAGGGCTCTTCTTCCCCCATTTCCTCGCCACCAGATGTCTGGCCACGCTTACCGCCATACCCAGAAGTTTCGTCTCCGAACGGGATCCCTCCTCAATTAGAGCTAGTAGCCATACTTCAGGGGCAAACTCCCATCTAGTGGGAAGCATGACTCTTATAGCCTTCTCAATCTCCCTGCAGTAGTCCCCAATTTGTGGGCATCCCCACGCTACGTGATAAAAATCAGCAGGCTTCCCGCCACATCTCCTACAAACCGGGGAGCAATCGCTATAAATTTTGCTCAATTTCAAGGGAGTATAATAAGCTCGGTGTAAGAATTTGAAGTGAGTCAGCCTAAAACGGGAATTCAAGGATATTTTACGGGTTTGGCCACATATGAGCTTCCACTGTGCATCACTCAGGTCATATCCCAGGGATGCCGCCCAGGCATTTCTGTAGGAATTGCTCCCCCCATGCACTGCATTGCGGACCCCTTTATAAATGACAAACACCAAGTTATTGGAGGACTGGGGCTTGATAATTAGATGCTGAATCATACTGGGACTCGGCGCCCTAGGAAAATCGGGCCATAATGATTTCAAAACCCCTCTCAATCTGTAGTACAAAAACAGGGTCACCGAAATGTGTTCACCTTTTTCACGCAACCCTTCCCATTTTATAAACCTCCCTTCCAGTATTATATCCCCCAATACTTGCACCCCCAACCTGAGGAAATGGTCCTTGAATACCTTTTTGTGCGTGAGTGGAATGCCTATCACATTGTAGATTGACCAATCCGGGTAAAAGCGTGATGTCCCATCAGACAGCCAACAAATCTGATCCCAGGCTTTACATGACACATTCACTGGTTGAACCTCTTCTCTCGGGGTACCTTCCCTGTTGCCCCATAACATGCCCATCAGGTTATTCAGGAAGGCAACCACCTTTGCCTCCATTTCATGCGGGCGCGCCTGGCTCGGAGAGCCCCATCCCCCAAAATACTGCGCCTGTGCTGCTAGGAAATACAGTACAAGTTTGGCACCTCCAGCCCTCCATGTTCATAAGCCAGCGTCAGTGTGTCATAAGCTATTCGAGGCTGCCCACCCGCCCACACCAATCTGGACATCATTGCCCTCAACCGGGACCAATAAGAGCCAGGAGGCCAAATTGGAACGTTATTGAAGACATATAACAATTTGGGCAATACAACCATCTTACCCAAGGCTATCCAAGCCGCCTGTGAGATAGGAAGAAGTATCCAAGCTTCCACCTTCTGTTCCAGCGCTTCAAGCACTTTAACATAGTTGTCCATATACAATGCCTTAATGCCCAAATATTTCAACCCCTTCAGACACCATCGCAATTCATTACCCACATATACTTGTAGCACCTCGGGCGTCAAGGGCATAACTTCAGATTTATTCCAATTAATATTCAGACCAGATAGCTCCCCAAACCTGTGAACCTCCCGCATTATAGGAGCTAAATTCTGCTCAGGGTACTTAACATACAGAAGGATATCATCCGCGTAAAACGAAATTACAGCCCGATGCCTTCCCACTCCAATGCCCCGATGCGAGTGAAGCTGGCTCCATAGCAAGGGTGAATAAAATTGGGGAAAATGGGCATCTCTGGAGCCGTATAAAGCAACCTGGCCCAATTTATGTATGTAAGACCCAGTCCGGAGCGCCTCAATACCTCAAACAGAAAAGGCCACTCGATCGAATCAAATGCCTCCTCGGCATCAAGCACAACCAACGCTATCGGGACCTCAGGATTAACATTATGGAGCAGTGTAAACAGGCGCCTTAAATTATGCTGAGTGGACCGGCCGGAATAAAACCGGCCTGATCAGGGAGCACCAAGGCTGGAACATGAGGCAATATTCGATTCACTAATACCTTGGCTAGAATTGGCTAGAATTATATTGTTGACATTAATTAACGACGGCGGCCTATAAGATGCCATCAAACAGGGATCAATGTCACCACCGCCGACCTAGTTGTCTCAGGCAGCATTCCCGTGGACAGAGCATCTTCATACATTGCTAGCAAATGAGGAACCACAAGATCAGCATAGGCCTTGTAGAATTCGATGGTGATACTGTCCATCCCAGGTGCTTTACCATTGGGAAACAACTTTATCACCATGCGGATCTCTTCCTCCGTAATAGGGACATTTAGTGCTCCGCCCTGCTCGCTTTCCAGCCAGCCCAGCGTGACCTTGTCTAGATATTCCATTAGCCTATCTCGCCCCCTTACACAGCGCGAGGTATACAGCTCCTCATAATAATTATAGAATTCCCTATTTATCACACTCAAATCCTTAATGGTCTCACCACTTGCTCCCACTATTTCAGCTATTGGGGTGGCCCACTGCTCCTTCCGAATTGCCCACGCTAATGTTCTACTCGGGCGATCCCCCTCCCCATATTTCACTGCTAGAACAGGATCCCCAAGATATTTCTCCTCCCTCCACGCCAGCTACTGGAATTCCTCCCGCAACGCCCTCAACTCATCTTGCAGACCCAGGTTACCAGAATCGCTAAGCCTAATCTCCAAGTCTCTGATAGCCCCCTCCAATTTCCTCATGGACCCCCGCAGTGCCTTTAGGGAACCTCCTTCACAAGATATACACAGCCTCTGACATATATTTTAAACGCCTCCCAAATTGTGCTAGGGCTGGGCCCTAACCCCACATTAGCTTGAAAAAAATTTGAATATCCTGCTCAATTCCAGCATAGAAGGTCGTATCATCCAGTGAGGACGCTTGGAATCGCCACCTTGGCGCTGCCAGAGGGTCAGCCAACTTAGTAATATGCACAAGGACTGGCGAGTGGTCCGACAGGGTACGCGGAAGTATCCTAGCCCCCTCAGCACATCTAGCAACCTCAGCCGGCCCCATAATATAATCAATCCTGGAGCTGCTATAGTATACCCCGGAGAAAAAGGTGTATTCCCTAGTAGTTGGGTGTTCCTCACGCCATAAGTCATGGAGATCATGATAGGCCGTTATGCTAGCCCATGCCTTAGCTGCTTGCGGAACCACCTATTGTTGAGAAACCGATCTATCCAAATCTAGCGTTAAGACCAGGTTAATGTCGCCCACCCAGAGTATAGCAAACCCAGGGAACTTAGTATATGCTTGGCACATTGATGAAAAAAATCTGGGTTATCCACATTAGGGGCATAAATATTTATAAACAGAATTTTAACACCTCCCACTTCCCCCACCAATAGTATAAACCGACCATCCCCATCCTTGATTTGTTCATGGAGGCGAAATTGGAGTGACCCATGGATATATATCGCCACCCCTCTGGTGTGGGAAGAATAGGATGAGCAGTATCGATGTACGCCCCAGCCAGCCAGCTTGGGAAGACAAACGTCATCAGCCAAGTGGGTTTCCTGTAAACAAAGAACATTGACCCTGTGATTCCGACTGTAGTTGGCTATAAGGCAGGATTTCTTTTTATTCGTAAATCCCTGTATATTCCATGACATCATTGTCAGCTGACTGACCTTCCTCTCACCCATATCGAAACAACCGAAAGATACAATGGACTTCAACCCCTATCCGTGTCACCTCAGAGCGAAGCATTGCCACGGAGAATCGAGCGTCATCCACTCCAACACTAGTTTCAGAGCATAAGCGAGACAACCCAACAGCCCAAATAACACCAAACCGCATCAACTGTAAACTAGACATTTCTCCTACCTTCTGGCCCCCCACCCATTCCCACCCATGGCAGAAACCAATACCAACCGGCATCCTACCCGCCCCCTCCGCTCACCCCAATTCAACAATAATTTTTAAAAAAACTAGAACCTCAACAAAACCACTGCAGCGTCAGCGGTAATCGGGATCACTGAGGGCAGCTCCAGTGCTCCATATGGCAACGGCTGATCCACAAGACATGTTACTCCCCAGACCCCCCAGTACCCCACCCTTCAGGAAAACAACAACATTGTCCCACAAACCCCCGGCCCCTCCTTAAGAAATAGCAGTGCTAGCTCAGGCGGGCCTGCGAGGTGATCCTCCAGGCTCCGGCAGATTCCTGGCGAACTGCTCCGCAGATTCCGGCGTCGTGAAGAATACAGAAGCCCCGTTGTGCTGTACGCGAAGCTTAGCCGGGTACATCATGGAGTAAATTGCCCCTTTGTTCCGAAGCAAACATTTAGCTTTTTGGAAAGTTTTCCTTTTGTCTTGAACAGCCGGGCTAAAGTCAGGGAACAGCCTGATAGAATATCCTTCCCACCTTAACTCTTTCTTCTCCCTGGCGGCTTTCAAGATGGCGTCTCTATCCCGGTAGCAGAAAATTCTCGCAATGATAGGGCGCTCCTGTGCGCCCGGTGGGGGCCGGGGAGCTAAGGAGGGATGAGCTCGTTCCACCATATACATGTTAGATAGGGGCGGGTTATCCAGAACGTCAACCAGCAGCTTCTCAACAAATATCTCCATGTTGTCAATGCTGGTCGACTCAGGAACCCCCGTAAACCGAACATTATTCCTCCTCGATCGCACCTCCAAGTCGTCATTCTTAGCCTCGATCCTATTCACCAACTGCTGAAGGGAAGTAATCTCGCGTTGCAGCGAGGCAACACTGTCTTCCGTGGTCCCTATCCTCTGCTCAGCCTCCTCCATGCGTCCACATAGCTTTTCAATTTGAATAGCAGAGATGTCAACCTTACAAGTAAGGGCATCTATTTTGGCCCCTAACGTGTCCGTGCTCCCTTTCAGCGCCAGCAGAGTCTGGTTCAAAGCCGCTATATCAACTTGCTCCACCCCCGAACCCTGCGATGAGTTCGCCTGGGGCTGACTTTGTTCCTGGCGGGCAAATTGTTCCATCCTTGCTTGTCTCTTCTGGTTACCCATACAAGCCTAAAGGGGAAGTAGCCGAGGCAGACGGTCCGGCCCAGTTGATGTCAGCGATTAAAAGGATCTAAATCAAGTCCCCCAGATCCGCCTGAGAGATGGTGATATCCCACGCCAAGCCCGTCGTGCCCGCTACGTCAGGCGCACAGTAGCCCCACTCAAGCACCAACTGCGATCCACACTCAATTGACGCCGTCACAGGTGAACTAGGCTGCTGTTACTGCCTAGGCAGGACTCCAGGCCGCCGACCAGTGTGGGACGATGACAGAGGATCGGGACCCAGAACTACATTCAGCACAGCCAGGCACCGTACAGGAGCAGCCCGCCCAATTGGCCTACCTCCAGTATTAAAGCGAAGCCAGAGCCGGGGTACCAATGTTCCATCACAAATTCAGTCTCCACAGCAATTGGTGCAGTACCTCAAATTCCTCCCCCCCCCACCTGGTGGTTCAGCACAGGAGCTATATCAAGTCCCAGATTTGCGAGGGCACAATCACGTTGGGAACGGCTCCACCAGGCTCCAGCAGCAGAGGAGTTTAGAGGAAGAAGCGTGCTGCAGGCACTCAGCCCCCTTATGGACCCACAGCCCTCTCCTCACTCACAAGGGGCAGAGAAATCCTTAATGGCTGTCCCCAGAGCGATTAGCCGGTGCCCTGGGAAAAAGGACCAGCCTCAGCAGTCACTTTGTTGCCCGCTCCCCTCCTCCCTCACAGGCAAGGCCGGCCTCCTCTTTCCCCACCTGAGGATCCCAGACCCCCGACCGGCACCGCCGAGCGAGCACCCGCCAGGATCGCGAGTCTGCCTCAGCAGAACTCCCGAAAAGCCACAGGTTGGGGGCCGTCTCTGGCTGCAGTCCGCTCAACGGCCCACTGTCATGGCGCCAGGTATCAGTACGGCTGCAGGCACCACCCACGCACTGCCCTGCCTCCAGAGCCCCGCAGCTGCCGCGCCTCCCTTCAGGCCACTCACACGCCGTTCTGCCAGAGGCTCCACATGAGCTGCTCAGCCCCCTTGACTGCCGCTGATCTCCGGTGGGGGGGGGGTCGAAGGCACAGCGTCGCCAGCGCTGCAGTCTGGGGCCCCGCAGCTGTCGCGCCTCCCCTCAGGCCGCTCTCACGCCGTTCTGCCAGAGGCTCCACATGAGCCGGCTCCGCCCGCTTGGCTGCGCAGATCTCCCGGGGGATCGAAGGCACAGCGTCGCCAGTGCTGCAGTCTGGGACCCGTCTCAATGGGGGGCCGCTCCTCCTCCGCACCCTTCCGCCGGGACCTCCAGGCCCTCCGCGGGTCTCCGCCACCCGGACCCACAAGCGACTTCACAGGGTCGTGCTGGGGTGATAGTGGCAACTCAAAAGGACTACGCTGCAGGTCAGGGGTACCAGAAGCGGGGATAACAGGATAACTACAGGATTATTTTACAGCCGTTGCCGGAGCTTCTCAGGCAGCCGCCATGTTGGAAAGCGGCACAACAGCGCCCCCCGCAATACAGTATTGTTATCAAATACAATATGACGTGAAATGTCTCTTTCCTGGATTCTTTAGGAGTAGGGGACCCCTATATCCATCATATATGCATGGATTTGCGAAGGTGGTCTAATGCTTCATAAATCTTTTCTTCAGAAAAGTAGTAGGCAGCGAATTTGGAAAAACATCAATCTCATCATGGTGTGATCAGATGTATTAAAGTCTGGGTTAGAAGAAACTTTTGAATTTCCACAGAAATACAAATTAATGGTTGTCTTAGGACCGATGATGCACTATTCAGTCTATGCCTAGCATATATAGTGAAGACTGCCTGTCTTTTGTATTTCTGCTTCGCCCTACCCATCACTTTTTCCTTTCTTCTTCCTCCATAGACTATGGTCTGGGTACCTCGGGCGGGGGAACAATACGCTAATAACTGGGACAAGACCCCCCCCCCGCACCATAAGACCACTATGGTGGTGACTGGTGCAATATAAAAGCTTCAAAGCTATTTTGCCAGTAAGATAGTTGGAAAAATATACCACATGTTCCATTTGCTACAGATCGTCTAAGCCTCTGAATCATAGACATAACCCGTTTGCACCAGCACGACAAACAATGTAGAGGGTTTCAACAACATTGGCAACGCAGGTTCTAGTCTCAGACATGATTTCTACCGCCTGTATCCTCCAAACCTTTTAAATGTGGAATTGCTATTTTATAAAGACCAGTACTGAAAGGGAATTTAACAGTTGGAACAACTACTTAGAATAAATAGGCAATCTAAATCCTTTTTCCATCTCTTTTATAACAGACATTTAGATTTGATTTGATTGTAAAAAATCCCACAGTAGCCTTCTTGTTTTCAGGCGTCTTGGATACCGCAATCATAAACAGTTTGCCAGATGCCTCGCTCTCATCACAACTGTGTAGCAGAATTACTAAAAAGGAAGATTGGGGTGCGCACGCATTTGGCTATGTTTGCCCTACAGGAAATGTATTATATATATATATATATATATATATATATATATATATATATATATATATATATACTAATGTTCTATCAAAGGCCTGCAAAGCCTTAAGCCCTCATTTAAAACATTCTCTGTGTGGTAAGACATTCTCAGGATACTGTCCTCTCTAATTTCCTCCTTCATGCAAATGCATGGATTGTGCAAGTGGGACAGGGCCTCTAGATAGCCCAAAGAGAACTTAAACTGCACTAGATTTCTGCATGCATGAGTCTGGCACTGCACATTTGTTCAGCTGTCGGTGGGTCGGGGGGGGGGGGCATTTCCTAATGCTTGTGGGCAAGCCTGCAACATGACCACCAGCTAAGTGTTCCAGCTAAGTGTTGGCTTCCTTCACATTTCCTGAGCTCCCTCATGGTGGCAGCGGGCAAACAGCCAGTTCCACCACCGGAGGGGAGAGTGGCATCAGAAATACTTCATTCATTTTTGCTCTTTAAAAAAAAGCGTGGTGGTAAATTGCTTGTCTTGCCTGTGCGCATCCCCTGCTAAACCAATAAACACAGAATCCTGGAGTTCAGTGTTGATTTGTGTATGCAGTCGTTATCCCATCGTTCCCAGTGATAAGATGTGAGATCTGTCAGTGCTCAGCCTTGCAAGTGAAACAGCAATCTTAATATCTAAGTAGTGTGTCTTTTATATCACCAGACAAAATTGATGATTAACGATTGGGGTTTTCTTCAAAAAATATCCCCGCGTATATAAAATGGTAGTTTGTTATAGTTATGATATGATAGGTTATTTATAACGCGCTTAATACCCAGAGGTTTCTAAGCGCGGACCTGGGGATCGAACCTGTGCTGCTCTGTGTCGTCTTACTTCCAAGGCGAGCACGTTGCACCTGAGCTATCCTCCCGAGACTATATATTGTATATTGATCATCTGCTGCTAAGCTTGTGTAGAGACCAGGCTGAATGCTGCCGTGCCGCAAGAAATGTAAGGTTCAGCTAGTTGCAGTAAACGCTGAGTGCAAAAGTGCGCCGCAGGGCATTTGCTTGGGCTTAGAGGGTCTGTGGACCCTGAACGCCTTGAACCTTCTCTTCTATGTAGGCTGCAAGGCGGGGTGGCATCCGGATCACGCTCAGTGGGGGGCGTGTTTCACTGGCCATGATGCCAGCTGAGAGCTGCATGTGCCCAGTGCCCTACTCTCCCAAGAGCCTTCCCACCCAGCTAGCTTCTTTAGGGTGGGGTCCAGTTGTGTTGTGACGTGTGTGCCCCTCTTACACCAGTGCTAGACTCTCTGGGGATCAGCACATGCACCACGCTTTCCAAAGCTCCCTGTGTGCCGTGGTCACCGCCTTGCATTAAAGGTGGGCAGCAGGGTGACTTCACAAGAGACTAAATCAGGATTGCTGCAGAATCTGCACTTTACAGGAGGTTCTGCAGGGACAATGAGCTTCTAAGAATGCTGGAGAAACAGCACAGTGTGTGGCCACCGGCCAGAACAAACGGAATACAGCGCCAGCGAATGTTAAACGTCTGTGTATTCTTGCTGTATTATGCGCTAAGCTATTGTGAGAAGGATGCCCCTATTAGGAAGCACTTGAAGCTGTACGTTTCGGAAATATGGTCCTTTAGATGGGCTGAGTGTGGTGTAAGCGGGAGAGATGACTTGTCACAGATACGATGTTAGTAAAGGGGGCAGCAGAGACATGCAACTGACAGCAGTACTCAGAACTGATCTGAAAACATAGGTAAAACTATCATGTCAATGAAATCAATCCTCCCTATGTTGGCTAATGGTGATTTTGCTGTTCCTGGAGAGCCAAGCTATACCCCACTGATCAGGCCGAAACATCCCTGGGGTTGCTTGTGATCTTATGCAAAGGCGATGTGATTTAGCAGTTCTGGCTGGACCGCGCCCTTTGGGGTCTGGGCATGCCTGACTTGGATATCGTCTTCCCCCTTCTCTAATGACGTAGCAGGCTGACAATCAATAGTTCAGGAGTTGCCCAAAGCAACTCCAGTGGTTATGATTGATTCAAAGCCCTCGTCTATCGCTCCTCAATTTTAGATAAATATCCTTTGACCTAGCACTAAACTCAACTAAGAGATACTCAGTAATTTCTTTAACGAGGCATGATGGGTGCAGACATAAATAGTTTCTCTAGTGCCATCTGAGCTTTATTAAGGTTGAGGTTTTGCTCAGATATTGAGCCCAGCTTCTCTGTTATCCTTTAGTTATTGTCTGAGTTGCCTCCCAGGTATGATATGACATGATAGGTTATTTATAACACGCTTAATACCCAGAGCGCGGACCCGGGATCGAACCTGTGTTGCTCCGTGCCTTCTTGCCCCTGAGCCATCCTCCCAAGACAGGCGTTTCCTGACCTGTCGCCACCAAAGGCCTATGTACTGAATACTCTTTTAAAGAGTTAAGATAGCATCTGTAGACCCACTACATTGACCATAACTATAATCCATGAGTAGCAGCAAGTGACCCTGGTAAAGCAATTATCTGCAACCAACAAAGTTAAAGCCATTGAATAACTGTCATTCTCCACAACCTCAAGCGTAGCTCCTATGAGGTTCTATATTCAATTGCATCGCTTAACAGAATACACCTATCTTCCCTAAGAGAGGCTAGTGAAGCCACCACGTGACCAGGCTGTATAGTCAGATACTTGTCACTGATCTTGTCATCTACGTTCAGCATTGATATGATAGGTTATTTATACCTCGCTTAATACCCAATGGTTTCTAAGCGCGGACCCGGGGGTCGAAGCTGTGGTGCTCCGTGTCGTCTTGCTTCCAAGAAGATCAGCACATGCATTCTTTGAGCTCTACGCTGTACCATGTCGCATGTGAGTAGTGTATTCAGTGTCAGGGTCTTCTTCGTGCTGCAGTACTTGCAGTTATCCCATTATTAGTCCATGACATCAATGTATACAATGCAAGGCCAATACCTGGGCTGGATAACTTACTTGCATATGACGGGGTAACATCAGTGCTTTCTGGACACTTTCCACGCAAAGTCCTTCGCTCCTCAGCCTAGATCTCATATGTGTGCTGTATCTAAACATAGTAGAGTGTGCATGCGGCAGCCTATTCAAATTACTTTTGAAGTGGAAACTTCTCTTCTCCAAAAATATGAGTCACAACAATCACTGAAGTCTTCATGTCCTCACATATTGACAACTGAGACTCACCACATGCCCACCTGAAGACAGCCAATATGCCGTGCCTACCACTTGTTCAAACCCCATTTAGAAGAATGAACCCTGTGCACAGCAAATGCAATCCAGGGAGCTTTTGTGTGGGGAGGAAATGGGTCTGCTCTCCGAAGTGCAGCCCACCAGGAGTCTGCATTGGTATCACTACATATTATCCCCACCAAAAATATCGCTGTGTATATGGTCGTTTGGAACGGCCATAGGTAATATTTTTTGGGGGGTAATTTTGGGGTTTTTTGGGAGCAGTGGGTTGCGGGGGTGTCCCCCGCTCCTTTAAAAGTAATGCGGGCGTTGCAGGGGTGTCCTCCACAGGTTCCAAGCCTTAATATCACCGCAAAAATATGGCGATATTTGTGTATGGCGATATTTTTGCAGGGATATTAACACATGGAACTTCTGCGTTTGTGTGCATGCCTGCACATGTAATCAAGCTACCAGAGTGACATCCCCAAATGTGGGTTAAATCATATGTATTGGAAGCAAATTCTCCCTATATCCCCCTCGTGGTGGTTGTCATCTTGGTGGCAGGTGAAACCTCGTTTCCTGTCATTTTGTACCTCTAGTTATTCCTTGTGTGTTGAGAACTCATGATATTTTTAGGTGGAGGTGTAGAACGGCATGGGGGGCGCTGGGGCGGAGAAAGACCGCTCTCCCAAACATCACAGTGACTTCAGGACTCTTAAAGTAGGACACACTGGCCCCAAATGAAATCAAGCTGCAAGTGTAGTTCTCGTATTTATCCACAAGGTGCTCTGTACATAGTGACACAGCAGCCATTTTACTTTGTGGACAAACTTCACACCGCCCACATAATTCTGCTCCTGAAGAGCTGCTTCTTCACTTTGCGCTACTGATCTTTGAAGGCCTACATCAGAAGGTGGACAGCTGCTCATTCACAGGCAAAAGCCGCCTACAATTATGCAATAAGCTTCAAAATCAAAGTCCAAACTTAACTTGGCCCATCGCCTGCTCTGCCACCTGCTAATCATCATATCTCTAAAGGCATCAAGGTACTCTTGGCCATTATTGCGTAGTAATATTCTCATACTAACACCCGCCACATACTTTCCATCGTCCTAATTAAACTCACCCAGCGGAGCACACACCGCCAGCCTACGCGTCTCCTCAGGCCTAACGCAGCCAGAAATCACTCTGGGTATCAACCCCCCAGAATGAACACATATTCCTGACCTCCCAAACCATCACACCTACCGCTAATAAGCAGCTATCACGCAAATACCACTCCCGCTGCACACATATCGGGTGCACCCACGCACCTTATGACTCTCTCTCTCTACTGACTCGAACTTCGGTTCCCGAGGGTGTTCAACCTACCAGCGCTTTGAGATCATACCAATGATACATAAGGCGCTATATAAATGCAAAGTAACATAACATAACAGTAATGGGTAACATGATGTACGCACTTGGAACCTTTAAGATTATTTTCTGTGTCAGAGTGCATAGCTGATCCCCACAGCCTAATGTAAGACACATTTACTCCCAGTGGGGTATAATGTACTATAGAAAAATGTAAATTTTAAAACAAATTGGAAGGGTGCAATCAAAGGTGTTCACGGAGCGCGTGGGTGGTCAGCAGAACTGTAACTAGCTGGCACACTGTGCCTTTCACATGCCCTGTCGCTTCATGAAAGGCCAATTGTGAGGCAAAGAAAAGCAGGGAACGGTGTACACAAAGGTGGAAGGTTTGACTTGTATTTCTGTTGGATGTCATTAATTTCTGAGTCAGAAGACAATCGTGTATGAGTGATTCATGAGGGAAAATGGCGGGTGGGCAGTGTGTAGGCATCGCTTGCGCCACCGGAGAGGAACATGCCGGTGGGAACCATTGCTATGGCCACGGGCGTCCCTTTGTGTAACACATTGCTGTTGCTTGCCCCCACATCCCCACCCCGCACGAGGGATAGTTCGTGGGCAAATCATGCATTTCCTTTGCACGGTTGTGGTCACTCATGACCATGTCTCTGTGTCCAGAAATACTGATCTTAACAATCCCTCGTTAGCGCTTCAGTTAGTTTTTAACCATTTCAGATCTGGGGGGGCATTAGCCCCCCAAAGAAAGTTCAAATAGACTCCATACTTCTGGGCTCCTGGGGGGCATCAAATACACGCACCTGTCCTGATTCTAGGTGCGTATATCCGGGAGGATAGCTCAGGGGCAACGTGCTCGCCTTGGAAGCAAGACGACACGGAGCACCACAGGTTCGATTCCCGGGTCCGCGCTTAGAAACCTTAGGGTATTAAGCGCGTTATAAATAATCTATCATATCATATATTTGTGTGTTTATGCACTCTAAATAGTTTGTTGAGTTAGAGTAAGCTGATTTATCACAGCAAAACGCTTGAAATTCAGTGGGCGTGGCAAGTGATGACCATCTTAACTCAGCGTCCCCATCCATATCCCCCAGGATGTAATATTGTGAATCTGATGAATCTCTTCTGTGACATCATATATGTGCTCATGGGCTTTGTAACCAGGTGGGGGGTATGCCAAGTTAAGATGGTCTTCACTTTGCGCACCCACTGAATTTCAAGGGTTTTATCGCGATAGCTCTGCTCACCTTAACTCTCACTTAACTGAAGATTTTTTCAGTGAATTAAAGGATTTAGTTAAACTATATTTTCTTCGGGGACCCCTTGCAGCAATGACTTCCATGAGGTCCATACCCCCTACCCTAGTACTTAACCCAATCGCACCAGCTATGCCCTATTTCCATGGCCACAGGCTCCACTGGGCTTCAGCCACTTCCGGTTTCCTCTTCCAATGGAGATCCCACCCCTCTGCAAAGACTGGCAAATCCCAGTGGTCCCCCCGTTTTTATCCCTGTGATAAATTATAGCGCTAGCAGCGAATAGCTTCTTTGATGGTCTCCTTCCTTCCGCGAAATTCCGTCCCACTAATCACTCCCGTGACCCCTTCTTTTGTAAGTCCCCCTATTCCCCATGCATGTGTATTTCCGCCTGACCCACTGCCATTACTCCTTTTCACTCTCTGGTTCATGTGACACCATTTATTTTGCGATCACGTTTTATGGTGTTACCACTGTAATCTCACTAGTCTTCCAAGGGATTCTCGCAATAAACCGAAAACCAGCCCACACCAAACGCCCCAATTCCACATCTACTCCTCTGTCCCTCCCTCCAACCTGTTGCCTATTATTAATACACCCGTTTTCCTCCTCAAAATATCATTTTGAGCACTTTTTCATTTTGGCTTTTTGCTGTGGGATTCGCTCATCGAGCAAAATAAAATGGTGGTTTTTCATCACTCAGCCTTTCTTCTGAAAAGCAACATGAGAGATCTTATTTAAAGGTTTTTTCTGGAGGATGGGGCACCCCCTTCTCTATCAAATGTTTTTAAAACTACAGTATGGATTTACCCCAATACAGCAAAAGCTACATCTGTGGTGACGTTTTTCTTTTTTGTGCAAATTTGTCCAGCGGTTTTCACGGTATTGGTGTTCAATCCAAGCACTTTTTTCTCTATTGAAAAATGGGACTAGGCCAAAAACAGAGGATTTTTTCTCTTAATCCCTCCCCTCCCATTCCCGTAGGGGCGTGGCCATGCTGGAGACTAATGGTCTCATGAAACCTGTGAGCTCCACAGCCTTTTTGCCTTTTTGCCCAGAATATAGTTGTTATGGCTCCTCTTAGTAGTGTTCCCTCATTATAACTGTGTAAGCTCCGTTTCGGGAACTTCTTGGAGTGTGTAGCCGAAGTTTGGGGTCAGACAACTCTGCCTAGCTCATATACGAGCTGCATCTCTCCGCTGCAATGAGGCCTACCCAGTAAGATGGCGCCGGTTGGACGGCGAAGCCATTGAAGCTGCGCTACTCCGATCAGACTCCCCTCTGTGTGAGAGTCGCTTTAGAATGTTGGGGACACCCACCCAATCGGTCGCACTCCGGCTCTGTGTGTCCCTGATACCCCGACAGCGGCTGTTCATTTTGGGTGTCGTGCAGATTCACCCGCTGGGACTCGCCATTATTTTCCGAAGCGACTGGCTGGAAGCCGGCTTCCTTGAGCGGGTTGCTTCAGTGCGATCGAGGAGCAGCCGGGGCGGATCTACACCTTGATGATGCAATGGTCGGCCGACCACAAGGTACTGGGCACGGGCTCGACTTTCTTTAGGAAACGTATCTACAGGGACCGTGGAATGAGGAGGTGGTGGAGGGGCCTAATGTATTCGCTTTACAATATCGGTAACTTGATTGATGAGCCTCCGATTGTAATCCGCCAGTTGTGGGAGCACCTTTCCTGCACGGTCTCACGTGAATGCTGAGCCCTTGGATGACCTGCAGATGAACAATAATCGCGTGAACAGGAATGGTTAATCCCCCTCACTAGATTCTGTTAAAGACAGGAGGCAAATATTGTGCATAACAATCTTTACTACTGACACATAGCAGCAAAGAAGTACATTTTGTAAACAAAATCTTTTAACAAAAAAAACAAGGAAAACCACAGTATTCCATTAGGACCACAGGAGAGCAATCCCAATCCAAGATGGGGCGCAGGTCAAGCCCTCCCAGTAACCAATCAGCAGGGACCCACCCCCATAAAAGTCCCCTTCTCTCACAGCAACTCCTCTTCTGAAGCTGCACTTTGACGCCATCCTTAAGAAACAGTAACCAGCACAGCCGAATGGATGACCAGCTTCGGGATCCTTACACACGACCATGCAGGACCTGGAAAGACTCCTTTATCTGGACAACATCAAAACGAAGCTGCAGATAAAAGAAACAGAATAGGGGGTGGGTGGGTGGGATAATATTCGCCACCTGTCTTTAATAGAATCTAAACCCCCTCTCACTAGTGAGGGGGATTAACCATTCTGTGACACGACAGGAGGCTTCATATTATTTAAGTTTAAAGCCCTTGCATTAAAAAACCACAGGGTCAATACGTTTATGTTAAAATGTCTTGAATGTGGACCCCCTCGACCAGTCAGCTGCTATCAAAGCTTTTATTCAAAACCCCTCCTTCCAAAAGGGTGCTTTGGAAGCCCAAGGGGCGCCCCCACTGACTGAGAAAGCACCAAAGGAAGCAATAACATTCCCAGGAAGTTAATAAACCGCCGAATCCCTCCAGCCAAAACGGCGGGAAATATTAGTTATAGGGTTTCCCGTAGGAAAGCAGCTGAGAGGTACCCGGGGATCTAAGACCCTCTATAGTTCAAGACATCATAAAACATTGAACAACACACAAATTACTGTATTCTGAAAATGATGGATACCTAATATAAGAAAAAACAACCATTTATTCCTTCGAGACACAATGAAAAGTTAACCCTCCGGGGAGAAAACCTTATTGCCTAATCCGAAGATCTAAAATCTGACACTCTTTAAATTGAAAGGAGAGAAGAACATGGCTGCCTTTGAGAAGGTATAATATATTATGATATAAAGTGTTATTTATAAGGCGCCTAAAACCCCAAGGTTTCTGAGTGCGGTCACGGGAATTGACCCTGCGTTGCTCGTGCCGTCTTGCGTCCAAGGTGAGTACTTTGCCACTGAGCTATCCTCCTGAGACAATGGACAAACTGTCGGTATGGGCCAAAAGCGAAACAACCTAGGAACTTATTAACTTTCATAAGAACTTAATACTTGTGTGTAGGGGAAATCTTAATGCAGATGAACCTAAGAGCCTATCTTACCAAAAAGTGGCTGCCTAATCATTCCCCTTTGACTAGCCCGTGACCAGCCCAAACGGGTGATCTAAAACCATAACAATCCTGTAAACCATGCCCTCCTTGAACAGTTCAACTAAACAGAAAGTATTCAATCATTTAAAAAATTAACAACCACTACAGGAGGAGCAGAAATGGGAACGAGTTGTGGAGTCAAACACCAGCTCATCCAGTGGTTCCTATGCTGAGGAATAACCTGACTCAGCGGAGGCCACCCAGGAAACCTTGATGACAACCACGGAATCCTGCGTGAGTACTGGAAGCACCAGGAAGAGCTAAAAACTTCCAAGCTATACAGGAGAGAACTCCCCCCCCCCAAGGACCAGGACATGAGGAAGACCCCACCCCCCCCCCCGGGGTCCTTATGCGCCGTGAGTGGATAGGGAGACGGCAAGAGATACCCAGCACTAACTCCCAGAGAGTAGGAAACTACACTTGAGGATGTGCAAAAAGGAGTCACTGATGCAGACTTGCCAATTATGATGAACCGGGGAAACTCAAGCACAGAGTCCCTGCCCAGACCCGGGAAAAAAAACAACAACGGTCGCCCAAGTACAAGACCAGGTCTTCGACTGCAAAGAGAGAGAGAGAGAGAGGGAACTAGGCAGATGAGACGAGAGGCAAAGAGAACTGCCTTCAAGAGGATGGTCCTTACTAGTCAAAATGCCAAAGACCCTTGCTATATTCGCTAGGGCCTTCGAGCGGGTTCCCCCCAATCCGGGCGTTATATATTGGATCACTGCTGAGCTGACCATTTTCTCCAGAGGAACTGACCTCAACTTCTAAACTATAATTGGAAATGAATCAAAAACTCACTCTGCCATTGCAGGCGGTCAAATGCTTGAGGCGCCATAGGAGCTACACCCTGGCTTCTGGGGACAACAACGCCATTTGAGAGAATGACAGATTCTTGGGAAGGCATTTACTCTCCCCAGGCGCTGCAACGCTCTGTAACAAAAAAGAGCTGAAAAGATGGCCTGAATGGAGGCAAAAACATCCCAATCCCACTCCCTACAGGCTTGCGGGACAGCATTCCATTTCTTAGAAAAAAGGCAGAATCCCCTCCTAATCCTTGAGAGGCTACACATTGAGAAGGCTGGGCCTTTCTGCATTTATTACTACGTCTAGGCGAATAACAGGGGAAAGTAAGAGAGCTAGGAGAACCTGGAAACCGTGCGCCAAAGGAGCATGCTGTCCGGAAAAGGATGATGAATTAAATCCTTTTCCGCGAGACAGGACATCCCTGGCTATGTTATCTAGGCGAAGCACCGCAGGTCGACAAGAAACCTAATAGGAGAAAAGCAGAACAAATGCCAACCCGACTACCACCAGGAGGACTGGAGAAAAACTCCTGATAAAAGAGGAAAAAACTGGAACTACCACGAAAAACATCCTTGAGGTCTAGACCGATCCTCTAATCCCCTGAGAGAAAGGTGACCCTGAGAAGGAGAATGCCCTTCATCATGAAAAATTGGTAAACCGCCGAAGAATTGGGGATTTTAAAACTCTATGACAGGATGAAATCCCTCTTAGGTTTCAGAACCGGGAAACTTGGTGTTTAGAAATAGGGAGACTCTAAAGGCGGCTGGGATCTTGTCCAACAAGAGGGGAGGAGGAGGAGACAATTGACAAAGAGGAATACATTCCCATTGAAATGTCTGAAACATTGTAACCACCCTGGGTCTGAGGTGGAACCATCTCTGAGGGAAGAAACATTTAAAAAATATATATGTGGTAGTACCTGGAGCGGATCCCGCTCTGCCCACACCTCTGTCAGCACATCCTTACCACTGAAAATCTGTCTGGGGGTAAAAGGCCACCTGGGATCCTCTAGCAGAGGAAGAATGATGTGCCCCTCGGGTAGCATACGGCTGCAGGCGGGTAGAAACTTGGAAGGAACGGCTGGGAGGGCAGACTGTACCTCGCCCGGATTTATCTAAAATCCTGGGGGCAAACATTTTGCAGAAATTGGATTGGGCCTTATCAAGGGCCGTGAAGGCATGCCCACATGTAAAGAGATCTTTAATGAACCTGTCTCCAAACAGGTTACCTAGAGCCTTAGGTCCAGCTTCATTCTCTGCAATGTCTAGCAGATTACAGTCAATGCGCATGAGAATGGATTTGCGCCTTTCCCTCGAAATTCCAGCATTGCCGTTGCCGAGCAGGCATATTGACCTCTGCACCCAACCTCTGAGTGCCTAGACATCCACTAGAGAATTGGTGAGAGTAGCGTCTTCCACCAATTCAAACATTAGAGCCAAGGGTCCCAACATGTCTAGTAACTTATCCTGACAACTGCGAAGGACCTTGCCAACCCCTCTCGTAGGGTGGGTCTTTTCCCTTCTGAGACAAAAAAAAAACAGTATGGAGTGATCGATATCAGGGGTACAGGCTGCATTATCTGGAATAACAGGTCTTGGGCATTCAGAGCGTAATTTGTTCCCGTCTTCCTCAAGAAGCGGTCTCCGTACCCAATGATGAATAAAAGAAGAAACCGCCTCTGAAGGACACCAATCTGCAAACCTTGGATGTTGGATGAGAGAGGGGTAAAAAAAATGGAACCCCGCTATTATCCAACAACTGCCCCTTAGATTCCTGGGATAAACCCACAGGGATCCCCTTATTCCTACGCTTCTTAGGCAGGCAATCAGAACCATCTGAAGTGTCTGGAGAGGATAAAGGAGAGGAAGTGGGCTGAGCCGTAGCAGTCGGCTGAGAGAGACCCCCCCCCCAGTTTACGTTTCAGAACCCTAACACGGGATTTGGCAGGAGAGGGAGACCTATACCTAGGACTGAGTTGTCCTAGTGTTTAGACTTCCTTGAACACTTCCTAGGAGCTAAGGAGGGACCCGGATCAGAGCTGGGATAGAAATCAGCCACCTTTGTAATCAATCTATCAAAGGCCGAGGCTAGCGTTGAGTTCAAATTAAATAGGGCAGAGTCCACGCAATCCTGAACAGCCCTAGTTAACACCGGGAGGGCCGCTAGGGAAACCTCACCTGAACCCCTCAACCAGAATCCTTCCCATACCTTCTCTTTTTATTTGAAGATCTAACTTGGGAAGTAGCATTAGTCGAAGGGAACCCCTCCAACCCTTTGGGTGTAAACATAATGGAATAATCCACCAAGTAAAGGGAAATATCACAACAACCCAAAAAAATGATGAGAAATGCACAATGCCAGGGAGCACCTGGAAGCGAACAGGCTGGGGAACAGTTAAAAAATAAATAAGTAAGCAAAATGTATAGGGTGTGCTTGCACAAAACTGTCCATCAATAAGAACACGTGGACTGCAGTGGGCTAATCAGCAAGACGAGCAGGCAGTGAAACACTTCACAATAATTATTAATCATACCAGGCTGAGCCTGGAAACCAAGCAGGAAAACAATAGCCCATGCGTTAATATATTCATTTGTACTGCAAGCCTGAAGAGTGGCTTGAACCCTGAGTCCTGCTATTGGTAGACAAACGCTCTATCCATTGAGTGCCTGTGGTAATGGAAAAGAGAGGGCCCCTACCTCTCCTCACACTGCTACGTGCCACACTTATAAGAGAAAATGGACGCGCGTATTTAATTCAAAATAATAATACTGTTGCTCTATGTGCACAACTCCGCCGAGCAGGCGCGAGCCAATATAGGGCGGGCGGAGAAAAAATCAGCGCAGAACACTGACTGGAACGCCGAGCAGGCGCCCCGTGCCATAGGAGACGAGTGCTAACAAGGAAAAGGGGGGCGGGCACGAGGGAAAGCTCCGAATTGCCCGCTGGGCACAAAAGGCGGAGTAGAGGCGGGTTCTGCCTCCTCACAACTTGTTGACAGCGTAGGAAGGCCTCGGCTACATGAACGCTGACGCAGCGTAATAACACCTGCGACCGCTGAGAGGAAAAGAAAGTAAACTCAGCGGTTGTGTGAACACAATAAACGCAATAAACACAATAAATAACCTCATAAGAAATGAAAAGTATCACTTAATACCGCAAAGTACAAGCGTGACAAGAAGTGTACTTAGCTCATGCGTCAGCAGCAAAGAAAGAAATGAGTTGCTGTTAGAGAAAGGGACTTTTATGGGGTGGATCCCTGCTGATTGGTTACTGGGTCGGCTTGACCTGTGCCCCATCTTGGATTGGGATTGCTCCCCTGTGGTTCTAATGGAATACTGTGGTTTTCCTTGTTTTTTCTTGTTAAAAGATTTTGTTTACAAAATGTTTTTCTTTGCTGCTAGGTGTCAGTAGTAAAGATTGTTATGCACAATATGAAGCCTCCTGTCGTGTCATAGAATTAGGTTGTTATTATTAACTTGAGCTCCCTATTGCCCTCACCATTTTGTTTTTTTGTTTGCATCTTTTAACATTGTATTGGAACAGGAGGCTGATAGTCCATGCTGGCGAGTGAGCTTCAGTCCAGCATCTTTCTAGTTCTCGCCTCATATCTCCCTCCGTCTGCTTTATGGAACAGGGTCAGCGTCCTTGATTGGAAGTGAGAGCCATATCATACGCAGATGCCAATACAGGAAGTGAACCAGGGAAAATAATATCAGGGCCAGAAAAGCCAAGGCGATATCGACATGCTCTATGAAGGACATGCTCCAGCACCCTAAACCGAGCCTGTGTGGTCTTCTGGGCTTGGAACACATTTCCAGTCCTGATTTAGATGCACAGCCAGTCACAAGCGAGGGTTTTACACGCTTGATACAATGCATTCAAAAGGAGATGTAAGAATGCAAGAATTTAAGGGCTCCTTCCAAGAACTTTCTCAGATGGTTCAACAGTCCGAGCACAAACCTGGCGATTTAGGGACTGCCTTCTGCAACCAGGCCAATGCTTATGATCAGCTGGAACAGAGAGTATCTGCACTGGGAAGGCATCATATCCAGTCATGTATGATGATTTCCCAGCACACGCGAGAACAGTCTAAATGGGACAACCCTTTCCTCCTCAGGAAGACAAACAGGAGAGAATAAGACGTTTGCGTCTGCAGGGGAGAATATAACCCAGAACACGTCTCGCTCCATGGGACTAGCAATGGTGACCTATGAGACCACATGGGGAGCGACTGGTCAGGGAATAGGGCAGTTACTTCCCCTCTGCTGGACTTGCGACACACCCCGTCACCCAGTGGGGCCTCACTGTAAAGTATCATCCCTACAGCTTGAGCAGGTCCTCAAGTCTTTGGCATGGCCTCTTTCAATTTGGTAGCCCGCCATTAGCAATAGTGACCAAGGTCATCAAAGTGGCAGACCCAAAGCTCCCAGGTCAGAGCAGCTCACCTGGGGCAGAAAAGACACTGGCCTGGCAAACATGTCTGAACACATATAGAATATATGGATAGAATATCAGGAGCTACAGCCAAAAGACTAGCTAGCCCCCAGTCCCAACATTTCCGATATCAGCTTAGCCCCGGGTCTTTTCCAGACCTAACAACTCCCCTGGTGTTGCACTTGCTTAAATGAAGGGCCAAATTACATAGAACGTGGTGGTGGTCATTTTGTAAGCCCCATTCGTGGTAATGCTCGAGCTTGCTACTGCCTGCAGCCGTCGTACTGTCACAAACATCACACTCCATGTATACCAGCCTCCACAATTTATCTTTGAGGGTCCCTGTACCCCATGCCTCTAGAATCAACCACAGAATTCACAAGCCCAGTTTGGCTTCACCTGGTCTCCTGGCATCGGACAAGAATTAACATAGGCCAGGGGTCTGCAATATTTGGACTACTTTTCCCATCAGCCTCAAGCAGAATATTCAATGGACCAGCATCATGGCAGACATAATCCAAAGCATCGGGAGAGCCAGAGAGCTACAGATTGCAGACCGTGACATAGACACACACACTGCACCCTCAATGCCTAAAAAACATTTTAAAATACCCCCCGACTCAGGCCTGCCATCCCAATCTCATGTTGTATTATTTAAGGTTTATGGTCAATTCCTCTAAAACCATTCCATCTAATCCATTCCATCGACATTTTTCCATCTAAAAAATGTCCATCTAATGCATTATTTTTCTTTTTTTCTTCTTTTATTGGGGGGGGGTACACCCCCACAAATCCCTGTTTTTTACCCTTTAAAATACACCTGAGCAAAAATTAACACTTTACCCCCCAAAAACATGCATTAGATGGAAATTTTTTACCGTTATTCAAGGTTTTGTAGATATGTGCTGAATGCATCTCAGGGCCCCCTTCAGAGTAGGGGATGGCTCTATTTGACCTAAAACATTTGACATAATCACATTTGGTGCAATTTATTTGACCTTTTATACGGTCTAAAATGTAAGGGGGGACCCCCGCAGTCACTGCCCCACCCCCCACTTCCTCTCAACCGAATCTATACCCTTACCCACCCCCATATATATATTTAATTACATTTGACTGAAAAAAGGTCAAACAAATTCGACCAAATGTTTTAGGTCAAATGTTTTTAGGTCAATTATGCTAATACCCAGAGTAGCCCATGAATTTGCACAGACAAACGTTCACCAAACAGCAAACAAGTGGACACTCCTGGCTTTCGAGAAAAGGTGTTACATTAGGTTTGAGGCAAAGAAGGGGAGTAGGTTTGAGGCAAAGAAGGGGAGAATGCTCTGAACAGAAATCTTGTTGGAAAGGTGAATACACGTCTGTGCACAAGATTCCCGTAAAGTTGGTGCTTTCCCGGCAGAGGAGTTTCTGGAGTAGCTGATTTGTGAGTGTTTCACAGGGGCGTTGCTAGGGGGGGGCTGAGGGGGTTATAGCCCCTGATCTTTTGGTTGTAGCCCTGGATAGAATATCAGGAGCTACAGCCAAAAGACTAGCTAGCCCCCAGTCCCAACATTTCTGATATCAGCTTAGCCCCGGGTCTTTTCCAGACCTAACAACTCCCCTGGTGTTGCACTTGCTTAAATGAAGGGCCAAATTACATAGAACGTGGTGGTGGTCATTTTGTAAGCCCCAGAGCAATAACATTAGTGTAAAGACCAGGCGTTAAAAAGCTTAAGCTGTGTAAGCCTTTTACACCGCGTTTACACCATACTTTAGACTTCTTTTACCACTCTGGGAAATTTTATTTACATTTTTCGAGCAGAGTAGAGATGGGAGCAGACATACGTTTCCTCCTCTCCTTTCTTGCTCCGCCTGCAAAACACCACCATTTCATGGCCGCGTGAGATTTGCAGGCTATGGATTCCTAGGCAATCTGCCTGCATGTAGCACCTGCTGAAAGCCGGCATATAGGAATCCACTGTAGATGCTGTGCACAAAGCATAGCTGCAGGTGGCATGTCTATTTCTCATCAAATGGAAAGGAAAGAGGGAAGGTCATTTCACCTGTATTGTCTGTTTTCCATTTCCACTCTGTTTTGTGAAAGTGGGAAATCGCATGCAGGCGACCCCACAGCACACAGTGCTAACGTTGGTGGTCCCCAATTCTATTGTTTAAAGCGCAGACCTAACTCGAGAGCAGCGGAGCGCTGTACAGGGTTTGGGTAGCCAGCATTTCGGCTGGCCTCCTTTAACAGTAGCACAGTACTGTGAGTTGAGGTCCGTGCGTAGGGGTGTGCGTCCATTGCAATTAGTCCTTGGTCAGGGGTTGTTGAAAAAATGCATGCATTTACCACGTTTTAACAAAATCACCTCTGGTGCACCCCATCTTTACTGTACCATACTATTTTTTGTAGCACGCATTGTTGTGTGGATCACCACGTAGCACATGTCCCATGTGAAATAGAAATGGTGGGCCATATTCCCATGACTTCACTTCCCAGGTATTGGTGCCACTTGAAACCTGCACATGATTCCAGACAGACACCAGAACCCCAAGAGTGTCAGGCACATGGGCACGGCCGGTGCACTCAGTGTCTTGAGACACTGTAAGTTCCACGGAGCGCAAAGGTGTCTGAAGGTGGTACCACAATCATGAGAAAATCCGCTGTCCATGTGTGGTTCCCTGATTGGGCGCGGCTCTGCATGTGTGGTGTTGTTGGCCCTGAATATCAACATCAATGAAGCCCCCAAATATTGCTGCATTAAACATCCCATCATTATCCGCAGTGCCCCACCCCTGCATGCTGCCTGGTGGATACATGCAATCTAGAATGCACCATGCAATGCACATGTTTACATTGTTGCATGCAGTCCAATCCCACATTTGCACAGCTGACCCCAAGGGCCCTTGATGTGCATCGCTAATAATGTTGGGACTCGCTTATCTGGGGCTTTATCATGTTCTGCTTGTTCACTTACTTATGTCCTCTATTACCGCACACTCATGCCTCCACTCGGGCATCTTGTGAGTCCTAATTGATGCAGCCCACAGGAAAATGCATGTTATAAATTGTTCCAGTCAAAGGTGAAAAAACCACTTGCGCTGCGCGCTTGGCCAGTAAAGTTCACAATAATTGTCCAGATTGTCCAGCTGTTTCTGCTAACTTAAATACCAGACAATGAACTGGAATACCAAGCATTTGAAGACATTGGGACACTTTGTATCTGGACAATTATTGTGAACTTTACTGGCCAAGCGCGGCGCGACTGGTTTTTTCACCTTTGACTAGTATATGTAGTGGTATCAGGGTTAACCACATACTACTCACCACGCAGCTGGCACACAATACTCCTATCTCCCCAGCGCAATAGGACACAGTCTATCCCTGTTTCAGTTTTCTTATGAATTGTTCCTGCTGTCAATTGCACCTACTTAGGAACATTGTGCAACTTTGTGAGTTCCACCACGAGGTAGAAGTAATCGGTGCCCTGGTACTAACTTAAATGGACTATTTGAGAAGCCTGTAGGTTAGTTTGCCAAAACAACAATCAGAATCCAATAGCCTTAGAACAGACCCACATCTAATTAACCAATAAGGTTGTTCCGTGTAGTACACGCTCACCTAAATGCCTGTGTTCACTCTGTGAGATGCAGGTTCAAATCCCGGCAGTGCAGACTCAGCCATGTCAGTACACTGAATACCATTTACTTGGGTAACAACAGGAGCAATCTGTCGTGGAAAATAGTCATTCCTCTTGTCATTTTGCTATAGGCCCGAGGCAGAACAACTGCCCCACCTCTTGCCTTCTGGGTCGAACAACTGATAACACGGCTCTGGCCAAAGCATAAATTCTACAGGGGACCTTGAGGCCCACTGCAGCAGAAAGCCTGCACCCAACACATTCCAGAAAGAAGAGATACCGCAACAAATGTCTGACCCAAACAGGGTTGCTTTCCATTTACAAAGATATCAGACTAATAGAAAACCTTCTAACTTTCAAGAAAACCTTGACATAAATCCCTTATTTAAGCAAGTCTTTCCCAGGCAGTGACTTTTAGGCCTGCCAGCAGAGATAGGCCTCCTCAGGTCCACTGCAGCAGAAAGCCTGCACCCAACACATTCCAGAAAGAAGAGATACCGCAGCAAATGTCTGCCCCAAACAGGGTTGCTTCCATTTACAAAGATATCAGACTAATAGAAAACCTTACAACTTTCAGGAAAGAGCCTTGGTGGAAAAAATCCCTTATTTAAGCAAGTCTTTTCCTTGCAGGGACTTGAGGCCTGCCAGTAGAGATAGGCCTTCTCGGGTCCACTTCAGCAGAAAGCCTGCACCCAACCCATTTCAGAAAGGAGAGATACCCCAGCAAATGTCTGACCCAAACAAGGTTGCTTTCCATTTACAAAGATGTCAGACTAATAGAAAACCTTATAACGTTCAGGAAAGAGCCTGGGAAAAAAGGCATGATTTAAGCTAGTCTTTGCCAGGCAGGGACTTGAGGCCTGCCACAAGAGTTGGGCCTCCTGAGCTCTTATGAACTCAATGCAGACAACCTGTTAGCATTGATTAGGTGCTGTAATGGTATGCGTTCCCTGTCCTGATCTTACCCAAGCACTAGAGGCTGTTCCTTCCTGTTCCCCGATTCCATCCCCAGATTTCCTCTTTTTTTAGTTTTGGCTACTAGGTGCTAACGTGCCACCTATACACCGAAACTATTGCATTGGAGTACTGCTAAGAGAGGGATGGGATACGAGGAGGGACGCTCCTTGTGGGTGGCTATTTACCCACGCAATAAATGCCAATGGCCATGATAATCCCTACGTCCACCCCACCCACTTCCTTCCCCTCCCTGCTCGAAACAGATCGTCCAGGGATCTCTTTGATCTTGCTTTAGCAAGCAATAACATCAAACTTTATTTCAGAGCTGTCTGCGAAGAGATGCCTTAATTGGAGCTGTGAATGCACGTCTGCTGTAATAATTGTATTCTTCACCAAGTGGGTCTTCAGCTACTTTATGTAGAAGCAGTACGCATGGTCTGGCACTCAAGTCGTGACAAAGCCAGCAGTGTTGGCTTGTGTGTAGGTATCAGATAGGCATTTGCCTGGCCCTGCTATTACATTGCCAGGTACTCGCACCATTGTGCAGCTGCTACCATTAATGTCCATGATGGCCGTGCCTGGCAAATGCATACTAAAGCAAATATAGAAAAGCCAAAACTGTTGGTGCTGCCACTGCTTGTTTTTTTTTTACCCACTCTAGGGACTCATGTTGGTATGCACACGCTGTAAATAAATACATTAAAGTGAATTATGAAATGAATACCCGTGTCCCACCCACTCTCTTGTTGTCTCATCCCACTGCTCTAATGTATATGGTTGGTCTCTCCAGTTTTCAGTCCATTGGCCGCCCCTGGTGTTATTCTCAGTGCCGTGGAGGGGTCCGTCCCTTGCCATTTTGTACTGCCCTTCTCTTCTTCCTGCGAATGTATGCGCGCCCCCCAACCCCCCCCCCCCCCGAAATCCTATTTCCAGGCCTTTGTCTGTGTCCTGCCTGGAAGAATAGGTTGGTTGGTATTTTTAGCTGGGTCCCAGATTGAGGGTATGCGCGCGCATTCCATACATAACTGATGAGTGCAGGTGCTGACAGCGCCCCCGCCTGCTCGCGCCCGCCTCGTGGATCCCGCCGGCTCAGATCTCGGGGGATAAGTGATCTCTCGCGGGTGACAGGCTTTCTGTTGCAGCCTTACCTTGTTAAGTCTATTTCTGTGCCTTGAGTCTTTTGACCCTGCCAGGGAAGGAGGCCCTGGGCCCGCCGCTGGGTCACTTCCGGAGGGTTCATTAACTGCGCTTGTCTCAGCATCGTACAGCCAGTTCTGAGGCGACAGAGGCGCCTGCTTTCCCGAAAAGTAGGGGAGCTGTTTGCCTTAGAAGATTTTCGTACCAAACCCGCCTCTTGGCCCTTCATTACAAGGTCTCGGGATTTTTAATGGGGCAATTGGCGTAGCATGTTGAAATCTTAGGGTCTACCCATAATTACGAGTTCAACACCACCTGTGGTAATTCAGAACATTAATATTTTGTTTTGTGACTTGTTAAAAATCCATTTGGAGGATGGACATGGATAATGCCGCTATTTTTCCACATGAGGTATTGCACGGAGCGATTGGCATCACCCTTCTGTGCACTGCACTGCCAAGGCAATGGGAATGTTGTATCTGGGAGGTTACATTTCATTTTAACGAATGAAAAAAGAACGAAAACCTTTTCGATGAAACTTTTTTAAGGAAAAAAATATCGATTTTCTTTTAATTTGGGGGGGATCCCCCACCCAAGCCCCCCGTTTCCCTTCGTTTATAATCCCACCCAACCCCCTACCCACCCCTTTCAACCCCTTACCCTGCCCCCACATATACTTGTTTTAAAAATTGATATTACCTTCGTTAAAAATGTTTAGTTAAAATGATTTCTTATTTTCCATTCGACAAAATGGCTGCATGCCTATTTTTGAGATGTCCAGGTTTCCACCTCCTTGGTGAATCTGACCAGACCTTCTTGTCCCTCACGGTAAAGGGATGTGCTACCACATCCATTCACTTAAATGACAACACATGTTTTAAATGGTGGGAGGTTAGAATTTTAACCACCACCTTCTGGGCTGTGGTATAAATGGAAGGCATGTCAACGCAACCTTCTTACTCATAATAATGCGGTATTTGCTTCATGTGGCATTCTAAGGACTATTGCATGAGGTAAATACCTCATGGCCTACGATTGCTCAGATGTTATAGTGGCAACGTGCTCGCCTTGAAAGCAAGGCGACACGAAGCAACACAGGTTTGATCCCTGGGTTTGCGCTAAGAAACCTCTGGGTATTTAAGCGCGTTATAGCGCCTCAATGCCCCCGGGCTGTGTGTGCGCTTTACAAATGTAAAAATAAAGTAAAAAATGCAGTATTTAAAAAAATGTCTTAGAACTCATCATGATGGCCTCAATAGCTGTGTTTGGTACGGAAGGCCAGTTGTGGTGTTTAGCCATTTCTGGTCAGATGGACAGGCTTTAGAATATTTTACACTTAAGAGGAAACAGCAGCAGGTGGGAGAGTTTGGCGCCTCCAAACGGCTTCCAATGTGGGCTGGGAGAGCGTGGTCCGTAAGACGTGAACTTCCAGCGATGGCTACTAGGTGGCATTGTGGAATGTGTGACTTGGCTCAAAAGGACTTTCCTACTTTCATATTTCAGGTGAAAGGTTTTTTTTTTAAACCGTTCTTAGACCCACCATAACTTTTTTGGTGTTGTGAAAACATGGCCAAATGCTCCACCCACAAGGTTGTCAGGACTATACTGCACTGATGATCCATAATTAGGGTGAAACCAGGTATGTAGTTGTCCTGGCAGCCTTGCAAATGTCTGTCTTGGGTTGATTAAGCTGTGAATAAAGTAGCACTGCCCTCTTAGACAAAGACAATTTCCTGGAGAAAAAGGTTTGCATTTGAGCTAATTTGCATACCCACAATGCCTTGCTGTTGTGCCTCAGAACTGGAGGTGAACTTCCAGCAATGGCTACTAGGTGGCGTTGTGGGATGTTTGACTTGGCTCAAATGGACTTTCCTACTTTTACATTTCAGGTGAAACTTTTTTTTCAAACTGTTTTTAAAACCACCATAACATTTCTGGGGTTGTGAAAACATGGCCATATGCTCCAACCGCAAGGCTGTCAGGTCTATACTACACTGATGATCCATAATTAGAGTGAAATCAGGTATGTAGTTGCCCTGGAATCCTTGCAAATGTCTGTCTTGGGTTGATGAAGCTATGTATTAAGTGGCACTGCCCTCTTAGACAAAGACAATTTCCTGGAGAAAAAGGTTTGCATTTGAGCTAATTTGCATACCCACAATGCCTTGCTGTTGTGGCTCAGAACTGGAGGTGAACTTCCAGAGATGGCTTATAGGTGGCATTGTGGGATGTTTCACTTGGCTCAAAAGGACTGTCCCACTTTCTAAAATATGAGTTTCACATTTCACCAGAAAACATAAAAATCAAATACAACACATTTTAAAATATCTGAATGAAGATTCAAGGCCGCAGAAATGCACACAAATATTGAACTGAAACCCACACAAAATCCCATATAAATTTGCCAAACATCATACTGTCTACCTTAAATTAGTTAAAATAAATGAGGGAAATTTGATTATTTAGCATAAATATGGAATATAATCTGTTTATTGAAAGATCAAGAAGCAACCCCCTTGCAGAGAAGCGAAGCAGTGCACTGGACATAGATGCTCTCGGTGCATGCGCCTCGAGGTCGATGCTCATGCGGGTGCGACAGTGAAAGAAAAGTGGAAGGAAGTGGCAGAGCAATGAGGGCCATAGGAAGGATAAGAAGAGAAAACCAGTGAATACCTCGTCAGCAAAAGCATTGGTATTTCTAAATGCCAGCAGTTTTTACATCATGGACATTGGGATATAATGTGTAATTATAGAATTCACTTAATGATTGATTGTGTAACTCTTTCGAAAAGAGGACAATTTGATGGAAGAAGCTCGACAAAAGGACATTGATCCACGATTGTGGAAGGAAGTTCCTAGGACTGCAAGACTGATTGTGTTCACTCAAATTAGACAAGTGTCGAATTTTTAAACAATTTGATAAGAATAATGGGGAGGAGAGGTGATAGGTCGATGGTTGGAGGGGAGACGCAAGATAGATGGCTTGAGAAGTATGCTGCTATGCAGGCTGTTATAAGTAGGAAGATGAGAGTGATAGAATTTGGATGCATGCGAGAAGGGTTGCATCTCAGTTGTGTGGCAGGGAAGGAGGAGGAAGGAGAAGTTTTAGAGGAATCATAAACACTTTTATTCTCCTTTGAACTGCAACTGCTGCTGACTAGACAAATAGTTGCACAATAAACAAAAAAAGAGATAGCCTACTTGACAGTGTGCAATGGCAAGTGGATTTGCAGGTGACTCCTTGGACAGTGTGGGCATTCACTCACACCCCTTGTTCTCTCTCTTTCTCTCTCTGACTCTTTTGCTGACTCGCTCTCTCTGACTCTGGTTTGGTGTTTTATCCAAGTCAGAATCCTAAACCCCGAGGTTTCCTCCATCTCCTGTTGGACTGGCAACTAGGATCAGGGAGAAAACTCCTACATATTCTAGGGGGAAACTAAAACATAATTTTGAACGTTCTAGAATAACAATGTCTGGAAGAAGAGAATACATACAAGTGCCTAAATGGGCTTGTCTAAAGGACCATATCCAACAAACGGGACTTCAGGTTATGTTGGCCCCTCAGATGCCCTTCTGATCACTCACTGTCTCAGGGTATTTAAAGCACCTCACTATGCTCCTTTCTTGGCTTTGGTAGTTGGTGCCCTCTGTTGCGTCACTCTTCTGCAGTTTGTAGTCGTATGTCGGATCTTTTACTGGGGCAAGACTGTGTGTTTCCTCCCCTTATCCTTGGGATCTCTCCACCAGGTTGGGGGGAGTGTTACTCTCCTTCTAGGGAAAAGCTTGTCCCCCTGCCCCCCTTCTCCTGGGGACATCTGTGATGAACCTAGGCAGTATTATCTTGATCATCTTCCCCTGCACGGGTGCATTCCAGGCTGTGGTACTTATAACTCCCAGCCAAGAGCCACTCTCCATCATCCTCTCCTTCTTTCCAACTCTGGTGGGTTTAGGGCTCCCATCAGGATCTTGGCTACAGCCCCCAGCAGACTAGTCAAGCTGCTCCTTCACACTAATATCTTATGAGTTGAAGCCCCCGTCATAGACTGTGCACCTCTTCCTAAACTTCTTTGAATGCTGGGCTACTTAGCTTGGCCACCTGTGGGCCTCACCTGCTACTTTTGCTGCTAACACATGAACACTCTTGAGCACTGTCCTAACTCCCAGGTTGATGGCTCACTTCTGCCCTTCTTTGTATTGTGCCTGAATAAAGGCAGTGACTGCTATTACTGATGGTGAGCGCTTTCCCCCTTAACTCAAGCTTCTGGAAGAGGTAGGAATCTTGTTGGCCCACCTCCATGTCATGTGTTTCCCCACCTTTTATTGCTAACATATGTGTTGCGCCTTTGTAATTTGGTCGTCGAGGGCTCAAACGCTGCATCTGCCATTTGGAAACCAGGTAGAACCAGTATGGTGGCTGGGGGTACTCCTGCTTCGATTCCCTCTCCTGCAGTTAACTGTGTCCTCTCTTTACTACTGTTATAATGCGGTGCGCGTGCTTGCTGTCTGCTTCCCATCATTTACAAGCACCTTCTTCCTGCTAGACTCTGCTCCGCGCTCCACTCTGGACTTCTGGAATCTTCTGGATCTCTGCATGGAGGTCCCGTGCTCCAGGGATGGCTGAGAATAAGGAACCCAATCAGAGCATCAAGCTTTGAACTGTTGTTTAGTTTCTCCAAGATTCTCTCTGATTCTGTTCCCTAAATGTCCTTGCTTCCTGATGTTTCTTTGTATGGGCTCCTCCCCTGGTATTCAAAAAACACATCTGGATTGAGGTTGCCACAGGAGGCTTTTACTAAGGGCTTGGTAGGGAAAGCTTATCCCGGGGGTTGGATGGGACACTTTGTGAGATCTTGAAGATCCCCCATATACCACTTCAAGGGGTTACACCAAATAGTGTGTGGCGCACCTTTGCCCACAGATTCCACTTAAGACCCCCTGAAAAGTGTCTCTGTGGAGAGTTAAGCAGAGTCTAAGAAATGACAGGAGTGTTGCACAGATTTTGGAAACTACATTTAGCAAAATTGTATTCTTGGTCAGGCTCTCAAAATTGGGCTCATTCCTCTAAACATTGAGGGAAAGCAATCAAATTCCTGAATCCAGAGAGTCTGTGGTGACGTTGTGCACCGCCAGCAGCAGAACACCAGCTCTTTTAACCACTGTAACCACTGCAGTTTCCGGCCCTGCGGATGAAGTTTTGAACATAGGCATTTTCCTCTGGCTTCAGTAGTACCACCATGAGTAGAGTTTGCAGTGAGAAACAGCACAGTAGGGATGGCAGTTAGGAACGGTTGGCGCAATTGCATCCACCTCATAGCTTCAGAGGCAATCTGGGTTTCGCCCACAGCATGGCACAGAATCAGCCTTGCTAGATTTAAAAAATCAGCTCCTAGAAAACATGGACAAAGGCATAGCTGCACTTCTCCTGCTCCTAGACCTATCAGCAGCGTTCGACCTGGTCGACCACAAAACACTAGGAAACCACCTCATTAACTCTGCCCACTTCTCCCATGAAGCCACCACATGGATAACTTCCTTCTTACAGGGCCGAGCCATGAGGGTCTTCTCAGACCAGGCATCAGCCGCTCCCTCTCCTATCAGCTGTGGAGTGCCTCAAGGGTCATGCACCTCGCCAACCCTCTATAACCTCTTCACCCTACCACTATTTAATGACCTGGAATGTCTCGGCATAACGTTCACCAATTATGCCGACGACACACAAATACTTCTCCCTCTATCTTGGGACTACAAGAAAGATCTCAGAACACTACAACAGACCCATGCAATCATCCAGGCCTGGATGGCGGAAACGGCCTATGCCTTAACGGGGATAAAACGGAACTCCTAATTGTAGGCCCCAAGGAAACCTTAAAAAAACTTGACACCAACTACAGCAATTTCTGCATCGAAAACACTGTCATCCCAGTCTCGGCTGCAGTAAAAACACTCTTAGTCTTTCTTGACTCCACCCTCTCCATGAATAGACAAGTTAGCTACATCTCCTCATCAGCAGGTCACACTATTAAAATCCGAAATGCGGTAAAACCCTACCTCTCCGCCAAGAACTGTCTCAACATTGCCAGAGCCACCATAGGAGCTAAACTGGACTACTGCAATGTCCTCCTGCTAGGTACGTCTGCCAAGAACATTAACAGGCTACAAATTGCGCAAAATAATGCTCTCCGAGCTGCTCTCAGTATCCCCAGGAGAGAGCATATCTCCCAGGCCAGACAAGATGCCCACCGGCTCCCTATCAAAGAACGCATATTGTTCAAGGCGCTCACAGTCACACACAGATGTCTTTCCCAATCGGCGCCCCGATACCTAGCGGATCAAATACACACTGCACAATCACTCAGACCCAAGCGAGAACTCTACTCTGACCAATTCACAGTCCCTGTCTTTATCAGAGCCAAAGCCGGCCGTACTAGCTTTGAAGTGTTGGCACCAAAATCTTGGTACTTACTACCTCCCAAACTCAGGAAGGAAACATCACCCCTAGCCTTTAGAAAGGCTCTGAAAACCATACTATTCAAATAACTGTTTGTTCCACTGTAACCAAGGAACTTTGATTATCACCTAATCTGTATGACCCTGAACTGAGAACTGTACACTGTTTTTGCTTGCACCCAAGTGAATATCCTGTAACAGCGCCACGATGCCCTACGGCAGCTGCGCGCTTTATAAATGGAAATAAATAAATAGCATCCTCAAGGTCAAGATAGTTGGTGGACTCGGTCTTCCACTGTCTTTTTGCAACAAGCATAACTCAAGCATAAATCAGGCATAACTCCCATATTAGAAAAACAACTATGCAGAATCTAGGGGCAGAAACCCATAGGACAGGTTTCGCCGAGCAGAGTACACCCCAATAGGTAACTACAAAGAGAAGTGTCGCCACAACAACCTAGCCGAACACCGGCACATTCCATCCCCATGAAGCATTCCTGGAATCCTTTTAACGTACAGATTGTAATGATGCACCCTCCTATTCAAGGTTGTCTCTTGCTCCTATCATGAAAGACTGCAATCTGGGAGGCCACTACCTCGGAATGGGAATGTAACCTATGGTAACCAAACAGCATCTTCCTCACTCGGGATATCAAACCCCAGATGCATTTTACAGCAAGCCCCTGTGTAATATTGTAGCCTTATTTTAAGATTTATATCGCAAGAGGTTCGCCGAGCCCAGGTCCCTGCTTCACTAGCACATTTCTTCTCATGATAGGCCGGGTCCTTCAGCATTTTTTCAGCCTGTTTCACTTCCGCGTCTAGTTGTGAGATTAAGCCCATTATAGAGACCGCTTCTTCAGACTTAGTGCCTTGAGTCTGCTTTCCTTCCCAGATGGAGATCAGGCCAAAAGGAAAAGTCTCTCTGGATTATATATCCAATTGTCTAAGCCTTTCGGTTATCCGCATTAAATGATTATCTTTTCAGTAGAGTAAACACTGCAATGTTTTGAAAATAAGCAGCGACCGCCCCTGGTAGGAACGGGTCCCGATATCCCGGGATACCTGCAGAAGATCTTCTTTGGTTTTCTAGGGATAGAACTTCATAATTACATCCTGGAGTTGCGCTCTGGTCCTCCAGCAGATCGTTCCAACCCTGGGTATTCTGTCCAAAGAGACACCCTTCTTTATGATTTAAGGGAAGGTTGCTTCAAACATCTTGAGCGTTCAACTTTTAAAGTCTGCTCCCTCGGTTTCCATAGTCCAGGCCGCGTATTCTTGGATTCTCCTGGCAGTGTCTGTTCGCAAAAGCTTTGATAGTAGCTAGTAGCAACTTGGTGTCTTGTTTTGCGTCAGCTAGCTCACTCCTCAGATAGATCTAATCTTCCTGGAGTGACTGGACTGAGGTCTTAGAGTCCACCACATAGGTATGGATGTGCCCCAGGTCTTGTGACAGGCCATTCAGTGTTTTGCGTATATCTGCAGTCGCAGTGTGAGTCTCCAGCTCAACTGATTGTTCAGTCCTGTTTTTCAGCATGGTTAAACATTGCTCAAGGTCATGCTTGGTAAGCGGGGGATGACTAAGGCTCCTGTCGATGGTGCACCAGAGACGGGAGGGCTTCATTGCAGCACCTGGCCTCTACATTTCCCGGGTATGATTACGAGCAGAGGACAAAAAGGAATTAAGTGTCTTTGTGTCAGTTCCCATCAGGTCATAGCTGAACTTAATCTTCAGTTCCAGGCATCCCCGGGGAATAGAGGCCGTTTGCTGGGTCAACTGAGGAGTTTGTTGAGTAGCGTTTTAGGGCAGACGAGCCAGAGATCATGGAGGGTGTAGTAAAGGTTTGGATCAGTTCTGCCCGGATCTGGAACAGAAAACCAATCCCAGTGCTGCAGTGAAATCCACAAGGATGGAGACCTGGGTAGATCTGTTCAACATCGTTGCATGGACACGCAGCAGCACACACTCTAACCTCTGTGGGAGGGATCCCGCGCAGGCTCCTCACTCAGTTTACCCCAGGCACTCCCTGCCATGCTCCAGCTGATTCTCTACAGTTATGTTAGATGGTATTCGTATAGCACCTTCTGCAAATGCTGTAAGCTTGAGCATCCTTTGGAAGACTCTAGTCAGAGGATTGAGAAGTGATGACAGAGGCGTAAAATGCGTGTGTGCATTTATAGCCATTACGAAGGAAGCTAAGTTGGGAGTGGCTACGTCCCTAGCAGCAGCCCCTTATTAACAGAAGGGGGATGGGTGCAATTCAAATAATAAAAAGAGTTAGAAGAGTGATAAGATTGAGATTCTAGCTACGTGAACAGCTGGACTGAATTTAGGCCGGGACTCAGCTGCATTCTGTGGGAAGAGGCACTCGGGCCGAGGGTGATGGATGTTTAGAGTGGGTGAAGTCAGGCAGTCTGTGTGGCAGTTATGAGCGGCTGTGTGGACTGCATCCCACGGAGCGACACAGCTGTATTACATGGGATGCAGTGCATGAGGGTCTGGTGGGGAAAGGCATAACCTAGTTGGATTTAGTCCTGTAGAGCATATAATGTAGGGCTGGTTAGGAGTGCTATGTCTTACCTATAGAACACTCATGAGCGCCAGGGTTCCCCGAGAGGGGTGGTTGAATAGTGTGTGCGCAAGTGCTACCCAGGCTAAGTCTGTTTAGGTGCCGATGGGAATAGCCAGGTTTTGAAAGCCTTCCTGCAGACAAGGTGGTCCTCGATTCAGCTGATAGTTATTGGGAGTGATTTCAAGATGGTGAGTGCTCAGACTGAGAGGGAAGTTGAATTGTTGCTGGAATGTCAAGAAGTGCTGAGCCTGATCTGAGGTTTCTGTTGGGCCTGTAGAGTGTACATTTATGCTGTAGCTATTCTGGACCTTTGTTGTGAAGGGCTTCATGGGTGATGCACATCGCCGTGATGGTGGATCGTCGTCTGATCAGAAGCCAGTGTAGGACCTGGAGGGCGGGGGAGATGTGTTCTCTGGGCTAAAAGGAGCCTTGCAGCTACGTTGTACTTGTTGGAGTTTTCTCATCTGTGATGCAAGGGCCCATTGGTATAGGGCATTAGCATAGTCTAGGCGAGAAAGGATGATAGCAAGAATCGCTGACACTCTGTGTGGGAAGGTCAGATTAGGAAAAATGCGGTGGAGGGGGCAAATGTGTAAGTAGCAGCATTTATTCACAGAGTTGATGTGATGCGATAGGGTCAAGTCTGCATCCATAATACATCTGATATTTCTTACTGTGTTGGAAGTGGTCAGAGAGGGGCCTATGGATGGTGGCCACAGGGTGGGATGAGGTAAGAGGGTGGTCTTCCCGCAGAGCATGATTTCGGTTTTGCCAGAATTGAGTACGAGGTGGTTGTTCGTCCTCCAATGATCGATTGCTGAGAGACAGGTTGCTAGATCAAGGGAAGTAGGGGTGGGGCTTTTAGGGATTCTGAAGATGAGTTGGGTGTCATTTGCATAGTTGTAGCACGAGAGACCGTGGGATCAAATGAGTGCTCAGGTAGAGGTTCAAGAGGAGTGGTGAGAGCAAGGCACCTTGCAGCACTCCATGGGCAACTGGGCGAGGAGCCAAGGTCGAAAGACGGCATGTGTATTATCCGGATCGGTTGGAGAAAAAAGAGTAAATCCAATTCAGGGCTGAGTCCCTGATGCCGAGTGAGTGAAGTCGGTCAGTGAGGATGGAGTGGTCAAAGGTGTCGAAAACCTCCTGCGAGTTCAAGTAGAATAGGGGCAGCACAGCCTTCCGAGTCCGAGTGTCTTTCAGGATCATCCCATATGGAGACTAGGCAGTGTTCTGTTCCTCGTGACGGTATGATGCCAGATTGGGCTGGGTCAAGGATCTGGTTGGATTCTGAGAAAAGGCATAGATGTGAGTATGCCGTACGGTCGGTTATTTTTGCTATGTATCAGTTGTTGGAGATGGGTCTGTAATTGGTCAGGACAAGAGGGTCGAGTGAGGTCTTCTTTTGAGCAGGGGCTTGATGTAGGAAGTTTTGCATTCTGCAAGGAAGGTGCCGGAAGTGAGTGATATGTTGACTGTGGATCTTGCAAACTCGCCTGCTCAGGTGGTTGAGAGAATTGCTTTTAGTAAAGCGTGCGGCAGGGGACTCCGGGGTAATATCCTGAGGCGCGGCCGAGTCATAGTAGGTCAAGGAATTCTAGATGTGATATGATATGAAAGTTTATTTGTATAGCTCCTATACACAATGTGATTCAAAGAGCTTCAAGGCAAGGGAGGGAAGGGAGGGAATAAGGGAAGAAAATGCAAACAGTGAACTTTCTTAGTGAGCTAATACACAGAAAGGACACAGAAAGGAGGGGAGGAGGTAGGCCTGACAACATTTCTGATAGAGCCGGATGATTACAAGAGGAGAGGGTGAGGGTGAGGAGAAGGAAGGAGAAGGAGTAACAAAACAAAGGACTAACGTACTAGGCCTGACGACATTCCAGATAGTGCTGGAGAAGGAGGGGGAAGAAGAGAAACAAGAGGGAGGGGATGAGAA
Source organism: Ambystoma mexicanum (assembly GCF_040938575.1). NCBI lineage: Eukaryota > Metazoa > Chordata > Amphibia > Caudata > Ambystomatidae > Ambystoma > Ambystoma mexicanum. Next base: position 1,503,168,017 of record NC_090932.1, on the reverse strand, counting down.
GGTACAGAAGAGCAGGGGGATGCATGGCGGTTCTGATGTCATGGGCGAGGCTGGGGGAGAGGGTGGGGAATGCAATGTGATTTTATAGAGAATGGGCTTGTGTCTCTCTAGGGGCATGCTGTGGAAGTAGTCCGAGAGGTAGTCACAGAGGGATCGGGAATGGGTGGGAGTGTTGGTGGTGCAGGTGGGGGCGTTGAATTCGGCGATGAGCTTTGAGAGTTCCCTTGAGGGTTGAGGGGCATTGGTGATTCTGTTCCAGTGGTATGATTTTTTGGCGTTGCATATCTGTGCACAGTAAGCTTTGAGATGGGTGGTATAGGCCAGTCTGTTGGGGGATGAAGGACTGCCCGCCATCTGTGCCCTAGGGTGTGGTTTTGGGAATCTAGTTTTTGGAGGGCTGAGGTGAACCCTCTGGGAGAGAGAGTGCCTTGTCTGTTGGAGATGGATCTGATGGGGTAGAGTGGCCTGAGAGCTTTGGCAAGCCAATGGTCAAAGCTGTGGGTGGTGATCTGACCCAAATAGAGGCAGTGGAGGTCAGGGAGGCAGATGGGGATTCTGCCAGGTCAGGACATACTTTTACTTTCTTCCAGAGGCAGGAGTGGGTTTGTAGCCCCAGAGCTGCATGAGGGACGGGTGGGTACACAGAGGAGAGGGCGAAGAGGATAGCAGAGCGGTCAGTCCAGACAAGTGGCCATGGTTGCAGTGTGGTGATGAGTTCTGGTGCGCCGACGATTGCATCTAGGGTGTGACCAGCGGAGTGGATAGGGCCTGATACTGTGTAAGATGCAAGGTTTCCAGGTTGTCTGGTAGAGATTGGGTTATAGGGTTGTGTGGGATGTTGAACCAGATGTTGAAATCCCCTAATACTATGAGGTTGGGGGAATGCCAAGGAGTCACTTAGGAATTCTGCAGAGCTTCTGTTGTATCCCAGGTGTTGCTATATGAGGAGGTCGCTGTGATTGTGCATTGGTCTAATCAAGAATCTGACCAGAATGGATTTGCAGTCTTTGTTGTAGGCTTCATCTGAGTGTGAGGACGGATAGGCATGATTTGTGAAGGATGGCAATGCCACCTGCCCTGCTAGCCCAGTTATGCACAATCAGTTTGTATTCGAGGTGGAAGGCTTCATGGGCAGTCGGGCAGCAGTCTTGGGAGATAAAGGTTGTGGTGAATAAGAGGGTGTCAGGGCTTTCACTTGAGATTAGGTCATAAATGTGGCGATTTTTTGCTGCTGATCTGGCATTGATGGGGATGCACTTCAGATGACTGTTTACTTGTTTGTTGTCAAGAAGATTGGGTTTAGTGTGTGGACTGGGGGGAGAAGAGGTGGCTCCCAATGGAATGATGAGGGATGATGCGGGGGTGCTGTTGTGGGGGTTGCTGCCATGGTGTGAGGGCAGCGTATAACAGTGGTGAGATTTAGAAACAGCAAATTCACCCCTAGAAACACAGACGGAAGAGAAAATACAAGTGTTCCAGACCCAGCAGTAGCGAGATTCGGAACTGCAAACCCACCCGTGGAAATACTGTCGGAAGAGAAATGCAAGTGTGGAGGAGCACAACAGTGGCGAGATTCAAAACGGCAACAGTGCGGGACTTCACCTTGAATCTGGGAGCCCCCAGCCTCGCCACCCAAGCGGTCAGAGAGACTTTACAGGGCCGCCAGGACTCCCCCCACAGCCACTCCGTGGATATCCACTGACCAATGGGCCATGGCGTTGGGGAACAGGAACGGCTTCAGGAGCCGAGTCGCCCGCTGCCCCCATGCAGCCTATCAGGAGCCAGCCTAGCACCCGACCTCTCTCAAATGATCCTCCGCTCCCAGCTCGTCTTATTGGAGGCCCACCATATTAAAGTGAAGCGGGTTAGGCTCTGTGCTTGTACAGCTTCTCTGCTTTTACATGCTCTGGGGCTGGCGACCCACGGCCTCAGACTGGCATACATTGCTATAGGGCAATGCCTGAACCAAAAATACAAAATGCCAGTGTGGGCCATTTTTTTGGGGTCAAAGTGGGCCACTTTTTTTGGCCAATGTGGGTCAGTTTGATGTGTTACTTCACTCTTCGGCAAGTCGTTTTTACCAGTGTTGCTTAATAAACATTCTTTAAAATGCACAATTTGCAACACATTTTTTATCAAAAAACTCCCCCTTGTGTATTATTCAAACAGTCCGTCACAAAAGGAATGAATTGCCATTTGCAACTGTGGGACACTTTTTCATTTGTGCCTGAGACCATTTTTTGCCCCAGACCGACCCTGCCGACCCACCAACGCACCAGCCCTGTGGAGTGGTGGGGGAGGAGGAGTTCAGACTGAAGTTCTGCTCGTTAGTGTGTAGCAAAGGAGAGTGGAGACGTTTCCCATTATAAGTATGGGCCTACCAGTTCCAATCTGCAAAGCACTGTTGGATAGAAAGCAGCACTGGTAACGCCATAGGCTGGCCCAGGTGTCGAGCCTTCTGCTTAGGCCCTCGCCCGGCGTGTGTGTAGCGCTTAGCACGGTAAGGAACACTCCTTCGCTCTCCGCTGCCTGTGCCTGGGCCTCTGATATGCACCGCCGCAGCGCTGCGCGCTCTCTCGGCCTGCATGCAGCATGGCGCCGGTTGCTCTGCAAGGCCGTCACGGTGGCCCACGTGGCCAGATGAATTGCTCGAGCTGCGCCCGTTTGCCGGAGGTTACGGCCCCCGTCGCGGTTTCCAAGGAATTAAAGTACTGGACCGGGACAGCATCGGAAGCCAGTGTTGCCAGAGAAATGACAAATGATGACTGTTACTACACCTGTGGAGCGTGTGTGTATGTGTGTGTGTGTGTGTGTGTGCATGCAGTAGAGAGCGAGTACAGAAAACCGCTGCTCTGGGAGGCAGAGCCCAAGGCTAAGGCGCGAGCCTGTATTTCCAGTGCTTTTACACCCGGGCCCACCCGGATGGGAGGCCCGGGGCCGTAAGCTGGGAGGTGGGGGGTTTGTGCTATGTCCGGTGGGGCAGTGCCTTTTGGCGCTGCCCCACTTAGCATGCACATGGTGGGGTCGGGCTGCTGGGTCCCTTTACAATGGGAACCCAGACAGCGCGTCTCCAAGACAGGAGGGTGAGGTGAGAGGGGCAGGTGACAACCGGCAGTCGCTGCCCCCTGTCACCTCGCCCTCCATACTTCAAAGGCCCCCCTTCCCATCCTGCGGATGCTGAGCGGGGGCCTTTTGAAGTTCAAAGAAGGGGCCGCCTTGCCCCCAGGCCGAATTTTGCCTTTATCTGGCGGGGGCAAGGTGGCCCTTCTCATGCTTCCTCCCCGTCAGCCACGAACAGCAGCAGGACGGCTGCAGGTCTCACAGGCACTGGGAGAGGAGCAGCCCCGGCCCCGCTGCTCACAGACAAAGGAAGGGGCTGCCCTGCTGCTCACGGGAGGGGCAGCTCCAGCCCTGCTGCTCACATACGAAGGAAGGGGCAGCTCCGGCCCCGCTGCTCACAAGCGCTGCGAGAGGGACAGCGCCGGGCCGCTGCTGACAAGAGCTGTAACAGCACTATCCCTGCCGCACACAGACCAGGGAGTGCTGCGACGCACAGAAGGACAGCGACTCAATCCATGCAGCTCACAGGCACTACAAGTGGGAACAGCCTTCCAGCAGCAAGCAGGGGAGCGCTTCCAGCAGCTATCGGACGAGCAGTTCTAGGCGCTAGCAGGGGAGCACTTCCAGGAGCTATCGGCCAAGCTTTTCTGGGCGCCAGTAGGGGAGCACGTCCAGGAGTTATCAGACGAACTGTTCTAGGCGCTAGCAGGGGATCACTCCCAGGAGCTATAGGAGGAGCAGATCGAGGCGCTAGCAGGGGAGCACTTCCATGCCTGAGTGTAGGGGCATGTCCAGGCGCTAGCAATGAAGCAGCTCTTGGCACCATTGGATGAGCAGTCGCTATCTAAGGAATAGCTCTGGGCGCTAGATGTTCAGCAGCTTTAGGGAGCACTAGAGGAGACATCAGAGACTGCATTGGAGGGGCAATCCTAGCTCCCATCACAGCGACAGCTCTATCGACTGGCGGTGCAATTGCAACAGTTTGTGGAGAAGGAGCAAGGTGAGGCGCTATCGGGGCAGCAGTTCGCAGCGCTATTCAAGGAGAAGCTAGAGGCTGTCTGAGGACGGAGCGCCACTTCTGGTTCGCAGCGCTCTCCCGCGGGCAGCTGCAGCCCCCCCCCCCCCCTTGGATGAGCTTGGGAATAATGATGTAAGCTGCTGGCCCTGGCTCTGCCCACTGCAGGAGCAGTGAGTGCCCCCGACCCGCGCGCCGCCCACCATGGGCTTTGAGTTGGAGCGCTTCAGCGGGGAGGTGGACCCTGATCTCAAGTGCAACCTGTGCAACCGGGTCTTGGAGGACCCCCTGACTACCCCATGCGGCCACGTCTTCTGCGCGGGCTGCGTCCTGCCCTGGGTGGTGCAGCAAGGCAGTTGCCCCGTAAAGTGCCAGCGCCCCTCTGCCAAGGAGCTGAACCATGTCCTGCCCCTCAAGAGCCTCATCCAGAAGCTGGACATCAAGCGCGAGCATCGGGCACGCGGGTGCGGGCACATAGTCAAGCTGCAGAACCTGGCCGAGCACCTGGAGGCCTGCGACTATGCCCCGGCCGCGTGCCGCCACGCGGGATGCGGGCAGGTGCTGAGCCTGCGGGACGTGGAGGCCCACATGCGGGATGCTTGCGAGCAGCGGCCGGCCGGGCGCTGCCAGCAGGGCTGCGGCCTGGAGCTGACCCACCACAAGCGCAGGCTGGGCGCCCACCGCTGCACCGCGGCCCTGCAGACACACAGCGCCGCCCTGCAGGCCCGCGTGCTGGGGCTGGAGGGCCAGCTGAAGAGGCAGGCGCTGCGGGCGGGCAAGCGGGAGCAGTCGCTGCTGTCGTGCCTCTGCGCCCTGCAGAACGAGCTGCAGATGACGGCGCTGCGCTACCAGAAGAGGTTTACCGAGTACAGCCAGCGCCTCGACTCGCTAACCCGTAACCTGGCCTCGCCCTGCAAGGTAAGCAGCCCCCGGCATGGCACACCACACCTGGCATGGCTATAAGACATACTATAACATGGGCCGGCATTCTGTACTCCTCAGTGCCCAGTTATCGTCGTCCCTAGTGCGCCTTCTGCCATTGTAAGGGATTTGAAGCGCTGCAATGGATGAATGCCGTAGTCGGTAAATACAATGCGTGTCAACAGTAATTGGAAGTGAGTAATTTGCACTGGTGAAACATTTGAAAGCATGCAGCGCATAGTGTTCACGCGCATGGATGATTGAATAGAAGTTTAAAAAAGACTATTGCATGGCGCATTGAGCGCAAAAATAAGAGAAAGATTTGGAAGAAGCCATTTATGGATAGGTTTTGCCTATTGGAATAAGAAGAATTAGGTTTTGGTATTTCAAAAAAAAAAAAAAAAAAAAAAAAAAAAAAAATAATAATAATAAGAAAGAAGAAGAGAAAGATAGGGCGAAGAGGCCTACTTTGGAAAAGAATATCCAGAAATGGGAGGCCTCTTTTCAAATCCTGTCAACAATCTTTTTAGAAAAATACCCAGAAGAGGGCACTGCACTGATTGCCTATCACCACAGAATTTTGGAGATTCACAATACCTTTTGGGGGGGAATCATGGCTGAACTACGATATAGAGTTCAGGAAGGAGATGCAGAAATTCCCTGATCTGGGCTGGGAGGAGGAAGAGCCCAAACTGTATATTTCCCATGTATTAAATGAAATCTCTAGGCCCAGCCCAAAAGTCTGAGGGTAAAACATGTACTAGTAATAAAATGGGAGCCTCACCAACAGAAATTGACCAACTAATAAAAATGTTAGAGAACTAGCCTGACCCTGCAGCTAGATAATTCTTGGGTCAGGGCTTCAAAGATGAGTTTCAGATCCCATTCAAGGGCCAGGGATCTCCCACTATACCCAAAACCAAAAATCTGCTTCTTCCCCAGCCAACATAATAAGAGAATAAAGTGGTAAAGAGCCAAACCTAGGGAGGATTGAGGGTCCCTTCCAACTCCCTCCTTTCATTGAGTTTTTATGCTTCCCCCTGGCCATTGTGCCCAAATAACAGCAGGTGGAGTTTAGGACGATCCACCATTTATCTCACTCACCCGGAAGCTCTTTCAATGTTGGCATCCTTGCCACTAAGGCTACTGTCTCTTACAGCGGCGTGCAGGATGCGGTTGACCTAGTAAAACTGTCAGGTAGACACGCTCTCATGGCGAAAGCCGACACTAGGTCAGCATTCAGGCTGCCGCCTATGCACAAGAACACCTACCAGTGGCTGCGTTTCCATTTTTTGACAACATATTCTGTTTTGATAAACGCCCCCCCCCCCCCCCCCCTCCCCTCCCCCAATGGGCTGCGCCATCGCATGTGCCTACTTTGAACAGTTCAGTTCTTTCCTACAAAGGGTACTCCAACAGGCAACGCCTAGAGCCAGAACGGTACACTATCTAGATGATTTCTTCTTCACTGGCCCAGCAGGGTCTCCCATAGGCAGCGCATCCATTAAGTTACTTAGTGAAACCAGGCAGGCATTAGGGGTTCCCACTGGCGCTTGAGAAGACGGTAGGACCCGCCACCACCCTGCCATTCTTAGGCATAGAGATTGACTCTTCCAAGCGGGAATGCTGCCTACCCATAGACAAAATAGAGGACCTTCTAAAGACAATAAGGTTGATGACAGGCAGGGAATAGGCGACGCTGCGGGAAATGCAGTCCCTTGCTGGGAAGCTCAATTTTGCTACCAGAATCATGTTCCTAGGCCGGATCTTTAACAAGAACGTGGAACTAAAAATGAGGGTGGGTTACTAAGCCACACCACCACATCAGATTGGGCAAAGGAATAACACTAGACATGGCCATAGGGGAATCATTTCTTAACAATTTTAATGCCCAGGTGATATGGCGCAAAACCATGAATGGAGCAGACAAAAGGTCCTTGTTCACAGATGCGGCTGGCAGCAAATGATTTGGGGTATGTTTTGGTAACAAGTGGTGCGCTGAGCACTGGCCTCCCTGCTGACAGAGGGGGGGCTGGTTCAGGAACATCACACTGCTAGAGATATTCCCCATAATGGATGGCACTCTATTTAAGGGGGGACTTGTTGGCCAGCACAGAACTGGTCACACGGTCAGACAACATGGCGGTTGTACACATGTTAAACAAGGGTGCTGCCTCCTGCCCTCTGGTGCTAAAAGTGTTGAGAGAAATGACAAAAAGTCACCCTGGAAAATAACATGGTAATAATTGGGCGGCACATTGCAGGCAAAGATAATAAGGCCGCTGACGCTCTGTCCCGTTTTTCAGTTCTCCACTTGCAAGGCACTAAACCCACAGGCAGAAGCCAGGAGGACAGCAGTTCCAGAAGAGGTTTGGGCCACCATGGACAAATCCAAGGCAACCCCCGCCAGCCAGCTCTCCCATCTGGCAGCAGTTTCATATTACACTAGATCAGCGGTGGCACCCGACCCCACCCACGGCGCACTAACCAGATATGCTCTCAACGGTTGGTCCAAAATGGAAGGGGTCAAGACAGACACCAGGCGCCCCCTCAATTTTGCTAAATTACAAAATTCTGCTAGACACCCTCCCTGCAGTATGCAACAATGCCTACGAGAGCTCACTATTTAGAGCTGCCTTCACACTCAACTACTCTGGGGCATTCAGGATCAGCGAGATAGCCTCCAAAAACACAGGCTCAGAGGTAGGGCTGTGAAACTGTGTAGGCCCAAAACTGACCAATTAGGAAAAGGGAGGATCATCAACCTGTACCGCATTGAGGAAACAGAATATTGCCCTATCTGCAGCACCAGGGCCTTCACGAACAAACGCCCCAGCCGGGGGGGGGGGGCAATTATTCACACACAAAATTGGGTCTGCCCTCAGTAGTTTCCAGGTGAGGTCTGTCCTCAGGAAGACTATAATAGCTATAGGATGGAATCCTACTGAGTTTGGATCCCTCTCCTTCATGAAAGGAGCAGTCACTTCAGCCTGGATGGGGGGGTTGCAAGAGAAAGCCATAAAAGGGAGTGGGGGTTGGAATCGGGGGCTTACAAAAGATACATCAGGAAATACTTGATTTAATATTATCTTCTCCCCCCCCCCCCCCCCCCCCGATTATCCCCTCATCATCCACCCATTTCGGGGGCAATGACTTGCCTCAGCTGGGCAGGACGTTTTTCTGGCTTAAATCGGCACCTCCCTCAGATCCCTGGCACGCATGCTAAGACTTCGAACAGAAGTTAGAGGTCAGAAATCATCCCTCGCCAACAGTGGCATGAGGCAGAGTGCAGCAAAGCCATGGAGATTTCTAAGCTCAAACTGAACAAAGCCGTGGCCAATTTCTGCCTTTTTATCAGGCCTCAAATTTATTAAACATGGGATCTCGGTACACAACCAGGCCATGTTCTGCAATGACAGGGTTCACCTGTCCATTGAAGGTATGGACATTTCACCAGGAATATTTTCTGTACCCTGGCAGCCATAGGCTGTACTTAATTCATAAGCTCTTATTTTGGGGGGACCTGGGAGACGCCGGTCAGCATCCCCTCAGGGTGGCGGCGGGGATCAGCCTCGAGCGGGCCCCTAATTGGGATTAGGGCCCCCCGCTCACCTGTTCCCTCTGTCCCCAAAATATATTATTGTTATCCTTATGTGATGTTATGGCTGGTTTTTCTTTTGCACCATGGCTTGTACTAAAATAAAGCTTGTGGCCAAAGTTTTTTCCACCTCACATCATGGTCGTCAGTCTCCTCATTTCTGCAACTGTCATTCTGTATTGCCTGTCTTGTCACACTTGTCATCCATCCGTGTCACCCGCATGCCACTCCCCAGCACAAAAACACTTCCAGGCTTATACACCCGGGCCCACCCGGATGGGAGGCCCGGGGCCGTAAGCTGGGAGGTGGGGGGTTTGTGCTATGTCCGGTGGGGCAGTGCCTTTTGGCGCTGCCCCACTTAGCATGCACATGGTGGGGTCGGGCTGCTGGGTCCCTTTACAATGGGAACCCAGACAGCGCGTCTCCAAGACAGGAGGGTGAGGTGAGAGGGGCAGGTGACAACCGGCAGTCGCTGCCCCCTGTCACCTCGCCCTCCATACTTCAAAGGCCCCCCTTCCCATCCTGCGGATGCTGAGCGGGGGCCTTTTGAAGTTCAAAGAAGGGGCCGCCTTGCCCCCAGGCCGAATTTTGCCTTTATCTGGCGGGGGCAAGGTGGCCCTTCTCATGCTTCCTCCCCGTCAGCCACGAACAGCAGCAGGACGGCTGCAGGTCTAAAAAACCATCCCTCCCACCCTACAAATAACCGTAAGGAAAAGCTATAGCGAGGGCCAGGTAGAAAATGGAACACAATCATAGCATTAGGGGAGGCTAAAACGCCTCACTTCTAAAAATAAACATAAGAATTCAACTCCAAGAAGGGCCTTCTTAAAATACCGGGGGGTCTTTTTGTCTATTAGTTAATATTCCAGGAAAATACAGTTATAGAAGACCCAGACGCTCAGAATCCACCAGAGAACATCAATACAGGTGGGAGCCCTAGGGGTATAACAAAAGTGAAAAGGAGAGAGGAACTTGAGCAGAAACATGTACTAGTAAGCCTCAAGTATCCACCTCCATGCATGCAAAAGGGGGGGGTCTCACCACAAGTGGATCAGGAGCAGGGTAAGTTCCTAGTAAGGCTCCGGAACCCACCCCCTCACAATTTTGTTTATGCAGGATAAGCGCACTGGGGTACGCAAGTGGATCGTGGACGGGGGAAGTTCCCAGCTAAGCCCTTAGAACCCACCCCAGCAGCAAAATAGTACAACACAAGCACTGAAGGGGTCTCACAACACAAGTGGATCGGGAGCAAGGAACATTCTAGTAAGGCTCTCTTTTTGAACCCATTCCAGCTGTAAAAACAAGAAGCCTTAAGCGATGATGGGGTCTCACAACGCAAGTGGATCAGGAGCAGGGCAAAAACCTAGTAAGGCTCTCAGAACCCACCCCGGCTGTAAAAACAAGCAGCTTCAAGCGCTGAGGGGGTTTCATAATGCAAGTGGATCGGGAGCTGGGTAAAAACCCAGTAAGGCTCTTTGAACCCACCCCTGCTGTAAAAACAAGCAGCGCTAAGCGCTGAGGGGGTCTCACAAGGCAAGTGGCTCGGGAGCAGGGTAAAAACCTAGTAAGGCTCTTTGAACCCACCCCTGCTGTAAAAACAAGCAGCGCTAAGCGCTGAGGGGGTCTCACAAGGCAAGTGGATCGGGAGCGGGGTAAAAACCCAGTAAGGCTCTTTGAACCCACCCCTGCTGTAAAAACAAGCAGCGCCAAGCGCTGAGGGGGTCTCACAAGGCAAGTGGATCGGGAGCTGGGTAAAAACCTAGTAAGGCTCTTTGAACCCACCCCTGCTGTAAAAACAAGCAGCGCTAAGCGCTGAGGGGGTCTCACAAGGCAAGTGGATCGGGAGCAGGGTAAAAACCTAGTAAGGCTCTTTGAACCCACCCCTGCTGTAAAAACAAGCAGCTTTAAGCGCTGAGGGGTCTCACAAGGCAAGTGGATCGGGAGCAGGGTAAAAACCTAGTAAGGCTCTTTGAACCCACCCCGGCTGTAAAAACAAGCAGCTTTAAGCGCTGAGGGGTCTCACAATGCAAGTGGATTGGGAGCAGGGAAAATACACTGTAAGGCTCTTTGAACCCACCCCGGCTGTAAAACAAACAGCCTAATGTGCAGAAGGGGTCTCGTAGCACAAGTGGATCTGGAGCAGGGAAGACCCTAGTAAGGCTCCTAGAACCCACCCCCGAGGAAAGAACTAGCCCGCAAACGGAGCGTGGGGGCTTAAAAAACTCAAGTGGATCATGTGTGGAGAAAGTGCCAAATTCATCTCCAAAGAGTGGACCAAGAGGCTAAAACGCCTCCATCCGTGGAAAAGTACAAAACACATGACCAAAAAATCAAAATGGCTCCAAGAACACATCCCGCGGAGGATCAAGTGAAAGGCTTCACAACGCGGGGTTTTGTTCTATCAAGAATTACGGATCAAGAGCCATAACTTCAGCGAAAATCACCCTGTGAGCAAGAGAGGGCGCAAGTGCTAAAGCTGGTCAGGTTGGACATCAGTAAAAGGCACACAAGCGCACGCCTACCCACCTCACTTGGAAAGGACAAGAGAAAGCAGGATGAACCTGCTCCAAAGACAAGCAATTATGAACATGTCACAGCTCACACGCTGTGGCCAAACAATTGTCACAAGCTTTCATATGAATGGCGGCGGGGATCAGCCTCGAGCGGGCCCCTAATTGGGATTAGGGCCCCCCGCTCACCTGTTCCCTCTGTCCCCAAAATATATTATTGTTATCCTTATGTGATGTTATGGCTGGTTTTTCTTTTGCACCATGGCTTGTACTAAAATAAAGCTTGTGGCCAAAGTTTTTTCCACCTCACATCATGGTCGTCAGTCTCCTCATTTCTGCAACTGTCATTCTGTATTGCCTGTCTTGTCACACTTGTCATCCATCCGTGTCACCCGCATGCCACTCCCCAGCACAAAAACACTTCCAGGCTTATCAAATGAGTTATTCTTTGTGTACGGTTCTCAGTGAACGCAATCGGATACATCTGCCAACTCTAATCAGCACCTGGGAGGGCGGCTGAGCCAATCAGATTGCTCCAATAACGGCTGATATTTCACCACAATTCTGAGAAATAGGAGGGGCTTCATGTATCTCTCCCCCCCATTTTTAGTTTTGCCTTTTAGTGCCACCTATAAGCCGAAACTATTGCATGAGAGCATTACTAGGGAGAAATGGCCGATGAGAGGGGGCGCAAAGCTTGTAGCCGTTTTTCGGTTATTTGTGCACCCATTTATTTCCCATGACCATGCTAATCCCTGTGGCCAGTCCCACCACCTTCCTGCCGCAAAATACACATCCCCCTGGGATCTCTTTGAGACAGCTTTATTAAGCCTTACCACCAAACATTGTGCTCAAAGTGCTTGCCAGTGTTTTTTTCAAAGTATCTTCTGAGAGTTAAGTACATAATTGGAGCTGTAAATGAGCTACTGGTGTAATACCCATGTCTTATCCCGGTCTGCCTTCAGTCGCTCGATTTATAAGCACTCTGCATGTCCTTCACTGAAGTCCTGTTTATAACAAGCATTGGTAAAGTCAACAGTATGATGTGCCCTGGTACTCGCACCATTTTGCAGCTGCTCCCATTGATGGCCAGTTAATACCACTATGGCAGTGCCTGGCAAATACATGTCCCATGCCTACACAAAAGCCAAACATGTTGGCATTGCCAGTGCTTGTTTTTTGACTTAACCAGTCCTGCAGAGGGCCAGTATCTATTGTTGTTATGATCAATCTGAACTTGTCTTCAAAAATACAACAGCCTTCGTATATTGTAACAAAAATAACACAGAATCTCCTACCTGAAATATGGATGGACGGTAGAATCCTAGCCGGCTTGATATTAGATATGAAGATCAAGAATGGAGTGTGCCTGCAAAGTGGTTTCCCAGCTGAATAAAGAAATTCCCCTGGAAACCCCTCCGGAGCCCAGCTCAAATGCTTGGCAGCCAGAGGGATCACAGGGAAACCCTCACGGGGAGAAAACCCTGCACAGTGCTGCTGGGGAGCATTGACTCCACGAGACGGGCAGGAAGGAACTGAAGATCTGTCTCTACGCTCTGGTGTTATTTATGCTGATCCGTTGCTGAATGAAATATGTAGAGAGAAACACAGGATTCAGTATAGGAATGAAGAGTGAACTAAACAAGGAACAATGATAAGAAAGGTTTAGAATTACCACAAAAGGTGTATGTCAGAGACGACTAGTTGTTGGAAGGAAGATCCATGCGTTCTCAAGACTGTTGGGAAAATACAGAAAGGATAAGAATGGGAACAATGTTTAAGCAAGATATGTTTTCGAAGGAACCAAGACCGGCCACTTACGTGACAGTATTCAGCTGTTTGATGTAAATAAACGGCTCGAGGGTAGGAGCTGCCTGGCCGTACGTGAGGAGCCGCACTGTAATGGTAAACACAATGCGTTCAATATATAACAATGCCGTGACCTGTCAGACTATGATCGTAATAAACAGGTCTAGAAGGAAAATCGACCTGGATGAAAAGCACAAAACGATGCCGAATGCAGACGCGTACAAGGGAGGCGTGGCTTGTTACTTTCGTTTTCAAGAATCTCGTTCTGTTCGAATGCCGAACTCTGTGTGCAGATTGAAAAACCAAGAATGAGAAGTAAGAAGTGGGTAAGAGGCAACAATTGGAAATGTAGAAATAAGATAGGTAGAAGGGCAGTAATAGCTATACTCACGAAGCGTTTGTATACTCCTAAGAGAGTAGCAACGCGTCGGTCTCCAGGGATTCCCGGCTGATATGCAGGAGGGGAAGTGACCTCAGCATCCTGCGTTGCTCTATGGGAAGAAACAACTAGACTGTTGCTAGCGCTAAGTTCACAACCCGGCGCGGCCATGATGGAATAAGCGCAAGGTGGGTGATTCGTCTTTACGATCATCACAATTGTTCATTGAAAAGCTCCAGGGCTTGGCATTCACTTGTGATTGAAATAGAAAGGGGATTTCTCTTTCTTTAAAGAAGTTTCCTTTCAATTCCATCCAACTATGTTTTTTCAATGAGGGAAAGCACATAGCGTTTGCAGCACAAGCATCATTCCCTCATTAATAAAAGGATACTGGTCTTTTGTCTGGGTGCAAATAGGTTTAGAGCAGTGGTCTTCAAACATTTTAGGCCTGGGCTCCACTCCCCCCCCCGAGCAAAATGTGGGCAGGCCGGGTCCCCCCAAAAATGCCAAATGAACAGTAAGTCCAAATGGCTATGAACTATCGCGCGCTGTTTCCGCACCCTACTCCCAGTATAGTCTCCCTGGGCTTCTACACCTGGTCCCATCACAGTTTCTGGACTCCCTCATCCCACTCTTAACCCAGTCCCTGTGCTCTCCCCATCCCACCAAAGACCCTGGGCTCTCCAAACCCTGCTCCCACCACTATCCCATGGTTCCCGTCCATCCCATGGCTCCTGCCCATCCTGCTCCCACCACAGTCCCAGGGCTCTCCACACCCCACCACAAACCATGGGCTCTTTCCACCCTGCCCTCACCACTATTCCATGGCTCCTGCCCATCCTGCTCCCACCACAGTCCCAGGGCTCTCCACACCCCACCACAAACCATGGGCTCTTTCCACCCTGCCCTCACCACTATCCCATGGCTCCTGCCCATCCTGCTCCCACCACAGTCCCAGGGCTCTCCACACCGCACCACAAACCATGGGCTCTTTCCACCCTGCCCTCACCACTATCCCATGGCTCCTGCCCATCCTGCTCCCACCACAGTCCCAGGGCTCTCCACACCCCACCACAAACCATGGGCTCTTTCCAACCTGCCCTCACCACTATCCCATGGCTCCTGCCCATCCTGCTCCCACCACAGTCCCTGGGATTCCCAGAGCCAGTGGTGGCTGGGGAATTTTTTAAGTGGAGGGGCATAAATATTTCCACCAGATATGCCATAGCGATCGAGTGCAGCGAGGCAGCCCACACCCCAAACAACGCGGGTTCGTGGGTTTTCAACCCGTGAATTTATTTTAAATAATGGGTTACAATGTTGCACTTTAGAGCTTACTTTTTTTTAAAAAATTTGGTAAAGACCCAAACATTTGGCACAGGGGGAAGGCATTACATTTTTTACTGGACATCTATGATAGATGTCCATTAAAAAGATACAATTCCTGTCCCCTGGACCCCACAGTGCCTAACACAATCAACATGATTATGTGTGTATGCAGGGCACTCGGGGTCAAGGAGGAAAGCATGGTATTTTTGACTGGACCTCTATGATAGATATCCAGTAAGAAAAGAACATCCCTGTCCCCTGGGCTCCACAGCGCCTCAGAAGGAGACAGGTGGGTACGGGGATTGTGCAACAAAGGCATTTTTAAAATGCCTTTGTTGTACAACCTCCCCAGGCCCCTACTCCCCACTTGCCAAAATCAGCTCACCAGACCAAAATAAACATTCTGGACCGCTTTCAAAGCGGATTCAGATCTGGATATTCAACCACTCACAATCTTTTCATCATGAATAGTCTTAGAGATAAAGCCCTACTTCCTAATAATCTGCCTCTGTATGCCTTATATATAGATTTTAAGGCAGCGTTTGACATGGTTAATAGAGAGAAGCTATGTAGGAAGCTTAGGAGCCTGGCATGCCCTGAAGGTTTGCTCTATTATCTGCAACTCTTACATCATAACACCACAGTCCAGTTGAGGCTTGATGGAAGTGGATCCACAACTAGGGTGATAAAGCAAACAAGAGGGGTGAAACAAGGCTGCGTTACCGCACCCATGTTTTATAATTTGTTTGTTTCCGATATTCCAGAGTGTATTAGAGAGGTGAGTAACTGCCCTCCCAAGGTTGGCTCCCAACACTGCTTAATCCTGGCGTATGCGGATGATGTGGTTATTTTTGACCACACATTTAGTGGCATTCTACGCTCGGCTGAGCGACTTTGGGAGTATGCGGAGGAGAATGAACTCACAATTAATCACATGAAAACAGAGTTGATCCTCTATAGTCATGGCAAAGTGAGCCGCCCTAGAATGATTATAAGAGGACATGAAATTCAATATACCCATAGCTATAAATACCTGGGAGTAGAATTCGACTCTAAGGGAAATTCCCAATCATGTGTACAATCCCGCAAAATAAAAGCAGCGCAACTTACCTCTATGATATATCAGTTCTCTCGTAAGAAGAGTGGATATTCCATGTGGGCAGCTCGCCAACTTTACGTCCAGTGCCTGATACCCACGGTAATCTATGGACTGGAAGTCCTGGTTAGCCTTAATTTGGATTGGCTACAGACACTGGAAGGACGTTTCTGGCGAAAGCTGCTGGGATTGCCACCGGGAATACCAATGGCGATACTAAGATTGGAGCTGGGTTTACCCTCTTTAAAAGCTCTGGTCTTGAAGAAAAGAGCCGAGATCTACATTAAGCTGCATACTAATCCGACTAATCCCCTTTTGATAACCGTGAAAGAAGACATTGTTAGGAATAAGCAGGCTCGTTTTGTGAGAGAAATGAATGCTCTATTTGAGATGATTGAATGGACCCCTAACTGGGAAGACAATTTTATAAATCTAAAGTCCCAAATGGTAGAACGACTTAAAATTTGGGACTGGCAAGACAATTTTAGACATCTTGCGAGCCTCCACAGTTACGGGTTCATAACTCATGTTTTATATACCTTTAGAAGGGCACAAGGATATCTCAACCTTTGCCCCTCGGATAATCTAAGACGCTTCTTATTACTCCTACGTATCAACCATCTACCTGTCCTAGCGGTGTTGGGCCCTGAACGGGCCATCTCTAAAACAGAGCGTTTTTGCAGGATATGCAAGAATAAAGATTTATTTGAAACTGCAAGACACGTTCTTACACTATGCCCCAGTTTGGGTTCAACCTACATAAAACATTATAGCAGATATGTACATAATCTTGACCATATTAAGTCCAAAGACTTTTGGCTAACATGCATTAACACCTTGAATCCTAGCCTACATTTGGCCCTATATAGAGTATGGTATACAGTTAAGGGAATACTTGAAATTTGAAGACTAGCCAATTTCTCTCAGTATCAATAAACAATAAACGAGTTATTATATGAAATTACATGAAATTGCATGAAAGTTACCTTCAGGTTATGGCCTATGAAATTTGTAATAAAATTGAATATGATCTTAAGTGTTTTTCCTCTTTTAAATATTGAATTGCTGTTTAAATTGTAAGAAGAAAAATTACTCTGTTGATTTATGTGTAAAGTTTTTGCTTTAAAAACTGTATCACATTAAAAAAAAAAAAAAAAAAAAAAAGAAATAATAAACACACACATGCACACACACATTCACACGGCAATCACTATTATCAGTCACACAAGCAACCATCACCATACACTCACTCATAACACAAGCATACATGCATCCATACACATATTTAAATCAAAAATGAACATAAAGGTACCTTCTGCAGGGGCCTGAAACGCCCGTCTCCAGGCTGCTCTGTCTGTATGTATGAGGAGGCGCAGGTATGCCCTCTCGCACATACAGGCATGCAGTGCCACAATCAGCATTTCCAATGAGCAATGCAAGGCTGGCGAAGCAAAACGCCCCCAGCCTTGCATGGCTCAGTGAGCATGTGCAGCTGGGGAACTGAACTGAACTGTCAAAGGGAAACCGTGTTTCCCTTTGACAGTTCAGCCAGCCCAGGAGCACTCCCTCAGCTGGAAAAAGCAGGGGGTACTCATTGTTTCACTGGGCTGGCTCCTCCATAATAGGTGAGGGGGCCACTGGGTGGATGCCCCCTCGCCCATTATGGAGGAGCCGCCAGGCTCGGACTGGCCTATAGGGCAATAGGGCAATGCCCGTACCCCCCTGCACACACACTCACACAGCAATCACTCTATCATTCACACGAGCACTCAACACCATACACTCACTCATAACCCAAGCTGGGCTGGCTCATCAGTTCCTCCATAATGGGTGAGGGGTCCACTGGGTGGAGGCCTCCTCGTCCATAGTGGATGAGCCGCCAGGCTAGCACTGGTCTATAGGGCAATAGGGCAATGTCTGTACCAAAAATGCTAAATCCTGGTGTGGGGCAGTGAAAACTGACCACTTTTTTGGCCAATGTGGGCCAGTTTGATGAGTTACGTCACTATGCAGCTAGTAGTTTTGACCATTGTTACTGAATACATATTCTTTAAATTTCACAATTTGCTAACATTTTAACAAAAAACACCCCCTGGGATACTATTCAAACAGTCTGTGACTAAAGGAATGCATTTCCATTTGTAACTGCAGGCCACCTTTTGATTGGTGTCTGAGACTGTGTTATGCTCCAGGGGGACCATGTGAGCCGCCCCAGCCTATTTCCTTCAATGTAAAAAAAATAAAAAGTTTGAATACCTCTGGATTAGAGCATGCTTGGGAGAGGGCTGTTAAAAGTGTTAAAGAAACCAAAGCTATTGTTAAAGGTCCTTGCCTCACTCAGGCAAAATGGCTGTATCTTGTTCTGACATCACAGTAGGTGGTTTCAACAGCTGCAGACAATACCTGTTCTCTGTTCAGCACTCCTTCAAGCCTTGGCTCCTTTGCTGCAGCCTGACCTCTGACCAGTACTTAGTTTGTAAAAAACGAAGTGCCAGGGCTCAAATATCTTCTAGTGCCCGTTGGCAGCACCCATGGCTGCTCCCTACATTTTCAACATATTTGGGGTTAAAGCTGCAACTCCAATCGACTCAATGAGGGCGATGGTTGCACTATGGGCAGGTTATACGTTTCTTTTAACTCTTCAAGATTTTCCTCCGATTGTATCGGTAGCAAGTGAAACATGTTGACCATCTATCGACAAAAAAAGAGGAACACTTCTATCCTCCTCTGGTAAATTGATAAACACATGCAGAACAAAACCATGAATGAACTAATGGACCTGCGTGTCAAACACTGCAACACGATCTTCTTGTACAGGTTAGCACTCGTGGCAGGCACTACTCTTCAATAGTGGCCTTTTCCCTGACCTTGCCCCTGTGTTGCCTGTCCTGTTGTTGTCAACGCTCCCTGTAGTGGTTATTACAGTAGCAAAGGGGCACCAATGTCGTGCAGTTTGACTTACGCAGCGTCACCTTCTAACACATTGTTATCTATAAAAATGGATAACTATATCTGCCTGCCCACCTGCTTGATCGGGTTCATAAATAAAGAGCCAGCTGAAGAGGTGTGGGGGACCATTTCAACATGATGGTTCGGAGCACCACATTGCTTAGAGCAGAAAGCAGTCTGAGGTGCCAGCGCTTTGAGGTCATACCAATGATACATAAGGCGCTATATAAATGCCAAGTAACATAACATAACCTGTAGGGGGCATGACTAATAATGGAGATATAGAAGGTTAATAGCTGCCAATTATCATAAGATGGCGAGCCAACAGGGATCTGAAACACTGAATGCCCGCTGAATAGCTTTGAATCCTTCTTTGTAAGCAAGTGGCTGACGTGGAGGAACCAGTTTTGAAAGGCAACAAGGCGTTAAGACTTCTGTTTTCCCCGATGGAAGTGACGGTCGGACAGGCTCCAGCCTGTAAGGCGAGTGTTGCACAGCTCACAGTGTAAGCTCCAGAACGTAAGTAATATATGAATATGAATAAGATGAAGGAATATATTGCTGTGTTATTAGACTGCTGACTGGCAATATTGGGGCAGTTGCTGGGGGCCCCGTGAGGCTCGAGGTCCCTTTCATTTGAAAAGGCTGAAAGGTCCTGACGCCGACCCTAGTGCCAGCCCAGGATGCCGAGACCACTGACTGTCCAGCTGTTGTTGCTTGTTGTGTTACTAGGCCTGACTGACAGGTAAAATAATGATGTTGCCAAAGCACCACAAGATAAACTGACACAAGCGCAGGGGCCAGAAATAAGTGCCTGGGATGAGTCCTTGCAAACACCCTCCTACAATTCAGCACTGTCTCTGACATCTCTTCATGACCTCTGCACCACAGTAGCATAAGCTGTATTCACTACAAGAGACAACTGTCACTGGCCCATCATTGGAAGAATAAGTGGCTTGTAGAGGCGGAAACAGCAAAAACGCCTCCTTACACAACATAAAATGGTGGATGGGCCAGTGTCAGCTAGGACTTTACCGCCTGAGGGATTTCGAGCGGCGACTCCTGCTCTCGTCACGTCAAACATCGTGGTTCCTGATACTCTACCTTTCTAAATTCCACGAGTAAGGTGACTGCTTTAGGGCAGCATGGCCCCACAGGCCATGCCAGTGTCCCAATGCAGCCACCAGTGCACGTTAACACGACCTCTGCGGCAGCGCCGGGAGGCCGCGGAAAGCACTGCATAAAGTGCTGAAAAGCTCTTGCCGAGTGAACGCTAATTGCATTTCAGCAAGCTTTACTGAATTACTGGGTTAAAAGGCAAGTAATTAAGCATCTCCTGCCTGTCATTATCGCTGGGTGACTCTTGTAGTGGAGTACATTAGGCCACGAAGAGCACTGGGGCCTGCTTTTGCGCCGAGAAATCCAATGCACTTGCCCTGTTTTGTTTTTACTTTACAGGGGAGAGAATCACAATGTCGGTGTGGCACTTCCTCCCCAATTGGACAAAGGTGCAGTTCCATATAGGAGCACACCCCTTACATTCAAACACTATTAAGCTGCAAGAAACGAAGATAATCCAGTTAAAGTTTGTAAGTAAGAAAACTGTACAGTGTTGTTCAACGCAGTGTAAAGAAAAGTAATTGACAAACTACAACATCCAGAGAGAGGCCTCCCAATGAAATACAATGCTGGCAGGGTCTCCCCATATGGTGGACTGGCAGCTTTTGTAAGAAAAACCTTAAGGGGGACATGCACGATCCATTCGAATACTTAGCATGAAGGAATCCTCGAAAGTCCTAAATACACAACCAGAACAACCCCATAAGTAGCTTTTACTCATGAATTAACCAAAATCACAGAGCCACCATTGCTAGGCATTTCTGGCAGCACATCTCTGGAAATGCTTCCACACCCTCCTTTGCCACGCATCACAAATGCCATGCAATGCTGGGAATACTTTCACTGTATTGCCACTTTAATTGCCACTGCCATACTTCACTGTAATTGCCTACTTGATCTACTGTCTGTGCCCCTAATTATGTCAAACTAAGCCTATTCCTATCTCATAGCTCTCAACTCACACGCTTTTGGCGGGTGTCACCCGCCTTGTGAAGGGCTGACTCACCCGCCAAGCCACCTGCAAGCCCATTCATTCCAATGGGCGTCTCACCCGCCAAAAACAAAATCGGGTGATTACACCCGCCTTTGTGACACAAATGGTTGAGAGCTATGCTATCTTCTCCTGTCCTAGTGACTTACACCTCTCATACTTCCCTGACCTAGCGCGCCCATGCTATGAACTGACCCTTTCACATCTTGTACCTAGCTATTTCCAACTGCACGTCCTGAACCGCTCCACCAGCTAGACTATAACTACGAAAATTGCTTAGTGAGCTCTGCACTTGCACCCAACTTACTATCGCTACTGTACTGCACAAATGTATCCTCTAACATCCTGCATGACAGCACCACCACCGCCCCTTTCACCTCGCCCTCTCACTTTTCACACTCGCCCTTTGGGCCATCAGTAGCATGCCCGTATCTCTCACAGATCCAGCTCTGCCATCACTCCACAACCCCTCTAGGAGGCTGTCACCACAGCACACCACAGCAGACCCAGCCTAGATCTCACACCTTCAAGCTCAACGTCCAACCCTCCCCCACCCACAGGCTTTACAGACATAGAGCCCGCACCAAGATACACGTCACTCTCCACAGCACGCCACCCTCTATAGACACAAGAAACGCCAGACTCCGCTCTCGCACCCCTATACCATCCTCACAATCTCACATCTCACACCACCAGATGCCCAACTTCCATTCCCAATGCACAGAGCCCAATCCTAACCCCTATCATCCGACACTCACTCTCTCACCACACCCCCTGCCCCAAACCCCAGTACCAACTACCCTGGCCCACCCACATCAATCTACCCAGACCTGAAATGCACCCTCATCAACGCCAGATCCCTCCCTGCCCATGCACTGGAAATCAATGACCTCATCAGCACCCTTAATCTCGACCTATTAGCCATCTTTGAAACCTGGCTACATGAAGCATCAGGCTCTTCCCTCTCCCTTGCACTCACTCAAGGATACTCTATCTTAAGACAGGACCGCAAAACCTCATCTAAAGGAGGAGGCGTAGCCCTCATCTTTAAAGATTCCCTCTCCATTGGACTCTGCGACCAACAGTGGGAAAACAACACTGATCTCCTCACTGCCAAACTTTCCCTCTCCCAAATCATAGGGAACCACCTAAAAAGCTCGACCAAAACTATCCTACTAGGTGATCTCAATCTAGGCCTACACGATTCCAAGGACAAAGCAGCCGCCTCCCTAGCCAAAGAACTCACAAACATTGGATTCGATCTTAAAATCAATGCTCCCACCCACTGCAAAGGTCGATCTATTGACTGGATAGCAGATCACAACTGCTCCTCGTCCATCACTAACATCTCAGCCCTCCCGTGGACAGACCACCACCTCATCCAATTTACTATTCCCACCCTCCCCACGCGCAAGATACTATCATATGCACCTCCTACTAAAGTCAGAAGCTCTAAAAAGCTAACTAAAACCAACCTTGCACCTCTTCTCGACATCCCTGAACTCAAACCCCCGTTTGACAAAGACCCCATCTCACTGGCCAACACTTGTGCACAAGTGCTCACCCAAGCGATTGACTCCATAGCGTACTTGGAAGATAAAAAAAGAGGAAAAATCCATACACTCTAATTCCTGGTTTACGGAAGAGTTAGCTACCCTACGTACCAACAAACGCCAAGCGCTGGCAAATTGGCAATCTTCACCTAACCAGTCCTCCTTAAACGAATTTAAAATTATCTCATCCACATATAAAAAGGCCATATTCTTAGCCAAATCTGAATCCTTCAACCACAGAATCATCAACGCCAAATCAAAAACCAAGGACATCTTCACTATCTTCAAAGATCTCACCACCCCAGCTACTACCCCAGATGAAATAACAAAAAGCGTGGTGCTCCAGCATCCAGGATGCCGTCATCAACAAAGTTAAAATGCTCCAAGACAAAATAATAAATCAGCGCAATGCCCTTCCCAACTAAGACTCTCCACACCTGCCCTACCCACCCAAACCTCTCTCTCAAACTCCGCTCTTCGTCTTCAGAGACGTCACAGAAACGGAAGTTGTCAACCTCCTCAAACACATCAAACCCTCCACCTGTAAAGGGGACATCTGTCCCCCTACCATCATTAAAGAATGCACAGACTCACTCACTCCCATCATCACTGCATTTATCAATGCATCCTTCTCTTCTGGAATAGTGCCACAAAGCCTAAAAGAAGCATGGGTTCGTCCACTCATAAAAAAAAACACCCTAGACCCCACCTGCCCCAATAACTACCGCCCCATCACAACCGTCCCCTTCCTCCTCAAAATCCTGGACAAAGCTGCCCACATTCAAATCCAACAATATCTGGAATCCAATATCATCTTCGGTAAAAGACAAAGGTCACGGCACAGAAACTGCTCTCGTAGATCTTAAGAACCAAATCACCAAAATAATGGACATTGGTAAACCTGCCCTCCTGCTCCTTCTTGATCTCTCCACAGTGTTTGATCTTGTAGACCATGAAATCCTCACCTCCCGCTTGTCCACTGCAGCCCATTTCTCTGACTAAGCTTCCTCCTGGATAACCTCTTTCCTAGAAGGAAGGGCTATGAAGGTCTACTCTGACCAGGCCCATGCCGCCCCCACAACTATCAACTGTGGAGCCCCCCCAAGGTTCATGTACATCTCCCACCCTCTATAATCTGTTCACTAAACCTCTCCTTGACCTTTTGGATGCACTCAGCATAGCGTACACGAACTATGCCGATGACACCCAAGTTCTCCTCCCTCTCACCGGAGATTACGACAGTGACGCAGCAGCACTCCTCCAGATTTATGCCACCATCCAAACCTGGATGGCAACCAACGGTCTCTGCCTAAACGGGGATAAAACGGAGATCATCATCCTGGGCCCCAAGGAAACTCTATCCAAACTCGACACCAAATACACTCACTTCACCATCGAACACACTAACATACCAGTCTCAATCGGTAAAGACCCTTGGAGTCTACTTAGTTTCCACACTATTTATGAAAAAACAGGTTAGCGCCATCTCCTCCGCCTCGGCTCATACCACCAAACTTATAACCACCATAAAACAATTCCTAACCACTCAAAACTGCCTATACATTGCCAGAGCTACAATAGGAGCCAGACTCGACTACTGCAACGGTCTCCTGTCAGGCACCTCCACTAATAACATCAACAGGTTCCATACAATACAAAATTATGCGATCCGCGCAGCCCTACACGTCCCAAAAAGAGACCACATTTCACAGATCAGACGCGATGCCCACTGGCTTCCTGTTAAGGAAAGGATCAACTTCAAAATACTCACCCTCACGCACAAATGCATCAACCTCGCCGCCCCATTCTACTTATCAGAAACCATTTCCAAAAACACCTCTGCCCACCCCACTAGAAGCCACCTTGCCAACCAACACTGTGTACCTTACATAAAGAGCCAATGCCGACGGCATTAGATTCCCCTACATAGCACCAAAACTTTGGAATGCTCTACCGAATACTCTTAGAGCAGAACCCTCTCTGCTCACCTTTTGCAAATCTCTCAAAACCACACTATTCATTTAACCTTCACACCTCTTCGCTCGGCCTTATGAATATTCCCATTTTACTTACCACTGTTCAGGCATTCCGTAACTCTAATGTTCTATAAAATTCCAACATATGTAACCTTAAGATGAATCTGTAATGTAACTGTTTAATGTATCCACTCTGCATTCCCTTGTAACCAGCAATGATGTCTGTAACAGCGCCACGTCGCCCTCGGGCTGATGTGTGCTTTAAAAATACGAATAAATAAATAAATACCCACCAACGCTATACATCTCTGGGAACGCATCCATACCCACCAATGCCATGCATCTCTGGGAGCGCATCCATAAAGCATCCCTACCCACCAACGCCATGCAGCTCTGGGAACGCATCTTTACCCACCAACACCATAAATCTCTGGAAACGCATCCATACCCACCAATGCAATCCATCTCTGGGACCACCTCTATACCCACCAACGCCATACCTCTCTGGGAACGCATCCATACCCTCCAATGCCATACACCTCTGGGAATGCATCCATACCCGTCAACCCGATACATCTCTGGGAACGCATCCATGCCCACCAATGCCATGCACCTCTGGGAATGCATCTATACCCACCAACACCATGCATCTCTAGGAACGCATCCATACCCACCAATGCCATGCATGTCTGGGAGTGCATCCATACCCACCAATGCCATGCATCTCTGGGAACACATCTATACCCACCAATGCTATACACCTCTGGGAATGCATCTGTACCCACCAACAGGATGCATCTCTGAGAAGGCATGAATACCCACCAATGCCATGCATCTCTAGGAACGCATCCATACCCACCAATGCCATGCATGTCTGGGAGTGCATCCATACCCACCAATGCCATGCATCTCTGGGAACACATCTATACCCACCAACACCATACATCTCTGGGAACGCATCCATACCCACCAACGCCATACATCTCTGGGAAAGCATCCATACCCACCATTGCCATGTACCTCTGAGAATGCATCCATACCCACCATGCCATGCATCTCTGGGAAGGAATGCATACCCACAAATGCCATGCATCTCTAGGAACACATCCATACCCACCAATGCCATGCATCTCTGGGACCACATCTATACCCACCAACGCCATGCATCTCTGGGAACGCATCCATACCCACCATTGCCATGCACCTCTGAGAATGCATCCATACCCACCATGCCATGCATCTCTGGGAAGGAATACATACCCACCAACACCATCCATCTCTGGGATCGCATCCATACCCACCAATGCCATCCATCTCTGGGAATGCATCCATACCCACCAATGGCATACATCTCTGGGAACGCATCCATACCCACCCAAGCTATGCATATTTGGGAAAGCATCCATACCCACCAATTCCATGCATCTCTGGGAACGCATCCATACCCACCAATGCCATGTATGTCTGGGAATGCATAGATACCCACCAATGCAATGCATCTCAGGGAACACATCTATACCCACCAACACCATCATCGCTGGGAACACATCCATACCCACCAATGCCATACATCTCTGGGAACACATCCATAACCCAAGCCATGCATCTCTGGGAACGCATCCATACCCACCCAAGCCATGCATCTCTGGGAACGCATCCATACCCACCCAAGCCATGCATCTCTGGGAACGCATCCAGACCCACCCAAGCCATGCATTTCTGGGAACGCATCCATACCCACAAATGCCATTCATCTCTGGGAACGCATTTATACCCACCAACGCCATACATCTCTGGGAGCGCATCCATACCCACCAATGGCATGCATGTCTGGGAGCGCATCCATACCCACCAATGCCATGCATCTCTGGGACGACATCTATACCCACCAACGCTGTGCCTCTCTGGGAATGCATCCATCCCCACCAATGCCACACATCTCTGGGAACGCATCCATACCCACCAATGCCATGTGTGTCTGGGAATGCATCCATACCCACCCAAGCTATGCATATTTGGGAAAGCATCCATACCCACCAATTTCCATGCATCTCTGGGAACGCATCCATACCCACCATTGCCATGTATGTCTGGGAATGCATCGATACCCACCAATGCCATGCATCTCAGGGAACTCATCTATACCCACCAACACCATCATCGCTGGGAACGCATCCATACCCACCAATGCCATACATCTCTGGGAACGCATCCATACCCACCCAAGCTATGCATATTTGGGAAAGCATCCATACCCACCAATTTCCATGCATCTCTGGGAACGCATCCATACCCACCAATGCCATGTATGTCTGGGAATGCATCGATACCCACCAATGCCATGCATCTCAGGGAACTCATCTATACCCACCAACACCATCATCGCTGGGAACGCATCCATACCCACCAATGCCATACATCTCTGGGAACACATCCATAACCACCCAAGCCATGCATCTCTGAGAACGCATCCATACCCACCCAAGCCATGCATCTCTGGGAACGCATCCATACCCACCCAAGCCATGCATCTCTGGGAACGCATCCATACCCACCCAAGCCATGCATTTCTGCGAACGCATCCATACCCACAAATACCATTCATCTCTGGGAACGCATTTATACCCACCAACGCCATACATCTCTGGGAGCGCATCCATACCCACCAATGCCATGCATGTGTGGGAGCGCATCCATACCCACCAATGCCATGCATCTCTGGGACGACATCTATACCCACCAACGCTGTGCATCTCTGGGAATGCATCCATCCCCCCCAATGCCACACATCTCTGGGAACGCATCCATACGCACCAATGCCATGTGTGTCTGGGAATGCATCCATACCCACCAATGCCATGCATGGGAACACATCTAAACCCACCAACACCATCCATCTCTGGGATCGCATCCATACCCACCAATGCCATCCATCTCTGGGATTGCATCCATACCCACCAATGCCATACATCTCTGGGAACGCATCCATACCCACCCAAGCTATGCATATTTGGGAAAGCATCCATACCCACCAATTCCATGCATCTCTGGGAACGCATCCATACCCACCGATGCCATGTATGCCTGGGAATGCATCGATACCCACCAATGCCATGCATCTCAGGGAACGCATCTATACCCACCAACACCATCATCGCTGGGAACGCATCCATACCCACCAATGCCATACATCTCTGGGAACGCATCCATACCCACCCAAGCCATGCATCTCTGGGAACACATCCATACCCACCCAAGCCATGAATCTCTGGGAATGCATCCATACCCACCCAAGCCATGCATCTCTGGGAACGCATCCATACCCACCCAAGCCATGCATTTCTGGGAACGCATCCATACCCACAAATGCCATTCATCTCTGGGAACGCATTTATACCCACCAAAGCCATACATCTCTGGGAGCGCATCCATACCCACCAATGCCATGCATGTCTGGCAGCGCATCCATACCCACCAATGCCATGCATCTCTGGGATGACATCTATACCCACCAACGCTGTGCATCTCTGGGAATGCATCCATCCCCACCAATGCCACACATCTCTGGGAACGCATCCATACCCACCAATGCCATGCATGGGAACACATTTAAACCCACCAACACCATCCATCTCTGGGATCGCATCCATACCCACCAATGCCATCCATCTCTGGGAATGCATCCAGACCCACCAATGCCATACAGTTCTGGGAACGCATCCATACCCACCATAGCCATGCATCTATGGGAAGGCATCCATACCCACCCAAGCCATGCATCTCTGGGAACGCATCCATACCCACCCAAGCCATGCATTTCTGGGAACGCATCCATACCCACTTAATGCCATTCATCTCTGGGAACGCATTTATACCCATCAATGCCATGCATGTCTGGGAGCGCATCCATACCCACCAATGCCATGTATCTCTGGGACGACATCCATACCCACCAATGCCATACATCTCTGGGAACGCATCCATACCCACCCAAGCTATGCATCTTTGGGAAAGCATCCATACCCACCAATTCCATGCATCTCTGGGAACGCATCCATACCCACCAATGCCATGTATGTCTGGGAATGCATCGATACCCACCAATGCCATGCATCTCAGGGAACGCATCTATACCCCCCAACACCATCATCGCTGGGAACGCATCCATACCCACCAATGCCATACATCTCTGGGAACGCATCCATACCCACCCAAGCCATGCATCTCTGGGAACGCATCCATACCCACCCAAGCCATGCATCTCTGGGAACGCATCCATACCCACCCAAGCCATGCATTTCTGGGAACGCATCCATACCCACAAATGCCATTCATCCCTGGGAACGCATTTATACCCACCAACGCCATACATCTCTGGGAGCGCATCCATACCCACCAATGCCATGCATGTCTGGGAGCGCATCCATACCCACCAATGCCATGCATCTCTGGGATGACATCTATACCCACCAACGCTGTGCATCTCTGGGAATGCATCCATCCCCACCAATGCCACACATCTCTGGGAACGCATCCATACCCACCAATGCCATGCATGGGAACACATCTAAACCCATCAACACCATCCATCTCTGGGATCGCATCCATACCCACCAATGCCACCCATCTCTGGGAATGCATCCATACCCAACAATGCCATACATCTCTGGGAACGCATCCATACCCACCCAAGCTATGCATATTTGGGAAAGCATCCATACCCACCAATTCCATGCATCTCTGGGAACGCATCCATACCCACCAACGCCATGTATATCTGGGAATGCATCGATACCCACCAATGCCATGCATCTCAGGGAACGCATCTATACCCACCAACACCATCATCGCTGGGAACGCATCCATACCCACCAATGCCATACATCTCTGGGAACGCATCCATACCCACCCAAGCCATGCATCTCTGGGAACGCATCCATACCCACCCAAGCCATGCATCTCTGGGAATGCATCCATACCCACCCAAGCCATGCATCTCTGGGAACGCATCCATACCCACCCAAGCCATGCATTTCTGGGAACGCATCCATACCCACAAATGCCATTCATCTCTGGGAACGCATTTATACCCACCAACGCCATACATCTCTGGGAGCGCATCCATACCCACCAATGCCATGCATGTCTGGGAGCGCATCCATACCCACCAATGCCATGTATCTCTGGGATGACATCTATACCCACCAACGCTGTGCATCTCTGGGAATGCATCCATCC
This sequence comes from Ambystoma mexicanum, assembly GCF_040938575.1. Lineage (NCBI taxonomy): Eukaryota > Metazoa > Chordata > Amphibia > Caudata > Ambystomatidae > Ambystoma > Ambystoma mexicanum. The sequence goes on along the minus strand of NC_090932.1, from coordinate 1,503,138,474 downwards.
CCACCAATGCCACACATCTCTGGGAACGCATCCATACCCACCAATGCCATGCATGGGAACACATCTAAACCCACCAACACCATCCATCTCTGGGATCGCATCCATACCCACCAATGCCATCCATCTCTGGGAATGCATCCAGACCCACCAATGCCATACAGTTCTGGGAACGCATCCATACCCACCATAGCCATACATCTCTGGGAACGCATCCATACCCACCCAAGCCATGCATCTCTGGGAACGCATCCATACCCACCCAAGCCATGCATCTCTGGGAATGCATCCATACCCACCCAAGCCATGCATCTCTGGGAACGCATCCATACCCACAAATGCCATTCATCTCTGGGAACGCATTTATACCCACCAACGCCATACATCTCTGGGAGCGCCTCCATACCCACCAATGCCATGCATGTCTGGGAGCGCATCCATACCCACCAATGCCATGCATGGGAACACATCTAAACCCACCAACACCATCCATCTCTGGGATCGCATCCATACCCACCAATGCCATCCATCTCTGGGAATGCATCCAGACCCACCAATGCCATACAGTTCTGGGAACGCATCCATACCCACCATAGCCATGCATCTATGGGAAGGCATCCATACCCACCCAAGCCATGCATCTCTGGGAACGCATCCATACCCACCCAAGCCATGCATTTCTGGGAACGCATCCATACCCACTTAATGCCATTCATCTCTGGGAACGCATTTATACCCACCAATGCCATACATCTCTGGGAGCGCATCCATACCCACCAATGCCATGCCTGTCTGGGAGCGCATCCATACCCACCAATGCCATGCATCTCTGGGACAACATCCATACCCACCAATGCCATACATCTCTGGGAACGCATCCATACCCACCCAAGCTATGCATATTTGGGAAAGCATCCATACCCACCAATTCCATGCATCTCTGGGAACGCATCCATACCCACCAATGCCATGTATGTCTGGGAATGCATCGATACCCACCAATGCCATGCATCTCAGGGAACGCATCTATACCCACCAACACCATCATCGCTGGGAACGCATCCATATCCACCAATGCCATACATCTCTGGGAACGCATCCATACCCACCCAAGCCATGCATCTCTGGGAACGCATCTATACCCACCCAAGCCATGCATCTCTGGGAACGCATCCATACCCACCCAAGCCATGCATTTCTGGGAACGCATCCATACCCACAAATGCCATTCATCTCTGGGAACGCATTTATACCCACCAACGCCATACATCTCTGGGAGCGCATCCATACCCACCAATGCCATGCATGTCTGGGAGCGCATCCATACCCACCAATGCCATGCATCTCTGGGATGACATCTATACCCACCAACGCTGTGCATCTCTGGGAATGCATCCATCCCCACCAATGCCACACATCTCTGGGAACGCATCCATACCCACCAATGCCATGCATGGGAACACATCTAAACCCACCAACACCATCCATCTCTGGGATCGCATCCATACCCACCAATCCATCTCTGGGAATGCATCCAGACCCACCAATGCCATACATTTCTGGGAACGCATCCATACCCACCATAGCCATGCATCTATGGGAAGGCATCCATACCCACCCAATCCATGCATCTCTGGGAACGCATCCATACCCACTTAATGCCATTCATCTCTGGGAACGCATTTATACCCACCAATGCCATACATCTCTGGGAGCGCATCCATACCCACCAATGCCATGCATGTCTGGGAGCGCATCCATACCCACCAATGCCATGCATCTCTGGGACAACATCCATACCCACCAATGCCATACATCTCTGGGAACGCATCCATACCCACCCAAGCTATGCATATTTGGGAAAGCATCCATACCCACCAATTCCATGCATCTCTGGGAACGCATCCATACCCACCAATGCCATGTATGTCTGGGAATGCATCGATACCCACCAATGCCATGCATCTCAGGGAACGCATCTATACCCACCAACACCATCATCGCTGGGAACGCATCCATATCCACCAATGCCATACATCTCTGGGAACGCATCCATACCCACCCAAGCCATGCATCTCTGGGAACGCATCTATACCCACCCAAGCCATGCATCTCTGGGAACGCATCCATACCCACCCAAGCCATGCATTTCTGGGAACGCATCCATACCCACAAATGCCATTCATCTCTGGGAACTCATTTATACCCACCAACGCCATACATCTCTGGGAGCGCATCCATACCCACCAATGCCATGCATGTCTGGGAGCGCATCCATACCCACCAATGCCATGCATCTCTGGGATGACATCTATACCCACCAACGCTGTGCATCTCTGGGAATGCATCCATCCCCACCAATGCCACACATCTCTGGGAACGCATCCATACCCACCAATGCCATGCATGGGAACACATCTAAACCAACCAACACCATCCATCTCTGGGATCGCATCCATACCCACCAATCCATCTCTGGGAATGCATCCAGACCCACCAATGCCATACATTTCTGGGAACGCATCCATACCCACCATAGCCATGCATCTATGGGAAGGCATCCATACCCACCCAAGCCATGCATCTCTGGGAACGCATCCATACCCACCCAAGCCATGCATTTCTGGGAACGCATCCATACCCACTTAATGCCATTCATCTCTGGGAACGCATTCATACCCACCAACGCCATACATCTCTGGGAGCGCATCCATACCCACCAATGCCATGCATGTCTGGGAGCGCATCCATACCCACCAATGCAATGCATCTCTGGGATGACATCTATACCCACCAACCCTGTGCATCTCTGGGAATGCATCCATCCCCACCAATGCCACACATCTCTGGGAACACATCCATACCCACCAATGCCATGTGTGTCTGGGAATGCATCCATACCCACCAATGCCATGCATGGGAACACATCTAAACCCACCAACACCATCCATCTCTGGGATCGCATCCATACCCACCAATGCCATCCATCTCTGGGAATGCATCCATACCCACCAAAGCCATACATCTCTGGGAACGCATACATACCCACCCAAGCTATGCATATTTGGGAAAGCATCCATACCCACCAATGCCATGTATGTCTGGGAATGCATCGATACCCACCAATGCCATGCATCTCAGGGAACGCATCTATACCCACCAACACCATCATCGCTGGGAACGCATCCATACCCACCAATGCCGTACATCTCTGGGAACACATCCATAACCACCCAAGCCATGCATCTCTGGGAACGCATCCATACCCACCCAAGCCATGCATCTCTGGGAACGCTTCCATACCTGCAAATGCCACACATTTCTGGGAAGGGTTCCATGTGATTATTCTGCTTATTAAAAGACTTACTTTTTTCAGCCGATTTTGTGTGGTCTTTAAAACACGGAGTAATCACTATTTTGGGGGTATCACCCCCATGCCCTCTTTCCTCCAGCACTACACGGACACAAACACACACATGCACTCGCTCACCCGCCTCCTCAATCCATACCCATGAAACACGCTTCCCCGACCCCAGCAAACAAACTCACAAATACACCAAAACACACGCAGACACACACTGTCTCCCCAGCCTCCTCCCCACTAAAAACACACAGCATACACACAGGCACACAAACACCTCATAACCGTCTTCCCCTGCCCTTCCCTCCTGCCTGTCAGCCTCTGTGCACACTCGTGTGCGGCAGGGGTGTGACAGTTAAGATTTGGAAAGAGCGCTCTGAGTGTTCTCACAACGTTCTTTGTAAATCAGTCTTTTTTATTTTCGTTGCCAACGAAAGAGACTTTTTCACTCCATAGACTGGGAACACATCTACACCCACCAACGCCATAGATCTCTGGGAGCGCATCCATACCCACCAATGCCATGCATCTCTTGGAACGTATCCATACCCACCAATGCCATGCATGTCTGGGAACGCATCCATACCCACCAATGCCTGCATGTTTGGGAACACATCACAGATGCCATGCATCTCTGGGAATGCATCTATACCCACCAAAGCCATACATCTATGGGAAGGCATCCATACCCACCAATGCCATGCATCTCTGGCAGCATGTCTATACCCACCAAGGCCATACATGTCTGGGAAGGCATCCATACCCACCAATGCCATGCATCTCTGGCAGCATGTCTCTACCCACCAATGCCATGCATCTCTTGGAACGTATCCATACCCACCAATGCCATGCATGTCTGGGAACGCATCCATACCCACCAATGCCTGCATGTTTGGGAACACATCACAGATGCCATGCATCTCTGGGAATGCATCTATACCCACCAAAGCCATACATCTATGGGAAGGCATCCATACCCACCAATGCCATGCATCTCTGGCAGCATGTCTATACCCACCAAGGCCATACATGTCTGGGAAGGCATCCATACCCACCAATGCCATGCATCTCTGGCAGCATGTCTATACCCACCAAGGCCATACATCTCTGGGAAGGCATCCATACCCACCAATGCCATGCATCTCTGGCAGCATGTCTATACCCACCGAGGCCATATATCTCTGGGAAGGCATCCATACCCACGTATGACAGTATGTATATGTATTTGTCCTCTATCTGCAGAGCTGTGTATGCATGTCCTTCGTGTGTGCACATGCGTGTCTGAGTAACTGTGTGGCAGGAATGCGAGTTTTCTTTGTGGCTAACATTACTGAAGTCACTAATGACGAACCTGCTCCAGTGACCTGTGTCCGCGAAGACGTCAGCTGGATAGGGTTTGAACAGTTGTCTAAGAGAATATCTGCTCACATATGTAGAATGTACTGGCCCTCCTGGGGGCTGGCCAAAGAGGGACTGGCATCTCTCGTTTCTCATCCTTCGGGCAGTCATGCGAATAGAGGACAGGAGGGACATTGCAGGGACCCTCTCTTCAATACCCACCCCTGCCATGCATCTCTGGGAATGCATCCAAACCCACCTATGCCATGCATCACTGGAAACACATCCATACCCACCAGTCCTTTGGTGCATACATTGTTTTGTTCTTACAAGAAGTGCTTTTGCTTTATGGGCAGGGGGCCATCAAAATGGGTGAATCTTGTGACAGGGGTTTCGTCACTGCAGACCCGCACTCTTTGTGTCCAGAGTGTCTAGACCCAGACCAGGCCTGGGGGCTTTGTGTGTGTTTTGACACACATTCGAGTCGCAACAATTCAGATACAGCTCAAGTGGTGAGAGGAACATTTCCTCCAGTTCCCTCCCTAGAAGGCATGTCCATCAGTTTCTCTTCGGCCCTCCAGCCGGGTGACCTGTTCCCCATGCCCCTTTCAGTTGGGAGGTGACCCTCGGATCCCTACGTGCTCTACAAGTCAGTTTATACTGTGTCTTGCTCAGAGGTGTCTGCTCGGCCTAATTAACATGCTTTCATGGAGGTAAATAGGTTGCCTTGTTCGTACACTTATCCCAAGGTACTGCCCGGGTATCATATGTGCCGGCCTACCAGCTGAGGCCACTGATTCATTTCCCCTTGCGCCACATTGTACACTCTTGTTGAAAGGAGCACACGCGCATTTGTACTCACCACCCACCCCCTAATATCCGTCAAGGCTTCTTTGAGGAACCATTGCTGTCAGGTTTTCATGCATTAATGACCACTCCCAGAAGGAGAGTTTGCTGCACCGCTGTCTCCGTCTATGCCACCCCATCCACCTCTGCCTCCACCGACCACTTGTCTGTCCATGATCCTCCCACAGACCTGTCTCCAGCTTCTCAGGCACCAATCACTACCATGTGGCTATGCTTGTGTTCCTCCTTGCCGCCAGCTCATGCCGACCCCCTGCTGTGGATAGAAAGATAGTGGCAGAGTGGAAGAAGGAGATATAGGTGACTCGCCATCCTCAACCAAATCCTTCCACGAGAGAGTTCTTGGCATCATGGACTTTGTGGAGTTAGGAGATCCTCTACAAAAAATAATACGTGGAGTCAACCAAAGACAAACAGTGTTATTTTAGACAGGGGTACACTACAGTGAGTAACTTTAACTATGTCATCATTCTGCAACAGTATGTTCATTTTTCATATGTGGGGACTGTAATGGTGCAGTTTTTTCAAATATTTTCACACAAAACATTAATCACAAATATGTGATCAAAAGGGGGAGTAAATAGGTGTTGCAGTGCCCTTTCTCTTGGTCATTTGTCTTGCTCTATATATTTGCAGGATTGAGGAAGGTGATGGTCCGGGCACACCGCCAAGCTTGGTGCTGGCAGGACGAATGGTATGGCCTGACCATTGAGGATATCCGGCAGCTGGAGAAGGAAGCCCAGCTCATGCTGGCTCAGAAAATGGCCCAGTACAGCTTGAGTGAAAACGAGGTGGAGCAGCATGGAGCCAAAGACTCCCCCAGTGAAAACGACGCCGAAGCAAGCACTATCTCCTCCATGGAAGCCATAGACACCACCAGCAATATGAGCGAATCGCTGTCGGGAAGGGGCTTAACCAAGCAGTGGTCCACTTCCTCCCGGTCATCGCGTTCTTCAAAGCGAGGGGGTAAGGCATGAGTCTATGTGCAAATCTGAGTTTACCAATCCTTAGAAAGAGTGAACATCCTCAAAATAGACTTTCTAGTTTTTAATGCTCTTATACTACACTGCTAAGTTTCAGTCTTGTCCAAAGTTGACCCTATTTTTAATATTTGTTTTTAATGAGGAGTTACCTTTCATCCCTGCCCCCATTTCCCTGCTGCCACCAAAACTCCCCTTCCACTACTGAGCGCCCTTTTCCCCACAGTTTAATTTTTTGCTAATCCTAACCCTAATCCACACCCTAAGGCTAACCATATATTCCTTATATTGGTCGACATTTGCTCCTTGTTTACATCTGGGTTTTTTGAACTGTAATAGGCATTCTCACATTTTCAAGTCGACTTTTGTAAACCATAAGGAATTAATTTTCATTCCTTTATAGTTTGTTTAAAAGATCTTTGTTGTCAAATGTGTCCCTTAATCCTTTTTGGTAGTGCCTAAGCAACACGATTTTCAGTAGTGACCTAATGGGGGATTTGATACAATGGATTTCATTGGGAAGAGTTTTAAAACATGCTTGGTGCTCAATGTGGTCTATGAGGCTGTCATACCATGAAGACACTGCAATGACAGCACCAAGGGACCACCAAAATGGCAGACCTTGCACTATACTAGAACACTATTACATAACAATGGAATATCATTCAACAGAAAATGTCTTGAACGATTTGCCCCAAAATACTGTCTGATAGAAGTATTCTTTGATTAATGCTCTGTAATCATATGGTATGAACAGAAAGGGGTATTTGGATGAATCAAAGAGTTTGGTCTTCTCTTCCCCTAAAACTGTGCCTAGTGTTTTGGATTCAGTTCCCTGGACCCAGCATGTAGGAATTGTTCCTATCCCATGGGAACTGTCTTGTTGGTTGGATGAGGCGTCTTGACACAGATTTAGATTCTCATATGTACACTGAATGTTGGTTCGCTTTGCGAATGGATTGCGTTACAGCTCCTGTTATGTCTTTCAGCGGTAGAGTAATTGGGCACCGCCATTATGGACACTACATCTCTAGAAGCTCTTGAGAAGCAGCTATTGTACTACTGGGCTTGTTCAATGTGTGATTCAGCAACCCTAGTGGGGGGTGGAGTGGGTTGAATTAGGGGGAATTATTTCAGTCATTGATTTCATTGGTAGCAACTAATCTTGGTGTGAAAGCGCAGCCCGCTCTTTGTATATGGATTTGGTCCCCCGTTGTCAGCCTGTTGTCTAATGCCTTTTCAAACCTGGTCTCCTTGGAGACGTACGGGCAGATTGCGGGCTTGTGGAAAATGTTATATGTATAAAATATAAGTAATTATGCCTCCTTCAGAATGTGAGTTCTTCGCTTCCATAACTCGTGCTTCATGTTATTGTACAAGGAAACAATTATAGCTACAATTAGGGTTTTTCCTTTACTGGAATGGTGCACTTTGAATAGGGGTGGTTGGTGTTTAACGGGGGATATATAACATGTTTTTTTAACAGTGGTTGCCGGTGCTTGTTTTAATCCAGGGCAATGTGATGTTGCACACTGTTTGAGTATTTGATGATGGGAGCTGGCGCTGTGTGTTCTTTGATTTGTGGATGATGGGTGATCATTGATCAGAAACAGTGGGTGCTCCTTTTAACCGGGGGTGGTGGGTGCTATCAGATCAGTGAATATTGGGATCAGTGCTCCAGATAAGATTTTGAGATGGGAGTATTGTACTCCCTATTTTTAAACTTTGAGAGTAAATGTGATTTCAAGAGAGTCAAATTAGTTTTCTCCTTGGCAAGAGAGTAAAAAGTATGTGACATCCAGCCGACGTGTGCAAAGAGTTAAAACTGTATGGAAATCCTTATCATGTGGCAGCTTTCCGCATTGTGGCATTAAAGCAGGTTTCTCTCACAATTAACAGATAAAGCACATGGTGCAGTGGCACAAACACACTCAGAAATGGAACACATGAGCACTAACACTCTGAGTTTCCCTCGCATGTAAATAAAGGGTACAACAGCAGTATAAGCTTTGTAACGCTACGCTCACACAGAGTAGGTCCGCCTGAGTAGGAATCATGCAGGCCTCTCCCACACAAACAGAAAAGACAAATCAGGGCAATCTCAATGCAAGCTTTAATCATGTAGAGCAGGTGGAGCGGATCAGTGCAAGGTGTAAAGCGTGGGTAGAAGATTCCCACACAGAGAACAGATCAGAAATGTGTCTCTGCAGTAGATGCTCCTCTCATATAAAACAGGTGTAACCTAGCCTTCAGTAGTGCACAATTCCCCTGTAATATAGAAAATGTATACCATGGATCTCAGTAGATCATGTTTTCCTCACATAGGACAGGAACGTTTGCGAGTCTCAACAATGCAAGATTAGCACACTTGGAACTGATACATTGCGGGTTACAACAGTATAAGTACCATTTGCATTGAGAAGGAACTACATGGGACGAAGCAATGGGAGCGCCCCCACACTGAAGAGGTAAATTAAGGGCCTCACCACAGACGTTCAAGTTATACTCACATGTAACTGGAACATCATAGGCCTCAGCAGTCCAGATTACTGTCACAAAGAACACGCCCAGCATGTGCCTCGCCGAATCAGCAGTGCCACAACAGTGGGAGAACCTCCCACAAAGAGCAGTTAATTTCCTCAGCAGACGATCCACAAAGAGAGAACTAACCACATGCACACAGCACGCCATCACTTACTCGCCAAGAGCCAGTTATCACTCACCAATGGCTAATGGAAAGTACATATTTTGAGTCCTGCAATAATCAATCGCGGCACATTGTCATTCACTGAAAATTGTGGATAAAACAGCCCTAATCTCTTTGTCTGTGAAATTAGAATAAGCACGCTTCTTTTACAGCTGTAGTTTCACACAGTTTAGAAAACCCTAACTGTTTACTTTTTGCGGACTCAGAGAATAAGGCAGCTACACTCTTGTGATACTACCGATGTCAAAGAAACCTATTCTTTCTAGCTTTACAGACTGAACATCTACGGCTGTTGCACTTCCAATATCCAGCAGTTGATTATTGGAGAGTCATCTACATAGATGTTTTATGCATATGCTCATGGGCAGGCATTGATCAGAGATGCACCAGATTGTTGAGCCTGTCCTCTTGAAAAGTTTTCTGATTTTGGTTTAGGTACATTAAGGGGCGTGATTTCTTTTTTTGCAAAGTATAGGTTTATTATGGCTTTGGTAGTTTACCATTAGGATTCTTCCAGTACCACAGGAAGTGTCTGTGTTATTTTTCTCTTTTCTTTCATATACTTTTAGTGAAAATGAGGAGTGGGGTGGATATTTTACATTTATTGAGATTCAAAAACACAATCATTTGGTCTACATTGTGGTGCCCACTGCACACTTTACTTTGATCTATAATCAGAGACATTATGTGCTCTTCTTAAACAGGAATGGTGGTAGCTATTTGATCAGGGAATAGTGTTTGTTCTTTAAAACAGAGATCATGGTTCCTCTTTGATCATGGGTGGATGTTCTGCCATGCAGGGATAATGGTTACCCTTTGATAAGGTGATGGTGGATACTCTTTGTTCCAGGGATAGTTGAGCTCTTTGTTCATGGGGTGCTCTTTGATCCGGAGATTGTAAGAGCTCTTTGATCGATAGGTGATGGACGCTCTGATAGGGACGGTAGGTGCCCTTTGATCAGTGAGTGGCGAACAATCTATAATCAGAGGATGGTGGATGCTCTTTGATTAAGAAGTCTTAGTTACTTACCTGTAACTGTATTTCTACAGCTTTGGTATGTTTCATAGATTCACATGCTTGAATATTCCCCATCGTCAGACTGGGAATCCTCTGTAACTTTTAAATGTTTTCCACAGGAAAAAGCAATGTACATTGTTAATGATGCCTGAAAGGCACTCACTTGTGTAGTCCCTCCACTCATTTTGGTCCCCTTGGACCATAACCAATGAGGTGGCAGCAGGGTTTAAGCTCCACCCCAGCCAGCCATCTTCAGATTTTGAGCGCTAATAGTGACTGTTATAATGATGAGTGCCTGCTTAGGGAGCAACCTCACCAGGACGCTGGGCAGGCGCATGTGAATCTATGAAAGATACCGGTGCTGGAGAAATACAGTTACAGGTAAGTAACTAAGACTTCTCCAGCATTGGATCTTTCATAGATCCACATGCTTGAATATAATACCAAGCAGGGAACGCATGTCACCTACTTCAGTGAAGCACACATCAGGTCAACAATAGTACCCACAGAGAGTACCCTGAATACATTATGCATGCTTGAAACATGAAGGAAGGAGATAAAGAACAATGGCTGCTCCTACCTCACGCAAACAGGTGTCGCAGGACTGTGGTCCAACCGCTAACACTCTTTGAGCATCTTCTTCCAGACAAAAGTGCTTGGTGAATATTTGGAGCATGCTCCAGTTAGTTTCCCTGCATATGTCCTTCATGTCCTTTTCTCTGGTTGAATGTGCAGTACCTGGGGGGTAAGCAGGTTGCCCTAGATTTTGTGACAATGGGTAATGCCATTTACCACCCATCTGGCAAGGCCTTGTTTGGAGATGCTATGGCCCTTAGGAGGCTCTGCAAATGAAAGAAATAATCTGAGAGACGCTCCAAAAATGCAGGTGCTCTGCAAGTAAAATGTAAGTACTTGCGATAGTTCTAGCGAGTGCAGGGCGCGTTTAGCGCTGGAGGTATGATTGCCAAAAAAGGTTGGCAGTATGATGCGTTCCGACAGAGCCATGTGCAACACCATCTTGGGAGAGGAACTATGGGTGCGGCCTGAGGACTAAGCTTGCAGTTTGCTGCTTTGTCTTGCTGACATGATCACCACTAGGAAGGCAAATTCCCATGAGAGAAAGTTTAGATCGCACTTGTGGATGGTCTTGTATGGAGGAGCCATTAATGCTGTTAATACTGTGTTGAGTCTCAATTAGAGTAGGTGCAGGAAGATCCTCAACAAACCCTTCATGAAGGTTTTTACTGCAGGGTCTGAGACAAAGAATGTAGCTCCAGGACCTCTGGAGTTAGACTTCATGGCTGAGAGGTGAACCTTAATAGAATCCTGCGGTAGGCCTGCTTTTGCCAAGTGGTGCAGGTATGGCAGTTATTTGCCTGCTGTGACCGATAGCAGGTCGAGCTGTTGCATCTCACACCAGGTTGTAAACTGGTTCCATTTCTTTGACTTCGTCTTGCATGCGGATGTAACGCTCACCTGATTCCCGCAGAGGCGCCGGTCTTGACTGGGCGAATGCCGTATCTTCAAAGGTGATGTGTAACACACGGTTGGCTCTTTGGGCTGGACCTCTGTGCACTGTATGTCTGACTCGAAGAGTAAGATGTCTTAGGTAAGTGAACGCCGAGCTCTCCATCTGCCTCGGGGCAGGGTGCAGTAACCAGTTTCTTCACTGGATAAGGGTGAAGGCCTCTTGACCTCAGAGGACTGCTGTCTGTCGTTTACTGCACGAGCGGTAAGTTCTGAGTATTTCAAATGTCTTTAAAAGTCTTTTGTAATGATGTCTCTTGTTTTGCAGGGTTCCGGCGATGGCGGATGACGGGCTGAAGTGAGTTGAGGATGGAACCCGTGTGAGGAATAGAAGCGCCTGGAAGCACGTAAGTAAGCGCTTGTTGCCTGCTTCACGATGCGCACTAACTGTCCTTTTATCTTGCAGGTACAAGTTCGGAGCTGCTGAAGGGTGCCGGAATACCCACTGGGTTCGGCGTGGGAAGGAGTACTGGCACGTGAGTAATAAAGTTACCCAATGTCTTTAAATGCACCTTCTTTTGTCTTTCAGATGCGGGATGCAGCGCCGAAGGCCTCCGGAGCGTGCGAAGAGTTGGTAAGCTTTTGTCTTTCAGATGCCGGAATGCAGTGCGAAGACCTCCAGAGCACGTGAAGAGTAGGTAAGCCTTTGTCTTTCAGATGCCGGAATGCAGCGCGAGGCGCTGGTGACAGCCGATGGACCAGGTAAGAGAAGCGCTGTCACTGAAGACTGTAATGCTAACCTGTTCTTTCTTGTCTTTATAGGTGTTGCTGAAGACTGGATTCAGGATGGTAAGCCTTTTTCCCTTAGGCCCAGGATCAGATGCAGAAGACACGATGAGCGTTCTGCTGCAGAGGATGCAGAATAACGCAAATCAAGATTCATCCATCGGGTGTGGTTTAAATAGCCTCCTGTAGTGCTTAGGTGTCTCCTTCCACAGCCTCGCCTAGGTAAGAAAAGAGTTCCTGCTTTCCAGAAGAGTTCCAGTGTTCTGAACCTAGGGAGTGGCTCCTGCCCCACCCAACAGGAAAAGTAGTCCCAAACAGAAGAGGATTAGAGGCTCAACTGGCAGGTAGGTAAGCAGCATGGTCTACTGCAGGTAAGTCCACCCAAGCATTATGAGCCCGGCGCTTCCAGCGCTGGGACTGGGCATATTTATGAGCCTGGTGCCACTGGCGCCAGGACAGAGTCCAAAAGGTCCCAATTGGGACTGGTTGGCACTCGGAACCTGGGTTATGGGTCTGCTTCCAAGGGAGTTGGGTAAGTCCTGACCTTTTGGAAGCAGAGATCATGACAGCGGAAGACGCCCTGGAGGCTCGAATGATATCCCAACATTTGTCTGGCAACGTTAGGGTGGTGTGTTTTCGTTGCACATTAACCAAGCCCTGAGAGAGAGCAACGCTGGGTCGCGCTGAAGGATTTGCCCTTTCCATTGCATTAGCATTGCTTGGTGCACTCTGAGATGGATGATAGGAGAGTAGGATACCAGACTTGCTGGGCTCAGGCTAGTGCTATTAGATTCATCCTGCAGGATTGTTCTCCCACCTGTCTCAGCACCCTCGATATCAAGGGTATTGGTGGGAAGACATATAGGAACTCGCCTGTCCATGTCAGGGAGAAGGCATCCCCCATTCAATCCCCTTCTGGATGTGAAGAGAGAGCCTTTCTTTTTGTGCCTAGATGCAAAGAGATCAATGTGGGGGTGACCCCATCCCCTGAAATTTCATTCGACCTCGGTCCAATCGAGCTCCCATTCATGGGACGTGGAGAATTCCCTGCCCAGTTGATCTGCCAGAATGTTGTCCTTCCCTGTAAGGTGTTCTGCTTTGACCTGAATCTTTTGCGCCAGGGCCCATTTTCCAGTGCCGACCTCATGCCCCCTGCTTGTTGGTGTAATGCATTGAGGTTGTGTTTTCTGTCTGTATGGTGACCACCTGTCCCGCAAGGACCAGTAAAAAAAGGACTTCAGCAGCCATTGAATGGCTCTGATTTCCAGGATATTGATGTGCAGGTCGGACTCGTGCGTGGACCATGTGCCCTTTGCCTGAAAGTTTCTTAGATAGGCTCCCCATCCTAACAAGGATGCATCTGTTCGGAGAAGGAGCTTGGAAGTGGGGGCTGGGAAAGGCATGCTGTGTTCTAGTTTTTGCTCCACCCACCACCAGTGTAGACCTTGGTGGAAAGGACCTGACAGGTGCACAATGTCCTCCCATGAACCTGATGCTCGAATCCATTGTCGATGTAGCTCTTCCTGGATCAGCCTCATTCTCAACCTGCAATTTGCCAGTAATATACATGATGACATCATGCCCAGTAGGGATTTGAAGTGACGCACCATGGTCGTGCCTGCCTTTACGAACCAGTTGGTAAGTTGATAGATGCTGTTCTTCGTTTGACAGATGGTCTCACGTGTGGAATGTGGGTATCTAATTCTGCTCCCAGAAAGAGAGCATTTTTGCACTGGTGTGAACACTGCTTTTTCGTTGTTGATGGAGAAACCTAGATTGGTGATGGTTTCCTTTATTTGATTAACCGCCCTGGGTGTCTGTACTCTTGATTTGGCTTTGGTGAGCCAATGGCCGAGGTATGGAAAGACTTCCACACCTGCTCTTCTTAGGTGCACTGCCACCAGGGCAAGACAATTGGTGAAGGCCCTCTGGGCTGGCCATAGGTCAAAGGATAGCACCCGGAATTGATAATGCTTGTCTCCCACTGTAAACCTCAGGTAGCGCCTGTGTGCCGGATGTATGGGTATGTGAAAATACACATACTCTAGGAAGATTGTCACCAGAAATGTGCCCTTCTGGAGCCATGGCAGGACTTGATGGAGTGCGGTCATTTAAAACTTTGTGCTTCACGTACTTCTTTAAGGCGTATTGGTCGAGAATCGGGTGCCACTGTCTGTTCTTTTTCTTTACTAGGAAAACACTTGAATAGAATCCCTTCCCCCTTTGACTGTGAGGAACAACCACTACGGCAGCTTTTTGTAGCAGTGTGTCTACTTCTAGCTTGAGCTGGGCCATGTGATGTGCCTTGCGTGCACGAGGAGGTAAGGCTGGCAGCCGTATGAGGAACTCAATGGTATGTCCTTCTTTTATTATTTGTAGCACCCACTTGTCTGACGTGATCTTTTGCCACTGATGCAGTTGGTGGCTGGTACTGCTTCCCACCGGGGTGCGATGTGTAAGGGGATGGTACTTCCAGTCAATTTTGTTTGGACGACTGGGCCCTTGTATCAGGGATTTCCCGGATTGGCCTGATGTATGTAGTAGCTGACTGCAGCGATGATCTGGGTTCAAGAGAATGTTGCCAGAGGACCAAAGCCCCAAAAAGCATCAGTTTCTCCTAATGGTACAGGGTAATATGTGTGTTCAATGGGCCATGCCCAAGGGAAAACCCATATAGAGAAAAACCCTTTGTCCATGGCTTCTGAGTTCAGTGAAGCCGATGAGTACTATCAAGCCAACAAACTGCAGATAAGAAGTTGATCCGTGGCGGTGTTTGATGAATCAAGGTAGGTGATGGGAATAGCGTGAGGCAGCAGCAGATGATATTAAGTGCTGGTGAACAGACAGAGCGAGGATCGGTTAGCGGAATCATTCTGACTGTATGAAGGTAGTACTGCTGAGAGCTGGGTTGGGAGAGAAGGCAGCAGGCGGAGTTGCAGGACGTAGTGAGAAGTATCTGAGCCAGGAGGAGAAGGCAGAAATAGAAAAAGGGTAGCCAGAAGACAAGGCGAGAGGGGAGCACCACAGCACCGAAAGGCTGAGCGATTCCCCGTCTCCATCTTGAGATCAACTGGAGCGCTGCCTTGATTTGTATATAGTGCATACACACACTGCCATCTTGGAGAGGCGAAAACACTGTGGGGATGCCATTTTCTCTAATGCTGCCAAACCGACCATGAGCTGGTACATTTCCTAACACCTTGATTGGCCTGTCCCATGCCCACCTACGTGCATCGTGTATCTGGAAGTGGACTGCTGGTATCTAGTGGGTGTCCTCTGCGTGGAATAGGGTCTGGTGTAGGACCAAAACTTCCCCGATCCGCCATGAAACAAGCAAAATGTACACCTTTCCTTGTCCATATCCTTCAGGAAACTGATTGCCCTGGCCGTATAAGTATCCCTCTTGATTCCCTTCAGGTGATCATCAACATTTTTCCCAAAGAGTTCTTGGCTGTCGAAGGCATGTCGTGAATTTGCGCCTGCACTTCAGTTGGTCACCTTCATCCATGCTTGTCGTATGAGGACCGCTCCATGAGCCATATGCCTGAACCCAGACTCTGCTGCATCCACCACTGAGTCAATCATGCGGTATGATGTTGCTTCTCCATCTTTAACGATGGCCATGCTTCGTCCTGAAATGTGCCCGGAAGGTGCTCCATGAACTTGGACATCTTGTGCCACAATTTCCTGTCATATCTCGCTGTCATAGCAAGGGCATTCACCGTTCTGATTGACAATGATGCCAAAGCTGAAACCTTCCTGCGTACAGCTTCAAGTTTCCTTCCTTCCTTGTCAGGCGGGTCGTTAGTGGTGAAGCAGGATTCGTGAGTTTCTTCTTGGTGGCCATAGTGATGACTGATTCTGATTTTGGGTGTCCCCGCATTGACAGTGGTGTGTCTTCTTGGCCTTGTATTTCTTTTCCACCTCGCCGCTGTAGTGGCAGTATACAGCGGATTACCTATGATCTTCTGCCTGGCTCTCCATATGGTGTCTAGAGCGGGTATGGCCGTAACCGCCTCCCTTCTCTTGTCCCTAAGCTCATACAGAACTGACTTCTTCTCTTTACATGACACTTGGAGATTGAACAATGTTGCAGGCTTAGCAATGATTGTATGGAACAAAGGAATGTTGTTCCTGCTCTGAAGAGCTTCCAGGAGAATCATGCCTTTTATTTCTCAATGATGTAATCCTGCCATTCATCAGTATCCCGTTGGGGGGAGTCTTGAGGAATCTCCCATCGTCAGGCTTGTCCGCCTGCGTCTCTGACTCTGAAATATCCGTGTAGGGATCATCAACTGGATCCTGCCAAACCGTAAGAGACAGTAATGAAGGAGCCCTAATAGACTGTGGCCAGGAGACGCTTCTTTGTCTTTGCAGTGGTGAAACGCTTGTCTGTCTCCGAGTTGGGCAGGTGCTTTTCTGTCTACTTGGCGGAGCCTTCTGAGTGACTACTGTTTATCTACTATTAAATCCAGTGGTGGCAGTGGTGAAGCACGCTCTTTGTCGCCTTTGAAATTGGTCCATGATATTTTTGAGGGACTGCATCAACAAGGGTTGAAAAGGGTCTGAAGTATCTTGTGAGGTTGACTGCCATGGAGGGCTGTGTTCCTTGGACACAGACTGTGGCCTGTCATCTTCCAGGTCAGAAAATTCCTCTTGCAGAATTATGTCAGGAAGTTCAACCATTTCCTTGATGGTGGACGGGTTAATATTAGAAACTGAGACCTGTAGCACTGACAAGGTCTGTTTATCACTCTGTTCTGTGGACGGGGGAGGTAGTGGTGTTACTACTATTTTTCCCGTGGATGGCGGAGTAGTCATGGATGAACAGCCATTAGACAGTGTTTTTCCCGGCGACAATGCATTTCCCGTAGACTGTTTACCAGCCGTCGATGATATATTTGTGGATATGGGGTCTTTAGCAGTAGTCGTGGATGAGGGATCCCTTGCGGTAGTTGTGGACAAGGGTTATTCATAGACAGCGGATTAGCCGTGGATGGGGAATCTCCCATCAACGAAGAATACTTTGTAGACTGCTCATGTTTCCGTGATTGATCCTTTGTGGACGAGGCACTAGTCAACGGCAATTTAGCCGTAGGTGGACGATTTGTCCGTGGACAGTACCTGGGTAATAGTTGTGGCTGTTCGGGTCTTACCTGCCGTTTCCGATGTTTATTTACCAGAAATTGGAGTTGTCAGTGCCGTGGATGTTTCAGAAGGTGTCCTTAACTCCTTTTCCCCATTTTGCTTCATTATCGCAGTTGGTGCTGTCCCTTTTTCCACTGATGAAACTCTTCTCTTGGAAGCATTCTTCTCGGATATCCTGTGGGAAGTGACAAGAGCTGTTTCGACAGATTCATCATCAGATGAATGGCACTTACTCTCCAGATGAAGAAGTAGTCTCCTGTGCCTGTCCTGTAGGGTCTTCTGTGTGAGTGTCTGACAAATGTGACATCCTTGGATATCATGAGGGTAAAGACAGTATATACACTCCTGGTGGGGGTCTCTTTTGAAGTCACTCTTTTTGGAGCACCTGAGGCAGTCCTTGAAAAGTGAAGTTTTCCCTTTGGAAGGGTAACACAAAAAAAAGGAAAGGGTTGGGCAGGTAAACGCTAGCATCAGTGCTCCAACGAGCATGTATAATGCTCGTGATGGAGCTACATTTCTCTTAGGAAAGGCGAAAAACAAGGACAATACTCAACTGTTGTGCCGTAGAATGCTATGAATGGCTGCTTACGTGATCTACAGGTAACAACAAAAATATTTGTCTGGGCCTGTCAATAGTGCAACAGAGCAGTGGATAGCAAATGGGGACAGGGAAGGTTCTAACTGTCCCTACCTGAGGGGTACTATCCCTAAACAGCGCTGGTGGGCTGCCTATCTAATAGTGGATAGAAAAAGAATAGCAGAATATTATGCTCAGTGCTTAAACCAATCTCTACTTTCATGCACTTTCGGCCCAGATCTTATTGTTTACAAAATGTGAGCAAGACAGATGGCATTGATGGGACAAACCCTTGCTTTTTTGATCAATTTAAAAATTGGGGTGCTTTAACTAACTGTATTAGGGCAAAATTATTACTTTATTGGCTATTACTGGAGCTAAGTGGACCCTGATTTAAAAACCTGTTGTCTCGAATTGCAAGACTAAAATGTGGTACTTTGTGAAGACTGTAATAGGGAGAGAGTACTAGAGTTTCTTACTCTACCCTTAATGCAGGCATGGTGAGCAGCAACAAAATTAATTCCGTCTCCACTTGTGAGTCAACCGGTTTCAGTGGTCTAGGTTGTTAAAGCAACCTTCTTCAGGTCTTTCTTGATAAGATATGATATGATATGGCATTTATAACCGGCCTATACACAAGTGTTTCAAGGCACGAAATGTATAAGCAAGGAAAATGGCTACTAGAATGTAGCCTACTCATTTTGCTGTACCCAATATCCTGACGTGACAGTGGTACAGTCTCACCTCGAAATTGTTCCCTGGAGAAGTCAAAGCTTGGGCATAGCACTCTCATTGATATCAAGCAATTAAAAAAAACCTTGTGTTTTTTTCCTTTGGAAGAACCTTCATTGCCTGAGCCCACCATGGCCACGAGGGTCCAGCTGCAGGATCTTCCATCAATGATTTGTAAATGAAAACAAAGGTTTCCTGGACTGCAAAACACACAGACTGTGTAGAGCAAAATAAACTCTCTTTGATAGTGAAAGAATTTATTTGAAACAGTCTTGAAAAAACTCAATAATAAAGACAAAGCTCAGAGAGCTGTGAAGGATTCCATAGCCACTAGACTGCTGTGAAAAATCTTAAGTTGGCTGCCTGAGGTGGAGCACACGCCCTTCTACCTCATTGGGTAGGGTCAAAAGGGACCAGAATGATGTTCTAATTACTATTAGCAGCCATGGCGTGCTTTGCAGTCAATCAGGTTCCGTGGATCGTGGGCTGAAACCTCTGATCTCAGAATGCATTCCAAAGAACCCACAGGCTGACTCCCCCACCCACTCTTCCATCTTTTAGCCACCCACCCTTTCCCTTTTTCTTCTTTTTAAAAAGATAATTCTAACCCCACTTACATGATTGTGACATGCCGCCGCCCGCCGCCGCAGCAGCTTCACTGCTTCTTGTTTTCTGTCTGCCATGGTAATGGAAGAGGGGCTCCATACAGAGCCTGCCTTCTACAACCATGGCAGCCATCTTGGCAAAGTATTTTCATTCATTGAACGGGACGAGCGCTCAATGAATGAAAATACTTTTTTGTTTTAGCACCCCGATTTACCGCTTTGGTAGGCCGGGGTGCTAATGGTGTTTTTAACCCGTTCCATGGGCTGCTACCAGGGGGTAACGTCCTGGAGCACCCCGATTTACCGTTTTGGTAAGCCAGGGTGCTAATGGTGTTTTTTTTTTTAAACCTTTATTCATTTGACTTGACAACACACGGGCAAACAGAGATGGTCACAGTGCAACAACAGAATACACTTTTACACAATGCATACATTACAGTATAGTGTTAGGATTCCGTACACATTAAGAGGATTGGATTCTATGTAATGTAGCAGAACCAGGATTGAATAGAACAGGATTCATAGGGTGGCATTATTGGGGGGAGTTGGAGGGGGAAGAGTAGTCAGTATCTGAGTTCGAGGTCAAGGCGGACATATAACTATGGAACTGCCGCCAAATATCCCTCGGTCTCGAGTGTGGATGCTGCAATGCACCCCATGCCCTTCGGCATCGTGCGCCCACGTGACTGACCTAAGCCACTGTGCATATGTGGGAGCTCTAGGGCGAAGCCAGCACATCAATATGCAGCGCACAGCCAGTACCATGCAGAGTCCAGCTAGTTTCATAGAATCACATCCCAACTGGGGAAAGTCGTGGAATAGGCAGCACATTGGGGAGGGGTCCATAGTGTGGTCCAGTATGGTCGACAATGTGGAGCATATTTCGGTCCAGTATTGTGTCAGACGCGGGCAAGACCAGATCATATGAATATAGGGAGCTTGATCGGCGCCACACCTGGGGCAGCTGGGAGGAAGTTTGTGAAACATGTGATGTAGTCTACTTGGCGTGTGATGATATCTGTGCAACACCTTAAACTGTATCAATTTAAACCTGGAGTTATAGGATACAAAATGGGTGCGAGCGGACATTCGGGACCAACATTCATCAGTGATCTCAACTCTGAGATCCTCTTCCCACCTGAGTCTCAGTTTAGTGAAAGAGGGGGCAGCTCTAGTCTGCAATAGGGTATAAAGCCTTGATACTTTCCCTCTGAAGGAGTCGCAGGGGAAAAGCTCAGCAATTATGGGTTCGTCAGGTGGCAATGTAGGGAAGTTGGGGTATCTGGCTTTGAGATTCTTCCGAAGAGAGGAGTATTGTAGCCATGCCAAGGGTTTCCGTTTAAGCGACAGGGGGAGGTCTGGCCATTCAAGAAAGTTTCCCTGTTCATAGGCATTGTGGAGTGTCAAGAAGCCTGCATCAGCCCAGCGAGATACAATGGATTGTGGGATGTGTGGGATATCAGGGAAGAAGTTCCAGAGTGGGAACCCCATGGAATGGGTGAGGCGTGTCGACCATTGTCCATATCTTGGCAAGTGCCAAGGAAGTACTAACAACAGGGTCTGCTAAATCGGGGTCAGCAGACGGGTTTGAGGATAAGGGAGCCAATCATGTGATCGCTGACCGTTAGTTTCTCCAGTCGGACATGAGGGGGGTCTATGGTGTTGAACCAACGGGAAGCAAATTGCGCTTGGGCTACCATCCAATACCTAATGAAGTCGGGGGTGCAAAACCCACCCAATTCCTTAGGAGTGGTCAGTGTTGCTAATTTGAGTCGGACTGCACCGGAATGCCAAAGGAAGGTGTTGGTTATGTGGCATAGGGACTTAAAGAAGTCATCGCCTGGCCACAGAGGGAGATTGGTGAATCGTTAAAGGAGTTGATGTAGCACCACCATTTTCTAATGGTGTTTTTAACCCATTCCATGGGCTACACCGGGGGGGTAACATCCTGGAGCATCCCGGTGTAGCCCATGGAGCGGGTTAATAATGCCATATTATATCACAATCAATACTATATCAACTCATCCTACAGAACTATTACTCAATGACTATTAAATTACAGAAATCATCTGCTGAATAGACAATGTCAAAACATAACTCACAATGAAGTATCACCCTTTTCCTTTGATCTTCTGCCATTCCACACACTCATTCAAACCTCTCACGTGATTTTGTGTGAGGAAAAATAAGTTATTGTTCTTTTCTAAACTTTGATCTTCGGCTGGCCTCTATTTCTTTTGTTTTCTGCAACTGATATACTACTGTCCAAGCAAAAGCATCAACATCATTTTGTTTCTCCAAGAAATGTTGTACCAAAGGTGCACTCATTATTGAATTTTTTAGGCAACTTCTATGTTCGGTAAACCTCGTTTTTATCTTAGTTTTGTTTTTCTCTATACACAACTTGTTACAAGGGCAGCAAATCCCATAAACGGTGGCGCTAGAATGTGTACAGGATATCTGTTTCCACAGGGAGGTCAACTCCATGGCTCCTGCCAGTCTGGCTGAAGGACCTACATTGGCCACATGGTGTGTGTCCTGCAACTCTTTCCAGTCCCCACATTTGTGGTAAAGTAATAGGGCTCACCTTTCTACAATGTACATTGTGTTTCATAATCTGATCCTTCAGGTTCCAACCCTTTTTAAATGCAAACATTTGTGGTTTTAGAGGACTTTTACCTTGAGTCGAGAATCTTCGAATTGTTCCAAATTTATTTTTAAATATTATTGGATAGATTTGTGACAGTAATGACACATTCGATTTCGTCATCTTCTCTGTTAATAATACCACCATATTTCAATAGGGCTTTTCTATTGTTATTCACCACGTTTTAAAGATTTGCTTACCAGCGTCTCTCCCTCTTTGCATCAACCTCTTGTCATCTCTGTTCATACCACCAAATTTCAATAGGGCTTTTCTATTGTTTTTGACCCCGTTTCAAAGAGTTGCTTACCAGCGTCTCTCCCGCTCTGTATCAACCTCTCACTCAGCCTTTTCGCTTCATCTTGAAATCACTCTTTAAACAAGCTATTTGTCCTGATTTGGAGGAACTGGCCAAATGGTAAATTGTCCCATATGTGTTTAGGATGGAAGCTACTATACAGCTAAATAGCATTTTGATCAGTTGTTTAGTGGAAGGGCTTCACAAATCGCTTATTCTAACGATTGTCAACAAAAATGGTAATGCCAAGGGAATTCAATTCCACATTACTGACGCTCGATGCAGACTGTGAATGTCTGTCTTGATCATTTAACCAGTTGATGAAAGCTGTTTCTTTACCTCTGCTCCCAGGCCCTTATATAGCGCTCTGGCTGTGGGCTTGTTCTAAGGCTAACCATTATGTGTTACTCCTGGTGACCTCATTTATCCCTATCTGAGATTGGATATTCCTTTCAGTGGCCTTAAGGGGCTTCATCATGTTATTGTTAGTTAGATTTAAGGATTGGTATCAATCTGACCTTAATACTGGAAAGGCAATTTGTACTTGGCATGAACATTGATCTATCTGCCCTCAATATTGGAATGACAATGTCACATGGAATAAACTCGGACAAATCAAAAACAAGAAATTGATGACCCTCATCCTTTAAATTGGAAAGTTTATGACCACCAATGAATGACCTCATAGCGTGATTGGGGTATATAAACCCTTTTTTTAGTACTGACTAATAACATGTCGGTGTGGGAACAATGAGCTGGCGCAAACCCTCCTCACCCTCCCAAAGGGGGCACAACAGGTGGCGCTGGACTACCCCAGTCCCTCGTGGTTTGCTTCTCGCATAACATGGGGAGTTTGGTAAACTCAGCACACAGTGAAATTTCCTACATCAATGTAGGACTTGTAAAGTTCTGCCAAAGTATGCTTTCTATAAGAGGGTTCTGTCCCTTGTTTAGAGGGGGTGGTGTGATCCGTTGTTGTTGGGTAAGGTTATAAACTTTTATGGTGAATAATCTACCCTGGGTATTATTAATGCTAAGGGTACTCTGCAGTGATTAGGATTGTTTTTGGGCTCTTCTTGATGCCTTCTTAGTCGGGTTCAGGATGTTCCAATAGTTGTCTATCTTGTACTTCATTGATTTTCCTCCATTTTTTTTCCAGTTGAATTTGGTTGGGTGGTGTGACAGGGCAAGTAAAGGGTCCTGTCAGGGGAGGGAGGGAACCCGGAAACCCACCCCAAACCCACAGCGGTGCGTATGCATCCGCCAGCAGGCCCTCTCCCGACCATACCTGTGATGTTGGCACATCCCCTCCACCAGAGAATGCCGGTGTGGAGGAGCCACCTTGCAGGACAGACAGAGGAAGACACCAGGCCAAATGGGGACGCGGCCCGGAAAAAAGGAATCAAGGGAGCAGTGGCCTTAACAACATCAGCCACCACAATAACAGGTTATATGGAGTCCAGTAGCCCACTAGGGAGGTTATTATTATTAAGTAAAAGGCCCCCAGAGGGGGCCTTATTCCTCCACTACCCAACAAGGGACCTATATGGGTAAAAGGCCCCGGAGAGGCCATACTCACCCACTAAACTATAAGGGATGTTTTAGTGACCTGGAAGGGCAACGGGTCTATGAGAGCACATGCAGGCTCCATTTTTTAAATGCAGCAGGAGGAAGGGGTAGGGCTTACAAGCCCTTACGAAGCCTCCCCAAAGCCTTCCCCTGTTACCCCCCTCGAAGCCAGGTAAGTGGATTGGACAGGTTAAATAACCATTCCTGGGAGGGGGTGGGGTATTTAAGTAAGGCTGAGTATGGGTTAGTTGGGTGAGGACAGGAGTTGGTGGAGGATGACCGAGAGACCAAAAGAGGAGCGAGTGACTAGAGTATGGAAGCTATTGAAGAGAGGGGGTCTGTGGATTATTTGTGAGTGGAGAGTGTGAAGAGTAAAGGTAGAGTAGGAGTAGCAGGGCAGTAGTGGTGGCAGATCTGGTAGTAGTTGTGGGAGTAGTAGTGTAGTGGTGGGAGTAGGAAGTAGTAGTTAATGGTAGTAGTTGATGTTATTAAATCTTGGTGGGTGGTAGTGGAGTAGGCAGTAGGGAGAGTTAGTGAGTAGATGAAGCAGTGTGGCGGAAGTAGAGGACGATAGCACGGGCTAACTATGGAGTAGAATCAGTGGGAGCAACAGAATAGTAAGTGTGACAGTGAGTGGGAGAATAGGAGTAATCATCAGCGTAGAGTGAGACAGATTCCAACATGAAGAACAGCAAGAGGCAAGGACATAGAATGAGAGGAAGGAGGGAAGAGAAGATCACAGAGGTAGAGGGGTAGTTGAAGGTACGAGCGATAGTAAGGACACGAGTAAGAAAAGAAGTAAGATCAAAGGGTGGAGGTGGAAAGGTGGAGCGAGAGATCGGAGGGACAGTGACGTGGTGGGAAGAGAACAACTGAAGAGCCCAGTAGAGTGAAGAGTCAGGTACGAGCGGGTGTGAGAGAAGTGAGAGTGATACTGGGCGGAAGAAGGCACCATCCCTACGTCCCTAAGATTACTAAGCAGGCTAGGTTAGGGAAAGCCTAGACACCTCTTAGGGGGTGAGACAGCCATCCAATCAGGGAAAACCACTATTAGCCTAAGTCAGAAAGAAACAGACAGGTGTTACTATTGACTACTATAACAGCCTGATAAGGACACCTGGGCTAGGGAGGTGGGTAAGACCGGGGAAGTCAAGATAGACAGGGACGGCCCCAGCACCAGTTCCTCAAGGACCAGCTTAGCCCTGAGAACAACCCTAAAGTGCATTGTAAACATCAAATAAACACCCTTGGACATGACCTGCGAGTCAGCATGGTTCTTGGTGGTGGTCCACCCGTCACAGTGGTTAGAATGGGTAGAGCTTGCTTCAAGGAGTTGAGTTGGGTGCAGTTGGCTACCAGTTTTCATATGCACCCTGGGCAGCTGCCCACATACACCTTGTACATTTTTACAAAATATCTTCCATGTAAACCTGTTAAGTGCATCCAATGCTATGGCTACAGGATCTGATCATGGCTTTCCTTCACTTCATCCCACACGGGCTCCTTGTGAGACCCCCTTACATGAGCCCGATCACCGGTCCCAAAATAGATACATTATATATTTTTGTCAGGGTTGGTGCATGGATTTATGGTACCCCAAGCAAAGTTACATTTTGGCACCCCACCTCTTACACTGGGGCCAGATGAATGACACCCGCTAGTGCCCCATTGATTCTGGCACCCTAGCCAGGTGCTTGCAGTTACCTTATCGTAGCCATGCCCTGATTTCGTTACATACACCAGGCTAACACAGTGATGCGAGAAAAAGAAAACAAGGAAAGAGAAAGAACGCCAAAGACAACAGTAGATGAAACATAAGACCGACATCATGTCAATATCCTTGAGGCAAAGTCATTCTCTGCCTAGTCTATTTTTAGTGTGTCTAGGTGCAGCGACTAATTAAGGGAACCTGAGCATCATCTGCGATTTATTTTCCTACAATTATTTCCTCAAGGCTTTGGTAGTATTGAAGAAACGTACATGTGTCAGATTTTGCACATGGCCGCTTTAGACATTGGGCCTCATTACAAGTACAGCGGTGAGGAAGAAAACTGCGGTAATGCAGTGGTGCCTCTGTTACCACTGCATTACGGCACCGCTGTACTACAACTTTGGTGGTGAGGCAGAAGAAAAACTTTCAGCAAAATGCTTTAGGTAATTCGGCTGCCTTACTGCCAAAAGGACTATGAAATCCCCATTCAGTCCTATGGACTTCATAAATGGGGACTAACACCTCCATACCACCACTTGTAATCCAGCAGTAATTCCGCCGGACCAAGTGGCAGTAACGGTAATTCCGTTTGGCGGTATTCTGGCGGATTTGCCACCGGAATATTGCCAAACTTGCAATGAGGCCCATTGCCTGGTAATGACCCACACTGCCTCCAGTACAAGGCTCTTCTATTGTAATAATGTGCAGACTCAGAGAGCACATCCTAAATAGCAACATTCTGTGTTTACAGATAATTTTCAGCATCAGCAAGTATGTAAAAGGGGTCATGTAACTAAAATCAACAATTCCAGTTCTCTTGGCCCCTACTTGCTTCATAACCAACAACCAGGATTGATGAGTGCCTCTTAGTCTAATGAGGCCTGGTTGGAAGTGAGGACTTTCTGTCACATGATTCGCTGGATAGACCTTTTAAAGGAGCCATTGAAGCTCTCTTTGACCATCCCTTGAGCATCGCCAGTCAGGAATTCCACGACTTCTTTGTTACATTATGTCTGTTTGACTGTTGCCCTCTATTTATGTAATAATGCTTTTCCTGGAAGGAGGGTCGGGATGGTAATGGCCTGCTGTCCTCGTTCACGGCCCTCTGAGTGAGCATAGGCCTTTAGCAAGGGCTGCAGGCTGTACCTGTGCAAGTACAGCCCACCAAGGAAGGTGTTATTGCCATTAGCCCCCCATGAAAGCATCTGGAATGCAACTGGCCTTTTTTGTGGGTGAAAAAGGGCATATGCAGCGTGAGGGACCATTTTATTCCCCCCATTAAAAAAATCAAGCATGCAAAGCCAACAGGTTTAGCCTTTTCCTATGCATGGAATGGGCATTTGCCATGCACTCACATAGTGGTATTAACTTGCCAGAAGAAGACAGCAATAGCTGAAAAATTATGTGAGTACCTGGGCTCATTATGTCAGTGCCTAGTCATTGCCTATATAATACAGAGACACAAGGCAAAACTAGTTGGCTTTGCCAAAGCTTGTTTTTAACCTGACTTCAGTGCAAGGAGCAGATGAGATGACACACATATTGCTTACACATCAAGTGGCTGAAGGCACACTTGGTTAAGACATTTTTATTACGCCTGGAGAAGCTCATTTACAGCTGCAATTAAGCCATTAACTCTCAAGACTACTGACGAATAACATTGGCAGGCCTTATAGAGTGAAATGTGTGCGGTTACTGCTGATAGTACTAGTTGAAAGAGATCCCAGGAGGTTGTGTTTTGGGCAGTGCAGAGCCAGGTAGTGGGTGGGAATGGCCATATGAATTAGCATGGCCACGGGCAGTCAGTGAGTGAGTAAAAAGACAAACTCCCACCTGCTGTGTGTCCCTTCTGATATCCAGTCCACCTCCCTATCTCTATTCCTTCAATCTGTTAGTAGTATCTCAACCTATATATTAAGGGCACAGTATTGGCCCTTCTTAGGAAGATTGCTGTGCTTGCAATAAGGCAGTACAGTATGTTTAGCAGGGCTGCTATTACTTTACTACATCATTTCTGCATTTCTTCTGCTATAGTTTTTTTATCATCATTATCTGTGCTTCTCAGCAGAGGTCAGTAAGCAAATGGGCATGAACTCTGGACACTCCTCTACAACATCTGAGCAGACATCATGGAGTATCGTGATGCACACACTCAATGGCTAAATAAGCCATTCTATCAGTTTGCAAAGGATTGTGATGACATCCTCACGGATGTAGATTCTGGTGGCAAATTACACATTCAAGAAAAAATAAAGTTACTCGAATGGTGTAATGATCATGAGCAGGCAGCTGGCTATAAATGATATTCTGAAACACCCAATCAGCATAGACATGTTAGCCGTGTACCAGCACATGTAACAATATTCCCAAACCTTAAATATCCACATGTTTACATGCGTTTAGGGTTGAACTTATTGGGAACCCTACATTGGTGGGGTCCGATTAGAGGTCCTCAGAGTATGGATAGAACTCGTTGACTATGTAAAAGTATTGCATTCTCAGAAACCTTTAAAAAAACGGTGAAAATCATGTACAGTAAAATTTAATATAATTGGTAAATTCGTAACGAATGTGGATTTCTTACCAAGAGAGTGGTTTTGGGCGAGATTGATGAGTGCTAAGTCGACAGCATTTATTATTGCAATTAGCTAAGGTGTTCATAATAATTCATAATTTATCGGGGGAAAATATATATTTGTGTATTAAGTGTGATTGATTTACTTAAAACCTTTACACTGTAATCACACAACCTTTAGTACACAATAGTAAGCAGATATATCAAAATCCAAACAGTTTAGAAAATATACAAAATGCAATAATTCATTAAAATATACAATAACAAAATGTTTACAATGAAATCTCATATTAAATAGCCATTCATATCATAAAATACTTCAAACAATTACAAAAGTCCATAAGCTTCCTTACAAAGTAAGCAGCATGAACAATAACCCTACATTGGGCACTAACCAATGTGGCCCAAAATTGGTCTTACGCACGCAACGTCCTGCTTCCGTCCTACATATTTCTGGTAATAAATCTCATATAGTGGAGATGATTCAGAACATTGCGTAAGTAGATGTAATGACTCTCATATAGTGGAGAGGATTCAGAACATTGCGTAAGTAGATGTAATGAATCTCATATAGTGGAGAGGATTCAGAACATTGCGTAAGTAGATGTAATGAATCTCATATAGTGGAGATGATTCAGAACATTGCGTAAGTAGATGTAATGAATCTCATATAGTGGAGAGGATTCAGAACATTGCGTAAGTAGATGTAATGAATCTCATATAGTGGAGAGGATTCAGAACATTGCGTAAGTAGATGTAATGACTCTCATATAGTGGAGATGATTCAGAACATTGCGTAAGTAGATGTAATGAATCTCATATAGTGGAGAGGATTCAGAACATTGCGTAAGTAGATGTAATGACTCTCATATAGTGGAGAGGATTCAGAACATTGCGTAAGTAGATGTAATGACTCTCATATAGTGGAGATGATTCAGAACATTGCGTAAGTAGATGTAATGAATCTCATATAGTGGAGAGGATTCAGAACATTGCGTAAGTAGATGCCTGGTAAATTCAAGAGTCTTCTTACAGACCCTACAATTCCTGCCCTTCATTGGAATAGCCTCTCTGGACCCTATTATCATATATGAAGGTAACAAATTAAAACCTAAAAGTATAATAAATTACTGGAGCCGCTGATCAACAGTGAATTTGATGTAACTCATAGCATCCAGGTACGGGAAAATTGGCTGGTGATCATCTATTTTCCAGATAAAATGCTATATAATCGTGTGTTGCCAGCGGTTATAATCTTGGTTTTGGTTCCATCTATTTTCAGATTATTCTCTCTCGAATAGCCCAAAACAGCTGTAAGGCTGCGCTGCAGACCAATAGGAGTTTTATCAAACAACACAGTGTCATTAGCATACGACAGCCATGACACCGGTACAAGAGATAATCTGGGGTCGGGGGAGAGGTAGTTGTTGCAACACGCTAAAGCAGTCTTCATGTTAGCCACATATACATTGAATAATAATGATGGGGCCAAGCTACAGCCCTGCTTCAGTCCATCAGCAGTAGGGATGGGCTGACTTGTCAAGCCTAACTGTAACAACTGTATCAGAGAAAAATTGTACTATCAAGCTGAGCAAGGCTGAGTTAATACCCCATTTAACAAGTTTGGCCCAAAGCCTATCCCACACATCTCTAGCAATGGTTTTTTAGTAATCATTACATGCAATGTATAGAGGTGACTTAGTGACTACTGAAATAAAGTTGAGTTGCTGCACTGTCCAAACCTTATGTATCGGGCTCATGCCCTTCCTAAAAGCAGTCTGTTATATATGAAGGAGCTGCTTTTCTCTAACCCATACCGATAATTCATCCAATATAAAATTACAGAATAGCTTACCAGGGGCATCCAGCATAGCTAGCTAGATTTGCTGGGTCTTCCGTTGGGCCTTTTTTGTAAACTGGGATAAGTATTAACTTCCTGGTATTTCTCCACTCGTTAGTATCCTTAAAAAAATCTATTATGAAATGTTAGACCAGAGCCTTGGATCACTTTTTAACACCAAGTTTTAAAGTCCATCCAGCAACTTGAGAGCTTGATATTTCCTTCTTTGGTGTACATGCTGAATCAAGCTCAGCCTTTTATACGTGTGGAAAAGAACAGCGTCTAGAGAGGAAACACTAATGGGAAGCAGCACGATCAGAAAAATTATTAATATTTTCGAGATTATTGCAAGAAGAACACTGCTCTTTTGGCCTTGATAAAGACCCGGCAGGGTCGAAACACGTGTTGGCATGAACTTTTTGAACTTTGTTTTTCTGGAATAAAATTGAACTTCAATTTTCATTGTCATACACGAAGCACAATATTGTTATTTGGATAAGGACAAAGCAGGACTATTAAAATTCTGATAAGAATCTCATAAGACTGACCTAGCGTGGCAGTCTGATAGGAATCCTTGTGTTCTTTATGGATTTGGGTTGTTTTGCTGTTATAGAAAGTTTTGTGGCGGAATTGACCGTAGCCAATTTCGCTGCTAATCATTTTTTACTTTGGCAAAATAACCCAAATTTGCCTGTAGACCAAAATCCCCCCTTGCTCACCTTTTAGCTGGCCGCCGCTTCTCATGTACCCCTGCGGCATCAGTTCTGTCCTTCTAACGTGGGTCGGATCTAACGCTGCAGGGACTCTTTTTTACCCTTTTTTTTAGGTCCCCTGCTTCCATTGTCAAGGAAGTGGGGGACACTTCTGTACCCCCCCCGAAGCCCAAAAATACCGAACATGTAGAGCGGGGGGACAGCCCTGCAACCCCCGCTCCTCATGTTCAGTATTTTTGGACTTTGGATTTTTGGTACAGGCCGAATTTGGCCAAATGGTCCATCCAACAATTCTTTTTTTTTTCGATCAACTTGGGTGTTTCCTTCTTTATTGCAAGTTCCTGGCGACGTCAAGACATTGTCACCCTTGGGCTACCCACACGCAGCTTGGTCAGCATTTCATAGATTTACGGTACTCAGCGCAGTTTGAGAAGTGTTGGTAGTGCCCAGCCCCAGAGACTCACATGTCTTAAACAGATTCCACATAATGCATGCAAAAAATCTAATTAATAAATTCTTATTTTTTCTTTATTCATGTAAACATTCTTTACTTTCCCTATTTACATTACTTTTAATGTAAAAATATTGCTTTATCTCTTCATTCACCACTTCTGTTTTCAGTCTGGGTTATTTTTATATGATATAATACAGAATATCTTTTGATATAGTTCAGTTCTTAATAGATGGCACAGAACATGCGAACATTGTACAAAAGCTTTTACTAGAATTAGATAATCCCTCTAGGTTTCAGTGCACCGCAGACTTTTTAAAACATTTATTAAAAAAGCAATGTGCTTACATTTTCAAAATTTATATTTTTAATCTAGACTAGAAATCCCAGTCATATTCTATTACATTTACATGGTAGTAAATGTATGGAATGGAGAAGGTTCTTTGAAGTACACCATAAAAATAATAGAGCGGTATTGGGGACACGCTTTAGTCTTTCTTTTCAGCAGCCCAGTCTTTTTTTATTTTAAACTAGCTGACCCCGGCCACGCGTTGCTGTGGCTCAGTATAGTTAAATGGAAAAGAAAGAAGAGAGAAAGCGCACATTTCTAATATGTTTAGTTTCACAATGCTTGTGGGTATACAATATTTATTGTTGTTCCATTGTCTGTGCAGATGTAGAGATTGTCTGGTTTGCTGACTGTAGAACACACAACATATAATTGTCCATGTGAGAAGCAATCCGTGTCTAGATTTAAACCGCACAATTCTAACAATTGGCCTTGAGCTTTGTTGATGGTGATTGCAAACGCAAGTTGGCATGAATTGAGCTGTTACGATTTCTGCGCCGAACTACGTCATTTGGAAGCATGAATTGTATTTCCTGATGTTAGATAGGAAATGGTTTGATTCGGCGGTATATCCGGCAAGCAAAGTTTTTAATGGCTCTGGCGGTTCTCCAAGTTGAGGCAGTTTAAGTTTCCCGGGGCGCAACACATTCCTTCCGTTTCTCCATTAAATTTCAGAGTCTTGCAATAAGGACACACTTCAGTCATGGTACCAATGAGAACATGCCGGCTCAAACTATAATTATCAGTTGGGTTGTACCGGAATGCAAGGCGATTGTAATCGCGTGATTGCTGAGCACGGAGTCGTGTTTGAGGCTGATCTGCTGTTTCTCGTTGACGTCTTTCAGCCACTCTCAGCCTGTCACATTCATTCTGTTGAGAACAAAGCAGATCTGAAGCTGCAGAACGCGATCGCCGTGCTCGTAACCGTGCATCCTGAAGTCTGGCTGCACGTCTCTCTGCTGCTACCTCGGCACGAATTTGAGCATTGAAATGGAATCGTAAAATATTCAGTATAGCGTGTTTTGCTTTTACGTCCAACAGATAGCGCTGTATTTCAGTCAAATATTTGGTATAGCATGTGTTGCTTTTACGTCCAACAGATGGCGCTGTTTTTCATAAAAAGCATGTTTTTATCTGTCACAGGTGTGACATCTATGTATAGTAGGTATATAAAAACACGCGCCTATTCGAATGCAACATTGTGTCAACATTTCAAAGCAATTGGTGAAGAACCTTCGGAGATATAAGATTTTGAGCAAACAAACTTATATATAGAAGATATATTTTTTAGCAGAATGTGCAGGGTCCGGGCACTGGCTCCTAGCCTCTCACTCACCCACATACAAAAAGACCAGGCTCATGTCAACATGTCTACTAAATAACTAACGCCTTTGGCAGTAAGAGTGACTCAATAAGATCGACCTAAAAACATATTGAACAAGGGGACGGAGTTAGGTTAAAAGAAAAAAACGAAATATTAAGCACTAGCATCAGGTACGAGTGGGAAATCAAATGGGTTTTGTGGATAAACCCTCACAAAGTAAAATGAGAATAGAAAAACACAGTTCGGTCCACCTTAGTCCCAAAGATTTTTTTTAGGAAGGAGTTAGGGGATCCCTTTACACGCAGTGCCCAACAAAAACCATTAACATATTCACACTCAGAAATGTGGCCACAGAATCATTATTTAGACTGAAAGGCGACAAAGGCTCTGTAACTTGGTTTGGCTTAGAATAGCCTGCAACAAACCTGTCATTATTTAACATTACAGGGCAAATTAATGTGGGGAGCAAAAGCCTTGCCCTTTGGAGGAGTGCAGCTACTGCCACCTGCCAGGTTCCCACTTACCAGGATCCGCAGGAGCTGCTGAACCTTGCAGTCCCTCTCTGGGAGCTCTTCCCCC
This sequence comes from Ambystoma mexicanum, assembly GCF_040938575.1. NCBI lineage: Eukaryota > Metazoa > Chordata > Amphibia > Caudata > Ambystomatidae > Ambystoma > Ambystoma mexicanum. Next base: position 1,503,104,841 of record NC_090932.1, on the reverse strand, counting down.
AGCTTGTCAGATCTACAGCTTCTCTCAAATGGGAATCTGCAGATGAGAAGACAAGAAGAAGAAAACCTGTTAAGACCAAATAATAAAAAGGATTTCCATGTCTCTTCCTGACTCTCGCCCTTTCCCCCCACATTACCCATAAAAAAGCTGGGAGGAAATTAACAGTGTTTAAATTCCCTGCAGTCAAAGTACATGGAAGGATTAACAAATTGATTTTACTCTAAATCAAACCAACTGTGAATATTGAGGTGAGTCCTAGAGTCGTGCAATGGATCCTCACTTGAAGTAGCTGTTGCAGAGCAACTCGTTACAACTATGTAAATGTGAACAACCTACTTCCCTAACCATCTACCCTTCTTGAACTATTTAGTTACCCACTTGTAAAACGTTCTCCTTTCTTTCCTTTTCCCTTTTCCTTTCCTTGATTTACACTTTCTTGCTTGATGATGAATTTTTTACAGATGTTGCTCTGGAGAAATTTCATTGGCTACTGCCCGTGAGTGTGCTCCCGATCTCCCCGTTTAGAATGTTCAAGAGTTCTCTGATGGCGGTCGCTTTGCATTTGAATCTTGTCTTCATTTTTCTTAACTGGGTAACTTCTGGAAATCACCTGCATACACAGAACTGTCTCGCAAGTGTTTCCCTTTCCCTTTTCTTGGCCCACGTCAATGCTAGTGAGTCCAGGAGCACTACTCTCCAGTCGACACATAGCCTGTGCAGACAGGAGCGCTGCGTGTCTCTCTCTCTCTCTCTCTCTCTCTGGAGTCATATTTTTCAAATGAACGATGATCGGGTCTCTAAGGCGCAGAAGCGTTGGGACTTTATTATGAATCCTGCATCTGTATTACTGAATTGGCGAAGGCCAGCTGCAAGTTCTTTATCCTGCGTATTATGCATTTGTCAAACAAGACTGCTGCACTGCCACCATATCAGTTCAGGCTATTCAACCAGTAACAATGACTTCCTTTTGATGCTTCCACAAAATCTTGAATCTGGCTAGGTGTTTAGGGAAAGAGCTCAAAGAAAACATGACCTGCTGCTTGGACAAATAAGATGAAAGGCAGTTATAGAACCTAGGGTCTCATCACAAGTCCGGTGGTAACTCTTAAAAGTGGCGGTAGCGGAATTAACGCTGACAATACTGCTCTGCCGGATCATGAAAAATCCCCCCACACTATTACAGCCGGCGCAATCACAGCTGGCGCTATTACAGCCGGCCACATGAAGTACAAACACAGCCGCATCACAACTCCATGTCTGGCGCTATTACTTCCAGCTGTGGGGTGAAAGTGGGACACCGATGGTTGAGACACTGTATACCCTTCCCTGTAACACTTTTTCCACACAAATACTTTCTTTCATGGTAACAGACAACTGACTAACGCCAGAGCCGTTTACTTGACATGTCCCAACACCGAGTCAGGCAGAGTCAGGCAATTGACAATAAGCATGCACACCTTACAGCCCTTTACCTTCCCCACAGGGATAAAAGGCGGACCACGAAAGCACACTTCGAGCAAGGCCGAACGCACGAGGAAACAGCTACGCCAAACCGGCAGTTCAAACAGAGGTGAAAGGCAGCGAGACCAGGAAGAACAAAGGGGGGATTACCTTTGCCCTTTGCAACTCAGACCCACAAAACCTCAGAAAGGGAAATAGTAAAACCGGGAGTTACAGCTGTTATGCAGAGCAGCAGATTTCAACGGTAAACGGGGGCCTCCTGCATTGATAACGCAGGCAGAGGGGCAAGCTGGCTACGGTGGTACTATCCTTGACTCCAGGGATAAGAGAAGCCAACGGGTTCAGCACATTCAGTGAGTCGAAGAAAGCTGATAGCAAACCGAACTGTGTTGAGCACAAGGTTGCAAGTAGCAACATTTTGAACACAAGAAATTTGAAATAGAAATAACTTGTGTGTGTGTTTTAACTTTAAAGAAAGCCCAATTGAGGTCCAGGTGCATAGGGGTCCGGCGTCACGTGGGTGCCCCTTCGAAAGACTCTAACCGGGACTGGTTTTGAAACTACAAGAACCAGAAGGCCCTAGGAAGGGGTGCTGAGAGGCATCAGAGGGGTCCTACAAGGGTCACATCAAATCCCTTGTCGAAAGTCTCTGACCTGTTGCCAGGGGGAATCTACGGTAAGTGAACCCCGCTTTCCGATAAAATTGTGAACTGTGAAATAAGGCAAGTGTGAACCCAACAGAGGGATGCCGAAAGAAAGCTAGGAGAAGGAACACCCTGCTTTCTGAAGAAAATGAGCAATACATGAACTGTGTTAGAAATACATGAACTGTGTTAAAGAAAGGCCGACGGAGGGAGGTCCAAACTGCAAGGTGGAGACTAATACAATCGTGAACATTGTGTTGACAAGAGTGAACCTGGCAGAGGGTTGTCCACAGTGAGAAGCTGTTAAAAAGAACATTAAGACTCTTAGTAGCTGCACTGGAAAGGACGTAGTAAACCCGACAGAGGGAGGCCTGAATTGTAAGGAGGATCCGAGCCCAACGGAGGGAGATCCCATGGTGCTAGATCGCTGAGAGAACCTTTATTTGTTTGTCGTTGTTAATCAGCAGGCCTTCTAAGTCAAGAAACTTTGTCAAGAAAGAGACTTAGCATCTGAAGAGTTTGATATCGTTGAACTGGAACTTCGAACCTCGTGCTGATGAGGCACAGGATTGTGCTGTGCTCAGAAGTCCCGCCGTGTCCCATGCCTAAAACGTGGGCAAGGGAGACCCAGCCATACCATCCTGACTTTTCTTTTGTCAACACTTCTTTCTTTTCTGGTGAACATTATCCCACACTCTTTTTGGCAATTTAGCAGTAAGGATTGGCAATAGGATTTTTTAGTATAGGACCTTTTTATTTGACAAGACAGCACTAGGACTGCCTTGCTATTATTTGATGGTCGTAGCTTTCTCCCATCTTAGATTTATGTTTAGATTAGGCATTTATCTCACCCATTATAAAGTTCAATAAACACCTTTGAACTGTGATCACTTGTGTCTGTCTTTACTGTTTCCACCATGAGTTCCTTACAGTACTCTGCCTTTTCTATGTCGAGAAACACTTTTTGCTACTGATAAAGCAAAAATCGGATTTATTGGATCCAACATGACTGGTTATCTCTGCCAGCCATTTAGTTGCTTCATATGCTGCCTTTGTACATGGCTTAAGTGACATGTTTGAGAGGCAAGAGCTAACCTATAATGCCTATGAATCACTGTTAGTCATCAAGCAAGGACATCAGGATGTGTTGTCCTATATCTCAAGATTCAAGAAGCTAGCTGCCGAAGCTGGATGGCCCGAAATGGCTCAATTGACCATATTCAGACAAGGCCTCCCAGAGGATATTAAAGACGAATTGGCCCACATTGCTTGTCCTGCTACGTTGTCCGAGTTAGTCTCTTTGGTTCTACATATTAAGTACAGACAGCATGAGCGGAAGGATGAAAGGAGATGAAATAAGGCTACTGCCTATCCCTCTAGACCAGTAGTCGTCCCTTCCCCCAAGGAGTCTTCTAACAGACGATGAACCGATGCAGGTTGGCGCTGCCCGTGGACCCTTGATCCCAGCAAAAAGACAAAGAAGGGGAGATTTAGGGCAATGTCTGTACTGTGGATCCCTAGGACATCTCCTCCGAGATTGCCCAGAAGCCCCACCAAGAAAGTCGGGAAATGCCAAACCCCAATCCTAGAAGTGATGTCGAATCGGGGGGGGGGGGGGAATCCAGCTGTAAATGAGGAAGAAACTGACAATCATCTGATGTGTTTGCAGGTTTGTTTGTTTGAAGACACCGGACACAGTGTCGAAGCATTGGCTCTCCTAGACTGTAGAGCGGCTGTAGAGCGGCTGTCATGTTTATGGACATTCAATGGGCCACACTACACCCACTAAGGTTGGAAGAAAGAACTGTGAATCAGCGAGTGGAAGGGGTTGATGGTAGACCCTTGGGTTCTGGTCCATTTACAAAGAAACGCAAAAGCTCAAGATGATGGTGCAGGGACATAAGAAGAGATTGCATTTGACATCATAAGTGCTGCCCATTTTCCGACCATCCTCAGTATACATAACATAACCGAGCTATTGATTGGGAAAAGAATATAGTCTGATTCACTTCAGACTATTGTACCCAGCAATGTTACCAGGAAGTCCCGTCCATCATATCCAAGTTAGCCCTGCCCAAAGGTCCCACTTCAGTTGCATCAGACATGCAGGGGGTTTCCTTAGTTCTGCTGAAAAACCATACCTACTCCAATATCTTCGCTGATGGACTACCTAAGGAGTTACCCCCTCATCGTTTAGAAGATTTTACCAAAGAAATAACTCTAGGTGGCTTTGTGTAAATACCTGGACGACAACCTCTTCAATGGCCTCATACGAGAATCCAAGTCATCAGCGGGTGCCTCTTTGTTTTTCATCCCAAAGAAGGACTCCAGTGAACTCCGACCATGCACAGATTATAGAGGCCTCAACCGAGTCACAATCAAGGACCGCTATCTGATGCTGTTGATAAAGGACATCATGGCAGCCCTTCAAAGGTCAACTATATTCACCAAACTGGATCTTAGGGGAGCATATCACCTTCTCCGGATCAAGGAGGGTGATCAGTGGAAGACTGTATTCTGGACCCGCTTTGGTCACTTTGAGTACCAGGTGATACCATTTGGACTTGTGAACGCACCCGTGGTTTTTCAACGGTTCATGGATTGGGTATTCGCGGATGTCTTGTTTCATCACGTCATTGTGTACTTAGATGACACTCTTGTATTCTCCTCTTCTCTAGAAGAGCATCAACAACATCTTTCCGAAGTTCTGCACAGGCTCCAAGAGAAACAACTCCTAGTCAAACCCGAGAAATGTCTCTTTGAAACGTGTTCTGTTCCCTATATAGGGTTTATAGTGACTGAAGAAGGTGTTCACATGGATCCGCAGAAGGTTTCGGCAGTCTCCACCTGGCCCACCCCCCAAGTCTGTAAAGGACATACAGAGGTTCTTAGGAGTGGCACATTTTTACTGTAGTTTCATCAGAATTTTCTCGGAGATAGTTCTACCTATCACAGCCCTCTTAAAAAATGACTTTCCTTACATCTAGGGAAACACAGCTAGCTGATCTGAAGAAGTAAGATTCCATTGTTCACCAGTGTTAAATCGCACACGTCAGGATACTTTATGGGGTGCTGCTGAGGCTCTAAACCCATTGCATTTCTGTTTTGACAAGTGCATTCAGCCTTGATCAATTCATCAATTCATTCATCAATTGATCATGTATTGCTCTCTGTTATCACTGTGGTATACATACTTTGTGTGTTGCTTATGGCACAAAACTGTAGCATACTTTCCTTCCTGTGGGAATTATGTTGATCATGTGCAATAGACAATGGTGAACCTGTAAATTGTTAGCGTGATGGGTGGAGGGCGCGACCAGTATTCTTGATCCCTTAATTCCTTCGGTTTGGTGGAGGGGGCCCCAAAGATGTCCGTGCTCAGGGCCCCAAAAGTGCTTAAAATGGCCCTGATATGGTGACCAGTTATTCAAGGACTCTTACAGTTAGTGAAAGGAATTACTCTGTGATAGAGAAGGAGCCACTTGCTATTTGGGCTGCTTGTTCTGAATGGAGACACTTGTTGGTGGGAGCAGAACATCCCTTTGAAGTCCGCACGGATCATAAGAATCTTCGAGTGCTCCAACAGATTGAATGCAATAATAGCAGACAAGCCTGATGGGCTTATTTCTTCTCGCAATGCGATTTTACAATTATGTACTTAGCTGGGACACTCAATATCGTAACTGATTCACTTTCAAGAAAAGTCGTGAATTAGAATTCAGATTTTATGGTACCTGAAATAATTCTACAGAATAAACTGATTGTTTACATCGCAAACATGTTTTTAACCTGCTTAAACCAACTTATGGACACTTTCTTATGTCCTTACCTGCCAAGGATCAAGAACATGTTTCTCAAAAGGAACAGTTGTTTTTTTACAAAGGACAACTGATAATCCTCTCAGGCCCTTTACAGAGGAGTGTCCTTTCACTGGCACATGATATTCCAACCACGGGTCTTCGAGGACTATCAGTCACTCAGGATCTCCTTACTCGCACTTTCTGGTGGCCCACTGTGAAGAAAGACTCGAGGAAGTATGTACTATTCTGTCCGACTTGTTCCATAAGGAAGTATAACACACACAACCCCATTGGAAAACTCACTCAATCACCAGTTCCCCTAGGCCCATGGAATCATCTATCTATAGACGTCGTAGTAGACTTGCCCTCTTCTGAGGGCAATACAGTGATCATGGTTATGGTGGATTCCTTCAGTAAGATGGCACATTTCTCATTGTTACCTAATATTCCTTCGGTACCAGTAATGGCTTCAGTCTTTCTGATATCTTCTGTTTACATGGGCTCCCACTCTCCATTACCACAGATCGTCGATCCTAGTATACTACCCATTTATGATCTTCCCTGTGTAAACTATTGGGCATCGAAAGAGCATTGTCTTCTGGTTATCATCCGCAGACCAATGGTCAAACCGAGTGTTTGAATCATACAATGGAACAATACCTTAGATGCTATACCACCAATACTCAAGACAACTTGTCAAGCATGTTAGCCCTTGCGGAATTCGCATATAACAACGCATTACACACTGCTACAAAGATGAGTCCTTTTTTTGTTTAACAGGGATGCATCCCCGATCACTGCCCTTGTTTGTAGCTCTGGTTACCAACATGCCGTCATTGAAGCTGCTGCAGCAACAACTAGCAGACAACTATAGATTAGCAAAGGACTGTCTTCAGGAAAATAAAGAAAGAAACAACAAGATGTATGCAGACTAACATGGAAGTGCAGATCCACTCTGGTCAGTGGGAGATAAGGTGTGGATGTCAACGTAATACCTGCCCTGTTGGACCAGACCTTCCAAACTCTCTCTCCTAGATATATGGGACCTTTCCTCATCAAAGCCAAGATTAATCCTGTGGCATTCCAACTACAATTACCCAAATCCTGGAAACACATTCATCACATCTTTCATACGTCTTTGATGAAGGCCTATCATCCTGATCCCTTTCACAGATCCATACCTCATGCCTCCAGGTGAACTTTGTCCATTCCTGGACCTGTGGAATATGATGTAGCACGCTTATGTGACTCTTGATACTATCGAGGTGCCCTTCAATACCTAGACCATTGGACTGGATATTCCCCTCAAGAACGAACTTGGGAACCGGCCTCTGACATCCATGCACCCATTCTCAAATATGTTCATCATCATCATCCCTGGAAAACGGGACCAGAGGAGAAGGGTCCATACTGTCACAGCAACGCAATGGTCGCTGTGGCATAGATAGAAGAAAATATCCTGTTAGCCTTTGATGTTCTTCTCTGCTAGTTCTGGGTGGCGGTCTAGTCTTTCTAAAGATGGCACCCAGACTCCAGCTTTTCTTCACTCTGTGAGTCTTGCTCAAAGGTACTTTCCTAATGTTGCTATATGTCTTGCTCGCTGTTTTGCAACCCTCCAGAGTTCCTCTTTCGTGGAGACGCTAGTTTTCCATTTTTTCCGTTCTCCTGTGCTTCTTGTAACCTTTTGACTTTTCTCCTTCTGATACGTTACTCTCCTCTGGCCTTTCCCTCTATGCCTTCTACTGTACCTTTGCTGCTCCGGATTCCACAACGTATTCAACAGAACCATTAGACCACTACTGCTTTAATCTGCTTTCAGGGTTTTTCATGCCGTATTGGCTTTTCCCCGTTTTTGGGATGTTGCCCTTCAGTTCCACCTCTGTGTACTTTCCTTTTGAACCTAGGAGTATATTGTGATGGCTGGGGAGGGCTGTTGTTTCCTCTACTCTCAGCGGCTTCTAGACAAGCAAAAGGGAAAGGCTGCTACCGCATCCCAGCGGGAGACGTCCGCAGAGCACTCAGTTGAGGAACGTGAAAGAAATACCCCAAAAACAAAAGCTTTTAAAATCATACAAACTAATAAGCATCAAAACATATAGCAACATTAGGATAGTCCTCCATGCGAAGCTGATTGGTGAAGTTGTGTAATTCCCCTATAGAAGAACATACATTATCTTGAAATGATTGGGTCCTGCAAACCTTACCATACCACCCTTGGTTCCCCTCTATGACGTCACAGTCCAGCCCACAATTCCCACATCATAGTGCCAAAACATTCAGACATTTGAGATGACCAGCGGATCTTTATTCATCTGCTGCCGGTCATCTCCATCCGTTTCTCATAGGAATACAACTGATCATGACACTGCAAGAGCCTTGAACCATTGACAAGTTACAGTTTTAATGTTGCATTTTAGGAACCCTTTGAACCTCTTCCCAGGCTGAGGTGTGCTAAGGGGCAATTTGAAACCACCATGGGGCACTTTGAAACCATCGGTTGACCAGTTTCATTAAACTAATATGCTGAATTTTAAAATGTGTGTGCATTTACTGCCATTCCCCGGCACCCATGAGCTTCCCTTCCTGACCTCGAAAGTGTGAAAGGCTGTTTGTGTTCATTTCTGGGAATGTGTAATTTGCAAGGTGCTGCAAGCCTCTGCGGCTACTAAGCAAGTTAATAAAATGTGAATCTGTTCTTAGTGAAAAGCATGCTCTGAGGCCTGTTTACAGCCCCTCAGTCTAATGTTAAACCTGTATACTTACCTGTAACCCACTTTTATTGCCTATATGTTATTTGCTTGCAACACAATTATTCAAGGCATTCTCCAACCTAGTACATAGAACTGTGTGGCTATCAAAAAAGGCCCCTCCCGTTTTAGTGAAATAATCCTGCAGCTGATAAGTTTGCGCCTTTTTGACACATTATTCCCCCTTTTATTGATCCATCAATAACTAATTCTTCTCCAGCCCCCTCTCTGCTACTCTTTTATTAGTTATCCACACAATTTTTAGTCTACTCATGTCACCTCAATCGTCTTCCCAATTTTTCACTGGTCGATCTATCAACACACACCCTAGGCCATCATTATCACATGAAATCCAATAGGCTTCATAGTTTTCTATATCTTCGGGCTGTACTTGTGACTCAATAAACCACATCAGTTTTGTCACCCTCTGTTAGTTTGTTAATGGCTTTATTTTTCCACTTTCCCTGTCAACATTCAGGAGCAACATAAACGTTCCTCTCCTTTTGTTAGTCTAAAAATAGTTTTGCCCATGGTGACAGTGACGAGCATGAGGACCAGCGCGGCGACAATCACTTTAAATACTCCTGAGAGACATGGTATAACGAACTAGAAAGGTGGGTCAATGCGGAAACAAGGGCATGGGAAGACAGCGTTGCCAGGTCCACTGATGAATCTAGCGCAACCCTGGATGCATGGATATAGATAACTAGAACTGTATTCCACCCCTCAGACGATAAACCCCCATGAGCTAATATGGTCTGGACTATACAGAACTGCAAGAACACCACGTCCCACAAGGGAGACCCATAAAAACCCAATGGAGCCCCCGGAACTTACGAATCCCCCATCCCAACGCCACACCCTGCTGAGAAGCCAGATTCTGAGTGATGACGACCAGATAAGGAGACAGTTAATGTTATTATGTTTACTTTTAAAAATGTTTTTGTTTATTATGAAATACTGATGATCTTGCAATGGATGCCACACTTAACATGACATGTGTGACTACGCAATGTTAAATGCCAATAAACAAATTTAAAAATAAATACTCCTGAGAGCCAAGCGGGCACCTAGACAAAAAGGGTGTCCAACCAGTTATTCGATTGCACGCCATTACCTTCATCTCACATCTTCTCGTTGGGTGCCTGTATTTCATTGATAGCTGCTCTTAATGTTCCAGTTGGTGCTTCTCCATCGGGCAATACTGTACAGCAACTGCTCCTGATCTTGCCGCGCACTCCTCCCTCTATGGCAGTGAGAAGGTCCAGCACATACCTATTTTGGAGTGCTCCCAAATGTAGTGCCCTCAGCTCCTCCTTTTCCCGCGTTTAGGCCTTTTGCTGTTGAATTGGCTAGTCGCAGTAACTCTTATCTTGTCAACTGCAGCCAATTAGCATTGACCGCAGCAGTAAAGAAACGTGCTTGCCTTGGAAAACTCAGCCGGGATCGCCACATTTTTGGCATTTTTCTCAGACCAGTAATTGTTTGCTCTTCTTTTTCTGTTTAGTATTCCTTGGATTGTTTGCTCATTCGCTTCCTGACATCGACAGTATCAAAGGCTGTTTGTGTTAGTTTCTTTCCATATTATCCTGGGAATGTGTAATTTGCAATGTGCTGCCAGCCTCTGTGGCTACTAAGCAAGTTAATAAAATGTGAATTTGTTCCTAGTGAAAAGAATGCTCTGAAGCCTATTTACAGTGCATCGATCTAATGGTAAACCTGTATACTTACCTGTAACCCACTTTTATCGCATGTATGTCATTTGTTTGCAACACAATTATTCAGGACATTCTCCAACCTAGTGCATAGAACTGTGTGGCTATCAACAAAGGCCCCTCGCTTTTTAGTAGGCTAATCCTGCAGCTGATTAGTTGGTGCCTTTTTGCCACGCTGAACTTAAAACCAAAACCATGAACGGAAAGAAAGGCAGTTTGCCAGGAGCTGGAAAACTGCAAGGATGTCAACTGAGAGATCCAGACTCCAGGAAAACAACAGAGAAGCTTGATTCTGCTCCATAGATGAAGACTGACTGTGCAGGAAGCATTCAAAGTCGTAAGCAAGCTTGGCAGGCTGGCCAAGCTGCTACTGGTTAAGAGAGTTGACAGGCCAGAGGAGCTGAAAGGCCTGACTATCCTCCAGCGATTGAGGCTGCTTATAAGTGTGTTGGGTACTATATCCCTTATAAGTGAGCTCAGAATGTCCCTCAAATTGGCGGACACTATATCCTTAGAGTAGGAAGAAGTGAGCCAGGCAAAATCCTCCTGCACTGTACACAAATGGGGAGTTGAGTTCTATATTGTTGTGACTTTAAACTGGGGAAAGGAGCAAACTGTGCAATATATCCCTGCGACTGTGGATTGCGAGAATAACTGAATAGGCCCTATATCCTTGTGGTAATAGCATAATTGACCTAAAACATTTGACCTAAAACATTTGATCGGATTTATTCAAATTTTTTTCCGTCAGATTTAATTAAATATATACATGGTTGTCGGTAAGGGTATAGATTAAGTTGAGGGGAAGTGGGGGGTGCAGGCAGTCTCCCCCCACATTTAAGAACAAAAAAAGGTCAAATAAATTTGATCAAATGTGATTAGGTCAAATGTTTTAGGTCAAATAGACCCAAACCATCCTTGAAGCTATGTTTTGAGAAGCAGGAGTTGGCTTAGCACTGTAATTCTGAGAAGGAAGCATGCTGGGTGCTATATCCCTAAGTCTATGTTGATAATAGCTAACCTGAGGGAGACAAGTATCATTTTAGAGTAAGGACCCCAACACCTTTAGCTTAGATAGTTTCAAGATAGTAACTACAGTCTTAGGTGGGGGCGTGGCTTGGCAGCCATGGAGTAGGGCTGCTCTTCCCGTGATCTCCCACACATCCAAACTTGATCCTGAAGCGTACGATGGTGACAGACGAAGGAATGCATAACAAATAAACCCACTGCTGTCAGAACATTTGGGTCGTGCACTGCAAGTCCTGCGGTACAAAACAGTGGGTTAATCCTGGAGTTATGGATGAATAAAGGTCAGCATACGAGCCCGGACAGTCCGCAACAAAATGGCGGACGTCCGGAGACAGAGGACAAAGGACTGCATTGGAGCACTGAACTAGGCAAGGAGCGTGGTGCCTGCGAGTCCTCAGCAATATCAGAAGCTGACAAAATAGAACTCCGCTGCCTGGAACGGTGATACATTGTACACTGCAGGAACACTTAGTGGCACATGGAGAACGAGGCTTCCCACGGAACGAAGCGAGGTAATGACAACGAAGACTGGCAGTGAGCCGCGACGAAGAGGCGGGGGACTGCAGATGAGCGTGCCAGCACAGTCACACGGAAAGCGAAGCACACGGAGCCCTGAGAGCCGCCGCGGCTCTAACGTAAACAGAACACTGTGACAATGCCCACAGCGTAAGACAGGCCCCCCGGCACAGACCAAAAACGAAACGCTCACTGGGAGCGTTGCAGGGCAACTAACACAGCCACAACAAGGGAGCGCATGGACGTGAGGGGGCCTGGAGCAAGAGGTGAACGTGGGGAGCACAACCCCAGGGAAGCGCATGGACAATAGGAAGCTGTCAAAGAGGACCTTGACGGAAACGGATGCCTGCATGCCCACAAGCATCACTCAAAAGAGGCGCACATGGTCCGGAGCAAGAGCTGCCTGGCACACCCAAGGGCTGGCAGGTAATCACAGGGCCTGGGAGCCGGAACAAAGACAGGACACGACCATTGGCGCTGGGCACTGGAGGCGAGAGAGGGCTATAGAAGAGGCCCCCCCACAGACCCATACCCCACGAAGACCCTGGCACACACAACAGACCAGTACCATAGTGGCCAAGCCCGGAGCCCGGACTACAATTGCAGAAGGTTCAACCGTGACCCAGAGGGCTGCAGTTAACAGCCAAAAGCTAGGCCGGAAACACAGGAAATGAAAAGATAGCGCCAGAGGTCACAGCAGGCCCCCCCTCTGCCGCATATCGAAACAACACAGAGCACAGAGGGGCAACTCTGGGAGACACAAAGAAAAAAGGGGGAACAAAAGGAGAAAGCACCACAGCCGAGGGCTCCAAAAAAAGGGGGAAAAAAACAAGAGCACAGGCAACGTAACCCTGGGCAAGTGCAAACAAACAACAAACTGCCCCAATTTGAAAGCCCACTGGTAAGACGTCCGGAGAGCACCGCTGTAAACCATATGAAACCAACCGAAAAGTGATAGAGTGCCTCCACGAGACCCTTCAAAAGGCAGCACGGGCCAGTAAGCCAGTGGAAATAAGGCAACAGACCGCCACATACAAAGGAACCACCCTCCCTGCGGGAGAGGAAGAGGGTAAGCAGCCGGGAACTGACTCACCTGAAGCCTTCAACATCAGCATTAAGGGATCTACAGCCCACCAGAGCAATAGCAGTGCATTAAGGAAATAAGACCCAGAAGGACATGCCAACAGGCAGACAGCAGAGATCATGGCGCAAAAGGGCGGCAAGACCAAGGTTAAGCAACCAACGATGGATATTTTCACGAAACCATACCAATCCCTGGTCACAACAACATCAGTGAAAATTGACCCACAGGACATGCCAGCCCCGCCACAGGAGGATCAGTTGATCCTGCAGGCCATCACAGACATGATAGCCTCGTGGACCACTACGATAGCGGATCTCAAAGCAAAACTGGAATTCAAAATCGATACACTGGGTGTGGATCTAAACCTCTTGCAACAAAACGTCAGGCAGCTGGTGGAGCGCACAGGCACCCTCGAGAGCTCGGTGAAGAACAACACATAAGTCAGCACTACCAATGCTGAGGAGGTCCACATACTGAAACAACAAGTATGCAATTTGGAGGACCGAGCGGAAGAGGCAGAAGGGTGTGCAAGACGCAACAACATCCGCGTGGTGGGACTGCCAGAAGGAGAAGAAGGACCAGACTGCACTGCCTACGTCAAAAATATGCTGATCCAAGAAATCGGGGCTGGCAAGCTCTCGCAATAACCCTAGCGACAGCGACTGTCACAGTGTATCCTGACTACACCATGTTGGTGCAGAGACAACGCTTCAGCTATGTGGCAGTGAAGCGGCGACTAAGGGCAGCAGGATTTAAATAAATGCTTTTAAACCCCGCGAAGTTAAAGATCTTGCACAAGGGCAAAGCACATTTTTTCGAGGACACAGAGGAGGCGACGAATTGGCTGAATACCCAGGGCTGCCCGGACGCCGAAAAGGGGCCAAAGCGAGACGGACAGGATAAGCGAATCAACGTTATACCAGTAACTCTAGCCTCAAGGGGGACGGCAGCGAGAAATGTAATGTAGCCATATGGGTCTGCTAATAATGTGTAGAACTAACGATTTAAAATTGCAACACAAGGACATATATGGACTGGAATATAGTGGCTTAAATCTTCAACTAAAAAGGTTTGATGCGCGTAGCGCTATTGCACACCGGGAGTATTGCAGTCGGAGCATGACCTACACCCATTAGTTAAAGTAGTTGGATCACCGGTAGGGCGATAACCCCCCACTGTGCACCTAGTATCGGCAGCAGCCAAGAAAGGAGCAAGATGCGGGATGGCCTGAGATCCGGGGATGGAGCTGGGCATCAGTTGGGGATTGGGGGATGGGGTAGGGACAGTTGGGGATGGGTTGGGCAGGGGGGAGGTGGAAAAGCTGGGGATTTTGTAGTGGTGTTTTTGGGGGCACGAGCTTACACCCTAGCGCGAAACAGGATGAGGCATGGATGGGGATGGGACAGGGATGACAATGGGAGACCTTAGAATAGTAACCTGGAATGTCAAGGGACTCAATAGCTATCTGAAGAGAAATAAGGTAATGTTGTACCTGAGAAAGCGAAACGTGGATATAGCCTTATTGCAAGAAACCCACCTCACCAAAGAGAAACAAGAGGTTGTAAAGAAAAAGTGGAGAGGGACCACCATGGGAGCAACGTACTCCGCATACGCCAGAGGGGTAATCATTTGGGTGGCGCCACATGTACCCTTCCAGGTGCTGCACACCACGGCAGAGCCGGACGGGAGGATGGTAGTGATTCGAGGGCTGCTGGAGAACAGAGAATTGTGCATCATAAATACATATGCCTTGGGACAGACGGGCTCCCTAGCAAATTCTACAAAACGTACAGACAAAAAGTGCTCCCCCCGCTATTGGCAATGCTGAACGAGGCCTTTGAGAAAGGGTGACTGCCGGAATCTCTGAGGGATGCAGTAATTATTCCACTCCTCAAACCTGACAATCCAAGCACAAACTGTTTGTCATACAGACCACTATCCATGCTAAATCAGGACAGTAACATTCTCACGTCTCTGCTGGCGAATAGACTTAAGCAGGTAATAAATAAACTCATACACCCTGATCAAACCGGATATGTCCCAGGTAGAAGCATATCCGATAATCATAGGAGGCTCCACAATATCATAGAACGGACAGAGGGCGACCCAAGTAAAATAGCAATAGTCTCGCTAGACGCAGTGAAAGCCTTTGACTCTGTAAGGTGGCCTTGGATGATGGCGGCCTTAAAAGAATATGGGATCGGACCAGGGTACCTGCGGTGGGTGAAAATGGTGTATAGCTCTCCAACAGCCAGGGTTAAAACGGCAGCGATAATTTCAGACAAATAGCAATTTAGCAGAGGCACTAGACAGGGCTGCCCATGCGCCCCAATGTTGTACATCCTTGCACTAGAGCCACTAGCGATCTATCTGAGACAGCAGTACTAAGAAATAGGGGCCTACACTAGGGGGGCTGCACCTGATATCATTGTATGCGGATGATATGCTGCTATACCTGCGGTATCCAGAAGAAAATCGGCAGTATATTTTGGAGGTGACGGGGCGCCACGCATTCCTCTCGGGCATGGCGGTAAACCCCAAAAATCGAGCATGTTCCCCTTGGGGAGATACAGAGGAGTCCCACGAGAGAGCTTGCCCATCCTGCAGATAGCCTGGCAGATCAAAACATTCAGATACTTGGGGATAAACATATACCACATTATAGAAGATGAGCACAAATATAGCACGGAAAGGGCAGTAGAAGGCATCAAGAACAGCATGGGGTTCTGGACAAAGCTTCCACTAGCCATGATGGGAAGGGTGGCCTTGCTCAAGATGGTGGTCCTTCCTAGGCTCCTGCATTTCTTTGCAAATATCCCATACATGTTACCCAAACGCTTCTTCACTAGGCTCCATAGCTCATGCAGAGACTTCTTGTGGCATAATTCTAGAAACAGGGTGGCCCTATGGAAATTACAAAATACGTATGACAGAGGGGGCAGTGCTTTAAGTGGGCCGGGGCCTGCCGGGGCCGGGCCCCGCCAGTCTTCAAAAAGTGGGGCTGAGCCGGGGCCCCCCGGTACCACCACGCCATGGCAGGACGCATTATCCCGCCACGGCCGCAGCCGCGATGGGAGATGCGCCAGCCAGTGTAACGTTAGGCAAGAGGACAGAAGTGCCAGCCAGCCACAGCGTCGCTGAGGCTGGCTGGCACTTCTGTCAGTCACTGTAACTTCCCTGATGACCCCCATCTGAGGGGTCATCAGGGAAGTTACAGTTCCTTTGTTTGCCCTCGCCAGGTCACTGACCCTCTGTGAACCTGCAGGCTCCATGATCTAATATGTAGATTATATCACGGAGCCCGCGGGTTCCCAGAGGGTGAAAGACGTCTTGGGCTCTGTGATCTCTGCTCAGAGCAGCGATCACTGAGCCCGAGGTGCCCGTCACCTTTGGCAAATCTTTATAAAAGATGTCTTGAAATGTGTATGTTTCAAGCCATCCTTTATAAACATAGAAATATTTCTATGTTTATAACAGACGGCTTGAAACGTACACAATTCAAGGCATCTTTTATAAAGCTTTGTCGACGGACAAAACCACCTTGGGTTTTGTCCGTACTCAACGCTTTATAAAAGATGGCTTGTACGTTTCAAGCCATCTTTTATGAACATAGAAATATGTTACAAATGTCTATGTTTATAAAAGGCGGCTTGAAAAGTACACACACCATAGTAAGGTAAGCACACAAGTGTGCATAACTTACTATGGTTTGTACACTTTCAAGCCACCTTTTATAAACATAGAAATATGTAACATTGCTACGTATATAAAAGAAGGCTTGAAAAACACAAACCATAGTAGTACGCATACAAATATATAAATGCTCTACTACATTTATATATTTGTTTGCGCACCCTACTATGATTTGTGCACTTTTAGGCCACGCCCACAGCGGATGCCACACCCCCAAACGAGGCCCCCCCCTCAATTTCTTACCCCACTTAAAGCACTGAGAGGGGGTATAAACCTGCCGAATTTTGAAATATACCACTTGGCAGGAAAACTACAATATGTCGCAAGGTGGCTGTCGGAAGATGAGACAGCAGAATCTAGGCTGCTAAAGGGCGAATGTGACCCCTACTTCCTAAAGGAACTGATATGTCTACCCAAACCAAGATTCCAAGGGCAATCGAGATTGCTGGAACTGGTCTGGAAGACATGGCACAAAGCGTGTCGAGCCATGGGAAGCTCGGCCCCATGCTCCCCGCAGGCGCCGCTCGTGGCGGTCTGTGGGGCGGACGAGCAGTTGAGGAAAGGGATCCGTAAACACTGGGAGCCGGTGGGCCTGGCGACCTTGGGGGATATATGGCAAGAGGGGAAGGCACTGGACTTACAAACGATAGTGGATGAAACTGGGTTACATACGGGGCAATACATCACATATACCAGAATATTTAAATGGGTGAAGGAAACGTGGTCCGAAATAGCACTGGCAGAACACAGCCATAGAAACGATGTACGATATCTCAGAGGGAGTGCATGAAATATCTTGGATCTATGAGCTGGTGATGCCTAGAGTGAGTAAGGAGCCACTCCAATTGAGACGGGACTGGGAGGAGGAAGCGGGAGAACCTATGCAAGATGGACAGTGGGAAAGAGCCCAGAGATATCATAAAAAAGTGTTGAGGAATGCCAGGCTGCAGCAGATTCAGTTATATGTCACCAACAGGGCGTATATGACCCCCCGAAAGACCGCTAGATTTGGAATCACAGTAGTAGAAAAATGCCCCAGGTGTGGGGAGGTGGATGCCGGGATGAGCCATATGTTCTGGGCGTTCCCGGAGGTGGGAAAATTCTGGAAGGAAATTAAGCAACGATTTTCTGAAAAGGGAATCAAGCTAGAGGTGGACTCCATGTGGGCATGTATGATGGGGGTATTCACCAGGCCACATAACCTGAAACATGTGAGCAAACTCAAGGACCTGGCCTACATACTGGCTAAAAGAAGTATAGCCATGAGTTGGAAAGCAGCCCACAGACCCAGATTGGAGGTATGGTGGAACGATCTCCTGAAATGGGCAGACGCTGAAACAGTAGTATGGTATGAAGCAGCCAGCAGAGGGGAGGACAGTGAAGTGGGACCTCTGATAGCATGGAGACAAATGATAGCCACTCTGTCAGGATCCTCCCATGTCAATCCCAGTGAATATGACACATCCAAGAATGGCGACGGGGATGAACCGCAAGAGAAGCGAAACCCGGAAAACTGAAGTGTAAGCTCGAGTTTAAAAGGGGGGAGGAGGGGAATACAGTAAATATAGGATATGCAAATGCACACTAAGAAGCTTATAACTGGAAAAATGTCGGGTGTGATGGTTATGTTATGTTCTGTTTGTTGAAAAAATCAATACAAATTTATATTTAAAAAAACTATAGTCTTAGGTGCAGTGCTGGAAATGGGAAACATTTACTGGGGGAGCCCTCTCATCCCTTGGAGCGGTAGAACTGTGGGCAGGAGGGGGCGGGCAGTGTGGACTGGTCCCATGCCAGGCTACATAATACAGTATCTCTAGAAAGGCACATTGAGAGCACCAGGGACCATGGGTTGCCGCACCCTCCATCTCTGTTAGCGGTGCACTAGCAACCAGTTGGTGGAAACTTGAAAAAAGGCCTGTGCTCGTGGTGCCTGTTGTGTGTATCAAGCGAGATTTGTTATAGTTTCCACTCATTCGGCGTGTGTGGTGTTAGATATGCTAGGATTTACTCCATTGCTTTTTCAGCGCATGAAAAATGCAGTTCCACAAAGCTTCTGGTTTTCATTTCTTCCAAACTTTTATTCTCTTGAATACATCAATTGGTCCAGCTGGAAGTGGAGGCAGTAACACACTGATCACGAGAGGTATTGACCTCTGAGAACTAATAAACTGGGCGGACCATAGCCCTCACCAATCCTACTACCCAGAATCTATCTGACGTACCTGCACCAAGCAGCAATTAAGACAATGCCTCCTCATCACCTACCAGCCTAGAAAAAGACATGTTAGGTCAAAACACGTGTCGGCACCACTTGTTAAACCATCAATTGATGAATTCAAGAGAATAAAAGTTTGGAAGAAATGAAAACCAGAAGCTTTGTGGAACTGCATTTTTCATGCGCTAAAAAAGCAATTGAGTAAATCCTAGCATATCTAACAGCACACGCGCGGAATGAGTGGAAACTATAACAAATCTCTCTAGAAAGGCAGTTCTCCAGGAGCTGGCACGCTGCAAGGATGTCTAGAGAGAGATCCAGACTCCAGGAAAACAACAGAGAAGCCCGATTCTGCTCCATAGATGAAGACGGACTGTGCAGGAAGCATTCAAAGTACTAGGCAAGCGTGGCGGGCTGGCCAGGCTGCTGCTGCTGCTTAGAGGAGCTGATAGGCCAGAGGGAGAACCCTCTTGTCACTTGAAGGGGCAGAGCAGTGGGGAGGAGGGGGCAGGATGAGGGGCTTGGTCCCAGGCCAGGTCATGCAATACAGTATCTCTTCATAGAACCCAATCCTGATGATTTGCATAAAAGCAAATAGCATTATGGGAACATGTCTTATTGTGATTCAGTATGAAACCTTTTTAGCGAATAATGGAAGTTTGTATTTTTGTTTGTTTATTGATTTATATGGCGCACCAAACCCAGAGGTATCTGGGCGCCTTTCCACAGAATTACAAATATACTTTCGGCATGAGTTACAGTGGTTACAGTTGATTTATACATAACAACAACGATTTATACATAACAATCAGAGAATATATACATATGGTACAAGTGCAAGAGAAAATACATTAGCAGTCAAAGGCAGTGCTTGTAATGCCAGGGTCATATAACCACACATGAATAAAGCTTGAACTATCCAGTTGTGTCAGAGGTCCTTAGCTATGAGCCAATTTTTGGTGTTACGGCTTAAGTTAGGAAAGGATTGGTCTGCTCTCAAGGAAGGAAGTTCCGTGCTTGTGCTGCCATAACAGGGAAGCTGCTCCAACCTGCTTTTTTTAGTTTGAATCTAGGAACAGCCAGATAGAATGAGTTGACTATCCTTGTAGGTCATGAGGACGTTTTTTTGATAATTCGCTCGGAGAGGTATAGTCGGGCCGCTTGATTCAGATATTTATGGGTTAATGAGAGAGTTCTGAGCATAATTATATCCTTAGTGGAAAGCCATTTGTTCTGTCTCCTCAACTCCGAGATATGCTGTCTCCTTGGTATGCCAAGTGCTGTTCTGAGGGCATTATTTTTAAGAATTTAGATTTTATTAACAATGTACTTGCTCACAACCAGGTACAATGCATTACATTAATCCAGCTTAGAGAGGATAAGGGCTCTGGCTAGGATCGTACAACTTTCTTTGGAAAGAAAGGGTTTGCAAGCTCTGGTCAACTTACATGTATATGCTGTAGAGGAGGCCATGGCATTGACTTGCTTACTTAGTGAAGGGGCTGAGTCAAGGTAGAAACCTAAGGTTTTTACTTCTTTTACCACTTTAATATTGTTCCCATCGATATTAAAAGAAGTGTATTTGGAGCTAAGTTTGTTGAGGTTGGCTGTAGTTCCAAGTATCAAAAGCTTGGTTTTATCGTCATTCGGGCCTAGGCCATGTGCGGCCATCCATGCCTGGATGATTAAGTAAATCTTATTCACCAAGGCCATGTCCTTGTCATACTCTCCGGTAAGAGGTATGAGGATCTGGGTGTCATCTGCATAATTCGTGTAGGTAACACCCAGATGGTCCAAGTCGTCTAACAGTGGCTTCGTAAATATATTATACATTGTTGGTGAGACACAGGAACCCTGTGGCACACCACAGTTTATTGGGTTGGTGTCAGCGGCAGCTAAGGGAGAAAAGACTCTCATAGTCCTGTTGCTCAAAAAGGATATGATCCAAGTAATAGCGTCTTGTGAAAAGTGAGCTGCTGAGGCAAGGTGTTTACATAGTACTTAGTGATCAACCAGATCGAAGGCAGCAGAAAGATCGAGGAGAAGTAGCAAGGCCATTTTTCCTTTATCTTTGAGTTCATCGATCTGGGACTTTAAGTCTATTAGTGCCGTTTCAGTACCACGTTGTGGCCTAAAGCCAGATTGGTGGGCACCAAGGAGGTGATTGGTCTCTAGGAACTCATGTATCTGAGTGTAGGTTACTTTGTCCAGTATCTTAAGTAGGAACGGCACAGTAGTGATCAGCCTTTAATTAGTAGGGATGGTAGGGTCCAAAGATTGTTTTTTTAGGAGGGGTAAGACCCAAGACTCTTTTTAGTTGCTGGGGACAGTGCCAGATGGAACCAATGTATTCATTAATTTAGAGATAAAAGGCGCCAGGTCTCTAGCAGCGTCTTTAATTATCTGAGCTGGGCCGATGTCTCCTTGACACCATGAAGGTTTGAGGGAGGCTATGATTTTTTCTTCCTCATGCATGGAGACTTGTGAGAATCTGAATCGATGTTGAGGTTTAATGGAGGGAGCTGGGGTTGTGGTGTGCTTGCCAATGTTATGTAAGTCTGCTCTTTTGTTTGAAATCTTATTCTGGAGGAGGGTTATTCGTTAAGGCATTCTGGATGTTAGTACACCATAGTTTGTCCTTCAGACAGTCTTCTATCTGAGGTATGGGAGCTTCCATTTCTCTTAAGATAGTGAATAGTTCCTTAGTACTTGAACTAGCTTTATTAATCCTATCATTGTAGGATTCCTGTTTGGTGCATATTATTTCTTTTTTTATAGATGGCAGCTATGTTAATCAGGTTTGATGTATTTTCCTCAGTAGATAGATGTCTGCAAAGGACTTCTAGTTTCTTTTTTTTCCGCTCTCAGGGATTTTAGGTGAGGAGTAAACCATGAGTTCAGGTGAGCTCTAGGTTGACCTTTCCTCATTTTAAGTGGGGCAATTGCATCTAGTGCTTTAGTCATAGTGGTGTTATAAGCATATACTAAGATGTCTGGATTAGATGAGTCTGGCAGTGAGTTGAGGGTAGGGGTTATGAGTGGTATGATCTTGTCTACTGTGATATTCCTTTTGTTCGTCGTGAGGAGAGGAGGTGCTATTAGATTGGCCTTAGTGGTAGGATGGTAAAAGACAGAAAGAAGGAAGTGATCTGTCCATGTTTGGGGAGTAATAGAGGTGATTGCTACTTTGCAGTTGAAGTCTGCACCCAATCTAAAGTTCTACCTTTGTCATGGGTAGCCTGGGTCACTCTTTGGGTGAATCCAAGTTCGTTGAGCGTATTGGAGATTGCTGAGGCATGTTGGTCGTTGGGATCATTGAAGCCCAAGTTGAGATCCCCAAGCAGTAGAGCTGACTGTCAAATTTAAGCTGTGGGAGGAATGTGGTAGGTTTGATTTCCAGTAGTGGATAGGTTTTGTTTGCCATATTGGTAATCTGATAGTCAAGGTAATATGAGCCTACTACTTTGGCCTGTAGTCCTGCAGCCAATAGGGCACACAGTATTTTTAACAGCAGATAGGTAGTGGCGTGCATAGTTGGGTTAGTGGCGTGCAAGTTGGGCTCTGCCCTAAGAAAGAAATGTCTCTACATTGCAGGACATATCTACCAGTCTGGACATATAATACACGTATATGAGACTTTGGCTGTTTCTGTATTCAGTTGCAGTTGCTCATATTAGTGTCTGTTCACACATGGGCTGCATGTGATAACTCAGTTTCCTGTTCTTGAGCCCAGTTGCCACATGCATAAGCAACCCGCACTTCATCAAGCACACTGCTTTTAGAAGACTGGGCATGCTGTAGAGCCTTCTGAAAGCTGCATGCTCATTGAAGCGCAGGTGCTAGTGTCAGTGGGCAAGCCCCTGGGTCTGGGGACAAAGATGCTGGAGCTCTGTTCCGTTGGTTTTCTGGCCAATTCCCTGCGTTGCTTGGTGGAGATACACCCTTACTCCCTTCAGGCCTTGGAATATATGTGTTGTGTCACATCTTTTTCAAGACTCCTCTTATGTAGGTGCTACACAGAGATGTCATCTCAAATGTTTAGTATTTAGATTTGATTGGAGGATATGGGCATTGTCCGCTTTGATTCTAGACAGTTTTCCATCATGGGGTCCTATCAATTGGAGCAAGTCTCCTTTGAAACCATGCCAGGATCTGCCAATTTTAGGGGCATGTTCTGTGGCACCAGGCATGGTGTTTCTTCTAGAGTACAGGGTGGTCCGGCTCAGTGCTCCCCACTTCTGCCCTCTATATCTATGCTGTACTAGAATGAGGTAAAAATTCTAATATTAAGGGAGCATGCCAATCGCAAGATGGAATCCCCTCTGGGAGTACCAGGAGTAATGGACCTTAATCAACTACCTGAAGTATTTGTGATATTCTCATTTAGGACAAAAATGACTTGCATTTGGTACCGGGAAATACATTCTCACTGTGCTACTTCTGGATACAGTAAGTTAAATTAATGTAATTAGTCTTATATAGCGCCCCTTTGCCAATCATTTTGGCCTCACTGTGAATACGACAGTTTAACGGTAAATAGTGGACAGTTCAATCTGCAAGTTTTTGTAGGTCCTAGGATAAGCTCTACGTGGTTGCTAAACAACAGGACACCAGATGTCCCTGCCTTTCAAATGCTCTACAGAACCAACTTCAATTGTTGGACTGCGACTCTAGGGCAGCTCTGCAGAAAAGAAAACTCCATGATTCCCCCGCTGCCCTATACACGCACACCAGCATAGGAAAATTGGATAGGTTTGAGGTGGTAAGTTCTTCTGCACCACCCCCCAAGGAAAGAAGGATAAATCCCCCGTAACCTATTCGCGGACTAACACCATCCCATTTTGGAGATGCTTGCCCGCCCTGGTGTTTTCTTTGCATTCTGGGATTTGTATTCCGCGATTGCCCATTATAGATACAGCACTACACGTTTCAGAAGGCAAAGGGTAGGAACAGGACTGGATCATCAACTCGCGGATGGAAAATGGGCATGTTGGCAATGTGGCCTAAACTTCAAAATCTGGTAAAACTGGGCCCTTCCCTGCCTCCTCCGTGTTCCCTGTCTGGGACGTTCAAGTACTGTTGATTTTACTGGGAGGATTCGGGAGGCTGCCAAATCCCCAGCTCCAAGGTACTATGGCTATCCCAACCAGCCCCCAATCCCAACAGCCTATCCTCTATGGGCAGGCCAACAAGGCCTATCTACAGTGCGCCCGGCCACCACCGCCCCGAACACTGCAGCTACCAGCTGCGCCCCAGGCAGGGCTTGATTTCCCTCAAGGACGGAAGAGCCCTTTCGTTGTGTTGTCATCAGGCCGCTGGAGTTCGCGGGCTCCCTGTCAGCGGCTGCATGCTATTACGGCGGCCTATTTTTAGAGGCCATTACGCACGGGCGAGCACGTCACCGCGGAGGGATCTGGCCTCCTTTCGATGCCCATCGCGCGGCTGCCGCTGCCGCTGCCGGGGTGAAGCTCGGGGACTGGAGCCTCGCGCCGCTCAGACAAAGCTGTAATTAGTAGGCTCTGCACAGGGTCACAGCATGGGACAATCCAGCCGTGTGTGTGTATAATTAGACTCGGAGAATCTGACGTGGAGTAATTTTGCAGTGTACAGTGGCAGGCAGAGGCCTACCTTCTGTAGTGTGCTGAGGCGTGCGCAACAGCATTCATTTGAGGCAAGGCTGCCAGTCTGCCTGCTTTGGGTTTAATGTCAGGCTTGATGACTGCCTTTGGACACAGCATTTGTTTCGGGAGACACTGGCAGTAAACGGTTTATTTTCTGTTGTTAATGCACAGAGAACGTTACAGTCGTACGGGTTCTGTATCAATAAATAGCCTCTGCTTCATGTGGTTTTTTACATGAAGGAGCCGTATAATATAACTTTTCAGATGTACAACAGTGCTTCATGGCAGAGTCTTCTTGCTACTATTCGCTGTATTAGCAAATTTATCGGCACTTCGTTTTATGAACCTTGGAAGGATGAAAGACTGAGTCACGCTGAAGAGATACAGACCTTTGTCTGCTGCTCGTACACAGGTCTCCGCTGAAGGTACAGTATAGTGCTTTATATGTTGTATTCTGTTTTGTCTGGTTACCTTTGAGAAGCTTATGGAATGTTTTTTTAATTTGTACATTTGTATACATTGGTGCGCATTACAAGTTTGCCAGTTCGGAAACAACGGTGCTGGTAAGCTTAATGGCACCGTTGTTTCCGGACCGGCAAACTACAAGTCTGCCTGCCTGAGCCGCTGTGCCTAACAGGTCGGACCCTGCCGGACACAGCGGCCACGGTAGGCAGACCGTCACAGAAGCATGGCACTGTTAATAACGGTGCTGGTCCTTCAGTGGTCCCCATTCCCATGGACTCCTATAGGACTCCATGGGAATGGGGAATTACAATTAAGCAGCGCTTGACTTTCTGGACTGCTGAGGTTGTAATCCCCTAGTGTTACTGGCAAGTCAGGTGCCCGTAAATATTTACGGGTCCGGCAACAACCCGCTACTAATACCGACGCGGTTAATGCCGGACTCGTAATGAGCCCCATTCAATCGGTGCATTAAGTGGGGTGAGAAATGAAGGGTGGGGGCTCTCACAAGAGGCATGGCCTAAGGCAGTGGTTTATTTAGGCTTTCTGCTGCCCTAGGCCCAAAAAATTGCATGCGCCCCCCCAACTTTACTCCACCTCTTCAACATACTCTGTCCGCGTTGTCCATACTGCGCCCCTTCACTCATATTTTGTCCCCCATAATATTATGAGATTTTTAAGGTTGCAGGGATTTAGAAACATATTGCTTCCTCTCTATTAATTCAAGCCTTTCATCTTCTGTGTTCTATTAGTTGAGAGAGTGTTTTCAGATCTCTGGTGCCCAGTATTTGGAGAAGGAAGTCTGTTAAACAGTTGAATGCACTCCAGGTAATTGTTACAGCCAATTGTCTACTTTTGGTTCGGTTTGAAAACAATCTTTTAGAGGAGGCGATATGAACATAAGCTGTCTGCCGACTAATCACAATTGAGATAAGGTTGGGACGAGGAATTTTGGTTTCAATGCTAATATCTGTTTTTTCTCACAGAAGTATCTAGACTGGTCTGTTTTATTAATGCAACATAACTAAATTTCTACAGCCGGCCTTGTCAAATGGAAAAGGTTGCATATGAAATATATGCAAGTGGTACAGGAACATCTTTTAAAGATGTTGAATAAAAATAACTCAACCTACTTCTCATGTTTACAGCTCGGGTGTTAGCAGGGAAAAAATGGAAATAAGACCAGTTACCTGCTGCAGCCCATGTACCTCCAATCCCTTGGGCTGGAAAGCTATTAAAATATGACAAAATCACAAGTGAAGTTTGTAAACTCTGCCTGGGCATAAACACCTCAGAAGAGTAAAGACAGTTGGGGAAGGTTCTTGGAATCTTTGGCTGTGCATTCTCACGGTGGAGTAATGAATAAGGGCGACCCTGAACATTCATTCATGTGTGGGAAGCAACAGCATTCCTCGTAGCTGCACAATGCAGGTACCCTTTATAACTAATGAAGTGGTACATACTGTTTACATCATCGCTGTTTGTGTAATTGTTCAAAATTCCCAACACTCCAAGAGTAAATTTGAGCAATGGATCGGGCGTTCCAACACAATATTACCTTTGTGGGTGTGATTTAGGCTATGGGTCTTGCCAGCTTGCATTTAAGTTCATTTAAAATGTTTGTTAACTTCATAGAATTGGACTGTAGAATACATAGGAACATTTTGAGATGTGTGGGTATAGATATAGAAGTCCTGCTGTCGTTTGAAGTAGTTTCACAGTAAAAGTCTTACCTTGTATTTAAAATATAGTAATGTAAAGATTACTTATAAAATCACAGTTATACATTGTGTGACATACTTTGCAGTTGGTTCTCCTGGTAGTACTGAGCGTGCAGCAGAATGTCATCAAAGACACATGACAAACCCAGTATATATGCCATTTGCCTGCTTAGCACTGAGCAGCTTCTGTAAAGATGGCTGAATGGATAGCTGACGGGACGCCCTTACAGCTGTGAAACAGTGGCACACAGTTTTTGTTCTCACCCTTCTATGGCTTTGGGTATCCTTTCATAGGTTTCTTGATGCACTTGTGCATTCATATTTATCCGCCATTTTAACTTTTCTATGATCTATTTCATGCTTGCACATTTTGGGTGGCCCCAGACCTCTGAAATGTGGGGCCTGGGAGGGAAATTATTGCTTGTTTCTGAACATAATTTTACAGACCATCCAGCTTATTGCAATTTTTTCGATCCCGCAAAAAATGCTGCGAATACAGCAGTTTTCTTTAAAGCGCAAAAATGGCTGTTTTTGCAAAAAAATACCTTGCGAAAACAGCTGGTTTTGCGAAAATGGCAGTTTTTGCAAAAACTGCAGTTTAAAAAAAAAAGAAACAAAAAGACAGGTTCCCAAAACATTTTTCAACGCAAGTTATGAGATGCCCAAACACATCTCATCACCTGCATCCCAAAAAGTAGCCCAATCCACTAAGGACATCACAATGGGTGTCTCTTATATGCACTTATTCGGATGGCCTCTATCACTCTTTGCGCATTTGTGCAAATCGGGGGCGTTTCTGTGCAATTAAAATCGCATCCCGAATTTACCAATAGGAGGCTCTTTTAAATGTGCAGAAAAGTAAGACAACCCCATACACCTGCTTTGAATAGGCACGGGGAAGGGGTGCGCACTGCATGACGGGGTAGTTCCTGACACAGTCATGCAACCTTTTTTTTAAAAATGACAGCAGAGGTATGAATCACTGCTGTCGCACTTGCATTTTGTTAGGCAGAATCCTGTGCAGTTCCCTTGGGGACCACTGCAAAAAGATTAAGACTACAGGAGTAAGCAGTAAACCCAATTGGTAGCAGTCTGCACCACCCAGATTTACCTGGTAGCTGTGACTGAGCAGTCAGACCTCTCTCAAAACAAGTACCAACACTTTAAGAGTTCTCAGCAAGGGAATAAAGGCAGTAGACACTGTAGAGCCAAAGTTCATAGGCCAGGCCCACTTTAAATGGAGCAAAGCGAAATGTGCCCAGGATCACATGGTTTAAAATGCACTAAAAGTCTTTGCAGAATGTTCAAAAGGGTTGGGGCGATTCAAGAAGGCAAAGTTAGAAGGTCTGGGGCCAACCGAGTTGGAAAGCCAAGGATTTAAGGGTCACCTTGGGCAAACCGAAGAAAGGGAGGCCAGGCAGGACACAGTACCTTAAAGAGAGAGGAAGCTCCAGCGGTGGCAGTTGTTACTGGCAGTGGTTGCAGTTCATTGTTTCGACCAGGGGAAGAGAGGATCTCTTCGAGGAGGAAACTTGGCGTCATTCCACTGCACAGGGATGAAACCAGCCGCGGAGTTCGTCGGTAAAAGGTGCGTTCCATTTATTCGTGGTCAATGTGGTGAAGCTTGGCTATCCGGCCGCCGGGGTGCTTGGCACGGGCAATTCGACCAAGAGACGTCTTTGGAAGGCGAAAGGGGCAAACTGGTTGGTCCCACCAGCTCAGAGGACGAAGACTCGTCCAGCAGAAGATCTTCTCTTGTCGTTGGGAAAGTGGTGAGTTCGTTGCAGCAGGGCTTCACCGGTGGTGTCGTTGTTGCAGATGGCTCATCTTCTTCCCTCTTTGGATTCTTAGGTCCTGTGGCGACTTCTGAAGTTCCAGTCCCAAAGGCACTGCTTTTATGCAGAAAAACCCCTATTCAACAGCCTAGCTGTCACTCAAACATGCTAAGTGGTGAGCATAAACCACCAATCGGAATAGAGTACGACTTGAGTTGCTAAGGCAACGCAGTCCAGGGTGCCAATTCCCCTCCCCACACATCCTGTGGAACCCAGACAGAGTGGGACCAGTTGGAGGGCTTCTGTGGAGAAGCCCGCCAAAAAGTGGAACAAAGGGCTCGACCTTGGTCAGAGTTACAGAGACAGACACGAACTCCATTTTAGAAAAGAGTTCTGGCAAAAAGACCCAACCTTGATTTAATATTAAATAAATAACCCGGCGGTATCTTTAACATTGCACCGAAAAATGGTGCGTTTAAAATCAATGGGAAAATCCCATAGGAAATGTGCGTGGTAACCACTGCCACCAGCCAGAAACTCGACAAGGAGGGACTGGACAGTGCCCCCTTGAAAACAGACCCAGGGACAATATAATGAACCCCTTTCAGTACATCCACAATATGATGGTTTGTACTGGTTCTGTTCACAATTTAGGACTAGTAAAGTCAGTGATGACTTTACATTCCCTGGGAGACAGTAGTCAGTCCCAGGGTATGGAGTCTGTTTGGGGGTCACTATGACACCCCTGTGTTACTGCACTGAGGGTGCTGTGTAACACATACACAAAAAATAGATGATACCCCATGGAGTAAAGGACCCCATAGCCCACAACACGGTGAAATGTGCTGGGATCCTATAGAACATATTGGACAGAGAGTGTTTCCGACTCCAATGTATTGAAGGCGGCTGGCCAGCGCATCATTAGCGCAATAACTCAGTCCCACGGAAATGCACAGGTCACTTTTGAGAATAAGGTGGCCTGCACATTTCCAAAAATGGGTTATCTAAAAATAGCATATCCTCTGCTCGAATTTTAGAGGATCTGTCCGAAAATGTACATTTTAACATATTTTTTTTAAATAGTCACAGTATGAGTAGCAAAAGAGAGAGAGAGAGAAAGAGAGAGAGAGAGGGAGATAGAGAGAGAAAGAAAGAAAGAAAGAAAGAGAGAGAGAGAGAGAGATCAGATGGGGAGTGATAAGCAAGAAAGCAGAGAGAGATCAGTGGGTCGGAGGTGGAAGCGGTGGGCCAGAGAGCATAAAGGAAGTGGTAGGCCGGAAAGAGGCAGTAATGTGCAGATTAGGAGAAAGGATGAGGGAAGAGTGCAATCGAATGGGAGAAAGCATGCAGGATGCAGAAGTTGTGAGAGAGCATGTAAGCCTGTAGACTGCAGGAGGAATTGGGGAGCGTAAGGTGTATAATTTGGTTTGTGGCAGGGACTGGGGAGTGCACATTTTGACCTGGCTAGGTGACAGAGCATGTGAGTATATGCATGACTGAAAGTGAAATTATATGATAATTTGTTTATATAGCGCCTATACACAATGGGCCTCATTACAAGTAAAGCAGAACGGGTTAACGGGACCCGCTAAAGGAGGCGGACCCGTTAAACCCATTCCGCCTCATTACAAGCTCCCCTCGCGGGACCCAGTAAGTAGCGCCTGGTCAAACCAGGCGTGCTTACCGGGTCCCGCGAGAGGAAGAGGGAGCAAACAACGGGCCGCTCTTAATCAGCCCATTGTTTGCTCCCTCCCCCATTCCCATTCAGCCCTATGGGGGCTGAAATGGGAATGGGGAAGGTCCGGGCCCTGGTTCCTGGAGGGAGGAATTACCGGGCCCTCCGAACTCTGAATGGCCCGGTAATTACCCATTCTGGGAACCCGGACCCAGTCCCGATTTTGGCGGCAGCCAATAGTGGCATGGCTACCGCCAAAATCGTAATGAGGCCCAATAATTTTCAAAGCGCTTCAAGGCAAGGGAGTGAACAATGGAAAATACAATGGCATTCGTACAGGCCATGAACAGTAAGGATGTGAAATTAACTATTGTACTCGGCCTGATGACATTTCAGATAGTGCAAGAGCTAAAACATAGATAAGGAATGGAGGGGGCAGTGGGAAGGAAATGGAAACAAACAGGCAACTACCGTACTAGGTCTGACAGCATTTCTGGTAGAGCCGGAGAAAACAAAGGTTGAGGGAGAGGTGTGCAGAAGGGAGGGGAGGAACAAAACACGTGACTATCATGGTAGGCCTGATGATATTTCAGATAGTGCTGGAGGGGTGGTGGGGAGGAAACAAGCAAGGTGAGGGGGGAAGAGACGCCACGAGTTTGCTATCATACTAGGTCCAGGGACAATTCTGATAGAGTAAGTGCATATTAGGAAGTAAGCGGAGGAGAGGAGGAGATGGGGGGAAAAGGGAGAGGAGGAGAGAACAGAGAGTAAGCATTCAAAAAGAGTGGAGAAGCAAGAGGGGAGAGCGAATGCAATTGCAGAAGTCAGTAGTAACACATAATGTTGCAAGCCAGGATACAAGAGGAAGATCGGAACAGCATGATTCAGGGCCATCATGAGAAAGGGTGACGCACCGTGAATTAATGAAGTCCATAAAAGTCAAATCCAGCATTGGCCACAAGACAGACAGAACTTCTGCAGAAGTAGGCTGGAGGAGGTGGCGGGGGAGGAGCAGGGTAGAAGAATCAGATTGAGAGGTTCTGCAGTGTAAGTTGTGATGGGAAATTGGTGAATGTGAGGGGTGTTGGTGAGAGAGGTATATGGCTGTTTGGGGAACTGGAGAACATAGACGGGAAATATGTTCACTATTATAACTGATAATGATCAATACAGTTAATAATATTAAATAGGTATGCACATTAAACCAAAAATGTATCGCAAAACAAACCCTGTTCTGTCAAGCCAGAGACGTCTGAGACTCTTACTGTTAAATTGGTACAAAGGTACAAATAATGGCAACATGGCTCTCTTGTAATGCCGCAGGCTGGCTCTTTCCTGCAATGTGCCATTTTACACCCTCTAATCAATAATAAATATGCCACAAAAATGCTGCAATAAATAAAAGTTTGTGCCGCAAAATGTACGGTTTACTGCCGCAATATCCGGGAGGTTCTGATTTTAGTGCTTCCTGTGGGAACTCTTTGCTTGACTTAAGCATAGGCATGCATTTAATGTTGTAAAATCATGCATCATTTTTAACCTTTACATTTCTGAAGACCCTCCTTTTTGCAATGGTTTAAAAAATGCAGGTAGTGTATATGAATATAAAAGTGATCGCTTAGCACACTGTATGTGTGTATTGATTAGAAAGAACTCCAAAGATAATGTGAAGTGGCACCAATAAAAACCAATGATGTTTTGGCTGTTTTGCATATTAAAGAGCATTTTGGAAAGATAAGAATGACCAAAGAGCTCTATGTCTCTCATATATATCTGTGAGAGTTGTATGACTGAATCACTAAATAGCTAAAGCACGCAACATTTGGTATGTTTTTTGTCTAAAAAATAAGTCACACTAACAATAAAGCTTTTGTAAATATCAACCATATATACAAGCTTGGCCATCAAAAACCTTCGCTGTTAGAATGACTTCTAACAGTCCCTAATTACTCCGTGTTGTGGATCAGCCAGACAAAGTTGGCTTTATATTTGAAAAATGGCAACCAGTAAATTAAAAATAAACTGCAATACGATGCCCTGGGCCTAGTCAGCCTTGTTATAAATATGTCTATGGAGGGTGTGGTCTAAATATTGGTAATATAGTTTTTGTAGAGGAATTGAATACTTTGTTATCAAGATTAGCACTACAGCCCAGCCCCTATTATCCATCACTCCATGAGGCTGTGTTTGGGGTGGGGGGTGCCGGACATGCTCAGTAAACGCAAACTGCATGTACTACCAAAGTGCACTTCCAATTTTAGCCACAGGATGGTGACTTTGCATAACGTTGTCTATTTTATTGTAGTTGGGGTGCACGTGAGGGTGACCCCTACTCTGTCTAGGACCAGGGAACCATAAATGTAATACAATAAAGATGTCCTGAAAGGAAAACCAGAAAGAGTTGCTCAAGGAAAATAAATCACTAAATTTAGAACTTAATGCAAGCAATTAACAACGTTCATTTACAGGTCTCTCTCTCCTGAATTTGTTTTAGAGACTATTCTGTATATACCTAAACAGAAAACATGCGTTATATTTAGCTATATCACATACATGTATTCAATTCATGTACAAAAAACTAAATTTTCACATACTTCTAGACACAAAATGTTTGCAAAGAGAAAAGAAAGAAGTCTGTACTGAATCTCGGTACCAGGCAAATTGTAGTTGTCATTTCATGTAATTGCAGAAACCATTGGCGTTCAAGGGGAGAGCCCTGGCTCAATAGCAGTTTTTTTGTTATCGTGCCAGGGCTCTGCTTTTGCTAGCCCCAGCCCACTTAAAGCCCTGCCTTCAATCACATGACTGCATACTCTGAAAATATAATTGTCCTTTGTGTAGCTTCCTCCAAAAGCTATTTTAACAAACATTTCAAAATGCTTGGGTGGTAGGGAGATCCTAAGTAGCCCTTACATTTCCATCACGTATATTTCCCAGGGGAATAGTGGACAGCTATCTTGTGAAGAGTCGCAGGGCCTGATTTACAAAAGCATTATTCATTGGCACAATCCCACTGAAATACACTTTGTGAAACAGGCCTACAGAATCAACCTCCCATGTAATATGAACGTCCTTTGGCAGTTGTAAAACTGGGAGCAATAGATCTGTATTTGTATTAAATAAAATAACACTATCTTGTGTTTCTGACAGGAGGGTTTGTCCTAGTTGAAACCTCATTGTGCATTTTCTAAATCCCTACCTCAACCATCTGTAAAAGATGGGCGAGTTATGTAGGGTCAGTCTGTTGACCTCATAACTCATTACTGGCACATCCCTCTTCCTTTCCCCAAAACTTCCAGAAAAAGGCCTATGCCCTTGAAATAGGGTTTGGGGTTTATATTTTGCAAGTCATGTTTCTGCAGAACTGGATTCTGCGCACACTGTCTGCGCGCCTAGTACCGCATCCCACAAGCCCTCTCCACTGTGGGCCCCACCACCTTTCATTCCCAATATTGGCAGATACCGGCCCCCCCTCGCTTTCTCCCCCTGTTGCGCGTTCGATGCAATGCCCTGCCGTCAGCTGTTTCAGGCCACCTCTATTCTCGCAGCCACATGAGTGGCCCTACTACTGCAGTCCATTTGTGTTGGGGTGTACTGTTTCATGGGTTGCCTACTTTGTTTTTGTTTTTGGCATGTGGGCACTCTCTATCATCCAGCATCTGTGAATTCGGCAGCAAACCTGGCTGCTCTTTGTCTCTCCTGCACTATTCCCTCAGAGCGCTTTTAGTCCCATCTCCCCCGCTGCCCAGATTCCTTTGAGTGCAGTGGGATCCGTGGAAAGATTGTTGGCGGAATAATAACCGGGAAAATATGAAGAATAATATTCGAGAAGGCACCAAGGTGCTAATCAGCTGCTCCATGATGCAGAACAATTGCATCCTTGTGAAATATAGTAGCAGATATTTTATAAGAGTATGTGGAACTGTTTAAGGGGTGAAATATTTATTGAATTTTGGTTTATAGAGCTTGTTTTTTTCCCCAGCCTGATTTGCATATGGTCTTTCCCCTTTCTGTAATGGCTTGGCAGGCAAAGTGCAATGGTCTCGAGGATTGCACGGAGCAATGGCAGAGGTTCAGGTTAATTGTTTGTTTGTTTATTCATTTGTAGGTTACAAGGATATGCATGACTTAGATTACATAGGTTGCATATGGAAAAATGGCAATAGTACAGTAATTGCCGGTTTTAGGGTACAGGGGAGCACAGAGAATCAATAAATACAATGAGAACGCGCACAACAAGCAAGCTGTGTGAGAGCAAGGGGTAGCATGGATAGTAAGCGTAGCAAGAGGAAGGGGTGGCGGGCCTTAATGATCGGTTAATTTGAGCCAGTTGATGTAGTTCAGTCTGAAGTTAGGGTATGATTGATCTTCTCTAATTGCAGGCGGCAGGGAGTTCCATAGTTGGGCCGCTTTGACGGGGAAGCTGCTGCCTCCAACCTTCGAGAGCTCAAATCTGGGGATGGTGAGGCAGTTAGTATAGGCTAGTCTCATGGGTCTAGAGGAGGTTTTTCTACAGAATCTCTCAGTGAGATAGCTCGGAGCAGCATTGTTCAGGGATTTATGGGTAAGGGAGGCAGTTTTTAGCTGCATTTTGTTGTGGGTCGAGAGCCAGTTATTTTGGCACCTCATCTCAGATATGTGAGTTCTTCTGGCCATGCCGAAGGCCGATCTAAGGGCGTTGTTTTGGAGGATTTGTATTCTCTGGATAATAGATTTATTGGAACCAGTGTAGAGGGCATTACAATAATCTAACCTGGAGAGAATGAGGGCTCTGGCCAGGATAATGCAGCTATCATCGGAGAGAAAGGGTTTGCCCGTTCTTATAAGCTTACAAGTGTAAGCAGTGGCAGAAGCCATGGAGTTGACTTTTGTTTTGCTTCAGTAGGATTATAAAAATCTCTTCTTTACATTTTTGCACCCTGGAAAATTTACATTTACCGTCGCCCTGTTCGCCCTCCTTCCCAACATGTTGCGAACCGCCTGCATCCACCGGTGGGTTGGAAAAATCAGACTCAAAAAGATAGCTGCCCCTTTAAGAACTTTGACATGATGGGACTATCGCGTGCTAGTGCTTTCCTCAGTGCGCCAGCCCCATTTCCTCGCCTCTACGCCACCAACTGTCCACACCCTGTTCCTGTTTTTCCACCTACGGGCAGTTCGGAATTGCTGTGCTTGTTACACGCAACCTTTTTTGGCTGTTACATTTTGCCGTTCATCCCCTTTTTCAATCTGATTGTATGTATTTGTTATTTTTTCTCTTACATGGTGCCTCCCTCTGATGTATGCCATTTACCACAGGGTTCAAACAATGCTTCTGATTTAGGAAGCAGTTCTCGGCAGCCGACCCTCATCATGCCTGCGTCCGATGCCTGGGGATACATCACCTGGTAAATTCCTGTGTCTTATGTCGTGGAATTCACCCGAGGTCTCTGCAGACTCGGCTTCTTTCCATGTCACAGCTGGGACCGGTAGCAGAGATGACTGAGGAGTTTGTTTGGACCAGGAAGGAAGCTGTACTGGCAGGTGCGGAATGTGTTTTGGCACCAGCCTTCGGTACACAGGTGAGGGCCGCCACAAATGTTTCGGGTGCTTCACTTGACTGTTTAGGGAGGAAACCCCGGGGGCTTACACCTGTAAGTTCCTCTGGGTACAAAAACATTAGTACCTCCTGGTGGGAAATCGTTAGTGCCTGCAGGTGGGAAAAGATCTGAAAAGGTCACTACGGTACCGGGCAAGAGCTCTTCTGCTTTTAGAATGCCTTGAGAATTGGCTCTAAAGAGGCTGTCAACTGCAGGGTTGAATCCGAACCGACTGGCTCTTCTGTGACAGCATCGGTACCTAAACCGTAGTAAATACTACAGATTCTTTGTGACTGAGGAAGGACTAGACACAAACATTCTCGTTCGGTACTGGATTCGGTACTAGCTTCTCTAAAGAAGCATAAAAGAAGAACATCTTCTAAAGATAGATGTGCGAAAGCGGCCTCGGTATCGAAGGGTCAAAATGAACATGCAAGTCTCCTTTCAGGTAATCTCAGACCTGTTGTGTTTAATATTTTTTTTAATCCTGCACCACAGCCGTCCAGGGTAGATTCTTCTACTTCCCCTTTGAGACCAGAAGATGTCCAGAGGAGCATTCTGATATGACAAAGGACATTTCAAATACAATTTTGGAGACCATGTTATCTGAAATATTTCTGGAAGTTTTGGCACAGCGTATTAAAGACAGGTTTGGGTCCCCCGAAGCCCCTCAAGGGACGGGTCCCATTGAGTCAACTCTGTTACCAATGCCAGTTTCAACTGAATGATAGGGAGATATCCCTTCTAGTAAGAAACAGAAATTGACCGAAGACACAGACTCAAACGATGAGAATGTGTCTGTCTCACCTACGAACATCTTTCATGACATTGTGTCAAAGGCCATGCAGGCCTTGGAAATTGTCCCGAAGGACAAACCTGAGATTGCAGGGGTTTTGGGAAATTACCCTCTCAGCAGACCAAGTCCCTATTGCCTATTGTGATATCTGTTATTGAACAAGCTTTATTTCATTGAGGAAAGCCTCATTCTGCTTCTATTGTGGGCAAAGCACTGGATGCTAAATACAAGATTCTGAAAGAGGATCCTTTTGTTATTATGGGAAATCTGCTAGCACAGTCTTCTGTAGTCTCTGCAGCTCTAGGTTCAAATGACAAAGGTCCTGCACCTGCCTCTGTTCTAGACAAAAATGCTAATGCCTGGGTAGCTCAGGGTAAAGCATCTTATGCCAAAGCCTCGTTACAGCTCAGACAGGTCAATACGGCCACGATTTTGGCTGGCTTTAATATCTTGAATGTTTTACAGAACTACTCCCACACAAAGCTGCAGATGAATTTCCTTTCTGGGTCTCAGAAGTTAGAGGGGCTACGATTCATACTGCAGGTCATTAGACTTGACTGACACTACTGCAAGAGCTTTGACAGGAGTTGTATGCATGCATAGACATGCTTACTTATCGGCTACGTCCTTGCATCAGGACATTCAGGACAAGCTAATAAACCTACGGTTTGATGGAGAAACTTTGTTTGATCCATCAAAGGACGAGGTGCTTCAGAAATGTAAGGCGAGTGTTACTGCAGCAACATCTGAGTTTCATTTCAGTGAAGCAACCATACAAATTAGAATGTTAGGTCTTTTAAGCCACAGTCTTAGGCAAATAACAGTGCATCCTCTTTTAATAAGCCTTATTATTTCTCAATCAAGAAGAGGAGATGCATGCCAAAAGTGAAGTCATGGGTCACTCCTTCAACTTCTACCACTCAGGATCAAAATAAGTCCGGGGGTGTGCAAACCATCTGCTCTGATCTACATCAAAGAGCATACATCCCCGGTAGCAGGAAGGATTTCAAAATGTCTTCATCAATGGGATTTGTTTTTGAACATAGTTCGTCAAGGTTACTCTCTGGCTTTTCCTGCTTTACCACCTTCTTTGCCATCAAAGTTCCAAAAATGATCTCTGGAGCTTTTCAAAAGCTTCTCTCTAGGAGCGATACAATTGGTTACAGAAGAAACAGGTGGTGGTTTCTACTCCCGCTATTTTACTATTCCAAAAAAGACAGATGAAATTCGACCAATATTGGTTCTTTCAGATCTGAAGCAATTTCTCTTGGAAACTTTTCACATGATAACTGTGCCTGGGGTTCTAGCAGCACTCCAGCACAATGACTGGATGGCATCTGTAGATCTACAAGATGCATTTGTTCACAGTCCCATTTTGAAGGAACATCATCAATACATGCAATTTACCATAGGAAAGGTACACTACAATACACCTGTCTTCCATTCGGGCTGAATTCTGCTTCCAGAATTTTCACCAAGGTTCTTGTTGCTGGCGCAGCTCACCTACGGTTGAAGAAGTTTCATCTCTGCCCATACCTGGACGATTGGTTAAAAAAAGCCTGGTCTCCGTAGGAGGTGTTGTAGAAAGTGCAACTTACATGCAACACTTTCTTTGAAGTAGGCTTTTCCATAAATGTGGCCAACCCAAAACTAATCCCATCTCAGAAGAATAGATACCACTCTAATGATGGCTTTTCCTCCTGTAGACAGGATGTTGTCTATTCAAGAAATAATCTCAATTTTCAGGACACACCAGTTTCTATCAGCCTGGTGGAACCAAAGACTCTTGGGGTTGATGGCATCTTGCATCCATCTAGTACCCTTCGCGAAACTACGAATGGGAACTATTCAATGGCATCTGGCCAGCAACTGGAATCAACTGTCGGCCCATCAGAGCTTAGAGATTCCAATACCGGCGTCTTGGTGGAACATTTCGGAGAATCTTTTGATTGGTTTCCTTTTCAAATTCCCCACTTCCCCATTTACATTGTGGTAACGACGGATTCATCAGAGTACGGATGGGTATATCATTGTCTTGATCTGACAACACATAGTCTCTGCTTGAAACCGGAAAAGAGAGACCACATACATGTTTTGGAGTTGAGAGCGTTTTTTTATGCTCTAGTCTTTTCTTCCCTCGCTCCGTTCAGGGAAAAGTGGTAAAGATTCCTACGGACAATACCACTGCAGTGTTCTATGTGAACAAACTCGGAGGGACTTGTTCCCCTCCTCCGTTTGTTCTCACTGAGAAGTATGCTATTGGGCTGAGGAAACCCACATTTTTCTGATATCGTCCCATCTAGAGAGAAAGAAAAATGTCTTGGTGGACAAACCAAGCAGTTTAGAATCCGCCCCACACGAATGGTAACTGAAAACATCAGTTGTAAGGATGCTTTTCCAGAAGTGTGGTCATCCAGTGTGGATATATTTGCAACCCAATACAATGCACTGTGGCCTCTTTTTGCATCGAGGGAGGGTCAGTGAGGTCACTCCTTGGAGGACGTCTTACAGCTGGACTGGTGGCACAGGACACTGTACACATTTCCCCCTCTTCCTCTGATACTCAAGACGTTGAGGAAGTGCAAGATGACTCACAACTCGACAATGATTCTTGTGATCTCGTTATGGCCACGTCAGATTTGGGTTCCAGACCTTCTCGATCTGTCATAGTCGGCAATGACCGATCTACGGATTATGGAAGATCTTCTGACCCAACAGAAGGGGCAGGTGCTTCACCACTCCTCTCAATTGCTAAACTTGAAGGCTTGGTTCATGAAACAAGGACCTTCTCACATCTACATTTATCTAAGCAGAATTTCGAAATCATGGCAGCTTCTAGGAAGGCTTCCACGAAGAAACAATATCGAAGTTTTGGATCGTGATTTTAATCTATTAAAGGCTTCAAACAATTATGTAATGTCCTTTATGTCCTTTTTGGTTTCCACAACTGTGAACGATGACACTTGTAAACAGTAAACTCTTAATGAGCCCAAGAAGATCGTAAGCCATAATTTTAAGAAAATTGAGAGAGTGCACCTTGATCCGTGTATTAAAGAAATTCTAGCTGACTGTATTGAAAAGGATTCCTGTGAAGTTATCCTCGATAAATTAATGTAACGTGCTAAGGAACTAGTTGATCGGAAAGCCCCTTTAACATCTAAACTCATCCGACCAAACAGTAAGCATCAAAACTGATTACATCCTGCCCTCCAAGTATTGAAAAAGGAAAAAAGGAATAGAGAAAGGAAATGGCAGCAAGAACCTTTCACTATAATCAAGGATAGATGGAAATAATCTGAAAAGGCCTATAGGGAAAGCATTTGTCAGGTGAATTCTTTTTTCTATAACAATCAAATTAAGTTGGCCGACAATGCCATGGGTAAATGATTTACTATTTTGAAATCCATCGAAAG
This sequence comes from Ambystoma mexicanum, assembly GCF_040938575.1. Taxonomy (NCBI): domain Eukaryota; kingdom Metazoa; phylum Chordata; class Amphibia; order Caudata; family Ambystomatidae; genus Ambystoma; species Ambystoma mexicanum. Next base: position 1,503,064,892 of record NC_090932.1, on the reverse strand, counting down.
CCCACTACCACCATTCCCACCAGGAAGATTGCGACACAGTCCAGACTGGCTTCTTCAATAAAATCAAAAAGGGCCGTGACCTGATAGCAAAGGCCCAAACCGCTCAGGCTTCTTAATGCCCACCCACCCATAAGGGGTTCTGTAAACCATATAGAACCTTTTAAGTTCCAAAAAACCTCGATTGAGGATATATTGAAAGTTTTAGCCTCCATGAAACCAACAACTTGTTCCGAGAATATTCTGCCACATAAGAGGATACTGGAGAATGCAGATAATTATGCTACATTGCTTATGAAAACAGTTAATTAATCATTCAGTGACAATGAGTATAAAGACAGTCACCGTCACACCCCTAGTAAAGAAGCCCAATCTCCACCAACGGGATCCGACCAACTTAAGACCCACCACCAACTGCAATTTCATCCTGAAGGTGATGTACAAGGTCGCTACTGCTCATGTGGAGTCCAATGAGATATTACATCACCAGCAATCCGGCTTCCGTGCTGCACACAGCACTGAAACTGCCATGTTGGATCTCCAGACACATATGTTGAATATTATCGATAAAGGGAAGACGGGACTGATTATGCTCCTAGACCTGAGTGCGGCCTTCGATCTCCTGGATCATGGTCTCATTCGATGCGCACTGGAAAAAGTTGCAAATTGCTCAGAGGAAGCAGTTGGCTGGCTCCTGTCCTTCTTCGCCAACAGGAAATCGAAAGTGCACTGGGGTGATAAATTCTCCCATGTGAGAGACATCCTTTGTGGAGTCACACATGGAGCTAGTATATTGCCCTTACTGTTCAATCTTTACTTAAGACTACTGTGTGAAGTCCTGGATAACATCAAGGTTTTCTTCGCCAATTATGCTGATGATACGCAGCTGGTATTGGAATTGAGTGGAAACTACTCTGAGGATAGCAAGTCGGTTTCATCGGTGTACAATCATATTGAATCGTGGATGGACCACAATTGGCTTTGCCTTAACTAAGCTAATGATATTTGGCTCTCTTCAAGCGCAAGCCAAATTAACCTTCCAATACGAGAAATTTCTCATTAAGGAAACCCCAATATCGGTTGTAGTTAAAGTTAAGACATTGGGCATGATCATGAAGTCCTCCATGAACGCCGAGGTCCAGGCCTGGTATGTAACCAAGAACTGCTCGTACTATCTCAGGTTGTTAAGAGCTATCAAACCTTACCTTAGTGAAGAGAATTGCACCACGATAGCCAGAGCCATTATATTATCACGGCTGGATTATGGCAACTCGTTATTGCTCGGCGCAAACAAACAGTGTTTCTCAAAAATTCAGCTTAGCCAAAATAATACCATTAGGATGATTAAGCAGAAATCTAAAACGGACCACATCAGCGATGCAAGAAGGGAGCTTCACTGGCTTAGAGTGGAAGACGGAAGGCCATGATGCTGATCCACAAATGTCTCTATGGGAAAGCTCCAGCTTATCTAAAATCTCAAATGATTACATACCTAAACATATGGGCCACTTCATTGTTGCCCCCCCACAAGAGAGCAAATGGAATGGGCAAAGCTTTTCCTATATCCGCATCTGTCAAATGGAATAGCCTACCTGTAGATTTGAGACTACAACCTAATCTCCTGTGATTCAGGAAAAAGCTGAACTCACCTTTTTAAATAATTTACAGCAACAATGCCCAATTAACCTCCAAGCTCCAGGTAATTCTCTGTTCATACTGTCCCGTCCACATGTCTGTTTTCTATTTGTTGGTGGAGTCTCTTTGTTGCGCCCTGATGCTTGCTGGCGACCGGCACGATATAAATAAACAAATAAATAAAATATTTTTTGGCAATAGGGGCCTTTTGGCTCCACCTCAGTGGTGTTTGAATCTGGTTCTTTCTGCATTCATGCATTCTGCATTCATGCAAAAGCCATTTGAACCCTGGCTTCTTGTGATTTGGATCTCTTAAAATTGAAATCAGCTTTTTTAGTAGCTGTTACTTCAGCAAGGAGAGTAGGAGAGCTCCATGCTTTATCTTCAGAGAAAAGGTATCTTGATATGCCTTCTGATTTTTCATCCTAGGCCACATTCTTCTCTGGCCGAAGAGACCTTACATAACCTGGATGCTTCACATACTCTAACATTTTATTTAGAAAGAACAAAACCATTCAGAAAAACGAACCAATGTTTTGTCACATAAGAAAGCTGCTAAGGCTTCCATTGCCAGGTGGGTTGTCTCGTGAATTGCAAAAGCTTATGACTTGACAGCGCTTTTGGTTCCCCAGAAACTTCTGGCTCACTCCAAAAGAGCCCAGTGTGAGGGGTCAGAAATGAGAGGCAGGCACAACGTTGCAATGTTTTCAATATCAGACATTTTTATTAAGGAACCGGGGTTGGATAAGTCCTTTCTGTCCTTATCTTAAAGAGAGTTTCCCTTCCTAGGAATCTAAAACTAAAGATCAATCGGTGTCTCATCATCAAAATTATGCAAACTGTCCTTGTGTCCAAAAGGCGTTTGACCTACACACTAAAAATGAACAATCAAAGGTGTAAGGGAAGTGTCTCTGTTTTGATTTAGCAAAAAGTGTGTAAAAATCAAATATGAAAATTCAAGAAATAATCCTTGAATCCAGGAGCTGGTTCCCTTCCCCTGGATTGTGTTTGTAAAAGTGTCCTTTTCAAGCCATGCTTTCTAGCAGAAATGTCTTTCATACAACACTTTCTTAGGAATGGCAAACGGTGTCTGATGTGCTTCTTTCACCAGGACTTCCTACAATGTTCTCTTTCATTATAACACAGTTGTACTCCTTCACTGTTTATACTGCATTGACTTTAGCTTCTACTTGTTCCAACTATCCCCAAATCGACATCTCATATATGGAGACTTGTTCAAGTTTTGCCTGTTAACTTCTTCACTAGTATTCATTTGGTTGTGGCAATACTTGTTCCAATTTTCCCCAAATTGGCATCTCATATATGGAGATTTTGACATGTTTTGCCTTTCAACTTCTTCATTAAAGTTAATTTGCTGGTGATAATATTCACCCCAACCTTTCCCATATTGACTTCTCTTACATGAGGATTTGTGTAAATTCTAATTTACTTGGTCGGTATTGTAAGGAACTCATGGTGGCAAACAGTAAAGACAGACACAAGTGATCACAGCTCAAGGGTGTTTATTAAATTGTATATGCGGGTTGGAAAAATGCCTAATCTACACCTAAATCTAAAATGGGATTAAGCTACAACTATCAAATAAAAATAAGGCCGTCCTAGTGGCATGCTGTCAAAATAAAAGGGCCTATACTAAGAAAAACCTATTGGCAATCCCTACGCGAAAAGCGTGTGGGATGAGGTTCGTAAGAAAGAAGGAAGTGTTCACAAATAAAGTCAGTATGCAGTAGTGGGGGTCTAACTTCCCCACGTTTTAAGCACTGGACAAGGTAGGATTCTGGAGCACAGCACACGCTCGGGCTTTCCCAGCACGACCCAACAGTTCCGCTCTCAGCAATCCGGTCTTTTGGTGGTTAAGTCTCTTTTCTATGCATAATCTCTTGCCTACGATGACACGATGTGTTTCAACCCAATAAACAAAAGTTCCTTTCCATATGCACGGCGGGTGTTGTCTTTTCACCCCTGGATTCCCCCCTTCCGGGCTCAGATCCTTCTCGATTGTTAGCTTCCTTCCGTCAGGTTCACCACTGCTTTCAACCCAATTTAATCTGTAACATTCACAAATCTTAATGTCTTTTAAACAGTTCACTGTGGACATCCCTCTGCTGGGTTCACTCTTGTCAACACACTGTGTATCGGGACTTTAGACTTCGCCCCATGTTTATCGGCATCCCTCCTTCGGGTTCAGTCTTGCCAACTTTGTCAATCGCACATTTCCTTGATCAACTCTTACGATGGGGGATTCTTTCCCGCAACCTCACAATCTTCTGTCGGTCAAAGACCTTCGACTGTACAGAGGATTTTACTAGACCCCCATATGACCACTCTGACCCCTTTCTCACCTTTCCCAAGGCCTTCTGGTCATGGTAGTTTTAACAATCAGGTAATCTCCCAGTGTTTCCTGAGTGAGCTCCCACGTGGTGCCAGACTCCTCTGTTTCTGGTTTTCCCCCTTTCACATCAATCCCTCTTTATGCTTTCACAGTTCAATTAGCCATTTGCTACTTTTCATTCAACACAGTTTGGTCTCTTATCGACTCTACACTCGACTCACCGGCTCTGATGAACTGCTTGGTTCTCTTTCTTTTTCGAGTCAAGGTTGGTACCACCGCGATAAGCGTCACTCCCCGGCTTCATTATGAGCGGATTGAGGGTCTTGTGTACCATTGAAATCTGCAGCAACACATGCTTGTGTTGCTGGCTATTGTTCTCGGTCTTCCTTATCCGGAGGTTTTTACGGGCCTTGGTCGGAAAGGGCAAGGTTGCTTCTCTCCTTGTCATCTTCTCGGTAAACGCCATGTTTCTCCTCCTCTTGAATGGTTGTGCTGAGTTAGCTCTCTGGACGTGCAGTCTGCCTTGCTCGTATTGCACTCTTGTGCTCCACCTTTTATTCCTATGGGGAAGAGAAAGGGGAATCAGGTGTGTGTAATCCTTGCGAATTGCCTAACTCTGCCTGGCCCTTGTGTCGGGACATGTCAGGTGAACACTTCTGGTGTCAGTCCGTTGTTTATCATGATGTGGAAAAGTGTTTGTGTCGGAAAAGGGGGGTGTTAGAGATTCCAGGTATCCTACAGTATATGAGTGGGAAAGGTATTATATGAAATGATAGCCTTCATATAAGGGGGTTTGGTAATTTTCGAGGGGCAGGATTTGTAGGGTTTGTGGAACAAACGGGAATGACAAGGATTATTGTCAGAAAATAAACACAGGTCATTTTGGGAACGGCAGTGTTTGGTGCAAATAGACTGGGAACGTGAAAAACCATAATCAGAGGGAAGTGGAGAAGAATCACTGGGAGTGTTCGAATAGGAAACCGAGAAACAGGAAGTATGGGAGTTGTGATTTTTGAGTGTAACATGGTTTGGCTCCTAGGGGATTTACCATATATGGAGAGGTCATTGGATTTGGGTAAGGGAAATTCTTTGGTAACAAGAGAGGTAGATGTGAAACAACCTATGAAGGCCTCAGGGACTTCGTCCCCGTCACTTTCTTCCGCGGTATAATACTGTGTCTCCCTTTGGGGATTCCCCCGAGCATAACCCCGGGTTGCCCTACCCAGGTGATCCTCCCTTGTTCGTATACCCCTAGGGTTGGGATCTGAGAGGGCATGTTCGTCCCTGGCCACCTGAATAAGGGATTCCCGGGATTTACCTGGGAGAATACCTTCAGGGTTCTCACATCACCAAGACTGCATCCCCAACAGCCTTGCTACTGCTGCCGGCCTTTCAACGGTCCCTCCAAGGCATCCGCTGCTCTTCTCCCAGTCTCACAACTCTCAGGTAAGTTATGTTCCCAAGCAGTTGCTTGGAATCACATGCCTCTCTAAGCACTTACCGTTTCTGTGTGTCTGCTTCTGCCTTCAGTTCTGCTTCCTGCTTTGCCTGCTCTGCATCTCTCTTCTCCACCACTGCTCAAAGGGGAAAGAAGAAGATGAGAAGAAGAAGAAGAAGAAAACGCAGACAACAAAGAAGAGGGAAAAGAACTTTTGAAGAAGAAGGTCGAAAGTAGAAGATGGCATATATCGGAAAGAAAAAACAAAGCTAAAGAAATCTCAATTACGGGAGACATTCTACTGACAAAGTTGGTCGGGATTTGATCTTTTTTAAAGCTAATCTGAAGCAGCTTTGCCATCGCAATAGTCCATTTTGTTTTTTCCCCTGCCATCAAACGATTCCACCATACTTCTTCATCTGCGGTAGTGAGGCCTACACATAGAGGTGACTGGTAAGCAACTCTCTATTGCCTCATTTGTGGGCACTCAATCAAGAGATGTCTTAAAGGCATGGTCTAGTAAAAATGTTTATTGTCCCTACGGGTCGGCCATGTTTTTTTAAGCCTAAGTGGCTCGATTTTAGAAAACTTTCCTATGGACCTTACCTGAGTTTTCGTCCATTAAACGCACCCGAAAACAAGCACCAGGGAGCCGCCATTTTCTGATAATCCTATCTTTTCCCCGATCGCCCTGGCTGACCTGCTTTTGCGGCACTAAATCAATTCCCCCGCCCCTGAGCCTGTCATCAGCAGACTCGTACCGCCCATTTCCCAACGCCAAAGCACATCTCGTGTCAACATTCGCTGCGCTTCAGCTAATGACGTGTCGCCATGGAAATGGCAGGACGCCTCTTTCCTCAATAAGTATAAACAGACCGTTTCACAACACACAGCAGCAGATTTTCGATTCCATTCCTCTCTCTCTGTTACTTTGAGTATTCTGTGACTCGTTTCAGTGCTCTGGTCAGCTACCTTCGCCGCTTGTAGCCCGTGTGAACAGATACCAGTACCACCGCTATAAATTATTTTAGTTTAACACACAATGGTAACAATAATGCCCTACATGTACGAGTCTGAGTATACCGAGGAGGAACTACTGGAAAGGGAAGCACGCAAAAACGATGGGGATTCGGACGGCAGTTGGCAGGACGAATCAACAGATGAAGAGCCTGGGCCTAGTCGAATGGACGGCGTCTCCACCTGGTGCACATGCAATCGGTGCGAGCTAATGCCAACTGAGGACGAGAACTGCTGCTGCCGAGAAAACTTGGGGTGCCTGGCCTACATTTCGGAAGGCGAGCCACGACCGCAATGCATCACCGAGCTGCCAGACTTCAGGGCAGCCTGCCTCACACGGGCCGTGTTGAGAATAATGATGGTGCTTATGCACGAACTTCGAGCAACTGTTCGTCCTCGTAATCCGAGTAACGAGTAAGTATACTCTGCTTGTCATGCCACTCCTATTTCATGTTCTTCTACTATATCCAAAATTACATCTACATATCATTGTAACGCATGTAAGTCGTTCAATAGTGTGCATTGTCTAGATAGCATTTGTCCGTGTAAAATGCCATTAGTTACAAGAATTGTCATTGACAACAAACGTTTATTAAACTTATCTTGGTCATTTAAAAAGTTTGTTTCATTCCTTTTCACAGGTGGTACAGGCTGGTGGCCTATCGTTCCTTTACATGGTGGCTTCACGGGAGGCTTGGACACCGCGTTCGAAGAGTGATACCCGCCTGTGCCGTTCGTGCCATTAGAGAAACGTTCCCGAGTGACAGCGGTCAGTACAGGGGATTTTCTCTTGCAGTGCTGCAACCTGACCTGTAAGTCTTGTATTTTTGTGTCATGAAAATAAGATACAAAATAAAACACCACATATATTTTAACAACGGTTGTCTCGATTTTTTAAATGAATCAAGTGTGTCTCCATTCAAGGATGGACGTCAGACATCTGTGCTCCGAATGGGTGAAGGTCTGGTCGCTGTGAAGCAGGGTGGTCACTATCTATCTAAGCTAACATAACATATTCTCGATAATGCTTGCACTAAATAACACTTGTTCAAAGTCTTTCAATAGGTTATGTCTCTATAAAAGTCACACATATATCTATACTAACAATTACCATTGGATTATACAGGCCTTAGGGTCTTGACCACTATAATACACCGGTTGAAGTGTGGGTATGTGCTCACAAGAATCTCCGGTATGTGGCATTTGTTATTGATAAGCAACGATATACTATCATTGATATAAAGGCGATATACTGTATATTGATATAAAGGCGGTTCGCGCCGGTGGATGCACACTGGCATGGGGGGCTGTCAGGGGCGTGAAAGGCCAAGGTGCCAAACTACATGTACACTTCAAAAGGTGTCCTACGCCAAGGGGCCATCGGTCACATGGCCTCCTCAGACCCCGTGTCTCCAGGCAGGCCTCCACTGAGGCAGGCCGCCCCCCTGCAATCCACATAAGTGTGTCTCCATTCAGAAGTCTTCCTGTGCCTTACCTGCACGCCCCAGGCCCATCCATCCCACCCCCCTGTATCAAAGGCGGTTCGCGCCGGTGGATGCCCGCTGGCATGGGGGGCTGTCAGGGGTGCGAAAGGCCAAGGTGCCAAACTACATGTACACTTCAAAAGGTGTCCCACGCCCAGGGGCCATCGGTCACATGGCCTCCTCAGACCCCGTGTCTCCAGCCAGGCCTCCCCTTGAAGCAGGCCGTCCCCCCAAGACCACGACATACATACGTCATTCATTCACAAACACACCCGTTTCTAATACTTTATAAACCACTTGATATGTCTCATGAGAACATCTTTGTGCTTTGCAAGTCAACTCCTGAACGTGTTACCTGGCAACCACTGAGATCTGCGCTAATCTGCTCGTCGTCGTGCTATCCGTGAACTTCTGTGACCGCTTAGAGCAAACCCATCAGTGTGCTACCCGTGGCCACCCACCTATTCTCCTGCAACATACTGCTCTGCTTGCTGAATCCAACTGTTTGTTGGTCAAGGTAAGGCCATGTATCCTAGTCATATTTCGCAGATTTTTAAATTTCTATCTATTTACGAGTTGAGTACACAATAGTGCTAGGTTCATTGGTCTCATTGCTATTGACTTGAGTTTCCATTGCTATGCTATCAATAGATCTATTTATTTTCATCTGTGTCTATTGTCATCGAATTGCACCCTTCGGGGGTCCAGTCTATAATGTAAGCATGTTTCCTTCTCGTGCAATACCGAACATCCAAGGGATGAGTCACATGTTCAGTTTTTAGTCACATCATTTATACATTTCTGCAACTTACGCAAATACTAAGCCGCACATAATGAACTGGTATAGTTCCTGCGACCAAAACAAACCTTGCATTGATCATTGTATGATTAATTTACTTTTGTATCAAATTTTTATTCTTGAAGATTGTATAATAATGTCGATATTTACTTTTCAGATTTATCAACAATGCCTGCCTGTTCGATTAGCGGTTGCCCTTCGAAGACCCATGCTAAATCTGAAGGCACTACAATGCATGTATTCCCGAAAACTGTTGATCGAATAAGAGAATGGGTCGGACATTGCGGATATCCACTGGATGAGCTGGAAAGTAGAGTCCAACAAGTCTTACAGGACAAGAGGGGTGATCGATACCACATCTGCAGCCGGCACTTTTCCTTGGACATGTACACAACTTCTTGGGTAACAAAGAAGAATAAACGGCGAACGACATGGAAATTGCGCGAAAACGCCATTCCCACTCTATTCGTCCACATTCCGCCACCGGTGAGTCAAGTGTCCGGATTTAGCTTTAGGCCTTGCGGTAGTGTGTAGGTAGCCGAATGGATTAATTGATATTGTAGGTGTTCTATCCCTTGTAATAATTTCGATATTGATATGAGTGTATAGTTTTTTGAATAATGACATTTATCAATTTATTCTTTTTCGATTTCATAACCCACAAACGCAATATATATATATATGGGGACAGGGAACTGTGCTGTATTGAGCATTTTTCAAGTATTCTGTCGGTTTACATGGCTATTTTTAATATTGGCATTTCATTATCAATCATTAATTGACCTTTACAACTTCTTGACTATCCCTTCAATCTGAAGCAAGAACATTCTACATCCTTGACGTGGTCGCAGTTATCAACCACTTCTAGCGCGTATCAGGTAATCTTACTAGGCTAATCCGCTACATACTTGTTTTATGCATGTCAAGTAATAGTTTTATTCTATCGTGTAATTACTTTACCGAATGTTTGGTTACTGCTTTCCAATTGATATACACCTTAGTTATCGTCCACTGGTGTTTGTTTTCAGTTCTAATTAGTGTTATCCATACTAATGCAAGTACTGTCTTTCAGGGAGATGCTGAAGCGTCCGCCACATCTACAACATTTCTAGATGTTCTTCAACAGCAGGAGGTTTGGGTACTGACAGCTCCATCGAGCGTCATTATCAGAACTGGAATTCTTGTCGTTTGTTCTACACAATGTTTCATTCGTGGTTAGCCGTTGATATGTACCTGTGCTGTCGACCCCAGGTGTGTGTTATGTTTTCACAATTGTAATCCTCACTAATGCAAGTACTATGTTTCAGGCAGTTGATGGAGCGTCAACCCCTGCACTTGATGCAGAGCCTGACATTCAAGTATACGAATCGGCGCAACAGCTTTCGGAAGTGCGCACTACATTTGCAACATCCATAGATATTCTTCAGCAGCACGAGGTATGGATAATGACCGCTCCATCATGCGTGATCATATAACGTGATTCCATTTGCTATACTTTCTTCCCTATTAACGCAAGTGCTGTGTTTCAGGGAGACGACGAAGCTTCCACCACAATCACAACATCTCATTTAGATGATGCAGATGTAAAGGAATCGTTGAAAAAAGTCGATGAAATGTGATCATATTTAGATTTTCCTTGATTCTTTTGGACAATGCATCATTTGCAGTTATCTCTTTATATGTACCTGTGCGTTCGACCCCAAGTGTGTGTTATGTTTCCAATATTGAAAACCATACTAATCCAAGTACTGTGTTTCAGGGAGACGACGGAGCTTCCACCACAATCACAACATCTCATTTAGATGATGCAGATGTAAAGGAGTCGTTGAAATAAGTCGATGAAATGTGACCATATTTGGATTTTCCTTGATTCTTTTGGACAATGCATCATTTGTGGTTATCTCTTTATATGTACCTGTTCCGTCGACTGCAAGTGTGTGTTGTGTTTCCAATATTGAAAAGCATACTAATGCAGGTACTGTGTTTCAGGGAGATGCGGATGCCTCCTCTCCAATACAACCATTCATGGCAGTCCATGCAGAGCCAGAGGTATGGATACTGACAGTTCCATCGAAATAGATCATCACTGGTTGAATACTTGTCGTTTGATTGTTGCACACAATGTTTAAATCGTGTTTGGCTATTGAGATGTACCTGTGTGTTCGTCCTCGCGTGTGTTTTATGCTAGCAATATTTTGCTACATAGTAATGAAAGTACTATGTTTCAGGGAGACGATGGAGCCTCATTCCGTGCTGTCTATGCAGATACAGAAAATATAGTCGTTGCAGCGCAAGAGGAAGGGAGGACATGCGGAAACGAATCGGAGCTACAGCGTGCAGATGTTGAAGGTCGAGTCAAAAAAGTTGCAAAGAAAAAAAAAACAAAAAAAGGTTAGTTACAAACAGTTCATAACTTAAAAAAAATGTTGTGCTGGAGACTATTTTATGTTTTTTCCAGTCAATTCTACTACACTCATCTTGTGTTTAAACTGAACATCCCTTTTCCAATCTCTCCTCCAGTTACCCGTGGGTGTCAGAACTATACACACACAGACAGTGAAGCGAATGAGAGATGTGGCTTGCCAGACCGTGTACACTATGGAGGAACTATTAATTGAGGCGAGGCGTGTTCAGGCTCGAGATGCTCATGTCCAATGGCCAGAACATGAATTAACTGTGTTTGGAGACTACAGCAAAGTTGCATTGGACCATAGCTACAGTGCGACCGCACCACCACAAGACGATGCTATTGAATGTATTGAAGATATCTCTGAAGTGGTTGCAGATCAATTTACACAATCTACACCTGCCAAATATTTGCCACCAAAAAACCTGTCGATATTGTTGTGTTCTCCCATCAATGTTGAAGTAATAGATATTGAAATGACAGAGAATGAACCAGCCGCAGCATCCATAGACGCATCAGAACTTGATATCAGCGATATTACTTTCCAATGTGTTGAAATCTCCACAACGTCAAAGGCCGAAACAACGTTGACGCAGGATGACAGCCTAATGAAAGAGAGAAAATACATTGTATTCGACAGTTGTTTGATGGAAATTATAAGTATGCTGAAATGTGTGCATTCCATTAGAGGGAAAGTATGTGGGAAACCATTGATTAATGTGACTCGTCAAATAAAAGGCAGTAACGTCAAAATAAATGCCGCCTGTAGATTAAATCATAGGTTCTCACGGTCTGCACAACCGATGCTGGGGAAACTGCCAGCAGGCAATCTACTGTGTGCAGCTGCATCACTTTTTAGTGGCTCCAGTTTTAGAAAGTTAGAGGCTTTCTTTCAGTTTGTGGAACTCCATTTAATTTCTAAAGCGCTGTACTACATATACCAACGTGATTATCTGTTTCCGGCCATTAGTGATGCTTGGAAAATTGAACAATTGTCTCTAGCAAGTACATTCGAAGGCAAACGATTCAGGCTAGCCGGCGATGGACAGTGCCACAGGCCTGGATTTTCTGCCAAGTACTGCACCTACCACTTTCAGGACATGGATAGTAAGCAAATTGTGAGTTTGGTGGTCGTGCAGGTAACACAATGTACATCCTCAGTGGCCATGGAGAAACTAGGTTTTATAAAATCAGTGGAATATCTACAATCGAGGAGAATGCACATCGACCTCATAGCCACGGATAGACACGTTTCAATTGCCAAGACAATGAGAGAGCAGTTCCCACATATTAAACATCAATTTGACGTATGGCATCTTGCTAAATCAATCAATAAGAAAATCTCGGCTGCAGGGAAAAAAAAAGTTTTGAAAGTATTTTGCAGTGGTCACATTCTATCACCAACCATCTTTGGTGGAGCTCAAAAACTTGTGAGGGGTCAGTGGAAATACTACTTGAAAAATGGCGGTCACTGATGCACCACTGTACCAACGTTCACCGCTGGACAGCAAATGAACATTTCCACCAATGTGAACATGGCCCTTTGTCCCCAGAGGAGGCACAGAAGAAGAAGTGGTTGATTCCATCTTCACCGACACACAAAGCCATTGAGAAGATTGTTTTCGACAAAACTCTATCAAGAGATTTGAGAGGACTGACAGAATTCTGTCACACAGGAGATTTGGAGGTGTTCCACAATATGTGCCTAAAGTACAGGCCAAAGCGCTTGCATTTTAGCTTGCGGGGCAGGAAACATCGCACTCTACTAGCGGTCTTGGCCCATAACAGCAATGTCGGACGTGAACAATCTAGGACTAGGGGTAAAGTAAGGATGCTTCGCTACACTAAGGTGTTTTCAAAACGAAGTAAGCAATGGTTGATCAAACCAGTCTATGATGAAATGCAGTTCGACTTTGTGAAAGGCCTTATTGTTGCTGTGTTAGAGAAGCACAGATATGGAATTTTGGACGTTTCTGTGCAGAGCAGTGATCCATTGCCACTGAACATTGCGACTGTGCCATGCCCACCCGAAGAACAGCTGATTGTGAAGTACAAATCCTGGTTTAAATAATTGCAATACGATTGTCTTTTTGTAAATAAATGTTATTGTACAGTGTACATGTAAACCTAACCCCTACCTTCACCATCATGGGTGGCGAACAAGCTGGGTGTCATCTTTGAATTCTCTCTATTCACCTCACATATGTGTATGTATATATTTTTCTCATGTCTCATCTCATGTAAATGTAAATGCTGCGCACTGTTAATGGAGGGGAGGCTTGCATATTGCAAATAATAAAACAAACAAACAAACAATAAATCTCACTTTTAACTCAACTCCTGTGGTACTTTATACTTTCCCTGACCTTCCGCCAAAAATTAAATGTCTCAATTTGGGCTGCAAAGCTCGCAGACAACGGGGACAAAATTGGGGCACTTAGAACGTGCCAGCCAAGCGGGCCGTGGCATTTGGGAGAGAAACCAGTTCGCATTTGCACACTGAGGCGCACTTCATAGACGGATTCTAAACTTCAAGTTCTCACAGATGCCTATACTACGTGATGTTGCAAATAAAGAATGCAAAGGACAGCGCCCAGATGAGGCCCACAAGTCGCACTGGAAGTATAAGGGTCTATTGTTTTTTGACCTTGAGACAGGGACCATGCCGAATGAACTACATTTGAAGGGAGTGCGCAATAACGTAAGAGACGATAAGGCAGAAAATTCAGAAACTAGACCGAGTTTCATTTTAGGTCAGTATACGAAAAATCGTTGTCAAGAGCACGGTCCGTTTTACAGACTGCATTACGAAGAGACACAATGGAAATTTCAAATATAATGTAAGTAAATCTTTACACGCTTTTATACCAGAATGAAGATTTAATGAATGGATGCATGAATAAATGAATGAATGAAGAGCTAGGAAAAGCAAGTAAAACTGTTCGTAGTGGGCACATGGGCATGCAGGTCCACTGGTCTCACCGATCTCGGTCCTTGGCCCAGACAATTTTCCCTGCACTGCCTACCTGCACTACGGGACTGTCTCTGTATCCTTCAGCCCCTTCTCCCGGCATTTACCTTGCCACCAGCTGGCCCTATTATTTAATTTGTATTCAACTAACCATGTACAGCCCTTCCCCATGCACGATCAGAAAGACACCTGGCGTAGTAGGATCGTTGTCTGTCTGCCCTTGTTCCCCACCTGCCTCGTCACACCTAGAAACACTTGAGTATAGGCGCGTTACAAATGCCATATCATATATCATATCATTCCTCACGCATGTAGACTAACTGTCGTTTATCATTGTGTGTTGGACTCGATTTATCTTGTTACTTTTCGCATTGATTTTAGAGACGAACATACTCCATTGAACTATCCTTGCAAGCAAATAGTTGCTGATCGGCCGTAATAAATAAAATGAGTAATATTAATGAAGTTCGGCTAGCAAGACTAATTATAATTTTTTTGTTTTCATAACAGGTATTTGATCCCATTCTGCCACTGCCATCTGTTTGAGACACCGGCGAATGGATTCTTCAGCAGACACCTGCAGCTTCGTGTCAACAACTGGAGCACGATCACCATATTATGGGACGATCGCCAAGGGCCCACATGCCCTTACGCTGTACTAGTGGCTAGAAGCAACATAACCTTTAGGCTGGACTAGTGCCTAGTTGATGGAACAGCCTTGCGGTTCACCGTGCTTCCAAAGTGATTCTTTTCACGAAAATGAACACCCTGTGTACAATAAAGGAACAGCGCGTGACTCAAGATGAAACGGAACAGTTATTGCAGATACAGATAAAAGAAAATAAATGGCTTCCGGAGTTCATATGGCAATTGCTGAATATTCTCTAAACATTTAATGTCAAATAAATGTACTTTACCAAATGTACCGTGTTGCTGTTTCATTTTAAAGTACAGTTTCATATTCCGAATTGTGGCGCGCTGTGTTGTGAGTTGATCTGTGTTGGTTTCCGGGTTCTGTGTGGAGTCGCGCAGAAGACGACTGGGCGTGTTTGCCTACGCAGCACAGTAACGTCACGGGGAGAGGCGGGGAATATGAATGTTTTGATAATGTCAGGCTCAGGGGCGGGGGAATTGATTTAGTGCCGCAAAAGCAGGTCAGCCAGGGCGACCGGGGAAAAGATAGGATTATCAGAAAATGGCGGCTCCCTGGTGCTTGTTTTCGCGTGCGTTTAATGGACGAAAACTCGGGTAAGGTCCATAGGAAAGTTTTCTAAAATCGAGCCACTTAGGCTTAAAAAAACATGGCCGACCCGTAGGGACAATAAACATTTTTACTAGACCATGCCTTTAAAGTTTCTGTTTGGTTAGGTGTCTCACATAATCTGCACTCATTGATGTTAGTAGATAGCCTGATGGCTAAAATTTCGTGTGTTAAAAGCAAATTCAGAGGAGCTTTCATTAAAGTTTTCATCAACAATTTGTTAAGAAATTTAGTGCAGTATGTCAAAGGAACTTTAATTTTGTTAAAAGTCGTTGGCAGATGTTTTAGGAGTTTATTGGATTCTGCTTTCTCAATTGTGTCAATGCAGTCTTGGTTTTCCATTTTAGATTTGATTCTTTGAGGATTCACTTTCAAGTCTTCTTCAGTGCAGGCGATATCACTCGATTTGGTTTTTTGGGCCTCAGCCCATGTGTTCAGTATTTTACAGTGGTGACTTTTGATCTCTTCAGCGATCAACTGGTATGTAGGTAGACTGTCTGGCAGCAAGGTTTTCCTGAATAGTTGCATAGTACTCTGCTCCACTATTGCTGCCAACGAAAGAAGACCGAGTTCCTGCATAATTGCTGCCATCGAGGTAGATTTAGGTCATCCCAAAACTGATTTCCACAAGTGGCCTTCTAGTTTAGGCCATAGTGAGGGCGGCATGTTTAAAGTAGCGTCCGTCCCATATGTCAGAGTAGGAACCACTTTGGCCTTGTAGAAATGGATTGCTGGAAGTAAGAGAATCTGCCATATTTTTTATCAATGGCTCTGGTTTGGGCTGTAATATTTTTTGTTTTTTCCAGAGGACCTGCTGCATTTTCACCTCCTTTGCAGAGCCGTCAATCAAGACTCCCAGGTATTTGAAGTGAGAAACAACTTCGATTTTGGTGCTGTCCAGAAACCAATTTTGGTTCTTTGTTCTTTTGAGGATGTTTTTCCAAAATCAGAATTTTTGTCTTTGATTTATTAATTTCAAGGTTGTTCGCCTCTATGTATTGCGCAAGGTTTGTTCCTGAAGTTGCAACCCAATCTGGGTTTGATCTAGTAGAATCAAATCCCCAGCATATAAAATTCGTGATACGGCCCCTTTGCCAATTTTGGGGTGAAAAGATTTTGGCATAACTTCTGAGTCCTTATAATCTCCCATAAAGGTGATGAAAAGGGGTGCTGCTAGAGGGCAACCTTGTTTTACTCCACGTTTCGAGAATATTTCGTCTGACAGTAATCCTTGACGGCGTAAACGGACACGTAGTTAGGTATTCGTGTGCAGAGTGATCATCGGCTCTAAAATTGCAGAGGGACAGTTAAGCATTTTCAGCTTACTCCACAGTTTCGATCTGTCCACTTTGTCAAATGCCTGAGACAAATCTGCAAAGGCTAGGAAGACTCTCGGGGCACCTGTCTTGATGTTGGATTTTATTATGTTCAGAAGTAGGATATACACCACCGTGCTTGCCCATTTGGAAAGGATTGTAACTAGGTGACGTTCTAGCCCAATTCTGAAAATGTTTAAGTAGTAGAGTTGCATATATCTTTCCAATGATGTCTAAGAGGGCGATTGGGCGATAATGGACAGGGTCTTCTCTGTTGCCCCTCATGAAAATTGGGACAACAACTGCTTGCGTCCACGAATTTGGGATTAGCTTTGCTTTCCTGCATTGGGCAAAATTCTTGCTAATGAAAATAGTCCATTCCTCAGGGTGCTGTTTCAGATCGATCTTAGTTAGGCCATCCGGGCCTAGCGCTCTCGAGGATTTGAGTTTGAGTATTACTCCTCTGATGTCTTCTTCATTTGTTAGATCTATCCAGGACACTTCTGGGTTAGGCTCGAAGATTACTGATAGAGTTGAGGGAAAGTCAAACCGTGCTGAAAAGTAGTTTACCCAATTAGCTTCTGATACTGATTTGGAGAACTGATTATCAGCTAAGGAATTTGATTTTTGAATTAGTGCCCAGAAGTTGCGAGACCTCTTTGTGCTAAGGGTCCTTAGCATGACCACAGCTTCATTTTGGTAGAGAATACATCTATGGTTTTTAAGCCATGATTTGTAATTCTTTATCTCCTGGCACCAAGTAAGCCAGGCCTCTTCTCTGTTGAGTGTAGTGATGATTCTTTTCAGTTTCCTTAAGGTTATATTGTATAAAGTTATATTGTTTTGGATCTCTGTTTAAGTCAAAAACATCGGAGGCAGGCGATGTGAGCACTATGTGTAATGGTATGAATAGTGTTCTGCTCAGATTGCTTTGCCGCAAGGGTTTTTTGGATCTTGCAATGAGAGGGACTTCAAAAAATGAGCCATCAAGAATTCAGGAATTATGAGGTCTTCACTTCTAGAAAGGGAAGAATACAGTGGGCCTCATTATGGGTCTGCCGGTCCGGGAATTACGGTACCGGTAATCTTGCCGGTACCGTAGTTTTCGGACCGGCAGACTACGAGTTGTGCTCGCGGGTGCCTGTGTGCCCGCCATGTCTGACCTGGTGGGCACACAGGCACCCATGAGCACAACACGTGGGAGGCACTGGCACCATTCATGGATGGTGCCGGTGCATCAGGCTTCCCCATTCCCATTGAACCCGATGGGGCTCGAATGGGGAAGAATAATTTATTCCAGCGTCCTGGAATGGGCAATTACCCAGTCCGCCGGGATTGTAATACTCCAGTAATTGCCCATTCCACGGTGCCGGGAAAAAAAACAACTCTGGCGGCAGCCGAGCCTGTTTTACAGGCATGGCTGTCCGCCAGGGTCGTAATGAGGCCCAGTGTCTTTCCCAATGGGGTCATCACATCTCACCGACAGCCTTCTCCTATCATGTGATCCTTCCTCATAATACCACCCCCAGGGTCAGGTAGCGGCTGCCGTCCCCTGGCTACATGGGAGGAGATTTTTGGACAGGGATCAGCGATGACTCCACATAATTCATCACACAAGGCAGCAACAGTAGCCTTCATTGGGCATGCCCTATTGCAGCAATTTGTAGGGCTGCCACCTGGGCTACTCCTCTCTCTTTTTGTAAACATTATGCATTGGGTGCATCTTCCAGGAAAGATGCCAGGTTCAGCCAAGTGGTGCTTTGTAATTTGGTTGAATCTCATATATGCTGCCTCCTCCACCCTTACTATTTCTGAGGTTTTCTAGTCGGGTACCAGCCAGTTGAGAAGGAGGGAGAGCAGAACGACCGATAATTGAAAGGAATTACCTTTTCTATTAGTCCTTGCTGTCTCTCCTTCACATCACCCACCTAGCCATCCCCTTTAAAAGTATATACTTCATCAAAACCGCCAGCAGGTGAAATCAGGAACTGGTTATGGATAGTTGGTGATGTTAGGGATGTGGAATGGGGCTGGCGTGTGGAGGGACGCACATGCATGAGATGGTCCCATCATGTTAAAGATCTCAAAGGTTGTCATGATGCCTACTCCCGGGAAGCCAGTTCGGGCCCAGCGTCCCCGAAAGCAGACATCATGTCCCCAGGGAGGGACCCAGCAACCCCTTATAGGGGCTCTTTGGACATTGTCCTGGCGCCTTTGGCGCCAGGCTCATAGAAGGCATCAGTCCTGGCACCATAGGCGCCAGGCTCATTATGGGAGTGCTTGGATGGACTTACCTGATGCAGACCATGCTACCGGATCCAGACCTCCTTGAGGTCTGAAAGGGACTATTTTACCTATGGGACTATTTTACCACTCGGGCGTGGCTGAGGAAGAATACTTACCTGTAACTACTTTGGGGGCTATTTAAACCACGCCCAGACAGCAGCTCACGCTTCGCGTTGTTCTGCATCTAGCAGCTGGACGCTCACCATGTCTGCTCCTGCATCCTGGCTCCGGCCACGCCCGCCTGCAACCTGGAACACCTGAAAAGGAAGGAAAGGAGAGAAAGATGAATAATTGAACTTTACCTACCTCCATCCGGAGTCCGGAACCATCACTCCGACGATCCCGAGAAAAGACATTATTTTTAGAAGCGCATCGCATCGCTAGCTGCAGCGCCGCGTTCCACTCACCTTCACGAGGCGCCCTCGGGCTCTCCAGCGACCATTGGCACCATCCGTCGCCTTTCAGCGCCTAAGGAGAAAAAGAGACAAAACAAAGGTGAGCGAAGGAACAGATTGAGGAAGGACTGATTCCTCCACCTTAAGACTTACCTGATTATTTATGGGACAATCTTTCCTCACCTCGGGTCGGCGCCGCTTCTTTGGCACTTCCGTACCCCGGCCCCTAAGGGGAAAAAGACACACATTAGTGGGTGAAAGCAAGATCACTAAGGGAACCATCCATCAAAAAGACTCACCAGAGTTTACCTTCGGCGAATCCATTCCTCTACGCGGATTCTTCATCCTGCATCTGAAATAGAGAAAAGGACAACTGACAATTAAGGCTTGAACTTTTGCAACTGAATACTTACGGCCTCATATCGGAAAAGTCAAGCGGAGTTGAATACTCACCAAACCTGCGATCCAGTGAAGTAACTGGAAATCAACGCCCCCCTGAATCGGAAGCAGGATGGAGAGCTCGTCCTTTCAGACTCTAAGGTGAGACTCTACGGGGAATCGCGGAGGGGGTTCGAGGAGTGTGAGAGTGGGAAGGGGGGGAATCCGACACATTATCCAGCAGACAGTTAATCCCCTTTTCCATCTACAGAAGGATTCTTCTACGGGCCAGACAGGTGAGGTTTGGGGGTCCGGTCCAGTCCGTCTTCTGAGTCCTGCGCTTCACCCTAGAATAGGTCATAGCAGTCCAGAACAGGTCGGCGCCTCCGTGGGAATCAGGTGAGCGTTACAAAGGTGCAGCTATCTTTTTAAGTCCACTTTTTCCGACCTGCCTACAGATGCAAGTGGTTCCCATTCCAGTTGTGAAGGAGGGAGAGCAAGGACAAAGAACCTGAATCACCATGAAGTACATTTTTTTTATTTGTCATTCAGATATCAATATATGGAAAATTATCCAGGTTAAAATGTGCCCTGATATGGAAGGCATGTCTGACTGCTGATCTTATTGTGGATGAGGAATTGGACTTGTTTTTTTTTATTTTATAGAAACCTGTTTGAAAGAAAACTCGCCTACTTTTTTCAGCCTTGTGCCAGAGCATTATAACATTGAATGTCTTCCTAGCCAACATACATAGGGAGTTGGACTGGCAGTTATAGTTAAGAACTCATCCGATATTACTTTAGGAGCACCTATTGATTGTATTGAATCAGTGGCTAATAAGTTTCTGGATTTGTTAATTACCAAAAACGTACATAAAATCATTAATTTGTTATCAGCTCTTGGGTCTTTAAGGACTAACTAATGGTGGAGTACTCCACCATTGGTTATTTGTTATTTGTTAGTTGTGAGGCCCCCGGGGTTCCCAGGCGCACAGGCCCAAATGTTCAATGTGTGGGTAGCTTCCACTCCTCCCTCTGGCTCCCCGTTGCTCACGCTCCTTCTCTGTTTTGCTAAGCGTATGGGCCAAGCTGTATTCCCCTGGGTGGGGAGGTGATTACCTCTCTGTTGTGGTGCGTCTCGGCTGGAGGGGTGTTCTTGTCCTCCGGGGACGGGGCACGGATTTCAAACGGGTCCTTCGCTTTTTCTTCCTTCCTCAGGCCGGCTTACTGCGTTACGGGGAACTTGCTTTTCCTCCTTGCGGCTGGGTACAGGCTTTCCTCGCCGCCGGCTTCTGCATTCTTGCCCGACACATATCCTTGCAGATTGGTGACTCCTCGCTGTTCGTCTTCCGATAGGTGGACCGGCGTGCTTCACCTCCCAACTCCTTCTTTCCTTGGGACACCGCTTCTGCGTTCCTCCTCGTATAACTCAGCCCGCGCCTAGGTGTTTCAGATGTGTCTGCTTCTGTGGAGGTCTGTGTGCTCCTTCTGGCGTATCTCTTCCTCGCTCTCTGGTTTCTGCAGTGTTGGGCTGAGCGGTTCCTTGCGGAGTCCCGCTCTGTCCCTCTGAATATCTTCTTCTTTTCCACTATGCGTCCGCCAGACACTTATCTTCTCCAAGCCCTTCAGACCCGGGGGGAGCGCCTCTAGTTTCCTGTGCCTGCGGAGGGTGAAATTGTGCTTGTTTAACCCTGAGTCGGTCCTGAGGGTCGGGGGAGCATCGATCATACCCATAGTGCTTTAAATACGTTTTATTCATCCTTGGATATCCAGAGACTTTCGAAATGGTGCCTATTGCCTGCACCTGGCCACTCTGATATCCTCTTGCCAACCTGTCAGTCTTTCTCTGTTACTTGAAAGGTGTTCAAAACCTTGCAAATCTTCTATATACGTGATTACTCTGATACTCTGTATCTTCGTAGTGCCCTGTTAGCATAGCAGTCGATTGTTCATACAGTTCAGAAGCACTCCCAAGTTAATTGCCTATACGTGCCCGCTCTGTCACAACGTATCTTCTTTTCCTCTCGCTCGCGCACCAGGTTTCTTTACACACAAAAACTCACTGGTTGCTTTACTTGATGCTGCGGCTCCTCCGCTCTGACGGCTTTTCACAAACTGAGATCAGGGTCTCACCACCTGCCCCTCAGGCACTCCTGGGTCGGCTCCTCTGCGCAGGGGAACGAGCACTTGCAGAACCAAACAGGAAGGGCCGACACTGCATACAGCTTCCTTACCTCGACCATACCGGCTCCCTGGAGACACAGCTCCCTCATCACGCTTCCGCAGATCGCCCTGCTCCACAATTTTCCAGTGTTGTCGCGTTCTGCTCTCCTCTGTTTCCCAACAGTACATCTGGGCTTCTCTGCGTCTCTCTTCTTCCTCTCTGGTGCTGCCACACCACCATTTTATACACCTGTATCCAGTGCTCTTGATAAGATTTAGAAGTGGGAGGATTTTACTGCCTATTTTTTAAAGTTGGGAGTAAAATCATTTTTTTAGAGAGTAAAAATGTAAGCCTAATTCCCAACAGGAGCATTTTAAAAGTGTTTAAAAATATGTTTTAACTGGAAAACTGAAATGTTTTTATAATAATTTTTTATTGGCACCTAGTTGCTCATGCATAGTAAAGATACATGTTTACTTCTTCCATCAGGTAGTAGTAATCATAGTTTCTTCCTGTGCTACTGCGCTCACTCCTGGTCCAAACACATCCATGAAGTTGTGGGTAAAAGCAAGGGCACTTTTTCTCTATTTTATATTATTTGTTTGGAGTATTTTTACTCTCCATTTTTATTTTTGGGGAGTATTTGCCTATTTTTAGGGAGTAAAAGTGTCTGATACACTCTTTATCTTTAAGGCTGCCTGTATCCCATCAAGGGCATTCAGGTGTGCTTCTTTTACCTGTTTCGTCTGATTCCAATTATACCAATTATTGGGACATGCCTGATCTTCAGCTCTGTAGTGTTCAGACTTCGGGCCTCATTACGAATTTGGAGGTAAGTAACTGTCCTTACCGGCATGGAGCAAATACTGTGTCCGTGTAGTAAAGAGCCCGCTTATAGAGGGCTATTACGAGTTCGCAGGCACGAGCATTGCGCCATGCTGGTAATGACATTACCAGCATGCCGCTAAAGTCCAAAAAATTGATCTTAGCGGCATCATGGAAAGCGTTGACAGCACTACCAGCATCAATGGATACAGCATTAGCGGGCACCGCTATTAGCGGTGACCGTAAATAAGCGGACCCGGACGTAGTGTCATCGCACAGGAACGGGAAAGAACACGGCGGCCATCTTGAAAAACACACTTCATTGCAATCCTCCATATACAGGACCTGCATCATCACCACAACAGCCCCAACTTCACATACCACCACATCACCATAGGCAAGGCCCTGAAGAAAGGTGCTGCGTGCATGTGCAAGGTGCGTTTTTCGGAGGATTAGCTAAACATGCTTGCGGACACCCTTGCAGAAAATAGGGATGTTGTGTTTGCGGCAGATATGATGCGACCTGACATTATGAGGAAGAAGGAGATCTGGCAGGAGGTGGCACATAAAGTCAGTGCGTTCGGTACCACGCCCCTCACTGTGAAAGATGTGCGTAAGCACTGGGACGACCTGTGCCTACGCGCCAGAAACATTCTGGCAGCTAACAGGAGCCAGGGCATGGAAACAGGCGGCGGAGCAAGCTCACCAATCAAGACGACTCGCTGGGAGGAAACATGTGCCAGGACAATTGGGATGGAGTCAATTGAGGGAGTGGGAGAAAAGGGGCGGGGAGCGCCATCATCGGCAGATGTAGGTGAGTGTCCACACAACCCACTGTAATGCAAAGCATGATGATGTCCCACAAATGTGACAGTGAAAGGAGCCAATGCATGGGCCATCACACACACATGTACACAACTGTGCCTATAGTATGTCCCCAGCACCATCACATCCACATGCATCCAGCACCTCAAAGCCATACCTGACACATACCCCACAAGCATGTAAATGTCATATGTCACACTGCACGCATTGCACAACTGGAAGGCACGTCACACAGCATACACCACCTCATACATGTGTGACCCAGACGTATGCCTGCATGACCTACACATATGGCAAGCAACCTGTATGTCACAACTCCAAAACCAAATCCCCTCAAATGTGTAGAACTGCATCAATACCAATATATGCATGATGCATGTAGAATCATCACTGATGCTGTCCCTCTCCCTGTCCCCCACAGGTTCACAATCTGACAGCAAGGGCCAGGACTCCGCCGCGCAGGCCACGACACCCAGTAAGAAGGCCAGGGGCACGGTAGGAGGCAACAGGCCCTCTAAATGAAGAGGCACAGCCAAAACTGGACTGCCACAGGAGGCCAAAGCATCACAGGATGCACCAGCATCGGGGCGGCAAAGGGCCACTGATACTACGAAAGTGCCCACACCAGCTGCTACCACCGCACAGGAGACAGTCCGCTGCCAACAGTTCTGTTGGTGAATCAGGTGCCACTGCTCCCCAGACAGACGATGAGGTACACAGCCAAACATCCGGACCACATGGCACACCCAGGCCGCAGCTGTCACCCCACCTCACCCCACACAGCACACCCAATGCCAGCAGCCATGAGCAGTCTGGGGGCTCAGAGCGCTGGTCGGACAGCACGTGACCGAAGGTGCCCTGGCAAGGCAGGAGTGCCGCCAACACACTGCGGCCCTTAAAGTAGCGATAGAGGCGAGTACAACTCGCATCTGCGATGAGTTGGCTGCTGTGAGACAGGTCCTCAGTCGCATAGCAGATGCCATGGAGGCCCAGCGTCCCGCACAGTGACTGGAGCAAGCAAGCACATGCTCCTCTGTCAGCTCCACGCAGACCATCCCCCTTCGCAGGTCTGCGTGGACTTTGTGCCGGTCAGACATGCCGCCACCCGAGGCTGGTAGAGGACATGGAAAGTAGGGGCAGCATGGCAATGGCAACTGTTGCAGACTCATGCTGCATTGAAATGCACACCATGTGTGGGGTAGTTCTGGGAGAGGGGGGAGAGGGTGTGTGGGGTAGTTCTGGGGGAGGGAGGAAAGGGTGTGTGGGGTAGTTCTGGGGGAGGGGGGAGAGGGTGTGTGGGGTAGTTCTGGGGGAGGTGGAGGTGGAGGGGGAGAGGGTTAGAGCACTTTGTATATACCTCATGTTTAATACACCCGTTTTGTCAAGAAAAATCACATGACTCGACATTGGTTATTGTATATGTGTGCTTTATTGGTTAACAGTGCACAGTGTCCATGTCCCCCCCCCCCACCCAGTGCCCTGAGTCCCACCTCCATGGCACCCTCCGCATCCATGTGTCTTAGTGCAACTGGTCTATCACATACTGGTGCACAGCATGTCGCTCCTGTACAACGCCACCTGCCTGACGTGCAACCCCATCTTCTTCCTCATCCTCACCCGGTGCATGCTGGTCAATGTCAGGTGGCAGTGGTACATTTCTCTGGATGCACATGTTGTGCAGCATGGCACAGACCATGGGGATCTTCCCCACCTTCTCAGGCCCGTACAGGAGTGCGCAACCAGATCTGCTGAAGCAGCGAAACCGGGCCTTCAACAGGCCAAAGGTCTGCTCGATCACCACACGGGTACGGGTATGGGCACGATTGTAGTCCTCTTCATGCCTGTTTTGCGGGTTCCAGACAGGGGTGAAGAGCCACCACTTCAAGAGATAGCCAGCATCACCTGCATGGGTGCAACATTGGGTATGTGTAAGTGATTTCATGAAATGACACCTGTACTTCACTCACATGCCTGCAGTTATTTGTTGTTCACATCCACATATCCCTGCATGAATGGAGACATTCAAACTATCCACAATGTGTGAAGTCACGTGGTCCACAGGTGTGGGTTGCATCATCAAGTTGATGCAGGGTGTCCACTTCCTTGCCATTGTTCATGCACTGGGGTTGCCTACGGCAGTAGTTGCTATGATCTGTGTGATGTGTAGTTAATCGTATGCATTCATCCTGGCACTGTTGCCACCAGTCTCATCATGATCTGCGATTCCACGCTTGATGTTCTCATGCTGGCATGCTGCGCTTCTGTGGAGCTATCTGTGTACTGGCTTTGTGCGATTCATTTATGCGCACTCATGGACGCATGTCCGGTGTAGTGCTGTTCAGCGGTCATTTGCATTGGGCATACTCACAGCATGTTGCTGCATTGTGTTGCAGAGGGTACGGTCTGATGATGTGCAGTGTACGTGTTGATGGATGTGGCATGGTTGCAGTACTGGCATGTTGTCATTGTTGTGCAGCTTACGTCTTTCATATTGATTTCATGTGTCAAGTTCAGTCTGGATGCTTTGGGGCACAGTGTATTGCAGTATGGGCATTGTCCAGTTGCACACCCAATGCCACACAGGTGGAGTATGCATCTCTACCCCCATTACACTGCCATGTGCTTGCCATACAACTCACCAAGCAGCCAGGCACGTCGTCCAGCATGTCGGTCCATTTAGAGTGGTATCATTGAGTTCCGCAGGATCATTGAATCACGAGTTTATGTGGGATATCGGGCAGAACAATGTATGATGATCTTGGTTGGGTCACATTCCGTTTGCACATTGATGGAGTGTTGTTGCTTGCGATTGCGGTACACCACCTCCATGGCATGTGGGACCACCAACTCCACGAGGGCACCAATACAATTTGGCATGCCTGCCAGTGCATGGAAGCCAACTTTTGTATCAAATGTGTCCTGGGGTGTCTGTGGTAGGAATATGTAGTCACTTGTGTGCTTCAGGAGGGCATCCTGCACTCGGTTCAGAATGCGAGAAAATAAGGGTTGTGATATGCCATGCATGTGCCCCATTGTGTGCTGATGGGTGCCTGTTGCAAGGAAGTGGAGCACCGACACTACCTTCAGTAGAGAGGGGATGGCAGTGTGTATTTCTATGAGGCTGACCCGTGTATCATGTCCACAATGATGGTGATGGTGTCCCGGTCCAGACGGTACAGGGTGTGGATCTGCTCAGGGATTGGGTTAAATGGACTGGCTCTGATGCGAGGGATTGGGGGCTGCCTGCGTGGTACCACTGGCTGCACTGGTGGGGCATGCTGCGCCTGTCTCACCCTCCTTCTCCTCCTGCGTCTCCTCTGTGGTGCCTGCTGTTGTTGTTGTTGTTGCTGGTGTAGCAATGAAAGCATGTCCTCCAGCCCCAGTATTGCTACTACTAGTGGAATCATTTTGGTGTGGGAAGGGGTGTGGTTTGTGGGTGTGCTCCTTTTGTGCTGGCCCCGACTCCATTGCCTCCACCTGTGCTGATTGTGTGCACCTGTGGCAGTTTGGAACACTGCACATAGCATTTTACAGTTGGTTCACGATGCCAGTATTACCGGCATGCCGGTATCCCTCTATTAGCGCCTTCATGATGCCGGTATTTGCATGTCCGCCTGACATGTGATGTCCTCCCATTAGTGGCATGCCGGTATTGCCGGCCTGATGGGCTGCGTGCCCGTGCCCTTGCCGCTATGTGAGGCACCGTTATTAGTGGTGCCTTTAATACCGGGGTCTTAGGTCGTAATAGCCCGGATTGGTATGCGATGCCGGTAATCCTTTATCGCCATCGTTTTTCCATTACCTCCAACCTCGTAATGACCACCTTCATCTTCTTCGTCCCAGTACTACAGTGGTGTTGCCAATAGGAAGTGTGCATTACTCTTAGTTGCCTCTTCCTCATCTCGCTACTTTATGTGAGATTGCAGGGAAAAGCTGGAAAGGACTAACATCTCATAAAGGCTGAGGGAGGATCTGATAGGTCAATGTTAGTGAAGGGGGGATACCATGTCTCGCATTCAACTACCCTTTCTCCAGTCCCCAAGGACCCTCCACCCAGGTGATCCTCCCTTGCGAGTCCACCCCCAGGGTTGGGATCCAAAAGTGATGGCCCTACCCTGGCCACCTGAACAGAAGATCCCTGGGGAGTAGATGTGAGAGTACCTTCAAGTTTTTGACATACCCTTTCATTATGCGGGTTAGACCTGGGTGCTTCACAGGGGAACCTCAAGTGATAGTCCACATTACCTTGCTATTGCCCGTTTTGTTGAAGGAAGAACCACTGCATAACCCTATTTATTAGCATTTTTTTTAAGCGCTCACACAGCCCCCGGGCATCGAGGCGCTGTTATAGGAATAGTTTTTTCATTTTTTTGTTGTTGCGTATTAGGTTTTTTTTTGTCTTAGTTGCGTATTTATAACATGCTTAAATACCCAGAGGTTTCTAAGCATAGACCCGGGGATCAAACCTGTGTTGCTTCATGTCGTCTTGCTTCCAAGGCGAACACGTTGCCACTGAGCTATCCTCCCAGGGTTGACTCCTTTCTCTGACTAATCCAGACCAATAGAGAGTGTTCAGTGACCAGTCAGAATTTTCGACCCAGCAAATAATATTTCAGATGTAAGATTGCCCAATTTATTGCCAAGGCTCTAGCTCAATGACAGAGTAATTCCTTTCCCTCTGGAATAGTTTCCGAGTGATTTATAATATCAGATGTTCTAGACCATCAAGGGTTTGGGAAAAGACGGCACCCAGCCCTGTTATCAATCTGTAAAATGAATTGCTTAGAGAAGTCGGCTACTTTTAAAATGGGATTTTGACATAGGGTTTTCTTTAAAGTGTTGTAACAAAGTTCATCCTCTGCATCCCATTTGACCTTTTGAGGCTCTGCATTTTTCCACTTAGCTGTGAACCTGGAAGTATTACTAGAATTGTTTGGGATTAATCATCGATAGTAACCTATCAAACCCAGAAAGGCTCTCAAATCCTTTTAGTTTTTGGTGTGGGTGTCTCAAGAACTGCACAGACCCTCCCATTACCCACAAAAAACCCTAAGTACTTGAAAGCAGATTGGGCTAGCTTACACCTTTTGGGATTGGCAGTGAATGCGCCTTTCCTTAGGGCTCTCATGACAGTATACAGGTGATATGTGGTCCTCCCATGTCCTACTATGGGTCACAATGTCATGAATGTATGCTCCGCAAAACTCAGAGTAGGGTTTTAAATTTCGATCCATTAATCTCTGGAATGTTGCGGGAGCACCATGAAGACCAAATAGTAAGACTTTGAAACAGTCCTGTGGGAGTGGCAAATGCAGTTTTTTCCTTGTCAGGTCCAAACAGTTGGACCTGCCAATACCCCTTTGTAACATCCAGTGTACACATGTAGACAGGATTACCCAATCTATCGATCAAGTCGTACACACGGGGCATCGGGTAAGCATCAAAGGCTGAGATGGAGTTGACCTTTCTGAAATCTATACAAAATCTCCAACTTCCATCGGGTTTTACCACCAACACGATGGGGGAGGACCCAGGGGCTGGTTGATTATATTGGCTTTGAGCATCATCTGTTCCACTTCTTTTATGATAATGTCTTTTCTGAACACAGGTAACCTGTATGGTCTTAGATGCACTACTTTGCCTGCAGGGGTACGGATGTGGTGATTCACCCTTCCAGGTTCCTCACAGAATACATCTGGAAATTGACTCACAAGATCAGAATCAAAGTTATATCTTCAACAGCTTCAAGTATCAAGCAGGATAATATGGTGGCTTTAGACTGAGAGGGGTTCTCCTTCCACTCTTTAAAATAAATGTATGTGATACACCTGAGTCTTTTGTCGATTATCCGCCTGAGAGATTTTATAATTAAATGGATCCATTTTCTCTACTACACATAAGGTCTGCAGTGTGGTGATGTGTAGTAATTCCTTAACTTCTCCCATAAGCTTGCTCCTGCAATTAGAGCCTTGATTGGTTAAAATTTATTTGGCGAGTCCAACCCTGGAAAAGATGGGCTGCAGGTGTTTTAAAATGTGCTCAGTGGTGTTGGTTCTTAAATGGAATGCTTCAGTGCACCGTGTGGCATAGTCCATGATTACTAATACATCCTTGTTGCCCAATTTACAAGCCTCAAGGGGGTATATGATATCCATCCCTATCCTTGAAAAGGGGACTTCAGTAATGGGTAATGTATTCAATGGAGCTGGTGGTGGTATGTGTACACTGTTTTTTTTATGACTGTCACATGCCTGAACAAAGTTCTTAATGGCTGCATGGATCCATGGCCAATAGAATGTTGTACTTGTGTGCTTGATTTTTCTCCACACCCAAATGTCCCCAGGGTCTATTTAAATCACCACTTGCTTGTGGCTTCTTGGGACAACCGACTGGGTTTTTGTTACACCATCTGCTGAGGTATCGCCCCTATATAGAAGCCCATTTCTTAAGAAAAAAAGCCTGCCTTTTTCCCAACCTTCAGATTCAGGTAAAGCTTGCAAAAAGGCTTCAACCAGCAAAGGGTATTTCCTCTGGGCGAAGGCTAAGTCAGGAATGATGTTGGGTTCCTCCTCACTATACTTGGAGGATACTGAAGCACTAGACTTCATTTGCTTCTCCAAAACCCAAAGCACCCCTCTCAGTCTCCACTTATATTCACCCCTCCTTAAGCCTAGGAAATACTTCCCTTTAAAGTATCCCTTGGGCATTTTTATCTCTGGGCTGGATTTGAAAGGCATCCCTCTCATGGTTTTGCAACAACACCTTTAAATCTCCTCTGAAATCTGAGTCAATAACCCCAGCCAGGACATTTAGCCCGAACTTGCAGGCGAGTCCTGACTTAGGTGCCAGTGGAATGTAAGTCCCAGGGGGCCGTATCAGGACTACATGGGTAGGTATCAGCTTCTCTTACCCTGGAGGAATAGTTTCCTGCCTACTTCTACAGATATCTAACGCTATGGAGCCTTTTTGTGTCTATCATGGGATCCGGTGCTCTTTCATTGAGTTTTTCATATCTCGGGGTCCCCCAACCTGTTTCGATTGAACTGCATCCCATTTCTGACACCATGTGCAAGACAGGCATGGTATCAAGAGATGACACAGACAACACAATGTGAATTCAACACTATGACCTTTATCAGTTATCAGGATGGATGTAATGCCTAACTTGCCCTATAGCTATGGTAGGAATTTCCCTACTTAAAGAAACTAAGGAAAGTCTTTGTCCATAAATCCAAATCAAAAGCCTGTCTGTATCAAAACTTATGCTTGCCCTCACATCTAATACAAATATGTAGTTTAGGGTAAAGTGTTCAATATAAAGGGTTAGTTATCACCAGTGTGGGTTTGTATGAGGGGGCTCTTTCTGCGACTTGGAGTCAATTTTATTAGTATATTATATTCACAGTTGAATATCTTGCCCTATTCTATGCAGGCTCTGAGTAGACCCTCTACTCTCTTTATTATTAAAGGAAATAAATTGCCACCACACAGTTTGCACCAGATATGGTCATTTTAATCTTTGGTATGTCCTATGGTTAACACGTGTTTCGGCCCCTGACCTTTTTCAAAACCGGACATTTACTACACCAAAATAAGAACATTCAAGATATTCAAAAACAACACAGTGCAAATTATATAATGACAGAAAAATAGGGTTTGAAAGTGGGTACGGATTTTGAGGTTGTGAGAAAATGAAAGAATAATGATCAAAGTTAATATTGTGCCCTGTAATCAAATCAATACTCAACCAAAGTATCATAATTTCATGATAAGATTGGAATAATCATCTACTTGAATGAACAACCTTTAGCGAAAAACGTTCACTAAAGAGATTTCAGTACAATGACCACAATGCAACGTCCTCTATTTCAATATGTACTGTATGTAATGACATGAGTAATGTTAATTTCATGGCGACTGTACGAATACATTGATAGGGTATCCCTCACCCCAAAGGTTGATACAATATAAGATGTTAAAACTTGTGTAAGATTGGTCTTGGTCAGTCATTCAATACCGGGGAAATCCCTGTTCCTGAAAGGTATAATTATTAGTCATCAGAGTAGTCTGACCAATGTAATGAGACATTGGGTGATCCATCATTATGCATGAGTAATGTATTTGTTGATAAAACGTTTCTTTGTTAAACTTATTGCGCATATTGCTTATAACACAATAATGGTTCCAATAATTATGCTGCATTTAAAATATGCCCTTAATCTACATCTCCAAATAGACTCTTATTTCCCCTACATTATCACATTAAGCAGATCATTAGTGTAGGTTTTTGGTTCAAGTTGCATCTGATGATCAATTTTGAATGAGCTTATATGCCAAATCATTAGTAAATGTGACAGTTGTGCACTGTATTTCTATCACCCTCCTGAGTGCGTAACATATCAACACTTAATTGCAAAGGACCTAATTTGACAAGCATGCAAGCTACATGTTACTTGAACCAAGAGATATGCTGCGTAGTAATTTGCGCAAACGGTAATTCCTGTCTACGTACTGGTTAAGTCGCACTTTCAGTGATACATGAATGTGATAACGCCCAACAAGCGCAAAAGCCATGACTCCCCCTATTAAAATGTACTGCACTAATTTGCCGATAAATTTGTAGAATCACAGTTTCTTCATCAAGTATTAAGTAATGTCTTCTACTACCCCTAATGCCTATTAGAGTAAAGATGATAAAGTTTCCTTCATTATACTTGCCTGAATATGTTCCGGAGTTGATTCTCCTTGCGGCCGCGTTGTGGATAAACAAACGCAGCTGCCATTTTGCTTACCTTTTATATAGTGGAATGGAGGTGCTAAGACCCGTCCCCCGCGGTACTAATCATATCATGTGGGGTTTGTGTCTAACGGCGTTAAACAAATAAATTGTTTTAACAGAAATATTGCACATGTAATTTGGTGCAGTGCTTAATATCAGTGTCGTCTTGCACTTTGTGGATTCTACCATGCAAAAATTACATTTGAATTCTTTGTGTAATGGTTGCTCCAAATTGGTTTATATTGGAATCGACTTATGGAAACAATATGTTAAGAGTCGAGTGCATGAGTCTCTATTCGAAATGTTACCTGATTAGGGTTAACTTTTCTAATGTCTTTAAGTGACATAATTAAGTCCTGAGCTATTAGAAAATTATATTTACCTAATATCCTGTAATTGCAACATGGTACTTTATATTTGCGAATTGTACTGCTTGCAATTGGCTAATCGGTGCCATCTGATGGCATGAATTATATTGGATTGCTTGTAATTTATACCTGAGAACGTTAATGGATCTGCACTAAAGAGAAAACAAAAAGATACAAAATAATACAGATTTGCGTAATTTGGTTTTAGGATGCAGGAGATAACCAACCGTTATGCAATGTATATTATCCAATATCTACATAATCACAGGCATCCACGTAACCAACAGTTATGCAGTAGAGTGTATTATCTGATTTCTTCATAATCACAGATTAGTTAATTTGCATCTGTTTGCTTGTAAATTTTTCACGAAATCACCACTGGCTGGTATTGGGGTCTGCGTTTCTTTTCAAAGTCTTTATCGCCTCTCTCTGGAGTTAACCAACAAATTCCTGATTCATTTGCAGCCAACCGGTATTGACGGCTCTGTGCAAGCTAAGAATTTCTTCTGTAAAGCAATTTTTATGTTTTACCAACAGATTGTTTACAAAAAAGGAACCCATTTCTGTAATGTATGCAAGCTAAGAATTTCTTCTGGAAAATCATGTTTTTAATTGACCTCCAGATTATCTACAAAAAGGAGCTCATTTTGTGGTCAGAATTAAGTCCAGTTTCTGTAGCACTGGAATGAAATATTAGTTTTGCTTCTGTTTGTCTCAGTAGACATTCTTGATCACCACCTCTAATGTTCATAGATATTCTTTTCAAACCAATAAATCTAATTTGATCTTTATTTTGCATCTGGTGGTTCTCTTGACAATGCATGGCTAAAGGGAGTCTAGTGTCTTGACATCCGATAGAAGAGTAAGGTTCCCAAATTCTGGTCTTCAAAATTCTGATTGTGCTCCCAATTTAAATTCTCTTACCCCCGTAACCCACATTATTTATTTATTGACTTTTGGTCAATTAGGTAATTCGAACAATTGTGTTCGAACAATTTACGTAATACCGTTAAAGTTAGAGTGTAGCTTACATGCTTGGCAAATTAGGTCCTTTGCAATTAAGTGTCAATATGTTATACACTCAGGAGGAAGATAGAAGTACAGTGCGCAACTTTAAAAATGACTAATGATTAGGCATATAAGCTCATTCAAAATCGATAGTCCGGGACAGATGCAACTTGAACCAACAACCTACACTAATGATCTACTTAATGTGATAATGTAGGGGAAACAAGAGTCTATTTGGAGATCTAGATTAAGGCCATATTTTAAATGCAGGTTAATAATTGGAACCATTATTGTGCTATAAGCAATATTTGCAATATGTTTAACAAAAACGTTTTATCAACAAATACATTACTCATGCATAATGATGGATCACCCAATGTCTCATTACATTGGTCAGACTACTCTGTTGACTAATACTTATACCTTTCAGGAACAGGCATTTCCCTGGTATTGAATGACTGACCAAGACCAATCTTACACAAGTTTTAACATCTTATATCGTATCAACCTTTGGGGTGAGTCATACCCTAATCAATGTATTTGTTCAGTCACCATGCAATTAACATTACTCGTGTCATTACACACAGTTCTTAGTGAAATAGAGGATCGTTGCATTGTGTTCAATGTATGGATATCTCTTTAGTGAAAGTTTTTCCCTAAAGGTTGTTCATTCAAGTAGATGATTGTTGCAATCTTATCATGAAATTGTGATACTTTAGTTGAGTATTGATTTGATTACCGGGCACAATATTAACTTTGATCATTATTCTTTCATTCTCTCACAACCTCAAAATCCGTACCCACTTCCAACCCATATTGTTCTGTGTATATAATTTGCACTGTGTTGTTTTTGAATATCTTGAATGTTCTTATTTTGGTGCAGTAAATGTCAGGTTTTGAAAAAGGCTAGGGGCCAAAACACGTGTTAACCATAGGACATACCAAAGATTAAAATGACTGTATGTGGCTCATTCTGCGTGGTGTTCAACATAAAGTCTGGAGCAGTTCCAACAATTACAGGCTTCAACTGTTCTTTCAGGACTTGAGTGTATCTTCCCTCCTCAAAGCACACTTGGTTTCAATATACAAAGTTCAGAAGGAATTTAGGGTTCCCTTCCCCAAGCTTCAAATACTAGTTCACCAAAACAATGTTCCATAAAGAGCTCTGGGTTCGCTTCCCCAAGCTTCAAGCACAGATTCACAAAACCAATGTTCCGAAAGAGCTCATGTTCCCTTCCCCAAGCTTCAAGCACAGATGCAGCAGAAGTTCAACAAACACGTGTTCTTAGGTTTTCTTCAGCCACTTCCGTACACTTGGTTGCGGCTGCTTGGTCTCGGTGCAGTTGTTTGTCAGACTGCATGGTCCACCCATTACAGGTCGCGCAACCAGGGGCCCATGGCGTTATGTTTTGGCTTGAGACCTTGTCCAAGCATCCTCCTTAACATTGCTTGACCCTTTTATATTTTCATTTGTTAATTTTATATTCAGTCTGTCTCTTCCTTCACCGGGGTTTGCAGCATTTAGGTTGTCTTTGGCTTCCACTTCACTGCTCCCTCTTCTGCTGTTCGCCCAACAGCTTCTAACCACTTTCTCTTTACTCATAGTGCTTTAAATACTTTTTATTCATCCCCAGATATCCAGAGACTTTCGAAACGGTGCCTATTGCCTGCACCTGACCATTCTGATATCCTGTTTAAAGATATTCTCTTGCTAACGTATCGGTCTTTCTCCGTTACTCAAAAGGCTTTCAAAACCTTGCGGCATCCCATTGTTCATACAGTTCAGAAGCACTCACAATGCATCTTCTTTTCCTCTTGCTCGTGCACCGGTTTTCTTTGCACACAGAAAATCACTGGTGGCTTTACTTGATGCTGCGGCTCCTCCGCTCTCACAGCTTCTCACAAACTGAGGCAGGGTCTCACCACCTGCCGCTCATGCACTCCTGAGGACATACACCTGTATCCCTCCGCCCAGGGGAATGAGCACTTGCAGAACCAAATGGGAAGGGCTAACTGACACTGATTATGGGTTCCTTCCTCCGACCTCACCGGCTCCCTGGAGATATGGCTCCCTCGCCACGCTTCCGCAGATCGCCCTTCTCTACAACTTTCCAGTGTTCTCGCGTTCTGCTCTCCTCTGGTTCCCAACGGTCTGCCTGGGCTTCTCTTCTGCTCTCTTCTTCCTCCCTGCTGCTGTCTTCTTCTTTCCTGCTGCTGCCACACCACCCTTTTATACACCTGTATCCCATTAAGGGTGTTCAGATGTGCTTCTCTTGCCTGTTTTCTCTGATTCCAATTGGACCAATTACTTGGACATGCCCGACCTTCAGCTCTGTAGTGTTCAGACTCCCTCGTCTTCTACCCAGTACTATTGTAGTGTTTTAAATAGGAAATCTGCATTAGTCTTAGTTGCCTCTTCCTCCTTTCCGTACTTGATGTGAGATTACAGGGAAAAGCTCGACGGGACTGACAATATCCCATAAAGATTGAGGGAGGGTCTGATAGGTCAGTGTTAGTGAAGGAGGGGATACCATGTCTCGCCTTCAGGTACCCTCTCTCCAATCCACTCCGAGGGTCAGGATCCACAAGCAATGTCCCTTTCTGGCTACCTGAACAGAAGACCCCTGGGGAGTAGATGTGAGAGTGCCTTTAGATTTCTCACAATACCATGAAAGTTTGTTGGAAAATACTCCTTTGTTCTGTTGGTGGCTTGCATCTATTGGATTTGTTTAATGAGTTACACTTCTAAACCGATTGCAAAATGTGTGGCTTTTTATTCAGTTTTTCACAGAATGTTTGCTACATAACGGGCCATTTTAACTCATTATCCAAAAACCTTCTTGGGGGTTGAACCTTTCTGCCCCTAAAGCAATGAGCACTGATGTTTAAAATGTATCTACTTCCGGGTGAAAAGACATATTCCTGGCAATCTTCTGATTAGCCTTAGGGGGGCGCACGCACACTGGTTCTGCAAAGTTCTGTAGTCCTAATATGCTTTCAGGCAGTTATGCGTCATGTCGCCACTACACCTTTCTGAAAGAGTTAGAGAGTAGCGTCAGATACCTTTATGCTTGCACATATATAGAAGACCTCACAGTATGTCGCTCTCTCTCTCTTTCTGTTGATCTGCACTTACGCCCCCACTCTCCTGGCACTCCAACAGACTGCGCTGCTTCGCTCACATCCGCGCTCGCACACATACACGCTGTTCAATATTAAATTGCTCTCCTCTTAACACACGTTCATTATTTCTTGTTCATGAAACTTTAAACATGCTTGTGATTAATTATGCTGCGTCACTTAGAATTCAATTGCAGAGAGACTTTTTTCAAACCTTCAAACATGTATTTAAAAACCTAACTTGATATTTAAAATAACTTGGCGACAGAATTCTGCTCAAACAGTACCAAAAGGAACTGTCCCACCACATGACCGGATCATGTCCCACGAAGTGACTTTATTTTCCTTCTGAAAGATTTCTTGAAGGCCTAAAATCAGGAGCCTGAGAGATTAGCTCCTTCTCCTTGAAAGTATTTTAATGAAAGCCAGTATTAGAATCTTCCAAAGGTTTCAAGCTGCATAGCTAATCTCTTGGAATTTCAGTTCTCTCCACCATCTTGCTTTGGACTAACTGCATCTACTTCCTGAAGCAGACATGGTTAAGGAAAAACCCTACCAATTAATAATAATAATAATAATAATAATAATAATATGATTACTGTTTCCTAACATGACCCTCCCTACGCTACTCCTACAATTACTGAAAAGTGAGTGGCAAATCGGCGAGGAGGAAACGGAAATGGGGTTGGTTTGGCACCAAGATCCTGAGACAGAGGTGAGCTGAAACCCCACCAGACAGCTCCTCTTAGCCCTGCTTACCTCAAGTGTTTCCTCAACAGACCCTCTAACTTCAAGGCCGAATCCTACAACTCCTGAGAGGTGCTGCCTTGCCTCGGCCGGAAAGGCCCCCAACAGAGCAACCTTGTAGGTAATGCTGTTGGTGATGCTGGGGAGATGCCCGGCGAGATGTTTGAGTGATCTTTTGAATCGAGAAGACTTTATTTAGTTGTTTTCCATTCTGATCATCATTGAGTTGACAACCTGTGTGGAAAAAAAACACAAATACATGTGTTTCAATTAGTTGTGTCCTCTATAGAGTCCACTTGGCTTCCTGACAGTACCACGTCAAAAATGTAGTACAATCACTCCAGGCGAAAATCCCTGTCGGGACCCCAATGAGCAAAACTGCTGTGGGGGAAAATAGGAGCACAATCAAATTAGGGCAACATTACAGTGCAACACCTAGGACCAAAATTACAGTGGGGCGCATGGGAGAACATTTACATTGGGGGATGTGGGGACAGATCTCTGTGGACAGAATCACAGTGGGATACCTAGTTGGACCTATGAGCAGTATAGCAGAAGGATGAAGGAAAAATGAAGAGCAGGTTAGTGATGGTTCAAGCTAACCAAGCTAACAAGAATCCACTAATAGAAAGTAATGACAGGCATGACAAAGCATACAAATCATAAAAAAGCAAAACCCTTGCATCTTTCTTGCACACAATTAATGGGAATGCGTTGAGGCATTGCCTTCAGTTGACCTTTGTGAATTGCTCACAGTACCATAAAGATGTAGTATGTGTTACGTTTCTTGAAAAAAGAATGGGTGTCTACAACACAGTATGAGATTGGGCAATAGTATGCCACTAGAAATGTACTGTGAAGCACCATTTCGAGAACATGTGTGCTCTAACATGCTCTTTTTCCTTTTTAGCCAGCCCATCACGCCATAGTATATCTGAATGGAGGATGCAGAGCATCGCCCGTGACTCAGATGAGAGTTCAGACGACGAGTTCTTCGATGCACACGGTAAGTGTAGGACAACAGCCACTAGTGGGAGTGCATCAGGGGTCTCACCTTAGCCTCAAGAACAAAATACTCTCTGTTTTCAGGATATCTCCATAAAATCGGTTTCCATATAGTCTGTGTAAGTGTAAGTTGTTTATATGGTTGATGTTGTGGAGAAAACTGGTGTGGTGCCCTTAAGATCTATGGATCCACAGATATTGGCAACCATTGAGAATCCTCACTCATCAGCTATGCCTGCTGCAAAACAGCAGAGATTTCTTATATTTGCCAGTTCTGTCTTCGCTCTTCCCAGAATTCTCATCTCTGTCTGCCAAAAGCTTTCTTTGCATTCTCTTATTTATTTGAAACCAACCTGTCCTGGTGGATGGCTTGTTCATGCATTGTCCACCTTTCTGTGAAGAACTTCAGTAACTCCTGAACCTCTGCTTTTATGCTCGCAAGTACAATCTTTGGTGTTTTAAGGGACTTAACTACAGATGTGGCATGCTGATTGCAATTTGCAGAAAAGCTGACATGGATGTTTATATTAATTTAAAAAATATGTATTTTTTGTATTTGCCTGTTATCATTATGTTTACACTCCATCTTCTCTTTTCACACGCAAATCCTTTTCTGACAATTTAGAGAGGCAGAACAGCCTACAAGAAAGTCAGGATAGTAATCAACAGTCCATTCCTCTGGAAGGCAGAAGGGGGTAGAGCAGAGGTAGATGCATATCATGTGAAAAGCAAGTGACTTTTCTCAGGCACTGATCTGTTCTTTCATCAAACAAATTAGGCTGGTCCTTCTCTGCTAATTTAATTCACTTTATTTTATTTGAGTGGAAACCTCTCATAGAGCCCTCTTTGTATACCCAGAAGTTCCATTGCTTGTTCTCCTTTTTTTTTGTTGGCGGTTTTAAAAGATTTGTAGGCAGTGCTTACTGCTCCATTATGCTCTCTGGATAATCACTGCCATTTCCAGCCATTGCTGTGGAAATACTAGAGCAGGAATCCAAATTCAGATTCGATTAGCAGGAGCAAAATGCAGCTCCTGAGTATCGGGCATCATTCAGAAAGCAAGAGCTGGTACTCAGCCCACCACAAAGCTAACTCGCACATCTGACGCAAACTTGCCATTTTGCCCACAATATGTTTATGTTGTATTAGCCTTAGACAAGTCCTTTATTTTCCTTATACATTCCAAGAAATACTGAATTAATGTCACATTGTGGTTGTTTCAAGAGACGGTATTTATATTGTAGCAGTCTCTTGCCCCTTGTGGGATGGTGAATGAGCAGTTTGGATAATAGATGGTGATATGCACTATGGATGCACACAATATTTTGCACATCTGGTTCAAAGCATGCGTCTATATCAGCTTGATGCTGCCGTCAAATTACCCTAATCACTGGATAAGGTGAATTTGTTTCGAATGAATATCAAATAGGCCTCATTTTTTTTAGGTCCCAGGACTAGCACCAATGCCGAATGAAGCTGCTTTGATATTCATTTGAAACAAATTCACCTTATCCAGTGATTATGATAATTTGACGGCAGCATCAAGCTCATGTAGATGCGTGCTTTGACCCAGATGTGCCAAGTATCGTGGGCATCCATAGTGCATATCACTATCTTTAAAAAAAAAAAAAAAAAAATGTTATATCTTTTTATTGGTTTTCTCAACACTACACCAATGTAACATCAGACCATCTTTTACTATAACCGTATTGTTCAAACTAAACATTTCACCCCTATAGACACACCCCAACAAACCCCCCTCACCCCTCAAGCCTTCAGCAGTGTACCCCGTGTGCAGCAAATCCAAGAGTCCAACATCCTGTAAAGTGTCACATCTCAGGCAAGTCATTTTCTGTGGTCTGACAAAACATGGTCACGGTTAGAGTTATCCATTGTAATAGATCCGGTCCAGGTTCCTGTTTTTGCTCCCTCATCGCTTTCTCCCATACGCCTGTTTCAGCCGTAGACCATTTTCTTAAGTCTTCCTACCAACTGTTGACACTTGGGGCAGCTTTAGCTTTCCATGTCAAGACAATACTATGCTCTGCTAATACATATACATATACATATATAAGGTATTTGAGCTTCCCCACCGCTTTTTGTTTCATACCTTTTTTAAACTGCCACTTGTGTATAGGCGCGTTACAAATGCCTTATCATATCATATCATATCATAATATACATGCACCTGGTAACTGTACGTCTAGGACTATGCCTCCCCCCGCCACTTTTGTTGCAATGTCGTTCCAAAATTCCTGTGTAGTGGCACATTCCCAGAACATGTGTGTCATACCTACATTTTTTTCGTTGCATTTGGGGCACCTTTGATTACCTGCTCCCTTAAATTTGGCTGTCGCCTCTGGCGTGAGTTATGCCCTTTGGGTTATGTAAAATTGGAGCATCTGAAACCTTGAGTTTCTCAAAACCTTTTTGTGATATGCAATAATTTTACCCCACTCCTTATCCTCAAAAACACTCCCCAGCTCTCTCTCCCACCCCGCTCTGCATTTTATTTCCACATTCGAGGTGCTCGCAATCAGGACCTCATACAACCTCGAAACAGCGTGGCCACACTCCGAGACGTTTAGCATGGTTTCCATGTCTTCGTAAATTATTTGAGGCCCGTCCACCTCCAGCCACCTTTTTTTAATTGTGTTTATGTCAGTCATATGCATCGAAAATTGGCCACTGTGTATGCCTGTGGATGCCTGTAGCTCCGAGAACGCCATTTGGGTGTCACCATCCCATAGATCTCCTATTGTCGCTATCCCACAGGGTTCCC
This sequence comes from Ambystoma mexicanum, assembly GCF_040938575.1. Classification (NCBI taxonomy): domain Eukaryota; kingdom Metazoa; phylum Chordata; class Amphibia; order Caudata; family Ambystomatidae; genus Ambystoma; species Ambystoma mexicanum. The sequence goes on along the minus strand of NC_090932.1, from coordinate 1,503,023,532 downwards.
AATGCGTCCTGACCACCTTCTGCAATCCTCTTTTGTCAGCCATTAATGCCACCAGTGGTGTCTGTGGTGAGATCGGGTTCCTGACACCCACGACCCTGGAGGCCCTGTGCCAAACTCTGGTGCCCAGGGTCACTAGAAATGGGTACTACTTAGGTTCTCTATCAGTTACCCATACCACGTCCCTCAGATGTAGCTTCCCCAATGCGGGCTGTAAGAGAACTGTGTCCACTGTAGGTTTGTCCACCATCCAACAGTGCATATCACTATCTATTATCCAAACCGCACATTCACCAATTTGCAAGGGACAAGAGACTGCTACGAAATATTATATATACTGTCTCTTAGGAGGAAGGCCTTGAAAATGACCACGAGGCCGAAATGCGTGTCGGCTGTCCACATCAAGAATAAATTGGATTTCTGCAATATGACCTGCTAATTTGAGTACTTCATCTACATTGGATCGTATAAACTCAATCTACACTGACACTTAATACCTAGAGCGTGAGTCACCCATTTCAGATTCATATTTAGGTTCCCTTTATACAAACCCCAGGTGGGTGGGTTTGGTGAAAGAGTGTTCGCTGCCGGTTCTAATTTCAGATTCTAACAAAGAGTGGTCACTAGTGCACGAATATATTTTCGAAACCATCAACGATATTGCTCTTTTAATGTCACATTGGTATGTTGGTAGGATGCCCATTGGTCTGATACACAAAACTAACTCCTGGTATCTGTTGGGGTCAAGCTAGCCAGTCTCTCCTAGGCTATAAGCAGGAGCTAAATACCCCCCTGCTCCCAGCCATTTTAAATGCTGCTTAGAAGAAATACTAGAGTGAAGAAGTGACAAGTACCCATGATGACTACAACATGCAACAAACCCAGACGTCCAAAACAAGTAGGATATCCATTACAAACAATACCATCTCCTCTGCAGAAGAGAAAGGCTAGAACCTCTAAAACGTAAAATCCTGGTCGAAGGGCACTGGATCACGACATGCATAGTGAAAGCACCTTGTAACCTACATTGGAATTGATAGTGCCCATGGTATTAATGGCACTGCCAAGCTGACCCTGAGAGTATTTTTTCCAACACCACACATGGCATTGCTACGGAACATTTTCAGAGTCTTTGACTTGAACAGTCTGAAAAGTCTGGATTTTTTTTAATATTTTTTCATTTAATTAGGCTTTTCTAAATTTCTTTTAGAAAATTAGCAGAAGACCTGAGGTAAATGTCTATCTCAAGGTTCCATGTCATTTTATCGTGGGATGTTTTTTCACTGGGTTTTTCTACCACAGATTTTTTTTACAAAAAAAACCATCAAACTTTTTTTACAATAATTTTTGGGAGGTTCCCCCCAAAACCTTTGTTCCCTTTAACTTTAATTTTTTATGCATTCCCGAACACACATACACCATATATATAATTTTCTAACCCCTCCTAAAATATTCGATGTGTTTTTTCTTAAAAAATGTGCGGTAAAAAAAACCATCAAAAAACATCCAGCGATGATAGGATGTTGTACCCTATATCATATACCTATATCCGCTGTATATGCTGTCCTGATAGTAAGAACTGTTATGCTTGCCGTGGCCTTTGACGATTTCAGCAAATACACCCCTTCTCCTCAAGGGGAAGCCACACCCTTTGGGACTAGGTAGGTGAGTCTGCTATGCAATATAATCCCTAGGGTAAGGGACACGCGGCATCACACTGAGGGTGATTCCGCTTAGGGAAAAAGAAAGTCCCAAGTACGGTTGTGACTACACCTTCCCTTGTGACAGACTCTCTGTTGTTTATTGGTTTCATGGAGATTTATCCATGTTATAAGGTATAGAGCCCTTTAACTGGCTTGGCTGCTGACCCCACTCTGTTGACCTCTGCTCAGGAGATGCTGAACCAAGCCTGCTTCCTATCTTGTTTTGAAGGAGAGCATAAAAGGACTAACTGCGAGAACTGCGAGACTTGTCCTTGGCCTCAAGCCCAGGGACCGTATCTCTCCAGGACTGAAATCTCTTCACTGGCTCCCAGTGGCTGCGAGGATTAAGTTCAAAACCCTCTGCATTGTCCACAAGGCCTTCTGGGGCCTGGGACCTAAATACCTCCAACTCTCTCTTCCTAAATATCTTCCTTCACGAGCCCTTCGCTCATCCGTCTCCAACTCCCTCATGGTCAGCCGCTTCTCGAAGCAATGAGCTGGGGGTAGATCTCTCTCCGCAGCTGGGGCCTCCCTCTGGAACAGCCTTCCTGCCTCCCTGAAACTTGAGGAGAACCATCTCCGGTTCCGGAAGCACCTCAAAACCTTCCTCTTCGCTTCTGCCTTCTCTCTCCCTCTCCCCTGCTAATCCTGCTTAACTCCCCACTGAATTCAGCACTAAACCTGCATCTGGGCCACTCTCAGCAACCTCGGTCCAGGGCCCAGCCACTCTCCACTTGCACTGCCTCCCCGGCTCCCCCTGCACTGTGGGACTGTCACTGTATCCCTACAGCCCCTTTCCCAGCACTTGCTCTGCACTTACCTCGCACTTGCCACCAGCTGGCCCTTTCTATTTATTATTTTTTATTATTTTCTACGCTACTTACCTTGTACTGCACTTCCCCCCCCACCTCCTCCCCCCTGCACTTCCTCCTTTTCCCCTTACCTCTGCACTTGCGCGATCTGAATGACACCTGGCCTAGTAGGATCGTTTGTCTGTTTTCCCCTTGTTTCCCTCCCTCCCTGCCTCGTCGCGCCTTGAAACACTTGTGTATAGGCGCGTTACAAATACCATATCATATCATATCATATCAAAGGCAGAGGCGTTGCTGCGGGGTGAGGGGGGTTAAGGGGCTATAGCCCTGCGCCTTATGGTTGTAGCCCTGGATAAAAGCCCAGGGACTACAACCAAAAGGCTAGCTAGCCCAGAGTTCTGACAGTCCCAACATTAGTGTAGCCCCAGATCTTTTCCAGGCCTAGCAACACCCCTGACTAAAGGCCATAGCTGCAAGGGAAGAGTGAGCTTGAGCCAGCATGCAGACAGTGGAAGCCTTTGCTGTGACACTGGGTAGATCGATCCTCAAGGCAGGACCAAGTCAGACACAGGGTGGACGGAGGAATCCCGGAGCCCGTGGAATGCTGCCAATCCCCCGGTGGGCAGAGTGCCTGGTGATCCTAGGTCATATGAAATGGGAGACAGAGCCGCTGGAGATGTGATGCACCAATGGTCCTGAGGATCGACGCTGAGTCGAGGGTCTGCTGTAAGAGAGCCGACAACTATGCTGGAGTGGTCCTGCAGTCACTGCATCCTCAAACAATAACGCCTCCACAATGCAGGTACACAGCTGATACGGAGGAAAGGGAGGAGGGCGGTGAAGCTCTGAGGCACTCCAAGAAGGGGTGAGGACACTATAGCACACATATGTCCACAAAGTCTGCATAGTCCATGAAGGGCTGAGAAAACCAGTGCCCCTGCAAGGGATGAGAACTTCCGCCTAGAAACACTTGTGTACAGGTGCGTTTAAATGCCATATCATATCATGGTATCATGTACATAGCGAGTGAGGCTGGGTAGACCATGTAGTGCTGAGTGACCCAGTAACCTTAGAGGTGGTGAGGACTGTCCTACACCTATGACCATTTAAGCTGTATAACCCACACAGGGATAACAGAGGGATAGGAAATATAGAAATACCCTTGAGAGGTAAACTTGTAGCCAAGACCCCCTAGGGGGTATGAGATCCAAGAGAGCCAGACGGTCTGAAGGACCAAAGAGCCCAGCCAGTGCTGAGAAACTGAGCGACCATGAAGGGCTGAGAATCACAATCATTTCAACAAGTAATAGAATCAGAAACCCTGGGCTGGACCGATAACACTAATTAGAGAAGAAATATATAACTACCCTGGAGGGGTGAGCAAGAGAGACCACAGAACCATTTTTCAAATCCTGTTGTCAATCACAAGTGACTGAATTACAAGTACAGATATCGGAACTAAAGACAGCACTGTTGAGCAGAAACTTGGTGGGGAGGAGGGGCAGGAGTCATCTTATACAGAGTGACACAGAACTTGATTTGAACTGTACCTGCAGGTTGAGGCCTGAACCACAAGGAAAGAACTGGAAATACAATTTGGTGGGGGTCATGCGCCAGCCAGCACAAGCTAAGAGAGGAGTATTATACTTCTCTCGACTAGTTTATGTTTCTTTGTTATTAGTGGTGGGGTCAGGCAATACGACAGAATAGGTTTGGGAGAGAGGACGCATGTTATTTTAAAGACATCTTGACAAGCACAATTTATGTTATTTTGTAGGATAGGAAACCACCATCACAGAAGTAGGGGGACATGTGTTTCTTTACCTTAACCCTGAACCAATTGAGAACATGTTTTGTGCCCATCTCCTATGTCTGACTTAATACAGGCCTTACTTGAAAGGCTAGACTCTCAAGAGAATTCAGACTTGCAAGCAAGGGAGACCAGATGGGGGTGCTGGTCATCTATGTGGCATGGGCAACGTCAAGGCACGTGGGGAGTCGTTTATGTGAGAGATGTTGGCCACGTTTGCAGAGCGGTTGCAGCAGCTCACAGCTACTCCAGACGTTCCTGCACAGCAGTGCAGATATAGAGAGCTGGTACTGTAGGCCTCCCCAGCGCCAAAGGCGACGGGGACTCGCCTTGGCTAAATATCCAAGTGCCGTTATTGGGGACCAGTTGGATATGGATGTCTCCACAGACTGTTAAGTTCTGCTGAACCCTTAGCTCCAGAGGCCCAAAATGTATAGGTCGGGTGATAACACACAATGTTCGGTTCTGTTTTATCCAGAGGGGGCATTGGTTGAGTAGAGTGCTTCATTGGCTGTGAAATTATTGCTTCACTGTGTTGTTGGTGCAACAACAAGTTATCCTTAATTCAATTTTTATCAATTCAAGATGGAGAAGAGAGCCTAAAAGCCGGTGTCGAAACCAACAGTATTTTATTTATGATGGGACACGGGTGTATATGAGTCATGGGTTGAGAAAACCACAGCCATAACGAGGAGATGACACAGTGACTGCAACCATGTTTGGGGATGTGGGAATACTATGAACGATTTGATTGGTTGGCATGCTCATGAGAGCACATAAGGGTAATACAGACATGATGTAAGCCTCTGTTTGAGGCACAGGTACACCCAACAACATGCCCTACGCAGTCACTTGAAGGCTTAGCTGCCTGAGACTCTGAATAGAGGTAACGTGGGCTCTCTGTGCATGATCAGGTCATGTTTCGTGTAATAAAAGGAATAACTAGAGGCGTTGTTCGGTATCACGTGGACAGCCCAAGCTGAACTGGCCAAGCTGAATTCTACAGATCTGAAATGGTTCTGTAAAGCCATGGTACCCAAGATCAGGTGATTCTCCTTTAGAAAGTTCATTGTTATTGTCACCATCTAGTCATATCATGCTGACTCCTGTGTAAGACTCATTTTGGAAACGCCTATACAAATCCAGAGATTTCTGTGTTCAGGGGCCACAATTTTGGGTCATGGATACTATGCCAGTTTCTCTGTCCCTTTCTGCACAGCTGCATGGAAATAAATCCTAAATCTACCTTTGTTACCTGAAGTTTATTGGATTATTTGGTGATGGGCTTGAGCTTCTACATCTGGCAGGTGTGAAGCTTGCTGACAAAGTAAAAGTCGACACATGTTCTATAATTGCCTTTCATTCATCGCTGGACCTAAGGACAGGCCCTCTTCGCATTTTCTCTGTGGTCTCTGGGCCTACTGTTGGCCCTGCACATGCCATATCAAGACTCGCCACCAGGGGGCATGTCCCTGAACAAACTAGTGGAAATGTGCAGCCACTCACCCCTGTCAACAAATAAATAATACCTCAGCACCCTGTAGGGCTGAAGGAGGCCTCACCAACTGAGATCGGACTGCGCTAGTAACATGCTGGTTGGGCTATCGGATGCCAAAATTACTTTGAATTGTGTAGTTCAGGTTCCTCTTCCCGACCAGAGGACCATTCTTGTAAAAGCGCAATGCACCAGAGGAAGACTGGTCCTGATCGACTGCACGCATGCCCACTCTATTGAACGAAATCTGCATTTGAGTATTGCCTTGCAGGTGCTTAGGAGAAAGCAAAGTATGTTTTGGACAACGTTAACAACTTGAACCACCACTTGTTGGAAGGGCTCTGGCTCAGCCTATGTATATCTTATAGTTACAGTTACTTAGACATTAGTTAAGAATAGACATTCAGAAGTACATAGCAAGACATTAGTCACAGTGTACAGTTACTAACGTTTTAAAGCAAGCAACCATTTTTTTAAGACAACACACTATACACTTTTTGGTGCACTTAGGAGTTTAACTAAGACTGTTCTTAGTTCAGGAACTACATTATCTACAAAAAAATCATCATTGGCTCTCATATGAGCTTTTTTATGCATGTAAGAAAGACATGGTATCAATAGTAGACACAGACACAATAGAGGCAAGTTTCAGAAACCTTTATTTTGGTATTTTTGTTGGTTTGGTAGAATGCCTATCTGGCCCTAACTCTAGAATGGGAGTAATCTCGACCATTTAACAAGTAACAAACTAGTCCAAGTCAGTCGGGTCAAAATAGCGTCTAAAAAGAAATGTCAGACTGGCTTAGATAGATAACAACTCTCTTCTTCTTGTTCAGCAGCACGGGGTCTTGATAGTTTCTTAAAAAGGATATGTGGATGGCACAGTTCTATCAGTCTTGGACACTTTGGCTTGCTGCTACAAGTCAGCAGTTCTTACCTGGGCGTCAAGCTTTTGGCAGTTCAATCAATTCCTTAGGCTTTGTCCTCCTTGTCATAAATATACAGTTCTATTCTTGACTTTTACGTTGCCACAATTCAACACAGGTTTCCCTCTGCTGGGCACGAGCCTGTCTCTCTCTTTGTTGGGGTTCCCTTCCCTACTTTCCTTCCCACTTAACTTTCACTCTACCACAGTTCAGCACAGATTTTGATCTGCCGGGTGTTAGGGAGAATTCTCTGTTTAGGCTGAATTTCCTAACCTAGTGAGTCCCCCAGCAGCTTTGCTGGATTTTTGGAGTTTCTTTTTTTTCTCCTGCCAAGAGTGAGTCTCTTTTCTTCACACTCTTGGACATGATTTGAGGGGTTCCTTTGACTGTTAATGTGTTTTATGGGCTATGGGGTCTTTTACTCCATAGGTACGCATGTGTTTTTACTATGTGTGTTACACAGCACCCTCAGTGCAGTGACACCGGGGTGTCATAGTGACACCCCACCATAGACTCCATACCCTGGGACTGACTACTGTCTCCCAGGGCATGTAAAGTCACCATTGGCTTTACTAGTCCCAAATTATGAACAGAAACCAGTACAAACCATCATATTGTGGACGTACTGGTCGGGGCAATTCGATTGCCCCGGGGTCTGTTAGTCGAGGGGGCACGTCTCCGTCCCCCTGATCGAGTTTTGGCTGGTGGCAGTGGATACTACTTTTTATATTCGACCGCGAATATATCTCTATGGGATTTTCCCATTGTTCGAGGCTACCAACTTTAATTATTTAATTCTCATAGCCTCGAACATACCGCCGGTTTATTTATTTAATATTAATTCGCCGGTTGGTATTTTTTGCCAGAACTCGATTCTAAAATGGCGTTTGTGTTCTTTTCTGTGAATCCAACCCAAGTCGAGCCCTTTGTTCCACGTTTTGGCGGGCTTCTCCACAGAAGCCTCCAGAAGTGGTGCCACTCTGTCTGGGTTCCACAGGTGGTGTGGGAGGGGGTTTAGGCACCCTGGACTGAGTTACCTTGGTAACTCAAGTCGCACTCTTGTGTGATTGGCCCAAGTGGTGAGCCGGCCAGCTCACCACTTAGCATGTTTGATTGACAGCTAGGCTGAGTGAATGGGGGTGTGCTGCATAAAAGCAGGGCTTTTGTGACTGGAACTTCAGAAGTCGCCACAGGACCTGAGAATCCGACGAGGGAGAAGCTGAGCCGACCTGCTATGACGACACCAATGGTGGAGCCCTGCGGAACCGACTCACCACTTCCTGACGACAGAGAAGATCTCCCGGCTGGAGAGTCTTCTTCCCCTGACTGGTGGGCACAACCAGTTTACCTTCTTTTCCTCGCATCCCAGGACGGCTTGTGGTCAAATTGCCCGTGCCAAGCACCCCGGCAACCGGATAGCCACTTATCACTGGACCGCGAATAAAAGGACTGCTCCTTTAAACTGAGAACTCCGCGGCTGGTTTCTTCCCTGGCAGTGCAACAGACTCCTGTCTTCCTCCCCGACGAGATCCTCTCTTCCCCCGGACGAAGCATCCGCTGCCAGGAACAACTGCCCCCACTGGAGTATTCTCACCACTTTAAGGTACCGTGTCCGCCAGGCCTCCCTTTCTAAAGATTGCTACAAGGTAATAATAATCCCTTAACCTTCTGGACTGGGCTGGCCGCCTTGACCATCTAACTGGTCCCTTTCTTTTGGTCCAACTCTTTCTGAACTGATTTCGAGACTTTTGGGCACTTTGAACCGTGTGACCTTGGACACATTTCGACCGGAGCCTCTTACAGTGGGTCCGGCCTTGTTAACTTTGACTTTACAGTTTTAACCTGCCTGCTTCTCCTACTGTGTTCTTCTGAAAGTGTCTGGATCTGTTTCTATCTTTGCTCTGCCTTTCTCTCCCTTTTAAACCGATTGATTAGAGTGCCATCTTCGTTAAGCGCTCACCGCTGTCTGAAAATAAGTGTTGCTTTACTTAAGACTTGTCTAACTAATCGTTGAAGGGAGTGTATATCTTTTAGTGACCCTGTTTTTGAACTGCTTAATATTAGTGCCTGTGTGTTTTATTAGATGTGGTTTTAAATAAATACTTATATCTCTTTTACATCAAGCTCTGGTCAGTGTTTGCTTGTTCTACTGTGTTCTTTTGACCTATTGTGAATACTCTGTATACTGCCTAACTCTTCTTGAGGGAAGTCTGACTGCTCAGCCACAGCTACCAAGTGAATCTGTGTGGTACAGACTGTTACCAAGTGGGTTTACTGCCAAACACCTGTAGTCTTAAATCTTTTGCAGTGGTCCCTGAGGGAACTGCACAGGTTTCTGCCTAACACCGGGCTTGAGCTTGTCTTTCCCTTTGTGAGGGTTCCTTTCCCCACCTTTTGTCTTTTATGTCTTTTTACTGTCGAAGACTTTCGAAACTGCAAGGATTTTCCTTTGACCTCTGCATGACCACTTTGACATCTCTTTAAATAATTCAACAATCTTCCTCATCTTGCAACACCAATGTCTCTCGTAGTTTCTTATTATCTTTACTTTGCCCTCTTGGCCTCTTTCAAAGGTGGAACACCCTCTGGCTTTTCACATATACTATGTGAGAGTTTGGAAGGAGTTGTGCAGTACCCTCCAGACAGATAGGGGAGGGTCATAGGTACACAATCATAAAAAATAAAAAATAAGAGACATTATTGTTTTCAAAGATGCCCTATTCTATGTTTGTCTGTTGCAGATTTCTGAGAAAGATGTCTCAAGTTTGTGATCTTGTCCCATTCCCCTCAAAATGTTTTGATTGCAGCGGAACACAAGAGGCTGCTGTAGACTAGACACACAAGGTGCTCTGTGCAGCCAGTACCTCCTCACGAATTCCTCTCATGAGTACCGGACACAGACTCTTTCTAGTTGCAGATGTTGGGAACAGTGCAGCGGGAGGATGCAGCATTGTGTCCAACTCCAGGTAGGGCCCTGGAGGCGTTGCAGAGGCCATGCAGGTTTCTTGTGCTGAACCTGGGCTGGTGCCATGCTAGCACAATATTGGAGTGACCAATTTCTCTGTGGCAAGAGGCCAATTTGGCTGCAGTGGGCAGGATGTTGAGGAAGCCGAGATTATGAGGAACCTATAAGATGCCAGTGATCTCACACACTTATGTTAATGGTAAGTGTACAGGTGCCAGTTGGCCCTAATTCAGATATACATGGCCCTGACGAGAATATTTCATAAGATATTGTTGATTTATATTGCACTTAATACCAAATTCCTCCAGCTTCTATGCACCAGACCAGGGATCGAATCCATGTTGCAAAACATTGTCTTGTTCTCAAGGCAAGCTTGTTGGCACAGAGTTATCCTTGCATTCCAGAAGTGCAGTTAACTGTCTTGGTATTAAAGTGGAAAGACCCTGTAGAGCACAGTGAACAAGATCGGAGATGTGATGCAGAAGGGGCCTACAAAGGAAAACCCCTGCCTGCCTTTTAGGGAGTGTTTTATGGACCCCGTAGTGGACATTTTGGAGAATCCATTATCTGTTTCAGCTGCAAACATGAGTATCTTGTGGAAATGTAGTCCATTGAAGGAAGACCCTTCTCATCTTTTGGACCATCCATTGGCATACTCCACAGTTGTGCATGCAGCAAAATCAAACCCAATTTGCCTCCCCTACCCCGTTGCCCTCTGATAGGAAATCAATGTGGTTTGATGCCAGGGCTAAGGTTTTTACTTCTGGGTCCATGACTCTGAGGTTGGTATGTGTCCAGTACGCTATGGTCATATCAGTACGCTTTGGGGCAGGTGGCGGAAAAGGCCAGTGACCTTTCACTGGTGAATATCTATGAGACCATGAAGGAGGTGGTCTCTAAGGATTTGAGGTTTCAAAACTGTGAGAAACCCCCTGGAGATATGTCGCCCAGGTGGCCAGGACATGGTCATCGCTATTGGATCCAGTTCCTGGGGGTGGACCAGTGGGGGAGGATCACCTGGTTGGGGTCTAGAAATGTGGGGTATCTTTGATGAAGTGGAGGCCAAGCAGCTTCCCGTGCACCAGCCCTTTGCTACTGTAAAATCGAGTTAGAAGTGGTACCTCCTATTCTCTGGCACTCTGTCACTTGTTGCATATCTGCTCTTTTTCTAGTCCCTAAGAAGAATAGAGAACTGCAGACTTGCATATACTATAGGGCAATCAGCGAATTACTATTAAAAACCAATACTACCTCCCACATATATCCACAATGATTGACCTGCTCCAAGGTGCCTCATTGTTCACCAAGTTGGATCTGCGTGGAACAAACCAACTGGTCCACATGCAGAAGGGGGACAATTAAAAATCCACTGCGACAAGGTCCCATGCCTTTTGGCATGAGACAGTCAGTGCAGTCCCACCAACCCTGATGGGTCCCCATTAGGGTTCCCATGACCAGCAGAGCCAGGAGGAGCCATGAACCAAACACCAATAGTATTCGGGGTATCCTGAATCACTCTTGAGCCAGACCCAAACAGCATGCATCAAAAAAGAAGCTTTCCTCGTCAAGGGACTAAAAACTCAGCTTCCTTTATTCACTGGCGAGGGCTGTGATAGAGTGTTTCCTTCTGCACTGAATGTGAGTGAAGGAAACCACTTATTTAATCCTTCAGCAGGTTCAACAGAAAAATCTGCCACCAGTCTGACGATTCAAAGAGCTAATGCTGGCACAAAGTATCAGATCCCGAACTAGGTAAATGAAATAGAACTTGTAAATGAAATAATACTTTTGCACACACGAGTCACAGAGCAAATAACAATTGTTCTTCCGCTGGAGATGCAGGAGTGAATAATCTACCATTTTGTCCAAACAAACCCATTTTGAGCAAAGTAAAGTTTTTACTCAGCTTACTGAACATTCTTTTAACTGTTAAAGAAAGCAGACCTCACACACGTCCTGGGCCGTTAAGAATGTTAAAATGCAACCAGCCTTAATGTAACCATATGCCCTTTCCCCTCTAAACCCACATGGCCTTAGACACATGGTCCAGTCACCTGGAAGCCCAACCCTTGCAGCCCGGATGCAACTAATATTACCAGGCAACACACAGCAGAAGGACAGACTGGCCTTTAAAAAGCAGTCTGCCCAGTCATTCTCTGTCACGCTTGGAGGAAGCTGGTCAGAGCAGAGCAGCAGACCTTAAGAGACCAGGCAGGAAGAGCAGGTCATTCTTTGGGAGAGCTGACTGAAGGAGGTCCAAAAATTGTGCAGGAAAGAATACATTAATTGGAAGAGTGGGGTGTTAGTGGTGTGGGGAGAAAGGAGGGAGATAGGGTCAAAGAGAACGTAGGGAAATGCAAGAGAGCTACTGTTGAAGAAAGGGGGAAGCGAGATACCATTTTTGTTAACATCAAGGGGGATTTTGCTGGAGAGAGGAGGAGAGAGCTACCATCTGGGCGAGGGAGAAAAGTCAAGACTTTGAAAGTGGAAAGTGTTTTTGTGAAGTGGAAAAGCTTTTGAGGCCAAGGAGACATCTAGAAGAAAGAGTGCTGGGGGCAGGAGGAGGAGAGGGTATAAGAGTTGGGAGAAAAAGGGATAGAAGGGTTAGAAACTGATAAAAAAGAACTCGAGTGGGGAATATAGGCTTACCGTCATAGGCAGGAGGGACACAGAGATCATTCCCTTTAGAGCAGACTTTGAGGTTTCAGAGGACTACGTTGGTCCAGTGGAGAGTGTAGAGGCAGGATATGATACAAGATGGGGCTGCTACAGTGGGGAGTAGGGAGGGCAGCCAGCAAAGGGGACCATGGCCCCCTATCAAATGCAGAAGTGTATGATCAAATTATGGGCCCCCATCTCTGTAATACCTCACCAGGGCACATCAGAGCCACCCGACAGCGCAGACGTTCCAGCCTAACCAGACTGGGACCACTTGCTGCGCCTATGGGAGGGAGGTCTGAAGAAAATACTTAAAAGGTGATGGACAGGAGGCCCCTAATCGATCCACCCAGGAACCGTAGCTCAAGGGTAAGCAAATGTGCACCGTTAGAAAGCAGTGTAGTAACAAAGCCTTGTGTTTTTTAGCACATGAAGCTTTTTAAAACCAATTCCCCCTTTTTCCTGGAACTAAAGGCAGGGTAGCATGTCCAATTGCTATTGAGTGATGAGTCTCAGGGATCTGTGTGACCGACAGCCTCTGTGGAACCTAACAAACTTTAGAATCGGTCACATGCCTGGCTCCTGAAGGCCACAGGTTTCAGAGTCATGCTTTCTTTGAGGTTTTGTACCTCCTGATTGGGGCCCAACAGCAAAGTACAAAGACCCTGTACCCCTGCCAATAGCTGTGCTTGTCCAGGTGGTGTAAACAGCAGCAGAACAACCCTTTCCCCCTTCAGAGGCTAGGGTGATGCATTTTTCCCTTTCATTTTTGAAGGGTGTGGTACAGGTTTCTACTTTGAGGGGTACCTGACCAAATGATACATCTTCATGGGTAGGTCTGAACAGGATTCTATATTTGACATCCCTATGCTGATTCTTTCTTTCTGATAATCCATTATCCACCAGCGCTGTACATATGACAACTGATGGCTGCACCTTTTGTGTCTATGCACAGCTGCCATTTCATGTTCCGGACTCTGAAAATTGCTTTTTTCGTGGCTATAATGTCAGCAAGACATGTTGCTGAATTACAGGCCTTGTTGGCTGAATGGCCGAGCACAATATTTCAAAGGACAAGTTAACATTGCATGTGAAGACCTTTTTCTACCCAAAGTGATTAACGAATTTAATGTTTACCAGTCATTATAGCTTCTGGCTTTTTCCCCTTTGTGGAATCCTTCCAAGGTGGTGTAGCGGTGGGACAGAGTGGACCCTAAGAGGTCAGATTAGTACACAAAAAATTAAAATCAAACTTGTAGTTCCTTGTCGATTCTGTGCCAAAGAACTCCAAAATAATATTAATTCCTCCGTTTAACAATGTGCAAGTTGCTGCTCCTTTACATAGGGCACCTTGCAGAAATCCCCTGGTATTGCAAAGTTATTTTTCCATGTACAAGAGCCCTTATGCAAAATTGATGTGCTGATATATAATGTGGTGTTCATCCCCCGTTCCAGGGGCTGGAACCGGGGATGAAGGCCATTAGCACCCCGGGATGCTAAAGTGGTAACTCGGGGTGCTAAAAAAAAAGGTTTTTCATTCCTAAAACGGGATGCACGTGGCGTCCCGTTGTAGGAAGGAAAATCATTTCCCAAGATGGCCGCCATGGAAAGGGATGCCAGGGCTCCGTACGGAGCCCCACTTCATTTCCATGGTGACCCCTAGGCGGCGAGGGGAAGGAGTGAATACGGCAGCGGCACTCGCGCTGCTGAAAAAAGGTAAGAAGGGGGTGGGGGGAGGAGAAAAAAAGAATAGAGTGATGGAAGGTAGAAGATGGCGGCGGGGGGAGCCGGCCATTAGGTGGCTTGGAACAGAGACTTGTACCAGCGGTTCAAGCCTGCGTTCCTAGCCATCTGATTGGCTGGCTCCCACCAACCGGGTACTAATGAACGTTAATACCAAGTGTGAAAGGACATAATCATCATATGCAAAACATATCTTCAAATCAATCTGTTCAATCTGTATGTGTTAGATCCCATTTATCACATTATATATAAAAAAGCATTCACATTAACTATGTATTCTAATGTTTTAACTGATTTCCAATTAGTTATATTTGTGCCAACATCTGTTTCCACCAACTGTCTTTATCAAGGTAATTATGATCAATCAATAATTGATCATGAATTATTTCCTAGGATTCCATCAACAAATCCTTAGTTGTCTCAATCACTTGTCCTTCAGTGCAACTAAACGTCTCCCGACTGCCAAGTTTCACTTCTCTTGCGGGTGTGTAGAGGGAGATAGCAGAGATACACTGTCTGCTCTGGTGCCATTTCTGATGATTTCTTGGATGTGGGTGCAGGTCCCCTTTGAGTAAGGGAAAATGGCTGGTTTCACTGACAAATCACTGGCAAGCAAGAGAGTGCAGAAAAGGGTAGCTTATGGGTAAGAAGTCTCAGTGGTGGGACCTATAAAGAGCAGCCTGAGGGACTACCTAGTAAGGGGACTGACTGATTGACTGCTGTGTGTTTCGGATCTAGGTCAGAGAGGACTTCCCAGACCAACACAACGCCCTGTCAGTCAGCCACTGCCTCACCAGCCGGTCAACTGTCTCTTCCCGGCAAGTAGCTCAGAATGCTCCGTTTGTGACAATATTGGTGGTGGTAGCACTGAGGAATGTACCATTTTTATACTTTCAAATCTTTCATATTTTCAGATTTTCAAACAGAAATCTCTTCCTCTCATGTGTCTAAGATGATTTATATCTAAACCATTCTGGTAAACTTCCAGATATACGAAAGGTGGTCCGCTACTCCCAGGAACTTAGGGTATATTTAAACATCAAAAAGAGAATGTTCCTGGCAGATGCAAATATTCAGTACATTTTATCTTTTTCCATCAGCAACTAAATTTTGAAACATTATTTTGAAGCAGTCTTTTCGCATATTTTTTTTAATGTATTTCTTTATTTCTTTTTCATCGCAATAGATTAGTTATATATCACAAAGTTTGATATCCTGCACATACAATCCAGGACATGTATCGACCTGAACATGTATTGCTAAACTCACTCAATAATGAACTTCCAAAAGTAATTTGAGCCTTTCAAAACAGATGTGTAAGCTTCCATTGGTCTATTCCCTTTTGCCTGCAACTGAGGCAGACTCCCTGAGAGGCCTGGCTCAACGGTTGCTATAGGGCAATGTGATGACTCCTGCAGAGTCATCATGAAATCCCAGCCGAAAGTCCCCTCCCATGTGCTCAAGGAAAGGCAGAGACACTATCTGATCCTAACCCTGGGGGTCGTATCAGGAGGGAGGCTCACATGGGAGGAGACGGCTGTCAAGGGAAAGTGGTGACTCCATTAGGAGAAACACAGTATTTATTCTCGATTTACCTAGTGCCTAAATATTTAATTGGCATGTTGTCACTGTGAAACTTCCTCCCCCAGAATACCCCAAAGTGTCAAGTATGAGGATCTTTGTAATAAACAGGAAAATAGTATACAAGGGAGTCAGGAAGTTAATGTTATAGCTTCCTGTAGCTATGATCCATCTTCATGTTTAAATCTTAAGTTCAAGGGAAAAGCGTTGACTCATTTAGAACCTTCCCTTAACTGTATGATATATGATATGATATGATATGATATGGCATTTGTAATGCGCCTATACACAAGCGTTTCAAGTGTTTCAAGGCGCGAACTGTACATTTTGTCAATCACCTAACCAGAGTAGATGAGTTAATAAAAGAACAAATAAGAATATTATGGACTTCAAGTCCCAAAATGCTCTTAATACTGCGATGAGGAAGAGTGGCCCAGAGTCACTAAACCATAATGAGCGGTCTAGTTGTCATAATCAACGCCTGAGCGGGAACTTTAAACATTTAAAGACTCTTCAGGAGTTTAAGAGTGGGAAGCAGCAGGGAGAATCAGAAGCTGCCGTTGTGGCGGCAGCAGGACGCGATACAGAAGTTGTGATTCCTGATATATGCAGAGGACACACAGCGGTAAGCAGTCTTGAAGCTGGCCAGCCCTAGAGCGAGAGAGGTTCTCTACACACTGTGAACTACTCCGGTAAAGGATACAATACCGGGAAATGCACAGAGCTGCAGAAGCTCCATCAGAGGTCAGTGCAAGTGGCGGCAGACCGACCGGAACTGTCAAAGGCAGAGGAAGTCCCGCAGAGTGAAGCAGGAGGTTTACCGATGAGTCAGAAGGAGATGCCAGGATAAACTAGAGGGTTGGACTGTAACAGGTAACCCTGACGGAGGCCGCTAGGTAACAACTGTTACTTTGAATACCAAACCATTGAAGAAAGGCAAATTGGGTGCAACTCTCCTATTGAGGGATTCTGAATAGGGGAATAATGCAACCAGCAGTGCAAAAGCCAAAAAGAAGTGATTGGAAAGCCAAGTGGATATAATTCTCCTAAAGAGGGATTTCAAATAGGGAAACCTATAATCCGCATTGCCAGCAGCCAAAAGGTTACAGAAGTAGAAAGCAAAGACTGCAGGAGCAAAGCCCTCCTTGTAAAAAGAGTCAAGGGGAGAGAACTGTTACCTGCATTGCCTATAGCAAACCGATCACGAAGAGAATCATTGTCCTTTTGTGAAGTATGCATTTGAAAGAAGATGTAAGCCAATTCCGTTAGAAGTTAAAAGACTGACCAGAGAAGCATTTGATGGTTCAAATTGATGATTATAGTGTTGAGAGTTTGGAACAAGCCTTAGCACAGAGCAGACAATGTAATAGTAGTAGGTTATCCTTGCAGGTCAGTAAACCAGGACGGGACGAATAGCGGTTAAGCCTTTCAGGCAAGTGGGCCACGAAGAAGATAATTTAAAGTACTGTAGTTGTGGTAAAAGGTTGTGGTGGAAAATAAATGTCAGTTCCACCATCTTGCTTTCTTGAACTGTTGCATAACCTAAAGTGATTGTTGAAATATCCTGAATAAAGTGTTTCTTTTGGAAGAGCCATCTTGACAATAACATTTCCTAAAAAGAATATGTATGATGTGCTTAAGTTATTGTCCAGTGGAGAAAAGAACATTTGTATTTGATCATTGAACTGATGTTGATTTACCAAGCAGAGGATTGTGCAAGTGTTATTGATTGTATTGAACTTTGAAGAAACTTTTGGAAGTGAAAAAAGTTGGAACTTTGTTACTGAGTCAAACTTTCTTGAAATTTAAACTAATTCCCAAGAATCCTGAATTGGTCCAGGGATTAATGGTTGTAAATGTATATGTTATTTTGATATTGCCCAGCAATTCCTATATGATTATGTTGCATTTGTTAGTGTGGCAGGTCAGATGCTTTTAGGCACTAGGTCATTTTTCTTTAGCCTTAGTTTGTTAGGTATGTATATCCTTGTTAGGTTATGGAAAGATAGGCATTTGTCTAACCCTTTTTATTTAAATAAAATGGCAACATATTAGAAAACTGCACCTGTTTGTCTGTCTCGCATTTCTGACCCCTTATAGTAGGTACGTTTGTGTTATTGGTCCTCATTGCGGGTCTGGCGGTAACCATGGCGGTGCTACCGACGTGTTGCCGCCAGACCGGTAATTATTTACCAGCGCCTTACTTCCTGGTGCCACCGGAAGATTACAACCCTAGCGGCCCGGAAAGTCAGGTGCCCTTAATATGCGAGTCCTCTATGGGAGTGGGCACTGTTGCTAATGGTGCCAGTGCTTCTGTGACGGGTCTGCCTACCGTTGCCGATGTGCCCGGCAGTGTCAGACCTGTCGTGCACGACGGCTCCAGCAGGCAGACCTGTAATATGCCGGTCCGGAAACGATGGTGCTGCTAAGCTTACCGGCATCCTTGTTTCCAGACCGGTAGGGTCATAATGAGGCCCATTGTCTCATACCTTTAACAGGCTAACCTATTGAATGGTCGGACCAAAAACCGATCTGTAAAAAAGAATCCACTGTGTCAATAAGTAGTGCACGTTATGCAAGAAAAACTAATTTTATTACATGCAAATACGGCCAGGAGGTACAGTCATCTCTGTAGAATCGGAAAACTGAAAACACTCTTGAAACGCCCATTTCAGTTATATAGCAGAAAACCACAAAATCTACATATGCAACATTTATCAAATACAAGTCAAACCCACATTTCCTATTGACTAGCCCCTATCCAGAAATCTAAACATCACCTATATTTTACTACCCCATTGGTCAATAACTGATCTGTGATGACATGAGCACAACCCCTGCAAATGTTCCTAATTCTGTAGTTAGCAGAAAATAGTTTGTTCTAATTGGTCAATGTACCCTCGGGTAACTTGTTGCAACAATGGATTGTTCTTATTGGTCAGCATGACTTTGGCCAACTCATGATGTCCATACCCCCGACAGGACCCAATAAGGGAGCGAATGTGAACCGTGAATTCAACGCCTCATAGCATTACAATGGGCACAGTACTTCTTTCCCATGAGACCGGACAACTTGGCAACGCTGCTCTTTGGGATTCATTTATCTGATTTATTTGCTCTATTGGTTGTCTGCTGCAGTTCCAATGGAAGTGTCTCTTCGCAATGGGGGCAGTATAACCTCAACCAATTTTCATGTCTTGACAATTCTTGGACCCTAGACCTTGTTTTCAGTAAAATTTGTCCTTGACAGCTGCAACACTAATCAATCATCTGAAATAAGAATGTTATAGTGAGTTTTAGTACCAGCCCCTGTGAGCTGCTAGGCCTCGCAATGAGAGCCAATGTCTTCACCCACCCACCAGGGACCTTGGCATTCTGAACGCTTGCTGGGGAAAAGCAGGAATACAAGCTAATTAAGTGAGCTGAAGCTCCACAATGTGGCCTGATAGTCTCACTAGCAGAAAGTGCAACCTCTGACGGGGCTTATTCAAAATGGCAGAACTCTTCCTAACGTAGCAGGTAGCCCTCATGCTCCTAAATACCAACATCTACCCTACATAATGCTTGTACTATGTGGCACTCCAGTCACCCGTTCACCAACCAACAAAAGCTTTCCATAATGCAAAAACAACACATTCTGCGTTCTTCTAAATACAACTAAAACACAACTTTATTCTCTAACTGATTGCTACAAAAGCCCTTAAAATATCATGGACTTAAACTGTAAATACAATGAGCAATATTGTTGCTGCTCCTCGTTTCATCAGGTAATACTCTATAAAGTGTGTTAAAGCTGGCTACAAATAACACACGTGCGGACATGCTGAAGTAAATGGCAACAATGCTGACACTAAATGACCAGCTCTCCTTACTGATAGAATTCACGCAGTCTGAACCTCCTCCCAGGTTGGGACATTGCACTTGCATCCCAGCGCTACATTTAAATTACATTCCTGGTACCAACATAATAATATTCATTTCTCTGCAGACGTTTCCCTCCAGTTGCAGAAGTTGCATACAGGCTTAATGGGAATTTATTGTGACCACATGTTTACTTGGAGATTACATATGGTCCATTTAGGAGAACTGTAAGGCAGGGTAGCTTTGGTGCGGAGTCCTTCCATTTTATGACCTGGTGCCTTGGAGTCTTTCCCTCCTGAAGTTTTAGGCGGTGGTGGGGAAATCTTTCAAAAATAAGGCATCAACTGAGGAGGAACATTAGAAGAACAAGTTATATACCTTGTGCTAATGTTGATTCTGATAGATGCAACACAACCCCACATTTTGACATGCTTTTCCTGTGGAGACCCAGGACATTTAGCTAGGAATTGCCTCTTAAACAGAAAAGAGGAACCCATGGAAATCGGATGTATTGTAGGGGAAGAATAGGATTACCCAGAAAATAATGAGGAGATAGAAATCCAAAGTAATTTCTTTCGTGGTACATCTGCTCAAGCCACTTATAAGCCAGCATTGGTTAATGGAATCCCAGTACAGGCCATTGTGGATTCTGGTAGCAAACAAAATGCCGCAAGGGCTGACTTGGTACCCCCTGAACGGTTGAAGGGAGCTTCCCTAGTGAAGATAAAATGCGTACATGGGGATCAGGAAATGTGTCTTCCCCTCTTCCCATGCACAGTATCGCTCGGGAGGATTCAACTCGGCCTCCGGAGAAGGCTCCTCTGGTAACATCCAATCGCAACAAAGAGGTTTTCGCCAGGGAAAGGGCAAATAAAGTTTGGGGACTCCCCATAGATACTAATATTAACTCTATACATGATGAATAAATCCAGTATGGTGCTCAATATTACAGTGAGTCTCTCCTGGTGTCCCCTTTCC
Source organism: Ambystoma mexicanum (assembly GCF_040938575.1). Classification (NCBI taxonomy): domain Eukaryota; kingdom Metazoa; phylum Chordata; class Amphibia; order Caudata; family Ambystomatidae; genus Ambystoma; species Ambystoma mexicanum. The sequence goes on along the minus strand of NC_090932.1, from coordinate 1,503,003,003 downwards.
TAGATAGGCGGCATATCACTGCTGTCTAGCGATAGTGAGCGACACCACTAAGGATCCGTAGAGGCTTTATGTTTAGGGAGAGGTAGTGACTTGAGATGAGTATGTTGTAAGTACATTAGGGATCCTTTCTAATTTGTATAAACATTAGTTTGATGTCCCGCAGTTCCCCCTGCAGTTTTGTATATTTCTGTGCCTGGGTGATTGCCAAGTGGGCAGTGACTGCTGTCTCTGTAGGACCTGCCCTTATAACTGATTCCATTAAAGGGACAGGAGTTACTAAGGCAGCAATGTGATGAGCGCCTGTCCACGAAGAGATCCTCTCTGCCTTATCTCCAGGCCTAGCTTCACCTGGCCTGTGGGCATACCCGGTCCCCTTCATGACCCTTCCATCAACCAGCAAGGTCAGGTGAGTGATTTTCTCTCACCATTCATAATAGTGCCCTTGACAACAGGCCATAAAGCTGGGTAATATCCCTTACCTTTCTTATGATCCTTTGCATGTGGCACGGGTCCATCAATCAGGTTACTATGAATAACTCGTGCTATTGACTGACTCTGCCATCATTACTAACACAATTCATTTATAGAAATTCTGTCCTAGAGATGCAACTTTGTCCAAGATCTTCCTGCTGTTTCGGGCACTGAAAACTTTCAATTTGAAAACATACCATTTCAAATAAGTATACAAACAAAAGACAAAAAGCTATCTGGTGCACGAAACCACAACCTGAAAACCACCTACAAATGACTCTTCATATCTGTTTTGTAGAGGACCTTTCGGACTCAGAAGAGGTATTCCCCAAAGAAATCTCAAAATGGAACTCAAATGAATTGATGGATAAAATTGGAAGACCTGACGGTGATGGCATTCAAGGTTAGTATTGCTGTGTTATTCAAAAGGTTTGGTGTTCTGATGGTTGCCTGTGTTTCTCTTTTTTTGTTTCCATCTGCTGCTGGAGTTCAACCATCAGGCTGGATTGATTAGTTCTGGAGCAATTTTGTTATTTGGACCCTAGACTGAAAAACATGTTTAGGCTCTCTTGGAACACTCAATAAAAAGCAGTGTCCTGCTCAGGTGTAAAATACAGAGAACCTGTTATGTACTTGCGGTGACCCAACATTTGTATGAAATACTACACAACGCTTGTCATGGTACATACACACTGTATTATACAATGAAGAAGCTACTTGTCCTGTCTCCCCATGACAATTGTGAAGATGCTTTGTGTACAAAAAGGGTGAATAAATCAGTAGTGCCCAGACTGTCTCTCACCATCGTTCTTCAAGCAGCTGATGCAGTTTCACTGTTCTTGATTAGATAGAACACATATTAAAAAAAGAACAATGCACCGCCTGCATCTTCCTAAAGTGTGTTTCATTGATATGATATGATGTGGCATTTATAACACGCCTGTACACAAGTGCTTCTAGGCGCGATGTCAAATAGTCTTTCTTCCTTGCATTCAGTTTCATCTTATTTCAACATTCCACAAAGTGTGGTGCACCTTTTCTTTTAGGGTGATTGGAAGGCTATTCTTAAAAGCCTTGTTTGCGAAACCTACGCAGGAGTATGTGCCCCTCTTGCCACCCCCTTGGCATTGCTCTTCCTGGGGTCCATATGGCTCAGTTGTTGTTAGTGGTAGCTTCCACTCTGACTCCCCACTGCTCCACTTGTGCTGGAGTCAGAAGCGGTTTCATTCTATCTTGGGAGCAATAGGGCACATTAATGGCCCTCTGCTGAATAATGCAGCAGTCGCTCATTACGGCCCCTCCTTAATGCACCAGCTGAAACCCAGTTTTACTTTTTGTCGCTGTGTCGAGCATGAGGCTGAAGAGAGAGGGCGCTGTTTCCACTCTGAGCCATTGTCCCAGGGAGCGCCGCTTGGCTTCCTTAACCCCTGTGCTTAGACGGCAGATGCAACGTCTCGGAAGTGCACCGTAGGCTTTTGGGAAAACCTTTTGAAGTTTAAGTTTGCTTTTTCCAGGATCATAGGTCAAAAGTGCTGTAAAATGATTTGATGATCTGACCGGAACTGTTTGAAAATTATGCCATTTTACTCTTGTTTGCCCAGTTTATCTTGGGGTGAAACCACCTTGTCCACTTCCACACAACAATGTCTCCTGACATGGAATGTTTCACAAATGTACAAGACTAGAAGTGCTATAAATAAATACGACTTTTTTGTATTTTTACAAGATCTCTGAACAATTAGCTGTAGTATCTAATTTTTTTCTGACAAATCAATGCTCATAGTCATATTTTGTTACATTTATTTCAGGAGGCCATCCAAGAATAGTTCAAATGTAATCTTTTTATGACACGAAAGACAGAAGGGATTTTCACTCTTAAGTGCTAACTAATTTTTTTGATACATGAATACAAAATCTGCATCCAAAAAGAAGAGGAAAAAGAGCCAGAGTCACCACAACACCAATGAATACATCGGGAACTCTTCACTTTGTCTCACCAACAAAAGACAAATAGGACACACATGGCGGCAGCCCATCCAACAGCAGACTCGCACCTTTCACCCTGAAAAGGCCAACGCAGAAGAGGGCACCTACCCTATAGATGAGCGGCCGCTCGTTCACTATATTTTCATATCTTAATAAGCATGTATATTCATATGTTAAAAACCAAATAAATTTGGGGCGTGGTGGTGCGCGCCTGTAATCCCAGCATGAGTGTGGGAGGCTGAGGTTGTGAATGGGGGTTCGTGGCTGCTGTTCACATCCACTGGTGATCTGTGCTGCAGCTATTCTCAGTATGTTCTGTGTAAGCCCAAGTCATGAAGCCTGTGTTCTGTTCCTGGTGAAGAAGGGGACTTGATTAGGTGTCCGGTGGGATCTACAAAGTACACGAGCAGTGAGCTGTGCCTCACAGACATAACCTCCAAAAAAAACAAATAATAATAATAATAATTTGTGTAAATATATAATGCCAATTTGTGTTAAATTATCTGGTCATATATTGCAATTTCTACAGATCGTTTTAGTGCTCATCTTATCACTAATGTTTCAATTAAGACAATGCTTTATATGTATGATTTATTCCCTGGATAAAAGTTAGTCAGATGCAAAGCTGGTGTACAAAATGATACTGCAGAATGTTTCGTATGGGGTTTTTCTATATAAAAGAAATATTGACCCATTATTGGGACCATGTTACCATTGTCAACTACGCCAATTGAATCTCTTTGAGGCCACATGTTAGATTGCTGAACTACTGTCGTAATGGACTGCTTTAAAGGCTCCAGAAAGGAGAACTATGTAGCCCCCCATTGGGCAACAGTCAGAACTTCACAATGTATTGAAAGAACTTGCAGTCCCCCCACGGCCCAGTGGCGTTTTGCTGAGCCTAGCCAGGGTATTGTACGCAAGTAGGAGGCATCTTCTCCAGTGATTTACAGTTTGTTCAGAGATTCTATTAATTCGGCTTGACAGAGACTTGTTGTCAGTAGTGAATGAACGAGGCCACCTAGTGGCGCTTTGTATATCGAAGCTTATATTAGTGCTGAAGCTTTGTGCATTGCGTTCAGATTTAAGCGACATCATTAGCTTTGAAAAAGGACACAGGATTAGGTCGAAACACATATTGACTGTCACTTTACTATAATAGATGTTTGATCAACTATCTGTGTTGCATCACTAAGTTGTCCTAGAGATGTTTTCAATGTAAAGATTATTTATTTATTTATTTATTTATTTTCTTTATTGTATTTAACTGTTGTTAGCAGTTTTTACAAAAGTGGAAGTGAAATTTGTTTTTTCCCAGATTCTCATCAAAAACGGGCTAAGTCTTTTAAGGGCTCTCTGAACCTTCACCAATGGCGTCCAACTTCAGACTGTGTATAAAGTTTACCACCGCGATGACCGGTCTGCGACTTAGCCCGTTCATCAAGTGCTCCCACCAGTAGTCCTCGTCCATCTTTGAGAAGTTTGAGTAAAGGTGGTCCAGGTGGATTTTCCGTTTGCTAGCAGTCCCTGGGCAATGGATGATCAGGTGTCTTAGACTTTCCTTTAGCTCGGGATTCCGGCAGAATCTACAGCCATCGGATTTGGATTTTCCTCTAATTTTCAGTACCTCGTTGGTCTTTAGAATGTTTAATCTTGCTCTTAGGAAGGTAGCTCGGAAGATCTTATTCGGAAATTGAAGTAGGTAGCCGATGGGTTCGTTCAGTTTTTGGGCAAACGCCGGCAAGTGGGCTACTGATTTGTAGTTTGCTGATGTTTGTTGGGTCTCACACCAATCTAAATCTTTGAGTTTTTTTGCCGTTCTTTTCGGGTTTGCCAAAAGCTCCTCGACTGAGCTTCCAATTGTAACAAGGAGCTTTTGATTTTTTTCCCACCAGGTTTTGAGAGTTTTATTAGACCCTTTTCCAATTTCTTCTCGAATCAGTGCATATATTTTCTCCGCCGATAATCTGACTTCTCTGTAAAACATCAAGGTATTGATGGATACTATTCCTAGTAGAGAAGTGAGGCCCAATTCCCTTCTTATCAAGGCTATTGGAATCGAGGGAGGTAAACGGAGCACTTTTTTCCAGAGTGCGCCTTCCAATTTGGGCCATATTGAATCAGGAATACCAAAGAATGCAGCTGTCCCATAGGTGAGTGCTGGCACCACTTTCATCTTGTAAAAATTTGTCGCCGCTTTTACTGAGAAGCGGCCAAATTTTTTGTCCACTATAATCAGTTGGTTTAGTAAAGTTTTCTGTTTGTTGGTCAGTAGGTCTAGCATAGGTTGCTCGTTTCTTTTGTTGCTGAACATCGTACCCAGGTATCTAAAGGTGTCGACTTCTTCCAGACGGATGTTGTTAAAAAACCAAGCCTTTGAAGTTTTGCGTTTGGCCGCTTTCATTAGTCGCATCACTTTAGTTTTTGTGGTATTGCTCTCAAGGTCGTTGATATGGAGATATTCATTCAGGTTGTCTAGCTTTCGCTGTAACCCTATCATTGTCTGGTCAATAAGGATTATATCGTCCGCATAGAGTAATCTGCTGACTTTCTCGGATCCTATGGAGGGCGGGAAAGCTTTAACGTTCTTTTCGGCTTGTTGGTAATCACCAGTATAGGCGTTGTAAAGTGCCGGTGCCAGAGGACATCCCTGCTTAACTCCGCTAGATGTTCCTATCACTGCCGATAGTAGCCCAGTGCCATTCAGTCTGACTCTCATGGATGTTTCCGAGTAAAGTTCTTGAATTGGGTCTAAGAGGTTCTGGGGGCAGTTCCAGTTGGCAAGTTTTATCCAAAGTTTTTCTCTGTTTACCTTATCGAAGGCTTTGGATAAGTCAATAAATGCCATGCAAAGGGGAGGGGCTCCTTCCTGAACTCTGGCTTTCAAGATGTTAATGGTGAAAATGTTCGCCATGGTGTTCAAGTTTTTCCTGAACCCTGTTTGAAAGTTATCCCATCCTTCAGAGGACTCTATCCAGGTTTTGAAATTGTCCAGTAAAAATGAACCGAAGAGTTTGCCAATGCAGTCCAACAATGCTATTGGGCGATAGTTGTTGGGATCGCTTCTGTCTCCAGATTTATAGATGGGGACTACATTGGCTGTTTTCCAGGACTTCGGAACAGATGTAGAGTTTATACAGGATTCGAAAATTTCGGCTATTAAGGTTGACCAGACTTTTGGGTTAGATTTTAAATCCATGTTCGACAAACCATCAGGACCCGGAGCTCGTGATGATTTGAGGCTCTTGATTTTATCTTCAGTGCTGAGTGGGTCAGGTTCTATTGCCCATCGGTTAGGTCTGCTTTTCCTGGGTTTTGTCTCGTTGCCCACTGGGCCAAAAAGGGTGGCGAAGTGTGTTATCCAAGCTTCTTCTGTTACGCTTGATGTTAAGGCGTCCTTGCTTGATGAGCTGTTAGAGTTGACCAGTGACCAGAATGATTTTGTTTGCTTACCGGCCAGCACTCGCAGCATTTGTTCTGAGTCGTCTTGGTAAAGTTGTAATCTAAAGCCTTTCAACCAGGTCTTATAGGCTTTAGTGACTTTCGAAGCTGTTTCAACGTTAACACGTGACGGTAAGCTCCTGGCCATTCTCACAGCTCTTCTCATCTCCCGTCTTTTGTTCCTGAGGGTTTCGTTGTTATAATGGTTGGTCTTTGCTTGTTTCCTGTTTCTCGTCTTTTTGATGTAATATGGTTGGAGTAATGGGCAATAGTCCATAAGATGTTTCTCTTCTTTAGAATTTGCCCGTGCTTTTATTTGGCGGTAGTTAAAGGTTAGTGTCGTTACTGCTGAGGTGTTCATCCTTAAGCGCGTGGAATTTGCATAGGTCTCCATGTTGGTCGATCTCAGCGCCACGTCACTTTCGTGCATTTTGAAGCGGTAAGCTGACCATGTCAGTTTCAGGAGGTTGTGGTCACTATTAAGTGTTCTGGTGATGTCAAAGCCGGTGACCAGCGGGAGGAGATTTCTGGACAGATAGATGTGGTCTAAGGTGGCGCTCCTTCCGGCTAATTCCCAGGTCGGGATAGTCGGTTGCGATGCTTTTCCCAAGAAGTGGGCGTTGTGTAGGTCGTTGTTGTCCATCAGATTTGACCATTTGTTTCCTCTGTCTTGTGAGTTTTCCGGCAATTGTGGCCGATTTGGTTTTGTTTGATAAAACTCCTGTCCATTCTTCTTGATGTTGACATTTAGGTCTCCGCAAATAACTATACTTTCCACTAGGTCGTTTGATAAGGCGTCTTTTAAAAGGTTTTCGATTTTCAATAGAAAGGTGTCTGTTTCACATTCTACCGGGTTCCAGTATAAGTTAATCAGGAGGTATGTCGTTTTTTTTCCTTTATCCAGATTGTTTTGGTTGTTACTTCTCTGTATCAAAGTTGCCAGGATGTGCGGCTCTGTCTTTAACACTTTGAGAAGGTGAAAGTCGGCTCCGATTCTTATTGCTGTGAGTAAGCCTGCTCTTGGTCTCCCCGATATTCCTTTCAAGGCTGGTGAGAAAGCAATCGTATAACCTTCTATCGACGGTTTGTGTTGGATCCAGGTTTCTTGGAGACACCAAATATCTACGGATCCTAGGTTAACGTCTGAGGAGTTCATCAAATGGGAGAAGCCTCGGGTGTTCCACGAACCTAGGGTTATGTTGATCTCCGAATCTATGTTCAGTAAATGGCCTGAGCACTTCTTATTTAGCTGGCGTTTGTTTAATTGCTATTGATTGTAGTTTTTTGCTAATGCTTTGGGCAGCCATGCCCAACGATTGACTTCTTCCTTTGTACTTTGTTGCTTCTTGTCCCAGTTTGGCATTTCTTTTCCTTTTAGCGGAATATCTTGCTCAATTGTGATGAACCAATTTTTTTGGGGGCCCGGAGGTACCCTTTCCAATTCTAGAGAGCTTGGCCGGTGGGCCTCTGTCTGCTTTCGTGTAGTCAATCTTGGAAGGTGTTTGTCATTCACTACCGGGGCCTGGTCATTCCGGTATATAGGTTCGCTCTTTACATGGTCTTTCGTCTTTTTTTCCTGGGGGCATCTCACCGGGTAGTTCGGTGAGTCTTGTTTAGAATCAGTGCGCTCTTTGGGTCTTATGTAATCTGTAAGGTCGTAGCCCAGCGCTCTCAGTTTGTTTTTTTCTTTAGTTAAAGCCGATTTGATGGTTTCAGATTGAATGTGTAAGTAGACACTATCCACTCGTTTTTTTTCCCTGAATTCCACAATTGTAATGTCTTCTGTGGATAGAGTTTTTAAAGCTGGGACTAGGTGTAGTATTTTTAGAATCGTTTTTCTGTTTAGGATGAATGATGGGTCTTCCTTCCAGATGCTTTTCAGAGTGAAGGAGCGAGTCTTTGTAGACCCTATCAGTCGGTTTATGAGGTCTCTTCTTCCTCGGTGGTCCTTACTTTTACCCCTCTGTGTAGGAGGGTGCCTCTGGTTTCTGCGTCCTCTGGACCTTGACGTACGGTGGTGGTTTGATGGGGATGAAGATCTCGCTCTGTACTCTAGTTTATGGAATCTTTTTGGACTTCTTGTTTTTGAGGGTGGACGCTCATCTTTTTGTGAACTTTTGTGCACTCTGGAACGCCAACGTGGGGTGAGCGCTCCTGTGATGTTTTTTTAGCGTCATGACTCGACGGTTGCGTCCTCCTAGAAGGAGGTGATCTAAAGTTGTCCCGTGCTCGGAGCGTTTCCATTTTCTTTGTTGGCGAGTGCTGGGAAGTTTCTCTATGTTTATTTTTTTCCAAAAGTTTTAGTTTTTTTTCCTCCAATGTCAGAAAAATTGAGCTTGCTGGCTCTTGAGCTGATGGTTTGTTATTTCTTTTAGTTTTTCTGTTTTCCTTTTTTTGTTTCTCGTCCAAGGGGTCGGCCGGAATCAATGGGGATTGACTATTTGCATTTCTCTTTCTTTTTTTCACAGGCGTCTGGTCGTCCTCTTCCCAATCCTCACACATTTCTCTTGCGTTTAGAGCTGCGTCCATCAGCTCGCTTTCAGTGATTGAGCACACGGTATCTTCTACGGCCTTCTTTTCCTCGCTCGGTATTATTGCGGACTTCGGTGGTAGGAGAGTAGTGTGATCGATTAGTTTAGGCTCGAAAGGTAGGTAAGATTGTTTGAGGGAAGATGGCTGGTTGCTTTCGTTGGTTTTTAGTATGGTTGAAGGCTTGCTCGTTTTTCTCTTTGCGGTGCCTCTCAAAGTGGGGTCATCTTTTTGAATGGATCGGTCTGCTGACCAAGATGCACATCCGTTTTTTGAGTGGAGGTCGGGTCTTGTTTTTTCAATAATTTTATTCGACTTGTTTTCATGATCTAACTGTAGTTTGATGTTCGAGGAGTTTGTATTTTCTTTTTGCTTCGTTACCCGAGGCTTATTTGTAATGACTTTCTGTGTTGTACTTGTTGCAGAGTCTAGTAGAGCCTTTTCATCACTGTTAGTGTGGTCTATCGCTGTTGGTATGGCCGGGGCCCCTGTGAAGTTAAAGGTTTTGAAAACTGGTGCCTCAGTTTGGGTAGATCTCGAGCACTTTGGACGATCTGCAAGATGGTCTAACTGCTGTAGAGGTTGCTCTAACGGTTGGTGGGTGCGATCCTTTGCTGTGATATATCCTTCAATAAAGGTGAGTCTCGTTTATATGTGCGCCAGCATAGATGCTTGGTCTTTTGTTGAGTCATTCAGCGCTTCGTATAGTTTGGTGAACGGCGCAAGTGCTATTGTTAAGGATGACATAAGGACCAAGAGATCTGTTTTCTTTTTTGGTGATGGAGATGGGAGTCCAATTGTAGTTTTGGTGGTTAAGGATTGATTTGAGATTGTATCATTTGCTGGGTATTGACAGGCGTTAATTATGAGACAGCCACTTGGGAGGTTCTCTTGTTGGGGCTTCTCAGCAGGTGGAATCTCTTTCCTTATTTCTAGGATAGTAGAGTTTTTTTGCGCTTTATTCAAGGATTCCTCTTGGTGTCTCTGCTTTTCGTGATCGTCCAGGTATCATAGCGCCCGAACGTCGTTAATTTTACTGGTGATCGGGCCAAGTAGACACTGAGGTGGCTCCGAGTAGGCGGGGTCGTTTCTCGTTGTCCGATTAAGGTCTGTAATTTTTGGGGAGTCTCCCGATTTAGGTCTTTGTGCTTTTATGTGCCATCTTTTCAGGAAGGCAAGCTTACGTAGGGAGTCTTTGTCATTTTCTAAGTTCTGATCTAAATGGGTTCCCTCGAGTAGTTCTGCGTCTGATATTTCGACTGTATCTTCCTCACGTGGGACTTTGTTTTTTGTTGCAAAAAAGTTGGATATAGATCCTTTTGTGAATATTTTTTTACCTTTATAGGTCCGTGGGGGTGCGTTTCCTTTTATCGGTAGTTTCCTGCACGGTGGCTCTACAGTAAAGTTGGAGGCTGACGCTGAGCTTGACTGAGGCTTAGGTTTGGTGTTACTTGTATTCATAGAATTTGTGCATTTTGTAGGATTTGCTGGGATCGGGGTTGAATGAGTTTCTGAAAAGTTAAGTCTTAGTTGAATTGTAGAAGATTTAGTCGCTTCTTCCAGCTCGTCTTCCGAATAGTCGACAGTCGAGTACGAATTGTCGCTGTTGCTATTTTCCGTCGGTCTGTTGATTCCTGTGCTGGTGGCTTCTTCGTAACTTGGCGGGCGATGGATTTGTGCTTTGACTATCTCTTTTTTCTCCTGGGCAACTATTTTTTTTGACGACAAGGTTATTGACAATGGGTTCTGCAGAGTTGGTGCTTTCGAGGGGGTGGTTTTGAAGTCAAACACCTCCCGCTCTTGGGGTTCATTTGGCTTAGGTACTTTCTTGGGTTTTGTGTTCCTTGTGGGTGTGATACTTTGAGAGGGCTCTCCGTCTTTCTCACAGGCCTGTTCCAGAATTGCTGGCGTCCGGAACTGTGGAGGATCCGAGCGCCGAGGGGTCCACGGGGTAGGCACGTTGGCCACAGTTGTCCATTTTGTGCTTTCCCCCTCTTTCCGCTCCCGGCTCGGCTCTTCGACCTTTTTTGCAATTTCTCCCTCTCTCTGGTCTCGGCGCGGCTCATCGGCAGCAGGGCTCGTCGCCTCCGCAACGAGCTCCCGGCCAGAGACTGCTCCCAGTTGAGGAGGGAGAAGTCCGCTCTGGGTGGTCTGACGGTCTCCAGGGCATAAGCCGGCGTCTTCGCTCGCGGGCTCTCCAGCCGACCTCTCCACGACGATCCCACCTGGGGACCGAGTGGACTGGTCCTTCTTCTCGTGGACCTGCGGGCTGGTAAGTCTCCGTGTTGGCTTTTCTCCAGAGCGTAATAAGACGAGTGTTGATGGATTGTGGCTCGGAGGAGTCTGTTGCATAGACGGTGCCTCCAATACTTCTTTTGGCGGCTGGTTATTCGCTTCCCTCTTTAGTGGTTCGATATCCTCCGTTGATTTCGCGGGTGAGAGTTTCTGGTCAGTTAGATTTGTTTTCGAGCCGTCTTTGCTTTTGTTTTGAGGCATTTGGAAGGGCACTTTAAGTGCTTTGGGTTTTGCCATGACTGCCGCGTCTTTCAGCGAGTGAGGTTTTCTCAGGTGGCTCGCCCGCTTCAAGGGGCTTCGTCTCTCTAGGCCACTGTCTTCGCTTTTCGTTCTCTGGCTTCGCAGCCAGTGTCCTTCCCCGCTGGCCTCACCCTCGTGCATTGCGACGTCGGATGGGCCGCAGAGCGGCCGCGGACTGCCGTAGACTGCGAGCACCTCAGCGAGCAGCTCCGCGGCCGCTCCGCGGCCAAGTTGGTTATTTAAAGTCTGTGTGGCTCCTCCTCCACGCTGTGCAGCCACTATAAGCAGACTGGAGTCGCGCAGGAAAAGGAAAGGAAAATGCCGGTGGGGTGCCGTAGACTGCGAGCACCTCAGCGAGCAGCTCCGCGGCCGCTCCGCGGCCAAGTTGGTTATTTAAAGTCTGTGTGGCTCCTCCTCCACGCTGTGCAGCCACTGTAAGCAGACTGGAGTCGAGCAGGAAAAGGAAAGGAAAATGCCGGTGGGGTGCCGTAGACTGCGAGCACCTCAGCGAGCAGCTCCGCGGTCGCTCCGCGGCCAAGTTGGTTATTTAAAGTCTGTGTGGCTCCTCCTCCACGCTGTGCAGCCACTGTAAGCAGACTGGAGTCGAACAGGAAAAGGAAAGGAAAATGCCGGTGGGGTGCCGTAGACTGCGAGCACCTCAGCGATTATTGGTTATTGGTTTATCACAAGATGTAGAGCTCATATTGGTGAGGATAACCACTTGTATACTTTAATTCTCTGTGACGCTGGGCATCGCCACACCTTTGTCCAGACCAGTGCTGCCCTCTTCACTATTAATTTACTGCACCTGTAATATTTTTGGCAGAGTAGCTGGAACCAGATAGGGGCCCAGCTTTCATTTGTGTAAGACTTCGGCCTAATACCAGTCTGATAGCAGCAGCCTGATAGTAGTCCTGCCATGAGGCTACATCCACAGAACTACCCAACTTTAAACTGGCTCCCCCCAATTCAGGATAGTCCATACATAAAATAATAAAATTTATCATATTTGCCTCATCGTACATGCCCAGAAAAAATGCCATGCCACATTAAGCTATTATAGCAAGACTGGCTGCACCAAAATGACTGTCTAGCCATGTAATGACATTTATCATGCTTGCTTTATCATAGACGCCCAGTAGTAAAAGTCATGCTACAGTAAGAAATGGACTGCCAGCACCAACAGGCCAGTCTAGCCACATAACATTATCATGTTTTCTTTATCAAAAATGCCCAGTAGAAATGTCATGCCACAGTAAGAAATCACTAAACTAGCTACACCAAAATGCAAGTCAAGTCTAGCCTAGCTTGGATTCCAGAGCCTGCTTTAGGACAGATGCAAAAATGTCACGCCATAGTAAGAAATGGCTAAACTAGCTACACCAAAATGCCAGGCTAGCCAGTGTGAAAAACCTGACGGTATTCTCCCACCCACTCCCTCGAGATCTTCTATTCAGATGGCCAGGGAAGGGCGATCGCTTTTGGATCCCTACCCTCCCTCACCCAAGCGAGGGAGGACCACCTGAGTGGAGTGTCACTGGGGATTGGGAGGAGAATGCCTGAGGGCGAGACATGCTATTTTCCCAATCCTAAAAACACCATACCCTGGTCTCCCTCAGCCGTTGTGGGGTGTTTACACTCACACCTCATCTCCCCCTCCCCATTTCCAAGAAATATTGAGACAAGGAGGGGGCCAAACCACTGTCCCACTAATTGAGTCAGGCATGGATAGGTAACCATTCACGCCGGACTCCACTTGACTGTGTGTTCAGCTATAAAAACTGTGGTCAGTCAGAGAAACTTCAGCGAGCTGGGGATGCAGTCCGGTCCAGTGTAGCCCAGAAGCGGAGAGAAGCAGGAGCTGCAGACAGGAGTAAGACGTGTGGGCTGCAGCGTGGTGATGGAGCCATGCATCCAGGGAGCCAGAGAAGCATTGCTTGCATTCCGCAGGGAAGGACTAGCAAAATGTTTGTTTCCTTGAGGCTAGTCCAGTGCTGACCCCAAGGGTAGCTGAGGTGAGACCCTGACCTCCATTCTGCACTGCCTGAAGGAGCCACTTCTCTACGCGACGCTGCCAGGTGAGCTTCAGGAAAGAATGGGAGAGAAACCCCGGGAGGGTGCGTTTAGATGAGAGCGCAGCGGGAGAAAGGAACGCAGAAGAAAGCGGCTTAGAATCAGAAAGAAAGATAAGTGTGGAAGAAAAGTAAAAAAGGCTAAATGTGCTGCAAGGAGACAGAAAGCAAAAGAAAGCTTGCAAGAATAGCATATCAGGGCGAAAAGCAAATGAAGGCCCGATCAAAACGAATATGAGAGAAAGTGGAAAAGAAACCGTGAATGGCCCGTAATAAGAGAGGGGCACGAGAAAGGTAAGAAGAGTGCCTGGGGCACGCAAAGAAAGGTGCAAGTGTGCACGGAACCAAAAGAGGGTGCACGTAAAGGACAACAAATTAGAAGGTGCAAGAGGTAATAGAAGAACGTGCGAGCAAAGAGAGGGGCAAGATGGTCAGAGTTGTTGCGCTGAGGAAAAGCAAAAAGCCTGGTGTTTTCGAAAGCATATTACCCCATGAAAGGATTGTTTATGAATTTAAGACAGAATTGTGATAAATCATATGTTGTGTTTGGAAGCTGGAAGAGGCCTAGAGCTTGGGGAAGGAAGGAGATCCTGAGAGGCCTATTTAAGAAATCAAACCACATCCCGATAAAGAACTGAGTTTTTTGTGTTTCAAAGTTGAAAGGGACCTGAGCTTGGGGAAGGGAGCACTAAGAAGCCTAACCAAGTCAGAGAGTGGTTGAGTTTTGTCAAACTGGTAGAGAGGATGAAGCGTGGGGAAGGGAACCCCAGAAAGCTTACAAAAGGAACTGTTTTTATTTTTTAATGGTGTTTTTCAACTTGATGAAACTGAAGCTTGGGGAAGGGAACCCCAAAGAACTTAGACATTTGAAGGTAGTTGGAATAGCTACAAGGGGACTATGGAGAAGGCCTTATGAATAGCTTTGTGAATTTAACGTAGTTGTGTGACATTAACCCAACAGCGCCTGGTGAAAGACCACCTGTTGAACCACTATTTTTCTTATTTGTGAAAATACTTCCTATCACATTTTTTTATAGAGTGGGGGCAAGCATAGATTTAGACACAGACATACTTTTATTTTTGACTCTTAGACAGCGATGGCCATTAGAGTTGAGGCAAATGTCCCTTTAGAGTTAGCGCCAGTCAGGCATTACACCAACCCAAGAACTTTAGTCAATAAAGGTTTTCAAACAAACCCACGCAAGTCTGTGTTTCTCTTGATACCATGCCTGTCCCACAGCATTTAATAACACTTAACATGCTTGCTTTATCATAGATGCCCAGTACATTGGGGAGGAGGGATAGCTCAGGGGCAACACGCTTGTCTTGGGAGCCAGACAACTCGGTGCAACACAGGTTTGAATCCCGATCCCACGCTTAGAAACCACTCGTTAGGATTAAGCGTGTTGTAAATGAACAATTATAAACAAAAAAGAATTATAATTATAATAATGTACATGCCACAGTAAGAAAGGGCTAGACTGATTTCATCAAAATGTCAGTCTAGTCACTTAATAACACATATTATGCTTGCTTTATCGTGCTTTTAAAGCAAGCATGGTAAGTGTTGTTACATGACTACAACATTTTTTACTGGGCATCCATGATACAGTATCATAGATGGCCAGTAAAATATGCCTCCCAGGCTGTCACAAACCCGACACCAGCACACCCACATGTACTCAAACATTCAAAGACACAGTCATGCAACATTCATACACCATTTATTTCCAAAAGAATAGCATTCACTCGCTCATTCAAACACATTCACGTTCTCGTGCTCATTCACACAGCATTAATTACAGCAGCATTCATTCTATCATTCAATCACATATTCATGCATTCAAACCACATTCACAAAGCATTCTCTTGCTCATTCAAACAGCATTCTCACAGCATTCGCTTTCTCATTGGAACACACATTCTCACATTCAAACAGCATAATTCAAGCACCTATTCACGCATTGAAGCAGCATTCTCACAGCATTCGCTCTCATTCAAACACATCATCACACATTCAAATGCTTTAACGTTCACTCGCTCATTCACAGAGCATTCATTTCAAATGGCATTCACTTGCTCATTCAAACATATATAAACGCATTCCAACAACATTCACTTGCTCGTTCAAGCAGCATTCTCACAGCATTCACTCTCTCATTCAAACACATATTCGGGCATTCAAACAGCATTCACACAGCATTCACTTGCTCATTGAAACACATGTTCACGCACTCAAACAGCATTCACACAGCATTCACTTGCTCATCCAAACATATATAAACGCATTCCAACAACATTCACTTGCTCATTAAAACACATGTTCACGCACTCAAACAGCATTCACACAGCATTCACTTGCTCGTTCAAGCAGCATTCTCACAGCATTCACTCTCTCATTCAAACACATATTCGGGCATTCAAACAGCATTGACACAGCATTTACTCGCTAATTTACGCACACCCAACTACCCATACATACATTTCTTGCTCATTCACACATGCATACAGGCACACATACTTAACATGCACATACAAAATTACAATATATACACTTACCTCAGCCCGGTCCAGATCCTGCTCCTCTCCCATGCTGCCTCCTGTGACATAGGCCCTCCGGCTCCCGTGCACAAGAACATAAACCAGGAAGCACTGAGGGCTTTCTGGGTCCCGCACATGCGCGCAGGAGCTGGAGTGGTGATGAAACGGTGTCCCATTTCGTTCGTATCTGCAGGGAGACACAACTGCCACTCTCCAATGTACAAATGTGCAGTACCTCAGCCTGCATCCCCAATGTGCCATACAAGGCTGGGGAGGTACACCCTCCCCCCCCCCCCCTTGTGCCCCAGCCATGTATTGGTCTTGGTGCATGCATGCTGGGGAACTAAAATGTCAAAGGGAAACTAGTTACCAGTTAAGCCAGCCCAGGAACGCTCCGTCAACGGCAAGAAGCTGGGGGAGAGCTCAGTGATTACACTCAGCTGGCACGACCCGCCCATAATGGGCGAGGGTTGACATGGGTTGGGCCCATTATGGACAAGCCATCCCTGTTCTCGGTCGCCTTATGCTCCACCAAAGTCCAGCTGTTATTGGCTTGACTGCCCAATACCTCACCAGGTGGGTTTCACCAGAAGCAACCTTCGCTCAGCACAAGTTACTTCAGAGTAGACACGCAAAGCCTCAGTTACCCTGGCCCACAGCTTGTCCACAACTGTTTGTAGCTGTGGTTAGAGGAGTTCTTTCTCCTACAATATGACGGTCCAACCCCCAAGTGGTGTGCAAACCTCCACATTGGCATGTTTTTGCCAATCACAGTCTCAGATGTATTAATGGAATCAAAAACAGGACTCCCTCATCTACCTCTGTGGCCATTCATAAATGTTCTCCTGCTTCCAGCTCCCATGATCAAATGCAGTATTAATTGCTTCCCTCACTGTAAAAAGATTAAGCTTCAACAGGCCAATGCTCCCTAACACTCCATGAGCCTGAAAACAGCTCTTAGCTGCAATTGTATATCTTGCACTAAAACACTTTCTGCATAAAGTAGGCTCTCTCTTCTAATGTTCACCAGCTTGCTCTCTTCCAGATATAAGCAGACTCCTTCACTCATTCAGCCACAATAATGCTCACTAGTATCGATCTTGGCTCCTGGACAGAAACGTGTTCATCATCTTTTCTGTAAATGCATCTGCTGGCCAGCTCTTCATTACATGCTGTGGCATCTTCAGTCAACAAAGCTTCAACCTCGAGGTTTTCAACTTGGCTAACAATTCTGCCACCTAACTCGCGAAGGTCACCCATCAACACCAGTATTGTTTTACCACACTCCGTAACAACGTCTTTTTCCTTAAACATTTGAACATTCTCCAGTTTCCCTACCTCAATCCCCTTGGCCTTGCTCCAATACCGTGACATTGCCAATTGTCATAAAAGCACCCATATGCATGATGTGCAAAGTCTTGTCTTAAGTGCTAGATCAGCTGCAAAAAATGCCTCACACAACCTCAACCTAACCATTAACACCGATCATGATTTTCTCTGCATTCTCGAAACTAGGTTCGCCCCAGACTCCCCTGCCATCTTCCTCAAACATCTTCCCTATGACTGTTGCATGGTTCATCAAGATTACATACTCAAACGAAACAGAGGCGTTGCTGTCAACTTAGTAAAGGACTTCCCTTATCGCTCTCTCCTCCCACATCCACCTTCTACAGTTTCTTCGAGCATTGAACTGAAAGTGAATATGAATGCCAACAACTCTATCCTCATTGCATCTGTCTACCACCCTGTTTCCCTCTGCTTCCCATTCTTGGTCCTCTTATCTGACTTTGCTTCCTCCCTGCTAACCTCTGCCAACAACGTTGTCATTGTAGGCGACCTACCATCTTTAATTGACAACCCTTCTTGCAACCTTGTGATAAGAACGTTTTCCATTATCGCATCCCCTTTCCTCCATACTTCATGGGTGTCCATCCCCTGGGGACAGTGCTAGAACATTTGCACAGCACAAATTGTCAGCAAAATGAACCTGTAACTTGCCCCTGTCACAAGGGGATAGGAACCCTTCTCAGCCTGGGATGGGAGGCCTACAAGGGTGGACGACAGAGCCAGTCCTAACCCAAGGGGGAAGGTGGCCAGGTCTTTGTTTCAGACCCAAAGTCACTGCTGCAGCTGGATGAAGAGAGACCAGTAGGAGCTGCACAAGCCATCAGTCCCCCACTAAAGTGGTAACAGCGACGGGTGGAGACCGTTATATGAGTGAGTGACATCAAAGGGGCAGAGGATCAAAAACACAAGGAGTAGAAGGAGTGATGGTGACTAAGTTGGGCAGAGTATATGAAGCCACATCCCAAAATCTTTTCAATAGATAATAACATCTTGACAATGTAGGGCCAGTTTAGGAAGCTCCCGAGGGAGTTTAGACAGATAAGGCATTGACCTTTAGGCTGTCCCTTCTAGCCAAGCCAGAATCTAGGCAGTTGGGAGAAACAAGTAGTATGTACTAACCTAGGAAGTAGGGGCTCTTGGCTTAGAGTGTGATTGGTGCTTTTAGATGAGAGACAGAGGGACTGCCCTAGCACCCTGGTAAACGTTCAATAAAAACCCGTGCACCATCTCTAGGAGTTGGATTGTTCTTTGAGCCACCTGTGGCCGTTCATAGGAGGCTTGTGCGCTGGGAGGAAATCTTCAGTGTGTGGATGAGTGACCTTCCTATCCATAGTACACCCTGGCACGGCAACTTCTTTCCTGGGAGTTCCACATCCAGGAGAGTCCTTTCTGGGCCTTCCAGTTCTAATGGGGCGCTTACTGACACAGGCATGGATGAATCGCTGCAGAACGAGACTGAGCAGGAGCTTCTGTCCTCTGCCAGATCTTTTCATGATAAAGGTGTGGCTGAGTTTCTATGCCTTCCGGCTCCAGTTGATCCCCATAGTGACCCAAGGTTTTGTCTGGCATGTTGGTCTTAAAGGCAGCAGATCGCTGAGGAATTGTTATCCAGGAGGACATTCTGGCCAATGCGGCTAAAATAGTAGGGTCCAAGCCACGCTCAGCAAATCTTTTCAATAAACCAATGGATCAGAGGTATAGACAGGTGCAATCTGATGTAGTTAATTTGAAGGTGTGCCCACTACCCTAAGTTTTTGTTGTAGCCGCAGCTTCCTTCTTTCATGGGGTTCACTTCCACATCTTTCACATCATCATCTACTTCCTATACAATTCCCTAATAAACTCACTTACGAAGCAAGTCTATGCAAACGCGACCCTGCCCCTTCGACATGCTAACAGGATGTGTTGCTAGCATCAGCCAACCAAGCACTCTGAAGGGAGCTGTCAGAGTTGCAGAATGAGTTGTTAGTAGAAAAGCAAGCAGCCTTTCAAGCCACTATGACTAATTTGATTCATTCTGATTCATTTTGCGCTTTCTCCCAGCGCCATTACAACAATTAAGAAAACAATGGTACAATCATAAATGGGCAATGAGATAAGCAAGTCATGAAGAAGACGAACGGGATAGAAAATTGGTTTTGAGATCAGTGCGGAAGAGAGAATAAGTAGAAGAGGAAGGGAATTCCAATGAAGGGAGGCCAAAAGAGAAAAAGAGCTGAAACGGGATGAGGCAGAGGGGGGTTTGGGAACAACCAGCTGAAAGGATAGTTTAAAAAGTAAGTGAATATCAGAACTATAGATAAAACGATAGAGGAGAAAGGCGAGTAGACGGCAGTCCAATCAACAGAGAAGATCAATAATCAATATGAGAAAAAATAAGGGTGAAAACAAGAAGCTTAGTGGCTTGAAAAGACAGAAAAGGGTGAGGATGGCAGAGATTAAAAAGGATAAAGCGACACTTGCAGGCAGTGAGGTAAATGTGAGAAGACTAGGAGAGAGAAGAGTCAAACAGAACTCGAAGAGGAAATAGAAGAGACAACGTGGATGAAAGGGGAGATGGGGATGAAGAAGAAAAGTAAAGAACCTCAGTTTTGGAGGAATTCAATTGGAGAATGTGAGTAGCCATCCAAGCTTGCATGGCAGAAAGACAAGCAGAGACATTGGAGTGGCGAGCATCATTAAACCCAGAAAAGGAGAAAAGATTTGAGAATCGTCCACATAGAAGTGGCAGGACAGATTGTATGAAGAGAAGAGAGAGGAATAGTATAGAGAGAAAATAAGAGGGCCAAGAAATGTGCCCTGACGGACACCATAAAGAAGAGTACGGGGTGGAGAGAGCTGACACGGCCGAGAAACTGAATAGGTATGGCCAGAGAGATAGGGCTTAAACCAAGTGAGAGGAGAACCTGTAATACCCAAGGATGAAAGTGTAGAGTGGGATGATAAACCGTGTTGAAATCAGCAGAAAGATCTAAAAGATCTAAAAGAATAAGAATAGAGGAAAGTGTACTATGCCAAGCGGTGAGCAGAGAGCCTGGTACATGCCACGTCCATACCATAAGATCTTCTGGATGCTTCCGATCATCATATTGACACAGCGTCGCAAGGAATGAGTACTGGTGCAGACATGCAAAGGATAGTGTGGCTGCATTCTTCCAACTTTGAACAAGATGTACAGGATAAGATCCTGGACTTACCTTTTGAGGGGGCAAAGTTCTTCCATACCTCTTATGAGGAGCTCATAACAAAAGACATTCAATGTTACAGCATTGTCCCTTGCATTCTTAACACATCATCTAAAGAGAACCTTGCACTCTAGCACTTCTTCAAGACAATACTTTAGAGCAAGCACCTAGTGGATTCAGAGGCTTCCTGGAAAGCAGACAGAGCCAGTCAGAATGGTCGCTCATCATTCCCAGGAAAAAGCAACTCACAGCTACCAGAGGCTTATATAATACCGCAAGCTCCACGTCCTTCCACAGGGAGAGAAAGCCAAATTATATCATCGTTCTGGTGTCCACCCATCTTCAGTCGGAACCAGAACTTTAGATTTTAAAGCAGGTTGACACATCATCTCTGGGGATCCATGGATATATTCTGTGGTCTCCAGGGGCTACACGCTACCCATTCCCCCATTCCCTCCTCCTCCAACTCCTCTCCCTACTCTACTCCCTCTTTGAGGCAGGCAGGTGCTGCAGTTCTCCTCCAGGAAGTGTCGAAACACCTGGAAATGACAGCCATGGAGTATGTCCCCTCCTCTCGGATAGGTCAATGATTCCGTTTCATGGTGTTCACTGACCCCATGAAGAACCCGGTGTGGCTGAGGACAGTGCTGGAAATGACACCTCAACCTCTGTTTACTCATAGAAATGCTCACATGCACTGTGCTCTTTGCATCTTTGGCAAGATGATTGTTTATGCGCAGTGGGCCTGAAGGACACTTACCACCATGTCTTAATTTGCCTCCACACAGGCAATGTCTATGCCTGTCATTGGGAGGTATGCACTTCCAGTACAGAGTGGGGACCTTTGGTCTGAATGCAGCCCCAAGAGTCTTCACAAAGCTGATGGTGATGTTCGGGGATCATCTCTGTTGGAGGCATATTTATTCATATTTATCAGTACCTGGCTGACTGGTTGATATGTGCGGCTTGAGGAGAGTAAACCAGGTCGGCCTGGATCATTCTTCTGGCAAAGCAGGATATTTGCCTGCAAGCGTTTGGGCGCCGGCCGCTTCGACGCAGCACCTTGTGTGCAGTTACCCGTCTGGTGCTCTGTGTTGGCCGTGGTCAACCGAGCGCAAGGACCTTTCAGCGCCGTATTTGTCCTTAAATATATTGTCATCCCAAATACACTAACAAATGTGGTGTTTAGGATGACAATATATGATATGATAGTTTATTTCACAGCACGACAAGGCAAGGGAGGGGAAAAGCAGAGAACACAATGCTCTTACTAGACCCTGTGACATCGAGAACATGCAAGTGCATTGGAAAACGAAAGGGGGAAAGTGCATTGAAGGGGGAGAGTGGAAAGTGTGGAGCAGAGGAGAACAGATAAATAATAATAAATACAAATAAACAGATAATGGAGGCAATAAACAGTGGTAGTGCAGCCAAGAAGTGGTAAGTGCTGTGTTTGCGGCAGCAGAACTGAGTAAGTCTGATAAGTGCAGAAGGAGGGGGAAGAGGGGACTGTATGGATACAGATACAGTCCCCAGTGCAAGGGGTGGCCAGGAGGCAGTGCAGGAGGGTGGCAGGGTGAGCAGGTACCTAGGCCTAGGGGACAGAGGGTGGCCAGGTGCACAGTGCCAAGAAAGAGCAGATCAGCAGGGGAGAGGGGGAGCAAAGGCAGAAGCAAAGAGGAAGGTCCTCAGGCGCTTCCGGAACCGCAGATGGTTCTCCTCAGGTTTTAGAATGTCAGGGAGGTTGTTCCAGAGAGAGGTCCCAACCGAAGACAGCGATCTAACCCCAGCTTGTTTCTTTGAAAAATATTTGAGTTGTACAAGGCACACTCAGTAATGGTAAGCTCCATCTAACACTTTAACTGAAAACTCCACTCACTCATAATGGAGTGTTCACAGTTCACTTAAAGTGGATTGAACATCCATTTGCTGAGTGAGCCGTGTATTCCTTAAATATACTGTCATCCTAAACACTTTTATTAGTGTGAGGGATGTCAATGCATTTAAGGACACATACAGCGCTGGAGGTCCTGGTAAGGCCAACACGGCACGCCAAAAGGGTAACCACACCCACGCTGCTGGACCAAAACGGCTGGTGCCCAAATGCTCGTGTTGAAAGAGGGCACACCTTTTCGTCTGGACCCTGTGTTCAAACTAGGCCTTTCATTCAACTGTGCGAAACCTGAAGGTGTCTCCCTGTCTAGTCCCCGGGGATCTGTCATCCAGGTGGCCAGGTCATGGCCATCGCTTTTGGATCAAGTTCCTGGGGGTGGACCAGTGCAGGAGGATCACCTGGATGGGGCTCCTTGGGCAGTGGGAGTGGGACACTGACGGGTGAGATGTGGTATCCCCCTTCTTTAAACACCTTTTACCCAGTCTACCGCGTAGGATATTCTAAAACACTACCCTCCCGCCCCCTTTCCGACACAAACACTTTTGCACAACACGAAAGAAACATGAGGGCCAGGCAAAGTCAGGCAATTGACCAAAGCCTCACACACCTGACGGCCCTGTCCTTTACCCACAGGGATAAAAGGTGGAGCAAGAAAGCACACTATGAGCAAGGCAGACCACACAACGTGAAAGCTAACTCAGCACTGCAGTTCAAGAGGAGGAGAAAGACGGCGCGAGTGGAGAGCATACCAAGGGAAGAGGTGACCTTGCCCTTATCGAGAGAGACCCGTGGAGCCTCAAGAGAAGGAATTGTAAGGCCGTGGACAATAGCCATTGTGTGTTGCAGCAGATTTTCATGGTACCCGGGCACCTCCTCCGCTGACGGCCACGCCGAGGAGAGACGCATGGCCCAATGGTACCGTCCTTGACTCTACAGACAAGAAAGCAAAGTGATTCAACACACCCGGTGAGTCAAGGGGAGAAACGATAAAGAAACTGAAACGTTTTGAATGAAAAGCGGCAAACAGCTGATTTGAATTGTAAACAAACTATTAATAAAAAAGGGGAATGCCAGCATAGCAGAATCAAACACCACATGGGTGTTCACTCGAGAAACGGTAGGCGATTACCCTGCTATTGAACTGCAGTAACCAGAAGGCCATAGGAAAAGGCGGAATGGGATCAAAGTGGTCATACAAGGGTCTTGTCAAATCCTCCTTACAGTTGAAAGTCTTTGACCGGCAGATGATTGGGAAACTAAGGCAATCTAATCGCGCATGGTATGAAAAGTACACAAACAGTACTTGGCAAGAGACAACCTGACGGAGGGATGCTAACAAGAAGGTACGAAATCTGAAGTCCCTGGAACATTGTGTTGACAGAAGTGAACCCGGCGTAAGGATGTCCGCAGTGATACGTGTTAAAATGACATTGTGATTTGTAAGTACAAGGGGTCCATTGTGAACCCGAAGGAGGGGCACTGACGATTGAAAAGGTGTCCGAGCCCGAAGGAGGGAGATCCAACGGTGGAAAGTCACCACCCAAAGTTTGCTGAGAAAGGAACTTTGTGTTTGGGGGTTTGCTCCGGAGGAGGGGACCCAGGGGTAAAGTTGTCACCCACAACCATACGTAAAACAGAACTTTGTGTTTGGGGTTTGTGCCTGGAAGAGAGGGGACCAACGGGTGAAGTCGTCACCCAAAGCCATATGTGAAACAGAACTTTTGTTTTTGTTTGCTGAAATGATCAGGCCCTCAAAGGCAAGCGATTTTTCATTACAAAGAGACTTAGCCATCGAAGCACCTGATAGCTGGAACTGAACTGTCGGCTCATGCTGGGAAAGCTCGAGTGTGTGCTGTACTCAGGAGATCCATCTTGTCCCATGCTTAATATGTGGGGAAGGGAGACCCCTCGCAATCACATCCTGACTTATTATTTGTGAACACTTCTTTCTTTATTGAAACCCCTATCCCACACGCTTTGTTGTTGGGGAATTGGCAATGCTTTTTTTAGTGTGGGCCCTTTTTACTTTGACAAGATTCCACAAGGACTGCCTTATTTTTCATTTGATGGTTGACGCTTGCTCCAATCTTAGATTGAGGTTTAGATTAGGCATTTTTCCAGCCTGCATATTGCTTAAATAAACACCCTTGAATCATGATCACTTGTGTGTCTTTACTGTTGCCACCATGAGTTCCTTACATAACCAAGAGAAATCTAATTTTCAGCCAACCCAGATCATTCAGTTTATCGACCTGCACTGGGGCACCGTATAGGGGTGCGTCTTCCCAACACCGGAATGTGTCAGGAAGATGAGAGAATTGGTTGCCCGCTTGCTCAAATGAGCAAATGTTTCAGCATGGTAGTTTCAGTGTCTACTAGGTATCATTATTGTCCAGATGTATATACATATTTATCTCTCGTCATTTACAGACAGAACCCTATGATGGTATCTCTGAACCATAATATATGTTACCCATTATATATTTAAGTGTAAAAATAATGATGAGCGCATTAGTTAAAAATCATAATTCAGTGGAATAGCCATTACCTTAAATTATAGAAAACATTCAAGGGTAGGGCTTAGTTCCTGCCAATTACAGATTTTGAAACCACAAGTTAGGGCATTGACATGTAAGGAAATATTTCATTCTGCAACTTTCAGCTGGATCCACCAGCTCTTATCTCCCAAGCAAAGCACTTTCAGTGGTGGTGGCTCCTGTTGCAGACTGTTACTAAAAATACTGTTCCATATCTACCACCATTGTGCAGCTGTAATCTATGATGTGGGGATCAAAAACGTTGGAATCATGTATCCCAAGCCCATGTGTACTTGTGTTATCCTTTATAGTTTCTAGGGCTTATGCAGGGATCTTTGCCACCCTATGTTTGGTTGCCCTCTTCCGCTTTCCTGTCAAAGCTTAATATACATTTCTGCTTGCTCTGATGATGGGACCTGCTGGCTGGCACCTCAGATGATTGCCTACCTTGCTTAAGGGATTTGATCCATCCCACCTGAGTTTGCACACAAGCATTCTACTTTTGTTTCAATAGTAATGTCAGTTCTTGGCTCTTCAATTCAACGTCTTCCATAAAGAATGTAAAACCTACCTATTTCCAGAATTTCCCAATAACAAACTCTGAGCTTGTATCTCTGCACCGCCGTATGTATGCCGGAATGTCTGTATTCCTGAACCTACCCTGATCTACCACAGTAACCCTTATTTTCCAAACACTGTCCTGTCATCAGGTGTTAGCTATTGTGAGCTTCCACTGTAGATGCCCAGATGCCTACATTCTATGCCTGAATGGGCACATATGGAGGTGGAGCAGCCATTGTCAGCCGTAATCCTGTGAGTCATGGGCAAGTCAATATTCACCCATGACTCACAGAATATCCATTTCAACACAAAGGTTTATGCCCCTTTGAACGATGCTCAACTCTGGCCCCATGTCACTTCCCGAATCATGTTGATTTCTTCATCTTTTAACACTGAGACCTACTCACTGTCTCATCTTCTAGCAGTTTATTTTCAGAGACTGTGTGCCTCAGTTTGGACACCAATATTGTGGTTTCTGAGTGTTCCTGTTAGCATTCTGTGTCTTGTTCTTTATTCAATTTTTTCTCACATTTCTTAATGTGCCCTGTAATGTAAAAATACATGTAATGTTAGATAAACTGTTACTCAGATGGTCTCTTTTCTATTCTTCATTTTGATATATACAATTATATCTGACCTCTGCTCCTCTGTTCCAGATGATTTATATCATGAAACATCTGCTGATTACGCTGTGAGTTCCAGTGTGGAGAGATTAAGCATCATTGAGGTAAGGGCTCCAAATTAAACTTACTCCAGAGTACAAATATGTCTTCTGTCCTAAGTGATTCGGTGTGTGCTTTGTGCACAGTTGTATTTTGTGTGTTTAAATGTTCTACAGAAGTGAATACATTCTTGTGATGACCTGGTATCCAAATGTGATGCACAAAGAGGCTGACACATTGGTTGGGTTCAATAACAGAAGAGAGTTTATTCTGATCAATGAAACTGCAACTAATTAGAAGTAAACCCAAGTCTTTGTCTTCGGGTTGTGGGTTTGCAGAGTTCCAGAACCCTTGTTGACTTGTGATGGTAGGCCTACTGTGGCTAGTTTGCTTCAGACTTGGATCAGTCGGAACGCCTTCTCCAGCAGGTCAAGTGATTGTGTGAGCTATTCCAGGACCCACTCCCCTCTTCCAGACTATTGGGTTGATGCCTGGGATGTTGTTGATTTGATTAGTTGACCACCTTCCTGCTCCAGGGTCCTGATAACCGGGACACCCCTCACCTTGTGTAGTCTCACTGGTGCCCAAGGTACATCTCATGCCACCTCACAATTCCTCAAAATTGCTGGTCTCCAAATGTTTTAAGCGGAGCCCCTTTCATTAAAAGTATTTTGAGCAGGGTCCCCCCAAATGCTATTTCTGTTAAATTTGCCCGTTAAAATCAGTCTACGTCCTCCTTTTTAGAAGGTCCTCGCACCCTCTTGGACATCCTTCTACACCCCCCCCAAAGAGGCCGGCCCCACAGTTTCATGGACCACTTATATACATTCATATGTGGGCTAACTGGCTCTGCTGGAACCTTCCTGTTCTTTTTTGCAAGAAGGGATACTTGTTCACATCCAACCTCCTCAGATATAGTGATGGTATCTCAGCATCGTGTTCCTTTCTCTCTGACACAGAGTTTAAGGACTTCCACCTCCTTCCCCCTCCTAGGTGTTTGGTTTCCGGATGGACAGCCTTTTCTCGCCCCCTGTACCACCACACAAATCTCTGTCACCTTTCCGCCTCCTACACTACCCAATAAATATGTTCTTCATCCTTCTGGTGGTAACATTCTCTTCGTTGTTTTTTTCTTTTTTAATTTTTTATAAAGCGCCAACTTTCCCATGGTCCTCAGAGCGCTACAATACATACAACACAAATAACAGACCTAAATGAAAAATAATAAGCATAATAAAATAAAACAGAAAAAAAACAATTAATAACGGTTCTTAGTCCTGTGGTGAATGAGAGTCCTCCCAAGGAATTACTATGGCTCAAAAAAGATGGAACATTACTGTCTCCGCAACCAATACGAATATAGTCAGAGCCCTCAATCAAGAACCACTCCTTAATATGAATCCTCTGCAAAGGTCTGAAATCCTGAGTTCTAAAACAGCTCCCTGTTACCAGTCCAAAACTTTATTCTGGGGGCTTCTCTCGGCTCAGGTCTTTCCAATGTGTTCACATTAACAATGTTCCTTTTATCTGCAACTAAACTTTTTAAATGTAGATCCACAATCTCAGGCATTGAAGCCTTACAATGTCTCTCGTCATGAAATTATGTGTTGATTCAATCATCAAGCACCTAATTACCGGAGGATTTGAACAATTCACACTGCATTACAAACTGGAGTACTAGAGTCAGGCGGCATGACTGCACCAATATCAAGGCCATATGGTGTGGTGTGACCTACAGGAGGCAGATCCTTAGAAGCCAATAGATCACAGCCTGGCTCTAAGTACATTTGACAGCTTACATCTGCTTTACTGATGATAGCCATGGTTGAAAAACGGATTGTTTGGCATTCCATGTCTACCCTTTCAGATTGAGGGATAAAGGAGTCAAAGGAGTTGATCCACTCTTAAAAATCCATGACAATCTCACATTTATTTAGATCACAGATAAAGGAGAGAAGTATAATCTGCCAATTTCCGGCACCCTTCGTTTTGATTCTTCCAAGCTGCAGTTAGCAAGCGCTTCAGTGATAACATTATCTATGCTCTTGAAAGGAGATTGCATTGCATTGTTAATGCAAGGCCTAGACAAACTAATTCACTAATTCACTGGGTAAAGGTTCAATGGTACCATCTTCACACTGGGTTTGAATATCGGGTTGGAAATTCTCTATGGGTCCCTTGATTTCACTTTGTTGTCAGGTAGTAATCAGGGAATCTCTTTTCAGATCCTGGTTAATAATCAGAGTCAGTTATATGACGAGATTCAGGACCCATAGATTATCGTCTTTCATTTTGCAGGCATTGTTTACGTTGGGCACTTCTAACCAACCCATTTGTCATGCGGCGATCACTTGGCGTTAGAGGGACACCCACCCACTACCCCAGAGGCTGGGTGTTGGAGAAGAAATAGTGTAAGTATTTTGACCAGAGTTGTGATTCGGCAGTGACAGAAAGCCCATGCCGTATGTTTGCCCCAGAGGTTGTGGGCTGAGTGGTTAGTTGTGAGAAATAGACACCTTGTTTGTTTTATGTAGAGCTCCCATTGGGCAAGGTCCTCCTCCAGGTACCTGCTGCAAGATATCTGGAAACATGATGCTCCTCGGTAGACAACTTCATTGTTCTTACTTAAATATTTGAGTAGTAAAATTACGTTAACTTTTTTATAACGTTGTTAATTTTTTTAACTAGGAAAGCAGGATATCAGATCTTCTATCCATCCATAATCAGGCAGTAGTGGCCACAAACAAGCAGACATAATGTGCCTTTAAAGAATGTGATTCATACAAAAGTTTTGTCTGCATAAGAGATAAAATTGGCTGATGTTCTATTTTTCTTTAACACTGCACGGAGAGAAGTTTTGGATATAAATACATGAATTTCTCTTTTAATGAGCAACTTGGCGGCTCTCTTGATGGTTATGCATTTTCAGCTAAATGTAATTACTTATTTAATTTAGATCAAGCTTTCACTAAAATAACCTCAAAGCCGAGTGGGAGGGAAATGTTCCAGGCGATTACTTATAAACATCAGGTGGTGAGCATGAGTCACACGTTGAACTGACGGTATGATGAATGCAATTATGAAAGGAGACCGATCAACGGCAAATTAAATGGGATGATCGCCAGGGCCTCGGAATATGGTGTTGGCTGAGGATGGGAGTGCGACAGGAAAACAATTCAGAAATGGCACTTTATCTTCTATAGTCTAAATAAAGGTTTCTTCCCAAAAAAAGGAAGTGGAAGATATGTTCCTCTCCATCTTGCATAATTGATGGCACCTACTCAGTGCGGACAGCCATCTCGACATCAGTCATGTGTATTGAGAGTTG
The DNA here is from genome assembly GCF_040938575.1 of Ambystoma mexicanum. Lineage (NCBI taxonomy): Eukaryota > Metazoa > Chordata > Amphibia > Caudata > Ambystomatidae > Ambystoma > Ambystoma mexicanum. The sequence continues at coordinate 1,502,973,914 of NC_090932.1, read as the reverse complement.
CCCAAGGCTTTGGCAAATGTTTTATAGCAAACCCTCCAATTTGTCTGTGTTGAGAATGCCACGTTTTCATATAGCTCTTAGTAGGTAAGGTTAGATTCTTTATAAGCTCCTAATGTTGACAGATAAGGTCATTAAGGCGGTACACTATTATGTGATTTTGCTCAGGATCACCCAGTTTAGTCAAGCAGGGGCTTTAACTTGAATTCCTGGATCCAGAGGCAAGAATGTGATCACCAGACAACTTCTGTTTCATGCAGTTTGATTTCCCCCTATCTGTTGCCTGAAAACCTTTATGACTACCTAATCAAAAGGCTGGATGTTTCTGTTTTCAACATTCCTTCTAAATGACAGTGGACAAGAGTTAATTGAGAGTGAGTACAACACCTACACCTACAGTTCATCTGTATCCTTGTCCCTGTGTGTCTCTCATCCTTCCAGATCCTCCATTTTGTATAGGCCATGCTTTCATTTCACATAGTTAACATACACCTCAAGCCTTGCTTAGAGAGTGTCTCAAAGTTTTGTGCACGGGATCATTCTTGTCTGGACGCTCCTCTGTAGGTTCTCTAGTGTAAGAAAAAAGGGGAATAGACACTAGGCTACCCCTACCTTAGGCGTGGTGGGGGGCTATTAAAAAAAACGAGTAATTTCTTAAACTAGCTATAGAAGATCACACTTTAAGTAATACGTATAAAACAAAGTTTAATTGAGAGAACAACATATTAAAAACATATACATAAAAAGGGTTACAGTTGTTAACCAAAAAGAAGACAAGAGGACATGTGTTGCGATATTTATATTGAGTCAAGCAAGAAATTCAACATGAAAAAATTAATTACTGTGTAGTAACAGATACCAAGCACATTTCTGCAGTGTAAGCCATGGATGGCCATTGTTTCACCCTGGTATTGGCACGATTTTACTCATGGTCAATCACTTTAATGGGACCTCACACCTGGGAATGATTTCTCTGTTGGGGAAAACCCCTCAGATTCCACTACTGTTCTCTTTAACTGTAAAACGTTTGGATTGAAGAAAAAAACAGTGACTTTCTATGTTCTGAGGAGTTCTACGTTCTGAGTCTATAAACACGTGAGCCTATGGTTTCTGAGGAGTTCCACAATATTGGAAGTTTAAGCAAATAACCATGTATTCAAATAGATTGTGTCCTCTCACATATTCCTCATCTTATGATATCTTTGTTTCCAGCTTCGGAAAAAATGTTCTCGCGGCAGAGGGCTCTGTGCGTCGAGACGGTTGACTAGATGTCCCCCGAGGGCGTCCATCTCGGCTGATGTCATCGTCAAGTACATATACCACACAAAGCGCCCGTTGGCTTCAGTTGCATTTTTCCACAAATGCGATTGCTTCGAGAATTATGGCGCGCTTCAGTTTTCTACGAAAATGTTTAGAAAATGGCCACGTCATCAGCTCCAAAAACTCAGAAGACAGGCTTCAAAGAGAGCCTAAAATGCAGCGCCAAAATGTCAATCACGGACCTGCATAAGACATGCATTTGGTGCCCGGATGTAGAGCATGTAACCACTGACAGTCGATCCTGTCAGTCGATGACAGGTAAAGCCTTTAAAGAGCGTAAAGCTAAACTATCAGTGGGTAGGATTGACCCCAAACCCCCTTCCACTCCTTTGAAATTTGGGTCATCCCACGAGCCCGACTAAAGATGAGTGGGAACTCTTTAGGAATAAAATGGTCAAAATCTTCGAGGAGGCCTCGTCTTCCTCGAAAGAAGAAAAGTGGCCATGCTACAGTCGACGATCATAAGGCCAAGCCAAAACCCTGTCTGCCCTCGAGCCCGGGTCATAAGACTAAGACTTCTCAAGAGTCTTTCAGTACTCGACAAGACAAGAAATCGTCGAGTCCCTCGAATCACAGGCTAAATTGTTGATTCCATCGACACCACTGATGTCGACACTGTGATGCCATCGACGCTGATACTAAAAACATCAACCAGACTGTACATTCATTGAGGCCTTTACCACAAAAAAAGTCAGGAAAAGGTTTTTAAACCGCTACCAAAAAGATATTTTCAGGTCCTTCATATTAATATATGGAGGCCGATGAAACATCAGATTAAACCCATGTATGTGGTCTTCAATTGGATACCCCTAGTATTCATAAGAAAACTAATGTCCCTGAATGTTTCATTTCTGAAGAGACCAGGGTTAGGGAGCTAGAAGACACCCTACAGACAGCTTGTGGGGTAGACACCACCCCATAGCTAGATTTTGAGAAACCGGACCCAGCTGATCATGTGGATGCATCATACAGAAGCCTAATGTCCAGAGTGGTAGAATTCCTAGGATGGAGTAGACCAGCTCCTGCAGTTGAACAAGATGACCTAACAGACTCATTAGACTAAGGTCCTCAATATGACCTGTAAGAAACTCATGGTGGCAACAGTAAAGACAGACACAAGTGATCAGAGTTCAAGGGTGCTTATTTAAACAATGTGCAGGTTGGAAAAACACCGAATCTAAACCTAAATCTAAGATGGGAGCAAGTGCTGACCATCAAATTAAAAATAAGACAGTCCTTGTGGCGTCTTGTCAAAGTAAAAAGGTCCTATGCTAAAAAAAGCTATTGCCAAATACTGACAACTAATTACAGAAAGAGTGTGGGATAGGGTTTCAAATAATGAAAGAAGTATGACAAATAATAAGTCAGGATGTGATTGCCATGGTTCTCCCTTCTGCACGTTTTAAGCATGGGACAAGATGGATCTCCTGAGCACAGCACACACTCAAGCTTTCCCAGCACAAGCCGACAGTTCAGTTCCAGCTATCAGGTTCTTTGATGGTTAAGTCTCTTTGTAATAAAAAGTATCTTGCCTTCGAGGGCCTGATCATTTCAACAAACTAACACAAAGTTCTGTTTCACTTATAGCTTTGGGTGACGACTTCACCCCTGGATTCCCCTCTTCCGGGCGCAAACCTCAAACACAAAGTTCCTTTCTCAACCAACTGTTGGGTGGTGCCTTTCCACCACAGATCTCCCTCTTTCTTGCTCGGACCCCTTTTGACTCATCAGCCTCCCTCCTTAGGGTTCACAATGGCTCAATTAAACAGTTCCTTTCAATAGTTCTTTTACACAGATCACTGTGGACATCCCTCTGCCAGGTTCACTCTTGCCAATCTTCACAACGCACTGTTTGTGCACTCTTTTTACAGAGCGGATTTTGTTTCCCTTTTGTTTCCCAATCATCTGTCGGTCAAAGACGTTCGACTGTATGGAGGATTTGACCCGACCCCCGTATGACCACTTCCACCCCTCTTCTCACCTTTCTCCTAAGGGCTTGTGGTTACTGTAGTTCAATCGCAGGGTAATCACCTAGCATTTCTCAACTGCACACTCACGTGGTGTTTGAGTCTGTTATGCTGGCTTTCCTCTTTGCAGTAATCAGTCAGTTCTTTGTTTATTCAATGTTCAATTAGCCACTTGCTACTTTCGTTCAACACAGCTCGGTTTCTTTATCAGCTCTCCCCTCGACTCAACGGCTGTGATGAATTGCTTTGCTTTCTTGTCTTGTAGAGTCAAGGCCGGTACCATTGGGCCATGCGTCTCTCCCCGGCTTGGCTGTCAGCATGTGCGGCGTCCGGGTACCGTTGAAATCTGCTGCAACACACGCAGGCTATTGTTCGTGGTCTTGCAATACCTTCTCTTGAGGCTTCATGGGTATCTGTCAATAAGGGCAAGGTCACTTCTCCCCTTGGTATCCTCTTGACTCGCGCCATCTTTTGCCTTCTCTTGAACTGTCATGCTGAGCTAGCTCTCACTTCATGCAGTCTGCCTTGCTTGTAGTGTGCTGTCGTGCTCCACCTTTTTATCCCTGTGGGGAAGGGAAAGGACCGTCAAGTGTGTGTGATTCTGATCAATTGCCTGACTTTGCCTTACCCTTGTATTGGGACATGTCATGTAACGGCTCTGGTGCTAGTCTGTTGTCTTTCACGTTGTGCAAAAGAGTTTGTGTAGGAAAAAGGGGGGCAGGGGAGTTTTTTAGAATATCCAACGTGGTAGGATGGGGAAAAGGTGTTCGAAGAAGGGGGATACTGCGTCTCACGCGTTGGTGACCCACTCGCCAAGGACCTCCCATCCAGGGGATACTGCCCCACTTGTCCACCCCCAGGAACTGGATCCAAGAGTGATGGCTTTGTACTGGCAACTAGGATGACAGATCCCCGGGGACCAGACAGGGAGACACCGTCAAGGATAAACCAAGAAATAGACATGATTTAGTCGTGGTAGTACAAGATCAGAGGAATAACAAAATAGATATGCAGATGCCTCCTATACATAAAGGAGTATAGATAACGCAGTATGTGCCATGGCCTCAAATTGACAAAAATGATTTGATTAAAGCTCTCCCCAGCTTATAGCCGGAGCTAGTAAATGGATCTATTAATTTGAAAACAAACAGCAGGTGTAGCCTTAGCACTAGGAGACCTTAAGAGTTTACTGGTCGCCATAGTTGTGGACCAGGCCGGGGACATATGGGCAAGGGCTGGGTACTCTGCGGTAGGTCTTGCAGATAAGAAACATGTTGGTGCAGCCTTTAATGAGGTAAGGGCAAGGGCATGGGATGCCCTACAAAGGATGTACCCAGATACCCCTGACGTTAGTGTAGTGCACAATGGGTGATGATGAGGACCCAGTTAAGTTCATTCTTAAGTTACAGGAAATGTAGAGAGTTGAGACAGGGGGCCAAGGGGACCATTTGGTACCATTTTTCTATTTTATCATAAAGAGGGGATTACCAAAAGAGGTCCAGAAAGCACTAGATACAATTGTGGGAGTTGAAGCCAAAGGGTGGGCAGAGATACAAAGTATAATAGTCCACCATTGTAAGAAAATCAAAGAGCGGGACAGGGAGACAACCCAGATGCAGCAAACGGACGAGGCAAAACTAGTGGAAAAGAAACTAAATAAGATTGTCGTCCAAATACCAGTGATGGCACTGGTTCAGGGGAAAAGGACAACAAATTGTGAATGGCACATTTGCAGCACTATGGGGCGAAGGAGGACATGGACAATGGGGTCGGGGGGGGACAGTACCCCAACCCACAGTAGCAATATGAAGGAGCAGCAAGGGAAAGAGGAGGATTTCAAGGAGCAAGAGCAGGAGCCTTTTGGGGGATAGGGACCCTGGGAGGAGGATTGGGAACATCACAGTGCTGGTATTGCGGGAGATGGGGGCATTTTGCAAGGGAGTGTAGGAACAGGCTTGGGATGGGATTTTATTATGGGTCATCACCTCCAGGGCAGGGATTCCAAGGACCTCAAGGAATGGGACAACAGCAATTTGGGCGAGGGGGTCAAAATCAGTTCCCTAATGGGGCTGACTGGCAGGGGCAACATGGGCAACAACCACAGGGTGAGGGAACACAGTTCAACAGGGTGACAGAGGGAACAGGTGCCCCATTCCAAGGAGTTACAATGGCGGGGGCGGCCCTTTTTCATTCCCTGTGACAAATACATATTCTGATTAGGACAGCCCACAGAGGGCACTCGCGTGTCCAATCCTATTGAGAACCGCACATCCTGAAGAGGAGCCCTTGGTGGAGGAGGAAATAGGAAACAAGCAATTTATATGTATGGTAGAGTCAGGTGAAACGCAGGGATTCTCTGGGGCTATTTCTATGGTTCCATACACTGAGGAGCTGGATATAATAGTGGGAGGGAAGGTAGTACGAGCCCCCTATGTTATATTCAGAGAGTTCACCTGTGAACTTTCTGGGTAGGGATATGCACAGTAAACTAAATATAACTATTTCCGATGCTTGTTAATCTGCCTAGAATCACATGCTGTGCATATAGTCTAACATCTAGTGGTAACCACAGAGTATTGCATCTTGTCTTTCGAGGATCGAAGGGGACATCGACATGGGTGTGCCTGTAACACTATCCCTAACGTGACGTGCAGTGTACCCAAAACTAGCTAGCTGGTCGCCTTATGTGGAGCTCCTACCTATTGCAAAATTGTTATATTTCCCAATCTCTGGTCGTTTATTATTCGTTCCCTCTTCGATTACTTCTTCCTATCCGCTGCCGAAGACAGCAAAGAACAGACTTCGACAGCTGGTGCTCCGGTCGGCACTGCCGACCACGTGGCCGGGCCTTCTGGCCAGCCTATACAGTAGGGAGAGTGGACTCTGGGGGTTTCTATACTTTTCAAGAATGTCTTTCCTTCTCCCCTCTCTTTGCCCTTTCGGTCTTTCTGTCACTTTCACACACCTGAGCTATCGACAGGACACCATTTAAATGTTGCCCTTCCTGTAATGGAAAATACCACTGGAAAGACGAGCACCGGCGGTGCAATAAGTGTCTTCCCCTACATCACGACGAGGCATCCTTTAAGTACTGCCAAATCCTGCATCCTAAGACGATCAAGGAGCGTCGAGTGAAGCAGTGGGCAGCCTACGCCATATCGCAGGCCGAGGGTAGCTCCCCTGCCGCAGCAGCCGCCAAAAGTGATGAGGAACTAAGTGACGGCAATGGCTCCGATCCGGCTGCCATTGACCTCACATCGTCGCGCTCGCGCTCTATGGCAAACGTCACTGGCCCCACCAGGCATGACGATATGGGGAAGGTACACCCCCGCTACAGGGACGCACACGATACACATGGCACCAAAAACACAACCCCCTGTCCACGGGCAAGGCACCGCTGGACAAAGAATGTAAAAAGTTGTATGCTCTTGGGAAAAGAAACACTACTGCAGCAGCATATTCTACCCGCATAGGGTCTACAAGAGGTCCCTGAACCAGTGCGTTCTCGCCTGCTTTTGATTGTTTCAGAGGGTAAGCAGGAGAACCACAACATCCTCCAGAACACTTTGGATGCTTCTGAGACAGCAGGGAGTACCTTGGCCCAGGGAATCCCTTTTAAAACGACATGCCTAGTTGAAAAACTCGGGTTTCAAACCACAGATACAGGCATCGTTAATCAACAAACCGGTACACAAGACTTTAAAGACTTTGAATCAGATCATTCAAAGACCCTTTCAACAGGGGGTTGGGGGGAGTTCTTGCTGCTCCTTTTGTGGGCAATCCTACTCTCGTTCCCCACACAACCAATATGGCTCAGGCAACAATTGGTCCTCAGGAAAGGGGCCTGCCTCTGCAAACCCATATCCACCCAGAGGACAAAGCCGTGGGAAAGGAAGGGGGTGCAACGCCACCCCCAGAGGCTCCCCGGGCTCCAGTCAGAAATGACTCTGAAATCCGGGTCCCCTCCCATGCCTCCCCGGTCGGGGGACGTATAACAACATTCCTGCATGCATGGGAGGGGATTACCACAGACCAGTGGGTGCTCAAGACCGTCACCCACGATTATTGCATCGAGTTCAGCCAGCCACCTCGATACAGACCTCCAAGATCTAGGTGTCTGACACCTGAAGATCCTGCAGGAAAAGGCTGCAATCAAAGTCGTCCCCGTTCTACAGGTAAACAAGGGTATTTATTCACTATGCTTCCTTGTACCCAAAAAGGATCTCACCATGCGCCCTGTGCTAGACTTGCGCCCAGCGACCAAATTTGTCAAACCACAAAAGTTTGGAATTGGTAACATTGGAAGAAGTAATTCCCCTGCTAACACAGGGGGATTACATGGCAACATTGCACATGAAAGATGCATACTTTCATATTTCAATGTTGCCGGCACACAGGAAATACCTAAGGTTCATGATAAAGGACAAACACTATCAGTTCAAGGTCCTTCCCGTCGGCATTGCCTCGGCCGCAAGGGTATTTACAAAGGTACTGGCAGTTGCAGCAGCACACCTGCGCAGGCAATCCATCCCAGTTTATCCTTACCTTGACGACTGGCTCATAACAGGGGACTCCTACGGAACATGCCTGTCGAACACTCAAAAGAAGATAGACCTCTTCTTCAGTTTGGGATTCTCCATAAACGAGAAGAAATCCAGCCTAGACCCCACCCCAGCCAAGTCAAGCAGTTTCTGGGGGCTCTTATTCGGACAGAAGACTGCCTCGTCTTCCCTGCTGACAAGAGGGTTCAAAACATGCTGTTTCAGATCCCTCAGTATGTCGCCAGTCGAGAGGTGACAGTACGCAAGGCCATGCTACTTTTAGGGATCCTAATTTACTTGGTTCTTCACACACGTTTGTGCATACGCCCAGTACAAGAGTGGCTCAGCAGCCAGTGGTGTCAGGCCAGCGGACAATGGGACGATCCAGTGGTTGTCTCGGCAGCCCTCGTTCTCTCTCTGCAGTGGTGGGCAAGGGAAAACCTCTTGAAGGGGAAAACCTTCACCACCCCCGCAGTAGAACCACTCTCACAACGGATACATCTCTCACCGGGTGGGGGGCTCACCTCCTTCAACAGATGGCGCACAGCGTTTGGTCCGCAGCAGTAGCATCCAACCAAATAAACCTGTTGACGCTGTTAGCGGTATTCAAAGCACTGATGGCCTTTCACACACAGTTGCAGGGAAGGACAGTACTGATCCTCACAGACAGCATCACGGTCATGTACTACCTGAACAAGCAAGGGGGCACTCACTCTCCAGGGCTGTCCAAACTGGCACAGAACATTTGGAAATGGGCTCTCAAACACAAGATGTTTCTATTGTCTCAACACATTCCAGGGGAACTCAATCTTCTGGCAGATGTGCTCAGCAGAGACTTCCTGTTGCCCTTAGAGTACGAATGGTGATTACACGAAGACATCGTCTCCATCGTTTTCAGAGAATGGGGCTTCTCAGAGATCGACTAGTTCGCAAACTCTGGAGAACTCACAATGCCCAGATTATGCCTCCAGGTATCCTCAGAACCAGTCCAAGGGGAACGGTCTCTGGATAACATGGTCAGGGAAATTTGTTTACGCTTTTCCCCCCCGACTACCCTACTCAACAAGATTGTGCACAAGATGCACCAGCAACCAGTCACCATGATATTGGTGGCCCCGATGTGGGCACGCCAACCCTGGTTCTCCCATCTGATGGAGATGTCTCTCTCTCTCCTCCAATGAAACTGCCTTGCCCATACAACATGCTATCTCAGGACAAGGGGGAAACACTTCATCCATGCCCGCAGACTCTCAACTTAGCAGCCTTGCTCCTGAGATCATAGAGTTCGGGCACCTCCAACTTCCTCAGAGATGCATGGATATACTTAGCAAGAAAGCCTAACACCAGACATTGCTACTCCAATAAATGGAAACGCTTCATCATCTGGTGCAATTCCAAGAGCATCATTCCCATTGACTGCTCTCCTACTCATATTGTGTTCTCCAGCATGGGGTCTGGCATGGATTCACATGCTAATGAATATTCCCCGTCGTCAGGACGGGAATCCTTGGTAAAGAAAAAATCAGTATCAGTTTCGTTTCTGATCTGTCTTTCTCAGTAGTAACCAATCACTGGTCTCTGGGTCATACTGCCCCCAGCCAATGACCCTCTCCCTAAACCCACCCCTGGCAGCCATCTTCAGATTTTTACTGCACGCTCAAGTGTTGGGAGTCCTCGTGTTTAGCTCTCGAGCTTTTGCTGCGTTTTCGCGCTTTTTCAAAGAGAATTTCTCATTTTTCGGTCAAATAGAGCCTCAAGCTCCAACGTCTCTACATCCGATTAACGGGTATCCGTGTCGGATTTCTTTTCTACGCCCCTCAAGGGTGAAGATTTCGTCGAGTTACGCTTCTTGGAGGATTCCAGAAGTTTCTGCGGCCTACCCGAACATGGCCCAGGAGAAAGGAACCTCTACGCCTGGAAAGATGTTCAGGGTTTGCCTTGGATGCCAGCTACAGAATGTGTTCAAGGAGGAAGAGCACTCGAAATGTCTCTACTGCCTTCATGAGGACAAAACGCACGTGGAGAAGGACTGTGCGTTTTGCAGGAACATGTCGGAACGGACCGTCAGGGACCGACACCTTCGTCTCTCCAACTGGCTGGAAGGAAGGAGTCCGTCAGGTGAGAAGAAAAAGAAGAAGTCCGAGCGGTCTTCTAAGTCCTGTGAGGGCGCCCGGCAACGGGGACCCAACAGAAGGCAAAGCACTGCGAGTCCGCGCGCACAGGGAGTGCCGAACGGTCGGGCTCTTCGGCTGCCAGGCAGGGCGCGCCTTCCCCGGCACCATCAACCATGAGCCAACACTCTGGTTCGGGGAAGAGAAAACCCGAGAACCCGGGTAAGCTTCTGGAGAGGCCCTGGTCGATCTCGAAGGATTCGGCCGAGGGAGAGCGAGGCGGTGACCCTCCCCCCAAGGTGAAGGCCTCAAGCACGCCCAAGGCGGTGAAGGCCTTGATTCATCCTGCCAAGGCCTCTATCGAGGAAGTCACCGCGGCCTTGGCGCAGCCTGTGGAGGCGACCTCGGGGCCCAGAGTCTCCCTGCCTCCGCAGAGGGAAGCCTCTTTCAGACCCATCGAAAAGACCCCCGTGAAGACCCCGGCGGAAAATGAGGGGGGGGCCAGTGGCCATTGTGGACACGGACACAGCATCTGAGGAGAAGCTGGTAGAAGTCTTAGAGGGCCTCGACGAGGGTGTCGAAGAGGCCCGTCCCCATGGGAGGGATCCCGACGAGGGTGATGACGAGAGTGACGGCGGCACCGGTGAGTGTCCTAGTCACCCATCGCTCCCGTCGCTTCCGGAGCCGCAGGATAACTCGGCGGCCATTTTGTTGGCAATACAATCCTTATGTTCGGAGATGAGGACGAGATTGCCCTTACCACCGATGGAAGATTCGGAACCAGGCTCGACGGATCAGCTCTGCCCCGAAGAGAAGAAGAAGGAAGGTTTCCTTAACCAACGGCGCAATGCCAAGAGGAAGGCAGTCATCTGGGACAAGGGTCTCACCCTTCTCAAGAACCCGTCTACGACGCCTGCCAAGAGGGATCGGGAAGAGAAGAAGTATCGGTCCCCGACGCAGCCCCTTTGTGCCTTAGGGCACAACCGACCCCTGACTCGGTCGTCTCAGCAGCGGCCAAGAAGAAAGCGGGGGGGCATCGGTCTCAACGTCAACTTCCCCGCCTGACGGCGAAGGAAAGAAGCTGGATGCAATGGGACGACGAGTTAACTCGTCGGCGGCAACAACGATTAAGGCGGCCAACGCACTCGCGATCGTGTCCCGCTATGACAGGGAGTTATGGTACAAGATTGCCCCCATGTTGGTCTTCCTACCGGATGACAAGAGGGCTGAGGCCCTGGAGATCTTGCAAGAAGGCGAAGTGGCGTCAGACCACGCCATTACGGTGGCAACGGACATTGCTGACACCGGTTTCCGTCAGCAAGGCAACGGCGTTTGCCTTAGACGACGAGGGTGGCTCAAGGGGACGGATTTCCACCAGGACGTACAAGGCAAGGTGTTGGACGTGCCGTTCGACGGGAACAACCTGTTTGGGAAAACAGTGGATGAGTCCCTCCAAGCCATCAAGGCGGACACAGAGACAGCTAAGGTCCTAGGCGTTCTCCGGCAACGAAGGCCGTCCTTTTGGAGCACCGGAGGCAAGCAGGGTGCCTCCAAGGGATTCAGCGGTGGCTCCTCTACGTACCGCCAAGCGGCCCGCTCCTCATCACAGGAAGCCTAGAGAGGACGAGGCAAGTCAGGTGGGCCCCACCTTCGTCGCCAGGGAGGCCAAGGCGGCAAGGGGTCCTCCAAGCAAGATTGAACCGACAGTGGTGTCGGGCCCCCACCGAAGCACCCCGGTGGGAGGCCGGCTGGCGAAGTTCGTCAGCGTTTGGGAGTCCATCTCCACTGACCGTTGGGTGCTGGACGCCCTGGCCCAGGGGCACGCCCTCGAATTACTAAAAAAGTGCCCCCGCATTCCACCGTGGCCAGGAAGGAAAATCACGTCCCTCAACTGCTATTGGAGGTAAGGGCGATGCTCAAAAAAGGTGCCATCGAGCTCATCCCGAAGAGGCTCCAGGGCTCCGGAGTATACTCAAGGTACTTCCTCGTGAAAAAGAAGACAGGAGGATGGCGCCCCATCCTGGACCTGCGACGACTGAACAAGTATATCAAGGCACAGAAGTTCCGGATGGTCACCCTTCAGCACATGCTGGGACAGCTGGAGGAGGGCGATTTCCTGTCGTTGTCGGATTTGGAGGATGCGTACTTCCACATCCCCATTCTGAAAAGACACAGAAAGTTCCTCAGGTTCGTGCTCCAAGGGCGGCACTAGCAGTTCAAGGCCCTCCCGTTCGGATTGAAGTCGGCACCCAGGGTGTTCACCAAGTGCCTTGCACCGGTGGTGGCGCGGCTGCGCCTGCAGGGGATCCACGTCTACCCCTACCTGGACGACTGGCTCATCCAAGCAAGGACAAGGGAGCTCGCCGTAGACCACACAGCGAAGACCGTCCAGCTGCTCACGGACCTGGGATTCTCGATCAACTTTCCCAAATCCCACCTGGTCCCGTCGCAAGTCGCACTGTTTCTGGGAGCCAAGCTCGACACAGTGGCGCGTCTGACCTCGCGGTCGGAGGAAAGTATGAAGGCCATCCTGGGCAAGGTGCAGCCTCTGCTGGCCACGGACGTGGCCAGGATGAGGTCCATCAAGTCCCTCCTCGGGATGATGTCCTCCTGCATATATCTCGTGTGCCTGTGCAGGCTTCGGATGCGCCCTCTGCAAGAGTTCCTCGACTCCCGCTGGATCCAAGTGAGGGCAGCTTCGAGGACAGGATCCCGCTCAACGAGACCTTCCAACGAGCGATCCGGTGGTGGGGTGCCCGCGTTCATCTGACGGCGGGCACAGACTTTCAGACCCCATCCCATCAGATAACGGTGATGACAGATGCTCCCTGGAAGGGTGGGGAGCGCACACCGGAGAACTTCACGCCAGAGGTCTTTGGCTCCCGGAGGAGAAGACGCTCCACATCAACATCCTGGAGCTCTGTGCAGTGTTCTGGGCCCTCGGGTCCTTTCTCCCGTCCCTCAAGGGCAAGGTGGTGAGAATCTTCACCGATAACACCACCACGATGTTCTACATCCGGAAGCAGGGAGGAACCAGATCCCCAGCCCTCTCTAAGGAAGCCCAGAATCTGTGGCATTGGGCCGTCGCCCAAGGGATGTTTCTGGTGCCCTTTCATCTGGCAGGGATAAAGAACACCATCGCCGACTCACTCAGCAGGGATCTACATCAGGATCAAGTGGATCGACTCTTCCGATGATGGGGAAAACCGCAGATCGACCTGTTCGCGACGGCGACGAACTCCAAGTGCCAGAGGTTCGCCAGCAGGTTTCCCCAGCCGAGGAGCATGGGTGATGCTTTCTCGTTCCCCTGGGATGGCCTGTTCCTATATGCGTTCGCTCCGTTGCCGTTGCTGCTCCGACTCGTCAAACAGCTCAAGAGGGCCCAGTGCAGGATGATCCTAGTCGCACCGGCGTGGCCGAGGCAGATCTGGTTCCCGGACCTTCTGGACTTGTCAGCGTCTCCACCAGTCAAGCTGCCTACGGACGTGGATCTTCTCTCCAGAGAAGGAGGCGCCATACTTCATCACGACCCGGAGTCGCTGAACTTGCAGGCCTGGCTCCTGCAGCGCTAGAGTTTGGAGGGTACGATATCCCGGCTGACTGCAGAGATGTCCTTGCAAAAGTCAGGGTGTCCTCAACCCTCAATATGCTACGGACATAAGTGGAAGAGGTTCTCTGTCTGGTGCCGTGCACAGAAGATTAACCCTATACGGATTACAGCCCCTCAAGTGCTGCCGTACCTAGTGTCGCTGGCCAAGGCTGGACTGGCTCACGCCTCCATCAAGATACATCTGGCTGCGATCTCCTGATACACCAGAACCACAGGACAGGCGTCCTTGTGGTCCCATCGCCTGGTGAAGGAATTTATGAAGGGACTGTTCCGATTGTTCCCCCCGGTGAAGGCCCCTACCCCGGCATGGGAACTCAACGTGGTGCTGACCAGGCTCATGGGGGCGCCATTCGAGCCCCTGCATTCGGCACCGTTGAAGTTCCTGTCGTGGAAGACTGCGTGTCGTATGGCCATCACCTCCACACGGCGAGTGGGAGACATCCAGACCCTATCCTGCAAGCATCCATACTTGACTTTTCACGACACGAGGGTGGTGCTGAGGACGCACCCCTCTTTTATGCCCAAGGTGCCGTTGAACTTCCACCTCAACGAGCCCTTGGTGTTACCTGTTTTCTTCCCGTCGCCTTCGTCACCGGCCGAGAGGACTTTGCACTCGCTGGATGTGGCTAGAGCGCTGAAGTTCTACGTGGACCGCACAAAGAGTTTTGGGAAGACATCACAGCTTTTTGTGAACTTTGGACCTGTGAACCAAGGGAAGGCTCTCTCGAAGGCTTTCATTTCCAGATGGCTCTCCGGCTGCATCACGCACTGTCATTGGTTGGCAAACTGACCGTTGCCTGGTCGTCCGAGAGCCCATTCGACCAGAGCTATCGCTGCTACCACGGCGTTCTTGTCTGGTGTGCCCCTGCTGGACATCTGCAGGGCTGCTACGTAGAGGTCGACGCACACCTTCACGAGATTCTACTCCATCGACCGGGATTCTAGGGAGGAGTCCAGGGTCGAACAAGCGGTGCTGCGCAACCTGTTCACCTAACGTGAGCCTGGTGAGGATGTAAGAACTGCTTAATGTTGAGTTTTGATGTAATGCTTAATGTTGAGCCTTTTTTCCACCTCCCATTGGTTGTGCATATGTGTACTGCTATGTATTCTTATATTCATGAGCATGTGAATCCATGCCAGACCCCATGCCGGAGAAGGAACAAGTTACTTACCTGTAACTGTTGTTCTCCAGCATGGGTCTGGCATGGATTCACATGCGAACCCTCCCTCCTACCCCTCTACGGCTCTACACTTGGTCATACTGCCACTTTGCATGCTACGAAATCTGAAGATGGCTGCCAGGGGCGGGGCTTAGGGAGAGGGCAGTCATTGGCTGGGGGCAGTATGACCCAGAGACCAGTGATTGGTTACTACTAAGAAAGACAGATCAGAAACGAAACTGATACTGATTTGTTCTTTACCGAGGATTCCCGGCCTGACGACGGGGAATATTCATGAGCATGTGAATCCATGCCAGACCTATGCTGGAGAACAACAGTTACAGGTAAGTAACTTGTTCCTTATACCTGACTCACTTGCTAGACTCAGGTCTGGTTTTTAATTCCCTGTAGGTTCACTTAGCTGCACTCTCAGCCTATACCACGTCCCAACAAAAAGTGTCATGGTGGAAGATCCCAGTTATTAAAGCTTTCGTGGAAGGCGTTAAGAGAATTCATCCCTGCATTTCTAACTCGGCTCCCGGATGGGACCTAAATGTGGTATTCACCTGATTTATGGGGTCTCCCTTTTAACCTATGTATAAGGCAAGTCTGAAAGCTCTTACTTACAAGACCGTGGCAGTTGCTTTGAGAAGGAGTGTCAGTGAACCACAGTCCCTTTCAATTCTAGACCCTTTTGTTACAATTCACAGAGATGAGGTGGTTCTGCGCACTCATCCTCGGTTTGCGCCCACATTTATTTCTAAGTTCCATGTGAACCAGTCAATAGAACTACCAACTTTCTTCCAGAAACCCACTAACGTGGCCGAAAGAAGCCTACACACACTGGATGTGCGCAGGGCAGTCATGTACTACCTGGAAAGAACTAAACCACTAAGGAAGACTAACCAGTTTTTAGTTTCAGTGGCAGCTGGTGGAGAAGGGGATCCCGTCTCTTAATCAGCCATCTCAAGGTGGATTGTCAATTGCATCACACTCTGCTACACTGTTGCCAAGAGAGATCTGCCCTTCAAGCTTAGAGCACACTCTACTCGGGGCATTGGGGCTTCCATAGCATTCATTACAAATGTTCTTCTCGAGTCCATTTGCAACCTGGAGTCCTGTACACACCTTTACAAAACACTATTGCCTAGACACTCACTCTAGGTCTTATTCTCAGGTGGGACAAGCAGTACTAAGACCTCTTTTTACTACTGTTCCTTCTCGCATCCCACCTCCAACTCCGGCTAGTGCTCGCTAGTCTATGGAACAGCATGTGATTCTAAGCAGATTAACAAGCATCAGAAGACATGCATTACTTACCATAATAGCATTTCTGATGATTGTATCTGGTTAGATTCACATGCGCCCACCCTTCCTCCCCGCTTAGATGGAAGGAACATAGACATCTTACCACTTCTTCTCTCTTTTCTGTACTCACTCACGATAGTCATAAGGCTCGAAAAAATACAATCAAAGGGACCTCGCCACATGAGGGATTTTGGGTACACTACACGTCACGTTAGGGATAGTGTTACAGGCACGCCCATGTTGACGTCCCCTTTCGATCATCTAAAGACAAGATGCAATACGCTGCGGTTACCACTAGATGTCAGACTATATGCACAGCATGCAAATCTAAGCAGATACACTCATCAGAAATGCTATTACATTAAGTAATGCATGTCATCATTCACAGATCAAGGGCTAGTGTGTTCCACTCCAAGGATGTGTGTAGCGCGAGCAATGGCAAGAGAGTCAGTAGTCCATGCGGTTTCTGTGGTCCCGGACATATTCTTCTACGGTATTAAGGTATTAGCGAAAGCAGTGCCTCAAATTGCGACAAAATGATGGCTAGTGCCGACAGATTTTATTTTCCGACCCATGGTGCCACCCGAGATGATGGCAGGGACAATTTTCTCATTAGATTTGCAAGGACTAGTAGTGTCAGGCAAAAGAGTAGTCCT
This sequence comes from Ambystoma mexicanum, assembly GCF_040938575.1. NCBI lineage: Eukaryota > Metazoa > Chordata > Amphibia > Caudata > Ambystomatidae > Ambystoma > Ambystoma mexicanum. The sequence continues at coordinate 1,502,957,244 of NC_090932.1, read as the reverse complement.
GATTTGAACAGACCCGGATGGGGCAAGTGGTGCACAGTACTATGTGTAGATCCGACAGTAAAATTAAAGGAAATTACTGATGAGTTATTTGAGGACAGTGAGCGAAATGGGGAGATAATTTTGGAAATCTGCATTCCCTGTGATATCATGGTGCAGTATAGGAAGTTACAGTGCCCCCTGATGGCAGTGGTGACCCAGTCTTGCATTATGTGCCAGCACAATTATGGACTGTTAATCCACATGATGTTCGGTTACTGAGAGATGAGACCCCAGTACAGATTACATTGAAATCAGGTGCCTAGCACAATCATCCAGTATGTGGATGATCTGCTGGTATGTAGTGAAAATGAACAACAGTGCAGGAGGGATTCTGTTGCATTATTGCAATTGCTGGCTCACAAAGAGTACAGGACAGATAAAACAAAGCTACAATACTGCCAGCAGGAGGTACTTGGGACAACACATTTCTGCAAATGGGAAATAAGTATTACCAGATAGAGCGGCTGCAGTATGCGCCACCCCTAGGCACAGGACTGTCAAGGAAATGCAGCAGTTTTTGGGCTCAGGGAAGGACAGAGGACTTAAAAGTAAATTGAATGGACTGACGAAATCTATAGAACATTTGAGGACTTAAAAGAAGCTATTTGCACGGCCGTTTTAGCAGCTCTGGATTATACATAGGAGTTTTATTTATTTTCCCACTCTGATGAACGACTTATGCATTGACGGAAGGAGACATACTATATGTTGATGGGTCATCAATATTTGACCAGGAGACGGGACGGAGGCACACAGGGGCGGTAGTGGGGCGCAGTAAATGGGGGGAGAAATAGTGACCACCCCTGTAGAAAGCGAGACAGTTCCATACACATTGCCCATATTACAACTGGGCCATTATTACCTGGGGGACCGATCAGCCCCAGGTTTCAAGGTCCTTATGGGGTGGTGTTCTGTACTCCTCTCGCCGTCCGTGTGAAGGAGTTAAGATATTGGGTGCATCTCTCGGATGCCCGAAGAGCACCTGAGAAAAGGCAAAGCTCAGTAAGAACAAAGCCAAAGAAGAGACATTTTTAAGGTTCCATGCGAGGGTGGTGGGCAGTGGCACGCGTCTGATTTTTCTTTTTTCTTTCTTTACTTTTTTCATTTTTGTATTCTTTTATTTGTTATTTTGTTTAATTTATTTTTTTTTTTGAAGGTCCTGAACCCGGTTGGCCCTGGTGGGAAAAGGGTCTCTCCCTCTCTTTCTCCCTCTCTTTCTCCCTCTCCCTCTCATTCTCTTTCTCTCTTTCTCTCTGACCTAAGTAGAGGATCTAACAGGCCCTGATGACGGAATGATATGTCCGAAATTCATTGGCCCTATCACGCATCTGCGCAGAAAATGTGAAATACTAGTTTCACACTTCCCTTAGTCGGGTTCACAATTTCATATTCCTCGAAGACTTCTGCAACATGCCAAGGACTTTAGATTGTACAAGGGGTTTGGCCTGACCCTTATATGACCACCTCCACACTTCACGCCGGCCTCCCCTAGGGCCTCTTGATACTTGTAGTGTCAACAACAGCCGAAGACTTTCGACTGTACACAGGATTCAACATAACCCGCTGCAGAACTACTTTGATTTCTCAGTACAATACATTGTCCTTTTTCAGGAGTGGGTTACCAGTCAGAGACCTTCGAATGAGCGCCCACATGGCGCCGGACCACTAACCCTGATATCAATTTGGCTTACAAAGGACCTTTGTCCATTAGTCTTCTTTCTTCATACAGTGTTGCTTTTCACAACCTTGAGCCCAACACAGTCCGATCCATTATCAGCTCTTTTCGACTCAACGGTTGTGCTGAACTCTGTTGGCATCTCCTGCCTCTGAAGTCAAGGATGGTACCACATTTGCAACAGCTTCTCCCTGCCCTGGCTATCAGTGTAGGAGGGTTCCATGTACCGCTGACATCCTCGCATCATTCGCCAGCTGCGATTCCCGGTTTTAGGTTTCCCTTGTGGAAGGCTGCGGGGGTCTCGGTTTAAAAAGGCTAGGGCAATTCCCTCCTCGTTGTCCTTTCCAGCTTTCGTCGCTTTACTGTTACGTCCCGTCCCCTTTCCTCCATACTGTATGGGCGTCCCTTCCAAGGGACGGGAGACGGAACCTTTTTCACCAGAAAAAACATTCTTCCCCTTTAAATTTAGAGGCACGCTGGGGCACGGCCCAGGGAGCATGCGCTGCCCTGACTCTGCCCTCCGGTGCCATACCTCAGTCCCCTTTTCTGCGTCGACGGGAACGGGCCGAAATCACCAGCCCTCCTGGATTTGGCTTTGGCCATGTAATTCCATGCGTGGATACTTCTTCTCTTTGTCTTTTTTGTCTCATCTATCATTCAGGTACACGGTCCTCAGGCGTCACGCTCCTCCCCGGCGCATGTCGACTTCTACAGGGTTCAGCAGACGTCCATCCTGCAACGGGCTCTTCCCAACTTCAGACCCCCACGCTCTCTGCCTTCGTTGCCTTGGCCCAGACCACAGTTGGCAATCATGTCCGGTGTGTGACTCGCTGTTCTCGAAGCCGCTGAAGAACAGACGAGCCAGGTGGAAGGAGCTCTTCCAGAAGTCGCCTCCGAGACCTGAGGAGCAGGGTAGGCCTCGTGATCCACACGCGAGAGTCTTGGACGAGGCCAGACCCAGCGGGCTGAGCAACTTGACAAAATGGCCACTGTGCCAGACAGGAGTACCCGGCTGAAGCCATTCCACGAATTTGGCAAAGAACGAGTGTCAAGGTGGGACTGGTCGCAACCAGGTACGTGGCCTACAGTCTACCCTTCATATGCGCAGGGAAACTTTCCCATGCGCCTATATGGACTGGGTACGCAGCAGCTCCAGCAGTCTCCCGCTACCCCGTGGGTACCCCCTGACACCTCTTTGGCCAGTGAGGAGGTGCTCTTCGACAAATTCCTCTGCAAACCGATATAGTCTCCCTGGCCAAGAAGGGTTGGCTCAAGCCCCACTCAGTCCACCCGGTCAACCGACGCCTGGATGCCAAGTACAGGCAGATGGAGGGGGACACACTCTTGCTCTCGACCCATCCTCAGCCACACTCCTCAGTGATCGCTGTGGCATCACTTTACTCCAAGCCTCAGTCGTCCTCAGCCTCCTCTGCAGCGCTGCTAGGCAAGGAGGAGAAGATCTTGGAGGCTTATGGCAAGAAGATCTACTCCAACGCCTCCTTGCACTTGCGTCAGGCCAACGCAGATGCCATGCTGGCTGCCACCAACCAACGGTTATGGCGGGAAATTGCGGTCTTCCTCCCGCAAGTCCCCTCCCAATGCCAATCATCCTTTAAGACAGGTCTAGCGGAAGCCAAGCTTGTGGTGCATGACCTCATGGATTCCACAGTGGCGCATATCGATACCTTAGGCTGTGCCATCTGCATTGCCATAGACATGAGGTGCACAGCCTGGCTCCGGGCGACGAAATTCAACTCTGACGTCCAGGAGCACATCCTAGATCTACCGTTCGACGAGGGGGGGACCTCTTCCACTCCTCTACGGATGAAGAGCTGGACAAAAAGAAGAACAGCTCACAAACGGCAAAGTCCTTGTCCAGTCTTACAAAGACCACAGCCAAATCTTACACCCAATCTTAGCAGCGCTCAGAGAAGGGTTGTACATATGGAGGGTTCTGCGGCTTCCAGGAATGTAGATCCAGGCAGCTGGACCGCTCGCTGTCTCAGAACCAGCGCAAACAACAAAAAAGGGGGGGGCAAGGGCTTTTTCCAGTCCCCCTCCTCAGCCTCCAAGGTAAAGAAGGCATGACACGCCCCTTCGGGTCCATGTGTCTCCATTGGGGTGCAGGCTTGCTCTTCACGCACATTTCTGGCACCAGAATTCCGCGGACCCCTGAATCCTCTCCGTAGTATCCACAGGGTACCGCCTTCCTATCCCAGCCTCTCCTCCCTCCTCTCCTCCACTCCCCCAGGTTGGGACAGCAACTCTTCTGGCGGAGATCTGGTCGCTTGTATAGAACCAGGCAGTGGAGGAATTTCCAGCCTCCCAGCGAGGCTTTGGCCTCTACTGCAGGATTTTCGCCATTCAGAAGAAGAACCAGGCGGGCCTGAGAGTTGTGCTGAACCTTTCCACCCTCAACCTCTCCTTACCCCTGCAAAAATTCAAGATGGTTATGCCAGCTTTTATAGCGGAGACATTGGACAAGGGAGACTGGATGTGCTCCCTGGACCTGAAGGACGCTTACCTACACGTCCCAATTTGGCAGCCCCATCATTCTTTCCTACGGTTCAGGATCATGGGCTACCATTTCCAATACAAGGTCCTTCCGTTTGGCCTCAACTCAGCCCCCAGGGTCTTCACCAGACTCATGAACGCTGTAGCGGCCCTCCTCAGAGCGCAGGGCCTCCAGATCTACCCATACCTCGACGACTGGCTTGTCAGGACTACTTCTCTGGAAGCGGTTCACCACTCTTCCAAGGCCCTCATGAACACTCTGCATGACTTGGGTTTTTCGCTGAACCTCAAGAAGTCACAGCTGCTCCCTACACAGTCTCTGTCAAGGACTTCTATATCAACCTCAGTATCAGACCCCAATTCTACCTCCTCACCTGAAGGATCAGGCTGGTGTCTTCCCGTCTTCTTGCTTTCCCGGAAGGTAGATTTCTTTTTATGTAAATACGGCCGACCACGGAACGACGCCACCTTGGTTTCCGGATAAACCCCGGTTATCAGGGACACCTGTCAGCAGCCGCCTAAGGGGAAAAAGCCTCCAAGGCAAAAAAAAACAGAGCACTTTCGCCGGAAGGGTGCTCTGTTCTTTCCGATGTGCAGGAGTCCTGGGATTGAATCCGTAGCAGGTAAGGAACGGAGAATCGGGGAATAGAACCAGATGAAGCGAGGGAGGGAGCAAGCAGGGAGAAATCCAAAAGGGGAAATCCCAGAAAAGCGAGCCGGAGCAAATAGGGGGAAACAGAGAATGGTACCTGGAAAGGGCGCCGAAAGCGGAGGAGAAAGCACAGTTGCAACATGAGCAGCGTCGGTTGCAAGCACCAGAAAAGCCGGCGGCGGCCATGTTGGAAAGACACACTAGACTGCAGAGTGTGTTGAGGCTAACGTGATCGAACATTGCCATGACGCCCACGTCTCCATTGATCCCATAGGCGCACATAGAAGGGGCGCATGACAGTCTCTGACATTCCTGGGTCTCATTTGGGACACATGCGCCGAGAGGGTTTTCCCGTCGGCCATCAAGAGGGCCATCTCGGCCATCAAGAGGGCCTCCGCCAACTTCCTCAGCAGAGAGGTGACCTCGGCATGCTGGTACCAACATCTCCTGGGTCTACTAGCAGCGGTTCTGCTAGCCGTGCCGCATACGAGACTAAGGATGAGAAGGATTCAGCTGCACTTCGTGGCCTCATGGAATCAGGAGCGGGGCTCTCAATCCGAGATGATCAATGTTCCTCATTCACTCCACCCGGACCTATCTTGGTGGTCCATGGACTGCAACCTACGGATGGGCAAACACTTTCCGCCGCCCTCTCCGCAGGCCACCATCACCACAGATTCCTCACTCGATGGCTGGGGAGCCACCCTGGATGTTCTCTTGGTCCACGCCACCTGTACTTGGCAGGAGCAGGAATACCACATCAATTGGCTAGCGCTCCGAGCATTCCTACCCCTTCTCAACGGCAAGGTTGTCCTAATCCAGACAGACAACTCTGCCAGCATGTACTACGTCAACAATCAGGGAGGCACCAGATCCCCTCCTCTGGTGATCAGCATATGGGAGTGGGCCCTGGAAAATGACATCTACCTCAGGGCAGTCCACCTCCCGGGCGAATCCAACCTGGAAGCGGGCAGGCTCAGCAGGCTGGGAATGGGCATTTACGAGTGGCAGCTAAACAACCTCGTTATTCAGGAGACCTTTAACTGGTGGGGTCACCCCCACGTGGATCTCTTTGCCACCTGGCACAACAAGAAGTGTCCCCAGTTCGCATACTGGCAAGGTCAAGGCCGCAGCTCTCTGGGCGACGCATTTCACCTCCAGTGGACCGGCATGAAAGCCTACGCCTTTCCGCCCACTCCTCTGATCCACAGGGTCATTTTCAAGATCAAGGAGTCTCGCTGACTCCTCATCATCCTGGTTGCTCCATGGTGGCCGGCCATGCCATGGTTTTCGGAGCTACTCAGCCTCTCGGAGGTGCCCCCAATACACCTCCCGACGGGCCCAGCACATCTTCTGGCGCAGCAAGGGGGCAGAATCATCCACCCTGCGCCAGGGAAATTAGCCCTCACAGCGTGGTACCTGAGCAGGTAACGCTTCGGCACCTAAGCCTCTCACAGGCCAATCTGGAGATCATACAGGGCACCAGGAGCAAAGCCACCAGGGCCCACTACAAAAGCAAATGGACCAGATTCTGCCACTGGGCAGACTCCAAGGGAATTGACCCTTTGACTTGCACCTTGGACGACGTGCTCTCCTTTTCGGCACACCTTGCTCATTCAGGTATGCAGGTGGATACATGCCGCACATACCTTGCAGCGATTGGGGCTTACAGGAATTCGGAGGAAGGCATTCTTTCCTCTTCCAACCCTATCTCAAAAAACATCTGACGGGTCTCGCTAGGCTCTACTCGCCTGTCAAGAGACTGCACCCAGTGTGGAACCTCAACGAAGTCTTGGGCGCACTGGCACACAAACTATTCAAGCCAATGCCGTCTCTGGACATCAGGATGGTCACCATCAAGACGGCCTTACTAGTCGGCCTTACCTCGGCTCGTAGAGTCAGCGAAATCCAGCTGCTGGTCGCTTCTGAGCCATATACTACCTTTCACAGGGACAAGGTAGTCATGCAGATGCACCCAGCTTTTCTGCCCAAGGTTCCGTCGGCTTTCCACCTTACCGAGGAAATAGTCCTTCCTACGTTCTACCCCGATCCTAAGAATGAAGCACAAAGGGTGCTGCATTGCCTGAATGTCAGGCGTGCTCTGAAATTCTACCTGGACAGAACCAAGGGCTTCCGCAAGTCGGATGCCCTGTTTGTCACTTTTGGAGGCTCAAGACCAGGCTATCTGGCTTCTAAGGCCTCCATATCCCGCTGGATGGTCTCTGCCATCAAAGAAGCAAACGAGGTCCAGCACAAGCCACTTCCGGCCAACATGCATGCCCACGCAGTCAGGGTCAAGGCAACGGCCATCGCATTCTAAAGCCATGTCCCTTGGCAAGTCATAAGCATGGCGGCCATTTGGGTCTCTCCCGTGGCTTTTTGCAAGCATTACTGTTTGGATGCCGGCTCTAGATCTGAGGCAGCTTTCGGACAAGCGGTTCTCGGGAACCTATTTGCTTAAGGAGGGTCTCCTCTCCACCTTGGGGCTACAATCAGTTGTAATCGCCCATACAGTATGGAGGAAAGGGGACGGGACGTAAGAGTAATTATAAATTACTCACCGTAGTGACTAAGGTACTATTAGTCCATAGTCCCCTTTCCTCCATACGTCCCACCAATCTCCCCGCTAATAATAGTGGTGTCATTAGGCAATGTTAAATCTATTGTCGACGCGTCAATGGGGACTGAGGTGTGGCGCCGGAGGCCGCGTCCCCGCGCGCCTTTAAACTAAAGGGGAAGAAGGTTTTTTCTGGTGAAAAAGGTTCTGTCTCCTGTCCCTTGGAAGGGATGCCCATACATTATGGATGAAAGGGGACTATGGACTAAGAGTATGTTAGTCACTACAGTGAGTAACTTATAATTTCTCCTCCGTTTAAACTGCCATCCTGGAATAGCTGCTTCTCCATGCGTTTGGCCTTGCTCAGAGTGTTCTTTCGTGCTCTGCCTTTTATCCCTATGGGGAAAGGGAAGGGAAGTCAGGTGTATGTAATTCTCGGCAATTACCTGACTCTGCCTGACCCTTGTGTTGGGAGATATCCGGTATACGGCTCTGGTGTTAGTCCATCGTCTTTCGTGGTAATCGGTCTGTGAGAAAGTGTTTGTGTTAAGAAACGGGGTAGGGGTTGAGTTTCTAGATATGGTATAGGGTAGGATGGGGAAGGGTGTCATAAGGAAGGGGGTACGCCTCTCACCCTTGGTTGTCCCCCTTCCACTCTCCGAAGACTCCTCACCCAGGTGATCCTCACGCACTGGTCCGCCCCCAGGAACTGGATTCAATAGCGATGGCCATGTCCTTGCCAACTGGATGACACATCCCCGGGGACTAGTAAGTGAGACACCTTCAGGTTTCTCACATAACACACAAAATACTGTTCACCGCGCTTGGGCTGAACTTCTAAGATGGCTGCCGCTAGCCAAGATAGCATTAACACCTGCATCTACCATATAGCTTATAATGCATGCACTAGGGTGATCGCACATCCCCCTTTATGGGCACTCCCCAGCTCCCTGGATGTGCTCTATTAGCATCTAGTTCTTGTTCAGTATTGCCTTGGGGGGTGGGAAGACCCTCTCTCCTTCCCAACATTTCCCACCTTGTTATTGGGAGATATTATTATTATTATTATTATTATTATTATTATTATTATCATTATTATTATTATTATGATATTTATTGAGCACGGAGCGCTTTACAGAGGTATACAACAATACAGATGCATAACAGAGTGCTTTTCTGAGGTAACAGAACAGATATACAGTGGGCGGTAGGCTACAGGGAGGCACAGAGGAGTGGTACAGCTGTACCGGGTGTCGGGGCGTAGAGGGGCGGGTCGCATCCAGCGAGACTGGTGGTGCCAAGGGCGACGTGATGACCTAGATATAGAGGTGGAGCGATTCTTTGAAGAGGTGGTCTTGAGTTCTTTTCGGAATTGTAGGAGCGTGGGAGAGAGTCTGATGCGGATGGGGAGGAGGTTCCATTGTCTTGGGACGTAGGCAGAGAAGTCTTGTTTTCTGGTCCTTTCCTTTTTGCAGAAGTGGATTTCAAGTCTGTACTTGTCCTGGCTTCTGGTGGTGTGCTGTCCACTGGAGATGCTGAGTTTCTCAGCGAGGTAGTTGGGTGACTTGAGAACGACTGCCTTAAAGATGATGCAGCAATACTTGAAGTTGATTTGTGCATGCAGTGGCAGCCAGTGAAGGTCACTGAGGGCCGTGACGATGTGGTTGCATCTGCGTTGACCCTTGATGAAACATGCAGCTGCATGTAGTACACTTCTCAGGAGCATATGGGAGGACAACGGGAGACCTTCGAGGAGTGCATTGCCCCATCCTGGTGGTATAGGACCGGTGCTTGAACAGTGGATCTAAAGTTGTCTGGTGGGAGGAAGGGCTTGACTTTCTGCAGGAGGGACAGCTGATACCAAGCTGTCTGATTTTTCTCAGCTATGTGTGTCTTGAAGTAGAGGTTTTTGCCGATGTGGAACCCGAGGGACTTGGCGCAGGAGGTGAGCTTGGGTGTGAATGTTCGGTGTTGTTGGTGAGGAGTAGGAATTCGGTCTTGAAAGGGTTGAGCTTCAAGTGTGCACTGGGCATCCAAGACTGGATCAGCGAGAGGCAGGTTTTGAGCCTATGGATGTCCTTGATGGAGTCGATCTTGAGGTATAGCTGTGTGTTGTCGGCGTATTAGTGGATGTGGCTGTTGTGTGTGGTAGGAGGAGGGCTGCCAGTGTCTCCATGTATATATTGGAGATCACTGGGGAGAGGATGGAACCCTGCAGGACTCCACAGGTGGCGGGTAGCATTGACGATCTAGAGGAGTCCATCTGAACAAACTGCTGATGGTTGGCAAGCTATGACTTGAACCAGCGTATTGCAAGGTTGCTGATCCCCATGCACTGATCTAGGGTGCCCGTGAGTGCCTGGTAGTCTACTGTGTCGAAAGTAGGCGAGAGGTCAAGTAGAACCAGGAGGCAGAGGTGGCCATCATTAAAGGGGGCATTGTCGACCACCTGTATGGTTGCTGTTTCCATGCTGCAACTGGGTCTGAACCTGTGCTAGTAGGTTTGAAGGAGATTGTTGGTGTCAATGTGTTGCTGCAGTTGTGTGGCTACCGCTTTTTCGATGATCTTACCTAGTAAGGGAATATGGGTGATGGGGCGATAGTTACCTAGGTTGTCGGGATCCAGAGTGGGTTTCTTTAGTAGAGGGAGAATTTGTCCTGACTTTAGGGTCGATGGGAAGGTGCCTTGAGGTATGGAGCTGTTGATGATCTCCAGGTAGGGAAGGAGAGCTTCTGTAGGGAGGGTCTTGAGGATGGATGCTTGGAGGATGTCGTCTGTATACGATGTGACTTTGAAGGTGGCCAGGGTTTCTACCAGATCCTCTGTCTGGTGTGTCTTTAATGTTGTCCAGGGTGTGGAGCTTTCATGAGGAAGGATGTGAGGTGGGTCTGTGGAGGCAGAGCTGGTGTATATGTGCTCCTGAATCTTGCTGATTTTGTCAATGAAGAAGGTGTTGATGGCGGTGGATTTTTCGGTGAAGTGTGGTATGGCAGTGGCGTGTAGCAGGTTGACACAGTGCTTGACTGCTTTTAAGAGGGCGCTGCTTTTGTTGTCGGCTTCTGCTATGGTATTCTGATAGTAGGAGGCCTTTGCTGTATTAGTTGTTGGCGGGTTGCTCAGAGTTCTTTGAGGAGCGCTAGGTCAGATGTGCCCTGGAGCCGCACCAGGCTTCCTCTTGTTTACTGATGACACTTTTGCTGCGATTGAGTTCTTGCGTGTACCAGTGTGCTAACAGTTTCGGTTTGCATGTGCATTGTTTCAGAGGCACGTGCCGGTTGATCGAGGCTAAGAGGGCAGCGTTGAATGCTTCCAGTAGAGAGTAGCAGTTCTGTTTGGGGTGTTCGGTCCATGTAAGGTGGAGGATGGCGCGGCCTTCTGTGAGGGCTTCCACAGGGAGGTTCTTGAAGGACCTGAAGGTTTGTAAGATGGGTTTCCACTGATAGTGCTTGACTGGGGTGGTGTGTAGGATGTTGAAATGCACAGCTAGGTGGTCAGACCGTCAAGTGGGAGAGGAGAACTGTAGTGAAGGGAAGATGTTGCAGTGATGATTGGGTCGAGGATGTTATATTTCTCATGTGTTGGGTCTTTCGTGGGCTGTTTGAGGGTGTTGAGAAGGCTGTGGACAGCTGTTTGGGCCATGTAAGGTGAAGGCTGGCGAGGTCTTCCATGAGAGCTTCAAATGGGAAGTTCTTGTAGGACCCGAAGGTTTATCTGATGGGTTTCTGCTGGGAGTGCTGGACTGGGGTGGCGTGCCCTTCCTCAGCCTCCTTACCACTCCACCGCTTCCACTACCCACTCATTTCTGGCAAATAGAAATGTCACCTGATCACACCCGCATCTCTCTTATGGGCACTCTATATACTCATACTGAGCAGAGTCATCCTTGTGAAATGACAGTGCCAACCCATCACTGCATTTTGACAAAGAGCAACTGGCATGCTGCTCCCTAGTCTCTGCCATTCCAGTACATGTGTCTGCGGAGCTTATCTGCTCTTATTCTTGTGGACCTAGAAACTCTGCACCAAACAAGTCTAGGCTTCTTCTCAACTCTCTCCCCGTCCACTTTTTACATCCTGCTCACCTCTCCCACAACCCCATAGGCTTCCCTTTGTCTGTTTCCATTGTGAGCTCACCCCTTTACCTGTGCTTGTGCTTCAGCTATCCTCTATGGGCTCAAGGGATGACATGATATCACTATCCTCACTCCCCTTGACCCGGCTACCTGTCCATACTCGCACAAACTGAAAGGTTTCCTCTTACCTTTCCGATACAAATGCCCACTGCCACAATAAAATAATGAACTTCTTGCATCTAACCTAATCCCACACCTGTTGCTGCGCCCTGGCTTGACACTTCACACCAGCAACAAATCATCACAAATGTACATCATGTTCAATGCCTATCACGCAAAACATCTTTGCAGAACCATTACCCATGCTCAATATTCTTTTATATAAGACAAGCCAGTGCTAACTTGCGTCCTCCTTCCCTTACCCTCTCACGTACCTGCCCCCTGTACACTACCAGCTAATTACCTTCTGCCACTTCCCTTTGAACAGTATCTTTCTACCAAACTCCCTGGGGGTTAGAATCGGCTGCCTCTCACTGCAGCACTTTCACAGAAAGTACCAGGGAGTGTCAAACATCATATGTGCCCTTATGGAATTGTAGCTATCACGTTAGAGGCCCACTGGTAATGTTGCAGCTGTTGTGTTTATGTCTAGGGATCACACAGAAATGATATCCCACAAAAGCATGAATGTAATGTGCATCATGGCTGCCACGAGTACTAGCTACTGGGCAGAAACGTTCAGTCCTCTCTAAAGTTTCTAGGACTCGAGTGATATTTAGTTTTTGGTAAAGCTGAAATCCACTAGTCCGCATCTTGGATGCAAATGTCATCACCTTCTCAGTAGCATATTTTTTCACTCTGCATCATTCCTTACTCCCTTTGACTCATCTTTGTTATCACATTGAGTTTGCATCATGCTTTGTCTGCTCTAGGATTGTAGCCATCAACTTGCTGTTTTTCTTTTTTCTTTTATTATGTTATTTCATTTTCCGCACATGTAACCAACTTGCATGATTTACAGCCTTCGGCTTGCTCTCCGAGTTTATTGGCAGGGTGGTATTGAATGCAGCATCGCTTAAAAATTATTTTGTGTTCTGTATTAAGCGTTTGCGGTGATGTTCCGTTGAGAACAGGGTACAGAGTGTAGCTGAACATCAAAGCATCAAAGATGCAATCAGAGAACGGTTATCTTGTGAGCTTTTTGTACATAAAAGGGTCTGAGAAAGACACAGGGTTTGAAATTGAGGGGCGCTATTTAGCTCCTGCTTGTTGCTTTGGAGAGCCGGCTTAGCTTGACAATAACAGCTACCAGGAGCTATGTTTGGCTCCCCAGGCCAAGTGTTGCCGAACAAACACACCTATGTGAATTTAACTCTGTGCATTTGGGAGAATCTACAAATAAACACTAGGACACATTTATACAACAATTAAGGTATGCATGGTTATAAATAATGGACAAAATGAAAAGTTTGCATCTTATGTTGTTGTGGAACTCTATGTACTAGCTCCTCGTTCCCCTGGGGTAGCTCCATGTCATTGCTTAGTAGTGGATACCCAGGAGCTGCTTTTAGCTCCTGCTTATCCAATCTTAATTTCGATTCCTGAAGACGATAATGTATCCCTCAGAAATATGGCCTAGGTTTGACAGCTTCCCAACTATATATTGTTATTGTTGTATAGCTTTTATAAGGCACAACTCGCCCAAAGCCCCCAGTGCAAAGCAAGACAAAGGAGAGTCAGAGTCCATGCCAGAGGGACAGCAGGAAGAAAAGAAATATCAAATCATTTGAATTGAAGCGAAACGTTTTAAGAGCTCTTTTGAATAAGGGTAGTTCAGAGCAGAGACAAAGAGAGGTGGGAAGACAATTCAATAGACGTGGGGCAATGGAATCAAATCTAATGCCACCAAAATGCTTCAGCTTGTATCTGGGAGACTCAAGGCTATTAGTATTACTGGAACAAAGTGAACGGGTGGAACATGAGTGCTTAATCCGATCCTTAAGATGGATTGGTGCTTTATCGTTAAGGCATTTGTGAGTGAGAAGCAGAACCTTGTAGGTGATGCAGTGTTTGATTGGAAGCCAATGCAGGAACATACGTGCCTCAGTCACATGATTCCTTCTTGAGAGACCACATACAGCTTGAACGACGTTGTTTTGAGCAACTTGGAGCGTGTTCAAGTTGGACTTAGAGTAAAAAAATTAAGAATAATTCTTCCAAAAGAACATGAGTAATTTGTTCGCTCCGGCAGGCTGTTAACCATAGTCAAGTTTAGAGTTGACCAGGGCGACAGCAAGGGAGGCAGTATTAGATTAGATAAAAAAGGTTTTATTTGCCTGATCCAGCATGTAGTATAGGTACAGGATGCGTTCACCTGGCTGCTATGTTTTTTCATATTGAGTGAAGAGTTGAAGTAGACTGCCCGGGTTTTAACCCAAGGACTAGTTTTAATGGAGGAACCAGCAATATCAAATGCAGCAAATCTAGGATTCGGCTTCTGAAGGCGCTGAGTAGTACCTACGAGCATAAGCTCAGTTCTATTTCCATTAAGAGCCAAGGAATTATTTATCATCCAATCTCCAATTTTAGCAGAAATAAGGGTGATTTTCTTGAGGTCCTTCTCATAGTCACTGGTACGTTTCATTAAGACCTGCGTATCCTCAGCGTAATTTGTATAGTCTATGCCGAGATTGTCAAGAAGTTGGAAGAAACCCCTAAGTTAAAAAGGGTAGGGGAGAGGCAAGTTCCCTGTGGGACACCGCATGTGAGAATTTCAGGTAGGGTTTTGAAGCCATTAGAAGCAACCAAGGCAGATCTAGCACCATGTGGCTTTTTACTTCTGGAGTGGCTGGCTTTCTTGTTCAGGCCCCTTAAAAAAATAAGAAAATAAGAACAGGAGTGCCACAAGTCTAACACTTTCAGCACTGACCCTAAATAAGACAGAATTGGAATACCAAATAATGTGTCTTTCTGGAATTCTATACAATAATTGCTAGACTCATTAAAGGTTTATTTCAGGCACACTTCAGTGGGTGAGTCACTGATTTAGTCTGTTCTTAAATGCCTCAACTCAGCCTTTCATCCTTCTGAGGTCGATAAATGAGTACCAACACAGGTTGGGTGATATTGGGTGTATATTTTTTCTATACAAAGCGCTTAAGCATAAGTGCTATATAATAACACATCATTATCACTTGGTCATGGATGTCTGCTTGCATTCACAGTAATTTGGTAATATGGGCCTATACACACTGATCTTAACCATACATATTTGACGATCCATTCTTGTATGAAATGTACATTACATTATAGTGATATCGTAACCACATTTTTCGTGGTTTACAATGCTATGTGATGCCACTTCCTGTTTTGTCAATGGGTGAAAGGTTGTGTTCCATCACTTCCCGCGATATCACTTCGGGGTGGGGTCAAGTGACATCACTTCCTGTGATGTCATCAGGGGGTCAAGGGTTGTGTGATGTCACTTCCGCTACCCCTGGCATTTTGGTGAAATGATGTCCCTGGGAGCAATTGGCGATGTCCCCCAGCCTCTCAAGCAGCAGGGAGTGGTCCACAAGATCGAACACAGCAGAGAGGTCCAGAAGCATCAATAGCGCAATCTGACCCAAGTCTACAATGTGGCATAGGTTAGCCTTCAAATCAACCAGAGCAGTCTCAGTGCCATGTAGAGCCCGAAAGCCAGACTGAAGAGGGCCAAGTAGATTATTATCCTCAATAGGATTATGCTGTAGTTATCCAGTTATCACATTGATGCTGCCTCTACATTCACCTCCCCCGGCTTTTCACTGGAGTGGTAGTCGCCTCGCTAAGGTTTTAGCTCTAAGTGCTAAAAGGAGACAAAAGCTCTAGTAGGAACAGCTGCTATTTACTAAACTCCTGCTCATTCATTCAAACCTCAACAGCGATTTCAAGAATGTTTCCAGCATTGCATGTTCCCCTTCATCTACTCCTATGCATGGTTGTGGGTCCATTGAACCCAGGACAAATGTATTTGCAAAGTTATTCCACAGTGTTTTGTGCTTTGTGGATCGACCATGGAGGGCGGCTGTAATTCTTTCCATTGTCCATATGTTTGTGGCCACTCCTATCCATTCTTTCTTGGAGGGGGTGGAATTGGCCTTCCATCTTATCACCAGGTAAGCGGGCTGCCAGTCCGCCCAGTTTCATTACGCCCTCCTCATTCTCCTCTAACTCAAACAAAATGAGGAGCGGTGACATTTCTCTAGTTATGCCCTCAACCTGTTTTATCCAGCCTAGTACCTCGCTCCAGTATACTTGTATTTGAGGACATTCTCACCACATGTGCCAATAATTGGTTTGTTTGTTTGTTTGTTTGTTTGTTTTATTCACTTATAATGCGCACCAAACCCGAAGGTAGCCGGGCGCAGCAGTACAGAAAATGCGAAGCTTAGGTTACAGGGTGGGGTCATGGGAATACATACACTGTATAAATACAAAATACAAATAATAGAATGCAAAATATCACAGGAAGGCAGCAGTTGCGGTTTACATGCCGAATAGATACAAAATATGATCAAGAGAGTCTATGTACAAGAGAGTGGGACCATAAAGATCATGATGAAATGTATGTTCTAGGGTGGGGTGAAGGATAAGTGGGCGCCAATAGGCTATTCATTGGCAGTCCTTAGCAAATTGATGTAGTTGATTCTGAATTTAGGGAAGGGCTGTGCCTCGCGTAGAGGATTAGGCAATGAGTTCCATAATTGAGCTGCTTGCACCGGGAAGCTACTACCCCCCGCCTTAGATAACCTGAATCTAGGAATGATGAGGCTGTTGGCATTTGCAGTTCTGGCAGGGCGCGAGTGATTTCTTTTTGTGAGTTTATTGCGGAGATAGCTTGGTGCTGCATTGTTCAAGGCTTTATGAACCAGGGATGCTACTTTGAGGTGGATTTTGTTTTGGGAGGATAACCAGTTGTTTAGACGTCTGATGTTTGAAATATGTGATCTTTTGGGTACACCAAGGGCGGCTCGTAGGGCATTGTTTTGAAGAATTTGAAGTCGGTGGGTAATGGATTTGTTTGCTCCGATGTAGAGGGCATTACAATAATCAATCCTCGAAAGGATTAATGCTCTTGCTAGGATAAGGCAATTGTTATCGGAGAGAAAATGCTTGCCTGCTCTAATGAGCTTACATGTGTAGGCGGTGGCAGATGCCAAAGACTTCACCTGCTTATCAAAAGAGAGGGTGGCATCCAGATAGAAGCCAAGTGTCTTAACATCTTTGGAAACCTTGATAATGTTCCCGTCAATTTCAAATGAGGTATAGTCCTGACTGAGTTTCTTCATGTTAGAATGTGTCCCTAGGATGAGCAACTCTGTTTTGTCATCGTTCAGGCATAGACCGTGGGTTGCCATCCATGCCTGGACGATGATATACACCCTATTCACCAAGGCCAAATCCTTGTTGTAGTCCCCGGAAAGTGGGAGGAGAATCTGGGTATCATCTGCATAGTTGGTGTAGGTGATACCAAGATGGTCCAGATCATCAAAAAGGGGCTTAGTGAATATGTTGTAGAGAGTCGGGGAGACGCATGAGCCCTGAGGGACTCCACATCGGATGGGGATTGGGTCCGCCGCTGCCGAAGGGGAGAACACCCTCATGGTCCTATCACTGAGGAAGGATTCAATCCAAGATATGGCCTCCTTGGAAAAGTGTGCAGCAGAGTCTAAATGGCTGCAAAGTACTCCATGGTCTACAAGGTCGAAAGCCGCCGAGAGGTCCAGCAACAAGAGGAGAGCCATTTTACCTTTATCTCTTATTTCATCTATTTGTGCCTTTAGGTCGATCAGGGCAGTCTCTGTACCATGTTGTGGACGGAATCCTGATTGGCGCTCTCCTAAGAGTTTATGTTGTTCCAGGAAACTTTGGATTTGATTGTAGGCGATCTTATCCAAGATTTTGAGCAGGAAGGGGACTGTTGTAATGGGGCGGTAGTTTGTGGGTATAAGAGGGTCTAGCGTTTGCTTTTTAAGCAATGGTAGTACCCAGGATTGTTTTAAATTGGTGGGTACCGTGCCGGACGTGAAAGAAGAGTTGACAAGTTTGGCAATAAACGGGGAGAGATCTCTAGCTGCGTCTTTTATAAGCTGGGCAGGGCAAGAATCACCCTGGCAGTTAGACGGCTTAAGAGAGAGGATGACTTTCTCCACATCGAGAATCGATGTTTTGGAAAACATGAACCGTGTGGCTATGTCCTGGGTCTTTGGGGTAGGGTCTGTAGTGAGGTTGTTAGGCTTGGACTGATGAGTAAGGGAAGCTTTCTTTTTAGTTATTTTCGTTTGGAGTAGAGAGATTTTATTGGATAAGGCTAGCTGAATGTTGGAGCACCAGGTTTTGTCTTTGGTGCATGTATCCGGGATGGGGATGGGTGACTCTAGTTCTTTGAGGATGGAGAATAGTTCCCTCATGCTTGAATTGGCGTTGGAGATCCGCTTATTAAAGGAGTTCTGTTTGGCCAGATAGATTTCTTTTTTATATTGGGAGGAGATTTCTGTTAGTTTCATTTTATGGTCTACTGAAGGGGTGAGCCTCCATGCTGTTTCGCAGCTCCTCTTAAGTAGTCGCAAATCCTTTAGTTCGGGGGTAAACCATTTATTTAGGTGAGATTTGGGTTTACTTTTTCTGAGTTTCAAGGGTGTGATGTTGTCAAGGGTAGTTAGCATGATTTTGTTGTACTCGTTGACTAGTGTTTCTGGGTCTAGATCATCTGCTAATCCGTTAAGTGTAGGTAGAATGGCCGGGATCACTTTGTCTCTGGTGATGCTCTTTTTGTTTCTTGTTGGGCAAGGCGGGGCCATGATGGAGGCTGGTGGAGGTGGTCTGGAGGTAGATAGTTCAAATGACAGGAAGAAGTGGTCTGTCCAAGGTTGAGGGATAATAGCTTTGATGTTGGCAGTGCAATTATAGTCTACTAGCCAATCAAGGATTCTTCCCTTATTATGTGTAGGTTCAAGAGTTTTTTGCGTCATGCCCAAATTAGAGAGGGCATTGGCAATGATGGTAGCATTTTTATCTGAAGGGTCATTGAAGCCCAGATTGAAGTCCCCTAGGACAAGTAGTTGTGAAGAGGTTTTAAGGTTGTTGGAGAGTGAATTATGGAGATCCTCCTCGAAGGTCCCTAAGGGACCAGGTGGTCTGTAGATGAGGTGGATCGTCAAAGTTTGGGAGCTAGCTAGTGGAAGTTTGATAGTAAGTGATTCACATGAGTCAGTTGCTATTGTAGGTGAGGTTCTCATATCTAAGCTAGTCTTTGCGATGATGGCAATGCCACCGCCGCGCGTGTTGGTTCTATCTTGCCTGAATATCGTAAAGTCTTCTGGGATGGCTAGGGAGAGTAGGGGTCCTGCTGCGTTGTGCAGCCAGGATTCGGTGATGGCGATGAAGTCCAGATTGTTGAGCACTATCAGATCACAGATATCTGTGGCATGTGCTATCAGTGATCTTGCATTTATTAGTCCTCCTTTGAGTAGGTGGTTTGATGGATGAGGTGGTACAGTTTTGGTCTGGGTAGTGGGAGGAAGTCTCCTGTTTTTTCGGGGGACGTTGGTGTTGGGCTTCTGGGTATTGGATCTTTTATTGTTAGGAGGTAGGGTTCTAGTTAGAGGCTCATAAAGTTTCGAGAGTCTAGCTCTGAGCCTAGTTTGCATACCACATTCTCTCCAGCACATCAGGTTTACTGTCTGGAACATTTTCGAGAGTCTATAGGGGTCGTACTGCCATCTGTGTAATAGTTTGAGGGTGTGTAATTTGTATTGTGCGGCTATAGATACATGTGATGGTGTTCTGCAAATTTTAGCCCAGGTGCTCTCGTCAAAATGTCTACCGAAGTCCCTCTCCCATCTTTGTTGGAGGTTTGTGGTTGGATCTGGGCTGGTTTCAAGTAGTACTCGATACATGACTGATATCAGATTTTTGTTTTCGGTAAGAGTGTCGAGTAGCTTCTCGAATGGTGTTAAATCTCTCTGTATCTTTGGGTGCCATTATTCCCTGGTCATCACCCCTTTGAGGTGCAAGAATAGGAATACCGAAATAGGGTGAATCAGAAGCGCTTCTTCTAGTTCTTGTATCGTCAGATAAATCCCTCCCCTCCAGAGTTGTCCTACCCTCTCAAGGCCAGCGTCGAACCATGTTTGGAACATTGAGTAAGACAACAACACAAGGGTAAACGTTTCAACGCCTTTATTGGTAGTTTCAGGGGGTTGGAAAAACTCCTGTGTGGCCCCATAGCTAAAATGGGATTAATCTCGACCATCAACCGATAAAAAAAAAAGTCCTAGTGGTGTCAGTCAAATCAAAATGGCCTATGTAACCAAAACCTAATACCTGCCATATCTCTTATACAAAAAGTGTAAAAGGAGAAATGTATGCAAAAGGAAAATTAGTGATGCTAAATCATATGTCAGAATGGCTTCTTGTACTATCCAAGAAATCTCCCTTCCCCATGTTTTAAGCACAGGGTTTTCGGGTCTCTGACAAGGACAAATGAGCGACACAATTCTTTGAGCAGGCCACACTTTGGCTGTTGAATGTGTCTCTTATGTTTCTCACAGTTCTTGGTTCTCAGTTCACAGTTTATAGTTCACAGTTCAATGAGGCCCATTGGGTTCTCCTTACCCGAGTCCGGGTCTCTCCTTTTATGTGTCACCAGACCAGTCGGGCTCAGGTCCCTCTTCTTTCTCTATAGGGTTCCCTTTCCCAGACTACAGCCTCTTTTCGCTACTTTTCTTCAACCTTACACAATCTGTTGCACGGCAAGTCCCACACTATCTTTTCTCTTTAGGTGTTTTATTGGACTGCAAGTTCCATGATGCTTTTCATCGGGTTCACAGAACTTCATCCGCTTTCACTTTCACAGTTACTTTTCACTGCACCCGGCAAATATATATTTACTTTGTTTCTTCATTTCCTTTTGACCGCATTGATTCTGTATTTCTTGGTATCGCATACGGTTACATTTAAACAATACAAAAGAGACTCTTCAAGACTTTCGAAACCGCACCAACATCTCCCTTCTCACGTGACCACTTCAACTATCGCTCTTAATCTTTCGTTGTTCATTTATATATCTTGGATTCTCAGAGTTCCACACTGGGCTCCCGTGAGCCGCGTCAATTGACTTGGATACAAAGTCTCATTAAACAATGCTTCTCTCTCTCATGGTTACACTGCAGCCGGCTTTCCAGCTTTGCTGCTTACCGACCAGAGTCGAGAGATGTCCGTTCTGCTCTACAGGTCTCAGTGCAGCTTCCCAGCTGGGTAAAGTCCTCCTCCTGCCCCTGAGAGACTCCCAAACACACTTTGCAACTTGGGGGGAGAGGTGGGGGCAGAGGCCTCCAAACTTTACCTCCTCCTTGCCCTGCCTTGCAGACTTAGCAGGGAGCTCCTGTTCCAAACCATGCCAGTGTCTCCACCAGTCAGTCCTGGGCTTCACTGGGTTTTTGGTCCTGGTCTGTGCACCACAGCTCCCCTCTGTGTCTCGCCTTTTCCTCCCTGTCAGAGTGTCGGCACTTGGGGACCCCCTGCTGGGCTCACCCACACAGCCTCCGTGTACATGTGTTGTTTCTTGCTCACCACCCTCTCTGAGTTTGAGCCTCCTCCCTTTATACACCTGCATCAGGTTAACAGGCTGCAGGTGTGGAATCAGAGGGAAGGTTGCCTGACCTTCAATTAACTTAGCTTTGTGACATGCCTGATCTTTCCTCTGAAGGGAGCTTAGTCTTAAAGAGACAGTCCTTTGGATTGTAGGTTCCCTGTGTATGATGGTGTGCTGAAGGGGAAACCTAGGGTAGTTAGATGGGAAAGGAGCATTATGGGAGATGTAGTGTCACCTAGTAATTATGTTCGCATTGAGATTGAGGGACCGTTTTCTTTTCCCATTATGTTTTCGCTTTTGTTTCTTTACGGGAATGTGCTGGGGTAGGAGGGGACTTTGGTGGTAGTATTCCATAAAAGCTGAGGGGATGTCGGGTAGGGGTGTGTAGGAAAGGGGGGATACCATGTTTCGCCCAAGGATGTTCCTTCCCCAGTCCCCAAGGATCCCCTAAGCAGATGATCCTCCCTCACTCGTCCACCCCCAGGGTCGGGATCCTAGTGCGATGGCCCTCCCCTGGCCACTTGAACAAAGGATCCCTGGGGTCTATATGTGAGAAAACCCTCAGGTTTCTTACAGGAGTAATTTCTCTGGAGTGAGTTGCAACAGCATGAGGAGGGGGATATCCTCTTGGCCTACAAAGAACCTAAGTATTCTTTTGAACTTTTGTTTTCCTGGAGAGAAACCAGGGGAAGGGAGTCATTCCCTGGAACTGTGAACCTTATTCATTTGGAGCCTTTGTTGGAGTTATACTTTTTTGTTGAACTCGAACATGTGTGCACTTTTCAAGCCAAAGACAATGCCCTTAACATCTTAGACTTACTTTTAGAATGAGAGGGCTAGGATAGGATTTCGAACACAGGACCTTTTGTCTTTGGATATCTTGACACAGGCCAGGCCCTTAGTTTTTGGTTGAGATAGAAAAAATACCTTTTATATTAGGGACAGTGAGGCATTTTCCAACGCCTGTGTTATTTAAATATGAGTCCTCTGTGTGTCTCATTCCTAATGCCTCACAGTCTATGGTTTGCCAGATTGAGTCGTCTCCTTTTTTGTAAATTGGAATTATTAATGATATTTTACATGATTATGGAGTAGTTCTGGAGTTTATCATATTTTTAAACAATAAATACAGTATTTCAGTATTTGAGGTCTATACAAGCCAGTATAGGATCAGAGTTTCTTATAGCCCAGAATTGTTTGTATAGCCCGCAAATTTGTCCTTTGCTTTTTTTTTTATCTCAGAAATTTGAGCACTAACAGTGCTTCAGCCTCCTCTAGTGGCCTTGTTTAACAATTATTTATTGGACAATTGTATTGCGTCTATACACAGGTGTTTCCAGGCGCCACAAGACAAAAGGGGGAGAGGGCATGGGAAATCATAAAAATACAACAACCAAGAAACCATGCAAGTGAATGAACAAGCTGATAAGTGCAAGGGGGAGGAGGGTAGAGGGAGAAGTGCAGAAGTGGGTGGGTGGGGGCAGCCACGTGCTGGACAGGCAGAGGCGGCAAGTGGACAAGTTGGGATAGTCCAGGAAAGGGAGCCCAAGGGCAAATGCTGGCAGAGGATGCTGGGGAGGACTGGTGCGGGGTGGCCTGGCCCCTTGTATGACTCTGAAGGGAACAGGCCCCAGTCCAGCAGCAGATGGAGTGTTTAGACCAGGAGAGGGCAGGAAGAGGAGGTCTTGAAGTTTCCAGAAGTTAAGAAGATCCGTTTCAAGTCTAATGGGGAGAGGGAGGCTGTACCAGAGGGAGGTGCCAGAGGAGAGCGACCTACCTCCCACTCTCTGCTTTGAGAAACGTTTGATCTGTAGAGAGTTGGCGGCAGAAGATCGAAGGGCTCTAGCTGGGAGGTATTTTGGGAGATAAAACAGGATGTAGAGAGGTCCCAGGCCCCAGACAGCTTTGTGCAGAGGGTCTTGAATTTGATCCTTGCAGTCACTGGAAGCCAGTGGACAGGTTTTAGGGCTGCAGAGATGCGTTACCTGGGCTTGAGGCAGGGGATAAGTCTTGCATTCCTATTCTGGATTAGGTGGAGAGGGCGAGGCGAGGAAAGAGGAAGGTTGAGGGAGAGGCTATTGCCATTGTCAAGCCTAGAGAGAACCAGGGCGCTGGAGACATTGAGCTTCTGGGGGAATGTGAGGAAAGCTAGAATGCCCCCGATGAGATGAAGCTGAAAATTGGACTTCTTGGCAAGGTCCATGATGTATGGAGAGAAGGAGAGAGAGGCGCCAAAGATGATTGCAAGGTTTTTTGCCTCGCAGGTCGGTGAGAGGAGGGGACCCAAGACATTTGCTTACAAATGCCGTATTTTTTGTTTTTTTTAAATGAATGAAAACAATAATTTACTATAAATAAGCTTGACATATTTTTGTAATGTGCTTTTTCTTGTTTTTTGTAAACTTAAATATTCCACATGGAATATACTCTAGTCCCCAAAAAAATATATAAAATAGTTTTAAATGAACACTTTTCTCTTTGGCCATGGGTTCTAATAGCTTTTTGTCGTGTTCTTTTTCATGTTTTTTTAAACTTAAATATTCCAAATGGAATATTTAAGTTCTCCCCAAAAGATATTTGAAAAAATAAATATTTTTGCATAAACTTATTTATTTCATTGGCCATTGGTTCTAATAGCTTTATAGACCTCTCCCTCGGGCAGTACCATTGTTATGGTTCCTCATACCTCGTAAAAGGCCATCGCTGCGCTCAGACCTTTATCTCGGTGTTCAAGGCCCATAACTCGTGGTATGGCCCTTGTGCGAGGTCTATAAAGCTATCTTGATGTCCACAATTGTTGGTAATTATGGGCTTTCGTGCCTTCTTAATGCAGATCTCCACATCTTTGTAACAACATTCTAGGGCAGGTTATCTGAAGTCTCAGGTTCTAAACAATTGTGTAACTTGGAATAATATAATACCCACATTTTCTTTGATACTGGATTACATTGGATCTTCACTGCGATTGTTGTTTTGTTGACTAATTAAACTGCAAAGGTTCCAGGTGTTTTTTTTGGATAATCTCTAACATCAGTTCTCCATCCATCTGTAAAAGTAAATGACAATGGGCCTCATTACGGGCTGCCTGATTACGAGGTCCCATAGCGGGACCCGGAACAGACGTCTGGTATAACCAGACATCCTTTCCGGGTCCCGCGAGGGGCCAAGGAGCTAATGACGGGCCTGTTAGCAACGGGCACGTTATTAGCTCCATCCCCATTCCCATTGAGCCCTGTAGGGGCTCAATGGGAATGGGGAATGGTTCTGTGCATGAGGAATTACTGGGTCCGCCAAGGTCGGAATGACCTGTTAATCCCTCATTCACAGGCCCTGGTATTGGAGCCCGGTATGGAGGCAGCCATGGCGCTAATAGCACCATGGCTACCTCCATACTCGTAATGAGGCCCAATAACCTTTGTGCCAATTTTTGTAATGTTGACGTGAGATATGTAATTGTTCCGCTTGCTCTACCCAAGGAAATGAGGATTTTTTAAATTTTTCTCAAAGTTACCCATAATTCATGCTTTCTCCATTGCACATTATGATCATATTTATGAGTTTTCATTTTGTTATTGTGCAGTGGTCTCTTACTTAGAGAAATATTATTATAGAAAAATGGTGAGTAAATTAACTTATTTTCTATAAGGTTTGGTATTAAATCAGGATCCAATTTGCTCGGTATAGGGACGAAGGAGAGCTTGAGAACTCTACAATCGAGTGGGAGGAATGCACAACCAGCTTCTGTCAACTGGTGTGACGTTACGTTGGAGCCGTCCCTGCTATTTAAACTGAGCAGCAAAGAAGGACTGGGTTCTTCGTCGTCTTATAACACGTCCGGCAATGGCCTGTGTGGTATGCTGAGAGCTGCTGTACATCCAGAAGGAGAACCCAGTGAGCGAGGGGCTGCATCGGAGCCCGTAAGGTTTAACTTGGGCTTCGAGAGACTGCAGCAAGGCACGTCTCCAAAATGAAAGAGACGAACAGCGGGGCGCCCGAGAAGCGTCTTGCAAGACAGTTGGGAACCGGCGCAGTAGACCTGTGGGGACGGAAAGGTGGTGGTGCGACCTGTAGTGGGTGGACCATCCAGTCTGACAACGGTGCTGAGACCACCTAAAGTATCATAGAGCAGAGCCGCATAGGCAAATGTGTAGAGAGCTCAAAAGACTGTGGTGGTGGCATGACCTGTCGTGGGTGGACTGAGTGGTGCAACAACAGCGCAGAGACTGCCAACAGTAATTGGCTACGGAGAGAAGCAGGCTGCAGAAGTAGCATGAAAGAAGAGGCTGAAGCAGAGAGAGTGCACCCGTGACCCTTGGCGAAGCCGGCGAAGAGTTCCCCTGGAGACGGTAACGGGAACACTCGAGAATGTCAATCATGAAGAAGTAGATGAAGTAGTGAATCACTTTGTAGCACAATTCCCTGGGCAGTTCCACAAGAGTGTAGTGCTGGAGAGTCGTGAAGGACTCGGGGAGCATCTTCGCCATCCCAGTGGGGGCAGTCTAAAGAGTATAAAGAAATCAAAATGTGTTAAGACTTCCTTGAAGGAATTACAAGTTTTGTTGAAAACTATAAGGAACATTGGGGAACCAGTTAGATAAGGGAGTCATTCTGCTAGCCCCTCAAGGATCCTGTAGAACTGTTTGTTACGAAAAGCCTGGAACCTTAATTGAACTTTTACTTTGAGAAGACTTTGGCGTCTTTGAGACACTCTCCGTCAAGGAGAAGGGAGTTGCTCTCCTGAGCCACGGTCAGAACCCGAACTTTATTATTGTTTATTGTAGTGGCAGGGATAACCTTTGGACTGGGATGATGCCTTTTGATTTGGACTTTCACAGAATTCCTGACAAGCACCCGAGTTTCTATAGTTTAGGTAGGGAAACCCCATTAGATTTAAGGATAGGTAGGTTTCTCTTTTTTTGTTAAATAAAAGTCTACAACAATCTCCATGTCACCGCTTGGTCAGTCTCTTCATTCCTTGAAGCCACATCTGCAGCACTTCGCAGCACCCCACTGACACACAGGTTTTAAAGCGGTCAGCGTATCCTGGTGCTGTGACGAAATGTGTCCTCCAAAAGCAGCTCCCAAGCATCAAAAGTCTGTCCACAAACTGCAGTACTCTGCAGCACACCTTATATACGGTCTAAGATATTAGGTCACCCCTAAGTCATTCAAAAACAGTCACGTCCAGTGCAGTGTCTTTCAGGTTCCCCATGTTTGCCCTATGGCGATTTTATCCTACTCGGGTTTCAGGAAGTAGGTTGGTGGCAGGTATATTAGTTTTGGCTTTCCCATGGGTGCAAGTAATTGTGCTGCATTAGTAGCCTAATGTTCCTTTTTGGTAGCCTTTGGGGTATCAATGTTTTATTTTTTTATATCCTGCTCTCTGCTATTTTGTGTGCCACGTCATTCCTTTCTAGTTTTCCAAGAGGCAGCCTCAAAACGGTCATTCTGGCCATGTGGGCTCTTTGTGAACCCACAATGGCAGCCTACAAATTGGTCCTAACTGGTTTAGGCCAGTATTGGTCCTTGGACTATCCCGCTCACTTCCTATGGGGGTGGCTAAGGCTAAGTGGCAGTCGTACTGACCAAGCAGTGTGGTTGGCTTTTTGACCCTTTGGCCACAACCCCTCTTCATAATTGGCTGACTGGCCTTTCGCCAGCCCTTTCTGCAATGGTATTTAGGCTTTGTCATGTCCCTATTGCACTCTCTTGCTTTCCTCTTCCTGTAACTTGGAGATTGCAGGCCTACTGACCTGCTGAATGAGGTTTCCCGCTGATTCCCGTTTTTGGGATCGCAATACTGGCTAAGGGCACTGATTTGCGCATGTCCTGGTTTTTCTTTTTTTTTTTTTTTACCACCACCACTCACTGTTTAGCGCCAGAAACCTCCACTTAGCTTATGGGTCACTGCTGATGTCCAGAAGGTTTTGGTGCCTCAACTGCCAACAAGATCTTCAGCTTAGGATGTCCGTGGATGCCACCAGACGATGTCTCAATCCTGAGACTATTTGCTTCTTTGCTGCTGCCTTATTTTGTTCATTGAGCTGCTGGGAGCAGTTTTTGCGGGTTTCCTGCTCTTCCTGATGTCTTTTTCACTGGATTTGCCACTCCTGGCTTAAAGGTCGACACTGTGGGATGAACCTTTGTTCCTTTTCTCAGTCGCTGGCATCATAGTTGTCTGAGGGTCAAAATCCATGGCAACCAAATCCCGAAAACCGCACCTGTGGAAAAAAGACGTTTACTCATTGCGTTGTTTCTGGTAGCAGGGGCTGTTTTCGCCTAAGCCAATGAAGTGAGTACTTACCTCTGGGAGCTGGGATGGCTGGCTATTCAAGATACTCACCCTCGGATGTGTCCCCCTGGTCCATGGTAGAGATTTCTTTCAGGCAAGTCTTTTTTTTTTCTTTTTTAAAATTCTTTATTGGCACACTTGACATTTCACATCATTACACAGTATAACATAGATCACAGCCGATGAGACAAACATTCAGGGTAAGGGTGCAGCACGTACCGGGAGGGTACTTTACAATAGCAGGAGAGGTTTATTGTGGCTATCAACAGTTCAAGTTGGAGTCCAGCTGGGGTTCAGGATTAAACCGGCTGCGAGTCAGCAGGAGCATATAGTGGAGGCGTCGTAGGTAAAAGATATTATTTGAGAGAGCTCCATATGTCTGTGGGTCAGGATTTGGTGGATTGCATACATACCCATTGTTCCTCCATATCATTGGCCCACATCGCTTAGCCAGTGATCTTTAGTGGGAATTTTGGAATCATCCATCGTAGTAAGATGCATCGTTTAGCAAATCTGCTCATGCAGCCCAGAGTGGTTCAAAAACATGGAATAAGCCATGTATTGGTGAGGGATCAACGCTTTTGCCTGTCATTTCCAATATTAACATACATACATCCTTCCAAAATGGCACAAGTAACGGGCAGTCCCATATCATGTAGAAATATGTTCATTAGCACTGTTACACCAGGGGCATGTACCTGTCCCTTCCCCAGAAAACAATCGTAGCCTGTCTGGCATGTAATGGTATCAGTGCAGTACTTCCAATTGCATAAATTGGAACCTTGAGTTGTATGACACTTTACTTGTCTGTACACACATGTCTGCCCAAAGGTCATCCGTAATATCCACTTGCAGGTCCCTTGTCTATTAAGCAGTTCTGAATCAGATTATACATCGAGGACACCAGGCCCTGGCTTTCGCAGGCAAGTCCTTACTGCATTTCCCATAGAATGCCATTAGTGGCACTCCTGTTCTGCAACTTCTTCTTCTGGGATCTTGAGTCCGTCTTCTGATTTCTGCAACACTTTCTTCGGGTCTCTTTTGGTCTTACCTGGGGTTGAGCGTCACAGAATCGGCACCCCTATGTTAGATCAGATTTTCCTCTGTTAAAGTGGACGGCCCTATGACTTTTTCCATTCATTCCAATGGAACTGTGAACTTGCTCAGGAACTCTCCTAAAATTGACTCTGAGCTGCTTACCTGCCCCTGGAAATGTTTCCTTGATGCTCTAGGGTTTCAGTTAGCTCTGAGCCAAGTGTCATTATTACTTGTGCACTTACCTATGATTTTATATCCATTTTGAAAGTCATACCGTATTTCTCTTGTTGTAATAAATGTATTGGCAGCACTGTGACTGTTTCTGGTTTATTTTCCCCTTGAAATGCTTAAGGAAGTTAACTGTTTCAAAAATGTTCAATTGATTCTCGGGAGCCATTGTCTATTGTTTACAACGGTTTTATGTTCTCTGTGGCTATACTGTATTGGTGTATGTGACTGTTCATTAATACTTTTATAATGCCATGGAACTCGTAATGATTGCGTATGAATGTTATAGGTCTCACACCGGCGACGAAGAAAAGTGGGCCGAGTGAGGCAGCACTGGCTTCCGACACGACCCCACAACTTTTGTTGGGATCGAAGCCTCCAAACCAGCAGGATCGCCATCGTAACGATCCCCCCTCCTACCTTCGGCGGGATCCAAGATGGCGGCCACCCACTGAAAATGGCGCCGACAGAAACAGCGGCTGCCACCACAGTGGCCCCAATCCACAACTGGTGAACGCTTCTGAAGCGGATCGCGATTAAAGAGGACCCCGTCCCCCCACCCGGGCTCATTCCAGCACGATTCCACGGTCGTCACCGGCGGACCACAACACGCCGCTGTAGCCCTGCCTTGCGGGGGGACACAAACAACCAGCTGGGGGAGATAAGAAGTACAAGCTCCCGCACGGGGGAGCTGGATCCAGATCCCCGACTCCAACCCCTGAAATAACCGGGGTAGCCCACTGGCCCGTGGCTTGCAGGAGAGCGACGCCGATGACAACGGGGCTCCGGCCCTGCCGCACAGAGAACTACAACCAGCCGAGGGGACAAGAAGTAGCAGGGCCACGGCCTACTGGAGAGCATCACAGCCGGAACGCCAGGGAGCGACGTCGCGAGGAGACGCACGGACCCCATCCCTTACACAACCCCGGCGCTCGCCCGCCTCCACGGCAGAGAGCCCAAAGAACTCGAGGTGAGAAGAACCGCGGGAGGGGGCTCGTAATTAACAAGGCCGCCAAACACTTCCACTATAGGGGACCATAGATACACACCACTGGCATAATTACGAACGCTCCCCTAAGAACAGACCGGGAAACTAATTTCACCAGACCAGAGCGGCTTTTCCAGGAGTGTCTTCATGCTACTCTTCGTCACCTAGCCGAACCCTGGAAACAACCCGCGCAAAGCACAGTGTATAGGACCAAGCCAAGTCCACCCACCCAACCATACGGCTGCCCCTCCAGGTCGTTGCAGTGTGCGGGCGCTCCCACCCCTGGAACGGACGGGGCAGAGTACTTGCACACCCCTCATCATGTCTGCCAGAAACAAGGAGAAAATAGCCACCATGGACACATACATATCCACCAAAACAAAGTTCCCCCCGCAACCACGTCCCTCCACCCCTGAACAGGTACAAGCAAAAGTAGCTGTGTCCTCCGAAAACCAAACCCAGGTGTTGGAAGCCATTGCATCCTTACGGACATTCATAGACTCCAGAATTGGTGAGTTCAAATCCGAAATACAATTTATGCACCAGGATGCCTGCAACCTAACCGAGAGAGTGACGAGCGCGGAGACAACCATAAAAGAAACCGCTGACGACGCAACAGAACTGAAAGCTAAGGTTGTTGACCTGGAAAGGAAGGTGGCCGTGCTTGAGGCCAAAGCTGAGGAGGCCGAGGGCCAGGCTAGGCGTAGTAACGTCAGAATACTTGGGGTCCCAGAAGGAAGCGAAGGCTCGAACCGGATGTCCTACATAGAGTCCCTGATACAACAAGAGATAGGTGCTGAAAAACGAACACAAGGTTTCTCGGTCGAAAGGGCGCATAGATCCCTACAAAAAAGACCTTCACCGGGCTCGCATCCTCGCCCCATAATCGCCAAAATACTCAATTTTCAAGACAGAGAAATCATCCTACGACACTTCAGAGAAGAGGGACCCTTCGAACGAGGAGACTCTAAAATATCCATCTACCCCAACTATACCCAGAAAGTCCAGAGGGAGAGAAACTCATTCGTCCCGATCAAAGCGCAGCTCAGACACCTGAATTTCAAATACATGCTGTTATACCCCTCAAGACTGAAGGTGATTCACAAGGGCCGTGCGATTTTTCTAGAGGCCCCCGCAGCCACCAACAGGTGGCTGGAAGACAACAACCTGGCAGAGGGTAAAGACACACAGCCTTCGGAAGAGTAACGAGCCCCCGTCGCAATCGACCGAAGCTTGGAATGGCTCATGGCTCACAAGGCCAACACATGAACAAGGCAAACAAAAACCAAGGAGGTAAAACCACACAACAGTCAGCTATATAGATGTGGCCCTCGCTCGGCCCCACGCCAGACACGGGGCCCCACCCCCACAAACAGTTCAGGACAGGCCAGTTGCCTGACCGACCTTACTCGTGCCCGACACCCGGATGGGTCCAGACGGCACGGGGGCGCCTGAGCACCGAAAGGAACTTGTAGTTGCTGGGCGCACCAGTTCAAGTTATGTTAATTGTTTTGTTAGTTATGCAGTCTTCAAAACACCAAGGAGGGAAAGGCATGTGGCCAGTTGACCTCGGAGTCCAGAGACAAGGGATCACCGAAACCTGGGCAAGGAACCTCACAGCCAGGGGCAACAGCTCCCCCGGGAAATCTGGGGTGACCGGATTGTAGAGACCAAATTATCATCGCAATGGCATCTCAACTCAGGGTGATGACGTGGAATGTTAGGGGAATGGGCACATATTTGAGAAGGAACCGGATTCGTTCTTACCTGCAACGGAAAAAGATCTCGATTGCAATGCTTCAAGAGACCCATCTTACGGATGAATCCACATCCAAACTGTCCAAACGATGGGGAGGGACCGGTAGAGGGGCACCTTATTCCAAGTTCGCCAGAGGAGTATTCACGTGGATAAACCCAACAGTGCCATTCCAACTACTGGACTACGAAGCTGATAAAGAGGGCAGATACCTAATAATGTGGGGAACTATCGAATGCACGACCGTGTGCCTGGTAAACTCATACCTACCACAACACGGAATACCCTCACACCTCAAAATGTTAAGTGCTAAAATGATACTCCGCAGAGAGGGAGCTTTCATATGGGCAGACGATTTCAATTGCATCAGGAACGGAACTATGGACAGATCGGACCCCCCCACCACCTAAACACCACAGCCAACGCACTAAACAGCACAATAGAACACCTCGACCTAGTGGACATCTGGAGGGAACAACACCGCACTGAGAGGAGCTACTCCTACTACTCGGCCCCACACAAGATCCACACAAGAATAGATTATCTGCTAATAGACCGAGAGCTGGCACAACAGGTGGAATCCACAATGTACCTAGGCAGATCCATCTCGGATCCTCCCCGCTGGTCATGCAATGGACACTTAGAGGACCCAGACCACCAATCCCACTATGGAGAATGCCAGCGGCAGCACTCACAGCTCAGTCATTCAAGGAGGAACTTGGAACCAAACTGCAAGACTACCTAGACATTAATAAATGCTCAGTGACAAGCAGTGGTGTTGCTAGGTCTGGAAAAGACACGGGGCTACTCTGATGTCGGACCTGTTGAGATTGGGGGCTAGCTAGCCTTTTGGCTGTAGCCCCTGAGATTCTATCCGGGGCTACAACCAAAAGACCAGGGGCTATAGCCCCTATAGCCCCCCCCCAGCAATGCCTCTGGTGACAAGTTGGGGCACACTATGGGAAACCATGAAAGTAGTAACAAGGTGAGAGGTGATATCTGGAGCGGGAGGCATCCGCAAACACTTGAAAATGGAACTAGAAGACCTGGAAACTAAGATCACGCATCTGGAATCCGAAATCGATACCTCACCGGACACTGAGACAAAACTAAGAGAAACTCGGGAGGAATGGTTTTCCGCCTGGAACAGATTGTCTAAATTCGACTATACAACTTACACAGCCAAGGCACACAAAGAAGCGGACAAGCATGGCAGAATGTTGGCCTGGTGTTGCAAACGCGAGTTCCCAAGATGCCTCCCAACCGAGATTACAGATGAAAAGCGGTTACCCATAGGACCCAGCAAGATATCAATCGTGCATTTGCCGATTTCTACTCTAAACTGTACGCACATGACACAATAATACCAGTGGAGGACATAAGAGCCACCCTAGAGGAAATAGAGCTCCCAAGATTGTCGGAAGACCAAAGAGAACCATTAGACGCGGAGATCACCGTGGCAGACGGGACGGAGGCGATTAGATCGCTAGCTGCATGCAAGGCCCCAGGGAATGACGGACTTCCGTCAGAATTCTACAAAGCGTTTGAAGCTACCCTCACCCCGGTCCTGCACGAGGTGTATATGGAGGCATACGAAAATGGAATCTTACCCAACATCATGAAAGAAACAATAATCATTCCCATACTTAAGCCTAACAAACCTATCAACAAGTGCGATTCATACCGCCCAATTGCAATGCTAAACTACGATAGTAAGATCCTGACCACAATCCTGGCCAAGAGGCTGGCGAGGGTGGTGGGAACCCTGATCCATGAAGACCAGAATGGCTTCGTTCCAGGGCGCAACACCACAGCAAACCTGAGGAGACTTCATCACATTGCGGTGGAGACCTACGGCAGAGACGAAGACCTAGCGGTGCTATCGCTCGATGCCATAAAAGCCTTCGATTCCATCTACTGGGAATGGCTGATTGAGGTGTTAAGAGAGTTTGGCTTTGGCGAAGGCTTTGTGCGAAGGTTTGGTCGAAGCTTCCACTCGCAATGATGGGCAGAGCAGCAGTTGTCAAAATGATAATCCTCCCCCGACTCTTATTCTACTTCGTGAATGTTTGCCACTACATCGGACCTCCTTTCTTAAAAAAACTGGAATCTTTAATCAAGGACTTCATATGGGGGCGATGGGTCAAGGTGCTATACAACTCACCGGTAGCGAGAGTAAAGACTGGAGGAACGGTCTCTGAATCCTGGCCGATTCAGCTGGGCACTAGACAAGGATGCCCGCTATCTCCGATGTTATACATCCTAGGCCTGGAACCAGTGTCCATTTACTTCAGAAAACAGCACTTTGATGCGGGTATCAGGCTGGGCAATGATCACTCCATAATATCCTTGTACACGGATGACTTTCTCCTATACCTGAGGAAACCACAGCTCAATGCACAAGTCACACTAGACATCCTAGACAATTATTCCCGATACTCTGGGATCGAATTTAGCAGGCCAAAATCCTGTGCGTTCCCACTAGCAAGGCTCAGGAGCTTGGACTATTCTGACTTACCAGACGTCGGGGTGAAATGGCAACCAGAGGTATTTAGGTACCTAGGTGTCGACGTGAGCCACACCCCTGAGCTCACACACGAACATAACACGGAAAAAGCAATAAAAGGCCTCCGCAAATCCATGAAGGTTTGGTCGAAGCTTCCACTCGCAATGATGGGCAGAGCAGCAGTTGTCAAAATGATAATCCTCCCCCGACTCTTATTCTACTTCGTGAATGTTTGCCACTACATCGGACCTCCTTTCTTAAAAAAACTGGAATCTTTAATCAAGGACTTCATATGGGGGCCATCTAGACATAAACTCTCCTTAGCCACACTCACGCTCCTGTACAAAGAGGGAGGGATACAACTACCAGACCTCCAAAGATACTATCTAGCTGCACAACTCAGCCATGTGACTAAATGGCTCTCTGATGATCCGTCTGCCGAATCGGGGCTGCTGCGGCAATCATCCTCCAAGCTATTCCCCAAGGAGATACTTTGGAACCCGATGAAACAACCATCTGTCGTCCCCATGATAGTAACCCTAGGCAGGCAGATATGGGCTAGAACCTGCTTCCTCCGAAAACAGAAACACCACTACACTCCCAACAATCCCATCCTGGCCGATGCCTGCAAAACACAGACGGATCTCGCGACGGCCAGAAACTGGGAAAGAGCCGGAATTTATACATGGGGCGATATGTATGAAGAGGGCATATTCAGAGAACTAGAATCGCTACAAGCAAACGAAGGAATCACAAGTGGCCAATTTCTGTGGTACCATCGCCTTAAGACAACTGCCAAAAAACAATGGACAATGTGGCCAGAGGAACCCGCCCCAGATCCCCTCCTCCAGGAAATGTATGACCTAGCTGACGGATGGAAACCGGTGTCCCGCCTATACAACAAACTGATCGACAGACCCAAACCGAAAAGCACGCCCCTGAGACAAAAATGGGAAACCGAGTTGGAAATCACACTATCAGATAACGAATGGGAGCGAATATTACTATACCCCAAAGAAGTGTCAAGAAACACCAGATTCAAACAGATCCAGCTGAACGTCTTATATAGAACGTACATGACCCCATTGAGAGTGGCTACCTTTAACAAACGGATATCCCCACAATGCCCCTGGTGCGGAAACGACAAAGCTGACCTGATCCACATGTTCTGGACTTGCACCAAAACGGCAAAATTCTGGTCCATGGTGAAAAACACCTGCACGAACGCTCGCCTAACCAGATAAGAGTGGAACCCAAAAGAATGCTTATTACGAGCCCATCCCAGACTGAGCAAGTACAAACACCTATTCAAACTAATGGACTGAGCCTGCATTCTCGCAAAGAGATCCATAGCAATGGCTTGGAAGTCACCGGGGTCTGAGGCATGAACGATGGCTTAAAGACCTAGAAAGATGGACGGAAGCTGAGACCAGAGCCTGGCAGGAAGGAATCAACGCAGGCGGCGACAATGTTAATGACACCCTAGAATCATGGAAAGCTCTGCTGCGCGACATACAGTACGCCGCGGACCATAAACCGCCCTGAAAATGCACCCCTAACAGCAAGTTGACGAAGAACCACCCGAGAGATGGAAACCCCTTGAAACCAACCCCTTCTGGCTTCGGATTCGCTGGACACCTGCCCCCTCCTCACTCAAATTGACAAGAACTTCACACTGCAACATGAAGACTGCATTGGTTATCTGTTTGTTTGTTACGTTAATATCTGTTAATTATTAAAGCTTATGTATTTGCACAAATGCTAATTAAATACTTTACAAAAGAAAATAGGTCTCAAGAGGTTTTGAACCTATTTTTCCTGTTGGTAAAATTGTGTTTCCCTTTGTATCCAATACACTAGAATATGCGTTTGGGGATGACCATTAGTTTCAGGCCTTTCAAATATACTAGGGCTAGGGTGTGTCTTTAGGAGACTGTACATTATTGTACAGGTCAATAGGTTACTGACCTGTTTGTTAGGTTTTATGGTTCCCTGATTCTCCCCATCTCCTATTATTTTATGCTGGGTGCTCACCTCTAGTAGATGGCCCCTATATAGACATTGGTGTCAGGAGAATCCTTGTATAGGCATTCGTGTTATTATAAATGAACTGGTGCCTTTTTTATACTGTGTATTATTACCTAAAGTACCAATTTGACATCATAGTTTTATATTTGTTACTTAAATAAAGTGTATGTTTTTCAGTATATCAGTGATGTTTATTTTCTAGAGAAACGTGTGTGAACTAATTGCACCTCTGTGTCATACTACTACCCCTAGCTGTGAGTTAAGTTAGTTTGCTCTGTCCAGGTCACCTACCTTAATATAGAGGTTTGGCTTACCCTTCTTGTCCAGGTGGGCTAGCCTTCCCTCTAAGGGTCAGTGGTTGTAGTATCCCCAACAGAGAGTGGTACAAAAACTGCTTTAATGGTCACACAGTTCCTAGTAGCTCCAATCCTTTCCTCTCTTGTTGGCCAACTCCAAAACAACTTTCTACCCTCACTTTCCTCCTCTCCATTGTCATCCTCCTCAGCCTCCCTACTAACTCTTTCTCTACCTCTGTTTCTCTCCCCCTCCTTACCCCTGATCTTACTGGCCCCGTCTACTTCCCTTCTCTCCACCATCCTATCTCCTCTCCTCTTTTCTTCTTTATCCTCTGCTCCCTACTCTCACCTCTCACTCTCTACCTCTCTTCCTCCTCCCTCAGAGTCATGGCCTTACTGACTCTCACCTTCTCTCTCTCTCTACTTCCCCTTCCCTGTCTCCATTTGCCAACATCCTCCTAAATTACAGCCTCCTAACTTCTGCCTCTACCACTACCCCCCCTTCCCTCTCCTACTCATCTCTCCCACTCATGCTCTGTCTTCCTCACCCCTAGTTTTACTCTCTGCTGTCTAATTTATCTGCAGCCCCCACTCATACACTGTAGCCACACTCGCATACACTGCAGCCACACTCTCATACAATACACAACAGACTACAAGATTGGTACCATCCTATCCAAGCCCAACACCTTACCTGCCCACTCCCACAACACTCCCACAGTCTAGTCTCTCTCGAACTCAGCTCCACATTCCGCTGTGACTAGCTCCACTCTTACCTCACCCAAACTGCTTTCAATTTCCACTTTGCTGGCTGGGATTTTATAGCCCAGCCTCCCCCATCCAACACTCCTCCAGACTCCCATTGGCCTCTCTAGAAAGCTGTGTCCCCGCCAATCTCTGGCTAACATACCTGTTCATGAGTTGGTACTTTTCCCAGGAGATTTCAAAAAGGTCCTTAGCCCCGCCCTCTTTTCTGTCTTTGGTAGTGTGATGATCGCCACAGGTTAAACAGTTTGTGTCTCCCTGCGTTGTGAGCTTCTAAGTAGTCCTTCACTTGGCCATCTGTGTTCTGTCTGTTTTCTCTTTAGTTTGGGTGCAGCGCATCTTCAGCAGATCTGCCAGGTAACATTCTGTGGTGTTTTCCCACCGGGACAGGCTCCTTACCAGTGACTCGGTTTTGAGTTTTCCCTATCGCACCGCAGTATCTTATGCGGGACGTAGTGCAATTCTAAAATTGAAAAACAGGAGACCTCGCCAGGATAGAGCTGGTTGACACTGTGGTTGGGACAGTAATACCTGGGCATTAATGCATCAAAAAGCATTGGGGGCCTCCGCAGAGGCGTTGCTGGGGGGGGTGGGGGTGAGGGGTCTATAGCCCCAGGTCTTTTGGTTGTAGCCCCGGATAGAAGCTCAGGGACTACTACCAAAAGGCTATAGCTAGCCCCGAATCCTGCCAGTCCCAACATTAGCTTAGCACCTGATCTTTTCCAGACCTAGCAACACCACTCCTCGGGGATCAATCTCGACTCCATCACACCACCACAGCGGCAGAGCAGGCTCTTGGGCAAACCCCAAATGAAAAAAATAGAGTTTTTATAATCCTAAGCAAAACTGTGTAAATATAGAACAGGTGAGTAGTACATTTTCAATATTTTTTGTAGTGTAACATCCAGACCTACAGAATGTGAATGCACAGATTTCAATCTACATCATTTTGCCGAAAGGCATGCACTTTGGTGGATCATGCAGTATATCCTTGCAAATGTCTGTGAACATTGTGAATGCATTGTTCTGCAGTTTCACGCAGACCTATGAAACATGATTAACTGCCCCCTTCTGCTTTTGAATGGGTGGTTTGACAAGGCAGCTACATCCTCCCTGTACACATCATTTTGTGGTAAACGACACCGTAATTCAAAGATGATTTTATATACCATAATGGACTAAAAGTTATGAAATTGTATGTAAAGTTCTGGTTCTGTCAAACCCTCCTAAAGACTGTGTGCTGTGTACATGCGATTGCAACAGTGTATCAAAGGAATAAACACCCAAGTCCTCTTTCTAGACTCATCCTCCACTGATCTGCGCAAAATGTGATTGCTGCTGTTTTCAACTAAACATTCACAGTTGTATCTTCCCCCAAATTATTTTTGAAATGTGTGCTAGTATAGCAGTTTTCCCTCTGCCTCTTCCCTATTTTATGTTTCACTCTGAAATGCAGCTCTTTTCGAGCAAGAACGCATGAACTTTTAAAAACCTTTGACTATTTTATTCTGTCAGTTTTTTCGTAAATCACTATTTTGGGGAAAAATATCACTGCATAATACAAACTAGTTATTTGTATAGTTAACCCCTAGGGAAGACTCTGAATTTGTCTGTGGCATAGCACATTTATTAAAACAGGATTGGAATGCAGGGATACAAAATCTGTGGGTTCCACTTGGAAATAAAATATGATCTAAACTACAAATTTTCAAGAGTAGAAATTAATATAGAAACCAAGAGTAGGAGTGGGTAGCGTGGCACATGAGGCTAATGTTAGAGGGTATTGAATCGCTGGTGCTTGTGTTTAGATGCATGTTACACAAATACTTTCTGAGTTTTGTTAGTTATGCATTTTAAGTGTCAGTATTTTTCCAGAAAATGTTTAAACCGTGATATGAGGTACTGTGGGATTGCATTGATGGAGGGTCTTAATCTCTTAAGAAGGTGCACACCTTCATCCCTGAACGTTCTCAGTCTCCCAAGTTTAAGCTCTGTCTTTTGACCGGTTCTTGCTTTCCTGTGCAGATGCACACCTCTGAGATGCCCAGGCCAGAGCTCACCAGTATTCCTGCTGTCACTGTTTCAGGCATAGCTGCTATGGCTACTGCAGTGCCAGTAAGTACAGCTAGCTATATGTGTCTAGACTAGCTTGCCTGACCTAGCTTGCTTGATCTGAGCTTTAACAAATGCAGAAGGTACTAACCCAAGAGGAAAAGTTTCCCTGATATTCACAACGATTCCAAAGCAATGACCGTACACAATGGCTCGATCGTCAAAAAGAAAAGTTTACATTGATCGATGTACAAAGTTTGAAAGTAGCATGCAGCATGGAAACGCCTTTGCAGATCTTGCGACTGCTGTGATTTAGGTGCTGATGTCTTAAGAGGCACCAAAGATTCATTTCCTTCTGTTTTTGTATCCATTGCTCAGATTTGAGCTATTGGCACTTTTGAATTGCATTCAGAGAGCTTTACACAATTTATCGTTGCTTACCAGGTGATTGGTTATCCCTTTTTTCTTGTTGCTCTAAGTCATGTAGAGTTCTCTTTCGATTGGTCTTTATTTTGAGTATTTCGGCCTTAAAATCAAGGCAGGGATGCTCAAAGACCTATCCAAGAGAACACAGTCTAATGCTTTTACCCTGTTCTCTCTTGCTTTCTGATCACCTCTATGTGGATGTTCCTGCTTGTGATGTCCCGAGTTATAGATAGCGCGCATGCGCGAGCCTCGTTGTGGCCCGTGCATGCGCTGTTGCAATAAAGTGCGCCCGTGCGGCAGTTCCCGCCAGGACGCGGACCAGGTAACATTGCGTCCCGCGTCCTCCCTGTATGTGTGCGTGAGTGCATGTGTGGGTGAGGCCCTCCAGCGCACATAACAACTGGCGACGAAGGTGGGGATCACCGCCGCAACGTGTGCCCAATACGTGGGCGCAGAGAAAGAGAAAAAAAATGTCTGTGTTGCTACGCGGTGGCACAGAGCGGACCCAGCGGAAACACTCCACGCGTCGTAGCAGTAGCGGCCTGAGAAGGTGCTCGTGCGCTGCCACGTCAGGAGGATACGACCAATTTTTGGAACCCCGACTGTCCCTAATAACTTGGGGACGATCACAACTACACAGACAGCGCAAGGTGGTCGGGCTGTAACCAAGAAGTCAAGACAACCTGGTAAATCGCAGTCAGAGGTACGTGGAACCCCACCCCAGTCAGGTCTGCGGCCTCTAAACCACCGAGAGGTGCCTGTGCGACCTGTGAAGATGGCGGGAAGTGAGGGTGAAACAGAAGCTGCGACAAGGGTGGTAAAGACTCAACAGGGGTCGCTACTGCCCATGCAGGAATTTGATGCATCTGGCCCCCCGTCCAAGCTAGGCCCCAGGTGGCTACTATGGGTGAAAAAACTAGAAATGTACTTTACAGCCACAGGGACTACTGATGATGATGCAAAAAGAGCGACGCTCCTATATTCAGCTGGGCTTGACTTGATGCGCATAATCGAATCACTTAACCTGCAGATAGTCACGTACACCACGGTAAAGACTGCATTGGAAAACCACTTCATACCCCAGTCAAATGTAGACTATGAAAGATTCCTTTTCTCCAAGGAGAAACAGCAGGAAGAGGAATCCCTTGATCAGTTCTGTGCAAGGCTAACACTAATGGCCAGCACGTGTCGCTGGGACAACGAGGAGTCGATGATACGGCACCAGGTCATCCAGGGGTGCAGCTCAGCTAAACTGAGACGGCAAATACTGAGGGAGCCAGGATGGTCACTGCAACAAATACAGGACAGTGGCCGGACATATGAGCTGGCCGAATCCAGAGGTGCGAACATGGACGCAGCGGTCCACTCTGGCACACGGGAGGGAGCATATGCCATAAGCAAACGGTCCAAACCGAGAGAAAAATGGACCCCAAAGTCATCTGAGAACAACTCCCCTGCCACCTCTGGACCATCCTGCTACTACTGTGGATATGACTTACCACACACGGAGGAGTGCCCAGCCAAGGGTAGGTCCTGCGGACGGTGCAATGAACAAGGACACTATGCCCGTATGTGCCGCGCCCCTGCGCCGGTGCCTGTACAGAGAGGACCCGCAAGAGCACGGGGCAGCGGTTTCAGAAGACAGCGGAGCATCGCGGCGCTCAAACGAGAAATCCAAAAGCTGCAGCTCGCAGAGGAAGAAGAAAAAGACGAGGACGAGGAAGACGAAGTTTTCTTCATCTCCAACATTGCATCGGAAAGCAAACGGAAAAGACAACCTAAGTGCGAAGTGAGTATACTGGGGGTGCCTACACAGATCCTCATCGACACTGGCGCATCGGTGTGTGTTCTCGCAGAGGAGCATTACCAAAGACTCCCAGGCCCCCCGACACTAGACAAATCCATGGCAAAAATCTTCACTTTTGGGGGAGACACTCCGTTGCCCCTCAAGGGAGCATTTGTGGCACCCGTGTCAAGGGGAAAAGTCACAATCAAGGCCAGATTCTTCGTCACAGTTGTGCCGCATCCGAGGCCCTAAACCTCGTCCATTTCGCATACGAAGTATATCAGATAGACATTGAGGCACTGCTAAGGAAATTCTCAGGCATCTTCGAGGGGATCGGTAAATTGAAAGCGCCCCCGGTGCGCCTCCACATCGATGAATCAATCAGGCCCACAGCCCTCAAACACAGGCGGATACCTTTCCACCTTAGGGAAAATGTGGAGGAAGAACTTCGATCCCTCGTCAGCATGGACATCATCGAGAGAGTAGAGGGGCCGACGCCGTGGGTCTCTCCGATCGTGGTGACGCCCAAACCAAAACAACCCGGTGCGGTTAGAATATGTGTCGATATGCGACTGCCCAATGCGGCGATTAAAAGGGAAAGACACATAACACCGACCCTCGATGACATCATTGGAGAACTACAAGAGGCCAAAGTCTTTTCTAAACTAGACCTAAGAGCAGGGTACCATCAGCTTGAGCTCCACCCTGACTCGAGGTACATAACAACGTTCACAACGCACGACGGCCTTTATCAATTCAAACGCCTCAGCTTCGGGGTCTCGTCAGCCGCCGAAGTGTTTCAAAACACCATCCAAGGAGCCCTAGCAGGCCTCAAAGGCGTATTGAACATGAGTGACGACATCCTGGTATTCGCAGCTTCGGAAACGGAGCACTTGAAGAGGCTGGAAAGCACCCTCCAAAGGCTGAAAAATCTAGGCCTCACGCTACATCGACAAAAATGTGAGTTCTTCAAAGACCGCATAGGTTTTTTTGGTTTCATTTTTCACGCAGCCGGCGTGTCACCCGACCCGGCCAAAATCAAGGACATCAAGAACGCCACCGCCCCACAGTCCCCCACCGAGGTGAGAAGCTTCCTGGGGATGGTGACATACTGTGGGCGGTTCATCAAAGGGTTAGCGTCGACAGCGGAGCCGCTCCGGGCGTTGACGAGGAACGACACAGCATGGAAATGGGGTGCCGAGGAGCAAGAGGCATTCCAGACCCTGAAGAACGCCCTGTCCGATGGTGACACCATGGCATATTTCAACCCTGGAGTGGAGTCCGAAGTGGTGGTAGATGCAAGTCCGGTAGGGGTTGGGGCCGTATTACTGCAACCTGACGAACGCGGAGACATGCGTCCAATCGCATACACAAGCAAAGCCCTCTCCACCACAGAAATGAAATACTCACAGATTGAAAGGGAAGCACTGGCCATCCTGTGGGGCTGCCTCCACTTTCGCCTATACATTCTAGGCAAACCTGTGGTGGTGGTGACAGACCACAAGCCTCTATTACCAATACTAGCAGGCGTGTCATCGAAACCACCACCCAGAATCGAAAGGTGGATGTTGGCTCTGATGGAGTATGGGGTACGACTGATATACAGGCCAGGCACCAACAATCCGGCAGACTATTTGTCACGCCATCCCAACAAAGAGGATCCGGACACAGACATTGGTGCGAGTGACTGTCACGGACTACTGTGTCAAGTGGTGGAAGGGTCTCTCCCGACAGCGATATCAAGAGCAGCCATATCGACGGAATCTTCCAATGACGAGGTCTTCGGCATCGTCCGAACCGCAATCAGAAGCGGTGACTGGAGAGAGGTGCTGCATGACAACTCGCGCCGACAAGAGGAGGCCCAGAGAGACCTCCAAGCGCTCTGGAAGGTGAGAGAGGAGCTCTCCATTTCGGACGACGGGCTCATACTGAGAGGACGCCAAATCGTCGTGCCACGGACGCTGAGGTCCCGGATGCTAGAACTAGCGCACGTTGGTCACCAGGGAGTGGTCAAAACAAAGGCATGGTTAAGGGCCAAAGTATGGTTCCCGGACTTGGAGAAACGGGTAGAGAACTTTGTAAAAAGATGCATAGAGTGTCAGGCAGCGACCCCAGGCGACCGAGCTCCGCCGATCCGATCCATGGAGCGCAGCCAGAAACCATGGGGGACAATACACGTAGACTTCAGATCAACAGGACGGGGAATGTATTTTCTGGTGGCAGTAGACCAATGGTCACGATACCCCGAGGTAGAGGTGGTTGAATCGACGGCGACTGAATTCTCGACAAGGGCACTGGACAAGATGTTTGCCACACACGGGTTCCCAGACCTTCTATGCTCGGACAACGGGCCGCCGTTCACTGGCAACCAATTCGCCACCTACCTCAGGGAAAGAGGAATTCAGCATCGCAGGGTGTCCCCACTCTGGCCACGAGCCAATGGGGAAGCAGAAAGAATGATGAGGACCCTGAACAAGGTTCTAAGAATATCAGCCAGCAGCGGGGCAGACTTGGAAAAAAAACTTGTGGAATTTCTAAGGGAATACCGCACGACGCCTCACCAGTCCACGGGAGTGGCTCCCGCGGAAGCCCTGTTCGGACGATGCCCAAGAGGACTGTTACCAGAGGAAGAAGGCCGACCACCCAGAATTATTGACAATGAGAAGATTAGGGAGGCGCGAGTTAGACGCAACGAAAAGGAAAGTGAACGACGAGGGTTGCAGGAAAAAGAAATGCGAGTAGGGGACACGGTGTTGGTCAGGAATCGACACCCTGAAGGAAAACTGTCCCTCCCATTTGAGCCACGCCCGTGGAAGGTAACACACGTGAAGGGCACGATGGTAACGGCGGCCTGCGATCGAGGGACTGTCACACGCAACCGGTCGTTCTTCAAGAGAATAGAAACACCAGTCGAGAACGAAGCTCCGGAGGAAGCCACAAG
Source organism: Ambystoma mexicanum (assembly GCF_040938575.1). NCBI lineage: Eukaryota > Metazoa > Chordata > Amphibia > Caudata > Ambystomatidae > Ambystoma > Ambystoma mexicanum. Next base: position 1,502,912,995 of record NC_090932.1, on the reverse strand, counting down.
AACGGAGGAACCAACCGCGGAGCAAGGGGAGAACGAGCACCAAGCCCCCACCGGAGCCGAGCCCGGATGTCCCACGCGGCCTGGGACCCCGCCAAGATATCCAGTCCGCCGAGAGCGGAGGTTGCCAGGCTATCTCAAGGACTATGTACTGGACTCGGGGGACTGAGCCGAGAAGACCTGGTGGGACGTAAGTGTAACTGCTAAGGGCCGTGTTCAAGGCCACCTAGTGTATTGGGGTTCACGCACCCCGGGAGTTTGTGTTCCATTTTTGTTAAAGTTGGAAAGGGATGTGATGTCCCGAGTTATAGATAGTGCGCATGCGCGAGCCTCGTTGTGGCCCGCGCATGCGCTGTTGCAATAAAGTGCGCCCGTGCGGCAGTTCCCGCCGGGACGCGGACCAGGTAACATCGCGTCCCGCGTCCTCCCTGTGTGTGTGCGCGAGTGCATGTGTGGGTGAGGCCTTCGGGCGCACATAACACTGCTCGTCAATGTTACACACACAGATACACTCTGAAACTAAATGGATTGGAAATTATGCAAAACAGTAAAACTCTAGGTAAACCCTCTTGTAAGCGGATAGATTCCACAGGAAAGATTAATACATATGTTGTTATTCACAGTTTCTAAGCATTGGTTTGGTAAAATACCATGTATTTGGAATCACAAAATAAAAGATGGTACAACAGAGTTTGGAATATTAAAACAACATCTATTCCCACCAGGAATTGATTAAAAGCAAAGCTCTAATTAGAGTAATATGAATGCTGATTACTCCCGTTTTAGGTGGAGAACATTCTACCTAGAGCTAGATCTTCTGATTGTGAGCAGAAGTATCAAGGGCTTGGAATTAATTGATTATGTTGGCTGCATTGCACATGATGATTTTCCATTTTCCGGATGATCGGGCAGAATGGTAGGGTCTTTGTGAGAGTCTCACAGTCTGCAAGGACCTATGATGCATCTATGTCTCGTATTAAAAACGAGACTGCATCTTTTATCAATAGACAGGATGTTGACTTTGTAGTGTTTATGGATCAGTATATTTAATTTACTAGAATGCTTACACACATTTTAAATTCAAGTACACCAGGGCTTTGACTATATTACCTCAAATCCATTAATTAAAATTAAATAAATAATCTATTTCCTTGACTACAACGCCCTACTCACAGGTATACCTCTATTTACATACTTCTGCAGTCCAAGCCTGTCAAGTCTATAGTCCTGGTTATTCACTAGAACCTTTTACCTCGAAGACCGAACACTCCCTACACACAAAAGCTCCAGTCCCTATCCAGACAATACAATTTAACATTTCTACAACACACTGTTCAACAATACTTCCTAATACTTAAAACATTTGCCCATTGTTACCCCACACAATCACACCCTCCCCTCAAAGCCCAAGTTGTTGGTTGCTTGGACTTGTACTTACATTTCCTATGTTGCACTGACACTTGCTCCGCTACCGGACTCCTCATCAAGGTGCTTCACCGGACCCCTTCTTTTGCAGCTCTCTCACCTGCCCTTAAGCAGGGTATTTCCAAGTGGCCCCCGAGGCCTTTACCCGGTAAATGCATCTTCCGGTGGTCTTTAGGTGCAGGCGAGGGTCCCACAGCTTCTTTGGGTCGGCGGCAGGGAGGCGGGCAGTTCAATGCATGTCTTGTGCAAGGGCCTTACAATGAGCAATGAGCCTCACAGAGGGCACCAACTTGTTGGGGATAAGCTGGACCCCCAGCAGGGCTTCTGGGGGTCCCAGCTATGGGAGGCCCCAACACCTCCCATTTTGCCCAAAGAAATGCAGCAGAGTCCCAATCAAGCAGCAACATGTTCCAAACTGCGTTTATTTCTGGGCAGCAAAAAAACACACATAGAGCTTCGTGCACAACGAAAATCCAGGCACTGTCTCCCCCAGGTCTGGCTTGCAAGCCAGCTTTGTAACACACTGCAGGCTGACATCACAGAATCGGACCACCTCCCAGAAACCTATTTCATCCTGAGATTGGCTGCTAAACTGATAGGTAGCCTATAGTGCCCTTATAGGACGCCTGATCATTGGTCCTCTGGACTTTGGCATCAGTGGGCTGGTTTAACTGCGCCACCCCATTACCTAATTCTAAAATTGTTGCATTGTGAATTTGTTCCCATTAGTTTTAGCTGGAACAGGCTTTTCGCCCCTGGGCCCTGAGCGTTCATTGGACATAGTTGAGCCGTTCTTGTTACATTTATGTCATGATGCCTACCCCCAGGCATCCGGACTAAGCCCATCAGCCCCAGGAGCAGGCATCTAGACATTTAGTAAAACCTCAGCAGCCCCCGCTAGGGGCTATCTGGGTTCAGTCCGGGCACCTAAGGCGCCAGGCTCATAGTCATTACTTACCTCAGGCAGACCATGCTGCAAATGACTCCAATCCAACATGAAGCCTGAAAGGGACTATTTTTCTACAGGGACTATTTTTTACTCGGGTGTGGTTCTAGGGACTTCTTACCTGGGACTACTTTTGAGGCTATTTAAACCACGCCCAACCAGCAACACACGCTTCGCGTTATTCTGCATCCAGCAGCGTAACACTCACCGTGCCTGCAGCCTGCATCCACTCTTCTGCCACGGCCGCCTCGAATCCGGAGCTCCTAAAATAAAGAGGAAAGAAAGGGACAAGGTTAGAAAAAAACTTATTTCTATTCCACACCTGATTCTGGATCCATCTCATCTCCGGGCCTGTAAAGAACATAATTTCTGCACACGCCGCACCTCCAGCTGCAGTGCCGCGCCATACTCACCGGTCTTCACAGCATCCTTCGGGTCGGCGCTGTCTCCATCATTTCTTCGCTGAACTTCGGCACCTAGGAGACAAAAGAAAACCACAAGGTGAGCCGAGGGAACCAACAAATATAATTCTTACCACCATAGACTTACCTGATATACCACCGGAGGCATTCTTTTGTGACTCTCCATATTTCACATGCCGCATCTGTAAAGAGAGACAAAACAACACGTCTCCACGTGCAACATTTACCGGACAGCGCCGGGTAATACAGACTCTTACCTGAGCGCCACCAGCTGCCACAAGAGCATCTTTTCACGAGCCAGCTGCAAGACAAGAAAGGAAGGGGGGAACAAGAGTGAACATCGGACATATTGAACTCTATGAGCTTAATACTTACTGGTCCTCACCAGGAACCTCAGAGTCAATACTCTCCGGAACTCTCCCGAGCCTTCAAACCAGTGAAGTAACTGGAATCGACGCGCCCCTGCAAATCCACGCAGGATGGAGAGCTCATCTTTCAAGAATATAAGGTGAGATTGCTTTGAGGGCATTTCGGAGGTGATTAGTTGGGGAGGACTGTGGGGGTGCCATCACTTGAATCCACAAGTGGCTAAATCCATCTCTCCACTTGCAGGAGAATATTTCTATGGGTTAAGCAGACAAGATTAGGAGAGCAGATCCAGTCAGTCATCGCTGCACTACGCATCACGTGGGTGGAGACCGCAGCTGTCCGGGCCCGACCGACGCCCCTGTGGGAGCCAGGTGAGCGTAACGGAATGGGAAGCCTATCTACAAATCCCCACCCGGGCGTTATAGAAACCGACCAATTAGCCCTATTGTTAGGGGAACTTAGGGCAGAAGTGCATTCCGCGCGCCAAGAGACTAATGCCCTCAGGAGAGAACTGATTGTGTCAAAGGAGCGCACTGATGATCTTGCTAGACAATTACTGCAAAACCAAGCTGGGCAAACACCATTACCTGGATTCGGGGGGAATCCAACTCCTGTTTCATCGAGAAATCCTGTGCAAGTGGTTCTACCAGGGAGCATTCCTTTAGCTCCACCCAAACGTTTTGCTGGGGACCCAAAAAAGTTTGCCGTGTTTATGAACCAATGCCGCTTGCACTTTTTATGAGGACCTGGAGCTTTTCCGAACGACCAAACCAAAGTAGCCTTTGTACTATCATATCTTAGTGGCAGCTCAGCGGATTGGTCAATTCCATTAGTTAACCAGGATGACCCTCTTCTTCGGGATTTTCAAGGTTTTCAATTGAGCATGGAAAGACTATTTGCCAGACATTCACAGGGACAGGCCCTGGATAACAAACTTTTATCATCACGACAAGGTAACTAGGATCTACTAACCTATATCGCCACTTTCAATAGGTTAGTGGTGGAAACCGGATGGCCAGAGGTAAAACAAATTACATTATTTCATCGTGGACTTCGGGGCGAACTCAAAGACGTTTTGGCCCAAGTTGTGAACCACCTCCGGATTGTGCAGAATATATAAACTTAGTGGTCCAGTTAGACTACCGACTTCAGAATAGAAAGGCTGATCGAGCTAAGTTCGAGAATCGGGTATTGGTTAAACCCATTGTTACCCTCAAAGGAACAGATGTATCAGAACCGATGCAGATCGGGGGGGTCAAGGGACCCTTAACTCAAAAGTAAAGAGAAAGAAGACGGCAGATGCAATTGTGTCTATACTGTGGGGTTTCAGGACATTTTCTACGGGATTGCCCTATAAAAACATCTAAAAGAGTAGTCGGAGTTGCTGATAAAAATCAAACAGAGCCTGATTTGGGAAACGACCACACCCGACAAGCGTAGAGGTCCGCTTGCCGAGCTTGAAGAAGGATACTCACACCTGGCACTTCATCATACCAATGGTCCTTATAGATCCAAGGCAGCCATCACGTATGCACGCAGTGAGGGCGTACATTGATAGCGGGCCATAGGAAACTATGTGGACCACGAGTTGGCTTCTAGGATGAATCTATCTCTCTGCAAAAAGACCACTTCGGATGTCATCACCGCAGTTGATGGAACTGAAATTGCCTCTGGGCCTGTAACTCATTCCACCGCAGAGATGACACTATTGGGTCAGGATGCGCATCGAGATACTATTGTGTTTGATTCAATCAAAGCCCCGCAGTTCCAAATAATACTGGGGATACCTTGGTTGGAAACACATAATCCTTGTATTGATTAGCGAGAGAAGAGAATAACATTCCCGGATTGTGCACATACTTGTTACCCGGAAAAACCCTTGAACCAAGGCCTGGCCACAGTCGCTACTCCAGTCATGCAGTTACCTCAGGAATATCAAGAATTCCAGGATGTTTTCCAGAAGGAACAGGCAAACACCCTACCACCTCACAGATCATACGATTGTCAAATCGATCTCATACCAGGTGCACAACCTCCATGTTGTAGGATCTACGCCCTTACGGAACCCGAAAACCTTCACCTACGACAATACTTGGACCAATACCTTCCTAATGGCTACATTCGTCCATGCAAGTCCCCTGCATCTTCAGCTTTGTTCTTCGTGCCTAAAAAGGAAGGTGACCTCAGAACGTGCATAGACTACCGCACATTAAATCAGATCACGGTTAAGAACCGATACCCATTGCCTCTGATCCCCGAATTACTAGACCAAGTAAAGGACGCTTGCATCTACACTAAATTAGATCTCCGAGGGGCATATCATCTGGTACGTGTAAAGAAAGGCGATGAATGGAAGACTGCTTTTCGCACTAAGTACGGGTTATTCGAATACCAGGTGATGCCCTTCGGGTTCTGCAATGCACCAGCAGCCTTCCAGTATTTTATGAACGATGTCCTTTGTGAACTCATTGACATCTGTGTTGTTGTATACATAGACGATATTCTAGTGTACTCTTCTTCAGAATCAGACCATGTGAAGCACGTTTGTGCAGTCCGTGAGAAACTACGCCAACACAAGTTATATGCCAAATTGGAAAAATGTGTTTTTCATGCTACGGAAGTTAAATTCCTTGGATTTATCCTGACTCCAAAAGGAGTCCGAATGGAATCTCGAAAGGTGGATGCAATCCTCAAGTGGTGTCACGAGTGGGGCTCACCTGTGCTTCGGTGTCTGATTCGCAGGAAGATATTTCAGCCTCAGCAGATGGCGTAGTCCGGTCCGGAGTCTTTTTTTTAGAGAAGAGATACGGTCTGTTCCGGGAACTCGCCACAGTGGTTGCGTAAGAAGGCAGACAGCAACCAAGGCGGAGGATTCCCTGCACAGCCTGTTAGGGGAAAAAGCCAGTGGCAGAAAAAACCCCTGAATTGTTTGAATGTGCACAGGGCTGAATGGAAGTCCAACGATCTTTCAGTTCCGGGGAGAAAACAATCACTGAGGTGCGCTCTTGTAAGTGCTGCGAGGAAATAAGGCCAAGAGGTTTTGCAGCTGGGAGTCCGGTAAGTTCCTGGTGACAAATTCAGCGTAGTGCCGACAGAAGAAGGCGGGGAAATCAAGTTCATTCATCCATCAAATACAGGATCGGCAGCAGGTAGGGAGTATTGAAAAACTGGAGAGAGATAGAAGAAACTACCAACCCGAAACCGTGAAACTAGACATGATACCGCAAAGACAAGAATGAACAGAAACCAAGGAGCGAACCCGATAATCCCGATGAAATCACCCAAATGTGTACGAGGAGAAAAAGAAAGTATGCACAGTGAAAAAACCCAGAAGCTGGAAGGAGCTGTGAAAATGGTAGGGTGAAAGTAACGAACCCCCGGAGGAAAAGCAATACGAAAATGCCTAGAGAAGGAGGCGGAGTTATTTGAAAGTGAAAATCCGAGTGGAGGCAGAGAAACGGAGGAATTACACATAAAGAGAAAAAGATACCGAGAGTGGTAACGCCAAAGGTGGAACAATAAGGCTAGGAAACCACGACGCTATGAAAGGGAAATCTCAGACGGGAGGTAAACACAGAGGGCACGGGAACCAAAGGCAACCGTGTAGCGAAGAACAGGAAACAGTTGCAACGCAAGGAGGGGGCGTGGCTAACCCCAATATGAGGCGCACAGAACGTAACAGCTAGAACGTTGCACAGGGCGCCGTGAAGGGTAAATTAATGGCGCTTCCATCGTGTCCAACACTTCCATCGTCCTGCCCTCATGACAAGTGGCCATCACCCAGTTCAGTTAAAGGGGTACAAAGCATGCTCGGATTTGCTAATTTCTACCGCAGATTCATTCTGGATTTCTCACATGTTGTACACCCTATCACAGCACTTTTGCGAAAAAACAAACGCTTCTTGTAGACTGAAGAAGCTGAAAAGGCCTTCCAAGAGCTGAAAGCGAAATTCACGTCTGCACCTGTCTTAAAGCATCCACGCCCCGAACTTCCATACATAGTTGAAACTGATGCATCCAGTTTAGCCATGGGAGCTATCCTGTCCCAGAAGGATTCTGAAACCGGTCAACTTCACTCAGTAACATTTTGGTCCAGAAAGTTCTCGGCACCCAAGTTAAACTATGCGGTTACCGATAAAGAATTATTAGCCATCAACTCTGCCTTCAAGGCTTGGCGGCATTATCTTCTCGGTGCCAGGCATACCATTATGGTAATCACCGATCACTGGAACTTGCAGTATTTAAAAACAGCCAAGGCCCAATTGGCGTGTCAACTTCGATGGGCATTGTTCTTTGCCGAATTCGATTTTGTGATCACTTATCGACCAGGTTGTAAAAATGGCAAGGCAGATGCCTTATCCCGAATAGGGATGGGAGAAGCATATGCGAACCCGGAACCGGTGCCTATAATTTCAGAACAAAGAATTCTTGGCATAACCACTCTACAGACACTAGAGGATATTCAAGTAAAGATCCAATAATTCTTCGATCCAGCAGCCCTGCAGGACTGGGTGAAGAAAGGCTCGGACTACTCAGTCATCAATGACCTACCTTATTATCAAGGGTGACTATTTCTACCACCCAAGGAACTACAAGAACTAGTCATCTCCAATTATCATGACACCCTGATGGAAGGACACCCAGGTATCGCAAAAACTGAAGCTAAAATTAAGAGACAATTCTGGTGGCCCACCTGGCGAAAAGACGTAAAGTCATTTGTAATGTCTTGTGGCATTTGCGCCCAAAACAAAAGGAAGAAGAAAAAACCAGCTGGCCTCTTACAACCTTTGGATATTCCACCTACACCATGGCACACCTTATCGTTAGACTTTATTACAGATCTACCTCCATGTAATGGATTTAACACCATTCTAGTTATTGTGGATCTTTTTTCCAAGATGGCCCACTTTATTCCTCTAAAGGGATTACCTTCTGCTTCAATTCTGGCCAAGGAGTTCCTCGAAAACATTGTTCGAAAATACGTATTTCCTTCCGTATTGGTCTCTGACCGAGGTAGTCAATTCATTTCACATTTTTGGAAGAAATGTTGTCCACTGGCGCAAATCGACGTGAGGTTATCAACCAGTCACCATCCCCAGACCGATGGTCAGACGGAGAGGACCAACCAGACCCTTGAACAGCACCTACGTTGCATGCTACACCAGACCGAAAGTAATTGGAAAGATATTTTATGGATTTCCAAGTATGCATACAATAACTCTGTACATTCAGGGACCGGACAAAGCCCCTTTTATACCATATATGGACATCACCCTCGAACCTCAGAACTAGATTCGCCTCCGCATTTAGAAATGCCTGCAGTTAGTCATTTGCATTCTACTATTACACAAGCCTTTAAAGAGGCAACAGAACATTTGAAACAAGCAAAAGAGAAATATAAGATAAATGCTGATCAACATAGAAGTGAAACTCCACAATACCAGATTGGGGATCAAGTTTGGCTGGCTACAAAACACATACCTCTGAAGGAAACTCGGACTTTTAACCCTAGATATTTGGGACCTTACACTATAAAGGCAATTATCAACCAGGTAGCCGTCAAATTGGAATTACCCTCTAATATGCGCATTCATCCTGTCTTTCATGTTTCACTTTTAAAACCAGTTCAACCAGGAACAAGATTAACCAAACCACCCGGGCCCATCTTGATAGATGGAGAACCTGAATTCGAGGTAAAAAATATCCTGGACTCCAAGATGGTTAAATCAAAACTTTTTTATTTAATCGATTGGAAGGGCTACGGACCACAAGAAAGGTCATGGGAACCTAGTGACCACGTCCATGTACCTCGGTTGGTGAAAATATTCCATCGGAACTTCCCAGACAAACCAGGGCCCGGGGGAAGAACAACTTTAGGAGGGGCCTTGGAGGGGGGGGGGGAGTGCTGTCATGATGCCGACCCCCAGGCTTCCGGACAAAGCCCATCAGCCCCAGGAGCAGGCATCTAGACATTTAGTAAAACCTCAGCAGCCCCGGCTAGGGGCTATCTGGGTTCAGTCCTGACACCTTAGGCGCCAGGCTCATAGTCATTACTTACTTCAGGCAGACCATGCTGCAAATGACTCCAATCCAACATGAAGCCTGAAAGGGACTATTTTTCTACAGGGACTATTTTTTACTCGGTGTGGTTCTAGGGACTTCTTACCTGGGACTACTTTTGAGGCTATTTAAACCACGCCCGACCAGCAACACACGCTTCGCGTTATTCTGCATCCAGCAGCGTAACGCTCACCGTGCCTGCAGCCTGCATCCAGTCTTCTGCCACGCCTGCCTCGAATCCAGAGCTCCTAAAACAAAGAGGAAAGAAAGGGACAAGGTTAGAAAACTAACTTATTTCTATTCCACACCTGATTCTGGATCCATCTCATCTCCGGACCTGTAAAGAACATCATTTCTGCACGCGCTGCACCTCCAGCTGCAGCGCCGCGCCATACTCACCAGTCTTCACAGCATCCTTCGGGTCGGCGCTGCCTCCATCATTTCTTTGCCGCACTTCGGCACCTAGGAGACAAAAGAAAACCACAAGGTGAGCCGAGGGAACCAACAAATATAATTCTTACCACCATAGACTTACCTGATTTACCACCGGAGGCATCCTTTTGTGACTCTCCATATTTTCACATGCCGCATCTGTAAAGAGAGACAAAACAACACGTTTTCCACGTGCAACATTTACCGGACAGCGACGGGTAATACAGACTCTTACCTGAGCACCACCAGCTGCCACAAGAGCATCTTTTCACGAGCCAGCTGCAAGACAAGAAAGGAAGGGGGAAACAAGAGTGAACATCGGACATATTGAACTCTATGAACTTAATACTTACTGGTCCTCACCAGGAACCTCAGAGTCAATACTCTCTGGAACTCTCCCGAGCCTTCAAACCAGTGAAGTAACTGGAATCGACGCGCCCCTGCAAATCCACGCAGGATGGAGAGCTCATCTTTCAAGAATATAAGGTGAGATTGCTTTGAGGGCATTTCGGAGGTGATTAGTTGGGGAGGACTGTGGGGGTGCCATCACTTGAATCCACAAGTGGCTAAATCCATCTCTCCACTTGCAGGAGAATATTTCTACGGGTTAAGGAGACAAGATTAGGAGGGCAGCTGTCCGGGTCCGACCGACGCCCCTGTGGGAGCCAGGTGAGCGTAACAAATTATGTTTCAAATGATGTGTGGGTCTTTGCGAAAATGTCTTTCGTTCCCAGGGAAAAAACACTGGGCTCTGGATGTTCTGCTCTGGCTTACTCGTATTTGTGAAGAATTAAAAATGCTTGTCTGCCAGAGTTCACTGTCGTTCAGGGAAAGGAATCTTATCTTACTGTAAGACCTTGGCTGCTGCTGGGTTTGCGAGGCGCATTGCTGAAGTCAGCACGAATCCCCACTGCTGCTGGTGTTCAGTGAGATAAATGCACTTGGCTGTAATTTTCCTAAAACATGGCTTTCCACTGTGCCATTAGATCAGGTTGATTCATATAAGCATCTGCAAGCCTTTAAACAGGAATTCTTGTGTTTTGTAGGTTCTTGTATTGCTGCATTGAGGCTAATGTAGCATGTAGGTTGCAATGTTGATGAAGTGGGTGTCTTTCAGCATATTTGTCGCCCATGGCGCACTGAATTATTCTTCCTGCTGTTCTGTCTGTTGATGTGCCTAGGGGGAGGGGGCAGGAGTTTGATCTCGATTTTCCCTCTTCAACACTTTTAGGATTCAGTCATTAGTGGACACCCATGATGCCCATTCTTTCAACACCTTTGGGATGTAATGCATAAAGGAATCAGAAATTACAGTTCTGTGCATTAAAAAGAAATACAGTGGTCTGAGCTGAGATGGAAGTGTACAGGAGTAACAAAATTAAAAATAAATATATAGCAAGTTGTATTTCTGGAACACCCCCACGGCTGTTCCTGTAATACTGCTAACAACTGGGCTGATGTTCGGGAATACCATATGCGTTAGTGGTAATTACCTATCGTGTTATTTTAGAAAAGAAATCTCCCACCCACATTATATGACCCATAATGTGTATGTCACTAACGTAAGACAGACAAAAGCATTTTTTAATTTAGTTTTTTAATTTTTATTTAACTGTGTAAGGAACACAGCCCTACCGAAATACTACATCCATGTGATGCTGGAAATGCATTGGAGGGACAGGGCCTCCCTGTCCTTGTACTGTAGTCCTTTTTGTCACTTGTGTTCTGTATTGTGTTCTGCCCAGGAGTCCATGTGGAACTCCTGGCAGTGCAGCTCTTCCTGTATTTGGTTTGGTGTACAGACCCATGGGATTCCCTTATGGCACCCATGGGTGGGGGTGCAATCCTGTTCCCCTAGTGTATGTTTTTGGGCACCTGTGTGTGGCCCACAGAGCAGGGTATGGGCTGGTGGCAGCTCCATGCTGAATTTGGCAGGTGCTCTGAGTATCCTCCATTTTGGGATACCCAGGCCCTGCCATTGGAATCAGTTGATTCCTGATAGGAAAACAAGGTGGCCCCTGTTGCCTCTTGCTTTCTATTGCCTGTTAGCTTTCTATTGCCGGTTAGCTTGTTTTCCCAAAGTCCTGGGAAGCCCTAGCTCTGTCCCTTCTCCCTGACTGGCTGTTGGGTGGAAGTTCCATATATGGTGTTTTTGGGAAGTCCAGGCCAGAATGGCTGGAGCCTTCCCAGTGATTTATGTTGTGGGTACACCCTGTGGGTGGGACCTGGGTGAATGGAGTGTGTGACCAATATGCACTTCTTGTTATGGGTGTCTGGTTTCTGGCATGTGAGAAAAAGACTGAGACAGCCCTGCCCAAAACTGGTATGAATGCAGTGTGTAGTGTTGAATGGCTGGGTATGTGTCCCAATACACATTACTTGTGAGTGTCTGAGAGGGAGGAGTATGGCCTGAATGCACTGTATGCCTGATTGGCTGACTGACTGCATGTATGCCCTTCTGTATGATTGGCTGCTGAGTGTGACCCAGCAGTGTGGATGAGAGGCAGAATAGTATATCTAGGGACCTCTCACCACTGGGAACTGTTCAGAAGCTGAGTCTACACTTGAAAAGTAACTGGAACTGCATATCCTCGACGCCCAGCTGGAAGAACAACTGCTGCTGCATTTGCTTTGACCCGATCTGAAAGCTGTCGAGTTCGTCGAGGACTGATCCGAGAGAGGACCTGGCTAGGCACCCTCTTCCCATGCTCCGAGGGACCATCGAGCACCGCCAATCTTCGCCAAAGCTCCCTGGAAGTCAGACCCTCAAAAGGCTGCCGACCGGAGACGGGGACCGCTGAGGAGAATGAAGTGAAGCACCCGGAAATCAATACTGTCGAAGTCCATTGCCGTCGACCAGGATTCCGAGTATCACCGTAACCGCTGGAGGCCTATCGACGCTGTGTTGCCCAGAAGAGGGGACCGCTTGACGCCGTGGGGCTGACGACCGGAGCCGCAAGCTCCTTTGCCTAAGACTGTTGAATCGAAGGACTCCCTTGTCCGCATCGTCAACCGCTTTTATCCTGCCGGAGAAAGTCGAGGACGCGGGCGAGTAGAATCCGCTGGTGGGTTTCCCGCCAGCCAAAGACCACAAAGACTTCGGCAACTAGACGCCCTTGTCGGGTCACAGTTCTTCAGAGACTCTTTGTGGTCCTGAAATATCCAACGCCGAGGTGCCCCGCACACCTCATCATCGCAAGACGTCGTCGACGTGCACTGCCTGGATCGATGCCGTGGTCTCGGCACCCTCGAACTTTTCATTGATGCCGTTGATGCCAAGTTCACCTTCGTTGACACCTGTTGACGACCCGTGGCTCCTGCTTTAAAGGGAGTCACTCAAAAAGGATCCATCGACGCCTCCTCGAAGAACTCTGCTCCCCCAGGTACATCGGGGGGGGGGGGTAGAAATATCATAGAAGGAAATAAGACTTGTAGAACAATATATGGACTGAGTTTGTTATCTCTTTATTTTACAAGTTGCCCAAGTGAGGGGATCGCCACACAGAACTGTGTCTAGTGGTAGGGGCCAGTATTCTGCCAATTGTCCTAACCAACTGCTTTCCTCCTATGTCTATTGTTGGTTGCCTTTATTAAGTGATCTGTGTGACATTTGACCAAGAGTATAGTTGATGCACGTTAATGAGATCTGATAATAGTGTTGATTTTCTGAGCACAAAGTGAGTTATTGTGATAGTGTACATAACCTTGAATATTAATTATATAAAGACTGTTTTCAGTAATACAGAGTGTGGACATTCCTTTGTGGGGCCCCGGGGACTACACTGTACTTAAGAACCAGCCTGCATCACCTCCTGAGAAGCTAGGCCTTGATTGCTCGTCCATTGCTACTGTAATAGAGAATCTTGGCTGGGGTCCTCTGTGCCTCTCCTCTACCAAATAGAGAGCAGAAGTACAGACCCGCCCTCCAGTCTTTACAATCCTTAACCAGTAATGAAATATAGCTAGAGTGTGCATATGTAGTAGTCTTTTGCAGTTTTAGATAGCAAAAAGACAGTGGGGATTTTACAGATGGTAGCTCAGATGCATGTACATTATTACAGACTTTCCCTCATGTGTTCAAGAAGAGATACTACATTACATTGACACCTTATCCTGACATCCAAAGGGTATGTATTGGATCATGGACCACTACTATACCCTGGCACAATCAGGCTGAATGTGAGTACATGGATTTTTATACCCCCACGCATGCCCAATGGTTTTGTTTGGCCGACAATCTCAAACATTTCTTACACCCATGAGTTGCTTGTGTGTCTAAGAACAGAGCATTCCCACACACCTACAGGTTGCACAAGGGTCTGACAGCTGAAAATGGTAAACGGGCAAATATTATATCTGCCGCAAAGGGCTGAAAACATCCTTTCATTCACGGGTTGCAAGTGTGTACAAGGAAAGAGAATGCCATAACGCAGACATGTTCAAGTGGATCGTGCAGTTTCAAATACAGATTATGTCCAAACAACCCCAGGATGCATGTGGATTCCTGTAAAACTATAGAGAATGTCCCGACAGCCATATGTTATATGTGAATTCATGGACTGATTGTCCTAATGCCCACATGTTTCATTTGGATTCAAGGAAAGAACATTCTCTGACACACAGAGGTTTTTGTGTCTCTAAGGACTGTATGTGTCCTGACACCCGCAGTCTGCATGTAGATTTAATGACAGAGAATGTCCCAACACCCATAAATTGCACGTGGATTCGAGGACTAAGACTGTCCCAACACAGTTGGTTGCATATTTGTACAAAGGCAGGGATCACTATTATTTAGGAACTTCTGAAAAATGTTATACAACTTTTCTTATTTGCTGAAGTTTCATGAATGGCACCAAACAAGTAATCTTACTCCCTTTATTGCATAATCCTTATTTTGGTCCAAAGTAACCAGTACCTAATAGCTAATTTCCCAACTTCTGTTTCTGGGAAAGTTAATTAAGCACACTGTTAATAAACCGCTTTTGATCATCATGAAACAATTTGATCAGTTTCATACAATGGTTTTTGTTCTGGTCATAGCACAGAGTCTGTTTTGGTTGCATGCTGGACAACAATAGGAGGACTGTGGACTCCATGGGTTTTGTGTCTCTGCTGTTCTTAGACCTTTCGGCAGCTTTCAACCATGCCACCCAAGCCATTCTCCTGGGTAGGATACACAAATATCGAATTCACTATTAGGCCTCAGGCGGATCTAGAAAAATGACAGGTTTCAATGTATTGCCTTACCCTTCCCCCCTTCAAATCCAATCCCTGCCTTTTAAGATGAGGGATCCCTTACATTTCCAATCTGCCGCCTCAGTTTTCTCAGTCTATATCTTATCTCTTTGCACCCTTTTCTAATTTTGAAGGGGATCTGCGTCAGCATATCTTTAATTTCAAATTTAGCATGCTACATGTCCTGCAATAGATGCATGCAAAATGAGCATGAACCTTCTGAAACAGAAGGGACTTCTCATACTGAATACTTTCATCCAGGATCGATTATTATAACACAGTGTACCCAGGTTTACCAAAAAGGCAAATGGCACAAATGCAATGTATCTGGAGTGGAGCAGCTGTCCAGTATTATCACTTTCTATTCTATATCTCTCCTGCTTTCAGAGTTTTGCATTAGTAATCTATGGCCTGTTGTATTTGATTGAATTCAAAGCACTGTGCTTGGCATATTCGGTGTGTTGTTTTACTGAGGCCAGGTTCATTGTAGACAGGATTACAAGCTACAAGCCCCTATGTAAATTTTGGTTGTGTACTGCTTGTTTATTTAAATTTAGCAGAAATGAATCTACTTTTTCAATTTATAAAAAACAAGTTTTCATATATTCATAGTAATTACAGACAAGATACATTCTAAATGATTATATGCATATCAAAACCTTGGCTATTTACATTCATGCTAAATTACAGAAAGAAAAACATACAAAATTATTTACAGATATAAGCCTGCTTGTTTATTCTGCATCCCCAGTGTTTTTCGCATACAACTGGAAATTGATGCTCTTCTTTTGTGACCGTAACACTTTGTAACAGTTTACCTGCTGTAAGGAAGGCATGGTATCAAACAGTGAAGACAGACACAAGTGATCACAGTTCAAGGGTGTTTATTGGACTTCAACAAGTTGGTTTAACGCCTGTCTAACGTAAATCTAAGGATGGGAGCAAGCTACGACCATCAAATAATAACGTAGTCCTAGTCGAGTCTCTGTCGAAATAATAGGTTATATACTAATAAACCTATTGCCAATCCTTACTTCTTAATACAAAAGGGTGTGGGACAATAATGTATGCAAAAATAAAAAAGTGTTCAAGAAATAATATGTCAGGACGGTTGAGCTGTTGGCTTCCCTTCCCCACATTTTCAGCACGTTCGAGCTTGGCACACACTCTGGCTTTTCTACCACGAGGATACAGTTCAAAGCATAGATATCAGGGCTTTTCTGCCAAAGTCTATTTTCCTTCAACAGTCTCTTACTGCAGAGGACCTGTCGTAACAAACAGGTATCAAAGTTTAATTCTTATCGTCCAAGTTCTCGCTTCCGATGTGTATCATGGGTCTCCCTCGTTCAGGCTTGGACCCCTTTTTACCACAATATTTACACTTGGTCTCTCTCGTATGTGTTCGGACCATGGATCTCCCTCATTCGGGCGCTGATCCTCTTGATATCAAAATTGAAGACTTTCAAATGTGTGATGGATTTAGTTTAAACCGTCGCAGGACAACTTCAATTCATGTCACACAATGTTCATATCAATATTTTGGGTTTCGTTTCTCTTGGTGGGATACCTTACAGAGACCTTCGATTGAGTACCCTCACGGTGCCAGACCACTCTGTTAACGGTTTTGTACCTTTCATTCTGAAGTTCAAACATTCATCAGCAGTTTAGCTTTACTTGCTTCTTTCATCACACGCGTTTAACAATGTTCGTTCCAGCGCTCGTTATACAATGTTGCAGCTTGCAACCTTGACTTCAGCACAGACTAGTCTTGCATCGTTCTTCCCAACTCACCGGCTGTGTTGGTCTCTCTGTGTCTTCTTTGTCCTTGGAGCCAAGAAAGATACCCTGGCGGCTGCGGGTCCTCCCCACCTTGGTCAGTGACGTGGGAGGGCCGTCGGTATCTCCGACACACAAAGCAGGATTCTTCAGTCTGATTTCCTGGCCTTATGCTTTCTGCCTCAAAGGTTTCTTGAAAGTAACAGTTTCTTGTCGAAAAGGTGAAGGGTATTTCCCTCCTTACAAACCCTTCTTAGTTTTTCCGTCTTTCTACCCTCGTTCAGCTGCCGACTAGAAACTGCTGTTCCTTCATGTGCTTTGCCTCGTTCAGAGTGTGCTCTCATGCTCCGCCTTTTATCCATGTGGGGGAAGTTTAATGGAAGTCAGGTTTGGTGTGAGTGATTGTCAGTAATTGCCTGACTTCGTCTGACCATAGTAGCGGGACATGTCAGTACACTGTTCGGGTGTGAGTCTGTTTTCTCCCAGAGCGGGCTGTTTGTGTGAAAGTGATGGAGAAGGGAAAGAGGGGGGCATAAAGTTCCCACGTGTAATACGTGGTAGGATGAGGTAAAGGTGTTACAAGGAGAGGGATACCGTGTCTCGCCATCCGGTGTCCCACTTCCCGTAGACCCCTCACACAAGTGATCCTCCCGTACTGGTCCACCCCTAGGAACTGGATCCAAACGCGATGGCTGTGTCCTCGCCAACTGGATGACAGATCCCCGGTGACTAGCGGGTGATACACCTTGTTGTTTCTCACATTGCCCTGTCTGAGATCTTGGGAAGATTTTCGAGCTTTCCCCCACCTGATTAAGACCCATCTTTTCCCTGAGTAGATATCAGCCTTGATTTCTTACTGTGTGCTTCTCATTCATGACCGCTAAGATGATTGTGGCAAATTTTGTGCTTTATTATAAACTAGTTGAAAAGCCTCTGTACACAGGCCATTTCTTCAGCGCTTAATGTTTTCTGCATCTTCATGTGTTGAAATTCTCTTTGGAGGCACTGTGGAGGAGTGATATGCTGAAAATAAAGGAATATATTCCTAAAGCAACAGCTCCCTCTAGCAGTGACAACATGCGAAGCAGGCAGTCTCTACACTGCATGACTGCATCGGACAAACATACATCTGGCCTTTTATTATGTTAAATGAGCAAAAAGGAAATGGACACACATAGGATGCAAGTGAATTCAAAGATAGCGCATTTCCTGTCAACTAGAGCATGTCCTGCCACTGGGCTTCTGTGTGCAAGGATGGTGAATGATGGGGAACTCCGAGGTTGTAGAGATGTGCAAGTAGGGGGAAAAGCCTTACACCCACATAATGTGCATCTGCACCAGAACGAAAAAAGACCTGCCATCCAAAGCCTTTATAAAGTTTTCGTGCTAGGACAGATACGGACACCAGCGAGTTCCATATGTCCCCGTATACAAATAGTTTTGCGTCACACGCAAGATGTGTGTGTTCAAGGTTGGGGATTGTCCTGACCTTCGTAGTCCCCCTCTAAAACAGGATTTGGAAGGTAGAGAGGTAAAAGAAAGCTAGTAAAATTAATAAATTCGATAAAAATTATTTAGCTCTTTTGTGTTTAATGCAATGTTTTTTCAATCTGAAAAATTTGCCTCATGACTTCGATCATCGAGAAAGCAGGATTTCAGGTCTTTACAGGGCTTCATGTCTTCTTATTTAGTCACATTTTTCATTATTATGTTGACATTACTCACTGTAGTGCTTGCATTAAACCTTTATCTCTGTTAAACATTTACACTAGACAGCAGAGACCCTCATACTGTGGTTCCAAATCAAGACCAGAGCCTATGGTATAATGAGTTATATTCTTAAATCACAATTTCCTCTTAGCTAATGAATCGCAGGTCAATCTTCATTCTCTGTTTTATTTAGGGAATCAAGTGAAGACTAAAGAACTCTATGAGAACATTTTTAATAAAGGATCTATCGTAGAACCTGCACTGATTGTTCGATTACCAGAGAGACAAACAACCCGTCTGATATTTTGGGATAAGAGATGCCTCTATCCTTTTCAAAACCTATAGTGAATGACACACAATTCTGCCTTAATTAGCCTATTTTTTGGTTTTTAAAAGCATACAACAAAGTGGGTCCTCTGCCTATTACTGTTGAATAAAAAGATGATTCCCCTTTTGCAAATATGTGTTTATTTATTCAATGGAAACCTGTTGCGTGCCCTTCAGCCTTAGCTGGACTCTTGAGAGTGCATAGGATGGAAGTAGATGTGTGTGTGTAAGTCGTAAAAAAGTGTGAATCTGCTTAGATTCACATGCTTTGCATAGGCTGCCATCTAGAGGTCGGTGCAGAGTATTGCATATTTTTTTTTTTCGGAATCAAAAAAGGGGCATCAGGGATAAGACTATCCCTGCTATACATGTATCCCATGATCCTTCACACGTCGGCATCCTCAGATAGTTTTTTTCTGCCACCGACACTGGATGCTGAATGCAGAGTCTCTGTCTATTGAAGAACTGTCGAGACTTAATTATGCCGAAATGCACATCCGAAAGTGGAGATGAGAATGGCGGTACAGCAAACGAACACCGAGTAGTAGGGAAAGTAGGCAAGTGGTAATAATATTTCCCATATTTTCTGTAAAATTAGAGAATGCCTTTAATCCCCATTACAGACTTACACATAACATTGGGCTTGCTCGTTCTCAGCCATCCCAGTGGAGAAAACTCCTTTTAAAATGTGCACACAATGTAATACTACGTTCCCGTAGAAGGACACAGTGCGTGAGCAACAGCTGCCTTCCAAGAGACCACATAGGCTCTCGGTTTAAGGCCTGCAGGCTCTTTAAGCTGAACACATTAAAGGAGCGTCGAACCAAAAGTTGGGCTACCTATGCAATGCAGGTGGGATGGGAAAGAAATTGGGCGAGTCAACCATTAATCTGGAAGACCTTGAGGCACAGGAAACGGGTAGCGGCTTCGTTAGCGAAGCCAAGAAGGAAGAAATAGAGGAAGTGTCAATCATATCCTCACAGCCGTCTTGAGGTACATAGGGCCGGCGTCCGGTTGTGCTGTGAAGACAACCACTGGTGTCCACAACGCAGCACAAAAGCCAAAAGACCAGACGAACACAGACACGCGCATTTGTCCGACGTCCCCAACACTACACTGAAAACAAAGACAGCAGGGGGGACACACAAACATAAGTGGTCCAATTTCGATGGTCTCGGCGAAGCGCACATCGAAAATAACGGCAGCTGAGGTTCTGAACTCTCGCTGAGAGAAACAAGCTCTGAAAGATGTCGAAAACACATAAAATTAATACCACACAGACTGAAAATACACTTCACTTTTATGTTATTGTGATTTGTACCGTGCAACGCTGCCTCCAGGTGTCCACACAGATCTGAAAGGAAAGGGGATGGTAAGGGGTAGTTAGTGGGATTGAGAGGGAGAAGCGCAAGAGAGCTTTGATGTGTTGTTGTTACCTTCAGTTCAGAACAAACGGTCACTGTGCACTGGTTTATTTTTAGTCGATCACCGTTGTGTGGTGTCTGGTGCGTGGTTGTATATGGGTGATTTATGTGCATCTTGGGTGTTGTGAAGAGTCAGTAGAGGGATTGTAGTTTGCAGTGTGTTTTTGTGACACAGGAATGTTTCTGGTTTCTTCAGTGTTGGAAGGTGAGTTGAGTATGCATAGTTTTTAGTAGGGTTAGTCGGCGGACGTCTGAGTTTTTTCCTGTGGGTTCGGTTGATCCATTGGGTTAATGTAATTCTATTGTGTTTGTAGTTGGGTGTTTTATTTCTTTGGGTGATCCAGTTTCAGAGTTTCTAATTGTGTTGCATTGGTGGTGTTCCTTTGCTGGTGTTCCCTCTTTAGCTTGATGAGTTAAAGTGCCATTTTTTGAACAGTTTCCTGAATTTCAGGTTATCTTCTGTTGTTCGCATTTCCTTTGTGAGCGCGTTGCAAAGAATTACCGCTACGCAGCAGAATGCTGATCCGCCAAATATGTGCTTTACATATTGTTTCGGTTCGAGGCAAATGTCGTTGCTGGACCTTAGTGTTCGTGTTGGTTTGTAGATGGAGATTTTTACCTGTATGAATTCCGCTCCTTGACTATGGATTGCTCTGTGTGTTATGCAGAGTGTTTTGAAAATGTATTTTTTGACTGGTAGCCAATTTAGTGTTTTTAGTGCTGGTGTGATGTGTTTGCTTGCTGCATTCTGTATTGATTGTAGTTTTCCCATAAGGTATTCTGGCACTCCAAGATAGATGCTTTTGGTATAGTCTATTGTAGACATGACGAGTGAGATAATGGGGAGTATTCTGTGTGGGAAGGTGAAGAAGGGGAGAATTCTCTTGATTGTGTGTAAGTGGAAAAAGCATTTCTTAACTACTGCGTTGATTTGTGGTTCTAGTGTTAGTTCATTGTCCATTAGTATTCTGAGATGTGTGACCACTTTGGATGGTTCTGGTGGGTTTCCCAGTTTAGTAGGCCATGGAATGGGGTGATTGTTCGACGGGTCGTTTGATGCTCTCATTATCATGTTTTGTCCGGATTGAGTTTAAAGCTGTTGCTGCTCATCCATTGGTTTATTTCAGTGTGCACTTGGTAAGGGTTGGGCTTTATTCTTTACTGGTGTTGATTTTGTAGATGATTTGCATGTCATTTGCGTAGTTGTAGCAGGTGACGCTGTGTTTTTTTCATGAGGTTAATCGGCAGAGGGGGGGTTAGTGTACATGTTGAAAAGCAGCGGTGAGAGAAATGAGCCTTGTGGGATGCCACATGTTGTTTTCCAGGGTGCTGATTTGAATGGTTCTTTCAGTCATGAAGTATTTTAGCCAGAGGAGTGCTGTGCTGCCGGTTTCAGTACCTTTGAGTCTTTTGATGAGCATTTCGTGGTAGACTATGTTGAAGGCTGCTGATAGGTCGAATAGTATTAGTTCTGATTTGACGTTTTAGTCAGTGTTGGGTTTTAGATCGTACCAGATTTATAGTAATCAAGATTCTGTGACTCATGGGTCTGAAACCTACTTGTGCCTGGTCTAGTATCCATTGTTTTCTACACATTGCCGGACTTATTTGTAAATGTAGCTTTATAGTAATTTCCCCAGTTATGGGATGTTTGAGATTGGTCGGTAGTTAATTAGGTTTTCTGTGTTTCCCGATGGGTCTTTAAAGAGCGGCCCGATGTATGCCGATTTAAAGGCTTGTGGCATGGTTCCTGTTGCCAGTGAGTGGTTGAAGAGGTTGACAAAATATTCTGCAGGTGTTTTGTGGGTGAAGATAGTCTTGTATACATCTGCTGGGCAGAGCTCTGCTGGAAAGCCGGTTCTGTTGCTTTTGCTCACCAGGCTGTTGAATTTTTCTATCGAGATCGGTGAGAGGTGGTTTAGTCTAGTGGATGGGTTCCTTCCGGTGGTGGCTGTTTGGGGGGGTTGTTGGTGATTTTCTGCTTGCCCTCAATGATTTGCTGGATGTTTGTGATTTTATTTTTGAAGTGGTCTGCAAGGTCATCACATAGTTTTTGTGATGGGGTTGGTGTGTTGTTGCATGCTGCTGAGTTTGTTAGCGTGTTTATGATGTTTAACGTTTCTTTCTGGGTATTGCTTGAGTTTGTGATCCGTTGGTTGTAGAATGTCTTTTTTGCTTTTTGTATTTCGGTTTTGTATAATCGTATCTGTCTTTGGTATGGTTTTTTTGTTGGTCATATTTTTTCCTCCATTCTTGTTCCAGTTTTCTGTTCATTTTTTCAGTGCTCTGAGATGGGTGTCAACCAACTTGCCATTCTTTTCTGTAGAGGGGGGTGGAATGGTTCTTCTGGTGCAATGTCTTCCAACGTTTTTGCGATCTATTTTTAGATTGCGTCCATTCTTTCTTCTATGTTGGTTGAATCTAGAGCGGGGATTGATGGTTTTGTGGCTTCCAGTCTCGCGTTTATGTCTAAAATGTTAATGGATTTCCAGTTTCTTTTTAGGATTGGAGGATCTGTAGGGAGGTTAGCAAGTATCCATGTTCGGCGAGTGGACCACAAAGGGTATAAGATGGTCGGTCCAGAGGATTTGCATTGATGGTTCAGTTGTGACCAGGTTTTTGTTGCAGAAGTTTGCATCTAGGGTGTGCCCTGCTGTGTGTGTGTGTCGCTCCTTTCACCAGATGTTGCAGATTAATTGTTGCTAGTTGATTTGTTAATGCTTTGGGTGAGTTGGTGTTCTCTTCTTTGAACCAAATTTCGAAGTCTCCCAATATGATCTCTAGAATGGAAGGCTTCCTTATCTGCCATGCAGAGGAAGGGTGCCACAGGACTAATAGAATTAGAAGTGGAAATAGGAACACACACAGAACACCCCCAAAGAACTCAATGGACTGAGGATAGATTCTCTACCTTCATAGGGAAAATTGAATCCTTTGTGGATTTTCGCAACCGTATGCCCACAAAAAGAAAGGGGGAGCCCCTTTTTGAATTGACAACCAAAATGGCAAAGATAATATCTCAACCTACACAAGAGGAACACGATGAAGGGGGCGTAGTGGGGGAGGAAGAAATCTACTATGAGAAAGAGATTATTGAAGAGGAGGAAGAAATCACAAAAATTGGTCCCGATGACTACACCATGCCATCTCCAGAAATAAGTGTACCTCATCAACTCCTGCAGAGGGCCAAGTTTTGTATGCTGAGCTTTTAAAGAGGGACTCTGAAAGGATTACTATTCAAATAGAAGAATCACAAGAAGCTGATTTCATTTAGGATGACCTCAAGGAAAGGCAGTCTGCTTCACAGGCTATTTCTTTATGGTAGTGAAGAGTTTTCAGTGCAGACAAAGAAAACAATGATTCTAGAATTAAAAAGAAGCACAGACCAGCACCTATTGATCCTCTTTACATCAGGGGTCACCACAAGGTCACCACAAGGTCGATTTCTTGGTAGAAAGTACTACGAGGAAAAGAGGGGGGGCTATAAACAAGTGAATTCTAACAAGATAAGGAAAGTAAAAAGATATGCGCTTTTGGGAGGAGAATAGCAACTTCTGCCTCTCATGAATTTAGAATTGCTAACCCCACAGCCCTCATAGCAAGGTACGATAGAGATCAATGGTATGAAATATAACAACTTACAGATCAATTAGCAGAGCCAATTTGATCAGTAATGCTAAAAATAATAACCGAAAGGAAGAATGCAAATAATGCTATGATAAAAAAAACTCTCTGGATGGCACAGAAACATCAGCCATAATTATTACGGGAGCAACAATCATAAAAAGACTCTGCTTGAGCATAGGGGAAGAGCATGTGGCAGAGGCCAGGACTCTAGAGGCACAGCCCTTACCAATAAATGACTACCCAATTGCACTCCCCTCTCATGCAACCCCATTAGGAAGTCACATAACAGCATACGCCCACATATGGGAGGGAATAACATTTGACAAGTGGGTCTTAAGTTCACTAAGGAAAGGGCACTGCATCGAGCTTTTACAAAAACCACATGATGATCTACCCAAAAGAATAAGCATCCCCCTGGAACACCTAAAGATTCTACTGAAGGAGAAGTAAGACTTATTACGAAAGAGACGGAAAACACTACTAACAGACCAGGTAAACACAGGAATATACTCAGTTTATTTTCTGGTACCAGAAAAGGACGAATCAATAAGACCAGTTCTCGATCTAAGACCAGCAAAAAAATGTCAAACCTCAAAATTTCTGGAGGACATCATTACAAGAAGTCAAATCCCTACTAAAGGAGGGAAAGTTCATGGCGACATTAAATTTGAAAGATGCTTACTTTCATATTTCAATTTTCCAAAGTCACAGAAAATATCTCAAATTCAAAATACTAAACAAACACTACTAATTCAAAGTACTTCCTTTTGGATCTACCTGAGAATCTTGTGTATTCACCAAGGAGCTTGCAGTGGTCGCCGCACATCTAAGCAACAAGGCCATACCAGTATACCCATAACTAGACGATTGGCTAATAATGGGAAGGGATGCACAAGAATGCCTAGCACGCACACGCAGGCACTCTGTACAATTTTTACACGGCCTGTGTTTCTCTATCAACAAGAAAAATTCAAGCCTAACCCCAAGCAGAGAAAATGTTTTCCTGGGGGCAGTTCTAAACACTCGGACAGCGTACCCAACACCAGAAAGAGTACAGGCTTTACAAACACTAATTCCCCTGTTAAAGCCAGGCCAGATGTTATCAGTCAGGAAAGTTATGAGACTCCTAAGCATGATGGCATCTTCCATATTCATAATACAAGATGCTCATCTAAGAATATGAATAATACAACAGTGGCTAGCGGAACAATGGTCACAGAAAACAGGCCATTGGGACGATCTAGTGGTAGCCTCATGAAAAATAAACAAAAGTCTACTTTGGTGGTCACCAAACAACATGAGCATAGGAAGACTTTTCTTGTCCCCGCCTCCACAAATAATAACAGACCCATCACTGGCAGGATGGGGAGCACATTGTCTTCACCTCAACGGCCAAGGGAAATGGACAGCAAAACAAAAACATATCACATAAACTGGCAATAACATCTAGCAATAAAGATGCCACTACTTTCCTTCCAAAATGCACTACAGGGAAAGACCATACTTATACAGACAGACAACACACATGAAATGTTCTATATCAACAAGCAGGGCGGAACTCATGCAAAAGAGTTACCCAGCCTGCCACAAAACCTTTGGCACTGGTGCATAAAAAGAAACATATCCAAACAAGCAGAGCACGTCCCGGGATTCACAATATTCCAGCAGACTCACTCAGCAGAGTCTTAATGCCAGCACATGAGTGGGAATTCGTCTCCATTACACTAAAATGGAATTCTGCGACATAGGGTCACCAAGCAATACACCTGTTCGCAATAAAAGAGAACAAGAAATGCCAAAACGATGCATCTAGGTCCCCCCAACCAGGGTCCCTAAGCAATGCACTGTGGACGAATTGGCCTGGGATATTTACAAACGTGTTTCCCCCCCCGACACCACTCATTCACAAAATAATTCACAAGATGTACCAAGAGAGTCTAACAATAATCTCATTGCTCTAACGTAGGCAAGACAGCCATGGTACTCACACCTAATGCACATGTTTCTGTGCCCACCAATCAAGCTACATCCAATACAAGACCTGCTAACGCAGAAGAACAAACAGGTAACACACCCAACACCTCAGATGACCAATTTAGCAGCATGGCTCTTGATTTCAAAGAGTTGGCCATCTCCAATTCCCCACAAAGTGCATGGAGGGATATCATTAGGAGAAGTAAGGAAACCTAACACAAGACATCGCTACTTCAACAAATAGAAAAGATTTGTATTCTGGTGCAAAAGAAGCAAAACCAATCCCATAGATTGATGAGCTTCAGATGTGGTACTATACCTCATATATACAAGCTTCAGAAAGATGATTACTGGTAATATTAGTCTTAATTATTTAATGGAAACCTGTTGCTAGTAAGCTAGAAAAATACTTGTACGGAGGGAGGCAGAGTTAAGAGGGGATGCAAACCGATGAGTCTTAAGGGTGGAAGGATGTTTATCCTGTATACTCTTACGTCCAGTCCCCTTTCCTCCATACTGATAGGATGGGTCAGAGGATACCGCATATATGATGGGGAATTCTGCACCCTAAATTGGTACTGTAAAGCTCAAATGACAGACGGGGTTTGAAAGTGAACAGGTAGGTATCTTAAGACGAGGATGAACAGGGACATACATTAACACAGATCTTTAGGCAGAAGTTTCCTGTTAAACAAAAGAATATTAAGGTAATTTCCTTTCTGGTTGGATCATAACAATGAAAACCGGTGGTTTTTCAATTACCTTCGAATTCTGAGTTGGGATTGCATGAGAGATTTTCTGCGTGCAGTATCCTCTTTATACATCATGTGGTAAACATTGCAAACAATCCCAACTCATAATTACATTACATTTTAAAAGTATGAGGTATTTCAAAAATATGTTCTTACAATTACCACTATTCTCATAATGAAGCCACTTAGTACGAGGTTCTAAATTCTTCATGACATTACATTCTTCAATCATGTTTTAGTTAACATTAAAATATGCATTGGCAAAATGTGAAGGACCCTAAAGGAACTAAAAGAACTGTATTGTTAGTAGAGTGGTGTTAAGGATTTTCTTTGAAATGTTGGACCAATTTTGTTAATCTAAACACTCCTTTTTTCCCTTTACAGGATGAATCAGTCCAGATATCCATGCAGCCATGTAAAATCCATGTGTTAGTCCTGGTGTTGCATGGTGGAAACATCCTGGACACCGGAGCTGGGGATCAGAGCTCCAAGCACGGCGATGTTAACACCATCACGTCTGTCTTCGACACAGTGATGAGGGTGCACTACCCAGCTGCCCTCGGGCGCATCGCCATCAAGCTGGTGCCATGCCCGGCCATCTGCTCTGAAGCCTTCTCCTTGGTGTCAAAGTAAGTTAGTAATATTTTTAGTGGACAAATGGTGTGAGCGGGTTTGGTTTGTTTCTGCCTTTTGCTGAAAAGATTACTTTTTGCACCTTTGTCACAGCCTACAGATAGGCTTCTTTGTTAAGCCGGTGACAATTCATCAGAGCCTAGTCGCATTTATTTTTGGCAGTCATAAGGATGATAGAAGATACATGGAAATCATGTGCTTGATTTATATTATAATCACTAATCCGATATGAATGGATGTATTGGTTTACATAGGCCCTCATTACGACCCTGGCGGAAATCGAAAAACGATGGCGGAAATGCAATACCGCCATCGAATAGCGCTCAGTGCGACTATGACCCGTCACCGCAAAGTACGAAGCCATTAGCGACACCGTAGTGAACGCCAACGCTAACTGCACCAAGCACGCGCGCGCGCGCCATGCCAAACCGCAAACACCACCATGGTGCAACGGTACGCCAATTCCGACCCTAGCGGACATGTACCTAACGCCATCAGGCATGGCGGAATGTACCATTCCGCCATGGCGAGAAGTACGGCATCGCGAATCAACCGTAAACGGCCCCACTGAGTGCCTGTACACCGCTCCCTGCCCACAAAGTACAACTCCCCGTAGGTGCAATGAAGCCACAATGCAACCATTGAAATGTACAAGTCACCCATGCATGCCAACGAACAAAAGAAACACAAGAGGGGCCAATGGGAGCTGCAGGGCACAGATGGCACGAATACAGAAGCCATCCCAATGGACATGACCACAGTCCCCCACCAAGAAACGCACGCAAACACAGGCACCTGTGACCAGCAATATTCCGAAGACCACATCATTCAACCAGTCCACCTGGCTGACCGGCATCTGTTACACAAAACCCAATCCCCCGCCCCTGAGCATGACAACATTCAAACTGGCATATTGGCAGCCCCCATCCCTGACCTCACTGGGCTTCGTAGGCAAACGCGCACAGCACAGTACCACGCAACTAAACCCCGAAGCTGGAACCCAATGCAGATCTCCTCACAATACATCGCCCCCCAAATAGGCATATGCCACATCACTTGCAAAGAAAAACGCTACACGGGCCAAATCAGAATAGAAATTTTATGCACATCAAAATCACAAAGCACATACAGCCATCAGGCCATGAACTCCAAAACACCAATCACCATTGTGGGCTGCTTCCGCAAGAAATGACCAGCCACTACCTGTGTGTCGCCCTGTTCCCCCATGGTACACAGAGCCACATTCACGTACGAAAAGGCAACATGGAAGCGCACAGAACCGCAGGGCCGTCCCAATGGGGAGGCACTAGTCCAGCTGAAAGGCCGAAATGTTGCTCCGAGCCACCAGTACTGCGTAAGGGCATGTGGCCCATTGGCGATCGTCCCATAAGATCGTAATGCTGCTCCACTGATTAACACGAAGCAGCAGGTGTCGGGAGTAAAATCCATCTGCAGGAGTGGCATACAGATGGCAGTGGCAAAAGGGGAGGAGGTACCTGTCAACCAAAAGAAAAGAAAAAGAACAGAATGGCCATCAGAACTACATACCAACAACTCACTTCAATGATCACACGAAATCCACAGCCATATGCATGCTAGCCCACTCCAAAGGAACATCACCACCCCAAAACCACTTGCGACTCATAACCATCTATATCGAGGTGCAAACACCATCACAAACGAGTGTCTGAGGGCGCCTCGAGACAGGGAGGGCTCAACAAGGCCAGATGGACGATGGTCCCACTATGGCAGCCCTGCATCACATAGCGTAGGGGAGGCAGATAGATCCCAAGAAGCCCTGTACATGGCAAACTCTGTATCAAATCACCTGCCCATGCATCCATCCATCATTCCCTCATCCCGGGATCAAAATGCCTGAATAATTACTCACATAACATTAGAAACATCCATTGAGTCTGTGCGTTATGCAGCCTGCTAAATCCACAGTGCCCCAGCCCGTAATTCCAGTGTTGTGAAGTAACATGTATTTGGGAACGGACGGCCTCATCGCCCACGTAGCTATTGCGCATCCCAAACTATTCATATCAATCATTGCTCCCTCGCCATGGGCCCTGTCTCAAGGACATAGAACAATAGAACGTTACATTTGCAGTCAGACCTGTGGGCATCTCCTCGCCGCTAGCTGGAAACCGAAAGCGCCGCCCTTCGAATTCCTCATTTGCAACATCACGTCGAAAAGGCATCTGTGGCCGTTTGAAATCACTAATTATTCCATCGAGTGCGGCTGTGTGTGAAAATGGCAACTGCCTTCACCCACGAATGGGACGCCCCGCCCGTCGTTGCAACTCGGTACAGTGATGCATGAGGGCCCACCGTTACTCGAGTACTACGTCCCACTGACCCCTCACAAGTCTGTTCGCGACTGCACAGATAGTATGTGAAACAATGGGACCACAGCAGAATGAACATATCAACCAATCTTACACGGCCATCGGGTACAAATACATGATTGCAATAGCAAGATACAATTCCCCGAATTGCAGCGTTGTGCGCGGGACGTGCTCGGCCAAAGGGGAGAGCAGTTTGCACAGGTGGAATCAATCACCACAGGTGGAGGCCATACAGTCTGAAAACACATAAATTGCACAGCCAGTCTCCTCCCACAACCACACCGAAATGCTACCGGCAGGACTCGCGATGTTGGCCCTGGGGGACCTGATAGCACTGCAAGTGCTCCGACTCCAAGAAGTAGACGAACACCAACTACAACCAGCCGCACGGAGGAGACGCAGGAGGAGGAGGAGGCCAAGGCAGGGCCAGCAAGGCCCACCAGCACAGCCACTACCACCACGCAGGCAGCCCGCAATTCAACGCCTCCGAGCACATCCGTTCAACCTCACTGATGAGCAGATCCACACCCTCTACCGTCTGGACCGGGACACCATAGCCGCCATTGTGGACATGACACAGGCTGACCTTGTCAGCATGATAGATAGCCCAACCGCCATCCCACCCCTACTGAAGGTGGTGTCTGTACTCCACTTCCTGGCCACAGGCACCTACCAGCACACAGTCGGACAGTTGCATGGCATTTCTCAGCCACTGTTCTCACGGACACTATTGCAAGTGCTCGATGCCCTCCTGAAGCACGCAGACGACTACATCTCTCTACCACGCTCGGAGCAGGAAATAACCAACACAAAAGTGGGATTCCATGCACTTGCCGGCATACCGGGTTGCATTGGTGCCATCGACTGCACCCATGTTGAATTGGTCGTCCCACATGCCATGGAGGCCCAGTACCGCAACCGAAAACAATTTCATTCCCTGAATGTACAGATGGTGTGTGACTCCAACAGGATCATTACACATTGTTGTGCCCGATTCCCTGGATCAACCCATGATTCTATGGTCTTGAGGAACTCTACAATACCACGCTACATGGAGCGACACGCAGGGAACAGATCCTGGCTACTCGGTGAGTCTCATTACATGCATGATGATGTGGGGTATGTGAATTGTCAATGACCTGCCAGGAAGGGGGGGGGGGGGTGTGCGTACGTATCAATGGCATTCCACATCATACGTTTCTCGTCCACATACAGGTGATGCTGGATATCCACTGAAGAGATGGCTCCTCACACCAGTCCGGAACCCACGGGACCAGCATGAGGAGGACTACAACCATGCCCACTCACGTACCCGTGTAGTCATTGAACAGGCATTCGGCCTACTGAAGACCCGTTTCCGCTGCCTCAGCAGGTCTGGCGGGGCACTCCTGTACCGCCATGAGAAGGTTGCAAAGATGGTGATGGCATGTGTCATGCTCCACAACATGTGCGTACGTAGAAATGTGCCCATGCCCCCTGACGCAGAACTGCAAGCACCTGATGATGGTCATGATGAGGGTGGGGATGTGGCAGCACCTCATGGAGTCTGCGAGGCACCGGAGGCCCGTGACATTCGTCAGCATCTCATTGATGTATGCTTCTAGCACTCACGCCTGGTGGCTGATACATGGACACGGGACTCGTGGCACTGCGTGTGTCTGGGACATGCACAATATGGACTGTACGCCTATGATGGCCTAGTACACAAAGATCAATGTCCACACTTGTCATTGGTTGATCGTGCACTTTTTATGGCATATGTGATATCATGTTGAACACCCTATCGACCCGCCACCCAAGTGAGCCCAACACACCCCCTCCACCCTCCTACCTCCCCCCCGAACACCAGTGTCCAAAGATGCTCATTGTCAGTGGGCTGTCGCTATTGCATGCCCCCTCTGCGGGTATCAGGGGCACCCCTGCCTGTGGAGCGCAGGTTCCTTCCAGATCTACGTTGGGGGCTGCCCTGGACGGAACTTGCAACGGATGATGTGTCTGCCTGCTCACGTCCATGCATGTCCCTAAGGGTTTGCGAGAGCTCAGTGAGCACACGGCGCACTGCGGCAAGTTCGGCACATACGTCTTTGGACGTCGCATGCAGTTCCCCCCTCAGGCTCTCGGTGCTACTCTCCATTTGGACTCTCAGGCTCTCGGTGCTACTCTCAATTTGTGCCCTTAGCGTCTCTGTACCTCTCTCCATTTCTGCCCTAAGTGTCTCTGTTGATGTTTCTATGTCTGCCTTGGTGCCCCCACATTCATCGGCATGGCCCTTGAGGAGTGTGGCCATTTGCTGCTGTTGGACGATTAACTTGTCGAGGGACTGTTGCCTCTGCTGGGCCATGGCCATTTGCGGTGGTGTCACAGAGGGGCTGTTGTCCTCATGTTGCCTTGCCACAGGGCTTGTGGGGGATGGCCAGTCGTCGTCTTGTGGCTGCACCTGCGTGGTATCCTCATGTTGTACGGGAGGGGACAGACAGGGGGATTGGGACAGGTCATGGATGGATCTGACCTCGACATCCCCGTCTTCTGTGTCCGAGCATGCTGCCATCAATGGGGTGTCACCTATGGTGCTGCTGCCACCAGAGGCAGTGCCTTCTGTGGCATCCATTGGGGGGACCTGTGGTGGTGGTGTTGTGGGCATGCTGGCTGCTGGGGTGCCTGTTGATGTTCCCTCCTCTGTGCTGCCACCTGATTTGTGCTGCTGCCGTGTCTTGATGCGTGCAGCTGAGGTGGAGGGTCTCTGGCCGTTGGTCTTGGCCCTCTTTGCAGGTGTGCTGGTAGGGGTGTCCTGTAGCTCGTCGTTTGGATCGGACCCTGTGGTGGAGTAAAGGAGGGCGAGGGTTATTGATGGGTCAGTGGGAATTGGAATGGCATTGTATCACATGCATTGGGGTGGTACCTGAGGGTGATTTGGGTCGGGGTCTTGGAGGTGCTTTGATTTGTGTGTGGAGTGAGGGTGCAGTTGTTTGGCAGCCTGCAGTTAGGGTGTGCCTGCTGCACGTGTAGTGCGTGTATATGGGGTTTTTAATTATTTATGTATTTATTGTGGGTTTTAACGTGCGCTATCAGGCCGATGTGTGTGGGCGTTCTCCTGGACATGTGTTTCTGTTGCACTATGTGGACGCATGGTACTTCACATGGATGGACTGTGTGGATTTGGCATTGTTTTATCTGGCCCACCTACCTGAATCTTCGGATGTCTGCACTCCTTTCTCCATCCCTCCGACTCCCTCTATGCTCTCCATTCCGATGGTGGAGGCACAGATTTCTTCCCAGGGGGTCAACTTGATGGGTGATTCAGGACCTCCCCCGGTGGCTGTGGCAATGTTGCGGTTGGCAGAGAGTATGCTGCGGACGCGTATCCGCAGGTCGTCCCATCGCTTGCGGCATTGCTGTGGGGTGCGGGGTGCGGTCCCCACCGCACTTACCCGCTGTGCCACCAGAGCCCATATGGCCTTCTTGTTTGCAAGTGCCGTCCTGGTCATTTGCGTGGAGAAGACGACGGCTGCATTCTCCTGGAGGGTCTCTGTTAGCACGGTGAGTTCCTCACGGGAGAAGTGGACCTGCCGCTTGCGGTCGCACGCTTTCTTCGCTACTTTTCCCATTTTTCTTGGTTTCGCTAGGGTGGTTGACGGGTTGGGGTGTGTTTCAGGGTAGTGATTTTAGTGGTTGTGTTGTTTTGGTGTTTTTATAGGTGTACGCCGGGATGTTTCCCGTTCCGGGCCCATGTTTTAACTTCCGTTTCCGTATATTTCCGGGCACCGTACTTTCCGGTAGGCGCACACTGCGGTGACCGCTAAGAGGGGTGGCGGTATTGCACCTAGGGCGCCGTACGGCGGCGGTGTGGGCCGTTTTGGGGTCATTTCCGCCATCGCGGACTTTGCACTTCCGCCGTGGCGTGGTGCTCGTGCCCGATGGGTCGGAATGGGCCGCACTTTGCTCCTTCGTACAATGGCGGAAACGCTATTTACGCTGTGGCGCTCCGGTCAGTCGCTTTCCGCAAGGGTCGTAATGAGGGCCATAGTGTTTTTGCAAGCTATGTCTTCCCAAAACAAATGGGGTTCCTGACCACATTGTGTAGACTTTTAAAATACAGGAGGCATATTATATAAATGTGGCACCAGTGCAAACAATGTATACAATCCGGGCACTGTATTTGCTGCTATGCCATGCAGATTGCTTGACTGGGCACCTGAGAGAGGGCACCGTGAAATGTTCTTTGAAGGGTAGTGTCTTCAGATCCTTCCTGAAGTGTGGGCTGGATGAGACTAGTCTTAACTGCATTGGCATCGTGTTCCAAGAGATAGGGTGTATCTGTTAATGTTGTGGTTTTTGTTGTTACTGGTGTTAATTGTGTAATAATTAATTTGTATGGAAATGATTTAATAATGTTGATTAGAGGAATTTGGTTAAAGGTTATATTTTAAACTAATGCTAATAAAAAAAGTCGTGGTTTCTGGGGGGCGGGGGGTGTATATATCTCTGTGGGCAAGAGTCGCCTCTTCAATGCTGGTGCCATCCCAGTTATTGCTGAAAGCAGCGCAGATGGAGAAATAACAGATATCTTGAAGTGGGACACTGTGCTGGGCATTTTTATGGTTAAAAGTAGAGAGCACAGCAACAGAGTTGTCCCTGCGCACGTGTCCTGCAGGAATCTCACCATGACACTGAGGGCTCATTGTCTCTATGGAGAGGTGAGCCGGATCATGTATAGGCTCTGTGGGAAGGGCTAGGTGCCCTCTGACATTGGAAGAGACCAGTGGACCAGGCTGTAGCGTATACACCTTAATTTGGTGCATCTCGTTTTTGTTAATTGCTAGTGTTTGTGCAATATGTGGCCAGCTCACAACATTAAACCTTGCCTTGGTGTACATAGAAGAAACGGGTAGTTGCTTTTAACCTTCGCATGGCCTCTTGCAACAAGGAAGTGCATTTTGAGAGACATGTTTTTTTATCTCAACAAAAGAAACTATTACATAGTGGAAATTATTTAATTTACACAGGCGTTTATAAAAAAAAAGTTAACATTTTACAATGTTAACTACTGGTTATCACTTCCAGTATAAATTGCAGTCATAACAAGGACACAATACCTGTACTGAGCAAAGTACATTATACAAATCTGGAATAACCTTATACATTATTTTTTGATAGAGTGTGTATAATTCCAGGATGTACACACCCTCATTATAGGTTTCACAGTGTCCCGCCGGTAATTCCGGTGGGATTCCAGGGAAAGTGACATACCGTTACGGGCTCCTGATATCCCAATAATACCAGGATTTTACAGGTGCCGGCAACAGCAGTCATTCCCCATTACATGGAGTCCAATAGGACTCCAGGGGGGTAATTGCTGGTATTTCCAGCATCGGTATGCGCTGGAAATACTGCCTGTTTTTTGCTGTGGCAGCCCAATTTACCTCCTGCTCCTGGGTGGCGGTAAAACCGGTAACCCCCCCACCTACAAATTTGCAAACTTATAATGACCTCCACAGTCTTATACACTCATGTTGTACTCTATCCAAATACCCCTATCAGAAACGGGAGGGGGGCATATACCACCAATGTGGGTGCCTTGCTGATTTGCATAAAATCAAAGTTCATTTTGGGAACATAAGAGCGACCACAGATCTATTTTCCAATTATGTCTGTGATAATGAGTAGGATGCAAATCACTCAGGATATAATACTCACTGTACTTGGAGCGCATTTCAATTTTTACAACATCCTCCCGAACGCAAAAGTGCTTGTAAACATCAACCATGTGTAGTCATTCGGACAGGCTCAGGGTTTGGATGAAAGGATAAAATGGCTGTGATATCTCGGGACACAGGGACCAATTGATTGAGACAGAATATTAGAAGAGAGGGGAAGCTAGGCTGTACCCATGCACATTCCCCGATGCACAGGCATACTTGGAGAACTATATTTAGATAGATCGATTTAGCACACATTTTAATACTTAAGCGAATGAACCAGAAGATATGTTTTTACCAAATTTAACCCATTCCTATAAAGCGCTTTGGTTGATACAAATTAAGATTGTTGTATGTTTGTGTAATCTTGCCCCACTATTGCTAAATTGCACATGTTGGTATGGAGGAGTCTATTTGCTTTTTGGTTAATGTAATGTTGTTGTGTACACCTTACTTAAAATATTGGTAACTGTGAAATAACCCAAAGAAATCATACAGAATTAAAATAAGGAAACAAATTACCTCATCCCTCCCTCCTCCCCAGTTCCCTCTTTTGTTCTCCCTAGATTTGTGCCATAAACAGCATCTACATTGATAACGTAAGCATGTAATGATAAATGCAATATTCCAGGTGATTTCTGTGAGGCTGTAAAGTTCTTATTTGTATCCTCGATAACATTTAAGAAGCAGTCCTATACCCTGAAGGACCTTGGGAGCTGGTTGTGTAAAGAGGAGTGTTGCTAAGAGTGACATGTACCCATCCTGTCTCTCTTTTGTTTGGGTTTTGCGTAAAAGATGCATACTTACATCATATGCACTGAAAAAGCATGCACCCAACCTTTTCTACTTTTTTTTGTTTATTTCAATACCCTATATCCATGTGTGATTTAGCACTATTGCAGTAGAATTACTCGAAAATGCAAT
The DNA here is from genome assembly GCF_040938575.1 of Ambystoma mexicanum. NCBI lineage: Eukaryota > Metazoa > Chordata > Amphibia > Caudata > Ambystomatidae > Ambystoma > Ambystoma mexicanum. The sequence continues at coordinate 1,502,876,915 of NC_090932.1, read as the reverse complement.
TTAGCACAACAATCATAATATGCACCATGCAGCACACAGTTTATGCAAACTGGCTCATGTTCCAAAAGTATAGCTGTGCACCACGGCAAAAAATATAATCAGGCAAAACGATTTTGGAATATTTTCATATTTAATCAATTTTGGAAATCTGAAGCTGAGACAACGTTTCAGTATGAAGTAGTGCGCTCGGTTTCTTAACTAGCAAACCTTGTGCACAATTCGTGCAACTTTGCCTTAGTGAGGTGACCTGCGATGTTTGGCTTCACAGGTGTTTAGGACTACAACGTCCATCTGCCCTGACCGGAATGGTGAGGGATCATGGAAGAGCTGCAGGTGCTGCTGAACCTGGCAGACCTTTCCTGACGTTTTGCCTGCAACCTATCAGTCTTCAGCTAAATACAAGACTGCTGGAGGTAAAGAGGAAATGGAACAAAGTAACACACACCAAAATTCATTGTCTGTAAGTCTATTAGACGATCTTCCTTTTCGAAATCTGCAAGCACAGAAGTGTAATAGATTGTTAAGAAAGTGCTGTCTCCCTTTTAGCCCCCACCAATATTTATCTTCATACCTGGTCTCCTGCGCAAAGTGCTTGCAGGAGATTCTTTACTCCGGATCAGAAGATGACACGCTTTATTGAGTGTTTAATTTAAAGGGAAAGTCTCAGTGCAGTTAATTGTATATTTTGTCGAATAAATAGATGAGGCTATAACCACTATCCTTAGGGTTGTCTTGCAAGTTTCCTTTTGAATAGTCTCATACCTCAATGTGTCTCATCTATTTATTCCTACAAAATATACAATTAACTGCACTGAGACTTTCCCTTTAAATTAAAAGTGTGCACCGTTCCTTTTTCTATTCCATTCATGTGCGTTCTCTCTTTTACAGGTATGAGATTAATCTCTGCACTGACAGATAAATAGCGGTAGCTCTTCTTGACATGCGCGCATGGCAATTTGTGGATCATGCTCGGTTTGGGAAACACTGATAAACGCGCTCCACCGACATTGGCTCGCATCTCTTGCTGACTGTAACTCAGCTCCTCCCATGACACCTTATTAGTACCCGGCGAGGGACAATCAGATTGTAACATGCAATCTGATTGGCCCTCGCCAAGGCTTTACCCGGCCGGAAATCCTTCTCCCGACGTTCCTTTTCTTTGTCCCCGACGGGGAGAGTGACAGCCCCTCAGCCAATGAAGAGGCTCAGAAAGGGGTAATCCCCACTCCGAGCCACCACACGGCTGGAGGCTGCCATCTTTCCCTGCCGGGGAGCGAGGTAAGTGTTCCCCCCCATCCAAACCATCCCCTCCCTGCCCTCCCAGCCCCACTTACCTTCTTTTTGGTCCATTTCGAGAGCGGACCTGCTGGTTCCCAGCGCGTCTGCTCCCGATCCGCGACAGGCCGTCATCGAAAGGAAGAAGGGGGTATATGTAGTCCCTTCTCTCCTTTCCATGGCAGCCATTTTCTTTGTTTACATGTTTCCTATTTTTAAATGGCCACCGTGGAAAGGGCCATTTTATTTGTTTACCTTTTTCAATTCACTTTGAATGGCTGACATGGAAAGGGAAAATGGACTTCATTTCCCCTTCCGCGGTGGCAATTTTTTTGTAACTTGTTTTTTTCTGTTCCGAAATTAAGCAATAAGCCCCGAGCCGCGGGTGCATTAACGATTCAGGTAATGCCCCGGGTCCTTCGTTAAGGCCCTCGCTTAGCACGGGCCTGTAACTATGAGCCCTGGGGCATTACCTCACTCAGTAATGCCCTCGGGGCTAGGGGCTTATTGCTTTAGTAGTATCCTCGCATTACTTCCTGGTGCATGGTGGAGTGTTCCTTGCTCCTGTTCTGAGAAACGAGTTCTGCGAGCACCCTTCGATTACTTCTTTGCACAATCCACTCAGTAAGACAGTAACTCGCGCGCACGCTTTTGAGCGCGCTTGCACTCTCTGCACACCGTCAAATCGTTGTGCGTCAGTGAAGACCTAGGAGTTGGCCTGTAGACACAGACGTAAACCCAAATCCGGGTCCAAATCATATGCGGCAAACAACTTAGACTCTGCAATGAGGCAGCAGGATATCTTAAGAGCTACACTTTGCTGCTGATTAACTATTGGAAACATGAACGTTGCATGAAATGTAATGTAAACTGGGTAGCTACCCATCACCACTTTCTCCGACAAGTGACTCTGCGCCCTGTCCCTCACTGAATAGTAAGCCAACCCTGGAGGACCCGATAACATATCCATCCTTTTTATACTGCGCAAGCGGCACAAATGGGGGGAGAAATTGATTTGCAATTTTTTCTTGGGCTGGTGCAAGCATTTATTAGTACGGTTTAGAGAAAGATGCATTATTTCTCAGGAAAAAATAAATGTTGGTTTGACACCTTATTAAACTTAGATGGATGTTAAGTCAATTCTTTATTTCACAATTGCTCTAGTGGTGTTTGTCTTTGGAGTTTATTTTGCTGTGAAAAACTAGAAGACAGTTGTGTTTAGAATTTCCCAAAATGCCATTGAGCTTACACATTGATGTGATACAGGGGCAGACAGCTAGCCTAGTGACCTATGGTGTCTTCAGGAAGGGAGAACACGCCAAGCTGATACGGTGAGCCTACATAATAAAGTTGGCTGGATGTTTTCTTTTTGGGCTGAAGGAAAAGCTTTTTGAACGTATTAACCTTTCAGAAAAGTAAGTTATGACTTGATTACAAAAGAGGGCAGTTTTTCTGACGGGGACAATAAGCCCTTGAGCTATGTGGATCGGAATCCAGAATGGAAGTAGAACATCTAAGGTAAGGAGTACACTTGTAAGGAACCAACTAACAAAGTCGCAAAGGATGCACAATCTTTCACAGAAAAGCCTACAAACAGGGGACATGGTTCCAGGCGGGTCAAAAAACATTATGTAGAAAGAACATGACAAACTGATAAGCAAGAAAGGACATTTGTTGAGCCCATTTGTAATGGCCCGCCTTGCTATAAAGGTCTCTCAGCAGAGGAGATGCTGGGTGGCAATTTGTCAGGGTCCGGCTTGACTGAATTCCACAGGAGCTGATGCTGGCCCCACAGACCGTCACCAGGAGTTCACCTCTCAACCCTTAAGTATAAGCTGAGCCGAGAACCCCAAGGAAGGGAAAGGGGAATTTGGAGAAAATAACTGAGACACTGCAGTCTGCAACCATCTGGTAGGCTCCGGTATCTGTAGTAAACGAATACACTTGGTTACTTATATATTAATATAAACTTCTTTTCTAAAATTATTTTAAAATAAACTCTAACTTCATTACCTCTTAAACCTCTGTATAAGACTTAGAGGTTAATTATCTGTATGGAATATCTTGTAAACAATTATCATGCATAGTGCATATAGTCTCAAGCCATTCAAGTCTCTTTAGAATCCTAAAGTAATGACCCTTGCAAGCACCTTACAGATTTAGATATTCTTCTTGCTTTTTAAGTTCTTTTAACTCTATGAAGTTTGAGATTTAAATGCTTTTGTGAAATGCAGTCTTTCTTTGAAGAATTGAATTCCTTTTGCATAAAAATTACATTAAATAGAAACTCATAAACTTTCTTGAATGCTGCTCTCCTGCGTGTGGACCTTTCCTTTTTACACATACGAACGCATAGTTTCTTTCTTGACACGCGTTTGCGATAAACACGTGAAATCACAAGACGTGAAAAATTGTCCTTGCGTATAAAATTCACACGCGCATATTAACAAATACACGCACGTGTGAAAACAAGTGTACGGGTGCTAAAAAACAACTCGCGCTAAGTAAAATGGACTTGCGCTCTATCGCTACCGAACACACACGGTTATACGTAACGTCACTCACTTAAAAATTGTACACGCGTTCAAAACAACTCGCGCTTAGTTAAAAAATGGACTCGCGCTCTATCTCAACCCAACACGTGCTTTCTTACACAACGTCTCTCACGTTAAAAATGTGCACGCGCTCCGAAATTTTCCCTTAGTCGCTGTAGAACTTTCTTAACATGTTCTTCATGTTGCAGTAGATCCTTAGAAAAAATGAGAATGTCATCAATGTATACTACTACAAAAATGTCAATAAAATCTCTCAACACTTCATTTATAAAAAATTGAAAAGCTGCCGGGGCATTGCACAGTCCGAATGGCATTACTTGATATTCGAAAAGACCAAATTTTGTTCTAAAATCTGTTTTCCATTCATCACCTTGACCTACCTGCACCAGATGGTAGGCACCACGAAGATCCAATTTGGTAAACACTGAAGCTCCTTGAATCTGGTCCAACATCACAGAGATTAAGGGCAGAGGATATCTATTTTTAACTGTAATTTTATTCAATGCCCTATAATCGATACATGTCCGTAAAGTACCTTCCTTTTTTGGAACAAAAAATAGTGGAGAAGCTGCTGGTGACTGAGAGTGCCTGATGAACCCCTTAGCCAGATTTTCTTGAATGTAATCTTTTAAATGTTGATTCTCTTTCTCAGTCAGGGCATAGATGTGACTGCAAGGAATGTGGGCTCCTGGTTCTAAATTAATTTTACAATCATGTTCTCGATGAGGAGGTAATTCGTTAGCTTCCTTTACACTAAACACATCATTAAAATCTTGATAACACTTTGGTAATTCTCCAATTACTGCCCCAATAGAATGTACTATGGTTCCCAATTCCACCAAAGCTTCCACTACTTCTACCGTAAACATCCTCCTGAACTTTTTCCTTACAGCAATTTGTAACACAAAACGAAGAATCCAATTTCACCACTCTTCTTCCCCAATCAATCTGAGGGTTATGATACGTCAACCAGGGCATTCCCAAAATTATTTTCAACTGTGGAGTATCTATTAACTCAAACACAATTTCCTCCCAGTGTCCTCCAATTTCCATCCCCAATGGAATTGTTTCATGTGGAATTAAACCTGAAGTCAGTTGAGACCCATCCACCGCTCTCACATTCTCTGGTATATTTTTTGCAATGTAAGGCACATTCATATCTTTAACCACATTTCAATCCATGAAGTTACCAGTGGCTCCAGAATCAATTACTACTGGACCACTTCCCTTTAATTCTTCTTTTATATACAAGGATACATTCAATATAATATGTCGTACCGAGGCTTGGATTGTATTTGCCACTTGTTGATTTCTGGAACTGTTTGTAGACGAAGAGGTTTTTGGACACCAAGGGCAATTTCCAACAAAATGTCCTGATTTACCACAATATAAACATAAATTATTCTGCCTTCGCCTATCCTTCTCATCCTTAGTTAATGGACCTCTCACTTTATTTACTCTCTCTGCATTCCCAGTTATCAATTCTTTATTTACAAATTCTAATCTTCCCTTATCAACTCTAGGGAAAACTCTGGGTTGCTCAACTCCTCCTCTTCTACGCTCAGCCTTGCGCTCCCCTAATCTATAATCAATTTGTATGACTAGATTAATTAAATCTTCACATGAAGTGTGTCTATTAACAATTGTAGATAAAGCATCTTTTAACTCCTCTCTCAAGCCTCTATAAAACAAAGATGATTGCTTCTCTTCTGGCCAATTGCTCTCTAATACTAAAGATCTAAACTGTGTGGTGTAAGACACTAACAGGCCGATTCATGGAATTAATGTGCGCCGAAAATTCCGGCGCAGAGGTGCCATAACGTGCGAATCGCAGTGCAAGTGCGAAAATCACGGGAAACCAGCGCACATCGATTCATGGAAGTCCGTGCGCGAGAACAATATTGGATGTGCGCTGAAAAAGTGTGCGGCGCACGCCGGCGCACAGGTCATCCAACGGCGTGCGCCACGGCCACAGCGAAATCGCACATAGCGCGGGGCACATAACAAAAGTAGGCGGAACACGGGGCGTAACACTCGGAATGGGGAACAACGCGTGAAAATATGGGCGTCACGGGGGAAGTACAGGAGGCAAGTGCGCGGAACGCCCACACGCTCGCCTACAACTCGTATTCATCGAATCGAATAGGGCAAATCAGCGCACGGGCAAAGACGCGCACAGGGCCAAACAAGTCCGCCACAAGAAAGTAGGCAGTAGCGTCCCTGCGCCTGAAATAAATGTGCGCCAAAATGTGCGCTAACAAAAAGCACCTATATACAGCTATGATGAATGATCCATACTGTGGCCCTCTAGGACAAATGAGGTGCAAAGGGGTACGCGACAAACACGGACACCCGCTGTGTGAAAAATAGCATGTGCGTGTATTTCGGGGTGCGTGAGAAGTTCCACACGCGATTGGCCTGGGTACGTGTACTTCGGGGTGCGCGGGAAGTTCCACACGGGATTGTCCTTGGTACGTGTATTTCGGGGTGCGTGTGAAGTTTCACACGTGATTTCAGCAGGGTATGTGTATTCCAAGGTGCGTGTGAAGTTCCACATGCGATTTCAGCAGGGTATGTGTACTTCAGGTGCGCGGGAAGTTCCACACGCAAATCCAGCAGCCTGCGTGTATTTCGGGGGTGCCGGGGAGTACTACACGTGAATTGGCTGTGTGGGTCCTCCCAGGTGTTCCCTCTACACCCTCCACGGCCCCTGCAAGCAGCCCACACCACAGGGGACTACCCTGCAGCCCTGCACATGTCCCGCAGGCAGCCCATCCAGCATGGCCATGCCCCCCAGCCAGCCCACATGTCACCTTGCACTACTGCCCACCAATGCATGTCGACCAGCACCCCCATCCCCCAGCATCCAGGGGCACCCTCCACCAGGCCCCCACTCATGTCTCCCAGCACCCCCACCCCCCAGCAGTCAGGGGCACCCTCCACCAGGCCCCCACTCATGTCTCCCAGCACCCCCACCCCCCAGCAGTGCAGGGCACCCTCCACCAAGCCCCCACTCATGTCCAACTCATGTCTCCCTGCACCCCCACCCCCCAGCAGTCAGGGGCACCCTCCACCAGGCCCCCACTCATTTCTCCCAGCACCCCCACCCCCCAGCAGTCAGGGGCACCCTCCACCAGGCCCCCACTCATGTCTCCCAGCACCCCCACCCCCCAGCAGTGCAGGGCACCCTCCACCAAGCCCCCACTCATGTCCAACTCATGTCTCCCTGCACCCCCACCCCCCAGCAGTCAGGGGCACCCTCCACCAGGCCCCCACTCATGTCTCCCAGCACCCCCACCCCCCAGCAGTGCAGGGCACCTGCCAGGCCCCCACTCATGTCCAACTCATGTCCCCCTGCACCCCCACCCCCCAGCACTGTGGGGCACCTGCCAGCAGGCCCCCACTCATGTCCAACTCATGTCTCTCTGTACCCCCACCCCCCAGCAGTCAGGGGCACCCTCCACCAGGCCCCCACTCATGTCTCCCAGCACCCCACCCCCCAGCAGTGTAGGGCACCTGCCAGCAGGCCCCCACTCATGTCCAACTCATGTCCCCCTGCGCCCCCCCAGCAGTCAGGGGCACCCTCCACCAGGCCCCACTCATGTCTCCCAGCACCCCCAGCATCCAGGGGCACCCTCCACCAGGCTCCCACTCATGTCCAACTCATGTCTCCCTGCACCCCCACCCCCCAGCAGTCAGGGGCACCCTCCACCAGGCCCCCACTCATGTCTCCCAGCACCCCCACCCCCCAGCAGTGCAGGGCACCTGCCAGCAGGCCCCCACTCATGTCCAACTCATGTCCCCCTGCACCTCCACCCCCTAGCAGTCAAGTGCACCCTCCACCAGGCCCCCACTCATGTCCAACTCATGTCTCCCTGCACCCCCAGCAGTCAGGGGCACCCTCCACCAGGCCCCCACTCATGTCTCCCAGCACCCCTACCTCCCAGCAGTGCAGGGCACCTGCCAGCAGGCCCCACTCATGTCCAACTCATGTCTCCCTGCACCCCCACCCCCCAGCAGTCAGGGGCACCCTCCACCAGGCCCCCACTCATGTCCCCCTGCACCACCACCCCCCAGCATCCAGGGGCACCCTCCACCAGGCCCCCACTCATGTCTCCCAGCACCCCCACCCCCCAGCAGTGCGATTGGCCTGGGTACGTGTATTTCAGGGGTGCGCGGGTAGTTTTATATGCAATTTCAGCAGGGTACGTGTATTACGGGTTTGCGTGAACTTCCACACGCGACTGGGCCTGGGAGAGTGGGGTATGTGTATTCCTGGGGTGGCCGGGAAGATTTACACGCGACTGGGCCTGGAAGAGCGTGTTACGTGTATTCCTGGGGTGGGCGGGAAGATTTACACGGTCGCCTACAACGCGCCAAAAAAGACGGTCCAATCCGGAAACACGTACGCCAGCATGAAGCAGGCACACGTCGACTCGCAGGAAGCAGGCGTACGTCGACCTGCGCAGCATAAAAGTGTGCGCAAACAACAAACAAGCCCAGACGCCAGGATGAATATACCATTCCTAGCAGTGGCCGTGGGATACCGCAGGAGGAGGAGGAGGATAGTCAGGGCCAGAATCTTTACACCCAGAACCAGCCTTTTTGGTATGCCTGATGACCAGGTGTATGGGAGGTACAGGTTTCCACCTCACATAATACTCGACCTGGTCAGTGAGTGGGAGGATGACCTCACATCACCTCAGCCCCCTGGAGAAGGTCCTCAATGTACTGCACTTCTTGGCTACCGGATCATTTCAGCGGACAAGTGCCATAGTGGGGGGGCTGTCACAGGCCACGCAGTCACAGTGCCTACACCAGGTGTTGGCCATCATCACTGCATGCCCATCAGCAGGCACATATACCCGCCCAGAACACCTGCAGAAAGGCAGGCTGTCATCCAGGATTTCTACGGGGTGGCACAATTCCCCAAAGTGCTAGGTGCCATTGATTGCACCCATGTGGCTCTACGTCCCCCCCAGGGCATCTGAGCACATCTATAGAAACCGCAAGCACTGGCATTCCATCAACTTCCAGGTAGTATGTGATGCCAAGGGAATCATCACCTCAGTATATGCCAACTATCCAGGGTCCACCCACAACAGCTTCATTTACAGGATGTCAACCCTAAACCATGGAAGCTGGGCGGCATGGCGATGCATGGATGCTTGGTGAGTATAAATGCCACTGCACACGCATGCATGTCAGATACAGAGTAATGTCACTACCCCACTAATGATACCCATCACCACCTCCCCAGGAGACAGTGCCTATCCTCTGAGCACCCACATGATGACGCCAATTCGGAACCCCATCACGCCTCCCGAGGTAAGATACAACACAGCCCATATTGCAACCCGGGGCATAGTGGAGCGCACATTCGGAGTGCTCAAGTCACGCTTTCGCTCCCTTGACCGTTCTGGCGGGCAGCTGTTATACGCTCCCCCAGTAGTGTGCAGGATCATAGTGGCAGCATGTGTCCTGCACAATGTTGCAACACGCCGGGGCCTGGCTGTGGACATGGTGGTGCCCCCACATCCCCAACCACATGCACGCCCGCTGCGCATGAGAGGGGAAAGGGCACGGGGTGAGGCAGCTCGTACGCAGCTGGTGGCTAATTACTTCACATAGAAATCACACCCCTGTGGAGTGCACACAGCCCTGGCACATACCATCTGACAATCAATGATTACTCAATCTGACAATGATGATGAATGAAAGGACAGTCAACTGTCAGAACCATAGCAGCCTGAGATTGTTCATCTGGAAGTGTCACAATGTGTGCATCCCTACCTACACAAACACCACCAATGCAGTGTCATCAAAAGACACACTTCTATGCAGCAAAAATGAATACCCACTTGCAAAATACAACATGAGAACAGTGCCATGTCACCCAACCCCTCCCCGGCACCGCCACACAACACACCATGGCATGTCATGCTATGTGAGAGCAAACGAAGTAATCCCCACATGACAAAAGTGTCACAAAGTACAGTGTCCCTAATGGAAACTGGCCACACATGAAATGCTCACAGTAATGCAGGACCAACAACACACATTACCAAATATTTAGCAATAATACAAATCACCTACACAACCTCAAACCTACCATAAACATGACAGTACGGATTTAAAAAATTGGTAGTCTCACTACCTGATAATGCCAGCACTTCGACCACTTCCAACTGTACAGTGTTAGCGCCACGCAAAAGTGTAGGTGCACTGCTTACAACATGGACTCCATTTCCAAAGTAGACCTCCTTGTGAAGACATGAGGAATGGACCTGCAAATTTGGAGGATGAGATGGATGCAGAGGCACATATCAATACACCATGCAGTGTACAATACAACAACAATATGCCACTAGGAATGTATACACAGTATTGACTACAGACTGACTGCCCATACAGCAAATGGGAGTCCAAAGTCACTGTGTAAGTCAATGTCACTTGGGCACACCCTTTGCAAGCCCATGGAAACGGGAAGCAGGAGGGGTGTGTGTCACACAAACCCAAGCATCTAACCCAAATTCAGGACAAGCCTGCATGTGCCCAGCCACAATACAGCGTATGCCCACGGGAGCCACACAAGGCAACACACTGTAAAAAAAATCAAAAATCAAAAATGGCCATGTATGGGCCAAGGGGGGTGGGGGAGGCCACCCAGGAGGTCTGAGGACAGGGTGCACACCAAAACCCACCTGTGTGGATTTTGGGGAAAAAAAAACACCTCCATGGGCTCATGGCCTGCACGGCTACCCTATTGTGAGAGAATCGCTGCTGTCGCTCTCCTCACCCTCTGCAGCTGCATCAGGAGGTGGTGGTACTATGGGAGGCAGCCCACGCAAAGCCCTAATCTGGTCCTCCATGGTAGCAAGCATGCGGGTGTGGAAGGTCTGGTTCTGGGGGATAATCGTGCAGAGGTCCCCATGCAACAACTCACGGGATGCCCGGACCTCCTCCCGAGTTGCCTGCATCTCAGCAGAGAGCGTACGTGTGAGCCGCTCCAGCTGCTGTTCTGTCAGTTGAAGCCTCAAGCTCAACAAGAGTCACCCTGAGCTGACGGAGTTCCACCCTCAGGGCTTCCCTGTGGCCCTGGGACTCAATAGAAATGGCTTCCCGCAGAGTCTCTAGTGCCGCCCGTCGGTCCCTGTTGGACGCCAACATGTCCTCCCTGTGTGACTGGCAAATGGAGTCTGTTGCCTGCTGTAGTTGTTCCATCAGCCTTTCTTGGGGGACAATGGAAGTGGCCACCCTATCCATGGCCTGAGCCATCATCTCAGATGATGCTGCCTGTTGGTTTGCCATACCGTATATGGATTGCTCCCGTGCGGTATTGCCAGGTGGCGTACGGCCACTGCGTCGGCGGGCACCACACCTGTCTGGGCAAGGCGAACTGCGCCTTGCTGTGCCGGCACTGCCTGAGGCTGCAGGACTGCATTCCCCCTCTGATCTGCTGGCCCAGGAACAGGATCAGATGTTGCGGAGTGTGACCCTGCATCCGTAACCACCAAAGGCGGACCTACCAACACTGACATCCCCATTGAGGGTTCTACCCCTGATGCAGGTGGGTTGGACAGTACAGAATCCCTCCCAGAAACACTTACCTGCGACGGCACATAGGTCTCATCATCCGAATTGACACCTGAATAGAGCTCGGGGGAGGTGCACCCAGAGACACCCCTTGAGAGAATGGTCTGCAGCAAGTGTGGGTTCTCACCCACCACCACTCCACGTCCCTCACTGGTACCCGGTCGGGCCTGAGACCCCTCCTGGGTCTGCACCATCTCCACAACCCCAGCAGTATCAAGTGCGTCATCCCCTGCAAAGACATGAAAGAAAAGAATTGGGAACAGGCATTAGCACCATGGCACACAATTAGGGCTGAGAAGCAACAGAACCAGTACTTCATTGACACATGTCCCACATGACTATAACCCTCCCATGCATGCACCGTCACTGCGTATGAAAGGGAGGCAAATGGCACACATTGATGACACCAAGATGGAAGACCAACACATTTGCTGCATGCTGGCTAGCAGTGCCATCACACATTGGCCTGTGATTGGCATGTCCAATACACATACATGACACATGCCATCACACAGATGGCATGTACCATAGCCATGTCACACATGTGACAATAGGACTGAAAAATGCCTAGTGAAGGTGGTGGAATGCAAACAATCAGCCTGAATGAACACAGAATAATACGCAACAATGTTGTGGCAAGATGACACTTCAAGGGCAACTGGCGTGATGTTGGGCTAAATGTCTACTGTTGCCAGAAGGGATACTGCAATACCCAAATCCTGGTGCCCAGAATGTATTGGATGAAGCACATGGGTGACCCAAACCACTCAGGCACACACACCCTCACCTGGCAATCAATCAGAAGCCCTCACACACACACCATGCACATGGATAACACACACATGCATGTGCACTCACCGGACAATGCCTCATAATCTGGCAGGTCTCCCACGCCTTGGATCTGTCCCTCCGTGACGTAGGTCCCAGCAACATACTCATGTGGAGTGAGTTAAATGTCCTCTGCTGGAGACCCACCTCCAGTCACTAGAGTAGCGGCATGACTTGAGGCCAGCTTTTTCTTTGCCTTGAGCTTCAGGTCATTCCAGCGCTTATAGCAATCATTAGCTGTGCGCCTCACGAATCCAAGGGCACTTATGATGTCCGCGATGGTCTGCCAGTGTGCCAGACGTTGTGCAGGTGTGGTCTTGCATCCTGCAGTAATCACCATTTCGTGGTCATGTGCGGACACATACTCCACAAGTGCATCAAGTTCGGCCTGATTGAAGCTGGGCTTCCTTGGCGGGCCGGACTGTGTAGCCGTGTCTGGGGCATCAGCCTGTATTGGACGAGCACTCTTCCTCTTCCGCATGGAAGGTGGTGGGGATCCTGAGTGTCCTACGCTGCTCTGGACACTAGGGGCAGGAGCCCCGGTGGACTGTGGACTAGGAGTGTGGGAATGAACACTCACCATGGGACTTGGTGCAGGCATTAGCTGAAGTGTGATGTAGTCAGGGGGAATGTCAGCAGGATGGACTGGGACCGACACTGTCCTGGCTGGGAGACTCAGAGCTGGGGTGGATGGAGCCACAGCTGCCCCTGCAGCCTCCCCACCCCGCCTACTCGGGGCAGCAGATGACATAGCTGCCCCTGATCCACGTGGCCTGGTGACACCAACGAGCACAGCGACACGTGGCCTAGACCTGCTGACCTGGAAGTCAGCCATGGAGTCACCCTGTGCCAGGTCTGGTGCCACAATGGGCTGGTCCAACAAGGGCTGAGCAGGGATGGTGTCAGCCACTTTACCCTCAACCAGGAGGGGGGGGGCATGGGTGTCCGTGACTGGTCATCCACACATGGGGGGCTAGGGGCACCCTGCAAGTCCCGGCCACGTCCCCTACCGTATCCACCACGCCCACCTCTTGAGGCTCGGCCACCTTTGACACCCTTACCGCGTGCTCGCCTCCCAACCATGGTACTGATGTTGTTGTGCATATGGGAGTTGCAGTAAACTATTGTCCTGGGCAATTGGGGGTCAAAGGGGTAGGGTACTAGATGGAATTCGTACCCTAGTGCTCTAGCAAGGCTGTATGTGACCCCTGGGGGAAGATGACGGGCCACGCAACGCACAGGCACCCCAAAAAAGGGAGATAATGTGCACGCAGCCCCTCCTAGACCACGTGCATGGAAAAATAAACCTGCACTACGCTGTGGCACCCAGAAACACAAAAATGAACGTATGTGTGTCACACGTAGCCTAGAATGACCTCTGAAGGGGTACGCGACACAAGGGGCAAGCACAGATGTTAAATACGTGCGCGATTCACCATCTGCCTGGAAAAATAGCGTGAAAAAGACGCGCGTGTGCGCGTTGGCAACACCCCCGCCAAAAGAACAATTGTACGCTGTCTGAGGAGACAGGACAACCGAAGAAGTGAACGCTGTTTGAGGAAAAGGGCCCAGGAAAAAGACAAAAAGAGAAAAAGTTGTCAGAGGTAACAGGGAGTACGAACTTGGAACGCCGTGAACTAAATCGCGTGTGAACCGACAAGAAGTACAGATTTCACCCACTCGCTCTCCACGAAAAGCACGTACAAGGAAATGGTGTTCTACACGTACCTTTTAAACATGCCCACACGTCCAGCGTCACTTCCGCGTGTACGCGCTAAGGCCCAATCCTCCAATTACAAGAGCTGACACTCTGACGTGCAGTCATTGGACGTGTAACATGCACCCTTGTACAGGGAAACGCCCGCGCACGCACGTCACAGACGCGCACACGCGCTGAGGCCCTTTCCACCAATTACACGCTTTGACACTCTGACGTGCTTATTTTTTCTACGCGCCATGGAAAACGCACGTGCGCGTAACGTCATAGATGCGCCTACACACTGGGGGCCTTTGGGCCAATGAATTCGCGTACGTGTGCTGACGCGCTTACGCGCTAAGGGCCTTTCCTCGAATTACACGCAGACGTGCTGGATTTTCACGTGCCAAATCACTCCGTATCAAGCTGGCCACGCGTAAGCACACGGAAGACCACGCTCCTGCCCAGAAGGCCGAATTACTGCCCCCCAGAGCCCGAGCACGCTCCCACCTGCCATCTGCTGCTGCCTGACTGCTGCCCATGTGCCCTGCCATTTGCTGCCTGCACATCAGCCAGGGGTGCTGTTACTGTGACCACCCCTGCTGGAACCGAAGACTCCCGACTGGGATTCCATCGCTCCACAGACCAGCCCCAGGACCCAGTTGCCCACCCACTCCTGCCTCTGGGGTTGTCATGTCGGTCGGGGTTGTCATGTCGGGCACTGCAACATCTGGCACCACTGGCAACCCCTGGCCAGAGAGGCAGAGGGGCACCAGCTTCACTGCCACCGAAGTTGGTGTCCTGGTGGAGCAAGTCCTGGGGCAGTATGATGCCCTCTTCGGAAGTTGACAAGGAAGGGGCCTAGTATGGGGGGGTGTACAGGGCCGTGAGGCTAACACATGCGAGGGCTCTCATGTGTGAGACATGGATGGTGCTTGTGTGTGTAGGCTTGCATGCCAAATGCAGATGTGTGGGCACACATGTTTGAATGAATGTGTATGTAAGTAGGCATGTTTGTGATGTCACACATGGATGTTGGTTTCAGCGGCATGCATCTGCACTGTGTACATGTGCATGTGTGTGTATTTGACAAGGGTGCAACAGTGATGCAACATGGATGCATATTACACCGGGATGTGGAAGACTGATTGGCAGATGTGACATCGATGCTGATCTCAACACTGCGACAGTTGGCAGAGGTGTACACATGCATGCAAGTGTGGTGGTGTGTGTGCATGTGTAGTGCACTCCCTGTGTTGCATGTGATGTCTGGCTCACCTTTGCCTGCTCATGCTGTTGTATGTGTATGGATGGTGCTGGCTGTTGCGATATGGCTGTGGTATGGCTCATGTGTGCGAGTTGAAATGACATGTGTGTTGGCGATTGTGATGCCATGTCTGAGGTTTGCCAATGCCACTCATGTACAACTGTCATGTGTGTATGTGTCCATTGTACAGTGCCCTGATGCCTGTGTTTTATTTCTCCCTGTCTGCAGCGTCAACTGATGAAGAGGGCGGAGAAGGTGCTGTGGAGCACAGCGGCAGGGATCGCACCGCCAGCCGGAGACGCAAGGCCCGGCTCCCCTCCCAGGTTGTCATCTCGTCGGGAGTGAGGAGTCTGGTGCCGCGTCCCAGGCCGCAGCTGCCGGGGGGAGGTCCAAGAGGCGGAGGTCGGAGTTGGACTCCTCGGCAGCAGAAGGGGTAGCTGGGACCCCACAGGGCCCAACGGGGGAAGATGGCACGGAGTCATCCAGGTTGGTGGGGGGGTTTGGTGGAGGAGGAGGCCGTGCAAGCGACAGAGATGGGGTCTGGAGGTGGGGATTCCACTGGTGCTAGTGTTGCAGTGCAGGCCCAGGGACAGGAGGCAGCACAGGCCGCCGCGGAGGTGCCTGTGTGCAATCCTGTCCCTGATCCTGTCACTGCATTATCTTGCACCAGCAGGGATGCCTACATCCAGACCCGTTTTCAGGCAGGGAATGAGCTTACAACAACTGGCCTTCCTCTGCCTGCGGACGTGGCTATCCAGGTACGGGTTGAGCCTGTCCTGACTGGTGTGGCGTTGCGTCAACGGGCCATGCGAGGTGACCTGCAGTCTTTTCATGAGGAGACTGCACGTCATCTCGAATGGCTTGTTGACCGCGTCGGCCTACTGGGACAGGTCACCCAGGCTGGATTCCTCCGTTTGCTGGAGCTTGTTCCGACCCCCTCCTCAACTGAACACCTTATGCGCTAGTCGTCCTCCGTGCCATCTTTCCACCCATTTGTCACCTGGGTGCCCTGTGGAGCTGCCTCTGACGGTGCGGCCAGGCTGGAGGAGGACACATCCCTGCCACAGTCGGGAGTCGGACGTCCAGCAGGGGTGGCCACATCAACGACTGCACCCCGGCCGGTGGAGGATGTGCAGGCAGCAGGAGCCAGGGCACGGGCACAGGCGCAGCAGCAGCAACGAGGTGGGAGCCATGATGGCTCGGGGCCTTCGACATCGGAGGGGCAGGCATCGGCCAGAGGGCAGGAGGACCCAGGACGGGAAGTGTCTTCCGTGTGGCAGCGGTTGGGCCACGCCATAGATGCGGAGCGGCAGCGGGCGGAAGAGGCACGGCTCACGATGGTCAGGGCAGAGAACTCCATGCGGAGGGCCCTGAGGCGGGCCGAGTGCCTCGAGGCAATCCGCAGGGAGTTGGAGGAGAACATGTCGTCATCCCTGCGGATCCACGGGGCCATGGAAGAGGACCGCCTCTGGGACATTGAGCAGGAGTTCGATGATGCCCTGGCCCGGAACATCCAGAAGTGAGCCGTCGGACTAGCCAGCTGCCCTTGTAAATAGTTCTTTAGTGTTAAGTTTCCTTTCGGTTTTGTTTTGTTTTGGGGCGCTTGGACAATGCCCCAACTTCTTGTATATAGTTTTTCATTAGGTAGGATTTTATTTTATAGGTTTCATTTAAAGGATTGGGCACATGGACCCTGGATGTTCACTTTGTACATAGTTTGACAATGGATTTGGATTGTTGATTTTATTTTTTGTATGGATCAATGGTTTTTTATTATTTTTGCACCTTGGATTTATTTTCTCAGACTGACACTTTGGAGACTTGCTTTTGGATTGCTTTTCATTTCGATTTCATGCATCTTTTTCATTTATTGGACATGCTGGATTTCATTTATTATTTCCATTTTCTTCTGTTCCATTTCATTGCCTTGCTTTTCTGTTTAATACATTATCATTTGGTACTTCAATGCTTGGTATTCTCTCTTTGGTTTCATGCATGTCACAATGTGTGTTTTATCATTCACATGCTGTCATTGTGTGGGTTTGACGGATATATGTTGATGTGCAGACTAGCCATTTGGGATGCATCATGTGCTGGTGATTTCTTTGCGGGGTGGATGTCATACCTGGTGGTGTGTTCGGACTGGGGTGGCGTAGGCAGTGTATTGAGGGGACATGGGGGCCATGATTATGGATCATCATGAGGTGTTGGGGGACATGTATGGGGGCCTGCTGGCAGGTGCCCCACAGTGCTGGGGGGTGGGGGTGCAGGGAGACATGAGTGGGGGCCTGCTGGCAGGTGCCCTGCACTGCTGTGGGGTGGGGGTGCTGGGAGACATGAGTGGGGGGCTGCTGGCAGGTGCCTTGCACTTCTGGGGGGTGCTGGGAGACATGAGTGGGGGCCTGCTGGCAGGTCCCCGGCACTGCTGGGGGGTGGGGGTGCTGGGAGACATGAGTGGGGGCCTGGTGGAGGGTGCCCCTGGATGCTGTGGGGTGGGGGTGCTGGGAGACATGAGTTGGACATGAGTGGGGGCCTGCTGGCATGTGCCCCACAGTGCTGGGGGTGGGGGTGCAGGGGGACATGAGTTGGACATGAGTGGGGGCCTGCTGGCAGGTGCCCTGCACTGCTGGGGCGTGGGGGTGCTGGGAGACATGAGTGGGGGCCTGCTGGCAGGTGTCTTGCACTGCTGGGGGGTGGGGGTGCTGGGAGACATGAGTGGGGGCCTGGTGGAGGGTGCCCCTGGATGTTGGGGGGTGGGGGTGCTGGGAGACATGAGTTGGACATGAGTGGGGGCCTGCTGGTAGGTGCCCCACAGTGCTGGGGGTGGGGGTGCAGGGGGACATGAGTTGGACATGAGTGGGGGCCTGCTGGCAGGTGCCCTGCACTGCTGGGGGTGCTGGGAGACATGAGTGGGGGCCTGGTGGAGGGTGCCCCTGGATGCTGGGGGGTGGTGGTGCAGGGGGACATGAGTGGGGGCCTGCTGGCAGGTGCCCTGCACTGATGGGGGTAGGGGTGCAGGGGGACATGAGTGGGGGCCTGGTGGAGGGTGCCCCTGGATGCTGGGGGGTGGGAGTGCAGGGAGTCATGAGTTGGGCATGAGTGGGGGCCTGGTGGAGGGTACCCCTGGATGCTGGGGGGTGGTGGTGCAGGGTGACATGAGTGGGGGCCTGGCGGAGGGTGCCCCTGGATGCTGGGGGGTGGTGGTGCAGGGGGACATGAGTTGGACATGAGTGGGGGCCTGCTGGCAGGTGCCCTGCACTGCTGGGGGGTGGGGGTGCTGGGACACATGAGTGGGGGCCTGCTGGCAGGTGCCCTGCACTGCTGGGGGGTGGGGGTGCTGGGAGACATGAGTGGGGGCCTGGTGGAGGGTGCCCCTGGATGCTGGGGGGTGGTGGTGCAGGGGGACATGAGTGGGGGCCTGGCGGAGGGTGCCCCTGGATGCTGGGGGGTGGTGGTGGTGCAGGGGGACATGAGTTGGACATGAGTGGGGGCCTGCTGGCAGGTGCCCTGCACTGCTGGGGGGTGGGGGTGCTGGGACACATGAGTGGGGGCCTGCTGGCAGGTGCCCTGCACTGCTGGGGGGTGGGGGTGCTGGGAGACATGAGTGGGGGCCTGGTGGAGGGTGCCCCTGGATGCTGGGGGGTGGGGGTGCAGGGCGACATGACTGGGGGCCTGGTGGAGGGTGCCTCTGGATGCGGGGGGGGTGGGGGTGCAGAGGGACATGAGTTGGACATGAGTGGGGGCCTGGTGGAGGGTGCCCCTGGATGCTGGGGGTGGGGGTGCAGGGGGACATGAGTTGGACATGAGTGGGGGCCTGGTGGAGGGTGCCCCTGGATGCTGGGGGGTGGTGGTGCTGGGGGACATGAGTTGGACATGAGTGGGGGCCTGCTGGCAGGTGCCCTGCACTGCTGGGGGGTGGGGGTGCTGGGAGACATGAGTGGGGGCCTGGTGGAGGGTGCCCCTGACTGCTGGGGGGGGGGTGGGGTGCTGGGAGACATGAGTGGGAGCCTGGTGGATGTTGCCCCTGACTGCTGTGGGGTGGGGGTGCTGGGAGACATGAGTTGGACATGAGTGGGGGCCTGGTGGAGGATGCCCCTGGATGCTGGGGAGTGGGGGTGCTGGGAGACATGAGTGGGGGCCTGGTGGAGGGTGCCCCTGACTGCTGGGGGGGGTGGGGTGCTGGGAGACATGAGTGGGAGCCTGGTGGATGTTGCCCCCGCGCACCCCTGAAATACACGTACCCTGCTGAATTCGCGTATGGAAATTCCCGCGCACCTTGAGATATACGTACCCTGCTGGAATCGCGTGTGAAAATTCACGCGCACCCCGAAATACACGTACCCAGGCCAATCGCATGTGGATCTTCCCGCGCACCCCGAAATACACGTGCCCTGATGGAATCGTCTGTGACACTTCACGCGCACCCTTGAAATACACGTACCGTGTTGGGATCGCGTGTGAAACTTCCCGCAAACCCCTGAAATACACGTTCCCCGCTTGGCGTTTGCTGTTTGGCAGCCCTGTAAACTGGTCCAGGGTTAGCGCAGACATTTGCGATGAATTGGGGATTTTGATGGATTTTCCTTGCGCGAGGGCGTTCTTGGGGGCGTAACTGGCGCTGCTGCAGGGTCGCTGCGCCACTCTCCGCCACGGCTGGTTTTGGAGGCTAAAATCCATGAATACGCTGTGCGATGAAATGGATTTTATCGCACGCGGCTGGCGCAGTATATCGCACAGGGACACTGTGCGCCAGACGCGTGTGCCACTTTTGTGCGAAATTCTATGAATTACCCAGTATATCTTTGGTTCCCTGTTTTAACTCTAATAATTCTCCATCAACTTCTTGAGATAACTGTCGTCTGTCAAACATTTTTTTAAATTCTAACTTGAAGGCTAACAAATTCTTTAGTATAGGATTCTCTTGACCAACCAATAACACTGCCCAAGTTGCCGCCTCACCAGTAAAGTAAGACAGCATAAAAGCTATTTTAGTAGCATCTGTATTAAAAGCTTCAGGTCTACAAAGGAAATGAAGTTCACACTGTGTAAGGAAAATTTGGCATTTCTTGGCATCTCCCCCAAAACGTTCTGGAGGTGCTAAAGGGACTGAACCTATAGGTATATTCAAGCTTCCCCTACTTATCCCCTGAAAACTTGTTCCTTCACCCAAATCCTCTCTAATTAACACTGGTAATTCTCTACTAGGATTCTCTGAAACTCTTGACTCCAAAGAAATGTCCTCACCCCTCCGGGTAACCTTAGAGTTTAATTCTTCAAACTTAACTTGTAATTCTTGGTTCTGTTTTCGCACAGCCCTCATCTCCTCCTTTAACTCTGAAAACATGTCCCTAATGGAACTTGCTAATGCTTCTGTGGGATCCATATATGCTCAGGTGGAAAAATTATCGTGGGCCTTTCATCTTGTCAGGGTCCGGCTTGACTGAATTCCACAAGAGCTGATGCTGGCCCCACAGACCCTCACCAGGAGTTCACCTCTCAACCCTTAAGTATAAGCTGAGCCGAGAACCCCAAGAAAGGGAAAGGGGAATTTGGAGAAAATAACAACTGAGACACTGCAGCCTTGCAACCGTCTGGTAGGCTCTGGTATCTGTAGTAAACAAATACACTTGGTTACTTATATATTAATATAAACTTCTTTTCTAAAATTATTTTTAAATAAAATTACCTCTTAAACCTCTGTATAAGACTTAGAGGTTCATTATCTGTATGGAATATCTTGTAAACAATTATCATGCTTAGTGCATATAGTCTCAAGCCATTCACGTCTCTTTAGAATCCTAAAGTAATGACCCTTACAAGCACCTTACAGATTTAGATATTCTTCTTGCTTTTTAAGTTATTTTAACTCTATGAAGTTTGAGTTTTAAATGCTTTTGTGAAATGCAGTCTTTCTTTGAAGAATTTAATTCATTTTGCATAAAAATTACATTAAATAGAAACTCATAAACGTTCTTGAATGCTGCTCTCCTTCTGCGTGTGAACCTTTTCTTTTTACACATACGAACGCATAGTTTCTTTCTTGACACGCGTTTGCGATAAACACGCGAAATCACAAGACGTGAAAAATTGTCCTCGCGTATAAAATTCACACGCGCATATTAACAAATACACACATGCGTGAAAACAAGTGTACGCGCGCTAAAAAACAACTTGCGCTAAGTAAAATGGACTCGCGCTCTATCGCTACCGAACACACGCGGTTATACGCAACGTCACTCACTTAAAAATTGTACACTTGTTCAAAACAACTCGCGCTTAGTTAAAAAATGGACTTGCGCTCTATCGCAACCCAACACGCGCTTTCTTACGCAACGTCTCTCACTTTAAAAATGTGCACGCGCTCAAAAACCACTCGCACTATTCATTTGGACACACGCTCTATAGCTCAGAATATCCGCGCGCTCCCATAACAACGTTACTGACGTCATGCGGACTCGCGCACGCGTTTAAACAGTCTTGAAACACTTTTCATGCAGTAAACAACTTTAAAACTTGAGCGCACAGTCTTCACACGTGTTTCCTTATAGTAATAGAACTGTGAAACGTCTTTTCTCTCAGTAAACTTTAAAACTTGTTAACTCTTTAAGTTTTCTTATGAAAGATGAAAGTTCACTGTGAAAATCTTTTAGCTTTTAAAAAGAACGATCCCACCTGATGTCTTCTAGTTCACTCTGGCTCAGCAAACGATTTTCTTACTTCTTTGGTAAATCTTCTGAACTCTGAAAGGCCTTACTTAAGGAGCTTAACTAATACACAACCAGCCACTGAATTACTATGGATGAAAGGCAGTTTAGAATCTTGCTCACCTCCCAAGAATCCAATCCATTATCCTATCCACTGATCAGACAAAACAAACATACTTTTGGTCCCTAAACCAATCAGATTAAGTTTCTTTCTCTCCATCTTGACTTGGGCAACCACAATGTTAATTCTATGTACAAACTCTTCCTGATTACTACTCCAGCCAAACTCTTCCTGATTACTACTCCAGCCAGCCCTGACACCATTTTGGCTTTGACCAGTGAAGGGAGGGCCTTATCAAGCCACTATGTTGCTGTTTGGCCACCCTCTGCCCCTGGACCCTGCCAGGAATGTCAGTGATCAAGTAGCACAGGAGTGATGGTGCCAAATCTGCACCTGATGGAACATTGAGACCCTGTCTGCTACGCCAGGGAGAGATAGGCTGTAGGAGGCAGGCTTTATATGAGCCATGGACATCATCCAGGGGACCAGGTGCTAGTAAGGCAGAATTCACCAGGTCCCTATAATATTATGTCACTGGGACATAATATTAAAATGTAGTCTAAAACAAAAAGAGTCAAAGGTATATTTCACCAAATCTAGGGGCATTGGTGGGGGGCACACAAAGAATTGTCATCTAGGTAGTGTTATTTACGTAGTGAAAGGAGACCTTTGCAAGATGAATGAGGCTTCTTGTGGAACCTAAAACTGCCACCTGGATTACCACGTGTCCAGTGCAAGCCCAGGGTGAGCATCTCCCTTGAAATTAATGGAATGTGAACAGATTCTCAATTGGGCCTAGAAACCACCATTCAGGAATTCCTGGATTCTTATAATATGGCACCATGTAGCAGGTATGGACATTTTTCTTAAGTATTTTAAAATCTCCATAAATGTATAAAAAATAAATGTCTTTATCAAGGTTCAGTAACTGAGGACTATCCGCATGAAGAAATAGTTGGAAATGCACTTTAACATGGGATAAAAAAGGACTCTTTGAATAGAAATTGCTCAGATATTTCAAGTAATGGTTCTCCTCGGCCACTTGGCATTGTATTGTTTACTGAATCTGAGAGCCAGCTTTTATAACATTCTTTTTATTCTCACTTTGTGTTCACAGCCTGAGCCCTTACAGCTATGATGAAGGCTGTCTGTCCAATAGCCAGGACCATATTCCACTGGCAGCTCTTCCTTTGCTAGCAACATCATCACCGCAGTATCAGGAGGCTGTGGCTGCCGTGATCCACAGGGCTAACCAGGTCTATGCAGACTTTGTAAAATCGCAGGAAGGCACTTCGTTCGCCGGCCAGGTGAGTGGGTTATATGTTACCATATTTATTGCTTTGATATAAAAGGCTAAATGCTGGTATGAAATGTTATACAAAGTACAGCTATATGGTGACAGGTAGCTGTGCAGACAACAGAGACCAAAAGAAGTTAAACTTTAACTTGGAGTTCCAGATGAACTTAGTCCTGTGCCCTTTCCTTCTTACTCTTGCAATGTCCCAAGGAACGGGGGACAAGCCAGAGTGTGTTGCTAGGCCGCATAATAGAATTTTACTTGTGCTCAGGCCTGCAAAAGCATGTCCCATATGCTTCCTCCCCCTCGAGTCCGGCCCAACCGCCAGTCCCTTTCTCCGCATCGGATAGGTGTAGTGTGTCAAGCAGCAGTTCCGCCTAGTTGCGCACCTACATTAGAGAAAACCCTACAGCATATAGCCAATGGATTTTGCAGTTGGCCCATGTGCCCAAGGAGCTTTTCCCCCGCATACTCGCACACCTTTTGTTTGCTGTGTTTAGGGTGAAACTGGCTTTTCTACCAAAAGTAATCAGCGCTTTCCACCTTAATGAAGAGCTTTGATGGTGTTTTTCCATCACTGAAGCTGAAAAGACGCTACATCCCCTCAATGTAGCGATGTAGCAAGGACACTCACATTTTACCTGGCCCGGACAAAGGACCTACGTAAAGTCAACCAACTCTTTGTTGCCTTTGGAAGTGCTGTGCCTTGGTTGGCGTCCGATAAAAAAGCCATTATAGAGCATTGGATGGTCAATACCATTTTAGAGGTATACAAATTGTGAGCCCAACAAGGCACCCTCTATAGTGGTTTGCACTGATTTAGAACAGTGCCTGGTCCTGGACAGGCCACTACACTTCCTGTGATGGTGGGCAGGGGTGTTTAGCCGTTTTTAGGGGAAACCTTACTTGCTGGCCACCAAAACCTTTACTTTCAAACACCTTAAGCCACTGGCGGGCTGGCAGAAACCAGACCCTGCTAGTGAAGGGGATACATATAGGGAAACGTTAATCCTGCATTCCATTTTGGCAAATCTTTTAAAAGTGAGCAGTTCTGCATACCAACTTTGAGACCCAGACTAGCCATAGTGGTGGGCCTCGTGTCTCCTGCCTGCGCTCGCGTTGGTATTTTCGGGTGCTGGCCGCCCTTACTATGTCTTCCTCATCCTGCTGCTGGTCTTCCTCATCTGCATGGACCAGGACTTCCATCCTGGGACTGTTTTTTTCTGGGCTGTTTTAATTCCGTTTATGATGGTATTCTCAAGTGCTCCAGATTTTAAAGTGGGAATATTTTACTGCCTACTTTTGAAAGTTGGGAGTAAAATTATTTTTTAGGGAATAAAAACATGAGTCCCATTCTCAATGGTAGTATTTTTTAAACAAGCAAAAATATGTTAAACTGTAAAAAAAATGATTTTGGGAGAAATACTTCTTTGCACCAATAGATTCATGCACATTAAAAGATACATGTGACCTCTGTTTGGGTGAAAGCAGGGGCAAAAGCTCATATGTGTCAGTTTTCCATTTCTTTCTTGGGAGTATTCTTACTCCCTATTTTTATTTTTGGGGAATATTTGCGTGTTATTAGGGAGTACAAGTGGGCGATATACCCCCCTTATCTGTAGGGCTGGTCTTCCCCTTTGTGCTAGAAGCTGCTGCCACTTGGAATGGTGTTGGGACTCCAACACCCTAACACATCCGCTTTTCCGGGATGTCCTGGGTTGCCACTGCTGTTGTCCTGCTGTAGGGGCCATTTTTGCTGATGTGCCATCTACGTTTTCCTGCAGAGCTGCCAGGGTCCTGTGCAGGTTCCTCCAGCCTCCTGGAACCATCTTTGTCACCGTTCTGATTCTGGATGGTGTGTCCCACTCCATGAAGGGCGCTTATTCTTCTTTTGGGCCATCTTGGTCATCGTTGGATCAGAGTTCAAGTCCCTGGGTGAACAGAACCTTCATTTTGCTCTGCAAAAAGAAGTGTTTAGTTACCAAGTTTTTCTGCCTTCCTAGAATGTTCTTTTCTAAACAAATGCCGAAGGTACTCACCTCTGGGTCCTGGGTTGCTGAGTTATTCCTGATACTCACCCTCAGGGGTCCCCGTGATCCATGGTAGAAGCACCATACAGACAGAGTTTATCTGCATTTCCCCGTTGGCTTGCATTGGAGTTGTTCCCTGCTTACATTGTATCCTTGGGCTGCTGGGTCTGCAATCTTGCCCTGGATCTCTATTTGGGGTTCTCCTCTGGTGTCCCCTGAGGTGGTTGCTGTAATCTCTATACCCATGGGGAGGAGCTGGGCCTCACCTGGCTTTTACATCACAATCATAGGTCAGCCTGGAGATTTCTTTCCATTGTTTCCTATGGGGCACATTTACGACACTAGAATTGCCACAAGTGCCGCTGTGAAGTATTTACCTGAACTATGACATTCTTGTAGGGTTGGTGGAGATCCCATTCATTCATTTAATTTGTCCTTCAAAGATTTCTCTTCCAGGGAGGAGAAAACCAAGCAGACGTATCTGCATTTAGGCACTGGTCTTAAATATGAGTTGCAACGGCAGTGAGGAGACAGTAATAACATTACTGAAAAAGAGGAGTTTTAGCTGATTTAGAAAAGATATATACAAGTTTTGTAGTCTGAGATGTTTGTGGAGAGCAGTCCATAGATGCGGACCCAAAACCAAAAAACGTCTATCTCCTCTCTGGACAAAGTGACACAGGAACCATTAAAAGATGTTGGTCAGAAGAACGTAATGATGTAATGGACAGTAAGGTACACTTTTATGCACAAGATAAAGGGGGGCAAGCCCATGAAGGCACTTGTAAACCAGGCAGAGTATCTTGAAAATTATTCTCTGCTGACTGGGAGCCAGTCTTCGGATAGTGGGAGATCGATGTAAATGTTGGTAGATGAAACAAATGTCTCACTGCAGACTTTTGGGCACGTTGTAATCGTGAGAGTTGCTTTCCTGGGATTCCTGTCAAGATAGCATTGCAATAGTTGAGTTTAGAATTTATTAGTGAGCCGACCACTTCAGGAATTAAAAAAAAGGATGGGTGATAGGAGTCGAAGACGGTAGTAAATAGATTTAACTATTTCCCCTACATGGTGATTATAATTAAATTTGATTGCCAGGTACAGCCTAGATTCTTTACCTGGTAAACATTGGTTTTAGGAAGGTCGAAAAGCAAAGAGGAGGAAGGGAGCATTGCTGGGTTATTCAGGGTGTTTGTTGGACCAAATAAAATAAACTCTATATTGGAGGGATTTAGTTGTAATTTGTCCAGTGCCATCCAGTTTTTCACCTTGGTAGTGCAATGTAAAATACGTTGTAAGGAGACTGTTGAATTTTGTACACGCAGATAAATCTGCGTGCCATCCTCATACAAATGATAATGTAGGTCAAACTTCGTAAAAAATCTGCATATAGTGGTTGATTGGAAATATTAAACAGCGGGAATAGAGAAGTATCCTGAGGGACCCCACAAACCACTGGTATTGAATTGGAATAGGAAGTTCCAACCCTAACCCTTTGCTTTCTGTGTGATAAAAATGAGCCATACCACTTAATGGAATTTACAGAGACATGGGCAACCTCAATGAGCCTAGATCGTAGAATTTCGAAATCGACAGTGTTGAAAGCTGCCGAGAAGTCCAGCATCACCAGCATGATAAGGTCATCCTCACCGGCAGATTGGGTCAACCTCTCCACCAAGCCTTGGAATTTTAGTGACTACCCCTGATTTATTAAGGATTTTAAATCAATGCATTACATTCATGCCTCAGGATATACACTGCCTCATTGTGTATTACTTGTGTTAATACTTTGGGTGTCAAATGTTCCTCTGGGCTAGGCAGCGTACACTTCAAATACATACTTGACTTTGGTAGCCTTCCTGGCTCTGTTTGACATTTACTACCACTATGTTTTAGCACTGAGCTATGCACATATGTATTATGTGTAATACTTACCTAGAGTCTCGTAAGAAACCTGTGACTAAGTTCTGCGACATTCTTGGATCCTGAATATGATTGTAATTCATGTGTCTGTTATTGTTTAGAGGTCTACCCTTAATTTACCTCTGGAATTCTATATTATAGTCCTGCCTGTATATATGGGGTGTGTATTTTATGGAAAATAACCTAACTGGCTGTTAGCTACACTATGCTTTGGTGTGTATATGTTGCACCTTAGTATTTATTTTTCATAACATAATTATTATATGTGTGACCTTGTATTAAGTGTATAATCTTCAGTATACCAGTGTGGGGTGTTTGTTGTGCTAACTGTTGGGACCAATTGTACTTCCCTGCTGGCCTTCCTCCCTCCTGAAGTTAAGGCAGACTCCTCTGGTATGCTTACTTTAGGAGCATGTGTTCTTTCTTTCTGGGTGATACACTGTTCCACCATTAGAATACATGGTTGCACAGCCTTCTCCAGAGGATTGTTCAAACATCTCCTATCAGGTTGTTACATCCTTTAACTGCCACACGAAACATGCCCATAACATGGCTTAGCACTATCGTTCTCTGAAGAGATGAATATGCAAACCCTCTTCATAGACCTTCTAAAGAATGCCATGATCATACATTGCAGGCACTATGTCTGCATTACATGTTCACACTATCCTCTTGATTAAAACTCAAGACCTGTTGCCTCTCCCACAACATGGTACAAGACCAATGCCAAACCTACTGTGAGAAGCACATCAGGACATACTGGCCGCAAAGGGACCCCTAGGTTCTTTGCAGGCCTCACTGCTATCAGTCTTAACATTCTCCAAACAACAACTGTGTCCCCGCAGTGGGCAGAACTATTACCACTTCTCTTAAAGACATGTATTTGCTTTCTCTTGCTAATACTATTACTCCAACTTTTGCAGCCTTATCACTTTATGCTGCTACCTTTTAGTTGCCATTGGCTTGTAAATGCCCACTGCACTTTAATGATATGAACTAGTTGCATGGGCATACAACATGCAACCTTTACGTTGTCCTCGGAAGCCGCTAAACCCGTAAAGCATCTTGGAAAGCTAGAAAGCTGTGTCTCTCTTGAAGGCACTTAAAAATTATATTTACAGATGCTAGCCTATTGTAACTGTCCCTCCACTCTCCCTAGTAACCTTAAAGTAATTGTTCTTTTGTAGTTTGTACTAATACATTTAGCTGAGTTTTATTCCCTACCTAAAACTGTTTTATTTACAGTATGCCAATTGTGGCTGAATGGTGGTCTTCCTGTTCTATATCGTTACTCTGGTCCAAGCTGAGGCAAGGTTGCCACAAAACACTTTTCCCAATCTGCTTGAGTGAAGACCTTTTATCGCACAGAAATGTGAAGCCCTCTTGTAATGTTGAACACTCTATGACCCGCTCTGTGGAGATGAGCACAGAGACGCTGACATGTTGAAGCGGGCTCTCTGCACAAGATGTTCAAAAGAATCCCAGGCTGCTTCTCCATCAATCTGGGCTGACTTTGCTCTAGGGATAAAGGGCAGTTACAAAATGTTAGTCAGCGTTCAATACTGCCTGGAAGTTCCAATGCATTCAATGCTCTGAAAACCTCCATCTTTACTTGGGGCGGGGGCGGGGAGCTATTTCCTGCAAGAAAACTGTTTGGAAAAAATCCATTACCCTAAGGTCCCAATGCGACTTTCCTCACCAGACCTTCCGTTTCCCATTGCTAACATATCTCGAAGATTCTGTTCAGATCGTAGGCCTAACCGCCCCCAACCCTGTTTACAGCTTTGCTAATTAATAGAGAATTATATATGGGCTTACATTTTCTGGAGGTACAGATTTGTGGAACGACTTGAAGGCGCATCCTTTGACCCATCTGACATTATAGGAAGTAAGTTTACAGGAAATGACCACCTAGGAAGTGTACCACTGAGCAGATATAACGGAGAGAGGTGAGGACTTAACATCACTGTGCTAGAACAAAACCTAGGGACACTTACTTGCATTTAAATTTGAGGTAGTCTGGGTGCAACGGGTGCATTTCTTGGTAAATATTCACATTTGTTGGATTTAAATGTATCTTTTTTAGTTGTGCGATTGGAGGCTGTCCCTTTGGCTGGAATTCACTTGGTTGCTTCATCAATTCTTAGCTGGAATAAAAGGATATTGCATAGGGACTTCATTAGTGATTTGATGTATTGTATAGTGAAGTAATGGTTGTGCCCATATTTTATGACACTAAATTGTATTACATCAAAATCTGATTTTATTCAGTGAGAACTAATTTGAATCTGTTAAGGATTTTATGGACTGCTACTGAAATACACTGTACTTGTAAATAACAATGGTCAGTTAGATTTCAAATGTTTCAAGGTTTAAAATGTATGATGTGGCTAAGCAGCCCACTGTGGCAGGTTTGAATCCCGGCAGGGTCAACTCAGCCTTTCATCCTTCCAAGGTCAATAAAATGTGTACCACTCTGTGGGATAATAATGTCTTCTGTTATTTGAGAGCTCTGAGACCTATGGTTGCGTAGTGCTATATAAGAAATTATTATTATTATTATTAATGGCTGCATGCACCATCGTCTCCCTCGCCTGGAGCAGCACAATGGCGGCACAATGAGTGCACAACCACTCTCAGCCTAGCCTGGCAGCGCCAGAGGATGTCAGAAGGGTCCAGAAGCCACCTTTCAAAAGACTGAAAAGCACCCAAGAACGCAGTTGTTTGACCCGATGCACTGGCAGCCTGCAAGTGCGTAAAGAGCAGGGCTTCTTGCGTGAAGGAGCAGGTCACAGATCTGTACCACCCAGTCCATAGTAAAGCAGCCGCTGCAGCCTCCCTACTGAATGAAGCGGCTGCGCAGGCAGAGCCTCCGCTGCAGGAAGGCCGCGAAGTGAGGAAATCAGCGAACGTGGTGACAATCCTGAGGTAAGCGGGCAACGTGGGAAATAATACACCCTTCCATGGTGTACAGGGCGGTCAGATCAGCGCTCTCACCAGAGAGCGCATGAGAAATGGACTCAGCTAACCCATGAGCAATTCATCCTGCACCAAGCACAGCACCCAAACACCACTAAAGGGTCACACCCACTAAGGAGGGCATGCACTTTCTACTCTCCGCCACACCAGACCTCACAAATTGACTACATGTTACTAGATTCTGCCGAGAAACATAAATCACCATAGTAGGGTGGTCAGATCATAACATGTGTTCCCTGAAATTGGACAGGGGAACTTGTGTCCCGATTGATAGGCGATGGGTGTGCAATAACACGTTGTACAAAGATGTCCTCATTAAGGAAACCCTCCACAAGGAAATTAAAGATTTCTTTTTGCGCAACAACACAGGAGAGCTCTCACTAAACATGATGTGGGAGGCTGCCAAAGTTACTACTCGAGGGGTCTTAATCGCTGAAAGTACAGTCCAAAAAAGAATCAGACTGCTCAGAGAAACGGCCCTGAAAATAGATATATCAGCTAAACTAGCCAATCTCCACACGAACGCAGACTCCTGCGAGGATGCGTTGGCAGAGGTAAGGGAACTGCGTAAAGAGCTAGTCCGAGAACTGGAAAGAGAAGATCTTGGGCCTCATTACACGGTAGGCGGTGAGCCATGGCGCTATTAGCGCCATGGTTCATGCCGGTAAAATACCGGCACCGCCTTGGCGGAAAGGGGAATTACCGCCCCATTCCAAGGTTGGCGGGGCGGTAATTCCCCCTTCCACCATTGCCCTTCCCCATTCCTATTTGTGCCCCATAGGGCTCAATGGGAATGGCGAAGGTGCTAATTACGGTACCGCAAATTGCGGTACCGTAATTAGCTCGCTGGGTCCCTTTGCGGGGTGGTTTTTAACGCTTGCAAAAAGCAGGCGTTAAATCCCCCAACCCGCAAAGGGACCTCGTAGGAAGGCGGTAAGGATTTACCGGTACCGGTATTTTACCGGTACCGGTAAATCCTTACCGCCATCCGTGTAATGAGGCCCCTTGACCCAACTCCGCTATCTAAAAAAGAGTCAATGAAAAAGGCGACCAAGCACACACCCTGCTCGCAGTAAGGTTGCATGGTCAAGTATTCAATATTAAAAATGATTCAGTGAAGTCTTGGTCAACCCGTTGGAGATAATTCAATGATTTTTCCAATTCTACGCATCATTGTATACCACTGAAAGTCCGGACTGTGATGGTGGCATTAAGGATCACTAAGACTGATACCCCAGACACTAACGATCGAGGAGAGTGAGCCATTCAATGCCCCCATTGACATTACGGAAGTGCTTGCGGCCATATCGAAACTTAAAGCAAGCTCAGCACCGGGGCAGGATGGTTACACGCCTGCCTTCTATAAGGAATACAGAGCCGTGCTCGCCCCCTTTCTGACAAAACTTTTGAATGACATATTACAAACAGGCCAAGCCCCAGATACATTTACACAAACCAGAATCATGGTCCTTCTAAGGGAGGGCAGGGACAAAACAGAGTGCAGCTCCTACGTCCCATATTGTTAATCAGTGTTGACACAAAGATCTACGTGAGCGTTCTAGCTGACAGGCTCGGCAGAATCCTGCCCAGGGTGATTCATAATGAGCAAGTCGCTTATGTCTCAGGATGGCAGGGCTCGGACAATATATGTAAAACCTTAGACCTAATCTCAAGTATACATGAAAGGAATAGCTCTCCCACTCTAATCTCGATAGATACCGAAAGGGTTTTCGACAGGGTAGAGTGGTCCTTCATGCGCGCTGTCATGAACAAGCTAGGTCTGGGCATGTGCTCGATAGGTGGCGCTCAGGCTCTTAACCGAAACACTACAGCAAATGTCATGGTTAACGGGGTGGCCTCGGAAGTGTTCCCTCTGAGCAGAGGTACATGCCAGGGCTGCGCTCTTTCACCCCTGCTCTTCGCCCTGGTCGTACAGCCCCTGGCATAGGCCATTCGTACACATGACATACACAGTTTTGAAATGTATGGAAGGGAATACAAACTTTCGCTGTTTGCTGATGATATTTTAGCATATGTCACACATCCAGAAGTTTCGGCGCCAGCTCTTAACTACAATCGCAGACTATGGCATGCACCCATGCTTTCATTTTAATCTAAGCAAGACCACAGCTCTACCTTTGACGTGCGATACAACCCTCTGCTTTTTGCAAAACATGGTATCCAATCAGGAAGGGAAAGCATCAAATACCTGGGTGTAACAATCACAAGACAGTTTAGGGACCTTTTATAAAGTTAATTACTCGGCCTTTATGGGAAAAAATCACTAAAGATTTACAGAAATGGTCTAAGTTTACTCTTTCATGGGCAGCCAGGTTTACAACCATCAAGATGAACATCCTGTTGACATTCTTTTTTTTATTTAACCTTCTTTTTATTAACATTTCTTCAAACAATAACAACAAAAGGCACCTTGTGCCAACATTCCCTCTGTTCGCCCCACCCCCGTTACACTTCTGCGTAGATTCTGCTTGTTACAGACAGTGCTGTCACGGTTGTATGTGTGCTCAGCATCGGTGCTGAATCCTTGGCAGTGTTCAGCAGTTACTTCAGATCTCGTCATTCAGTCCACCATGGTAATCCCCACAATCTCCTTGCATTGCCTTTCTCCAAGCATGCCACAGCCCTGGGGGGATTAGGTAATCTCTGCAGTGTCGGGTTGCTAAATCAGGAAGTGCATATATGCGTCCCACATGTTGCCGGCAGGCCATCGATCCCGCTTCATCAATCCCCAGCCACTTTCCATATCTATGCAGTACATAATGTCCTCGTGCCACTGTGACACCTAAGGGCTCCATTTTCCTCCCCACTGCATCGCCACCCGCCATTTAGCCAATATAAGTAATAGGCCAACCAGTTTCCTAGTAATTCTAGGGATCCCCTTGGTGTACCCCAGTAGGCCGGTCAATGGGTCCGGGTCTGTTGTCTGTCCCGTAACGCCACGGATTGTGTCGAATATCTGTACCCAGTACTGATGCACAACCGGGCAGTCCCAAGCCACATGGAGGAAGCCTGCCTTTTCTGCATTACAGCGAGCGCCTCGCCCGAAGTGTTAGGGAAATACCTTTTCAGTTTAGCTGGTGTGTAATAGTACTGATGCAGGTATTTAAAGTGGATACGTTTGAATCGTGCATTGATTGATCCCTTCCTGGTGTCTTCACAACAATATCACCATACGTCTCTCCCTCCCCAGGGCCTCCTCCCACCTCCTCTTCGGTGTGGCCTCTGCCTCCAATGTGGATTGAATGCATGCAGTGTAGAGTTCAGATGTCACCCTGCGACCTATAGTGCCGCTCAGCACCCTATCCAGTGTGTGTGAAACTTGTGAACACCTGTTGTAAACTTCCTTTCAGTCTGCAATATAGGAATATGTCCAAAGCCGACAACTCCCCCATCCCCTTCATCTCAGCTAGTGTTATAAATTCCCTCCTGGGGAATAGGTTGCCAAGACATGACACCCCAACCTCTTTACCATGTCCACAAACCTCTTCTTGCTTGTAATCGGGATCCCCGGTACATGTATGATAGGGAGTCGGGCGAGTAGATGACCTCTCCCTTCTTTTTACGCTCCATGCGTGACCACGCTTTTCAAGTCACCTCGACGAGAGTCCGAGTCAGAGTCCGAGCCCCTTGTGTTCTATACTGCGTGGTTAGGACAACCAGATTTTCACATTCTTATTTCAGTCAGTACCAGTTATAATCCCAGCGACCTTTCATTTAAAAGTGAAAAAAACGCTCCTGTCCTTCTTGTAGGCAAAGCAACGATCCAGAAAAGCATACGCCGCAATGATACTCCCAAAAGAAAAAGGCGGGATGGGCTATCCAGACCTTTGAGTATGTTAGGGCATCACAGCTGAGAATCTTACTAGATCACCTGAGGGAGAACCCCGAAAAGCAATGGGTAGTCTTAGAAAACAGTCTCTTCTCTCCAGTGACACTAGGGGAATAGCTGTGGATCCCTGACTGACATTTGCCACTCAGGATACACGCTCACCCAGTACTATGTTTTTTGGTCCCTGTGGCAGAAATCTAAGGACGTGGTAGGTGTCACATCATGGCCCTCCGGGTTTAGCTGCTTATGGGCTCCAACTGTCAGAGATTTATTGATCGACCCAAACCGTTTTCAACAATTATACGAGGTTGGTCTAGTCAGAATGGGGCATATGTGGAATAATGAAGTCTTATTGACCAAGGAAGAGCCAGAGCAGGCGCTGCAAATAGGCCATATACAATCATTAGTGGATCTACAACTCATGGACGTGTTGTTAGACCTGTGCTGGAAAGAGCAGCGCCTATTGACATCCTTAGAACAGGTCCTCAACTCACATCAGAGGTCCAGGGGACTTATCTTCCAGCTATATGCCTCCTTGCTCGACAGGGGGAACTTAGTCACGCCACGCACGCAGACACAATGGGCAGTTGACTTGGGGCTGCAAGAGCATACTGAGGTCTGGGCTACAGTTATAGGGCCGTATGGTCCTCGCCGATAGCAGTTCAATATAAAATGCACAACAGCAGGTTACTGTTCCGCTGGCACCCGCCCCCACAGAGGCTAAGATGTACCCAGGTGTGAATCCCAGTTGCTGGAGGGGCTGCACAGCTATCTGTGACTTTTGGCACCAGTGGTGGGGTTGACCTAGAGTGCAACTCTATTGGAAGGAGGTTTTGGGCTGGATCCACGCCATATATAGGATCACTAGAGACCAGTCCCCTCTGTTGATTTTGTATGGGGTGGAGACCAGAGAGGATGACTACTCACTGTTAGCACATATGCAAAGGAATCCGATTGTGGCGGCGCAAGTGTGCCTAACAATATATTGGAAAAGAAGCCAACTCCCCACAAAACTTGAATGGTTGGACAAAGCCTATGAGATCTATGAAATGGAAGGCCTCATGGCAGCACTATTGGAAACACATACGCACGTTGACATGGAGTGGCTTCCTTTCCAGGAATATTATAGGGCAGAAAGACCGGGGAGGGGAGGTGGTGCAGTTGAGTGACCCGAAAGACTGGAAATTGCAAGTAAACCCAGACCATATCTGTGGTTAGCCTGTAGGGCGGAAAGCAGGCATGCATTGAATACTAATGAACGAACAGTAGCTCATCTCTGGTTCAAGTTTCCATGCAATCCTATTTTCAACAAAACAAAAAAATGTTGTGGAAATAACAATTGCCCAGTTATGCGAGGACCACACAAATGTAAAAATTGCAACTAGTTAAGTTTGAATGGCAGTAATTGGTGAGCAAGGATTTGACTGCCTACGTTTTTGATGTTAAAATGTGTTTTCTGTTTCAGTTGCCCTTCTTAAATCAGTCACATTTCAGCCCATGGTTTTTACATACTGAAATGCAAATTTTCAGAACCAGGATTCCTGTTCTTGTAGTTTCTAATATGAAGGAACAAGAAATACTTGTATATTTATGTGTATTGTCTTCATAGTTAATGTTTCTTTCATGGCTTTACCTTGTCCCCAGTTGTAATGGAATATGCAGTTTAAAAATGCAACATCCTGTTTTATTTTTGTTTTTGAATTAACAATGGAAATATATATATATATATATATATCATAATAAAGTATATTTTGGCAGATCAAAATGTAACATAAATAACCAACATTTAAGTACTGTTGACAGTGATGTTGCTCACTTTGGCAAAAAAAGGGAAAAGCAAACCCTGTTTCCACAATCAGTGATGTTTTTGAAATTGATGTTGGGGTGAGGGGACTGGGCACAGAGAAAACTACAGAGATGTGTATATGGACATGTTTATGCATTTCACATATGTGTGCCACAAAGCGTTGTAGAATAAGAAATAATGCACAGGGAGGTAATGCAATTATCCCAGTATCAAAGATTTTGATCATGCATGATATCGAAAATGGAACCAAGGTTTCCTCATTCTGTTATTATGAGAACGGGGGAGCGCGCCATGACTTCCATCCCCTTTTCCCTAGTTCAAGCTTATGGTGCACGCACACACAATAAAATGGAACAACCAAATAAGTTGGACCCAGACTCATTGAAGATGCAGCAATAGTTCTTGGACTTATGATCACTGCAACAAGCCCTTTATTTAACATTATTTCAGAGGAATACAAATTATTCAAAGTCAGTCTAAAGTTAGTTTTACCAGCAAGAAGGACACCTGCCAATGTAGCAGGTACCTTTCAGGGTGGGGGGGGGGAGGGAGAGAGAGAGAGAGAGGGGGGAGAGAGAGAGAGAGAGAGAGAGAGAGAGAGAGAGAGAGAGAGAGAGAGAGACTGTGTGTGCGCGCCAGTGTGCCAATTTCCAGAATATTACAGTGAGACCTCTGAATCAGTAACTTTAGTAGACAAGTCTGTGGAGAGGAAAAAATTAAGGTGCAAGGGATTGATGTTCTGGAAGTGCTTGAAATTGCACAGAAATTTAGTATTTATTGAGGAGTACATTTGAAAATGAAGAGTTGAGTGCTATCTTGCTTATGAGGGGAAAAAATGTAAAACTGTTTATTTCAACTTGAACCGCAGGGCCATCAGCGATTGGAAGCTGAGCTAGTGAAAAACTGTGCATTTGAATGCTGCAGCACATGAAGCTCAGGACCACCAGCTAGTGTGAGCAGAGATTTGCTGGCGTTACCTAGGTAGCTTATCTCATGCACCAGAACGTGGGTTCTTACCATTGTCTGTAGTTGCAAATGACATCAGTGTTAGAACCTTCCCAAGTTGTTCCAGGGAACTCTACAGAGTGTCTCTGCAGCGAGAGAGTGCAATGTGTCAGCTGTGTATGTGTGCACGTTACCTCATCACATTGCCAGCCAGTGGACTCCTTCGGTGTGTCTCCGCACTCCTACATGTGCAGGACGAGATCCTCTGATTCGTGGGAACCATTCATAGCGAAGAATAGCATCTGGTTAAATTGCTGTGTGCAGGCCTGACAGACTGTCCTGGAGGAATGCAGCCCACCTCGAAAAGAGGAGCAGAATAAGAGGCCAAGACTCAGGAAGAAAGAAACAGTCAAGAGTTAAGAACCAAAACTTGTAAACAAAAAGAAGATTGTTCAAAGTTAAAACACACTCCTAAAAGAAAAAAAGAAAAAAAGGTCACTGAGAGCACATAGTTATTTAGTAATTTTCAACCAAAGCCTTAGTGGAACTCCAATTTAGATAACTAAATATCAGAAAAGAAACCAATCCTTGTGGATTCCTTTAAAGAGAGAGTGAGAGACACATTTCATGTAAAGAGGTAAGATTTCAGTTCGCAGTTGATCACTCCACGTCAGCGCTTCGCAAAGTTAATCAGGTATGGTGACAGATTTGAATATTCAGACTTGAGTTAGCGACTACAATTAATCTGTAAAGATACTTATGTTTTCTATATTTCTCTGGCAGACCCAAAGAAAGGGAGCGACGTAGAAGTCTGAGTTTGTTATTTCATCTAATTGACCTTTACCCCAGGGATGACCAGGGTAACTGGTCAATAGAGAAGTTGCCAGCTAGATATTTACAGGGGTCTGTGGTGTTGGACTGCTCTTACGGAATTAAGCTTCTAGACCTGGCAGTACCTCAGGATAAACACATGGGATCCTTATAATACAAAGGAGCACATGCAGACCCTTCACTAAATTGAGTCACACGCCAACCTTCACCCGCATTTCTCCACAGTGTAGACCGACACAGACCACCCAAGCTGCCAGCTCCCTCTAATACAATGTTCTCCAGCGGTGGTCCTGTTGCTAGAAACTGTCTGTTGGCTTGATCAGAAGGCCCAGTATGTTGGTCCTGTCAGTTGAACACCAACTGGTAACTACGACTAGGAGAAAATTGCTACAATGCCCACCTCATGGGGGAGGGAGTGTGAGAGCACACACCCGTTCAGGTCCTCATGCTCTGCCAAAATAGAGGGCAGAATGCGGGAGACACTTAAAAAGCTACCTAGGTGGCTAGGGGTGTTGTGCCTTGCGAGCGCCAACATGATGACACCACAGTTTACCACATACAGATCCCAGGGAAAAATTAGGCGGCCCGTCGCCGACTGCCCCCTCCCCCGCAAATGTCCCCCCGGGTTAGATGGATGCTCACGCCTGGGCTGGGGTTATTGTCAGGTGAAGTGGGGATTGCGCTGCAGCCTTGCCTCCCTGCCTCTTTCTTCCCAGTTCAAGCATATTATTTGGACCCAGACTCTACAGCAGTTCTTGGGTTTACAAAGGCTGCAAGCAGCCTTTTTATTTAACATTACTTCAAGGGGATTGGAATGATTGGGGGAAGATGCAGCTAAATTCACCTGCAAGCACTCCTGCCAATGTAGCAGGTACCTCCGAGTAGGGGTGGGTCAGGGGCACTTAAAACGCACAGGGGCACCCTATGCTCTTCAGCTAATTTGGCTCACACCTCAACCTGTGCCCCGCTTACTTCAATTCATGGTGTAGGACAACTCAGACCATACAAGCTGCCATCTCCCTCTCACCAATGTCCCCAATTGGGCAGCCTCTTGCTAAAGCCCATCTGTTGGACTCATCTGAAGCCTGGATATCTTGGTGCTACCAGGTAACCCCAACTTGTACAACAACAGACGAGACAACAACGTCAGTGGTTGAGTGTAAGCCCTCACCAACTAGCCAGACCTACCACAACCAATAGAAGTCATAGACAAAAAAACACCACATCCTATTCCAAAGGAGCTGCACTCACTCCTTAATCCAGGTAATTAAGCCCCACCTACTGCTGTAACATACTGCATGGAAACCCTTTTTTAATTCCATGTACAAAATAACGAATTGGAAAACTTTGAGGCTTGTGCTTCCTTATGCTGTAGTAGCGTTCATTTTTTAATACATCATTACATTCCCACTTCAACAATCTATTGAGCGGATAGGATCGGATCTTGCTGGGAGCGAAAACCCCTCTGCCAAGACCCTTTAATGGAACAAAAGGCAGATGGAGAATTCCACCAGGACCCCTCCTTGGAAACCGTTTTCCCCCAAGGTGCACCCATGTTTCAGTATTTACCCATGGGCAGAGTTCTCTGCAGTAGCGTAGCTAACAAGCATACATAATGCTTAAAGGACTCGGAACACCAGCAACCTACCTTCATAATGCTCTTGCCCACTAGAACTATTTCTGCAGCCTCTGACACTGCCCCAAACCAGAGGAAATGTGTACTAAACCTTCTGTGTCTCAAGCTGCATTTTGGTAACTCTAATTTCAAGACAGTGTGAAACTATTAGATCTAGAATCCTTGGTAGGACTAACCTGCAGAAAAGCCCTTGTGTCCTTTACTGGGCAAAAGTAGTCATCTTTACATGCTCCTGTGCCACCCTTGCTCCCCTACTCTCTTGATCAATTTTGGACCTCAGGTTCTTGAAACCCATTCTGTCTTCATAAAATCAGTAGGATCCAGCATCCTGTTCTCACTCCCTTTCTTCCCAGCCACTTCCAGTTAGCTTACTGTGGTGGACATACCTCACTTGGGACTCCAAGTGCCCCCCATCAATACCTGTCTATAGGTAACCCCACTCTTGTCTGAGACCTTTTTCTCCTTATCTGCCCCAACCTGCCATTATTTTCTGTCATTAATTTCACCAGAAGCACATTGGGCAATCCGTCCGGTCTTCTGGATTTGGCCATGAGATTGACAGCTGCTATCCTAATTACTACCCAGGATTTCTCCTTCTTTCCATGCTCACTGCACCAGGGCATCATCTGATAGCCAATGTGTCTTCCCTTAAAACATTGCTTGTGCCATACTTTGTACCCCTCAATACCTACCTCATACATTCCAGTGGTCAACTAATGTGAGGAATCTTATTGCCAGTCAAGTAACCCACAATACCAAAGGTCTTGCAGAAATTGTGACATCGCTTCTTCTGCTTCTCCTTTGACTTCAACCAAGAAGGATACCTCCTCTCTGATCTGGCTGATTGAAACTCCAGACCTCATCTTTTCCCAGCTCCCCGGATTCTGGTAGCTGTCTCCAACAATCTTTCCATCTCTTTGCCCATGTTCCCTACCTTTCTCTCTGCTCCTGTAATATCTGCATCTCCTGCTATATTTATTTTCTAGGATTCCCAACAAATGCATGCTGCCGCTAACTCTCGCTCATTCCGCTGATGTTAGTAACGCTCTATTTTTACCATTCTTCCTTACCCACTTTTTGAACTTCTTTCTCTAACCTCTGAAAAACCTGTGTACGAGCGTGATATAAATAAGCTATCAATTCAATTCAATCCTCGGAATCAGCACTTCCAGCTCTATCCCTTTCACTGCTCCCACTTGTGCTCCTTTGCCTCCTAGCTTCCTGCCTTTTCAAACGTTTCCAAAGCAAACTCTCACACCCATTCTCTTAC
The DNA here is from genome assembly GCF_040938575.1 of Ambystoma mexicanum. NCBI lineage: Eukaryota > Metazoa > Chordata > Amphibia > Caudata > Ambystomatidae > Ambystoma > Ambystoma mexicanum. The sequence goes on along the minus strand of NC_090932.1, from coordinate 1,502,836,365 downwards.
CTAGTACACCCTTTTCTTGCATCTTTCATTTGACTACCTGACCCTTAATCCCACTTTGACTGTCCTGCCCTTCACCCTGATTTCTAAAACACCACACTCTTCTCAGGCGTCTTTATGCATGCTTTGTTGCTCCCCACTTTTCCCTTAGCTGTCCTGTCATCTACTTTCCATAGCATTCCCAGCACCTAGCCTCCCAACACGCCTTTCTCCTTCTCCCGGTGCTAGCCATGCCTCCTTACTTCATGTCTTCCTTTCCAACTCTTCTGTTCAAGCCTGTGCCTTCTCTGCATCAGCTTTAATCTCTGCCAGAGATTTATTATTTAATGATTAGAAACCTCTCTATTCCATTCCCCTCTCCTTCCTCACCTACATTTCAACCTCTCTATTCCATTCTCCTCTCCTTTCTCACCTGCATTTCTGCCCTTAGTTGGAATTATTAGTCCTCTGGTTTACCTTCTTAGTGCTACTGTTCTTGGTAATATAAACCCAACACGTCAACCACACATCCCTCATTATCCTCTTTTGGAAGTCTAGTGGTGTATCAAACACCTAAACTCCTAACCAGACCTCAAACCTATTTGCACTCCACTTGTTATCGGCTCGTGTAACAGTGACTGTTGGCAAGTACGAAACAGTGTTGTGTGCATGCTGAAAATTGAGTGGGCATGTGAATTTGTAATAGCTTGCAACTCGATTTATTTACATGCGTCCCAACCCTTCCACTTCCCTTCCACTCCCACTCTTCTACTACTTCACTTTTCTTCCACTTCTCCCATTATGCCCCTGCTCCTCTCCTCTTTTCTGCCATCCCTAGAAACTATTCTCTTCTTGGGGCTGTTTCCACCGATAAATGCTCCTCTTCTGACACCTCACTAGCCCCCATCGTGCACCCTATCCAGGTCCTCCCGCACTGCAAAAAGACAGAGGGAGTGTTTGTGTAAGGGACACTTCAATGAGCTCTACACATGTCCCACTAATGTCAAATGATGACCCAACCCCACCCGCTCCCTCTCCTGGAAAACAACCACACCAAGCCCTCCTGGGCTAGATGGCGATTTGACAGTAGATCCCATTTGCGTCCGTCTGTCCTTAGTTTTACAGCAAGGTAATATGATTTCTGCATAGTTGTCTTCTGAGATCTGAGCTAGCACTCTGTGTTCAATGAAGCTGACTTACAAAGCACCAAATCACATGCTAAATGACATGACATTATATATGGCATCTTTAAAGAATTGCGTTAGGTAGATCACATATGAGCCACTCTCTAATGGGGAAGAGTACAACAGAAAATGCATATCTGCAAATTGATTTTAAGGCGAGCCAGTAAACTGGATTGGATATGTGCGCATGTTTGTCCGATCTAGTGGAATTTCAAATGAATGGAAAGGAAATACTGTAAATGTTTACATCTGTGAGTTCCAATTATTCACCTTAAAACACCTTTTGATAAGTAAGTATAATTTATTAAATAAACTATCCACATTTAAATAGAAGTGAGCAACTGCAACTGTATCAAAGCAATGAGACTACGTATACAAAGAGGCCTCTCATGTAACATTTGAAAGTTCTTTAAAGTTCACGTGGCCTGAGTTGGCTCCAGACTATTATTTACATGGATGTTTTCAGCTGTCAGCTGTGTGCCCTTGCGTATCCAAATCATGGATCACCTACCAAGGGAGCCTAGGCTTAGATGAGAAAGAGGTCAGTGGGACAGAGTGACCCACAGGTGGGAAAGTGTGGTTGTAGTTAATCTCTTACTTCACTAGGTGTGTGTCCTGGAGTCAACAGTCTCCTACTTCAGCCTTGGCCGGCTCTGTTTATTATACCAATGGAGACGGGTGGCCTCTGCCTTGGCTTTCCTTCCACTTGCCACTGTGACATTTAGGTGATGGTGGTGGAAACTTCGGGCCGCCATGCGTCTGCTCTCAAGACTGGCTTTCATCATCGTACAGCAAAACTGTCAAAAGTGTTCACTTGGGTAACCAAAATACTCTACACATAATAACTCCCTAGTCCTAAACCTAAATATTATAGCGGTCACAAGTGATGGGTCGTAATCTGTCTATGCATAACTATACAGTAGCTTTATTTAGTAGTCTAACTGCAGTTTGTGCTAGCCTACCGATTTAGGCAGTTCATTTAGGCATTGCAGTTTACACTTGGAAAGGCGTTACCTATGCAAAGCAAATGGCTTGATGCAGGAGCCACAAGGAGGCACTCATTCAATTCTAGCGCAAGCCACGTAGCTCCCGAACCATCAGACAAGAAGTGGAACGGATCCCCCCTTTGACTGACCCCCACGACTGGGAGATCCGACCATTGTATGCTCTAGAGATCCCGCACGGGGAACACTTGTTCCAAGTTTGGAGACAATCGCTCATCAGGAGCCGGAGATAATTGAATTTTTAGACGCCTCAGGCGAGTTTTGCAGCCCCCATCTAAGAACGAGCTGCAGCATAAATTACGCAAAGACCCGGATGCAGGGCCATGCTGTGGGAGGATCAAACCCACCCCAGCCTCTTTGTTTGTAGCCCGGACCAACAACAGCGGCCCTAGGCATTGGATCCTTGCAGATCCCTCAAGGGAACCAACCGTTCCACTGCCCTGTGATGAAAGTGTCTAATCTGTGCAGATCCAAGCTGCACGGGGGTCCTTCACTGGCCCTGGGAGTTCCAGCGTTAGGCCCAGGAGAATGCCGCTTTGAGTTGGGCCCAGCCCTGTGCCCCCTGAAGGGGTTGTAGATGGACAGGGCCATTGAATGGAGGAGCCACCATCCTATCTCCAGAACCGAGCAAGGCTGCAGTAAGTTAGCGAGGGCCAGCTTCTGGCAGTCCAATCTTCCTGCTGCATTACAGAAAATTACATTATCCTCTATAATCTGAACGGGCTGATAAGTGCGCTCTACCTTCAGCTCTGTCTCGGAGCAGATTCCGGTTCCACTTGTAAGGCCACGTAATTGACGGGACTTTAGGCTGCTGAATTGGGACCCTTAAATGTGTCTATATTGAGCTACCCATATGCTCAAGGCGAACATCTATGGGATCTGGCTCTTTCATGGTGCATATTCATTTGTTTCCCAAACAGACAACCCTCACCCACACGTCCTGAGAGGCTTTCAGGTTCAGAGGTGGTTATAAATTAAAGTACTGGTTTTCCCACTGGGGGTGGTCTAAGATCCCTGAAGAGCTTTCCCTTAGTGGCCATCCTAGAACCTGTCCTGTGGGACTCCTTCGCACCCTCGGACATACCTGCCAATGAGAGGTCAATAGAGAAAGCTCACAGTAAAGGAGAGATCAATTAAATATATGCTCGGACATTGGGCATAGGCTGGATAAACTCGACAGAAGGGTGGATTGAATAGATGAGAGAATCCAAGGCCTTGAAGCCATTCAATCATCGGTAGACATTATGGAAACCCAAATAGACATGAGGATGCCGGAAGTCGAAAGGAGAGAGGACGAAATGGCCCCCAAAATGGATGATTTTGAAAATAGAGAGCGCCGTAACAACCACAGGTTTTTTTGCTTCCCTGAGAAGGAAGGGGAGCCAGAGAGAGACATAGAGAGCTATCCATGATGTTATCAAAACTCTATTTGACGAGGAAACAGCAGACAAACCTAACATAGATCGAGCCCACCGTGCTGGGGTAGGAGCCATAGCCCACAGAACAATACTACTCGGAGAGGGTGAGGATCCTGGACTGGGCAAGGAGAAAGGGCCCTATAGGCTATGGTGCGGCTCAGATATCAATCTTTCAGGACCTTTCAACTTTCACGCTTGCAAGAAGGATGTGTGGCCCCTTTAGGACAAGGGAGTGAGATATCGGTGGGGGATCCCCTTCTCGATCTCCTTCAAACATGAAGGTCACAAATATAAATTGATATCTGAAGATGACATACAGAGGGTGAAGGGAGAACTTCTGCGTACCATAGAACAACAAAACCACAAATCTGAGGACACCAACAGGGACATTCCAAGGCGGGGAACACCTGGTGAAAGAAGACGTGTACCGGGCTCCCGAATGTTTAAAAGGCTCAACACTCCTCCATCCGGGAGGAAGTAAAGGACACATACAAGGGAGAAGTAGTGATTCACCTTTCGTCTAGAGAAATTCCGTAGAAGTGGGGGTTGCATAATGGTGGGAAGTACAGGGTTATTGCCTGGTTACATAGCTGATAACAGCTGATGGGCGTACCTCTCCCATCTTTGCTCTTAACAAAGAACCGGGTGGGAAGGGGGGCTCCATGTGTGCATAAGGGGTGGAGGGGCTCGGAAGAGGCTGTATTGAGTTTTGTTTACTCTGGTGGTCCGGATACTTCTGATGGTCTGGTCCATGGATGTGTTCCGTTAATACGAAGGACCGGGCACTCAGGGTGGTGGGAATGGGGACAGGGGATATCTGGGGGAATCTGCTAGAAATGGAAGGTATAAGCTGTACCTAATGTTCAAGGGCACACTCATCATACTTAGGGCACACAAGACATTGTGAACAAGGCACAGGGATTGTTATCTTGATGATATGTATACAATAAAAAGTATGGGCTTTGATATTACATTAGGCTGCCTTAATGCAAGAGGTGTCATCTCCCCAACTAAGAGATCAGTGGTCCTCAGAGAATTTCGAGAGCCCATTTAGACAAACGTCTTTTGCAGAAAGTGGCATAATATTGTATTCCCTTGTAAAAAAAAACACAGTTACCACTATACACGTGTGCGTGCGTGCCAATCCTAAAGATGGAAGCATGTATTGTGCTAATGGGGGGATGGGAGGGGGAGTTGGATGGAAAGGGTCATTACAAATTGAAAATGTATACATGCATTTTTGTGGTTGTATTAAGGATGAAACAAAAGAAATAATAGCTTGATGAAGTGTTTCTCCGATATATGTGCAGCCTGCTAGAAAAACCTATTTGTACTATTCCCTCACTTATGGAGATGTTAGGACCTCCCAGCCCTGTTGTCAGAGGTAAAATGTTTCCAAGATCATCTGCGTTCACCAAGAACATGCACACCAACATTTTCACAGACAAAAATGTATAACAGAAATACTAAAAAAGGATGTGAAGTAAGCACTCAGAAGCTCCTTATGATTATGACACGAAAGTACAGCAAGTTCCTCACCCACAATTACTGTTATATGAGTTATCTATGCTCATTTCTCTTACTGGACAGGAAAAGGCAAGAAGCCTGTGAATCTGCCACCTTGATGGCATGATGTAAGGTTACTTAAAAATGATACTCTCAAGGACTTCAGAAGCAACAAAGCAACAACAAAAAAAAGATGACGTTCACAAAGGGAACCGAAAGGTTGTAACAACAAAGGGTAGGAACTAATAAACAATGACTCTACACAAGGAGCAAGTAGGTGTAGTGCTTACAGGGCAGTGAGGAAAACGAGCATTAATAAAGCACCAGAATAGAAAATGAATCCACACACACACCACTTTGAATAAATAAATGATCTAGGGACCAGAGCAGTGAAAAACCGTGAAAAAACCCCAAATGGGAACCAAAGAAACAGGAGCATGGGAAAAAAGGACAAACTCGAAAAAACTGCCCTCTACCAGCCAGGGAAAGAAAGGAGAGGGAAACTAGAACAAGGAACAGGGAAGCTCTGTCTCTTGGAACAGGGGTGAACTGACTGGAACAAAGAAAGGTCAAAGAATTAGAAAACACAGAAAAGATGTGCTGTTCGTCCAGGTTTAAGAACCAGAGGACTGGATAGAAAAGGGAAGCGGGGAAAAACTGGAAAACAGCAAAAATCAGAATTCATGAGTTCAGCCACAACAGGAAAACAGCAACACAGACCAATGCTGAAACGATGGCTTCTGACTAATGATCGCACACCTCAGTTGTTACCAAATGCTAGTACCTGGGAGCCACATGCATTCTGTGTCCTCCATCTATCCTTGACTTGCAAGGATCGAGCCCAAAGCAGCATGCAAGAATCAATCAAAAGCATTTGCACTGCCTCAATCCCAAAGGGGATCTGGATGGGAAGGGAATTTCAAAGTGAAATCCTAGAGCTTCCAGATCACTAGCCCCATATGCCACAAGGTGTAGAAGCTCCAATACTGGAAAGGTTCAAAATCATGCCCCTTAGTGATGAAAACAAGGATGAAGAGAGTGAAATCGGCCATCAAACCTGTGTTTAGGGCCTGGGGTCCTTTGCCTAAACCTAAGCAGAAAGTCTATCTTTAAGCCTTCCTTGGCACACCTTCGGGGTTGACAAAACTACAGATTAACACAGTATTGCTTTGAATAAAGGAATTTACATAGAGATGGTATGAAAGCATATTTTCTTAGCTTGTAAAGGGCAATGAAGGTGTTAGTGTAAGTGATAGGTTATTAATTTGGGGTCATAATATATTGGAATGTCCAGGGTCTCCATAAAGTGGGGGTCATTGTCAAAGCCCTGTAACAGTAAAGCTGTCCATTCCTCCTCCAGCTTCAAATATCACAATGTTTATTCCTTTTGAATCCGCCTGCATTTATAGCACCTTCTAAAAGCAGGCTGATTCTGTAGGAATCCATTGTAAATGCTGTCTGCAAAGTGTAAATTACAGACAAAAGTTACATTCTTTGCAAAATAGAGCATAAAATCAAGGATTACATCTGATTTTGCCTCTTTTTATTCTTTACCTTTCCTCCCGTTTTGAAAAAGTTGAACATTTCTTGCATGGTTCCCCTCTAGTGTCCTGCCTGCAACTGTCTTCTTTACAGTTACATTGAGGTCACTCCCTGGGGTGGAGAGGACAAGTGGATACATTAAAAACACCAGACTGTCTCCCCTGAATCTGAAGAGACACACACAAGACATCTCAGCAGGCTAACCATCTCCCTGAATCATCATCTTTTTAAGAGCTACAATATAATACTGGCTAGCCCTGTTGAGAGCAAAGAGGTAATAATGTAGCTTGATATCTTGACACTCTCCTCCAAAACATCCTCTCCTAAGATTTGGCACCTCTCTTCTGTAATCTACTAAAATCTAAATCCTAACTACTATAACTTTAATCCTATTCTATCTAACTGCTACTAACACAACTGGTCCTCCTAATAGGTTAGTTCAAAGAGGTATTTTTCTCCTAGTTGTTGCTAGAATGTTCTGAGTCCTTCTCAAATGATTGCTCTCTTGTTATTGATCTCAAATAGTTGTTCACAAACAGCCTATGGTCTCATCAAAAGAGATGTTCACGTGCAACCTGCAATCCCTTACTGAGCACCTTGTCTTCAATAGCACACTTGCGCTCGGCACACTATGACAATTCAAGCTGAAGAACGTTCTTTCCTCCTGTTTTTGCTTAGTCTAGACACGCAATTGGGTGCTCTTATCTATGAAGGCACCCTCTGTGCTGGCTCACACACATAGGCGAAGCCTGGTTCAGAACACTTGAGCCACCAGTGAAACTGGCGGAGCGGAGGAATTCTTGCTCTTCATCTCAACACATTGTAGGAAGTTGGCTCGCACATTGTAGGGGTAACTTCCCAACTCATGCTCGCACTCTGGGATCCCGCCCGTATGTGCTTGCGCACTACACCTGACACACAATGAGGCTTAGGAGGTTGTCGGCTGAGTGCAGAGACAAACACAGAGCCTCACTTAACAGTTTTGACTGGAACAAACAACCTCCACTCCAAATACGTAGTATTCCTGAAGTCTGACCAATAAATATTATTCCTTATTTACATTTTAAGTTGCAAACTTGAGAAAAGTTTAATCTGAGTTCTCTGCAACTTGTCCCACAAAGCCTGTCTTGCTCCAAGCCACTCCAGAAAACCTTACTAAAAAGGGCCCCTAAGCTGGGGCCTACTGGTTCAGTGGTTAGGGATGAAAGGCTGTAGAAAATGCACTCCAAGATTCCACTCATCCTGATAGGAGAAGGGCAGACCAATTAGCTCCTTGGTTCTTCCCACTCCACCATTGAAAGTGGAAGCCCCCTTACTAAGAAGGGAGTTAGTTAAGTAAAGTGGTCAATACAATGTCCACTCAACAGAACACCCTCTCCTGACTCCATCAGTCAGTCCTTCACATGTTGGTTCCCTAAAACATTCGGTACCCCTAGGGTGTGAAACATCTGCCATATTCTGAACCATGACAGCCTGCCCTGGTATGCCTATGGACCTTGAAGACCTGGCAAGTGGACGCAACAGCACACCTAACGGTGATGCCCCCCTGCATACAATAATCACTTAATGTAAAATGACTGCCGTTTGTTTTCGAAAGGGTGTCGTCCTCTGTGCTTCAAGATTAATTCCTGGTGTAACCTAGGTAATGGTGCACGCAGTCTTCTTTTAAGAGAGATTGGGACTAGAGAGGAAGACGTGCCCAACCAGAGATTCATGCATTCAAACGTTGGCAGGTACTCCATAAATGGTAGCCACCACTTTCAGCTTTAGCTTCTTCCCAGGCTTTGTCTTAGGTTAGGATTCAGGATTAAATCCCAGACACCATTTAAAGGCAGGCCTATCTGATTGTGGAGAACTCAATCCTCACTCTGCATGCTTCTAAAAGTCCTTGCAGGACAAGACCGCAGTGTTGAGCGATGCAGGTGCTCAGGAGACGCTGCCCGATTATACCTAGCACGCTTCGCTACATCCACGCTTCCGTGCCTATAACAACCGAGGCGCTGGCCCTCTGCGACTAAGCCCTCGCAGGACTAGGCCACGGTGCTGAGCGACACAGAAGACGCTGCAAGATTTTACGTAGCACGCTTCGCTACGTCCACATTTCCATGTCTATAAGAACCGAGGCACTGACCCTCTGCAGCAAATCCCTCGCAGGACAAGGCCAAGGTGTTGAGCGATGCAGGTGCTCAGAAGACATTGTCCGATTATACGTAGTGCACCTTACTACATCCACGCTTCTGTGCCTATAAGAAATGAGGTACGTACCCTATGCAGCAAAGCCCTCGCAGGACAAGGCCACGGTGTTGAGTGATGCAGGTGCGCAGGCGACGCTGCCCGATTATACATAGCACGCTTTGCTACGTCCACGCTTCTGTGTCTATAGGAACGAAGGCTCTGACCCTCTGCAGCAAAGCCCTCGCAGGACAAGGTTGCGGTGTTGAGTGACGCATGGGCGCAGGAGACGCTGCCCGATTATATGTAGCACGCTTCACTATGTCCACGCTTCTGTGTCTATAAGAACCGAGGCTCGGACCCTCTGCTGCAAAGCCCTCACAGGACAAGGCTGCAGTGTTGAGCGACGGAGCTGTTTGGTGGCAATGCGGTAGCAGCGCAGATTGTGAATGTGGACGACCTAACCCTCCTGTCTTCGGCTGCAAGGTAAGAAGGTGCAGGGAGAGTTAGCTTGCTACACTCCACGCAACCCCCCTAACCTTGTGCCCCCCTCCCTCTTGCATACGCGTTGTTCCCCATGCAACCGCCACACTTTCACATCTCCTCTTCTTACGTGCGCTCCCTTGCAACTTTGGCCACGTGCTCTCTGTCACAACCTAGGCCACGTGTCCTCCCTCGCATCGTAGGTCAACGAACCCGGTTCATGTGAGTGCGCTCTCTTGCAACTTGGCTGCATGCGCTCACTTCTTCAGCCGTGTGCACTCCCTCGCGCCGTGGGTCCCTGCATCCTGTTCACTTGCGTGAACTCCCTTGCTTCTCCAGCCGCATGCAAGCCCTCGCAACCTAGCCTCATGTCCTCCCTCGCATCGCAGGTACCCGTATCCTGTTGCTTGCGTGCGCTCCCTTGCTTTTCCAGCCACGTGGGAGCCCGCACATTGTCGGTCCTCACATCCTGTCGCTTGCGTGCGCCATCTCGCTTCTTGGCCGCCTTCGCCTATGTGCTTCTCTAGCCACATGCGCTTCCTCGCATCGTAGTTCCCTGCATCCTATTCCACACCCCCACCCCCCTGCGGTCCCTGCCTTCCTCTCGCAATCTTAGCCCTTCCCTTCCTCGGATCAATTGTGTACTGTTTTTGACACTGTGTTGTGCTCCACAGTTTCTTTCTTCTAGGTTCCTATTGTGTTCCGTGCCTTGTTGATGGTTTTGACCTTTTGTTGATCTCCACGGTTCTGATATTGTACAGTTCTCCACGGTTTGTGGCGCTACATCGCATTGCCTGCATTCTTCACTTCTAGGTTCCCTGTTGTGCTCTGTTTACTTTTGGTTTTGTACTCCAACTGAATTCTTTACCTCTAAGTCCCCTGTGTGCTCTGTTCATGGCCTTTGATTCTGTACTACATCTGCATTCTTTACTTCCAGGTTTCCCTGTTGTGCTCTATGCTTTGCTGTTGGTTCTGTATTGCATCTGGTTTCTAGGTCTGTTGTTCTTTGTTTTGCTGCCCTCCCTTTCATGTGTCCCCCTTGTGCCTACCTCCTGCTCCCACCCCCTGTAGACCCTTGCCCCACGTTTGGGCTCCCCTCTCCCTCACACCCTCTTTTCTCCCCACACCTCCTATGGCGCTCTCTGTCTCACCTATCTTCACTAACTGCTTTTCTATTGACTATCCTATCCCTCTCACTAAGTTTGGCAGGAGGAAGCTCAAAAGGGACATCCTGGTCTGCAACCCAAGCCTCCCTATTGCTGATAGCTACACCAGTGCTTCCTCCAGACAGACCCTTACCGACATACCCTTTGTCGTTCCCTCTCCATGCCTATGGACCCCCCATAGGGTCTCTGTTCACTCTCCTTTTTCCTCTTGTTCCATTAATGGTGGCACCTGGTGCAAGGCCCTCCTGGCCCCCTTCTAATCCTCTAAGACCATCATTAATGTCTACTGCAGGGCGTACCTCTGGCCTGTATGCCTCCCCGGAAGTCCTTCAAATGTGGCAACTTGCTCCACATCGCTACTCTCAACTCTCGTTCAGCTGTCAAACATTCCTCTGACATCTGCCGTCTCATGGAAGAGTTGGATCTGGATATACTCGGTCTCACTGAGACTTGGTTCACGGCCAGCTCTGTCATGATTTTTAACACTGTCCTTCCCGATGGCTGCAAGATCCTCTCCGAACCCAGAACCAACGGTCCCGGTGGGGTGTAGCCCTGATTTTCCCTGAGTGAATTCCTGCTTCTATCATTCCAATGCATGACTACTCCTCCTTTGAATGTCTGGTCTCTCACTGTGGCCACAATCTACAGGCCGCATGGCCAGGTCGCCCTCTTCCTCTCCGAGTGGGCTGACCTCTGCTCCTCCCTCCTTGCCTCTACCTCTCAACTTCTCCTCCTCGGATACCTGAACATCCACCTGGATGCTACCAGCCCTTCTTCAGGCCTCTTTTGCTACCTCTGCGATTCTCTCTCTCTCTCTCTCTCTCTCTCTCTCTCTCTCTCTCTCTCTCTCTCTCTCTCTCTCTCCCGACTCACTCACTCTGCAGGATGTTCTGATCTCCTCAGACCTCCCCTTCTCTAACCCTCTCTCTACACCTCTCTCTTGGAGTGATCACTCTCTCCTTTCCCCCCACCTCTCTCTCTCTTCCCCTCAGGCGCCAAGCCGACTCCAGCAGTGCTATCTACCTTCTTGGTCATCCGACCCATGAAGCATGCATCAGTTGAGGCTTTCGCCGCTACTTTCTCTCCTCCTCCTGCTCCTTTGGCGGACTCACACCCTGCCACAGCCCTCTCTAACCTTCATCTCTCTATCTCTAAAAATCTGGATGTCCTTGCCCCTGTCATGAGGATACGCTTGAAGCCGAAATCCAAGTGCAACTCTTGGTACACTTCCGACCTCGCCACCCTTAAACGCAAATGTAGGGGAGAGCGCATCAGGCGCACCCCCTTACAAACTGGCCTGCCGCCTGCTCCAAAGGCAGTATAGACTCTGTCAACTCTAAGAAGATTTAGCCTACATCCAAGCCCGCGTCCCTGCAGCATATAACAACTTGGATGAAGTTCTCAAAATCTACAAGGAGCTGGCTAATTTTGCTGCAGTCTCTACCTTTCCTATTCCCTCCCAGGCCCTCTGCATGGCCGTGGCTTCTCATTTCACCACTAAAACTCAGGACATCCTGTCCACCCTTTCTTCCTCTGCCTCCTCTTCTTCCTCCTCTACCACTGCTGACCCGTCTGAGGCCATCTCTCCTCCTCCTTTCTCCTCCTTTCCCCTGTTCACCCCCGACAAGGTTTCTAGACAAGTCTGATATATGAAAGTCTCGTCAAAGCAGGTTCTCCCCTGCTTATCCAGAACCATCAAGGACCACATCGACAACCTTGCTCCAGCCTTTGCCGGCTGGGACCTCCCTCTGGGACAGCCTCCCTGCCTCTCTCAAACCTGAGCAGAGCCACCTTCGGTTCTGGAAGCAACTCAAGACCTTCCTTTTCTGCTTCTGCTTTCTCTCTTCCTCTCCCGTGCGGACATACCTGACTGCTCTATGCACTGGTCACCTAGATACCCTCTGAACTCGCGCCAAGGCTCCTGCATGTCCAGCTGTCCTCACACTGCCTCCGGGCCGGGCTCCCCCAGCACTTAAGGGTCTGTACCTGCAACCCTACAGTCCCGTCTCTTTGCACTTATGAGCCATTCGCTAGCTGCACTTATTGAGTTAGCTGCACTTCTCCCTTCCCCTCCTCCTTGGCACTTCTCCCCTTCCCCGCACTTGCACAAACTGAATGACACAAGGCCTATTAAGATCGTTGTTTTGTCCTCCCTTGGTTTCCCTCTCCTTATCTTGTCGCGCCTAGAAACACTTGTGTACAGGCACGTTATAAATGCCATATCATATCAAAGAGGCTGTAGCCATGCGCATACGTGGTCACATTTGTATCCCACTCATTAATGTATTTGGGGCAAAATCTGGCCATTGGATGCAGTTCTGGAGTTTACCAAAGGTTCCCAGTAGGCTAATCCCCGATGTTCAGAATGGTATACCACACTGCTATCATACAAAGGCTGTCACCACCAAGTGGAGCCTGCACAGCTCTCTATGTGAGGAGAAAGACAATACATATCTTTTCGTTTTACGGGAAGAGAATGAGCTCAAAATAACTATCAATAATAATAATGGATATGTAGACAGAACTAATAACTAGTCTATTGATGGTGGTGGGCCAATTATCTAAAAGAGACAGTCATGATTGTGTTGTAATACAATATTTTAAATGGGTTTGTGTTTATTGTTCTCTTAATTTTTCTATTTTAATGACATGATCCGTGCATAGTGCAGAGTCACTCATTGTCACCCAGCAGCCTGCCCTTGCATGACTATGGACCTAGAAACCTGACAAGTGGACACCACAGCATGTAGGTGCCAATGTTGAGGACACCTGCAAGCAATATTCACTTGATGTAAAATGACCTCAATTTGTTTTCGGATTGGTGTTGTCCTCTGTGCTTCAAGATTCATTCTCAGGTGTAACTCGGGTAACAGTGCAGGCTGTCTTTTAGGAGATATTGGGACTTAGAGAGGGAGACATGCCCAAATCAGAGATTCATGCATTCAAACATTTTGGCAGGCACTCCATATGTGGTGGCCACTACTTTCATCATCAGTTTCTTCCCAGGCTTTGCCTTAGGTTAGGATTCAGGATTAATTCCCAGGCACCATTTAAAGCCCACTGGCTCCCAATAAAAGAGAGGATCATATTCAAGACAATGGGCCTCATTACGAGGTAGACGGCCGCTGAATGAACAGTGCCGGTAAGGGACCGGCACCGTTCATTTGGGGCCGCCACATTTCAAGGTCTATAGCGGGTCCCGCTCTACACGCCTGGTCAGACCAGACGTGGAAAGTGGGACACGCTAGCAGACCAGGATGCTAACAACGGGCCCGTCATTAACAGGCCCGTTGTTAGCATCTTCCTCATTCTCATTGAGCCCTATGGGGGCTCAAATGGGAATGGGGATGTACCGGGTCCTGCAAAAGGGAATTACCTGGCCCTCCAAGGTCGGAATGGCCTGGTAAATCCCCTTTTGCAGGACCCAGACCCGGGTTTGGAGGTAGCCATGCTGCTAAAAACGGTATGGCTACCTCCAAACTCGTAATGAGGCCCATTGACACTGACCCACAAGTGCATCCAACTCTCCGCACCTGACTACCTATCGCAAAGGATCCACCGCTCCACCACCACAAGGCCAACAAGAACACCCTACGCTGACATGCTCTGCGTGCCCATGGTAAAGAGATCAAGAGCAGGTGGCGCTAGCTTCCCCTACCTCGCACCCTCACAGTGGAATACCCTACCACTCTCCATTCGGGGCGAGGGATCCCTCATGGCTTTCCAGAAATCCATGAAAACAGCGTTCTTCGCCTGATACACACCATAATCACCTGCTCAGCTGGATAAGTCTAAATGTATTTATAAATCGACTATGTACCTCAATGTACAAACGTATGCATAAATGCATCTCCCAGCTGTACCTACCCTGTAACTAAGATCCCTGCAAGTAACAGTGCCTCAATGCCCAAGGGCTGCTGTGCGCTATACAAATGTAATAAATAAATAAAGGAAGAAAATATCTGATTGTGGAAACGTCAGTCCTCGCTCTGCAGAGCAAGCAGTAGCCATGCACATATGTGTTCACATTTGTATCCCACTCATTAATTTTATGGGGCAATATCTGGCCATTGGGTTCAGTTCTTGAGTTTACCAAAGGTTCCCACAAGGGTCATTCCGGCTGTTCAGAATGGTGTACAACACTGCTATCATACAAAGGCTGCCACCACCAAGTGGAGCCTACACAGCTATCTGTGCAAGGGGACTTGTGCAAGGAAAGACAATACTTATTTTTCTGTTTTAATGAAAGGAAGACTGAGCTCAAAATAACTCTGAATTATTATAGTGGATATCTAGGCAGCACTATAACTATGTCTGGTAGGATAACTAACCGTCAGCTGGTTGTGTGCCGACTACCTAAAAGACAGTCATGATTGCATTGTAAAAAATATTTTAAATGTGTTTGTCTATTTTCTATTCATTTTTCTATTTTAATGACCTGATCTGTGCATAGTGTAGAGTCACATAATGTCACCCAACAGGTGGTTTGAAAGTAGAGAAAAGTGAAAATCAAAGCAAAAAATATAATGTTAAAAGTAAATCCTCTAGATCGTGATATCTCTTTATTAATTACTACTGGGCCTGGAGGAATGGCACTAAAACACAAAAACATGTCAGGACATTTATCTTCATAAAAGTCTCACCCCTAACAAAGACTTATCTGAGAAACAATGTAAGGTAAATTTGACTGGTTGGTTTTAACTGATGTGTTGCTTTCAGCTTTCATCAAGGCATTTACTGGGATCATCTCTATTATTTCAATTTGGTTATGGACAGTAGTCTGATTCAGTTGTTCTGCAGTACATACTGTGAGGAATCCTGCAGAGTCATCACTGGACTCCCGCCTAAGATCTCCTCCCATCTAGCTAAGGGGCGACTCCTTCAGGAGGGATGCAGTATTCATCTTCTTATGAAGATGAGTCCTTTAATTCCCAAATACCTAATGGCATGCTGTCACTGCACAAGTCCCTCATGAAACTACCCAAAGAACATGCTATGAAAAATCATCTAAACAGAATAAGGTGTGTACCTTGGGAGTCCAGGAATTAAATATAAGATACTCTGATTGTTATAATGCTGTCCTAGGTAAAGATCCATACCTCAATGGTAAATTACAAACTTTTTACACAACATTCGCTCTGACAGCTCTCAATTTACAAAAATAACTTAATATCAAAGACCCAAAACCACTATGGGCTTCAGGATCCATAATGCATGTGGTACTGGGACGAGGAAGAAGGGCCCAGAGTTAGAAAGGCTCATGGTGCCATTGACCACAATTTGCAGTCTAGTTGTTATAGAGCAAGCGACCCAAATGTAACATTTAAACTCTGAGTTACAGCTGGGAAGGAGAGACGCTGAAGGAGTAGCTGAGGCAGCGGCAGTCCAGAGTGCTGGGTTTGCTGCAGAAACAGAAGGAAAAGAGGCAGCTGATGCTGATGCGAGTAGTGAAGGGATGCAACTTTGCAGAGTGCACGCACCTGGAAGCGGCGTCTGAAAGAGAAGCACAGCCAAAGGGGAGACGTGTTCCCCCAACATGTGGCACTTCAGTGATCCGGAGAAGAGCCGTGCAGTCCATGGGAGTTACTCAGGAGCTGGCAACGGAGCAGACAAAACATAGAAGCCTGCCGCAGCACCAGCAAGTGAAACAAAGACACTTAAGAAGGTTGGTGAGTTGGCCTGAAGCGACCCTGGGGCGCTCTGAGAAGGACATTAAGCAGAAACCAATATTTTTGAAGACTGAACAAATAAAGGCCACAAGGTTGCAAATCCCCTTATAAAAAACACAAACTGGGGGAAACCTGTAACGTGCATTGCCATTAGCCAAGAGGCTGCAAAGGGGTAGTACAGAGACAACAGGGCAACTTCCCTTATATGGGACACCAACTGGGGGAAACCTGCAACCCACATTGCCAAGAGGCTGCAAAGGAGTACTACAGAGACAACAGGGGCGCAACTCCTCTGGGCAAACCTGTAACCTACATTGCCAAGAGTCAATATACTATAAAAAAAAAAGAAGCAACCATTGTTCAGCCCTCCCCACATATAGATACTGGTGTGGAGAATCTTTGAATAGAATTGCTACTAAGCACAATTGTAGTTGTAGGAGTTTTTCATCCTGGCAGGTGAGTAAACCAGGAAAGGGACCAATATTAGTTAGTCCTTAGTTGTACTACATACAATATCACAGTTGAACCCGACATACCCCAGGGGGAAAGAGGAGTGGATAAAATAACAAACAGGGGTCCTTGCTTCAGACCTTTGAATGGAGATCTGTCTTTCCCTCCGCAAAAGCCTAGAGGAAGTTGCGCCTCAGTGTATTTTTACCACTCTGAATATTGTCTTTCTTAATGACTTGGAACACACCTTCAGGGCTCATGAACTCAAACTGAATTGTGGAATAAATATAAAATCTTTATTGCTTGACTTTCATTTTTCCTATATAGTTTATATTTATCCAAATCTATTCTAAAACTACCTGTCCCTAACTAAACTTACAACTACTAAGAAGAACCCCAGAAAATGTACACAACTCTTTTCCATGGAAAATGGTCTAGCCAACTCTCTCTTCCTACTAAGTAGTCTGGAGAGACACTATACTCCTTTATTTCCCTTTTTGAATGCAGCCGTGTCGTGAGCCTGCACAATTGAAGTCAATTGCCACGTGCAAACATTACTCTCCAGAGTCAGATGGCCTTGCTAGCATTCCACGAGAAATTCAAGCCTCGTTTTGATTCTCCATTTGATACTTTTGGCGCTGCATGAAAAAATGACACTTCGCCCTGCAAGAGTGTCTGAACTGCACAGACCCTCTTATCTTGACAAATGCACTCAGTCGATCCTGTGACCAGCGTCAAAGCTACACACCGCTAAAAGTCTTAGCTATGCTCCTTCGTTCGAACAGACAACAAGATGAGCACAGCGGCGGCTGCCTCACGCTGGAACAAGTCAATTAAATGCATTAATTAAAAGGACACAGCTGAAGTGCCATTCTCTACAGTACTGGTGTAAATACTTGAAACTGCAATGTTCACAAAAAAAATCTACATTCAAAACAGCTGCCAGAACGCTGCGCTCCCACTGTTCCTCTCCTGCTGACACTCGAAGGCACACCAAACCTGCTCTTCCTGCCAAACCTACTTTACTTGATCTCCTGAAGTCCTGAAAGGGCCCAGCTTGAAGAGTGAAACATAAACCGGATTTCCTTAAGTAAAAAATGAAACCATCACAGCCCTCCACGGCTTGGCCATTAAGTGCAGTTTTGAGCACTGCAAGGATGAACATATGAAGTACCAGCTCATGATACACTGCAGTAATCACAAAGTGAGTGAAACGTTTTGGCGAGAGGGAGATATAGGCTTGGAGAGAGCCATTGAGCACACCCAAACATGTATGAAGGAACTGGATGTAGATACAGAGAAAGCGGCAGAAAGTGGGTCAATCCAAGTTGATTGCACTACCAAGAACAAGGAGAGTAGAGGCCTGAGGTGAAGCAGAGGTTTGATCGGAGGCCTAATAGAAAACAATGCTTTCAATATGGCAGTAATGACCATCTTGCCAACGACAAAGAGTGTTTTGCCCAACATATAATATGCAGGGAATGTGGAGGGAAAGGCCATCTGGTGCGATGCTGCAAACAATGGACAAAGGTGGAACTGTGAAATGTGTGCAAGACGTAATGTCTTCATCAAGTGGTTGGCAGAAGCAGGATGATTATGAAATATGTGTGGTGAATGTGGTGGACCCAATAGAGTCAAACCACATGGTGAGATTGAAGTTAACAATGTGCCAGTCAAGCTTTTGATCGAGAGTGGTGCTGATTATACACTGATGAATATGAATACATGCAGAAACACATTTGATTGCTGTGATTTACAAGAAACAACAGTAGCGGTGCATGCATATGGGGATGTCCCCATTGACATAGTGGGGGGCAGAATTCTAATTAAAGGGACGCAGCGTGACGGGCGTAGTGAGGGTAGTGTGCAAAGGAGGCAATCTGTTGTCATGTTACTTATAAGCAGACCTAGGAATAAGGTTAGATCCTGAACATCTCTCTCAGGTTTTGGTGGTGCAAAAGGGAGATACGAATGGGCAAAAAGAGAATGTAAAGGAATGGTATCCAAGTGTGTTTGAGGGGGCAATGGGTTGTCGTAGGGGATTTGTACACTATATCAAACTGAGGCCTGGGGCAGTATCAATTAGGGCTAAGGTGAGGACGATCCCATTGGCCTTGAGATCGGAGATGATGGAGAACTTAAGTGCTTCTTGAAGGAAGCCATCATAGAGGAGGCCGAGGCTGCGGAATGGGTTCGCCCAGTGGTGGCAGTACAGAAACCCAATGGTAGTGTGAGGATATGCATAGATCTCAGGGATCTCAATAAGAATGTAGATCTGGACAGGTTTACACTACTGAAGATAAATGAACTGCTGATGGAGATATCTGGCACAGGAATATTTTCAAGCATAGATTTAAGGGCGGCATACCATCAAGTTCGATTGCACCCTACATCAGTGGACTTCAAAACCTTCATAGCGCTGGTTGGTCTATACAGGCACAGGAGGATACCCTTTGGTTTGATCTCTGCTTCGAGCGTGTTTCCAAGGGTAATGTGCAAGTTGTTCAGGGGTTTAAAAGGTGTATGCTGCTACCAGGACGATATATTGGTATGGGGAAAGGATATGGAAGAGCATGATATGGGGCTAAAGGCAGTACCGGGAATGTTATGTGAGGCTGGTTGACCATTTCAATGGAAAAGTACACGTTTTGGATTGACAAGGTGCAGTATTTAGGGCATGAGTTAACAGCTCAGTATATAGGGCCTACACTCGCTCCAGTTGAGGCTACAGTACAGATGAAAGCACAGAAGAATAAGGCTGAATTGTCCTCATACTTACGTCTGATTGAGTATTTTGGGAAATGTATCAATAACTTAGCTGAGAACTAAATGTATGAAGAACTAAATGTATGAAGGCGCTTACGAAAAGAACTACTAAATTTGTGTTGGGCAAGAGGTCTCAGTCGGAATTTGAGGACATGCAGAAAAGTTTGGTAGACGCTCCCATGCTGAAGGGTTTCAAGAAGGACTGGGAGGTGCATTTATATACTAATGCCAGTGAAAGTGGTTTAGGTTGTGTTCTCATGCAATAGAAGAAAGGTGAAGTACAAACGGTGGCGTTTGCATCACAGATGCTGAAGGATGATGAAACAAGGTATTCAGTTGTCGAGAGAGAGGCATTGGCCTGTGTGTGGGTCGTGGAAAAGTTCAAAAACTATGTGTGGACACAGAAGTTCTTCATTATGACAGATCACAAACCATTAGTGGCTTTTTTCAACAGGAAAGATTTGGAAGGAGTATCGAGAATAATCAGTTAGTGCATAACAGAAATGCAATGGTTGGATTTTGAGGTTTGGTACATTAAGGGAGAACAAACATGGTTGCGGATGCCATGTCTTGGAATGCTGTTTCAGGTAACAATAATGTTGATGGACAAGAACTAACTGATGAAGTTCATGTGAATGCTCAAGTTGGCAGTGAAGATGTCAGGCGTGTGCACTGTGATAAGGTTGAGATTTACAATAGAGTGGTAGATTTTCTGCAAAAGGGTTGGCCCACAGATGAGTTAGAAGGTTACAACATGTATGGGAGGATAAAAACGAATTGAGTGTAGAGAAAGGAATGTTGATACAATGACACCAAGTGGTGGTGCCGGAAGAGCTGGGAGAAGCCATCATGGGAGTTGCTTATGAAGGACATTTGGGGGTTTGTAAATCCAAGGGGTTGATTCGGCAGGAATACGGGTGACTGGGTACGGATATAGATGTAGAACAGCTATTGAAGGGGTGTGATGGATGTGTGAACAGCGACAAGGTATTGACCACGAGGGTCCCACTTATGAATGTAGTGTAGCTGCCAAGTTCGGTATGGGATGTGGTGGCAGTAGATATTCTGGGATCGGTTGCTGTAAGGGGAGGGCAGGGAAAGTATATGATTATGGCAGTAGACATGTTGTCCAAATGCCCAGAGGTGTGTGTGGTTAAGGAAGTTAGTGCACGCAAAGTGGTGCAGTTCCTGGAGTCGATATTATGGAGGTAAGGTTTCCTGAGAAAGATTGTATCCGATAATGGTCCCCAGTTTGTAGCAAGAGAGATGGGGGCGTTTTTGAGACAGAACGGTGTGCAACATTCATCAATGCATTGTACAATCCCAAATGGAATTCCGTAGTGGAAAGATTTAACAGGATGTTAATGGTTGTGAAAAGGATTGCGCTTGCGACGGGTGGATGTATTCACATATAGGTTAGCGCCGCTCGAAACGACGGGGGCATCACCGTTTGAGGTGCTGAGGAGGAAAAGGCTGAACACGTGGTTGCATCCTGGATGGATGAATAAATGCAAGGATAATAGGCAAATAGTGTAAAAGGAAGAGGATGATGGATGGTCAATGGTAGGTGCAAGCAAAGATATGATAGGAGAAGAATTGTGTGAGGCACTGATGCCAAAAGGAATGATGATTAAGGTAAAGTTGCGAAGGAGAGTGGAAAAAGGTGTTTCAAAATGTTCAAGACCCATGAGGGTTGGGGAAGACATGGGTAACTATGTGCATTTGTGTAATGGAGTGAAGTGGCGAAAAGAGAGAGTGGTGTTGCCATAGGAAGTGAGGGGAAGCCTTGTTCGTGTAAGTAAGGGAAGGAGGTGTGTTACATTGTGAGTTGTGCTAAATTATAAAGTTAAAAACATATGTTGTTGCTGTTGTTATAACCAATTGTATGTCAACCTGTACATGGAACCTGGAATGAAGCTGGCCATGTGGAAGGGAGAATGAGAATGTATATGTTCAAAAAGTGTAGTTAGAGAGGAAGAAGAATACTGGAAGGAGGAGGTGGCAACTGGGGCTCTGGGGCTACTGTTGTACGAACTGAAATAAATAAGATAACAGTAAACACACACTTGGTGTCTCCTTGCGTCTCGGGAACATGTGGTCTGATTCTTCCCACACATCCAACTACCGAGTTCGGGCCATGCACCTCAAAGTTAACATGACTTTCAAAATGCATGTATTCTGGCAGTTCTTATAGCCATCTCGCCCAAAGCTAATGATTAAAAGCACCATGCAGTCCTACCCCCACCATGTCAGGATGCCTTCCATGCTGCCGTGTGACAAGGCCAGTACCCTGGCCTAGTCCAGAGGAGATGCCATCCCCTCTCAGCCGGTGATGGGAGGTCTACCAAGGAGCAATCCGGAGTCTGTCGGAACCCCTCAGGAGGATTGTGGCTTTAGAAAAGGTGTCAATTCCTATCCCTCTGCTATGCCCCCTCTTGTGACCACTTATAAATGTACAGTACTACTTTGTCTCACACCATGCCTCCTAAGCAAAATGCTTTCCAGACTTTCTCTTTTTTTTCCAGAGTCAGTGTGCCGAGATGTACATGGTTGAGTAACAGCAATGACCCAGCAGCCCACCTATTCTACACGCTATTCACGACACCCTCTGGACCAGACCCAACAAGAACAACACTCCTGCATCTCTCTGAAGTAATAGTGCTCTGCCGGAGACCAGGAGTGAGCGAGACCCTGCAGCGGAACACCTGCGCAGCAGCAGCAGCAATTCCACACAGCCACTGACAGTCGATAGGCCACCAGGGATTCGACAGAGGAACTCAGACCCTTGAGCTTAGCTTTCTTACCATGGGCGAATCAGAACCAAAGTCCCCTAACAAGAACTTGAACATTCAGCTGCATCGGCTGCCACACCTTTTGCACAGAGGGTGGGGCTTTCTCTACTATTTGTTAACCTTGCTCCTTTTGACACCTTCTGGGTGGGGAAGACAAGGCCAAATTGGCCAAAGCCAGTGATCCACTGGAGGGAGGAGGGGTAGCATAAAAAGGACAGCAAAAAACAGGAAGTTGTGGGTACTTGGGTTGAGGTCAGAGGAGGAGGAGGTGGCAAGCCAAGAGACCAGCAGGAAGAAGGCGTGAGGAGGTGATTTCTTGAGAATGTGTGCTATTGGTTAGTGAGTGCAATTGGTAATGTGTTGAGTGTGTGGGTGTGGTTAGGAGAAGGAAAGTAGGGAGTGAATATAAAGTGATTGTGTGAGTGAAATAAGTTTGTCTGAATAGGAGGAGGGTGGAGTGGCTGCTGTAGTGTGGAGTAACAGAGTTGTAGTGTGGAGGGAGGAGCCTAGCATAGAGGGAGGAGGTCTAGAGTGGAGGAGGGTGTTGTAGTGTGCAAGAGGGAGTTTTAGTGTGGAGGACGGTGGAGTAACATCATAGGGTTGAGATAAGACTTAGCTTGAGTAAGAGGCATCAGAGGGCCGGAGGAGGAAGACAAAGGAGTAAGGTAGGTGGAGTTGGAAGGGGGAGAGTAGTGAGGAAAGACCCCCAGGAAGTGAGAGGGAAAGGACTAGGTGTGCATGAAATTAAGGCGACCAAATATGGAGAGTTTATGTTTGGCACATCCTAGTAATCCCTTTAAAACACTAATGACTGGATAGTGTAGGGAGAGTTAGGAATTCCCTGAGGGAGTTCAGCTAGAGAAGGCAACTGCCTTTAGGTCTCAATGCCTAGCATACTTAAGAACCTAGAATATAGAGGGGAACCTGCTGTATATACTAACCTGGAGTGTAGGGGCACCTTGTTTAGGGTGGATGGTACATTTTAGATGAGAGAGATGAGCATGGCCATGGGTCCCTTCAAGAATTTAATGAAAATCCTTAAACTGCTGCAGAACGTTGGAGTGTTCTTTAAGCCATCTATGACACATGCACAACTGTATTAAATAAACACAAAATAAAATGACTTGCATCTACATTTTTCAGCCATGATATGGTTCGAGAAGAAGGAACAACTGGACACAATTACTAACTTTTTACACATGGACACATTTCAATTCTGTAAATACAATGCATCATCTTTACACTGTAAAAGCACACATTTGTTCTAAATAAAATCTGTCTGGTTGTTTCTTAATAAATAATGGTCCTTTGCTGAAATAGTACCATAGCAGATGTTTACAAAGGGCCCGAATTATCTCTTGTCCTCTGCCTTTCCGCTGCTGCATCTGGTGCAGATCTATATGAATCTGAAACGTTTGAACAAAAATATATCATGTTTACAAACTGTGTATGAAGAGTGGAGTGTTTGTTAAGGTTCTGTGAGATTTTACAGTGCTTCAAATTGTCTCTAACACTAATTGCTGGGAATTCCTTTGATAGCATTACAATTTTTTAACTAATTTGTATCATTACACGAGTGGACAACTATATTCAAACTCCTCCTGACCCTGGCCAAAAAGGTAGCAGTGCATGCTGAAATACTAGACCAATCCCTTCTGAACATGAAATCCAACATGCCACATATGATTTAGCGTTGCTGGGCCTCAGCAGATATGCACATTGGGCCTCATTACAAGTTTGGCAGTAGCTTTGCCGGTAAAACTTTTTTATAAAAATTACGGTGTCCACAGATGGGCAATTACCGGGTCATTACGGCCTTGCCCTATAGGGCTGAATGCAAATGGGGAGGTCGGATGCACCGGCACCGTTTATAACGGTGCCGGTGCATCCGACATGCTGTGCTCGCAGTGCCTTTCTGCCAGCCAGGTCCGACCTGGTGAGCAGAAAGACACCCACGAGCACAACTCGTAGTTTGCCGGTCCAGGAACTACGGTACCGGCATGCTCACTGGTACCGTAGTTCCCGGAATTGCAAACCTATAATGAGGCCCATTGTGTCCCTATACACAGCAAGCTCTGGACCTGCATCTGGGAACTCTCAGTAAAAAGTTGAACTCTCACTTGCCTATACATGATGTACCTATCCATCGTCTCTGTTAGGCAACAACCCTGACAGGAGTATAAAATACCAGGTGGGAAACACATCCTTTCTGCACAAGTTAGTTGGTCCATGATCACAAAGCACAGATCCAGCAGGGACCATGCAAGGCACAGTGGCTCAATGGCACCATGGAGTTGAAGAACTGTAAGGTAGGTGACAATGGTTTCCTCCTGTCGGACTGCCTTTTATACTGCCACTTAGCACTTGACATGAAGGAAGTGTATAGTGGTCATGATTATCTTTGATCCTACACAGCCATCTATCCTAAGTCAAAGCAGTGTTATAAAGGACAGCAGACCTCTTGTAATGTTAAAGAAATCTGTTCTATCCTTTAGAAGACAAACACTATTAGAACTATACTTGATTAGTCCAGCTCTATCCCAGAACCAATGTCTCCTAAGTACAAGGTAAGTAAACAAGGTCTGGAATATTTAACAGAAACTTCTTAATAGTTCTTACAGTTCTCATCTAAAGATGAACGGGTCTTTCTACAAGTGGTAGTCCTAGAGTTAGCGCAAGCATTTGTAATAAAGTTAAGTTGCATTTCCCTTAAATGGAAGAGGCAGCTACGTATTCCAGTGCAACAGTGAGACTCTGATAGAGATACCCAGACTCCGGTTCCACCATCTAATGACAAGCCCAGGTACCTGCAGGATTGGCCTTTATTTCCATAAAGACAGTGGAAGCACCAAAATAGGTATGTGCCTCAGCTGCTCTAACTGCAAATAAAGAAAACAACACCCACAAGTAATTGAAGACCATTAAGAACAAATGCCTTCTCTGTTGGTTGTTGCAAATTCGGTCCTTGGGTCACAGGTGCTGTTGACTCCCAACAAGGGAAAACCTGAAGGAGCCGCTGCCCTAATAGAACCCTGTAAGCATCTACCCTACTACAATTTCTTTATACACTACTTCATTCACAACACCCCCTGGGAGAATGGGGAATGAGTTAAAATAATAGACCAATCATTCTCTTCTTAGGCTTTACTGGAACTCTGCAAGACAGATTAAGATAATGTAAAATATTGCTTCTCCTTAGACTTTCACAACTTCTACCTCCCCCTGCTTGCCTCGAAACCTTAATACTGTATCTAAGCCCCTCTGCTGAGTTGCTTAGAAGGGAATGACAAGGAAGAGCTGAGTTTATTGGACATGAAGAAAAGGTCTTGCTTCTGCTTTCTTCCTTGGTAAATTCTAACTAAAGTGATTGCTCCCTCCTTCATCACTATTTAGTCTTTTAAAGTCTCCAAATTTCTTTCAGAAAGATATCCTTGCTGGCTGTACTTTAGGAAATAACTGTCAAGCACACACATTTCTTCCATAAAATCTCCAATTCTCAGCCTTTGGGCCTCTAAATGAGCTCCAGAAGAAAACCAGTCTAACATGTTAAGATGAATCTTGATGAAAGGCAGTTGAGAACCTTCACAAGAATCCTTTCTGCCCCTTGATGATGACATCATCATCCTCGTTGCTCTCCTGAAAGTTCCCCACTATCTTGTATTGGGAAACCACCTGAACTCTGAATTATAAAACACTGGTTAAGAGGACCTGACAAATAATAATTTAATTACTACGGGCCTCATTACGGGTCTGGCGATAAACCTGCTGCCACCAGACACAAAAATAATTACTGGCGCCTGACTTCCCGGTAACACTGGGGTATTAGGAACCCAGCGGCTGGGGAGTCAAGCGCTGATAATTTAGTAAGTCCCCAATCCCATGGGGACCACGGAAGCACCGGCACCATTACTAACGGTGCCAGTGCTTCAGTTAACTCTGCAGGCGGGTGCGGCTATGTTCCCCCAGAACCCTTGTATAACCATGCATACCCAGAACAAGTGCGTGAGCCCAGCCTCCTCCCCCCTGCATTTGGGGCACACTTGCTTCCCAGCACCTTTGAATGTGGAGATAACAGCAGGTGTGAGGTATGCCCTTTGCACTATACACATTTGTATTAACTGTAATCTGGCGTTTCAGGATACCATCTTGTGAAATCGCTTTATTTCCCCCCACTCTTTCTCTTTGAACGTCTTCCCCAATTCCCGTTCCCATTTACTCTTACAATTCAGTTCAGCCCGTGAGGTGTACCTTAACACAATTTCAGAGATTCTGGACACTGCGTGTCTGCCTTCTGCCACTGTGAGCAACATCTCAATATCCTCATTTTCAATATCCCCCTCCATGACATTTGGCCATCTTTTGCGTAGCACCCCCAGAATCGTGTTATGCAACAAGAACTGTCCTGCTTGTATCCCAGCCTCTTCTCGTAACTCCTCAAACATTTTCCACCTTCCCTCATACCTCTGGTCCCCCACCGTGGCCACTCCACCCATCTCCCACCTTGATTCTATCATGGTCCTATCCCCCTCCATACCCCCCAGAACTGCCACTATTGGTGTCTGCGGAGAGACCGGGCCGGCTATCCCCATGGCCTTTACAGGCCCTGTGCCAGATTCAAATGCCCAGTTTCACCAGGTAGTGGCACCCGTGCTGCTCCTTGGCGGGAGCCCAGAGGAGGTCTCTCAGATGACGTCGCCGCAATGTGGTTTGTCTGCCATCCATTTCACCATGTGCTGTAGTTGACTTGCTAGGAAATACAGCTCAAAGTTCGTTACCTTTAATCCACCCTGGTCGTACGGCCTCTGAAGTGTATTCAGGGCTACCCTATTGCGCCCATCCTGCCAGAGGAATCCCCTACACAACTTCTCCAGTTCTAGGAAGAAACACCCCAGAGTGTTGTATGGGACATTTCCAAAGCAGTGCATAAGTCGTGGTAGTGCCACCATTTTTAACAATGCCGTCCCCCCTCCCCCATCATTGACAGGGACAGTTTACCCCAGAACCCCAAGGAAGCAACTAGTTCCGCCTTGGCGCGCACCGTGTTATCCACATGCTCTTGCTAGGGGTCCCGATTTATGTTACTACCCAGGTATCTAAAGGAGGTCCTGCTCCAGGGTAGGGGGAGATCTGGCAAGTTCCTTTCCTCACTTTGCTGTGGACGCCAGCGGGAACAAACATGATTTCTTCTTATTTATTTTAATACCTGTGAACTTGCTAGAGTTGTCCAGCACCTCCAATATGTATAGCAGATTCACCACGGGATCTCTTACATATAGCAGTATGTCGTCTGCATACATAGATATCACGTGCCCTATTCTATCTATGTCTATGCCCACATCCATGTATTCCTGCCTCAGGTATGCTGCCATGGACTCTACTGCCAAAATATGTAAAATTGGGCACCCCTGTCTAGTGCCTCTGTATGGCTGCCATGCCCCTGAGCACATACCTCCTGTCTTGACCCTGGCCATTGGTTCAGTGTATATCAAGCGCACCCATCTTATAAACAGCGGGCCAATCCCCATCTTTGTCACCGTGGCATACAACCAATCCCAGTGCACTGAATCAAATGCCTTTGTAGCGTCTAGAGAGGCGACTGCACCTTGTGAAGACCTATCTGCTGTGCTGTAAATCACGTGGTGAAGCCTTCTTAAGTTCTCAGAGATGTTTCTCCTGGGCATGTACCTTGCCTGATCCGGGTGGATCAGCGTGTGTATCACCTGTCATAGTCTACTTTCCAAGATTGCTGTGAGGATCTTGCTATCCTGATTTAATATGGACAGATGCCTATAGGATCCACAGTCCGTGCTTACCTTATTTGGTTTGAGCAGCGGCACTATCTGGGTCTCTCTCATGCTTGCTGGTAAGATGATATCTGCAAACGACTCATTGTACACCTTGGCCAACAGTGGCGCCAGTTTATCAACGTATGCCTTACAAAACTCACTTGGGAGCCCGTCCGTCCCCAGTGCCTTCCCCGTCGGCAGAGATCTGATAGTGATCACAACCTCTTCCAGTGTCATGGGTGCCTCCAGTGACTCCGCCTGGGGACCATCTAATTTGGGTAGGTTTATCTGGGTGAGAACATCTTTTATACCCTCCTCAGTACCGCCCTGGGGGCCGCGTATAATGCCTTGTAATATTCAGAGAACACCTCATTCATCCCCTCCTGCGTGCACACTTCCTCCAGCTCTACGTTCCTGATTGAGCAAATCGGAGACCTGGAGGTCTCACGCTTACACAGCCACGCTAGCGTCCTCGCCGGCTTATCACCTTGCGCGTGGCTCCTCTCCAGATACTTTGCATAATTAAACTTCCCAAGCCTATCGCATTGTGCTAGGCCTGTTTGTTTGAGTGCAATCATCTCATCCAGATGTTTCTTACTTGTCAAGGCATCCCCATCCCGCCTCCTCAATTCTCTCTGTCTCATCCAATGCCCTCATGAGGACATTCTGTCCCCCTCCTGATTCCGCTATCATCACTCCCCTGATAACTACTTTGTATGCTTCCCAAACTGTGCCCACCTTTTGTACACACCCCTTGTTTACTTTGATGTATTCAACAGTGCTTTTTCTGACATGCTCAGCGAATGCAATGGCATGCAGTGCTTTGCTCCTCAGTTTCCACATGGGGATTGGCGGACTTGGAGCGGACACTCTCCATCTCACCACCAGTGGTGAGTGATCCGACAGTATTCTGTCCAGGTACTCCGATTCCGAAAATTCGTATCCGCTTTCCCTTCCGGTAAACATATTCTGGTATATACTCTGTGTGGTGCTGAGTAATGGGAATATCCCTTCGTTTCTCCATGCTCCGCCCTCCACAAGTCATGCGGTTCGAAGTGGTCCACTAGTGAGTTCAATACCTTGGCTGGCTGGGGGGGATGGCCACTTCTTCTTGGTGTCAGACCTATCCAAAGCTGGGTCCCTTGTGCAGTTGAAGTCCCCTCCCCAAATCAAGGTGCAGTTTCTGTATGGACCCAATCTCACGTACAGTGATCTGAAGAACACTGTGGCGTCATGACTAGGGGTGTAGGTGTTCACCACACAAATCTCACAGTTTTCTAGTAGCCCATGCACTATGGCCATCCTACCCTCATTGTCAGTTTCCACTGCCAATATTTTGAATGGTATGTTGGGGGCTATTCAGATAAGGACCCCCCTCGCATATGTCAAATATGTAGAGCCCACCATCACACCCCCCACGCCCTTTCCAGATTCTTTTGCTTCTTCCCATCTAAGTGTGTTTCCTGTAATAGCGCTATTCCAGCCTTGTTTTTCCGGATATACGTGCTCATTCTCTTACGTTTCACATAGTTATTAAGTCCCCTCACATTCCAAGTCATAATTCTTACCGTGTTAGTCATCATAGCTCATTTTGAGGAGTTATTGAGGCCACCAGCCTGTGGCCAGCCTCAGTAGGAGTTACCCATTATTGTCCCACCCCCCCCTCCCATCACACACATACCCCACTTCAAACATAACTTGTCCCGCTATGCTATACATGCTGGGATAACCCCGTTTCCGCTCCATTCCTCCTGGTCGTAAAACTAGTTTCTTGGTGCCCTACAGGCAGGCCCTAAACTCGGCCCTCAACTACCTAAGTGGGGGTTTAGGGACTACGTCGGCGTTCCCTCTACCGGATGTCCGCGATTCCCATTCTGCTCCTGCAATTTTAACTTATCATATCTAGCATTGCGTTCAAGTATCCCCATATGCAGCATCTTGAAGCTCCACATCACTGCTTGGCTACTTGGTTTTTGTATTGCATCGCCGACCCGCACCACTTCTGTCAAATTCGTCCAGCTCCTTGGTCGGTCTCCGGTTCATCGGGCAACTGTGTCAAGTGCATCCATTCATGTGTTTCCTCGGGTGATTCAAAGAAGAGGGATTTGCCATTGTAAATCACTTTTAATCTCGCTGGGTATATAAGCATATACTTGAGACCTGCTTTTCTTAGTCTAGCCTTTGTGGTGATGAACTGTGCTCTGCGTCTCTGAACTTGAAATGTATAGTCAGGGTACACAGCTACTTTAGCAGAGTCTCTTTATATCGTCCCTCCGGCCCTGGAGAAGGGCAGTATCTTTTCCCGATCTCTGTAATTGAGCACCTTGACTATCATTGGTCTGGGCAGAGTGCCCGGGAGCGGTTTTCTGTTGAGGGAGCGATGTGCTCTTTCTATTGTAAAACCTTGAGAGAGTTCTTCAACTCTGATTTCCTGTAGCAGTAGGTTTTCCACGTAGGTGGTGGGGTGTGCTCCCTCGATCCCTTCTGGCAGGCCGACGATACATATGTTGTTCCTGTGGGCTCGCCCTTCTGCTTCCTCTGCCTTGTCTTCCAGTAGCTTCACTTTTGAGGACATCTGCATCTTTCGTCGTCTGCGCCCTAACTTCAGTGTTTTCTTTCACTTGTTCCTCTAGCTTGCTTGTGCGTTCTGCAATTGCGCGGACATCTTGGCGAGCAGTGCCAAATCGATTGCCACTGTGACTATCCTGCCCTCAAACATGGTTTGCAGGACCGCAATCGCTTCCAGAATCTGC
The DNA here is from genome assembly GCF_040938575.1 of Ambystoma mexicanum. Lineage (NCBI taxonomy): Eukaryota > Metazoa > Chordata > Amphibia > Caudata > Ambystomatidae > Ambystoma > Ambystoma mexicanum. The sequence goes on along the minus strand of NC_090932.1, from coordinate 1,502,805,698 downwards.
CGATTACCTGCTTCTGAGTCCTGCGATTGCGCCTTCATTTTGTTCTCTTCTTTGTGTCGCTGGGGCGTTTGGCGTGATGCAAATTTTTTGAGGGTGGTTTGCTTATTCTTAGTTTTTGCCCCCTTTAGTTGACATTTTTCTTCTGGGTCTTATAGTGTTCTCATTTGCTCTGAGCGCTGCAAGTTTACCTTCGCGGGGATCTGCAGAGTCAGTCCTGACAATGTCCTGCAGGCGTGTGGCTTGGTTGTAGTTTAATATCTTGCTGTGCAACGTCCTGGGGTGCTCCAATCGGGAGCGCCCTTGCTTGCTCTGTCGTTTTGAGATCGCACGCACTTGTTTCTGGTGGCCGCCGCTAGCGCAAGGCTCAAAGTCCACAACTCAACGGCCCAGCCCCTACAGCCTCACCCGCAGTGGTGCTTCCACTGGCTGCGCCCCGTTATCTGCTTCGTCCTCCGTGTCTCTGAGGTCTTACTGTTTGAGTGTGGGCCCAGCCATTAAGCCGAGCCACGACTTGGTTGTGTGCAGGGGGGACCAGGGGTCTCTGCGCAGCCCCTGGGAGTGGCGGGGGGGCGCCAATTTCTGTGCAGCCCTTCGTTTGTCCAATCAAGGCCCCCTCATCCTCACCAACTCCTTACCTTGTTTATTTTCTGCTACCACTGTGTCCTGTCTCCTCTTTTCTTGTAAGCAGCAGTCCGCTGTTCACAATGCTGATCCCAACTTTAGGTGATCCCCACCAGCCTGCACTATGGACAGGCCACTTGCTTTGTGTGCCGGCTCAACCACTGCGCTGGGCCCGCACTTGATTGTGCTCAGGGGGGGGATGAGGGGCCCCCGCACAGGCTCAAGGAGTGGCAGTGGGGGAGGATTGCTCTCGGTTCAACTTTGTGCTTATACGATGCACTGTGGTCACTCTGTAGCTGCTCCTATGGCCAGCGTTTGCAGACTCCTGATCTTGGTCACACTCCCAGCCCTATCCCATTTTGGGCAGCCTGCTCACGTTGAAAAACACTGCTCTTCCGCAATGTTACTCACAGTGCGTTGCTTCCTTGCTATGCAGTTTCCTTCGCTTGCCCAGTGTTGTGTATTTGCCGGGTGCCTGTGCACCTCAGAGTCTTCACATTCTGATGCCTCGTCCCTTTCGTATCCGTGGAGGCTCAGGCTGCGCCCTCTCACACTGGTTACTGTTGCGATTTGTTGAAACAAATGGAACACCTTCTGTGCGCGTGAAGTTTCCTGTGGCTTGCCACTGTTTCAGCCAGTCTGCCTCACATTGTAAGCTGTCTTGCAATCCTTTATTCTGTTTGGCTAACCACACCACAACAAACGTTGGTGCAAGACAGCTTTTCGCTCCGTTCTGTTCTGCTCATTCTTCTTTCAATATAATCAGACCCGAAGCCGGTCGTCCTGACAGAGTTCGCTACCTGTTCTTCGTGCCGTCAGCCGCGCCATTTTGGTTTTTCTGTGCGTGTATAGATATATATTGCACGGCCCGCGATAGCGGCTGTGTAGTTATGGTTAAGTTGCTAAACCCATAGTAAGAGCACTTTTTCAGCGGCTTGTAACTTCGCTCCCCCTGGAGGAATCCTCACCAAACTTTGTAATAGGGGGGTCCCACATTATTTTCCTTCCATAGACTGAATAATTGAAAAACTTTGCGCACGTCTTCAGGTCAAACGGCTGGACGGATTTTCACTAAATTTGCACCAGGAGCGGGGGCTTGGGCCAGAAAACGTGCTTTTATGTGTTCGGTGGAAATCGGACCGGAAAATTTGTTACAAAACACTGAAATGTACGTTCCAAAAAATGTGGTGTCGGAGAAGTTTGGACGCGGCCGGTGGTTGGCTGGAGGGAAGTGTGCTGTGTGCGTCAACATTTTTTGGGGAAGCCGCCATGGTGTATCAGAGGACAGTGCAGCGGCGGCAGGGTTTGCAAAATGTACCGTACGCATTGGTTCGGCAGCCATAAAGGAAATAATGGCTGGGGGAGTGAGACGTGGTTCATGTGACATACGTAGGCTAGTATTTTCTGTGGTGATTGGAGGCAGCTGTAGTAACGGTCCCTTAGTTTCTGCTGCAACCTGTTTGCGGGGGAACTGCTTTCGTGGTGAGTGGTGCCAGCTCATTTGCAGATGAGGAGTGAATTGCACATGAGATAGGTTGGGTGGGAGCGCGGGTGGCGGAGCGCTGCGGATGGAAAGCGATAGTTGAGCACATGGAGGTATGTGTGGGTGAATGAAGGTGCAGCAGGTCTGTGGAAGGATTACACTATTGGGTGCATGGGCAAAGGCCGTTGCCCATAGGCTGTAGGGCATGCACTGAGGAGCGTAGGGCTGCATCATACACACCCCAGGAAGGCATGTCTCACTCGGCATCTGGTACAGGGTAGGTGCTTGCAAAGTGCAGTGTTTTCTATTTGGGTGCAGTAGCGTTAGTGCTACAAAGTGATTGTGGTTAGGTTGGCAGCTATGGGTAGAGGTGGTGGATGATGTGGTATGTTTGTGTATTCTGGTAAATCCGACCTATGTTCGTGATTCCGTGTTTTATTGTGTGGGTGAGTTGGGGTGAAGTGCTGCTAACTACGCGTGGTACGTTTGTGCAAAATGGTAGCTGCCCACGTGGCCATCATGTTAACTGTTGCCGTTTGCTGCTGCGTAGCGCCTTGGCGGTGTATAGGTTGGGTAGGAGTGTTGGTGGCAGTGGTGTCTATGTGCATTGTCTCAGAAGCTGACAGGGAGACATGCATGGTGGCATTACGTTGGTGTGAGTGTGTGCAAGGCCTAGACTATTGGATGCATGACTGAAGGCCGTAAGCCATGTATTCAAGAGCCTAGGCCTTGAGGGCACGCACGCCAGTAATGCATTTTTCAATGTGCATGAGTTAGAGGGTGGTGACATGTAAGGAATGGGTGTGGAGGCCATTTCAGCCGTTATAGGCCCTGTTGCAAATAGATTGTAGGTAGGTTGGCAGTGGCACAATAGTTTGTGAAGGGTAGTAGGTACGCCCATAGTATGTGATTGAAAGTGTATAGGGATGCAGGAGAGAGGGTCTTGTTTGTACGTTATGGTAACCGTTGCAGTTTGTTACTGCATACCTCCATGGCAGTGCTCTGTGGTTGGAGTTGCTGCAGAGAAACGTCATGCTGTGTGGGCACTGGGTGCAATGCTTGTGCCAGTGGTGCATATGTGCATAGTGGTAGTTGGCGATATGCTGACATGTATTGTTCAATTACGGTGGGGGGAATGTGTGCAAGGAGCACACCCACTGGAGCATTGCAGGTTTGGCAGTGTATGCGGCACAGGGTGGTGATGTTTTGGAAATACGTGTGAGGCACATTGTCGACGTGCTACAGCAGACCAAGTGAGTTGCAAAGCGTGAATTGTGCTTTCTATGGTTGTGGTGATAGTTGGAACATGCCACAGTATTTGGTGTGCTCAGGAGATGGTGCAGTGAGAAGTTGGGTAGTGGGGCCACAGGGTGCAGTGCTTACGTAATGTGACTATGGAAGTGGGTATGGTTGAAGGGCAGCTTATGTGTGGTTGGTTACTCTGCTGTGTGCAAATTTATTGAGGTAGGCCCAATGTTGTGAAGGTGGTTTGCATAGGTTGGCAGTGACACAATAGCGTGTGATCAGTAGTGCGTAGGGGTGGTGCAGGCTGCACTATGTTTGTGGCTTCTGGTAAGTGTGAAATTGTTTCTGCATGTAACGTTTGTGGATAATGTTGGGTGCCCACATGGTCACTTGCTTGGATGTGCAGTGTTGCGGTGGGTGTGGAAAGGGTTGCAATGTTGTCTGCATACCTAAAGGTGTGCTGGGGGCGTGTTAGGATGTTTGTGGATGCTGCAATACTGCCTTCTTTAGCAGACATTTCTGGTGGAGGGGCTTTGCAAACAAACGGAACGTGTACTGAGAGTGTTGAACGTTAAAAAAAGGAGTGGTGTACAGAAATTACAGTATTCAGTGCAGAGGTTTTGTATGCGAGTAGTGCATGTGTGTTTTGAAATGTGACAGCACCCAACTTGGGGAGTGCTGCAAAAAGTGACTGTGCAAAGGGAAGAAGTATTGGCACAGCTTTATTGGGCCGTGGCCCTCACTGTAGATGGGAAAGCGCACGTGCACACCCTCCCATTATGAGCAGGGTGGAAATGGAAATGGAATTGTGGAAAATAGACAATTATGAGGTTAGGGCGTGGTTCATAGGAAGGGGCGTTAACATTTCGTCACAATACTGTGTCGTTAGGGTGGTGGAGATGGAGAGACGAACCGTGCTTATCGTCTGTGATATCTTTGTGCGCCATCCTCACAGGTATTACATGCAAAGAGGCGTTGCTGGTAATTTCTGGTTGGAAGGAGTGGACGCTTTCTGGGTCTGTCAGGGTGACAACAGTTTCGGGCGCAACGATTCACCTTTGCAGATATGTGGCGTCCGTCACAAACGTGGAATGCGTGGTGGGTGCACTATGGAAGTGCACATTTGGCTTACATGTCGTGTGGACGATTAATCCTTCTACTGATTAGGTTGCTCACCGCAGTGATGCATATTCGCCTACTGCCGAGGTGGTTTTCTCATGCATCACACGAAGAGCAGTGTGGGTCCATGATGGTGTAATTTGTCCCCAGCCAGCGGTCGGAAGGTGTGTTATAAAAAAGATTTATGCGTCGGTTTATGCAGACTGCTGGCATGTTCTCCACCCACTATGAGATCATGAGGTCGCAAAACATGCAGTGGTTCTGTAGAAATGGCATTTATTTGAGCACCATTGGCAATGCCGTTTTCTTTCGCACTGTGCAAAAAGCATTGACCAGAATGTTGTAAAAATGTGAAGACAGGCAAACCGAAATGCATACAAAGAGAGAGTAAAGAAAACATTTGCTTGCACGGCCGTTAAAAAAAAAAAAACAACGTTCACACATATATGCTGGAAGACTAAACCCCCTGCCTACTTTCATATTGTTTAGCACCCACCACCCCCACCCACCTTCACTATCACGAAAAGGTAGTGGATTACATAGTACTCTCCAGATGGCACGTGCCACAGTCTGGGTGGTCATGTGGATGTATGCCGATGGAGAAATTGTGCATACAGCTGCAGAGAAGATAGTGCAAAGGGAAGGAGGACTATTCCAGTTTTACAGGGGTGCGGCCCACAAGCTACTTTGGGAGGTGCACATGGCAAAATCTGCCCTTTACACCACCTTGCCCAATTGCCATGGCAGTGTGGGGATTAGCCAATCAGGTAGAGTGGGTGTGGTTAACAGGAAGGGGAGGTGAAACGGTTGCACATTGTACTGTGCGTACTGAGGGTGGCTGACATGGCGAAACGTATTGCGTTGCATGTGGGTGCTCCCTTTGCAATAGATGTGCAAAACTGTGCTCTGCAAAGAAACTTTGACAGAAATTTTGGTTTGGAAGGAGTGGACGCATTGTTAAATGCTGCGTATAAGTGCCATTTCGTCGATATGCATGCACCTCGCCACATTTCCAGTAGTAGATGTAATTTCTTACGGCGACATGCATATGGGTTACCTGCCTTCCTTACATTTGTCCCGTAGACTTGTGGAGCTTGTAGGGTGTCGTGAGGACTTTTTTTCCCACCGCCAAGGTCCTTCTCCCATCTACATTACTGCGAAGAGCATAGCCTACTGCTCATGGATGGTGTGCCGAGCCAGACGAAGGAAGGTGCACCATCAACAGAAGCATGTACACTTTTTTGTCCGCTCGTGGAATGTTCTTCTGCAACAGTGACCTTATTACTGGTGGACATGCAGACTGTTTCCAAGAAAATGGCATTTTGTTGTCCTCCATTGGTAAAGCAGTTTTGTTTGCTCATCTACAGGATGCGGTGAAGAGGTTACTGAACTTATGTGCGTAGAAGAAAACTCAAAAGCTACTGAAAACAGACAAAAAAGGTGTTTTTGTAGAAGGATCTAAAAAAAAAAAAGAAAAACAGACTCTTAAGAATCGCCCCTTAGTACGAACTCCCCCTGCCCTGTATGCAAGTTATTCCGCTACGGCCGCACGCAGCACGAAAATCACATGCAGGGATTTTGCGGGTGGCGGCCACGAAAATGGAACTGTGGGGATTGTCCAATGAGTTGCTTAGGATGTGCGGCAATAGGAAGAGGGACTCCTGCTTCACTCGGGCCCAGCCATCAACGTATTTGGGGACTCGTACGTGCCACATTCGACGCTCCTCACCATGTTGGACTATGGAAATGGGGCCATAGCGATTGCCATATCATGTGCTGCTCAGGGTATGCGTCAGAGGAACATGCGCCAATAGGAAGAAGGACTCCTCTGGCTTTACTGGGGAGCGTCCCTGACGGTACTTCGAGAAAGGCACGTGCCACATTCTGCGTTTGTGTCAAGCGGGGTCTCCTCCTCCCCAGACTACTCCTCACCTGTTTGATCAGGTTCTTCCTCCACCCTGACTGAGCTTCACTTCTTTATCTTCTTCTCTGGCTTCTTCTTCTCCTTTTTTTGTCGTAAATAGGGCCGCGCTCCCTCGGCCGCCTCCGTGGTCTAAATGTAATGCAGAACCGGAGGTTACCAGAGGAGCACGCCCTAAACGGGGAAAAAGCCGCATAGGCAAAAAACCCCGATGGAATCAAGACCGTAGTGATGAGAAGATCCGAGGTCTTGCCAAAGACTTGCTGAAGCGGGAACGTTGGTCTGCCAAATCCAGCTATGAAACACTCCGGTATGGAATAAGGAGCAGGTTGCTGGACTCAGCGTGCGGGGATACCGCAGGTCTCTTCGGTTTCACTGGCCTCCGTGAATAAACCGGCAACGAGTGCAACAAGCCAAATTATACAGAGTGGTAGAGGGAAGGAATAGAGGAAACACAGATAGGGAATAGATGAGAAAAGGTACAGAATTACCCCAACCGAGATAGTGGTTGTACACGGCGGGGCAGGACGAAACACAAAAGTAAACACTGATAAGGAATACGCGTGTAATGAAGTAAACGCGTAGTGAAAGCTAAAACAGCTTGGATAGATTCCGATCACCTTACCTGAAGACCTGAAAACACCACGCGTGGAAAGGCACAGAAAAAAGGCTAGGAACTAAGCTAAATAAAGAAAGTGAGTCACTGAAAGGGACTAGCAGCGCTGGTAGCAATTCGATACAACGCGCCGAGCGCTTGTCTGATCAGCAGGTTATAGAAGTGGGCGGCCATCTTGGAATAGACTAGACCGTAAGGCTTGCTTCTGGCATCCATGTTAGTAGTACCTCCAGCGATGGACAAGCTTCCAGGGCTGGTGCATGACAGTTTGTTAGCATGCTGGCCAATAGAAGTGGGACTATGGCCTTTGGCCAATGAGGTGGTCAGGGTGTACGTTACAGAAAAGAGCACCAATAGGGAGAAGAAGTCCTCCTACTTCACCGGAGCACCTCCTTCGCGGTGATTGGGGGAAGGCATCAGAGGCGTAGCCAGGGTTGGCTAACAAGAGGGGCCTGAAGCTCATGTAATTGGGCCCACCACAGTGATTTGAACATCTTCAAATGCCCACACAGCGCTGTTGAGTGGACATTTACAAACTTTGGGTGGGCCTTGCCCACTCAGGCCCTACCCTGTCTAAGCCTCTGGAAGGCATGTGCCACATTTTGCCCTTCTCACCATGTTGGCCAATGGAAATGAAACTATGGCCTTTGGCCAATCAGGTGCTCTGGGTGTGCGTCGCAGGAAAGGGAGGCATTCACTTTTCCAGAACTTTGTGCACTGCAGCTGGCAAACATGGCAAGGCGCACAGTTTTCGTTGTGGGTGATAAGTTTGTGGAAGATCTGTGCATGTATGCCCTCCAAGAAGACTTGTCTAGCAATTTAGGTTTGGAGGGAGTGGACGTTTTGTGGAGTGGTATGGAATCTTGCTGTTTCGGCGGACTGCTTCTAGAATGTCGACGAGTGGCCGCTTTCAGCATTTTGTACATGTTGTGATCGTGCATTTTGGAGGCTTCTTTTTGGGTTCCATGCCTTGTTCCTGTGTGTTCAGTCAACTGAAGATTTTGATGAAATTACTGCAGCGCATTTTTCCAATTGCCAAGGTGCTTTTCTCATGTATACGGTAGACAATCGCCTGGCATTATTCCAATGCTTCCTGTCCGCAGCCAGAGGTTGGAAGGGGTCTCATCAACAGAAGCATGTGTGACTTCTTGAGAATGGAAACATTGGTTCCCGATGCATACACCTTTTCAAGGGAAATGGCATGTCTTTGTCGGCCAGTTGGAATTAAATGTTTGTGCACAATCGACAGACTGCACTGAAGACCCTACTCTAAGATTGTGAGCTGCAGTACAAAACACACATTCACGTATGAAAATCGCAAAGAAAGTGTTTCTAGGGAAGCACCTTTAAAAAAAATAAACACGAACCATGTGCGCTCCCCTAGTACAAAGTTATTCCCCCACTCCTGCGCACATGCAGCATAAAAGGTCCGCAAATATTGCGATAGTTGCAGGGTGGCCTGTGGTACATACACCCCTTTTGCAGATGACGTCCATAGAAATGAGCCTGCAGAGGCTACAGGATTGGGCAATCAAGTTTGTGGGTGTGGTGTGTACGGCCCGACAGAGCTACACTCTGTATTTGTTCACAGAAATGCAGAGGGTGCTGTTATGGGTGTGTGTTTTACGAGGCACAGCATGCGGATTTCAGGGTATGCAGACATCGAGTCAGTGAAAGTGAATGCAAAACACTGTGCACTCGCTACTCATTTACCAATCTATGATGTACATGTGTACTGCTTTGGACTAGGTACAATGAAGTGCCTGATTTTGGTTTGTGTGTGTGATATGCAAACATGCCGACATGAATGTTGCTCATTGTGCAGGGTACATTGCACAGCATGTTACAGGAGTTCCAGTGCCATTTGTGATGAAGGAGGCACTTGCCCGGTTCACGCGTTTCTTTCCGATCTCTTGCATAACTTTCTATCGCAGTATGCTGCTACCGATGTGGCAGCGTCATTTTCTATTTGGTCCGTCAATGGAAACAGCGCAGTAAATTGCAAAGAAGTGTATTTGTGCATTTCTTTGTCATGTGCCAATGGCATACTTCGCCCATGCCATTATGACGTTTCACTGGTAACTGGAGGGATGGCCCAATTACGGCAGAACAATGGGCTGGCAAAACTTGGTTAACAAAAGGGGGTCTGTTCTGGCGTGTAGCGTTTTTTTGGGGAGGCTACTTATTGATTGTAGTAGACCTAAGTAATTTCTATTGTGTCAAAGAGGTACAAAAACACTTTAAATGTGAAGATGTACAAAAAGGAGTTCAGACAAAAATAGATATCAATCTAACAGCTTTTAAATTTATTTTGCTGTGAGGTGCATTAGGTAGTCATGCATCAGTAGTATTTTTTGAGAGGTATTTGTAGAAAAGACAATCAGAAATACAACAAATTTATTCATAAATACATAGTGTGCAAGGAGGTTAATTCATAGTCTTAGCCTAGTCCTCACACAATTGTTGTAACAAGATAAATTGCAGAAATGCAATGATAAAACAAAGTAGTGCTTGAAAGAGCACTGTGTAACCACCACCTATAGTGACAAGTGATTAACAAGTATTAAATACAAGGCAACCAGAGAAAAGCAGTAAATGAGGAAACTCTTGGTTGTCTGTAGCCAGGCTGGAGGGTGACCTAATATGTGGTCGACGTCTAGATATAGTTCAAAAAGATGTAGGGGCCAGGAGAAGTATGTGAATGTTGGTCCTGAAGACGTTTCGGCTAAGTGCCTTCATCTTGGGCCTGGAGTAGGTCTCCCTAGGATAGAGATATATGGACACTATTAGTGTCTGAATTAAGAGTTAAAAACTGTTTATTAAAAAACACAAGACATGATCTGTTCCAAGAGTATGGTACACCACTGTAAAATTGGGGGCGGGGGAGACAAGACTGATCTTGGGGGCTGCAATGCTGCATGAATCTGGAGATTGCATGTGATACCTGCGTGGCGTGAGGTGCAGGATAGTATAGGCTTCTAGGGTCTAACAGCAGGCTGTGAAAAGCTACAGGAGTCAAAAAAGCACATACAGTTGTAGGTGAATGTACAGTTGTTGGTGGTCAAAACTGGAGTTTTAGTGACCTAGGTGCATAGAAATAGCAAGCACTCACCTTGCTAGTTCGCTTATGTGTGGAAAATCACAGGAAAGGCGCGGGGTGCCGGTTGAGTGGCATCTGAGCACAAGACTTCGGGCCAGCGGGTAATGGTTTGGTGTAGCCAAAGTCGATTTCTAGCCTGTGGCAGTTCTGTTTAAAAACGAGATGTGTGAACCCGTTTCATTAGATGGTATAAATGAGGACTACAATCAATGCTGGGATTAGGGGTTGAGATTACCCGAGATTCTGGACCTGAGCTTGATGCAGGCTGGCGTGTGGAGTCGCGTTTTCAACTTGCGACTGGGGCGCCACGTACACCGAAGGAAAATCCCCAAGGAAAGAAAAAGCCGAGCTGTTTACGGCTATGCTGGGTGCGCATGCGCGCCGGGGGTAGTGTTTTTTACTACCCGGCGTGTGCGCATGCGCATACCAGCGTTGCTGTAGCATTTGAGAGCGGGACTGCCTGAACAAAACGCCAGTCACTAGCGCATGCGCCTTAGGGAACGAAGTGCCGCATTCTTATTGAGCATGGAGTGGAAAGTTAATATAAATGTAAATTCCCCGTGACTTGTGCGGACTGTGTCGAAGTCTGGAGTCCAAGTACATTAGGCAGCTGGCATTAGGAGTGGCAATATACACAATGAACGTTGTCCTGCAGGCATGTGTTTGAGAGCAAGTAAACGGTTGTATCCCTGTTGAATTGGAGTAGGGTAGCAAATGAGCTGGAAATGAAATGTGGTAGGACCTTGTGGGGAAGGGAATGAATAGATACAGAACTAGTTTCATGCCATCTATGGTGGTGTCTACATATGGCAGGAGAGGTGAAGGGTATCTCAGGAGGTGGAAGGTATGGCTCCTAATTATATAGTTATCTGCAGAAGCGCGTGGGGTCTATTTCATTTAGCCCGTTGGTAGTGCTTTTGAGTTTAAAAATCCACCACGCCTCTTTATGGTTGAGTGAGTTGGTGGCGTTGCTTGTATTAGGTACTGAATCTGCTATCCACCACAGAATATCGTCTGGTCCATGATGGTTTTCGATGAAATGTTGTACCATTGGGGCATTGGCAGTTTTACATCTGATGCGAGATCTATGTTCTCCTATCCTTTTGTGGATCTGACGAGTTGTTTGCCCCACGTAGCGAAGACCACAGGGACATTCAATAATGTAAATTACATTTGCTGTTTTGCAATTTGTAAACTGTCTGAGTTGCCAGTCTTTTTCGCCTATTCTGAATGAAGACATTTTCCTGGTAAATCGACATACGGTGCCCCCTTATTTCCCGCGTGTTCCAGAGCATCGATCTTTGTGACTTCTTCTCTAGTCTGGCATGTGATAGCATGTCCTTCAGATTCTTGGATCTTTTGAGCGCCATTCTGGGTCTTTTTTCTTCTGGCAAGCTTAATTGTACCAGAGGCCAACATTTTTTCAATATTCCTTTTAGTTTGGTTGTGTCTGGGCCAAAAGTAGAGACAAATGTGAGAGTATTTTCTTGATCCGGATTTTTCATTCTTGGTGTTAGCAAGCTTTCTCTAGGCGTGTATTTTGCTCTTTTTATGGTCCGCCTGACAAGTTTTTTGGGGTACCCTCTTTCTTGTAGCTTACTTTGTAGTTTTTTGGCATGTTCTTGAAATTTGTCCATCTCTGTACAGTTACGCCTCAGTCTCAGGAATTGGCCATATGGGAGGTTGTCCCTTAAATTCCTTGGGTGATGGCTGTTGTAGTGAAGTAGGGTGTTTCTCTCAGTCTCTTTTGTGAAAAGGTCGTATTGCAGTTGGCCATTCTTGACTAAGATGGTGAGGTCCAAAAAATTAATGGCAGTGTTGCTGTTTTGCATGGTGAATCTTATCTCTTGGGTCTGGGTATTGATCCACTCAAAAAATGCGGTGAGGCTGTTTGCATTCCCATTCCATATCAGGATGACGTCATCGATATATCTATACCATGAGGAGATTTTATCTTGGAAAGGGTTGGATGTGTCAATGACATGTTGCTTTTCAAATTCTGCCATGAAAATTATTGCCATGCTTGCGGCAAATACTGCTCCCATAGCTGTTCCGCTGGTTTGAAGATAATATTCGTCATCAAAAGTGAAGAAGTTGTTAGTTAACGCAAGTTCAAGCAGTTCCACTATAAAGTTGGTGGGAACTCTTTTCTGGGTCATAAAGTGAGTTAGATGATGTCGAATGCACTCTACCGCTGCTTCTTGTGGGATATTAGTGTAGAGGTTAACTACGTCCATGGTGACTAGGATTTCCTGTTCGCTGTTGAGTTGGCGACCTTCAAATTTGGAGATAGTTGACATGGTATCCTTAGGTACGTGGGTGTTTGTTGGCTTAGGGGCTTTAGGAAATGGTCTATGAATTTACAGATTGGTTCAAGAATTGAACCACACCCTGACACAATTGGTCTGCCTGGAGGGTTTTGGCTGTTTTTGTGGAGTTTTGGAAGAGCATAGAAAGCCGGTATTCTGTGTTCTGAAGTATTAAGGAAAATGTCCTCCCGCTCTGTGATTCACTCTTGCTCTAGTGCAAATCTAGTGGTTTCCTGGATTTTGTGTTTTATAGCAGCTGAAGGGTCTTTTCTTAGTTTTTTGTAGTTGCCTTCTTCATTTAGTAATTGCATCACCGATCCTTTATATTGTGTGATATTCTGAATCACAATGCCACAACCTTTGTCAGCTGTTTTTATGATCAAATTCTTGTTGTCTGCTAAGGTTGTTAAAGCCTTGCGTTCACCTATGGTCAAGTTCTGTCTTAACTGTTGGGGATTGGTTTGGAGTTTTCTTATTTCTTTTGTTATGCATTTTTCAAAAGTAAGCAAGGAACTGGGTATCTCGTTTTCCATTGGATTGAATGTAGATGTAATCTTTAGTCCTGTGTCATCTTGTTCTGGGCGAAGGTCTTTGTCCCTGAAGTACACTTTCCTTCTGATACTTCTGAAAAGATTGGATAGTTCAATATCCAGTTTGAACCAGTCTGTATGTTCTGTGGGTACAAACGATAATCCTTTGGTGAGGATGGAAGATTCTTCTTTGGAAAGCACATGTCCTGATAAGTTGAAAATTGGTATTTCTGTTAGAACCTGCGATTGGTTCTCCTCCTGTGGCTGCGTTGTCCCCACTGGGGGTAGTTGAAAAACTGCATTGCCTGTGGATGCAGAGGCGGCCCCCAGTATGCGCCTCTGGGAGCCATTTCTCCTAAAAAAGGCATCTGGTTTGGAGGTTGATATTCTCCCTGTTGCCTGTTTTTGTATCTGTTCGGGTTGGAATCTCCTGATGACGAATCAGAACTCGAAGTGTCGGAAAAAGAGACCCATTTACGTCTATTTCTGGTGGTCGAGGTTTCATTGGCCAGTCTCTCCTTTTCCTTCTTGTCCTTATATTCTGCTGAGAGATATGGGTAAACTAGTTCTATTTTGAAATTGCTAATATTCTTTGCCAATTTTTTATGTTTTTTCTCCAATGTGATAGAAGTGAATTGGTCAAAGGCTTTGTCAATTTCTTTCAACTTCTCTCTGGCGTTGGACAGACTGTCATCATTTAGAAATTTGGTTTCTTTTTCTTTTAGATTTTGTTGTATTTTGGTATGGTTGCGTTGTGCTGTCGTTATGGTAAGAGCCATTAAGTCCCTGCTGCATTTTGTCGAGATCTTACTGAAACCCAGCATATATTCCTTGTCCTCAAGTAATAATGCTGGTTCATTTCTGACCAGCAGTCCCATTGGTACAAGGTTTACTCTTAGGTATTCCCTAAGAAAATGTGCATGTACTTCCGTCCGGAAGCATTTTTTCTTTAGATTTAATAGAACGTCTCCTGAGGCTGTGGAAGCAACATGTTGCTGTGCTCCTGCCAAATTGAAGAGAGATGGCCCCTCTATGATGTTATCTATTTCCTCTTCCGTAAAAGATAGCATTTGATTCATGTTGTTGACGTAAAAGGTGGGGGCCCTAGAGGACCAGATCCCGTGTGCTCCCTTGGTGGGTGTAGGTGTATAAGGCCTAAAAAAGAGGCACATGTGCTAAAGTTTAGGAAACAATTTAAAGGATCCCTATTATAGCACGGTGCTATATCTAAATACTGGTAACTGGAGGGATGGCCCAATTACGGCAGAACAATGGGCTGGCAAAACTTGGTTAACAAAAGGGGGTCTGTTCTGGCGTGTAGCGTTTTTTTGGGGAGGCTACTTATTGATTGTAGTAGACCTAAGTAATTTCTATTGTGTCAAAGAAGTACAAAAACACTTTAAATGTGAAGATGTACAAAAAGGAGTTCAGACAAAAATAGATATCAATCTAACAGCTTTTAAATTTATTTTGCTGTGAGGTGCATTAGGTAGTCATGCATCAGTAGTATTTTTTAAGAGGTATTTGTAGAAAAGACAATCAGAAATACAACAAATTCATTCATAAATACAGAGTGTGCAAAGAGGTTAATTCATAGTCTTAGCCTAGTCCTCACACAATTGTTGTAACAAGATAAATTGCAGAAATGCAATGATAAAACAAAGTAGTGCTTGAAAGAGCACTGTGTAACCACCACCTATAGTGACAAGTGATTAACAAGTATTAAATACAAGGCAACCAAAGAAAGGCAGTAAATGAGGAAACTCTTGGTTGTCTGTAGCCAGGCTGGAGGGTGACCTAATATGTGGTCGATGTCTAGATATAGATCAAAAAGATGTAGGGACCAGGAGAAGTATGTGAATGTTGGTCCTGAAGACGTTTCGGCTAAGTGCCTTCATCTTGGGCCTGGAGTAGGTCTCCCTAGGATAGAGATATATGGACACTATTAGTGTCTGAATTAAGAGTTAAAAACTGTTTATTAAAAAACACAAGACATGATCTGTTCCAAGAGTATGGTACACCACTGTAAAATTGGGAGCGGGGGAGACACAAGACTGACTTTGGGGGCTGCAATGCTGCATGAATCTGGAGATTGCTTGTGATACCTGCGTGGCGTGAGGTGCAGGATAGTATAGGCTTCTAGGGTCTAACAGCAGGCTGTGAAAAGCTACAGGAGTCAAAAAAGCACATACTCTTTGTACAGCGCACTCCTTTCTAACCGACTGCACTAGAGTGTTCTCCACAATGCCACGCCTCCCGCCCTGCATGCATGTATTGGCAATTCCGTTGTTCATCTGTGAAAAGTGCTTTCTTTGTTTACCTTTTTTCGTTCCCCAGTGCATCTTTATTCATTATCATGTTCTCATACACGCCACAGAAGGAAAGCTAGGAAAAGTCTGGTACGGAAGGGGCAGCACCTGCGTAGATATTATAGGGGGCATGCCGGGAGACGGAATTATTGTGTGGCCCTCACCTATATAGGCAGTACTCATTGTAATGCTCCTGTAACGACAGTTGCAATGCACTTCCAAGTACCTTCCCTGTGCACAGGAGCGCATTGCACTACATGTACAATACAATGCCCTTTGTCAGATAAGGGTCTGTAGTGCAGCAAATGCCCTGGAAAGGTTGTTTTACAGCTCTGCTGCCATACAGGAGTGCCCTTCTTGTTGCCCGCAGCGGATGTAGCAAATGCTGTACATGACAGTACCCAACGTCATTCTTTGAAAGGCGGTAGCCGGCCCACTGCTTATTTGCCC
The DNA here is from genome assembly GCF_040938575.1 of Ambystoma mexicanum. Taxonomy (NCBI): domain Eukaryota; kingdom Metazoa; phylum Chordata; class Amphibia; order Caudata; family Ambystomatidae; genus Ambystoma; species Ambystoma mexicanum. Next base: position 1,502,789,995 of record NC_090932.1, on the reverse strand, counting down.
TTCAATTTGAGTTGTCGTCACATGCAGTACAAACACTTTATACTACGCCATTACTGTTAGCAGTACCATTGCAGATATGCATACATTGTGGAATACAGGAATGTTCACAACAGCGCCAACCACAGCTTCTTTACCTGTGCCACAAAGCAATTTATTCTGTGCAACCCATGCACATACAGCGCTTTCCCAACCACCAGTAAGCTTGTTTGCGCTCTGTATATTCTGCTGTTTCCTTTCTTGCCTTTACATGCACTAGTATGTCCGTGCGGAAGGTGCACCAGCTTTGCAATTTTGCAGCCTTATTACAAACTGTCCCACTTGCAGTTACATCTTTTCTTCAACTGTCTAACCGGCAGGTGACATGTTCGTACTTTTTCTCCAATAACGGAGAGTGCAGATTCTCTGCGTTTGCAGGCTATGACTAGACGCACCCTTGTTGAACGTTAATATTTCTTCTTTGAAATGTTACGTTTTCCCACATCGCTTTGTGTATCACTTTGCACGTTCTTTTTTAAAATCACGAGATGTAATTTTTTCTTACTTGCCCATTCATTTTGGCTTTGTAACTGAATTACCATCTTACTGTGTAGTTTCCCATTTTTTTAACCTCACGGCGAGTGCAGATTCTCAGCATTTGTAGGCTGTCACTATATTTACCCATGGTGAATGCTAATATTTCCTTAAAATGTCATATATGACCACTTCGATTTGTCTTTTTTGAAATCTTTTGATAAAGGTTGGGTTTTGACACGTATTTTCTCTTACGTGTTCCGTCCAGCTACATCTTGCCGTACTGTGCGTGCCATGGATTTCAGATGACATGTGATGGCTTCTTTAGACGCCAGATGCAACTGCTCGTGACCGGCTGCCTGTCCGTCACAATTTTGTGGGATGATCGCCCAGGCCCTCTTTGTCCATACGCTGAACTGGCCATTAGGAGTAACATAACATCTTTTATGGTGGTGTAGGCCAAAGGTCATGGCGCCGCCTTGGAAATCATTGTGCAAACAAAGCGGGTGCTTTAACAAAAACGCATACTGCCACAACATGTGCCTCACCATTAACATTTTCAATGACGCCCGTAGTCCCATTGTTACAATTTAATTGAAAATGGGATTAGTCTGATGGTCTCTGACAGTTTCTTGTGAAATAAAACTACTTTACAAATTCTAAAATGTTAACGTTTTCTTTTAAAATCCAGTGTATCATTTCAAAATGTAAGGTACTACGTTGTACGTCGCTGTATGTTCATTTTCAGGTTCTGCGTCACGGCATGTACTTTTGCTTTTTGCAGGCTGCCATGGAAAGTGAAGAGGGGCCATGCATGGAACAACCGCCTTCCCTTTCTATGGTGGCCATCTTGGAAAAGGATTATAACCAGAAATGCAATTTTTTAGTAGCTCACGTTACTGCTTTGCAAATGTAGATTATTAATGGCAAATCTTATTGCATCTATGTCCTTTACTGAGAAATATAAAGTACATGGAGTGTATGCGATTTTCTTTTTTTAAATATATTTACACTGTGAAAGGTGGTTCTTAACGGAACATTTACTTTGTTTAGGGGTGGCTTTCTTTTTTGGTAGGACAGCTAATAAGGCAATTTGCGAACGGAAATGAGGGAAGAGGCACCAAACAGTAATATGGGGGGGATGGGGTAGGTGGACGGCGAAAAATGTTGTCAGTTTGTTGTTTGTAAGGTAGGGGCAGTGTTTGTCATGCTCCTTCATTACAGCAGTGGTGCTGTTTCTTGGGGAGGAGGGATGGCCTTAGCTGATGTCATTTTCAGATAACTAGAACTTTTGCTAAAAGTATGTAATGTGTACTACATTGCTAATGGCTGACTACCAATACGTGTTGGCGCTGTGCAAGGGAAATTCAGTTAAAAAAAACTTTGTTAAAGGGACGTTATAGTTCGAAGTAAAACCAAAAAACTACTGAAATTCGCCAGTTATGGTAAGCTAACCAACCGTAACTCGCACCACCACAGTGCACTGCTAAGACTAACACCCAGGACATCCAAGATGACATCACAAATTTCATTTATGACATCACTGATGATATCACATATCTGGCCCACTTATTTTTGTTCACTGACATATATGGGCCAGGTAGTTTTGTTCACTGACAGTCAGAATATTAACATTGAAGAAGGTGCTATATATGTAGACGTTAACCTTGTCATATGTTCTTTAAGTACTTTCCTTAGGGTTTGGTCTCAGCTCATGGTGCACATACATGAGGAAATAAGCAGCCCTCAAACACACAATTCATTGGTATACATGAAGATACACTTTAATATCATTAACATTTACTGATGATGCTGTTTCTTTCTTTCTTACTTTAGTTTCCCTGTATGTGCCTCTGATTTGTATGCATTGTGGTTATTCATATGTATTGTTTGTACCAACACAAGTGTTGTAAGTCTTGAATTGCTAGCTAATAATTACAGGTTTAACATTACTCATTCTGATAAGGTAGCATTCATTATTGTACTATTCAAAATTACAAGATTACAAGCACTATACTTCTATGGTGCATGCTGCAGTCATTGCCTATGATTATATATGATTAGGTTTCTGTATTAACAACAACACTCCAATACAATAATTTTAGATGGGTATATTCTTTAATAGATTAAGGGATCGATTCATGGAAATAATGTGCGCCGAAAATTCCCGCGCAGAGGTGCCAAAACGTGCGAATCGCAGTAAAAGTGCGAAAATTGCAGTGCAAGTGCGAAAATCGCAGGGAAACCAGCGCACATCGATTCATGGAAGTCCGTGCGCAAGAAAAACATTGGATGTGCGCTAAAAATGTGCGCCGCGCACGCCGGCGCACAGGTCATCCAACAGCGTGCGCCACGGCCACTGCGAAATCGCACATAGCGTGGCGCACATCACAAAAGTAGGTGGAACACGGGGCGTAACACTCGGAATGGGGAACAACGCGTGTAACCCGTATTCATGGAATCGAATAGGGCAAACCAGCGCACGGTCAAAGACCAAGGGCCAAACAAGTACGCCACAAGAAAGCAGGCGATAGCGCCCCTGCGACTGAAAAAAAATGTGCGCCAAAATGTGCGCTAACAAAAAGCACCCATATACAGCCATGATGAATGGGCCATACAGTGGCCCTCTAGGACAAATGAGGTGCAAAGGGGCACCGACAAACACGGACACCCGCTGTGTGAAAAATAGCATGTGCGTGTGTTCCTGGGTGCGCGGGAAGTTCCACACGCGATTGGCCTGGGTACGTGTACTTCGGGGTGCGCGGGAAGTTCCACACGCGATTGGCCTGGGTAGGTGTACTCCGCGGTGCGCAGGAAGATTCACACGCAATTTCAGCAGGGTACGTGTATTTCGGTGGTGCCGGGGAATGCTACACGTGATTTGGCCATGTGGGTCCTCCCAGGTGTTCCCTCTACACCCTTCACGGCCCCTGCAGGCAGCCCACACCACAGGGAACTACCCTGCACCCCTGCTCATGTCCCACAGGCAACCCATCCACCATGGCCATGCCCACCAGCCAACCCACATGTCACCTTGCACTACTGATCACCAACACATGTCTCCCATCACCCCCACCCCCCAGCCACCAGGGGCAGCCTCCACCAGGCCCCCACTCATGTCTCCCACCACCCCCACCCCCCAGCCACCAGGGGCAGCCTCCACCAGGCCCCCACTCAGGTCTCCCATCACCTCCACCCCCCAACAGTGCAGGGGCAGCCTCCACCAGGCCCCCACTCATGTCCCCCTGCACCCCCACCCCCCAGCCACCAGGGGCAGCCTCCACCAGGCCCCCACCCATGTCTACCACCACCCCCACCACCCAGCAGTGCAGGGGCAGCCTCCACCAGGCCCCCACTCATGTCTCCCACCCCCAGCAGTGCAGGGGCAGCCTCCACCAGGCCCCCACTCATGTCTCACATCCCCCCCACCCCCCAGCCACCAGGGGCAGCCTCCACCAGGCTCCCACACATGTCCCCCTGCACCCCCCAGCCACCAGGGGCTGCCTCCACCAGGCCCCCACCCATGTCTAACACCACCCCCACCCCCCAGCCACCAGGGGCAGCTTCCACCAGTCCCCCACTCGGGTCTCCCATCACCCCCACCCCCCAGCAGTGCCTGGGCAGCCTCCACCAGGCCCCCACTCATGTCCCCCACCACCCCCAGCCACCAGGGGCAGCCTCCACCAGGCCCCCACCCATGTCTACCACCACCCCCCCCAGCAGTGCAGGGGCAGCTTCCACCAGGCCCCCACTCATGTCTCCCATCACCCCCACCCCCCAGCAGTGCAGGGGCAGCCTCCACCAGGCTCCCATACATGTCCCCCTGCACCCCCACCCCCCACCCACCAGGGGCAGCCTCCACCAGGCCCCCACTCATGTCTCCCATCACCCCCACCCCCCAGCAGTGCAGGGGCACCCTCCATCAGGCTACCACACATGTCCCCCTGAACCCCCACCCCCCAGCAGTGCAGGGGCAGCCTCCACCAGGCCCCCACCCATGTCTACCACCACCCCCACCCCCCAGCAGTGCAGGGGCAGCCTCCACCAGGCCCCCACTCATGTCTCCCATCACCCCCAGCCACCAGGGGCAGCCTCCACCAGGCTCCCACACATGTCCCCCTGCACCCCCACCCCCCAGCAGTGCAGGGGCAGCCTCCACCAGGCCCCCACTCATGTCTCCCATCACCCCAACCCCCCAGCAGTGCAGGGGCAGCCTCCACCAGGCCCCCACTCATGTCTCCCATCACCCCCACCCCCCAGCAGTGCAGGGGCAGACTCCACCAGGCCCCCACTCATGTCCCCCTGCACCCGTACCCCCCAGCCACCAGGGGCAGCCTCCACCAGGCCCCCACCCATGTCTACCACCACCCCCAACCCCCAGCAGTGCAGGGGCAGCCTCCACCAGGCTCCCACACATGTCCCCCTGCACCCCCACCCCCCAGCCACCAGGGGCAGCCTCCACCAGGCCCCCACTCATGTCTCCCATCACCTCCACCCCCCAGCCACCAGGGGCAGCCTCCACCAGGCCCCCACTCATGTCCCCCTGCACCCCCACTCCCCAGCCACCAGGGGCAGCCTCCACCAGGCCCCCACTCATGTCCAACTCATGTCTCCCTGCACCCCCCACCCCCCAGCCACCAGGGGCAGCCTCCACCAGGCCCCCACTCATGTCTCCCATCACCCCCACCCCCCAGCAGTGCAGGGGCAGCCTCCACCAGGCCCCCACTCATGTCTCCCATCACCCCCACCCCCCAGCAGTGCAGGGGCAGCCTCCACCAGGCCCCCACTCATGTCCCCCTGCACCCGCACCCCCCAGCCACCAGGGGCAGCCTCCACCAGGCCCCCACCCATGTCTACCACCACCCCCAACCCCCAGCAGTGCAGGGGCAGCCTCCACCAGGCTCCCACCCATGTCTCCCACCACCCCCAGCCACCAGCAGTGCAGGGGCAGCCTCCACCAGGCCCCCACTCATGTCTCCCACCACCCCCACCCCCCAGCAGTGCAGGGGCAGCCTCCACCAGGCCCCCACTCATGTCTCCCATCACACCCAGCCCCAGCCACCAGGGGCAGCCTCCACCAGGCTCCCACACATGTCCCTCTGAACCCCCACCCCCCAGCCACCAGGGGCAGCCTCCACCAGGCCCCCACTCATGTCTCCCATCACCTCCACCCCCTCAGCCACCAGGGGCAGCCTCCACCAGGCCCCCACTCATGTCCCCCTGCACCCCCACTCCCCAGCCACCAGGGGCAGCCTCCACCAGGCCCCCACTCATGTCCAACTCATGTCTCCCTGCACCCCCACCCCCCAGCCACCAGGGGCAGCCTCCACCAGGCCCCCACTCATGTCTCCCATCACACCCACCCCCAGCAGTGCAGGAGCAGCCTCCACCAGGCCCCCACTCATGTCCCCCTGCACCCCCACTCCCCAGCCACCAGGGGCAGCCTCCACCAGGCCCCCACTCATGTCCAACACATGTCTCCCTGCACCCCCACCCCCCAGCCATCAGGGGCAGCCTCCACTAGGCCCCCACTCATGTCTCCCATCACACCCACCCCCAGCAGTGCAGGGGCAGCCTCCACCAGGCCCCCACACATGTCCCCCTTCACCCCCACCCCCCAGCAGTGCAGGGGCAGCCTCCACCAGGCCCCCACCCATGTCTACCACCACCCCCACCCCCCAGCCACCAGGGGCAGCCTCCACCAGGCTCCCACACATGTCCCCCTGCACCCCCAGCCACCAGGGGCAGCCTCCACCAGGCACCCACTCATGTCTCCCATCACCCCCACCCCCCAGCAGTGCAGGGGCAGCCTCCACCAGGCCCCCACTCATATCTCACATCACCCCCACCCCCCAGCCACCAGGGGCGGCCTCCACCAGGCTCCCACACATGCCCCCTGCACCCCGACCCCCCAGCAGTGCAGGGGCAGCCTCCACCAGGCCCCCACTCATGTCTAACACCACCCCAGCCACCAGGGGCAGCCTCCACCAGGCTCCCACACATGTCCCCCTGCACCCCCACCCCCCAGCCACCAGGGGCAGCCTCCACCAGGCCCCCACTCATGTCTCCCATCACCCCCACCCCCCCAGCAGTGCAGGGGCAGCCTCCACCAGGCCCCCACTCATGTCACCCTGCACCCCAACTCCCCAGCCACCAGGGGCAGCCTCCAACAGGCCCCCACTCATGTCCAACTCATGTCTCCCTGCACCCCCACCCCCCAGCCACCAGGGGCAGCCTCCACCAGGCCCCCACTCATGTCCAACTCCTGTCTCCCTGCACCCCCACACCCCCAGCCACCAGGGGCAGCCTCCACCAGGCTCCCACACATGTCCCCCTTCACCCCCACCCCCCAGCAGTGCAGGGGCAGCCTCCACCAGGCCCCCACCCATGTCTACCACCACCCCCACCCCCCAGCCACCAGGGGCAGCCTCCACCAGGCTCCCACACATGTCCCCCTGCACCCCCACCCCCCAGCCACCAGGGGCAGCCTCCACCAGGCCCCCACTCATGTCTCCCATCACCCCCACCCCCCAGCCACCAGGGGCAGCCTCCACCAGGCTCCCACACATGTCCCCCTTCACCCCCACCCCCCAGCAGTGCAGGGGCAGCCTCCACCAGGCCCCCACCCATGTCTACCACCCCCCAGCCACCAGGGGCAGCCTCCACCAGGCTCCCACACATGTCCCCCTGCACCCCCACCCCCCAGCCACCAGGGGCAGCCTCCACCAGCCCCCCACTCATGTCCCCCATCACCCCCACACCTCAGCAGTGCAGGGGCAGCCTCCACCAGGCCCCCACCCATGTCTACCACCACCTCCACTCCCCAGCCACCAGGGGCAGCCTCCACCAGGCCCCCACTCATGTCTCACATCACCCCCACCCCGCAGCCACCAGGGGCAGCCTCCACCAGGCTCCCACACATGCCCCCCTGCACCCCGACCCCCCAGCAGTGCAGGGGCAGCCTCCACCAGGCCCCCACTCATGTCTAACACCACCCCACCCCCCAGCCACCAGGGGCAGCCTCCACCAGGCTCCCACACATGTCCCCCTGCACCCCCACCCCCCAGCCACCAGGGGCAGCCTCCACCAGGCCCCCACTCATGTCTCCCATCACCCCCACCCCCCAGCAGTGCAGGGGCAGCCTCCACCAGGCCCCCACTCATGTATCCCATCACCCCCACCCCCCAGCAGTGCAGGGGCAGCCTCCACCAGGCCCCCACTCATGTCCCTCTGCACCCCCACTCCCCTGCCACCAGGGGCAGCCTCCACCAGGCCCCCACTCATGTCCAACTCATGTCTCCCTGCACCCCCAGCCACCAGGGGCAGCCTCCACCAGGCCCCCACTCATGTCCAACTCCTGTCTCCCTGCACCCCCACCCCCCAGCCACCAGGGGCAGCCTCCACCAGGCCCCCACCCATGTCTCCCACCACCCCACCCTCCAGCCACCAGGGGCAGCCTCCACCAGGGCCCCACTCATGTCTCCCACCACCCCCACCACCCAGCAGTGCAGGGGTATCCTCCACCAGGCTCCCACACATGTCCGCCTTCACCCCCACCCCCCAGCCACCAGGGGCAGCCTCCACCAGGCCCCCACCCATGTCTACCACCACCCCCACCCCCCAGCAGTGCAGGGGCAGCCTCCACCAGGCCCCCATCCATGTCTACCACCACCCCCACCCCCCAGCCACCAGGGGCAGCCTCCACCAGGCCCCCACTCATGTCTCCCATCACCCCCACCCCCCAGTAGTGCAGGGGCAGCCTCCACCAGGCCCCCACTCATGTCTCCCATCACCCCCACCCCCCAGCAGTGCAGGGGCAGCCTCCACCAGGCCCCCACTCATGTCCCCCTGCACCCCCAGCCACCAGGGGCAGCCTCCACCAGGCCCCCACCCATGTCTACCACCACCCCCACCCCCCAGCAGTGCAGGGGCAGCCTCCACCAGGCCCCCACTCATGTCTCCCACCACCCCCACCCCCCAGCAGTGCAGGGGCAGCCTCCACCAGGCCCCCACCCATGTCTACCACCACCCCCACCCCCCAGCCACCAGGGGCAGCCTCCACCAGGCCCCCACTCATGTCTCCCATCACCCCCACCCCCCAGCCGTGCGATTTGCCTGGGTGCGTGTACTTCGGGGTGCGCGGGAAGTTCCACACGCGATTGGCCTGGGTACGTGTACTACGGGGTGCGCGGGAAGTTCCACACGCGATTGGCCTGGGTACGTGTACTTCGGAGTGCGCGGGAAGTTCCACACACGATTGGCCTGGGTACGTGTACTTCGGGGTGCGCGGGAAGTTCCACACGTGATTGGCCTGGGTACGTGTACTTCGGGGTGCGCGTGAACTTCCACACGCGATGGGCCTGTGAGAGTGGGGTACGTGCATTCCAGGGGTGGGCAGGAATATTTACTCGCGACTGGGCCTGAGAGAGCGTGCTACGTGTATTTTTGGGGTGGGCGGGAAGATTCACACGTTCGCCTACGACGTGCCGAAAAATAAATGGTCCAATCCTGAAACACGTACGCCAGCATGAAGCAGGCGTACGTCGACCCGTGCAGCGTAAAAGTGCGCACAAACAACAAACAAGCTCATACGCCAGGATGAATATACCGTTCCTAGCAGCAGTGGCTGTGGGTTACCAAAGGAGGAGGAGGATAGTGAGAGCCAGAATTTACACTCCCAGAACCAGCCTTTTTGGGATACTTGATGACCAGGTGTATGGGAGGTTAAGGTTTCCACCACACATAATACTGGACCTGGTCAGTGAGTGGGAGGATGACCTCACATCACCCACCCTGTGCTCCCAAGCACTCAGCCCCCTGGAGAGGGTCCTCAATGTACTGCACTTCTTGGCCACAGGATCATTTCAGCGGACAAGTGCCATAGTGGGTGGGGTGTCACAGGCCACGCAGTCACGCTGCCTACACCAGGTCTTGAACATCATCACTGCACGCCCATCAGTCCGTAGGCACATATACCCGCCCAGGACACCTGCAGAAAGGCGGGCTGCCACCCTCGATTTCTACGGTGTGGCACAATTCCCAAAAGTGCTAGGTGCCATTGACTGCATCCATGTGGCACTACGTCCCCCCAGGGCATCTGAGCACATCTATAGGAACCGCAAGCACTGGCATTCCATCAACGTGCAGGTAGTATGTAATGCTAAGGGGATCATCACCTCAGTATATGCCAACTATCCAGGGTCCACCCACGACAGCTTCATTTACCGAATGTCTACCCTAAGCCGGGACCTAGAAGCTGGGCGGCATGGCGATACATGGCTGCTTGGTGAGTATGAATGCCACTGCACATGCATGCATGTCAGATGCAGAGTTATGTCACTACCCCACTAATGATACCCATCACCTCCTCACCAGGGGACAGTGCCTACCCTCTGAGCACCCACATGATGACGCCAATTCGGAACCCCATCACGCCTCCAGAGGTAAGATACAACACAGCCCATATTGCAACCCGGGGTATAGTGGAGCGCACATTCGGAGTGCTCAAGTCACGCTTTCGCTCCCTTGACCGTTCTGGCGGGCAGCTGTTATATGCGCCCCCAGTAGTGTGCAGGATCATAGTGGCAGCATGTGTCCTGCACAATGTTGCAACACGCCGGGGCCTGGCTGTGGACATGGTGGTGCCCCCACATCCCCAACCACATGCACGCCCGCTGCACATGGGAGGGGAGAGGGCACGGGGTGAGGCAGCCCGTACGCAGCTGTTGGCTAATTACTTCACATAGAAAACACACCCCAGTGGAGTGCACACAGGCCTGGCACATACCATCTGATAAGCAATGATGACTCGACCTGACAATTAAGACGAACAAAGGGACAGTCAACTGTCAGAACCATAGCAGCCTGATATTGTTCATGTGGAAGTGTCACAATGTGTGCATCCCTACCTACACAAATACCACCAATGCAGTGTCATCAAAAGACACTTCCATGCTGCAGAAATGAATACCCACTCGCAAAATACTACATGAAAACAGTGCCATGTCACCCAACCCCTCCCCGGCACGGCCACACAACACACCATGGCATGTCATGCAATGTGAGAGGAAAGAAATTAATCCCCACAACATGCCCCAAGTGTCACCAGCTACAGTGTCCCTAATGGAAACATGTCCACACATGAAATGCTCACAGTAATGCAGGACCTACAACACACATTATCAAATACTTACCAAGAATACCAATCACCTACACAACATCCAACCTACCTTAAACATGACATTACAGACTTAAAAATTTGCTAGCCTCACTAACTGATGATGCCAGCCCTCCGAACACTTCCAAGTATACAGTGTTAGCGCCACGCAAGAGTGTAGGTGCACTGCTTACAACATGGACTCCAGTTCCAAGGTGGACCGCATTGTGAAGACATGAGGAATGGACCTGCAAATTAGGAGGATGAGATGGATGCAGAGGCACATATCAATACACCATGCAGTGTACAATACAACAACAATATGCACTATGAATGTATAAACAGTATTGACTACAGACTGCCCACACAGCTCGTGGGAGTCCAATGTCACCATGTACGTCAATGTCACTTGGGCACACCCTTTGCAAGCCCATGGAAACGGGAAGCAGGAGGGGTGTGTGTCACAAAAACCCAAGCATCTGAACCTAATTTATGACAAGCCTGCATGTGCCCAGCCACAATGCAGCGTATGCCCACGGGAGCCACACAAGGCAACACACTGTCCCAAAAAAAAATCAAAAATGGCCATTAATGGGCCCGGGGGGGTGGGGGAGGCCACCCAGGAGGTCCGAGGACAGGGTGCACACCAAAACCCACCTGTGTGGATCTTGCGGAAAAAAACACCTCCATGGGCACATGGCCTACACGGCTACCCTATTGTGGGAGTATCACTGCTGTCGCTCTCCTCACCCTCTGCAGCTGCATCAGGAGGTGGTGGCACTATGGGAGGCAGCCCACACAAAGCCCTAGTCTGTTCCTCCATGGCTGCAAGCATGCGGGTGTGGTAGGTCTCGTTCTGGAGGATAAGTGTGCGGAGGTCCCCATGCAACAACTCACGGGATGCCCGGACCTCCGCCCTAGTTGCCTGCATCTCAGCTGAGAGCGTACGTGTGAGACGCTCCAGCTGCTGTTCTGTCCTTCTGTTTGTTGAAGCCTCAAGCTCAACAAGAGTCGTCCTGAGGTGAAGGAGTTCCACCCTCAGGGCTTCCCTGTGGCCCTGGGACTCTATGGAAATGGCTTCCTGCAGAGTCGCCAGTGCCGCCCGCCTGTCCCTGTCGGACGCCAGCATGTCCTCCCTGTGTGACTGGCAGATGGAGTCTGTTGCCTGCTGTAGTCGCTCCATTAGCCTTTCGGGGGGGACAATGGAAGTGGCCACCCTTTCCATGGCCTGAGCCATCATCTCTGATGATGCTGCCTATTGGGTTGCCATACCGTATATGGATTGCTCCCATGCGGTATTGCCAGGTGGCTGACGGCCAACACGTCGGCGGGCACCACACCTGTCTGGGGCAAGGCGAACTGCGCCTTGCTGTGCCGGCACTGCCTGAGGCTGCAGGACTGCATTCCCCCTCTGATCTGCTGGCCCAGGAACAGGATCAGATGTCGCAGAGTGTGACCCTGCATCCGTAACCACCAAAGGCGTACCTGCCAACACTGACATCCCCATTGAGGGTTCTAACCATGGTGCTGGTGGGTCGGACAGAACAGAATCCCTCCCAGGAACACTCACCTGCGACGGCACATAGGTCTCATCATCCGAATCGACACCTGAATACAGCTCGGGGGAGGTGCAGCCAGAGACACCCCTTGAGAGCACGACCTGCAGCAGTTGTGGGTTCTCACCCACCACCACACCACGTCCCTCACTGGTGGTCGGTCGGCCCTCAGACACCCCCCTGGGTCTGCACCGTCTCCACAAACCCAGCAGTATCAAGTGCGTCATCCCCTGCAAAGACATAAAAGAAAACAAATGGAAACAGGCATTAGCACCATGGCACACAATTAGGGCTGAGAGGCTACAGAAACAGTGCTTGATTGACACATGTCCCACATGACTAAAACCCTCCCATGCATGCACCGTCACTGCGTGTGATGGGGATGCAGATGGCACACTTTGATGACACCAAGATGGAAGATGAACACATTTGCTGCATGCTGCCTAGCAGTGGCATCACACATTGGCCAGTGATTGGCAGGTCAAATACACATGCCATCACACAGATGGCATGTACCCTAGCCATGAAGTGAAGAGGGAGAGGAGGTCACAAATTGTTCATTCAGTCCAGTTTGCTCATATAATTGATGTTTTCATTGAAATGGTTCAAATGTTTAACCTACAGCTGCCAGTCCAAAATGGTCCTATAACACAGGGACATGTCTAAACTAATCATGTCCAGGAAACTAAGCCAGTCCACTGTACCATAGCCATGTCAGACATGTGACAATAGGACTGAGAAATCCCGAGTAAAAGTGGTGGTATGCAAACAATCTGCCTGAATAAACAGAGGTAAATAAGCAACAATGTTGTGGCAAGATGACACTCCAAGGGCAACTGGCGTGGTGTTGGGCTGGATGTCTAATGTTGGCAGGAGGGATGCTGCTATACCCAAATGCTGGTGCCAAGAATGTATAGGAAGAGGTACATGGGTGACCCGAACCACTCAGGCACACACACCCTCACCTGGCACCCAAACAGAAGCCCTCCCACACACACCATGCACATGGATGACACACACATGCATGTGCACTCACCGGACAATGCCTCGTAATCTGCAGTTCTCCCACGCCTTGGATCTGTTCCTCCGTGACGTAGGTCCCAGCAACCTGCTCATGTGGAGTGAGTTCTATGTCGTCTGCTGGAGACCCACCTCCAGTCACTAGAGTTGCAGCATGACTTGAGGCCAGCTTATTCTTTGCCCTGCGCTTCAGGTCATTTCAGCGCTTGTAGCATTCATTAGCTGTGCGCCTCACGATTCCAAAGGCACTTATGATGTCCGCAATGGTCTGCCAGTGTGCCTGACGTTGTGCAGGTGTGGTCTTGGATCCTTCAACAATCACCATTTCGCGGTCATGTGCGGTCACATACTCTACAAGTGCATTCAGTTCGGCCTCATTGAAGCTGGGCTTCCTTGACGGGCCGGACTTTGTAGTCGTGTCTGGGGCATCAGCCTCTACTGGACGAGCACTCTTCCTCTTCCGCTTGGTAGGTGGTGGGGATCCTACGCCGCTCTGGCACTAGGGGCAGGAGCGTGGGATTGCACACTCAGCATGGGAGTTGGTGCAGGCATTAGCTCAAGTGTGATGGTGTCAGGGGGAATGTTAGCATGATGGACTTGGACCGACACTGTCCTGGCTGGGTGTGTGAAAGGTGGGGTGGATGGAGCCGCAGCTGCCCCTGCAGCCTCCCCAGCCTGCGTACGCGGGGCAGCAGATGACCTAGCTGCCCCTGATCCACGTGGCCTGATGACACCAACATTCACCAGCGCACGTGGCCTAGACCTGCTGACCTGGAAGTCAGCCATGGAGTCACCCTGTGCCAGGTCTGTTTCCACAGTGGGCTGGTCCAACAAGGGCTGAGCATGGATGGTGTCAGCCACGTTAACCTCAACCGGGGTGGGGCATGGGTGTCCCTGACTGCTCCTCCACACATGGGGGGCTAGGGGCACCCTGCAAGTCACGGCCACATCCCCTACCGGATCCACCACGGCCACCTTTGCCACCCTTACGGCTTGGTCGCCTTCCAGCCATGGCACTGATGTTATTGTGCGTATGGGAGTCGATGTGAACTATTGTCCTGGGCAATTGGGGGTCAAAGGGGTTGGGTACCAGATGGTAATCGTACCCTAGTGCTCTAGCAAGGCTGTATGTCACCCCTGGGGAAAGATAACGGGTCACGCAACTCACAGGCACCCCAAAAAAGGGAAGTAAGGTGCACGCAACCCCTCCTAGACCACGTGCGTGGAAAAATAAACCTGCACTACGCTGTGGCACCCAGAAACACAAGAATGAACGTATGCGTGTCACACGCAGCCTAGAATGACCTCTGAAGGGGTACGCGACACACGGGGCGAGCACAGATGTTAAATACGTGCGCGACTAACCGTCTGCCAGGAACAAAAGCGTGAAAAATATGCGCGTGTGCGCGTTGGCAACACCCCCGCCAAAAGAAGAATTGTACGCTGTCTGAGGAGACAGGGCAACAGTAGAAGGGAACGCTGTTTGAGGAAACAGGCCCAGGAAAAATAGGAAAAGAGAAAAAGCTGTCAGAGGTAACAGGGAGTACGAACTGGAAACGCCGTGGAGTAAATCGCGTGTGAACCGACAAGAAGTACAGATTTCACCCACCCGCTCTCCACGAAAAGTACGTACAAGGAAATGACGTTCTACACGTACCTTTTATACACACGTCACAGACGCGCATACGCGATGAGGCCATTTCCACCAATCACGCGCTTTGACACTCGGACGTGTATCTCTTTTTTTTTTACATGCGCCATTCTCTACGGCCATGCGCATGACGTCACAGCTGCACATGGTGGCCTTTGGGCCAATGAAGTCGCATATGCGAGCACACATGGTAATACTGCACGTCAGAGTGTCATCGCGTGTAATCGGAGGGAAGTGAGCGTACACGCGATTGGCCTGGGTACGTGTATTTCTGGGGTGCGCAGGAAGTTTCACACGCGATTGGTGGAAATCCACGTGTGCTCTATCATCACGTGTAATGAGGGAAACACCCGCGCGCGTCACGTCACAGACGCGCTTACGCGCTAAGGGCCTTTGGTCCAATGAAATCGCATATGCGTGCTGACGTGCATACGCGCTAAGGGCCTTTCCTCGATTTACACGCAGACGTGCAGGATTTTCACGTGCCAAATCACTCCGTATCAAGCTGGCCACGCGTAAGCACACGGAAGACCATGCTCCTGCCCACAAGGCCGAATTACTGCCCCCCAGAGCCCCGAGCACGCTCCCACCTGCCATCTGCTGCTGCCTGACTGCCTGCTGCCCACGTGCCCTGCCATTTGCTGCCTGCACATCAGCCAGGGGTGCTGTTGCTGTGACCATCCCTGCTGGAACCGAAGACTCCTGACTGGGATTCCATCGCTCCACAGCCCAGCCCCAGGACCCAGTTGCCCACCCACTCCTGCCTCTGGGGTTGTCATGTCGGGCAATGCAACATCTGGCACCACTGACAACCCCTGGCCAGAGAGGCAGATGGGCACCAGCTTCAGTGCCAGGGAAGTTGATGTCCTGGTGGAGCAAGTCCTGGGGCAGTATGATGCCCTCTACGGAAGTGTGCGCACCGACAAGGAAGGACGGACTCGGATCTGGACAGACATCGTGACTGCCATCAACGCGGAGGGGGTGGCAGTCCGCGACGTCCAACATGTCAAGAAGCGCTGGGAGGACTTCAGGTCCAGGACCCTGAACAAGGCCATGCGCCTCTTGAAGGCAGCGGATGCTAAGGGGCGCCGGGGCCACTTGTCGGAAGATCAGATGAGGGTCCTGGAACGCATATCCCCAGCGCTCCACGTCCAGGTCCTTGAGAGGCAGACCCGTCTGGAGCAGAGCGGTAAGTGTACATGCATCATGATTGTAAGCTGTGCGTGTGGTGATGTGCCAGTAGTGTGCCGGTTGCACATCTGTTTGTATGGGGCCGAGTATCGGTGGGGGTGTACAGGACCGTGAGGCTAACACATGTGAGGGCTGTCATGTGTGAGACATGGATGGTGCTTGTGTGTGTAGGCTTGCATGCCAAATGCAGTTGTGTGGGCACACATGTTTGGATGAATGTGTATGTAGGTGGAGGTGGGGATTCCACTGGTGCTAGTGGTGCAGTGCAGGACCAGGGACAGGAGTCAGCACAGGTCGCTGCGGAGGTGCCTGTGTGCAATCCTGTCCCTGATCCTGTCACTGCATCATCTTGCACCAGCAGGGATGCCTACGTCCAGACCCGTTTTCAGGCAGGGGATGAGCTCACGACAACTGGCCTTCCTCTGCCTGCGGACTTGGCTATCCGGGTCCGGGTTGAGCCTGTCCTGACTGGTGTGGCGTTGCGTCAACGGGCCATGCGAGGTAACCTGCAGTCTTTTCATGAGGAGACTGCACGTCATCTCGAATGGCTCGTTGACCGCGTCGGCCTACTGGGACAGGTCACCCAGGCCGGATTCCTCCGTTTGATGGGGCTTGCTACGACCCCCTCCTCAACTGAACCCCCTATTCGCCAGTCCTCCGTGCCATCTTCCCACCCATCAGTCACCTGGGTGCCCTGTGGAGCAGCCTCTGACGGTGCGGCCAGGCTGGTGGAGGAGGCATCCCTGCCACAGTCAGGAGTCGGACGTCCAGCAGGGGTGGCCACATCAACGACTGCACCCCAGCCAGCGGAGGATGTGCAGCAGCAGGGGGCAGTGCACGGGCAGAGGCACAGCAGCAGCAATGTCGTGGGAGCCATGATGGCTCGGGGCCTTCCACATCGGAGGGGCAGGCATCGGCCGGAGGGCAGGAGGACCCAGGACGGGAAGTGTCTTCTGTGTGGCAGCGGTTGGGCCACGCCATAGATGCGGAGCGGCAGCGGGCGGAAGAGGCACGGCTCACGATGGTCAGGGCGGAGAACTCCATGCGGAGGGCCCTGAGGCGTGCCGAGTGCCTCGAGGCAATCCGCAGGGAGTTTGGGGGGAACATGTGGACGGCCCTGCGGACCCTCAGGGCCATGGAGGAGGAGCGCCTCTGGGACATTGAGCAGGAGTTCGATGATGCCCTGGCCCGGAACATCCCGAAGTGAGCCGTCGGACTAGCCCGCTGCCCTTGTAAATAGTTATATAGTTAGTGTTAGGTTTCCTTTGGTTTAGCATTTTTTTTGGACTTTTTGGACAATGGGCCACATTTTTGTATATAGTTATTTTTTTTAGGTAGTGTTATTAGATAGGTTTCATTTCTTCGGTTTGGATCATGGACCCTGGATTGTTTATCTGTACATAGTTGACTTTTGGATTTTCAATTTTTATTATGATTTCGCCATGGAGCAATGGTTTTCGATTTTAATTTTCCATTGGATTTACTTTTGTGGACTGTGACTTTGGACACCTTTCCTTTGCATTATGATTTGTGGTTTTGCATTATTTCACAGACCTGCTGTTTTTTTTTAATTTCTATTATTTGTTTATTTTTGATTCAATTTATGTTGCTTTTAATACATATTTTTTCTTCAAAGTTCAATGTGTAGTATCATCTCATTGGTTTCATGCATATCATGATATGGGTTTTGACATTCACTGACACCCATTGGGTGTATGTGAGGGACATGTGTTCATTTCCAAACTTGCAATTCGGCTTCTATCATGTTTTTGCCATTTCTAAGTTGGTGGATGCAATACTCGGGTGGGTGTTTGCCATTTGGAGGCTGACCATAAGGGCCAGGAATCTACATTGTGGTGACATGTTGGCTGGGAGACATGAGTGAGGGCCTGGTGGAGGCTGCCCATGCACTGCTGGGGGGTGGGGGTGCAGGGAGACATGAATGGGGGCCTGGTGGAGGCTGCCCCTGGTGGCTGGGGGGTGGGGGTGATAGGGGACATGAGTGGGGGCCTGGTGGAGGCTGCCCCTGGTGGCTTGGGGGTGGGGGTGGTGGGAGACATGAGTGGGGCCCTGGTGGAGGCTGCCCCTGGTGGCTGGGGGGTGGGGGTGGTGGGAGACATGAGTGGGGGCCTGGTGGAGGCTGCCCCTGCACTGCTGGGGGATGGGGGTGGTGGTAGACATGGGTGGGGGCCTGGTGGAGGCTGCCCCTGGTGGCTGAGGGGTGGGGGTGCAGGGAGACATGAGTGGGGGCCTGGTGGAGGCTGCCCGTGGTGGCTGGGGGTGGGGGTGCAGGGAGACATGGGTGGGGGCCTGGTGGAAGCTGCCCCTGCACTGCTGGGGGGTGGGGGTGGTGGGAGACATGGGTGGGTGCCTGGTGGAGGCTGCGCCTGCACTGCTGGGGGTTGGGGGTGGTGGGAGACATGGGTGGGGGCCTGGTGGAGGCTGCCCCTGCACTGCTGGGGGGTGGGGGTGGTGGTAGACATGGGTGGGGGCCTGGTGGAGGCTGCCCCTGGTGGCTGGGGGGTGGGGGTGATAGGGGAGCAATTTCAACTAATAAGATCCGACATTAACCAAGCGCTGGCCGAAATCAAGCAGGAAGTGGGTCATCTGGGCGAGAGAACAGACATAGTCGAAAAAGGCCTGCAGGAGATAGGCAGAGAGACCACGGAGACCAGCGAAGCTATCTAGAGGCTCGACATGGCAACGCAGAACCTGGAAATACGAATGGAAGACATGGAAAACAGGTCTCGACGGATCAACATCAGGTTGAAGCTCCTGCCGGAGACGGTGCAAGATAGGGACCTGAAGGAAACGATTCAAGGAATCTTCGCGGAACTATTGGGCGAGTCCTCACCGGATCGAATCGAACTGGACAGGGTTCACAGAGTGGGTTCCCTCAATAGGAACCCGAAGTCTAGGCCACGAGACGTGTTAGCAGCATTTACAAGATATGCTCAAAAAGAGGCAGTACTCAAGGCCGCTAGACAAAAAGAGCCGATATCCTTTAATGACCAACGTATCGAGCTGTACCAGGATCTCGCCAGCTGCACCTTGCTCAAGAGGCGACAATGGAGCCCCCTTAACCTGAAGCTCAAAGAAAAGAGGATCAGATATAAGTGGACCTTCCCATTTGGACTTGTATTCGATTGAGCTGGTTCTCAGAAGCGGATAACCATGATGCAGGAAGGTGCAGACCTGCTCCAACTTGAACTGAACCAAGAACTGGTCGAGGAATCGAGGATGGCGGGCCCGAGCGGCCCCTCGGAGGCAAAGAGCGGTGCCCGAGCCAGGACACGGGAATGGTCGCTAGTTGGGGAGGGTAAAAGGAGAAGGCCGGTGCAGCGGAGGTCCCCTGGGAAGGGAACTGATGCGGAACCAGTGGCGGTGGAGTGAGCCGGACCAGAGGAGATCTAATCGGGTACTTAAATAAGTTCAGGGGGTGGTGGACACAAAGGCATTTTTGTAAACAAGGAGGGGAGAGGGGTGTTAAGAGCCAACATCATGGGATCATCAAGGGCGAGGAAGCCTAGGGGTGGGGGGAGGGACGCGGGAGGACCAAGTTTTAAGGTCATCAGGGGTTGGGGGGGCGGGGGAAAGGGAGAGGGGGGATCCTCAGGTGCTGCACGAGGGACGAACTAGAAGTGGCCCACGCACCCGGGCAACAGGCATGGGGCAAATGAGTGGGAGTGGAGAACTGTCGGAGGGTCTTGAACGGCGGGGACAATTGTCTAACTACAATTCAAGTGGGTAACGCACAACGTTAGGGGCCTAAATACCCAGCTGAAAAGGAAAAAGCTGGAACAATTTACGAAGTGGGGAAAACCAGACTTTCTGGGGTTACAAGAGACACAGGGTCGCTTAAGGCTAAGAGGGTTTGACCAGGTGTTTCAGGCGTCTGGTCCCACGAAATCGGGGGGGTGGGGGGGTGGCGCTGGCCATCAGGGGCACGGTGAACTTCCTCTTAGAAGACACCCTAAGGGACAAAGAGGGTAGGTTTATTGTGGTAAAAGGCACAATTGCGGAAGAATCGTACACGATAGGGGTGATTTATGCGCCCAACACAGGACAAGACCCCTTCCTCTGTGATCTCATGGGGAAAATAGGTTGCTGGGCAAGAGGCCATATAATCATAATGGGGGACCTGAATATAGCTTGGAACTAGATTAAAGACAGGTCAGGAGGGACCAAAAGCCGTGGGGGAGGGGCAGTAGCTTCAGTGGAACTCCGGGACAAAGTGGAGAGCATAGGGCTGAGGGATGTCTGAAAGGAATTGAGGGGGGATGAGGAGGGCTACACATTCCTTTCTGAAGTCCATGGGACCCAGTCCAGAATTGACTACATCTGGATCTCGGCCAACCTGGTGGGTAAGGTAAAAGAGATAGAGTTTGGGCCCATGGGAACTGGGAAAGAGGAGAAGGGAGCTGTGGGGCTGGAAATACCCGAACATCTGCTGAGGGACCCTGTGGTAAGAGAGGAGATAGAGGGCAAGATGAGAGAGTTCTTCGACAATAACAAGAGAGGGGACACGAGGGAAGATACAAGATGGGACGCATTTAAGGCCACACTGAGGGGGGAAATTATAGCAGCTAGGGCACAGAGACCAAAATAGCTACAGGCCTTGGAGTCCCGGCTGGAAGCGGAAGTTGAGGAAGCGAGAGGCAGGGTAGCGGCGAACCCCAGCAGGATTAACCAGAAGGGCTATAGGAGGGCAATAGGACATCTGGAGATCCTTAGGACCAAAAAAGCAGAGGGGGCCATGCTCTTTGTGAGGCAAAAATTCTATGCAAGAGGGAATAAGGCGGATGCCCTGCTAGCCCGCCTCCTTCGGGGAGCGGCCTCTAGAAACTCAATCACGGCGCTAAACTCAGAAAAGGGGGAAAGGGTTACCCGAATAGAAGACATCCAAGAGGCCATGGCCGTTTTTTACGAGACCTTATATGCTTCACAGCACCCCTGCGGCCAAGCTCAAGAGAAATTCCTGGAAAGGGTTAACTTACGTAAAATCGAGGGGGATGCCCAGATTGCTCTACAACAAAAGATAACAGAGGAGGAGGTGAGGGGGGTTATTCGGAAGCTGGCCGCGGGTAAGGCCCCTGGCCCCGATGGGTAGACTGCGTCCTTTTATAAGACCTATGCGGGCGTGCTGGTCCCACACCTGACCTACCTTTTCAACTCCTTTTTGGACAGTGGGCAAATCACCCCGTCCATGAAAGAAGCCAAGATGTCCCTGATTCTGAAGAAGGGCAAGGACCCCCTTGAAAGATCCTCCTATAGGCCAATAGCGCTCATTAACGTAGACGCAAAGATCTACACTAAGATCCTGGTGAACAGGCTCGAGGGGCTCCTCCCGGATTTGATCCATCAGGACCAGGCGGGATTCGTAAAGGGGAGGCAGACAGCGGATAATATCAGAAGGGTGGCCCACCTGGTGGGAAAGGCAGAAAAGACTTGCAGACCGGCAGCACTCCTATCCCTAGATGCTGAAAAAGCGTTTGACCGGGTGGAGTGGTCCTTCCTCTTTAAAACCATGGAAAAGATGGGGTTGGGAGGCGCTTATTTACAGATGGTCAAGGCGAACTATCAGGGCCCACAAGCGAGGGTGGTGGTAAACGGGTCTCTTACTAGACCATTCCAACTCCAAAGAGGAACAAAACAGGGATGTCCCCTATAACCCCTGCTATACTCAATTTACCTGGAGCCCCTCCTACAGGCAATATGGGAATCGGAAGGAATACAGGGAATATCGTTTGGCGGCAGGCACCACAAGGTGGCGGCCTTTGCAGACGACATGTTGCTCGCCCTGACCAATCCCATAGAGTCGAGCACACAAGCTAGGTTATTGCTAGAAGACTTTGGGGAAGCATCCGGACTACGCATTAACATGCACAAGTCCGAATTGATGGACCTAACATTGGCAAGGGAGGAGCTAAAGGGGACGACGCCCTTTACCTGCCGACCGGGAGGAATCACGTACCTGGGGGTGAGAATCACTCCGGCTTTGACCGGATGGTACGCAGCAAACTACCCCCCACTCCTGCAAAGAATTAAGAAAGATCTCTGCAAGTGGGGGAACTTGAGGATCTCCTGGTTGGGGAAGCTAGAGGCACTTAAAATGGTTACCCTGCCGAGGCTGCTTTACCTCTTCCAAGCTATCCCTCAAGCGGTCCCAGCTAGCTTCTTCAGGGAGCTCCAGGTAATAACAAACGACTTCATATGGGAGGGAAAAAGGGCAAGGGTGAGTAGGATGCAACTTATGGCCCCAAGAAAAGGGGGGGGGACTAGCTCTTCCCAACTTCCGTCAATACTACGAAGCAACCCAACTAAGGGTGATCAGGGAATGGCTGAGGGAGGGGAAAGGAAAACACTGGGTTCAGATGGATAGAGCGGTTACGCGACACAAACTGGGAGAGGTTCTGTGGCTACCCAGAAAGCACCGCCCGGGCCATATGTACCTTAGCTCGATCACTAAACTAGTGGCAGATTTTGGGACAGACTGGTCCAACGAAAGGAAATTACAACCTTCCCGTCTCCTTTCACCCCCATCTTCAATAATAAAAACTTCACCCCCGGGTTGGAAAAAGGGGCATTCCGGAACTGGCGGGAGGGGGGTTGCCGCTGGATGCGGGACATGTTTATAGGAGGGGATATCAGTTCTTTTGTAGATTGTAAAAAGGATTTCGCACTGTGGGAGGGCGAACGACTGAGATACTCACGACTTCGACACTGGCTTCTACACCCCATAAATAAAGAGGCGGCCACTAGATCACCGACCCCTTTTGAAAAATTCCTGATGACCAATGACGGTTCAAAAGGCCTTATTTCACAGCTTTACAAGATCTTGGATGAGGCTACCCCGAGGCCGCAATGGGCATACATGGGAAGGTGGGAAAAAATTCTGGGCAGGGAAATAGAGAAGACAGAGTGGGAAAATCTTTGGAGGAAGATCCCCAAACTAGGGAGAGCCTCACAAACCCGGGAGGCCTGGTATAAGATATTATATGGGTGGCACTATACCCCAGCTCGGCTATGCAGGATCTACCCGGACTCATCAGGAACTTGCTGGAGGGGATGCGCCCAGCAGGGCACTGCGGAACACATTTGGTGGCGATGCCCAAAAATAGTCCCGTTCTGGGGAGACATCAAGCAGGCGATGGAACAAGTGTTTGGGGCAGAGGGAGGCATACCCCCAGAATGGTCACTACTAGGCTTGAGGCCAGCAGAAGAGCCGACGGGCTCGAGGGGCAGGGAAAGAGCGAGGTTGATGCTCACTCTGGCAGCAATGACAATCATAGCCCAAAAATGGAAGAATTCGATCAGACCAATGTTTCAAGACTGGCTGCGTAAAGTGTGGGAGATAGTAGCGATGGAATGGGCCTCCTATGCAATGAACAACACAATACAAAAATTTGCGGGCGAGTGGGGTGAGGTCCTTTCCTTTCTCGGAGACGATTTCAGGATTGGATGGCGCCCGCAACGTCTAAGACTTCTGGACCTGGAATAACCCCGACTAGACACTTTGTGGTGACAGGGAGCTATGGAGACTTTGGAACAGCACCTGGGGGAGGGGGGAAGGAAGGGAGGGGGGAGTTATGGGGATTGCTAATGTTGTTGGAAAATTCAATAAAGAGAATTAAAAAAAAAAAAAGTATATGAGAAAAATGTATTATCCCCAAAAATGGTTAAAAGAGGTACCACTGCCACATCCTACCAGTGCTCCCCTGGAAAGTGGAACTTAACATACAAAAAAAAAATAAAGGGGAAACAATGTTTCCCTGCAGTACTCCCCATATGTTGGTTGTACTGCTACACTAAAAATGATACATATGGGGGATATACATCCCACTAGATTGGTAGACCGAAGGACTGATCAGGTCACCCAAATCAGTATTTATGACCACTCCTGGCCCAGTCCTTTGGCGAAGCCAAGCTAAACCTTTATGCCGTAAGGCCTCTCTTGACTCTTTCTCACATGGTTTCTCAATGTTAGTAATAATACAATTCCTACAGTTACTGATTAGTTTGAAGTTCCTTTCCTTCGAGGCTTTAATGAGATTCTCTATGCATCTTTATGTGTTTCAGCTGAGAGTGTCCTCTTTGGTGTACTCTGCCGCATTCGGGGTTCAGCACTGTGATCGGGTTCTATTTGTGAGTGCACCTGTGACTGGTTTAGGATTGGAGGCTGAACTAAGTCTATAAGTAGCCTGTCTGCCATTGTGAATCCTAGTTCTTCCTCTTTGCGACCCTCCGTGGGACGGTCTGTGTTGAGATTTCTAGTGTGTGAATTCGAGGTTGTTAACACATTAGGTAACTAGGGAAAACTCTTTGTTTCTATTTTAGCTATTCACGCATGGTGAAATAGAAACATTGTATCCCCAGCATGTGTTTCTGTTGCCAGGAAATAATGGGTCTGTTTCTTAACTTCCTGTGTTGCATTCACCCTGTTTGGGGAGCTGCGATTTCGCCACAATATATCTGCAGAACCTGAGGATTCAGTGTGGGCTCTTCTAACTTTATGTAGAGCTGAAACTGCATCTAAACACATGCTGTAGTTGAGTGACTGGAAGATTTTCGCTCACAGAGGCAGTCAGCTTTTCCCAAGTCAGTGCTGCTGTCTGGCTTATAGTGAACAGCAGGTTCTGGGTTTGGGAGTCCTTGTCCATGCTCTCTGGAAATGCTGTGGCTCTGCAAGTGGTCAAGGCAGGTTTGGGCAGCCGCCCTGCTAGGGGTGCAAGCCAAAATTGTGGAAATATTGGTTTGGCCCTACTAGGGATCTGGGTGGTGGTCTGCATTTGTTGGTGCTGCAAAGATTGCAGGTGACCCTCTCCTGTCACTTGACAGCCTCCAAGGGAAGCATCTGCCCCATACCACCCGTGTGACCATGATCCCCCTGCTCACATGGCCCCCTGAGTCCCCACATTGGTTGTTCTCAGAACAAGATAAGGGACTTTGTCACAGTTCCTTAAACAAGTACATATTTGAAGTATGATCCACTACTGTATGTAAACCATTTCCATCCTCATAATCATTATGGAAATTGTATTACATAATGCGCACGGGATGGATGCAGTTTTCTTGAAATGTAGCCAATGTTATTCCAGTAAATCCTACACCATTACAATCATGATAACAGCAATCCTGTAATGAGGGAATGATCCTCAGATTACCACCAGCAGTATCAGTATTTAGATACAACAGTAGTCCTTAATAAAAATGTGCTTGGGCTGTAATGGGGTCTACAGCATTTTAAAATAAATAAATTGGTTTTGTTTCACACTAAGAACAAATAATATCTTCATCTCACCAAGGTTTCTAAAGAACTCCCTTGGATCACCTTTTCTGATAAACATAGACCGAAAGACGTTTGTGGCAGACTCACAGAGAACCATGTGAAATGGAAACCCAGAGATTAAATGCAAGACTTAGTTGAACTTTCTTCCATAAGTGAGGAATGGTTCCATCTTCTTGCTGCACAGTACTTATTATGTACAGTTTCCCCTAAAGTGATACACCTTGAGATTTCGTGGACCTATGTATGGACCTATCCAGTGACAATAATTTCAAATATACGGAACCAGTGTAGAATGGATTTTCATGTACTTCCTTTGACTAGGTGGCTTGGATTTAAATGTTCATGCCCTCGCCTGTCATCTTTTTTCTTGTAGGTCTGTTTGGTTGGTGATTGTGTCGGAGGAATCCTGGGATTCGATGCCTTATGCTACAGCAATCAAACAATTTCTGAGAGTCAAAACAGCAGTCGAAGAGGAAGTATTGTAAGTGTGCAGGTAATTCAATCCATACAAACCACCAGAATGTGTCTTTCTTAGATAAAGCAATTGATCCTTCTCCTGAAAATCACTTTTTGTGTCTTAAGTAAGCACTTCTAGTAGTCAGGAGTCAGAATTCATTTTAAATGCTTCTTTTTTAAATAGCTTTAATAGCTCGATGTAGTTAAAGACAAAGGCCAGTTACTTACCTTATGATTATCCTCAGATATTAAGGCATGTAGCTCAATGATGCTCCATAACCAACTTTCCTACCTCTTCTACAACCTGCACTACCGTACAGTGTGTAAATCAGAGGGGGTGTGGCTCCAGCTGGATGATTTTTCTGAAGGGTACGTCTGTGATGAAAAGCTCCATTTTGTGCAGATTGTTGAGCTGGTATCAGGCAGTTTATTTTTTCTCTGACCCTTGTCCATTAACTGAATCCATCAGACTTGGTGCTGGTGGTGCAGCAGGCAATACATCTGTCAAGCTTATGAAAGGGGTTGAAAGGATTATCTGCACAGAATAGGCAGTGGTAAATGTTGGGAAGAAGAGAGGGTATCCCCTAGACGATACCGAACAAGAACTAGACGCTAATAGAGTACATCCAGGGAGCAGGGGGGCGCACATACAGGAGGATGCGCGTTCACCTTAGTGCATGTGTTATAAGCTGTATGATAGATGCGGTGTGGACATCATCTTGGCAAGCGGCAGCCATCTTAGAAGTTACCCCCAAGCACAGCGAACAACACTTTCTGTATTAGATTAAGCCCCTTGCATAAGCGTGAACACCACCTTCATCCTGGACAGATCTCAGAAATCCACAACCTCCTCCCTCCATTGTTCAGAGAGCTACAGGCCCTCACGCCCTGGGAAGAATGCACCCTCCAAGGTCATGAAAAAGGAGCAGAGCAACTCTTGGCAGTACCATCCCACAAAGCAGATAGCAAGACCCTCCTGCCCCCAACGATCCGCATATGAGAAATACAGCCGTGTCAGGCTTTCATCCCATGACCCCAACATGCCACAGTATTATCCAAACCCAGACCACTGACCATAAAACATTTACACCCCTCGATCGATCACTAAGATCAGAAGGCAAGGCTATCACGCTTTCAGGAATGGGTCACGTGATTTGTGCAGCGAGGTGCTGGTTGGCAGCAGAATTATAGCTCAAAACTAAGGTGGAGGACGTTCGGAGTTGCTGATCTGTCATGGAACGAGTGAAGTGTGTGTGTGTTAGTGTGACCTCGGTTCTCCCCTTAGCCCATCCCTGTATCTGCCAAATGCATTGTTACAATCGTAAGAATAACATTGTGTGTTATAGTAGCTAATTAACCCCTGCCAAGGCTCCCCCCCCCCCAGTGACAAGGCCTTTTTGGTGATTTCAGTATGTCGCCATTCAATCCCTTTTAACTTTTTGGTTACATGAGATATCTCGGCCAAGTTTGGCCCCTTCTCTTCCCACATGTAGGCTGTCATAACGCCAGCAAGGAATCCTAGTTTGCTGTGTGGGGATTAGAGGTAATAAAGAAAAAAAAGAGAGAACATTTTAGTTTTTTTCAGGAAATGCCAATACAATGCCAATAAAATGATGTACAAAGAAGCCCTGTTTTTTTTTCCTTGTAAGAGCTAGGAACAAATGGTTTGCTGTGCTGAATTCGCCATTTTCCAGGTTGAGTGGAAACCAAAAAAATATATTTTTATATGGTTAACATCCGTTTTGTGAGAGGTAGGCGATTTTGCCCTTTTTCTTCCAATAGGACATGCGTGGACAGAATGGAAGAGGAGGGTAGGAAAGCTGAATGGGAAGACAGAAAGGCATATATTTCTGAAAAGTAGACAACATTCCAAGTTTAGGAAGGGGTGATTTGTGCAGGTTAGGCAACAACTATGTAGGGAAAATTCCATAGTATGGCGAAAAATCTGCAGCCTGGAGACTGGTTCAACCAACAGATCTACTTCTTTTTTATATTTTTTATTCATTTATTATGGTTTATACAAACCTTTTAAATACAAATCAAACAACACATCATCACCTTCAATCATCATTCTGTTAAGGATTTCAGTCAGGTGACACATACCTTGGTCTCAGCCTAGTATGCAGCACACGACTGAAATGCTTATGTTTTTATGTTGGATTCAATATTGAGATGGTACACCACTCATATCACACACCCTTTTCAAATATCCCGGGTCACAATGGACCATGAACCTGGCTGGTTGGTGAAATATAATATTCATTTATTTATTTGAAAATTCAAAAGAAATCATACACTTTTTAATATGGGGCAGCAATCACCAATGTGGTGATAATAACAATGAGAATGTGAGCATTGCACTGGGTTTAACTTACTAGTGGAACATATACACAGCACAGCAGAATAGGAGCAATTTTGGTTTAGGTAAGATAGCACTTAAGTTAGAATTTCCCCCTGCAATGTTCCCTCTACCCACAAATAATCAATTCTGAGTGGATAAACAGAAGCAGCAGGTAACCAGGAATGACAAATAGGAAACAGAAGTCAAATCTGCCCTTCCCTACCCAAATAAGAGAGAAAACAGATTTTAAACCCCTTGCAATGTTATAAAATGACACTCGGAAATGGACAATTAAATAATGAATGTGTGTGAAAAAAGCAAATATAATTCCTCACTAAAGCAACAATGTAAATACACTAATCAATCACAAAGAATGGATTACCAAGAAGGATACCGTTTGAAAATGAGTGGCAGGATTTAAAACATGTTGCAGCAAATGACACGTTGTAAACTTTGCAATCCCCTCCTGAAATTACCCAAACGGTTTTTAATAAAAACGGGTGAAATACACTGATTTGATTTTTGGTTGGGGGATAGCTATAGATCACAGGTACAATATGGAAGTGGAATTACGTTTCTAGCTGGTAAATTGAATGAGTTATGCAAGATCTAGAAAGGTACACTTTGCGTAAAATGGAGTGGTGAAAAAGGAAAGGAAATCAGTTTTGACAAGAACAGTTTTACTCTACACTAGAGCATTCAGGCTAGGCCACCAAAGAGGGACACAGTAAGCTCCAGGGTTAATGCGCGAGTTCAACCCTAGATCCTCAGCACCCAACCCTGGCGGAACCAGTCCAATCACTCGAAATGGGACTAAGGACTTAGGATTTACACAAGGCAGAATTCCTGAAGAGATGACGCTAGCACTAGAAATCAAGAGCAGGATTGCAAGAATGATTCTGACCGTTTGAACAAGGTATCAGGATAAGGATAGGGTGGCTTAGAGAGTGGGGTGAGGACAAAGACAAGTTAGGCTATGAGTTTAGATGGGGTGGCAATTGATACTCACAGTCCACTTTTCAGTTTTTGGATTTTGGACAGTCAACGGTTCAGTCACTACACGGCAGGGTGCCTGGCAAAACAGCTGGGCAGTTCTGGTCGCCGGGTAGCACTTCGGGACTGACAATTCAGGTCATTGGATACTACAGGTTACCTGGATGGCAGGATTGCAGAAAGCATGCAGTTAGTGGGATCAGGATGCTTCCCAAAAACACCACAGTTTTCCCCTTTGGTTATTTGGGAATTTTATGGGGTTTTCAGAATTTGAGGCCTTGCTGGGAATGGTCAGCAATGCTTGGGTTTTGCTGCAGTGGGCCCTGGAGTAGGGTCAGCAATGTTTTGGCCTTGTAGTTGGAGTCTGGAGTCTGGATGGATGGAAAAGGAACACAGAGCAGGAAATCAGGAAGAGTGTCTGTGTCTAGAGTCTTGTCAAGTACCCCTATTTATAGTGCATAATGACATCATCAAAGTATAGGCTGGGCAGGTTTAACTACGCACACCCCTAAACTACTTGGATTGGGCAGGGGTGCTAGTCTCCGCCTTGGTCTCAACTGGTTGGATTTCCAAGGGAATGATGTCAGATTTATGAGGTGAGTTTTACAATGTCCAAAAACTCCCACCTTTACTTTACATCTGATTTGACCAAAAACAGACATTTATACCATTGCAATCTCTTAGTAAATTATATACAGAGGTTGCATATTGTGTGCAGCACATGTTAGTCCAATCCTCAAGTCTGTGGGACCTTGTTTCACCCTTCTGATACATTTTGGTAACTTTTAGCATTTAAGATTCGGCCTAAAATTCCAGAAATGTATACACAGATCCAAATTATCCCAAGGGATGCATGCACAAAATGTATTTTTGCAACATTGATACTTTTTGATGTATCCTCAATACTTTGCCCTTTATGTCCCCAATGTGTCAGTGTCTTCTACCATGTCTCAAAAGAAAACACAAAAAAATCACTTTTAAACTGCAACATTTTTACATTTTTTCAAAGTCTTGCTGCAAAGATAGAAGTCTTTAAAGTTTATTCTTGAAATAGTCTTTGGAACAAATGGCAGTCTTTGTTCCTGGGTCAATTATTTTTTCTGTCCTTCAACTGCTGCCAACTGTCATTTCCTTTAGAGCATGGTGGGGGTTTCTCCCTTGATTGAAGTTATATTGCCCCATGACACTTCAGACTTCCTTCCCTGGGAGCTTCATTGTTTTAGTCCCAGCAGAGACAAAAGTCTGTTCAACACCATAATTATCAGGGCGTTGTCAGTATCTGCTGAGAGAGAGCCCTTCTTTTGGTGCCACCCCTCTAAGCAGAAAATCGGTTTTTCAACTTGCAGCTCCATCCACCATAGTTTTAATCTTTAATTTCTGATCTTAGATCCAGAATTAAAGCAAGCCGGTTGCATACAATAACTAACCCATGTTATCTAGTCTCACCATCAACAAACCCATTCATTTTGCTAAGGACTGGCAGGCTTTCATTCACCAGTGTGCTGTTCCAAAACACAGGCATTTGTTTTTCTTTAATTTGGAAAAGCCAATTTTTTTACAAGTGGTGCAGCTGGCCTTTCCTTCTTAAATTCAACTTTTCATCTCCAGCAGATTCACACACTGCTTTGCAGCTATAGTTATTCTCTTGAAATGCTGGAACTGTTCTGCAGCACAGATACATTGACACAGATATGGCTCAGCTAGTTAGAGTCTCTCTCTCTGAACAGCTGAGTTGTGGATACTTTTGCAAGGAAAATGAACGTGTTTCCTGTGTAAGTAAAAGTAAAGTTCCTAGTTCATTTATTTAGAGTCGGTTTGACTGGGCTTGTCAATTCAGAATCATGCCTGGTTTTTCTGAGGCACAGTGAAACACACACGGCTTGGTAGGGCTTTTCAATCACAGTGGCTTTAAGAAACAGAGGGAATTTTGCGTCATAGTCGCATTTCTTTTCTTAAAGGTGAAAAAGGGTTTCTTTTCAATGGGGATTTTGGCTTTTGCAGCAAGCAACGCTGATTTTTCCACTTTCTTCCTTTTATTTATGTCGGAACACACTGGCAATATCCTTCAATGTGCCCCCTTTGTTGCATCCTGCCCGATGTGTGCTTGGCAGGACGGTGCAGCCATTTTTATTGTTGTTGCTAAACAGAGTTTTGAGCAATGGCGCTCACAGGAGCCAGCGCAACCATTTTGTGGTTTCTGCGCAAATGCAGCTTAGTGATGTGGGGTAATGCTGTTGAGTGGGTCAATATATCCTACAATTCAAACAATGTAAATTAATCATACATGTTTTTCATAACCTAGCAGCTTCATTCCAGTTGGACATCTTCCAGTGTTTTCTCCAAAGTTTTCATTGCTGCCAGGGTTAAGCTCACATCAGCTCCACCTACGATCCTGTTCCGCCATTCCTCTGTGCATAGTGAGGTCATTCTGCTAACAAAGTTTCCCAGGTAAGGTGTTCTCAGATGTCTCAGTGCAGGGCAACCAATCAATAGATGTTGAGAAGTTTCACGCGCCTACATCTTCTTGCAGATTCTACAGTATGAGGGACAATATTTCACCCGTTAGCAGTACGTTGAGCCTAAATCAGATAAACATATCGTGATAGCGTCTTGATGGAAACTGTTTTAGAAAGCCAGGCACGTCATTTAGGGCTCGTCTTTCAACGATTTTCAAAATGCACATTTGATTTGCCGATTTCTTGGCTTGCGTTTATATCCAGTCATGGTCTTTTAACTTTCTTTTGACCGCGTCTGGATTCTTTTTCAACATATCTGTTATTGCCCCTATTTATTTAAGGCAGGTTAAGCACTTATCTTTCCAAAGATCCAACAAGTCTTCTCTTCTTCCATTAATTGCCGTTCTTAATAGTTCAAAAGGTGGAGAGTGGTCCTTTAATATACATTTACTTAGTAAGGGAAAGGATTTCCATAGCACTTGTGATTCCATTGACTGGAGTCCCAGTTTGTGTATGATTGTGCTAATTGGTAATCCCCTAGTTGTACACAAGACCTTTCTCCGAAAGAGACCCTCCAAGGCTGGCCATGTCTTCCAGGACAAGTTTAGTAATGCTTCCACTCCATATGTTAGCACAGGTACCACCTTCTGCTTGTACAATACAATCACTGGAATCAGTGTGTACCTTCCATATTTGTTAGTGATAACCTTAGCCTCTGCAGTTAGCCTTCTTAATGCTGTATCTCAAGCCATTCTTTCTCATTCATATTAAAGAAGGCCTAGATAAACAATGGATCTAACCTCATTCAGTTGTTGCCCCCCAATTTGCCAGTTAAAAGGCCTCTTAGTTCTTCTGCACTTCCCCTGCGTGGTTCCTAGATACAAAACACAGTTTTTAAAAATATGTATCCTTAAATTGGTGTCACTGGTATATTCCTCAAAGGTATTCAGTCTTCTTTGCAATCCAATTCTGGCCTGATCGATAATAACCTTGTAATCTGCATAAAGAACCCACGCAATATGTTGGTTAGCTATTTTTGGGGGGGAATCCTGCAATAGATTTATGAGATTCAGGAAAGTCTGATAGATATAGGTTGAACAATATAGAGGCAAGAGGTCAGCCTTGCGTTAGCCCTCTGTATGTTGGTATTTTGGCTGTGACGTAACCTTGGTTGTTCAACCTGATCTGAATGGTTGTGTCAGAATATAGCATCATAATAGCCTCTAACAAATCTGGAGGAAATTGCCATTCTTTTAATTTGTGCCACAATCTGCTCCTATCCACACTATTGAAAGCTTGTTCAAAGTCGATAAATGCAAGCAAGTACTTTTTTTTGTGTGCAAAGCCCTCAGCTTTAGAATATTGAGAATGAAGAGATTTAAAGTTTTGCCAATACCTTTGATGAACCCTGTTTGACGCGGGTCTAGGCGACCGCTTTCCTTGGCCCATATGGTTAACTCTCGTAGTAGGATCGAGCTAAATATTTTGCTCAAGACATCAGACAGGGCTATTTATAGTACATGAAGATGGAATTATTTTGTGTTGCATAATGCTTTTAAATAACGTTGGCACAAATTTGGCCCAAAGGTCTGGAGTTTCTTTCAGTATACAGTTGGTTAAACCACCCGGGCCTGCCGCTCGCAACACTTTTGATCTGCCAGTCATTATCACGATGTCCTCTGCAGCTTGGAGACTGGTTCTACCAACAGAACTACTTCTGGTCTGAATGTTTTCAGGAAATGACAATAGAGGAACTATATGTTCGTCTCATCAATGATTTAGTAAATTCACAGCTCAGATGAAAGGTTCTTAACTCCAGTTTTCTTTTGCAGAAAATGGGGAAACTGTTTTTTACTCAACTCTATACACGTAGAGGAACTTCCGTCGTGCTTGTCTTTTTTCTTTCCTAACTGCATTATTCCCTATTTTCCCCAGCGATTCTGACTATTATTGTTCTTATCAAACTATGTATAAACTAACAATTGCAATCGTATCATATACTCCTCTTTCTTCTGGGCCTCTAACAGATTTTTAGAAAAACATGCTCAATGTATAGCCACATACAGAAGATATGATTTTCCAAATAAAACATAATATGACTTAAACATCCACTTTAAAAGTTCACTAAAACAAACTTGTTCGTGCTTTACCCTTGTTTTCTTAGTTCCTTTGAAACCGTGGCCTTCTCTTTGCAGACAGCAACATCAAGCTTAAAAAAACTGTGTTTTTATATGGTTTAAATCAAGCAAATTTCATTTCCACACAAAAAAAACATATGTACAAACAGAACCAACTTGACGGTCTTGAAAACATTACAATATTAGAAAATAGTACTCCTAATGCAATGTGATTCCCTTTTGAATTTCATAATATGTTATGTATACCTCTGGTCCATGTGCCTCTTCTAATTCCATGGTTTGAGTACATTCCTTGAATAGAATAATCATTTAAAAAAAGAATGTCAATTGTACCGAAAATGTAAATCTTTCATCGCACAGAGCACTTCCACACAGTGTACTTTAAAATGATCACGACCCATATTCTTAAGGTTTGTTGTTGTAACATAAATAGAAAATTCATATGAACAATCCCTCAAACAGTACGTGTGATTTGGTCGTATAATACATTTCAGATTTTACCTGATAACCTTCTGGTTCACCCTGCAAAACATAGTGATTATAACGTTGCCTTCAAATGTAGTTTGCTTTGTTTCCTTTGTAATCTATTCTGCATTAGGGAGGAAGTGTAACGTTAGAACCAAAATCAAAAAAGTTTGAAACAGTGCAAGTTTACATGCATTTCAGTCTCAAAGTACATCCTTTCTAGGATTTACTTTCATTCTAGCAAGGGAACTGTAAGTACGCATACCTCATACTCTGGACCTGTTGCAACAGAGGAAGTGATTGTAGTCGAAGTTCCGGCATTCCCCTATAACATAAATATCAATAAATCCAAAATCATCCAGAACGTGTTAGCTGGTGATTGAAAAGTTGTGTATCCCAACCAATTAAAATACTTAGAACTAATTGTTACAGCACGAGAGACTGCTGACTATATTGAAGGAAAATGTTATCCAGCTCAGAGCGCAAATCCATTATTTAGCTCATCGTTGGGTGAAATCTTCAATCATCCCTGTGATTACTATTTTTTACGAATGGAAGGTGGTCAGTGCATTGATGTATGGTTTAGAGATTCATCCTCTGTTGGACAATTATGACTTATCAAAGTGTGACGGTTTGCTATGGAGAAAAATACTGGGGCTTCCAACATGTTTACCTGCAGTTGTAATCCGTTATGAGCTGGGCTAAAATCATTGAATTTTCATTGATTAGGGAAGAAGCTAAATATTTGTATGAATTTACTCTAATCTCCCGAAAACACTTTATATGAACTGGTTGGTAAGAGTTTGTTGGGGTGATCCCTTATTATGTAATTAACTGTGAAGCTTATAAACTCAAGAAAGGGATGACGCTTTTGGAGTTACTAGAAAACTTGGGTCATGCTAAACAGCTCTTGATACGGCAGGACTGGTGTGAAAGTTGTAATGCCGTCAGTAGCCTTAACCATTATGTTAATTTGCACAATGAATGTAAGAAAATTGGAGATACGAGTATGTACCTATTTAAATCTCCCTGCCCAACTCTGAGAAGGAAGGTAATGAAATTCTGATTCAATCTATTGAACACAAAATTACAGCAATGTATCCTGTCTAAATTACCACTCGATGAAGCCCTCTGTAGATTTTGTAGTGCGGAGTATGAATCCCTTAGACACTTTGGGCCTCATCACGGGTTGGGCTGTAGCCCTTAAATTTTGATTTGATTTGATTTTATCTATACCGCACGCCATAGACCCTGAGGCATAAGGGCGCCAACAAACAAGAAAATACAAAACAGGCAAAACACAGGCCCAGAAGCTGAGCACTTTCATGTGTTGGGATCCTCGTGCTATTGCTCTCGAGCGTTAGTGCTATTTTTTTCACGTTTTTTCTCAAAAAACTTCGGTTTTTTCGGTCAAAAGTGCCTCAAGCTCCACCGACTCTCCATCCGATCAACGGGGACCCGTGTCGGATTCGTCTACGCCCCTCAAGGGTGAAGATTCGTGGAGCTACGCTTTTGGAGGATTCCAGAAGTTTCTCAGGCCCATCTCGGTCATGGCCCAGGAGAAGGGAAGCTCGACGCCCGGAAAGCTGTTCAGGGTCTGCCCTGGATGCCAGCTACAGAATGTCTTTAAGGAAGACGAACACTCCTTTTGTCTTTACTGCCTACATGAGGACAAGACGCACGTGGAGAAGGACTGTGCGTTTTGCGGCAACATGTCGGAGCGGACCATGAAGGACCGCCATCAACGTCTCGCCAACTGGCTGGAAGGGAAGAGCCCTTCCGGCGAGAAAAGGATGAAGAAATCCGAGCATTCTTCTAAGACCTTTGAGGACGCCCCGGCGACAGGGGTCCAACACCAGGCCAAGCACCGCGAGTCCGCTGGCACCGGGAGCGCCGAACGGTCGGGCTCTACGGGCGCCAGGCAGGGCGCACCCTCCCCGGCACCATCAATCACGAGCCAACGCTCTGGGTCGGGTAAGAGGAAGGCCGAGCACCCGGCGAAGCTCCTGGAGAGGCCCCGGTCGAGCTCGAAGGCGGAGGGGGAGCGAGGCAGTGTCCCCCCCCTCAAGGAGAAGGCGGTGAGCGCACCTAAGGTGGTGAAAGCCTTAATCCATCCGGCCAAGGCCTCTATCGAGACAGTCGCGGCGGCCCTGGCTCAGCCTGTGGAGGCTACACCAGTGGTGGCGACCTCGGGGCTCAGAGTCTCCCTGCCACCGCGGAGGGAGTCCTCTTTTATGCCCATCGACAGGACCCCCGTGAAACCTCCGACGGAGAAGAAAAAGGGGGGGCAGGAGGTCGTCGTGGATTCGGCCTCAACCTCTGAGGAAGAACTGGTCGAGGTCTTAAGCCACGGCATTGGCGTGGAAGAAGACCAGCCCGTCGGGAGGGATCCCGACGCAGGAGACGACGCAGGGGCCCCTGACCGCCCGTCGGACTCCCCTCTACCAGCGCCGCAAGACAACTCAGCGGCCATTTTGTTGGCTATACAGTCCTTATGCTCAGAGATAAGGACGAGACTGCCGTTGTCAGTGGAGATCCCGTCGGGGGACCCGGAACCAGGCCCTTCGGGCAGCCCCCCTCCTAAGAAAAGAAGGATTCACCCTCCATCTCCTTTTCAGCCGTCGTGCCCCGTTCAGCCCTCCTCCCCGTCCACGACTCGAGGGGATGACACGGGGACTGACACGGCCGCGACGGGTACGGACGACGAGGTGTACGACGAGGATCTGCCGCGTCGCCTCCCACCCGGGCTTCCCCTCCCGACGAGATTGGATCTTTTCACTCCATGATCGCCAGGGCGTCCGAGCTCTTACAGCTCTGCCCTGAGGAGAAGAAGAAGGAAGGTTTCCTTTATCAGCGGCGCGAGGCCAAGAGGAAGACGGTCCTTTCGGCACCTCTGCTGGAGGGGCTCCGGAGTTTACTCAAGATACTTCCTCATGAAGAAGAAGACGGGAGGATGGCGCCCCATCCTAGACCTACGACGGCTGAACAAGTTCATCAAGGCGCAGAAGTTCCGGATGGTCACCCTCCAGCACGTCCTGGGTCAGCTGGAGGAGGGCGACTTCCTGTCGTCGTTGGATTTGGAGGATGCCTACTTCCATATTTCCATCCTAAAGGGGCACCGAAAATTTCCCAGGTTCGTGGTCCAAGGGCGTCACTATCAGTTCAGAGCCCTTCCCTTCGGTCTGCGGTCGGCGCCCAGGGTATTCACCAAGTGCCTTGCACCAGTGGCGGCACAGCTGCACCGAGAGGGGATCCACGTCTACCCCTACCTGAACGACTGGCTCATCCGAGCCAAGACGAGGGAGCTCGCCGTGGAGCACACGGCAAGGACCATCCAACTTCTCACGGACCTGGGATTCTCCGTGAACTACGCCAAGTCCCACCTGGTACCCGCGCAAGACACACTGTTTCTGGGAGCGAAGCTCGACACAGTGTCCCTTCTGGCCTCCCCGTCGGAGGAAAGGACCAGGGCCAGCCTGGGCAAGGTACAGCGGATGTTGGTTGCTGACGCGGCCAAGGTGAGGTCCATCAAGTCCCTCCTCGGAATGATGTCTTCTTGCATCTACCTCATTCCCATGTGCAGGCTCCGGATGCGCCCGTTGCAGGAGTTCCTGGACGCGCGCTGGATCCAAACGACGGGCAACTTCGAGGAGAGGATCACACTCGACGAGAGTTTCCGACGAGCGATCCGGTGGTGGGGCACCCGCGCGCATCTGACGGCGGGCATGGACTTCCAGACCCCAGGCCACCAGGAGACAGTGACCACAGATGCCTCCCTGGAAGGGTGGGGAGCGCTCACCGGAAATCTGCACGCGAGAGGCCTTTGGCTCCCGACGGGGAAGTACCTCCATATCAACGTCCTGGAGCTCCGTGCAGTGTTTTGGGCCCTCAGGTCCTTCCTTCCGTCCCTCAAGGGCAAGGTGGTGAGGATCTTCACCGACAACACCACCACCATGTTTTACATCAGGAAACAGGGCGGAACCAGGTCCCCAACACTGTCCAAGGAGGCGCAGGACCTGTGGCATTGGGCCGTCTCCCAAAGGATGTTTCTGGTGCCGTTTCATCTGGCAGGGATAAAAAACACCATTGCCGACTCACTCAGCAGGGAGCTGCGCTCGTGCCACGAGTGGGAACTACGGCAGGATCTAGTGGATCGCCTCTTCCGACGGTGGGGCACACCCCAGATCGACCTGTTCGCGACGGCGACGAACTCCAAGTGCCGGAGGTTCGCCAGCAGGTTTCCCCAGCCGAGGAGCATGGGCGATGCTTTCTCGTTCCCCTTCCCCTATACGCGTTCCCTCCTCTGCCACTGCTGATCCGGCTCATCAACCAGCTCAAGAGGTCACGGTGCAGGATGATCCTCGTCGCACCTGCGTGGCCGAGGCAGATATGGTTCCCGGACCTTCTGGACTTGTCAGCGTCCCCATCAATCAAGCTACCAGTGGACGCGGATCTGCTCTCCAGGGAAGGAGGCGCCATCCTCCACCACGACCCGAAGTCGCTGAACTTGCAGGCCTGGCTCCTGCAGCGCTAGAGTTTGGAGGATACGACATACCGGCCGACTGCAGAGAGGTTCTTGCAAAGGCCAGGGCGTCCTCGACTCTTAAATGCTACGGACACAAATGGAAGAGGTTCTCTGTCTGGTGCCACGCACAGAAGATTAACCCTCTAAGGATTACGGCTCCCAAAGTGCTGCCGTACCTGTTGACGCTGGCCAAGGCTGGACTGGCACACGCGTCCATCAAGATTCATCTTGCTGCGATCTCCCGATACACCAGAACCACGGGGCGGACGTCCTTGTGGTCTCATCGTCTGGTGAAAGAGTTCATGAAGGGACTGTTCAGATCGTTCCCGCCGGTGAAGGCTCCGGCCCCGGCGTGGGAGCTCAACGTGGTGCTGGCCAAGCTCATGGGACCTCCGTTCGAGCCTCTGCACTCGGCCCCGTTGAAGTTTCTGTCGTGGAAAACAGCGTTTCTTGTGGCCATCACCTCCGCACGACGAGTGGGAGAGATTCAGGCCCTATCTTGCAAGCCACCATACTTGACTTTTCACGACACGAGGGTGGTGCTCAGGACGCACCCCTCCTTCATGCCCAAGGTGCCGTCGGACTTCCACCTCAACGAACCCTTGGTGTTGCCTGTGTTTTTCCCGTCGCCTTTGTCGCCGGCTGAGAGGACTTTGCACTCGCTGGATGTGGCTAGAGCGCTGAAGTTCTATGTGGACCGCACGAAGTGTTTTCGGAAGACGTCACAACTCTTTGTGAACTTTGGACCTGTCAATCAGAGGAAGGCTCTCTCGAAGGCTTTCATTTCCAGATGGCTCTCCGGCTG
Source organism: Ambystoma mexicanum (assembly GCF_040938575.1). NCBI lineage: Eukaryota > Metazoa > Chordata > Amphibia > Caudata > Ambystomatidae > Ambystoma > Ambystoma mexicanum. Next base: position 1,502,750,443 of record NC_090932.1, on the reverse strand, counting down.
TATCATGTACTGTCATCGGTTGGCAAACCGACCGCTGCCTGGCCGTCCGAGAGCCCATTCCACCAGAGCGATCGCAGCTACCACGGCGTTCCTTTCTGGTGTACCCCTGCTGGACATATGCAGGGCTGCTACGTGGAGGTCGACGCACACCTTCACGAAATTCTACTGCGTCGATCGGGATTCCAGGGAGGAGTCCAGGGTCGGCCAAGCAGTGCTGCGCAACCTGCTCGCCTGAGGTGAGCCTGGTGAGGAGGTAAGATTGCTTGATGTTGAGTTTGATGTAATGCTTAATGTTGAGCCTTTGCCACCTCCCGTGGTTGTGCATGTGTGTACTGCTATGTATTCTTTATTCATGAGCATGTGAATCCATGCCAGACCCCATGCTGGAGAAGGAACAAGTTACTTACCTGTAACTGTTGCTCTCCAGCATGGGTCTGGCATGGATTCACATGCGAACCCTCCCGCCTACCCCTCTGCGGCTCTTCACTTGGTCATACTGCCACTTCACGTGCTTCCAAATCTGAAGATGGCTGCCAGAGGCGGGGCTTAGGTAGAGGGCAGTCATTGGCCGTGGTCAGTATGACGCAGAGACCAGTGATTGGTTACTACTACGAAAGACAGATCAGAAACAAAACTGATACTGGTTTTTTCTTTACCGAGGATTCCCAGCCTGACGACGGGGAATATTCATGAGCATGTGAATCCATGCCAGACCCATGCTGGAGAACAACAGTTACAGGTAAGTAACTTGTTCCACACTGGCAGATCAATTCAGGTCAATTCTAAGATTGGTGGAAGAGGACATATGCTGCGAAATTGAAATTCTGGTCAGAAACAAAGGTATACTACTTGACCCTTATTCCACAATAATACAGTCGGTATTATCAGTCAGGCACAAATTGTCAATCTGAGTTCTATGGAGGACCCTTAAATTTTGAGTTCTCACACAGTTAGGACCCACTTTAGAGTTAAGCCAAGCCAAAATGTTATCAGAGCCTCCCTTCATTTAAATTGGCTCGGCTTACCAACGTTGGCAATAATCAAGTTTCTGGGATCCAAAGCAAAGCTCCTTGGACTAGGGTCCACAGTGTTTTGTCATTTTTTATTTTCTTTGTCGAATGTTCTTAGGAAATGGAGGGGCCACCAAGGTAACTAACTTAGTGGGCGGCATGATAACCTCCTGTGGTATCAGGGAGCAGGAGTAACAGCCTTTGCCTGAGAGGATAAACCTGCGAGAGGGGACTCTATAAGGTCTGTTTGGCAGCCCTTATGAAGACCATTCTTGAAGAGGGAAGTTTGTGGGGATTTTTCCCTTCTCTTAGGTTCTATATGATTAGGCTTCTTCTGGTTTCTTCTTCGGGCTTGGCAAAGGTGGGGTAAGCATGTTGGGACCTACAGATGCCACCCATCTCTGAAAGTCCACAATATTTGAGCAGGCCGCAAGGTACCACAGCAACTGATCCTCAAGAGGTCGCTAGGACTCTGATATCCTGGGGTCAACCAACCCCCTATCAGTATTTACAACTCAATTTTCTCCTAACTGATCCCCTTTTGGTATCGACTGAATTAACAAGGACTGGGCACCCTTCGAAATGTGGCCTTCTAAATGATCTGGTTCCTTATTCTTGACGTTAAGCCCATTAATCCCTACTTGATCGTCTTGGGAGTTAGCTACCATTAGCTGTGAAGGCATAGAAGTTGGTGGAAGGGAGCCAGCAAGTTTGTCATCATAATTAAAGTCATTCTGAAGATCTTTGCGGATAAGCAGAAGTTTGGAGCGTAAGAGATGTTCTTGCTGGAGCTTCAGTCTTCTTTTGTCACTATGAGCTAAAACATCCGATAAGCGGTAGCTATTCCTAAGAGGGGCCAAGGGTGATAATTGAAAGAGGGGTTCCTCCCTACTTGTGGCGATGGATTGAGTGCTAAATAGACCCAATCCTTGGGTAGAAGCAGTTTCCGTTTCAATGGTCAGGTTTGTGCCCTTATTCCTGCCTGACACTGAATGCAGCCTCGTAACTGGCATAGCGCTGGAGGAGAGTTGCAAAAGCCACTATGAGCCGGGACAAAGCCACAATTAAGCACCTAAAAGGGAAAAAATGGCGTTTAGCAGCTTACCCTTAAGTGTGTCCAGTACCGGATGGCACACTGAGCAAGTAGCTGGAAAAGTGCTCAGAAGTGCTCGCTCTGATCCTGAAAGCAAAACCGAAAGCCGCCAACCGCCACGGGGAGGCGATTGCGGCGAAGGACTGCGGGGCTGGAGGGTTTACGGGCTGGGAGCTGGATGTAAACCTGGAAGCTGCGAGGGAGTAAAAAGCATAATGAAAGCAGCTGCGGTCCTCACTGCTGATCTCTACATTTAGCCGGCAGTATTAACGCCAAAAATGCGCCATTGGATCTAATGGACCCAATGGGGAATTGGGATTTACCGTTAACACCCAAACCGTAATCTGGCAGTATCGCCAGACTGGTGGGTGCTAAGGCTATTACAGGCAGCGGTATTAAAGCCGGCATACAGCCCAACTCGTGATGAGACCCTTAATATTGAATTGTAGTGCATTGGCAAATGAGTGAGTCCTGTGTTTGTCATTTATTTCATCACCCTTCCTTTGTTTTTACTAATGTTTTTTGGGCGAGGCTCGTGCAGGGATCTTCTCTAACCATGATGTATGCCCTCATGCATTTTTTTAAGAAGATTAACTTGACTGATTGAAATACTATGAAAATACAGATTTTGATATGAAATGTTGGATAGATTGGAGGGTAACAAGATTTTTCTTTTCAATGCTGTATTTCATATTTGTACGGAAATGTTTTAACTATGAATTTCCATGTGGGATTTTTATGTATTATTTTATGTGTAAGGTTTATATGAAATCATTAACACAATAATAAAAAACATTTCTACCCACTCCTTCTCAAACGGCCAACCCACCAATTTCTTGGTGCAGGGCGGTAATGACTTAAGTCTTGCCTTTCCTTGTCCTTCAAGGGTGGGCACCATCTACTGCCCCTGACGCGCTGTATACCTTTTCCATCACGGACACCTTGTCTTCGACCTCTACTCTCTTCCCCTACTGCTCTTATTTCTTTTCTACCACTTTTAAATACCTCAGACTATCACTCCTCACCTTTAGAACAGAACACCCCACTCCCCCATGCCTATCCACCCTTTCATTTTCTTCTCTTTCTGTGTCCTGCTTCTCCGCCACCACTTTCTTTCTTCCCATATTCCTTCCAATTTTCTTTCCAGCCCATTTCCCTTTTCCCATGTCTACCTCTCACTGCTCACTTCATCCACTTCCTTCTCTACCATTTGCACCATGTGCTTTCCTACCTCCCAAATTCTCTGTCTCTTCCCCCATGGGTGTACTACGTGAGAGCGGAGACCAATCTGACACTCTGATCATTGCATGCATGACATTTCCCTGCTCCACTGCACCCAGTGGCCCAGTGCAAAGGGCGAGGAAGACTCTCCTTAGGGACTTCAAAAAAAGATCTGTGGGTGTTTTAGGGTTATCTAGGCATAGCAACTGCTACCCCTTTGATACTTTTTGCTACATGGACTGTTTTACAAATCCTGGGATTTCTTTCAGTGGATTCTCACAATTGAGCACAGCATGAGCTAGTTGTAAAAACCGCTTGTCTGTACCTGTTATTAACGTCAATCGCTGTTGACTAGCAAGCTGTACCCTTAAGCATTCGGTAGAGGTTGTTTAGGAATAGTATACAATGACTTGATACCGGGGTCAGCAGTTTTTTTATGTCATTTCTTGTGATTAATTGGGAATTTAAAAGTGTGTGATATCACTTTTGCTGCCACAATGGTTTGTTGAAATTAAGCCATCATCCTTCCGGATTTCTAATATTTAGGGACGTACATGTGCGCATATTGGCCCCAGATCAATATGGAGTTGAGAAGGAAGTCGGGAAAATGGGCTTGGAAAAAGCCTGCCAAATTAATTTGACAAAATGCAGTATTCAATGAAAACAGTTTTGAAATGGATGCTTTTCCAATGACCCGGAACACTTTTCTTGACCTGGTAAGCCTGCACAACTAACATAGATAGAGATTCCTCTGATGAGAAAGGCCCCCTCTCCACTGTGAAAAACCAGAAGGTGTTTCACTACCCAAACCCTGGGGATCCTTTGCTCAGGTGGCCAGGGCACGGCCATCACCATTGGATCCAGACCCTAGGGGTGGACAAATGCGGGAGAATCAGCTGAGTGAGGGGTCTTTGGGGAGTGGAAGTGGTACAACGGAGGGTGAGACGCGGTATCCCCTTCCATGTAACACCTTTTCCCCATCCTACCAGATAGGAGACCTAGGAACTCAACCCACCCCAAACCCCCTTTCCCGACACAAATACTTTCTCACGGGACAGTTCACTGTGAGCAACAACGGACTAACACCAGAGGCGGATACATGACATGTCCCAACACCATGGTCTAGCAAGGTCAAGCAATTGCGGATCATTACACACACCTGACTTCCATCACACTTCCCCACACGGATAAAAGGCGGAGTACAAAAGCGCACTCTGAGCGAGGCAAGACACAAGAGGAAACAGCAGTAACAAGATGGCAGTTTAATAAGGAGAAATACGGCGAACCCAGAGAGTGTTACAAGGAGGGCATTACCCTTGATCTGTAAATACATTTACTTTCGTGAGCCTTGGAAAGTAAGAAACCGAAGACCAGGAACTAAGGCTGATCAAACCTGCACAGTGTGTCAGAGGTACCTGGGGCTCTCCCGCCTGATAGTCATGGCGGGGAGGAACGATTGCCACTGTGGTGCTGTCCTTGGCTCCTCCATCAAAGCAGCTTCAGAAAAGACAGCACAGCCCGTGAGTCGGAGAGACTGATATCAAACCAGCTTGTGTTTTGAACCAAGGTTGCAAGCAGCAACATTGTATAAAGAAAACCGTGTGTGAGGCGTTTGGGATGAGCGTTGCAAATACAATTGGAAGCCAAACCGTGGGAGGCCAAGAAAAGACACCATACACAGTGGTCCGGCGCCACGTGGGTGCTCATTCAAAAGTCTCTGTTAGGTATCCAACTGATGCTGAGTGTGAGAGAAAGAGATATTGAGATCGAAGTGGTCATGCAACGGGTCAAGCTAAACTCTGTTCACATTCGAAAGTCTTTGATAGTTTAATGTACATCACCAGTTGGTCCGAGTCCGTCTGAGGGAGACTAATTAAACAATTGAAAGGGATCTGAGCCCGGAAGAAGGGGATCCAATGTTGAGGTTTGTTGTCAAAACGGATCTGAGCCCGTCTGAGGGGGATCCAGGGTGAACACCCAAATTGAATACTAGAAAACGAAAAGAACGTTTTGCGTTTTTATGGTACAGTAGGCCTTCTGTGTCAAGAGACTTGCAAGAAGTAGAGAGACTTGGACACAAAAGGTCCTCAACTGGTAAAATGGAACTGTATCCTCGTGCTGCAGAAGCCAGAGTGTGTGCTTTGTCCGAGTGACCCGCCTTGCCCGATGCTGAAAACATAGGGAAGTGTTTTCCAATGGCCCGAGCATCCTGACATATTATTTTGAGAACACTTCTCTCTTTTTCATGAACACTACCTCACATTATTTGTACATTTGTGGTAAGGATTGGCACTTCTCTAGGACTGCCTTATTATTATTTGTTGGTCCTAGCTTGCTTGCATCTGTAGATTTAGGTTTAGATGGGCGTTTATCACCCCTTGTGAAAGTTCAATAAACACCCTTGAACCGTGGTCACTTGTGTCTGTCTTACTGTTGTTACCATGCCTTACTTACACCACTCACTTGTGAGATGGAAAAACAAGGGTACCAGCCAAATATCCTTGCTGATTGGACTTATCAACAGCAGATCATGCACTTACCCACACCATTGCGAACTTCAGCTGAATTGCAATTTACATATTTTACCTTACTATAGTGTAATTAAAAGGAACTCCTCCAATTATACTGAAGCCATTGGACGTGCAGTGGACAATCTTAAAGTGGGTGCCATTGCAGTGCCTTTCCTCCTTTTGTCTCTTCCAGTGCCTGGTGACAGGCCAGAAAGATAGTTGGCGTCAGAGACCCAGAAGCAAAGTGAAACATGTGTTGCCATCTTACATAAGCCATGAAACTGTGTCAGGTCCCTGTTGAAAAGTCTTGAAGAAGTTGCTGGCCCAGCAGACGATGTTCGGGCATTGCCTACTATGCCTTCAGTTGTCCCCACGGCTCCCGGAAGGGAAAGTGTAATTGGACAAAATAAAAAATCATATTCATCTTGCTAGTTTGACTCATCTTTGCTTGTTTCCTCTGGTTTTAGCCTGGATCTAAAACACATGCATAACTTAAATGTTCACTAGTACTTACCACAAATGTCCTTCTTGGGCGTGCAACCCACTGCTTCCCTGCTCCTACCTGTGTGCCTTTGCTAACTGCCAAGCGTTCCACATCAACAAACACCTCTCTTCAAGACACACATAGCTAAGAAAACTCAGACAGCTTGGTATCAGCTCTCCCTCCTGCAAAAGGTCAAGCCCTTCCTGCCTCCGGACAGCTTTAGATCCACCGTGCAGGCACTGGTCCTATCCCACCTGGATAAGGGCAATGCACTCCTCAAAGGCCTCCCGTCATCCTCCCTTGTGCCCCTGAGAAGTGTCCTACACGCAGATGCACGCCTCATCAAGGGTCTATGCAGATACAACCACATCACCCCAGCCCACATCGACCTTCAGTGGCTCCCACTGCATGCACAAATCACCTTCAAATCTTGCTGCGTCATCTATAAGGCAGTCGCCCTCAAGTCACCCAACTACCTTGTGGAGAAACTCGGCATCTCCAGCAGACAGCACACCACCAGAAGCCAGGACACATGTAGACTTGAAATCTGCTGCAGATTAAAGGAAAGGACCATAAAACATGCCTTCTTTGCCTATGCCCCAAGACCTCCTTCCCATCCGCATCCTACTCTACCCCACGCTCCTACAATTCAGAAAAGAACTCAAGACCCACTGCTTCAAGAAGTCCCTCCCCCTCAACACCTACGCCATCACATCGCCTCTCGTGCCACCTGACTCTCTAGACGCCACCCTCCCTTCTCTTCCCCACCACCTGGCACAGCTATACCCCTCCTCAGTTCCCCTTTGTATCCTACCCCCCACCCCCACTGCGGATCTATTCTGTTGTTACCTCTGAAAGCGCTCTGTTATGCATCTGTAATGTTGTACAGCTCTGTAAAGCGCTTTGTTATGAATGTGTATTGGTGTATACCTCTGTAACATGCTCCATGCTTCTCGAAGCTAGGTCTGCGCTCTATAAATACCATAATAATAATAACAAGAGGATGCTAGGAAATTGAGGAACCTTTCTTTTTCCCCCCAAGAAGAGTGCTCTTACTGCTTATGACCAGGGGTTTTTGGGGAAACTCAGGAACTCTTGTAAGACCATTAACTATTTATAGGAGCTGTAGTTGCTATTCATAAGGTTGACCACCTGTCAGGCTTTCTCAAATCTGATGTTGTCCCCGGAAGCTGCTGAACCCCCGCAGTCCCCTTTGGATGCTAACCTCTTAACTGGTATCAAACAGTTCAGTTGAGAGCACCCCCAAGGGAAAGGGGGAAAATGGGACAAAATAATAAACTTCAGGTTTTGCTCAGCTTCTTTATCTGTCAACCTGTTGATGAAAATGACAACAAATTCACTTTAGTCACTAACCTTTGAATTCCTTGGCTCTGACTTCTCTTTATAAATTTAAGTAAATAAACATGCCACCATACCTGATTATCCTCTGTGAATAACGTAGAGGACGTGTGTGAATTCTATTGAAGAAAACATAAAAATAGAGTCTCAGAAGCTCTTACTAATTTCTTCAATTCGGTTTTGCTAATCTCTCTCAGTTTAATGAGTTTATCTTCAAGCAGTTCAACTGTCTTTTACCCAAACAACCCGCTGGAAATATTATACATGTAGTTTGTATTGGTTTCTAGCTTCAACACAAATTCCAAGAATGACACTCTGGCTATTCAATTTAAAATTGTTTGTTTCCTGAATGTATAAAAGTGTTCATTAATTGTATCTTTTGCTTGCAAAGAAGATCGCTCATAAAAGAAGCGTTCCTTTAACCAGAATATGCGCATGCGTGAAGATATTGTTTACTTCTTCTAAAATGGAAGCGCACATGAACAAGGAATTGAGTTCAAAAAGGAAACTGGCATGGGCGCATGCGTAAAGGAATAGTATTCCACTCTTCTTAATATGAATTGTTCAAACATGAAAGAAGAAATTCCTCAGTTCCGGACACTAATCCTTGAAGAGGCAGCCCAGTGATGATCACGCGCCAGGTTAGAATGTTAGTAAATTAAACATAACGCCTCGGAGTCGCGTGGCTACCACACTGTCACTTGCGCAGACAGTGTAAGATTTCTAACGCTAGTCCGACGCTAAGAAAAGCACTGTTACCGTCAAAAGGTACAATACTCAATAATCTTTTATACGGCCGAAAAAACACACGACGCTAAAATGATAAACAGACCTCCACACTCCAACTTGCCAGGTGCAAAAAATGTGACGCAGTTCAATAAATTTAAATACAGTTCTAGAAGTTCAAAAATAAATTCTTGAAAGAACGAAATGAACTACTATTTAAACAAAAAACTAAGAAAAACAGGAACAAGTTAATTAATGGTATTGATATTTAACTCCTGCTAGAAAATCATAAAATTCCATAAAAGATAATGAATTCACTTAGCTTGCTTCTTTCTTTCACCGGAACGTTTTCTAAGTTTCTTCTTAATTCTCCAACACTTTCCTGGTCCAAATAACTAATTTTTAGGCACAAGGGCCTAACTAAAGTTTTCTAAATCTTAAGAGCTTCAAACATAAGACCTTCCAGCTGGGCTTCTGACAATGAAAGGCGGTTTAGAATGTTCCAACAATGCCTTTCTTTTACTTCTGACCAATCACTGATCCTTTTGGAATTCTCCATTTTGACTTGGGAAGCTCTCCACACTCTGCACAGAAAGTTAAGGCCCAAACCATACTTTATGTTAATCATATCCTCATTCCACCACATTCATCCAAATCCCACGAAACCTGACACCACCATTCAGTAGATTTCTGGAGTTGGCTTAATTTGGCTTTTTCTTGAATGTGACTCTTCTCTCTTAGCAGATGCGCGCCTGGAGTTCCCTGAAATACATGGTTCAAAAAAAAAATCAGTCGCCCCAGTCAATTAGCAAAGCTACCAGAGAACATTGCATGCAGAGAGGTCCTTTACTCTAAAGGTTTGGAACAAAGGGGGCCTCATACCTGCCACTGTGCTAGCCTTTTCGGGCAGCTGCTTCTGCTCCACTGCTTGACTACTCCCCTCGGCTACCTCTGGCAACTTTTGCCAATGCTGCACAACAAGTAATTGGTGCACAGTTATTATAAACTCAGATGCAGCTGTTGAATTAGGCAGCTTCTGTGCGTGCTTTAATTTGGAAATCGTTCTAAGTTCAGTCAGACAGAGTTATCAGAAGCTGTTCACTAATTTCAGTTAACAGGCTCTCCTCCAGGATTGCAACCCCTTGCACAATGCCCAAAAAACAATTCGAATTTAAAGATGTTTCCACCAGCTCAACCGCTACTTGTCCGTGTATATCTGTTTTTCTCAGATAGGTCCAAGGAAATTGGGCTCTAAGGCCCATAGAACCCAAAGACCTGCTTGCTCAGCTAGTATGGACGAAAATCAGTTCAGAACTTCCACCAAAGTTCTCCCCTTCCATCTTGGAAAAGGCTTTGATGCTAACCAGCAATAGTTAAGGAAAGAGGGAAAGAAATGTACGGTCACAGAAATTCCCTCACACACACTACAAATAACCCAGCCCCCCTTTCCAAGTCCAAGAGCAACCTCCCACCTATGTATCGCCACTTTCCTACCAGAAGCACCTCGATGGTTAGAGGACCTGACACACTGCGCCTCATTACACGGATGGCGGTAAGGATTTACCGGTACCGGTAAAATACTGGTACCGGTAAATCCTTCCCGCCTTACTACGAGGTCCCTTTGCGGGTTGGGGGATTTAACGCCTGCTTTTTGCAGGCGTTAAAAACCAACCCGCAAAGGGACCCAGGGAGCTAATTACGGTACCGCAATTTGCGGTACCGTAATTAGCGCCTTCCCCATTCCCATTGAGCCCTATGGGCCAAAAATGGGAATGGGTAAGGGCAATGGTGGAAGGGGGAATTACCGCCCCGCCAACCTTGGAATGGGGCGGTAATTCCCCTTTCCGCCAAGGCGGTGCCGGTATTTTACCGCCATGAACCATGGCGCTAATAGCGCCATGGTTCTCCGCCATCCGTGTAATGAGGCCCACTGTTTTCAATGGCTTGCCCTCCTGCAGTTGATGCTGTTAATCTATGTTGGGTGTTGGAATCCCATAGAATAAGATCACATGGCTTGGAATTAACATATTTGTTAATTCTGTGTATTGAAGATATGTAGGGAATGAATCTGAAGGTTCTGTGTGGACAAGATGCCATTTCAAACTGTATTCTTTCATGCCTATTGTAGACATGTTTATCTTTGTGCCTTTGCACAATTCCCGACTATGTTAATACCTGACCTTTGTTCTGTCTTCCATGCTAGGACACTGACCTTCTGTCCCCAGGAATTACGGTGAATAACAGTTATTGTGCAGGTGGTTCAAACCTGGAAGGCAGCAAGCATCTTAGCAGAAGCAACATCGACATTCCTCGCAGCAACAGTGATGACCCAAAGAAGCATCTGCCACGGAAGAGGAGCGATTCATCGACGTATGAGTTGGACACCATTAGGCAGCATCAAGCCTTTCTTACAAGGTACATTATGGCTTCCAATAAAATGTTGGTACATTTGTGGGATTAGGGGCATGATGGAGCCCAATAAACAAATAAACACAATAAGGTCTACTGGGAAAATTACCCTCTCTAATGCCCAACTACTGCATCAACACTCACACACAAAGAGGGGGATCCTCCTAATTTATGTAAACTAACAAGTAGGTAAATGTCCTTATCAACAGACTCTAACTTTTCTCATAGAGTGGCTAAACCTAGTCCGCACTGTTGAAAAAACACCTTTCGAATGGATTGTATCCTCCCACGTATTCCTTATCTTTTGACATTTCCAATATCCAGCTTAGCTGTTTCGGAATTTTTTTTTCAGCAGGGGGCGCTGTGCACTGATGCCCGTCGACTCGATGTCCCTCGGAGCCCTCCGTCTCGATGTCGATATCACTGAAGATATATATAGCCTGTGCCACACCTGTTGGCTTCAGTTCAGTTTTTCTGCGCTAACGCTTCGGATACGGTACGCTTCGTTCCTTTGTGAAGAAATCTTCTAGAAATCTTTGAAAAACATTGAGAAAATCTTAGAAAGAATGGCTTTCTCATCAGCGTCTTCCACCCCGAAGTCGGGTTTAAAAAAATGCTGTGACTGCGGTTCAAAGATGTCCGTTATGGACCCCCCACAGAATATGCTTGTGGTGACTGGGATTAGCTCATCCTTCATCAGAGTGTGAGGACTGCCTGTCCATGACGTCGAAAGCCCGGAGAGAGCACAGAGGGAAGCTCGCGGCAGTTAGGACCCATAAATGCTCTTTGAGTCGAGAACTGTTTCTCCTTTTCATAAGAAAAATAAACGTTCACGATCACATAGTGGTTCCCACCACTTGTCATCGTCTAGACATTCGAAGAAACGGCGCCATAGGTCGCCTTCTTCCACGTTTTCGAGTTCCTCTCCGGAAAGGGTTATATGCCCGACTAAAACTGCCTCACCAGCTCAGTGGGAAGTCTTTAGGCTTAAAATGTTGAAAGTGTTTGAGAATGCAGCCTTGACCCCCCTCAAGTACACCCAAAAGCCATGCTCCGGTCGAAAGACCTGAAAAGCATAAAAGCCGTGTGCCTTCGGGCCCGGTGGGCAAAACTCCAGGAGAGCGGTCTAAGGATCCCTTGAGTCGAGGACTGAGTCATCAGCGCCGAGAGACTCTACATTGACGCCATCGGGGTCGAAAGATGCGTCATCAATGCCATCAGTGTCGAAAACGCATGAAAAGCCATCAACGCATTGAGCTTCGAGCTCGTCGACGCCACCGGTGTCGAAGCCGTCAACGCAGCCATCAGAGCCATCGACGGTTTCAATGATTTTAGCTCCTTTGTCGACAAATATTATGACTCCATCAAGTACTATGGAGAAGAGATGTATTATTTCAAGTCACTTTCCTCTATGAGAATGCAGAGCCATCATCAGCTGAATCTAGGTCTTCTGGCTTCCAATATGGTACGCCATCAGTCCCTGAAGCATTCATTTCGGAGGAGTCCAGAATAAAGAATCTACAAGAGTGCCTGCATGAAGCCAGTGATTTAGACACCTCACCAGAGGAGTTCGGCACGTCGGATCCCGGTGATCAGGCAGAGGTTGCCTACAGACAGTTGATGTCAAAGGTTATTGAATATATGGGTTGGGCTAAACCAAGTCCAGTCTTTGAACAAGATCACTTGACCGACATTTTGGACAGGGGACCTCAAGAAGACCCTACTGTGCCATTCCATGCAACTTTGCAAAAGCTTGTAGCTACCAATTGGGAAGCGCCTGAACGCAGTCCAGCTGTCAACAAGAAGTTGACGTCAAAATACAGGGTATCAAGCAGTGATCCTTTTTATGTATCAAAACACCCGACATCAGAACGTCTAGTGGTTCAAGCTGCCACCTCAACCACTAGACAAAATGCCTACTCTACTATCCCTCCTGATAAGGATGACAAGCGTTATGACGCCCTAGCCCGAAAGGTTTTGTTCGGCTGGAAATATGGCCCTGAAATCAGCTAATGTCACGTGCAGGTTGGCAAGGTTCACTCGCACCCTTTGGGAGTGTATATCCATGGAGGCTGACCATATCCCCAAAGTGGAAGAACGGGACAGGTTTTCAAATATAGTCAAGGATGGGAAAGATGTGATGTGCAAATCACTCCAGACTGGGCTCGACTCTGTTGACAGTATCAGCAGAGCAATGTCGGCTAGTACAGTTATGCGCAGGTTTGCCTAGTTGAGAAAGTCAGGATTTGCTCCAGACGTACAATCCAGACTGCTCAACATGCCCTTTGACGGCACTCATTTTTCCGGAAACAAGGCTAATGAGAATTTGGAGAGACTTCAAACTTCAAAGGCAGCAGCCAAATCACTTGGTGCTGCGATTAGACAACCTCCAAATCGCCCCACAGGTACGTCCCGGAGGGGTAGGTCCTTTCGTCACTAGTCCACATTTGGAAGAGGCGGAGGACAGTCAGTACAAAGAGGCCAAGGAAGATTTCCCTGTGGTGAACGGGGAAGAGGTACCAAGACAGCAGCAGCAGCTACTTTGCCATTAGCCACTGCACCTGCTGCCCCAAAACCTCTCTAAGGACTTAGTTCACAAGACTGCAGTGAGAGGCAGACTGTCACAGCATCTGACAGAATGTCAGGCTATTACTTAAAATGCATGAGAATTGGAAACAGTTGCCCAAGGTCACTGCCTCCCCTTTCTAAAAAAGCCTCAGGGTCATGCACTGGGGAACAGCTCTTACAAAGTTCCAGAACCGCTCCTTACACGGGAAATACTCAACCTGCTAGAGAAAGGGGCTACCTGTAGCAGAGAGGAACAAGGGTTGGTACTCCCCATCATTTCTAATAGCAAAGAATGGCGGAGGATCGAGACCCATCTTGGAGTTAAGAGACTTGAATAAGTTCCTCAGGAAGGACAATTTCAAGATGGTAACTCTTTCTCAGATCCTTCAGGAACTTCAGCTTCAGGACTGGATGGTATCATTGGACCTTCAGGATGCTTACTTTCATTTGCCAACAACAGTACCTGAAGTTCGCCGTTGGCTGTTCTCATTATCAGTTTCGGGTTCTGCCATTTGGGCTGACCAAGTTGATGCCGGTTGAGGGAGAATTCACGTTTACCCCTTCCTGGACGCTTAGGGCTCAAGACATTCTGCAGATGGTGACCAAATTCTAGAATGCCCAGCATCTACCTGCCTTCGATTTTCTGAGGTTGCTCATCCTCATGGCATCCTGCATTTTTCTGGTGCCAGAGGCTCACCTGAGAATGAGATCTCTCCAATGGGCTCTCAGGACTCGGTGGTCCCAATTCTCAGGAAGGCTCTCAGACAAATTCTGGGCAGAGTCTCACAGAACCTTCAGTGGTGGGCCTGCCAGGAGAACATTTCGAAAGGAAAACCTTTTTGGCAATCATGGCCAGAGATAACAGCAGTGGCAGACGCCTCACTCTCAGGATGGGGATCCCATGCCAACGATCTGACAAAGAGCGGTCGTTGGTTTCCATCGCAGTCCAAACTACACATCAACCTTTTGGAGTTGAGGGCAATCAGACTAGCGCTGAAGGCCTCTCTGCTATCTGTACGTGGAAAGAATGTCCTAATAATGACGGACAACACAGTGGTCATGTACTACCTCAACAAAAGAGGAGGTGTAGGGTCACTGTGCAGAGAGGCAATGCAGCTCTGGTATTGGGCAATACAAGAAGGGATCTCCCTATCAGCAGTTCATCTAGCCGGAGTGGAGAACACAGCGGCGGATGCTCTGAGCAGGCAGATCACAGTCTCCCACGAGTGGGAACTAGCTCAGGAAGTCCTTCAAGAGATCTTCACCCCATGGGGAACCCCTCAAGTGGATCTGTTCGCGACCGGTGTCTACTGGGAGTGTGAGCAGTACTGCTCAAGGGAATTTCCCCCAAGAGGAGTTCTAGGAGACGTGTTAGTGGCGGACTGGGATTTTCCACTCCTGTACACATTTCCTCCCGTCCCTGTCATTCCTCATTTTATGAGGAAGTTGAGAAAGTTCAGGAAATCCCAGATCCTAATTGCTCTGTATTGGGCCAGGAGGACGTGATATTTGAACCTTCTGGACATGTCCATCTGCCGTCCAATACGTCTTCTACAAAGAGAGGACCTTCTCTCGCGAGAGGGGGGTCGGGTTCTCTGTCTGGACATCAGGACGCTCAGTCATCACGCATGGTTTCTGAGAGGCTGAAATACAAGGATTAAAACCTCCCGTATGACGTAATGGAGATTTTGCTTTCAGCCGGAAGGGCAGCAACAAAGTCTTTGTACCGCTGCCGTTGGAATACATTCTGCAGCTCGTGTAGAGATAAGAATGTTGATCCATTTACATTTAATACATCTATGGTGTTAACTTTTTTATTACATCTAGCTAATCTGGGGCTCTAGATTGGTACCATTAAAGGGTATCTGGCAGCGCTTTCTATATTTAAGCGTTCTTCAGAAGAAGTTTCTTTCTTCAAAATACCTCTAATAATTCAATTTCTAAAACGACTGACAAATGTTTTCCCTCCAATCCCTTTTCAAGTCCCGGTTTGGGGTCTCAACTTGGTGTTGAAGTTTATGATGTGTGCTCCTTTCGAGCCTATACACTCCTGTCCTTTGAGGCTAATAACCCTGAAAACCATCTTCTTAGTAGCCATTACATCTGTTGAAGGGTAAGTGAGCTTCAGGCTTTATCCTGCTAGCCTCCTTACACTATATTTTATAAGGAGCTCCTTAAGGTAAAACCCACCTTTTTACCCAAAATTGTCTCTGAATTTCATCTCACACAGAAAATAACATTACCATCATTTTACCCTCCTCCGCACCCTGGGAAAGAAGGGAGAGGCTTCACATGCTTGACCCTAAATGTGCACTAAGCTTCTATATTACTAGAATGGCAAAGATAAGACAGGATTACCAATTGTTCGTTGGCTACTCAGGCCACAAATTGGGTATGGCTATCGCCAAACAGACATTATTCAGATGAATAACATTAACAATATCAGAATACTAAAGACTGGCTAGAAAAGATCCTCCAGAAGGCCTACGGGCTCATTCGGCCAGAGGCATGGCAGCTTCCTCTGCATTACAGAGGGGAGTCCCAATAAAGGAAATTTGTGCGGCTGGCACATGAACATCCGTTCATACTTTCCCAAGATATTATAGTCTAGACTCTTCCTCAGGCCAAGGGGTTTTATTTGGTAAAGCAGTGTTGCATTCCATGCGCACACACACCCATGAAAACTGTTAAATTGTCATTAAAAGTCTGACTCCTTACTCCAGAAATAGTAGAAACTGCTTTGGAAGTGTATCAAAAGATAAGGAATACGTGGGAGGACACAATGCATTCAAAGAACAAGTTACTTACCCCTGGTAACGTTCTTTCGACTCTATGTTCCTCCGACGTATTCCTTACCGCCCCTCCCAACCTACCCCACAGTAGAATTTCTCCTGCGATTACAGTCTGCGCTCTCTCTGGAAGAGTAACCATGAGGTATGGGATATATCCTTCACTCGTAAAAACGGAACTCAAGCCAATGAGTGCTGCACACGCTATATGTACCTTCGGTGACGTTGACATCGAGATGGAGGCCTCCGAGGAACATCGAGTCGACAGGCATCGACACACAGCACACCCTGCTGAAAATAAAATTCCAAAGCTGCTCAGCTGGATATTGGTAATATCAAAAGATAAGGAATACGTGGGACGAACATTCAGTAGAAAGAACGTTACCAGGGTTAAGTAACTTGTTCATCTAGGTGAAAAAGGACATCTAGGACTCTCCCTGACTGTTTACTACCTCAATGTAAGTACTCAGAACTTCTTCATTTACACCATTTGAAACAGTAGAGACTAGGACCTGTACCATCACTCACTTTTATTCATGTACTGCCCAGTCTATTACTTAAGAGTCTGGCTCAAAAACCTTACAACAGAATTGTGAAAGGACAATACATTGTCGGAACACCCTCTAAACAATGAGCTGTTACCAAACCGCTCTCTTCTGAACTCTGTACTACAATGAACCAAGATAGTGATTATTTTGTGGATGAGCACTTCTATTTCTGCTCATTCCCATACAGCGTCAACTGGTTTCAGTGGCATTCAGCTTGCTAAACCACCTTCTTCAGGACAAAAACACACACTTTGAATAGATTGTGTCCTCCCATGTATTCCTCATCTTAGATATATCCTTACCTTCAGCTTGCTGCTTCGGAAACATTTTTTTTCTCTCCACCAGAGGGCGCTCCTCTCGAGGCCGCGGCGTTGATGTCCCTCGGCGACATCCGTTGAGCATCGACGTTATCCACTGTATAAGAGCCTCGAGCGTGCCTGTTGGCTTCAATTCCGTTTTTTCGTTAGCTTCGATTCGGATCGTTTTCAAACAGCGCTTCAATCTTTCGTGAAAAAGAAAGCTATGTTGTCTTCTTCAAACCCTTCGAAACCGAAGACGGGATTTAAAAAATGTCTGAAATGTGGAAAGAAAATGTCTTTGACCGATCCACACAAGAATTGTCTTCGGTGCCTCGGTTCCGACCACCGAATTGAAGACTGTGGTTTGTGCCAGTCGATGACCCATATGGCCTTAAAAGAACGTAGAGGTAAACTGGCGATGGGGGAGGGTTCATCGAAGTCTACTTCGAAAGGGAAATACTCGGCCGAGTCTTCGAAAAAATATTGGAAAAAACATAGGTCGAGGAGTAGATTGAGAAAGTCTTCTTCCTCGTCATCCAAGAAGACAAAGAAAAGACGGCATCGATCTCCCTCATCCTCCTCGACGTCTTCGGAGGAGGTGATAGCATGTCCATCGAAGCATGACTCCCCGAGTAAATGGGAATCCTTTCGAGCCGCCATGCAAAAAAAATTTGAGAATGCGGCCCAGACACCCTCAGAAAAGGCTAAAGAAGACCATGCCCCTGCTCATGAAAAACGTGACAGAGGAGGGTCCAAAACAAGAAAAGCTGGTAAAAAGTCGTTGAGGGTGTCATCAAGGGACTCTTCCCGATCACCTCGTGAAAAAGACCTTTCGGTGCATAAATCGAAGGTAGAGGGAAACAAAATGGCGTCGAAACATCATACGCCATCAAAGTCGACATCGACACCATCGAAGACTTCAAAGGCTCTCGAGTCGACAACTCCTTCGAAGGAAGTTATGTCGAGTTCACTATCGATAACTTCGAAAGCTCCTTCGACAGTTTCCACAACTCCCTCGACGATTACATCGAACCCATCGAAGGTTCCCTCGACGACATTGAAGGCTGTGGTTATGGCATCAGCGCCATCGTGGTTTACGTCGACGCCCAAGCTTTTAATAAGGGAAAAACCCACATTACCAGAAAAGGTTTTTCAACCTGAGAGTAGACATGATTTTTTCAGGACCATGTCATCCATCTATGAGGGAGAATCATCAGAAGAGGAAGAAGTCACCACTGCTGGTGTTAAATTTGGCACAAGGTCTGTTCCAGAGGAATTAATTAATCCTCAGTCAAAAATTCAAGATTTAAAAGAATGCCTACAAACAGCAAGTGGTCTGGACACTTCTCCAGAGTACGAATTTGACAAGCCAGACCCATCAGAGCAGGCTGATGCGGCTTATAGAAAACTCATGAATAGAGTTACGGAATTTATGGGGTGGGGTAGAAGTTCATCAGTCTATCAGGATGATGACATGACTGATATATTATCAGGAAGACCTCAACAAGACCCCATTCTCCCTTTTCACATTGCCTTGCAGAGAAGGGTTAATTCTGCATGGGAACACCCTGAAGCCATACCGGCAGTAAATAAAACATTTTTTGTCAAAATATAGTCCCTGCAATTCTGATCCAGAATACCGGAGCAAACTCCCAACTCCAGAAAGTCTGGTAGTACAAGCAGCCACTTCCACAAGAAATGCAGCATATCCTACAATCCCTACAGATAGGGACGATAAAAAGGTGGATGCATGGTCTAGGAAGATTTTTACATCAGGGAGTATGGCTTTGAAGTCTACTAATGTGACCAGTACCTTGGCAAGGTTCACATATACCATGTGGGACTGCATGTCTGCGGCAGCTGAGCACATCCCAGAAGGTGAAGAGCGTGATGGCTTTCTAGCCATTATAAGGGATGGAAAGGAGGCTTCGGGAGAATGCCTTCAATCATGTTTGGACACAGCTGACAGTATCAGTAGGTCCATGGCAACTAGCACCGTGCTACGTAGATTTGCGTGGCTAAAAAAGTCTGGTTTTGCTCCGGATGTGCAATACAGGCTTCTTTATATGCCCTTTGACGGCTCGAGGTTGTTTGGCAGCAAGGCGGATGAAAATTTGGAGAAGCTGCAGACCTCCAAGGCAGCGGAAAAATCTCTCAGTGGCACTATAAGACAACCTCAGCAACGCCCCTACACAGGCTCATCTTCCTGGAGGGGTCATCCTTTTCGTTATTATTCCTCAATTGGAAGAGGAAGCGGGCAGGGAGAGGTCAAAGAAAATTTCCTCGGGGGCGAGGAAAAGGTGCTAGATCTGCCCCAGCAGTGGCTTCTGTCCCTTCAGCCGCTGCTGCAGCTGCCGCAAAACCACTCTGAGGTTTTGACCCACAAGACCCTGGTTGGAGGCAGAATCTCACAACATCTAGAGGAATGGCAGGGCATTACTTCAGGTGCTTGGGCACTGGAACCAGTATCCCAAAGTTACTGCCTTCCTTTTCTAAAGAAACCTCAGAATCACCCCCCGGGATACAACTCTGTCAAACATCCGGATCTGCTCTTGTTGCAGGAAGTCTTAACCCTGCTACACAAAGGTGCAATAGAACATCTACCTGTAGCGGAGAGGAACAAGGATTGGTATTCCCCATATTTCCTCATTCCAAAGAAGGATGGAGGACTGAGACCTATTTTGGACTTGAGAAACCTGAACAAGTTCCTAAGGAAGGACAAGTTCAAGATGGTCACACTTTTTCAGATCCTTCAGGCTCTCCAACTCCAGGATTGGTTGGTATCATTGGACCTTCAGGATGCTTACTTTCATGTGCCAATCCATCTCAAGCACAGAAAGTACCTAAGGTTTGCGATTGGCAATTCTCACTATCAGTTTCGGGTTCTGCCATTCGGGTTAACCTCCCCCCAAGAATTTTCACCAAGTTGATGGCAGTGGTGGTAGCGAGTCTCAGGAGAGGGGGCATTCATTTTTTCCCCCTATCTGGACGATTGGATGATCAGAGCACGTTCCCCACAGCAAGCCCAGGATCATCTGTCCAAGACTTGTCACTTCCTTCACAAACTAGGGTTTTCTCTGAATTTAAAAAAGTCAAACATGATACCATCATAGAAACTCCAGTTTTGTCGGAGCTATCCTGGATACTTGCTCGGGCACAGCCTCGCCTCCCGAAGAGAGAGCTCACCACATTCTGCAGATGGTAACAAAATTCCAGAATGCCCAGTATCTTCCGGCCTTCGATTTTCTTAGGTTGCTCAGTCTGATGGCATCCTGCATTTTTCTGGTGCCAGAAGCTAGATTGAGAATGGGATCCCTTTAATGGGCTCTCAGAACTCAATGGTCCCGATTCTCAGGGGAAATGTCAGATCTGTTGCAGGTTCCTGCCAAAGTAGCACAGGATCTACAAGGGTGGGCTTGCAGACATCATATCCACCGAGGAGAATCTTTTTGGCAACCATGGCCGGAGATAACAGTAGTGACGGACGCCTCACTCACGGGGTGGGGAGCCCATACCAACGATCTGACAATCAGCGGTCGTTGGTCTCCATCGGAGTCCAAACTACACATCAACCTTTTGGAGTTCAGGGCAATCAGACTAGCGCTGAAAGCCTTCCTGCCCTCGGTACGGGGAAAGAATGTTCTGGTAATGACAGACAACACAGTGGCTATGTACTACCTCAACAAGAGAGGAGGAGTGGGGTCACTGCCGCTGTGCAGAGAGGCGATGCATCTCTGGTTCCGGGTAATACAGGAAGGGATCTCTCTTTCGGCAATTCATCTAGCGGAGAGCAAAACACAGCAGCGGATGCTCTGAGCAGGCAGAGCACAGTCTCCCACGAGTGGGAGATAGCTCAGGAAGTCATTCAAGAGATCTTCGCCCTTTGGGAACCCCTCAAGTGGATCTGTTCGCGACCAGTATCAACCGGAAGTGCGAGCGGTACTGCTCAAGGGAATTTTCCCCCGAGAGGAGCTCTAGGGGACGCGGTTGTGGTGGACTGGGATATTCCACTCCTGTATGCATTCCCTCCAGTCCCTGTGATCCCTCAAGTAATCAGGAAGTTGAGAAAGTTCAGGAAAACCATGATCATAATTGCCCCGGATTGGGCCAGGAGAACGTGGTACACGGATTTCTGGATATATCCATCTGCCCTCCAATACTGTAGTGAATTGACTCCCAGCCTTCTTAGGTTGACTTGCTAGGTTTATTATTATCATTACAAGCAGTCAATCAATAAGTTACATGTAGGACAATAAAACACTGGCAGCCCATCACCCAGGCCTGAACAACTGACCAGGTTAGAACATTCACCCATGCATTCCATCACTCAGGCATAAACACTCCACATGACATCACATTCCTTCTGCATAGCCAAGCCATACACAACACATCTCCTCCCTATACATTGCACATCACACACAGCAAAGCGTTACACAACACATCTCCCCTCTTCCAACAACAGCGCAAGACATCACACAACACATTTCCACACACACCAACATAAGCCATTCACACCGACTCGCATCATCCGGGCTAGCACACAACAGGTGCTCTGACACTCTACCACTCACCTCATACCCGATGCACTGGCCAGGCACACCAGGACCAACAACTAATATCACTGTCACACTTAGGACCCTGATGAGAGTGGAAAGAGTCATAGAAGCGCACACAGTACAGCTAAACACAGCCGCACCGCATGTGCACAGAGAAAAGAAATCAAATTATTTGTGGTAAATAAACCACAAAGTCGGGGTAGTGTTTGACCATGCAATGTCTAATAACACAGACATGCCCATACCAGAGCCGGGGGCGCTACCACCCATACACACATACCCCTACACCTGCTGGGGGCGCTACCACCCAGATATCGAACCAATCACCTTGCATGACTAACTTCAGTCACACCCCGACAATTGGTGGCGCTACCACCTCACACAGCCATACGTGGAATAACCATGCATAACCTATTATAGTCACGCCCCGACGGAACTGGTGGCGCTACCACCTCACACAGCCATATGTGTTGTGTAACGCTTTGCTGTGTGTGATGTGCAATGTAAAGGGAGGAGATGTGTTGTGTATGGCTTGGCTTTGCAGATGGAATGTTGTGATGTCATGTGGAGTGTTTATGCCTGAGTGATGGAATGCATGGGTGAATGTTCTAACCTGGTCAGTTGTTCAGCCAGAGGCCTGGGTGATGGGCTGCCAGTGTTTTATTGTCCTACATGTAACTTATTGATTGACTGCTTGTAATGATAATAATAAACCTAGCAAGTCAACCTAAGAAGGCTGGGAGTCACTTCACTACAATGGCGACGAGTTGGTCTTTTAAAAGAAGAATCTACGTGTGAAACAGATGTAAAGCTGGTGCCCTGCTGCGGGGGGTGCAGGAAGGAAGAAGAGGACAACACTGCCCCCAAATGAAGTAGGGCCCATCACCCAGGGTGGCAAGGTACTGCAGGGCTGAAAAAGGGAAGCCAACTCTTAAGTTGAAGAAAGGGGAGTTGTTTCCATCAGCAGGAGAGAGAGGCAGAGCGGGGTCCCATAAGCAGGAGAGGGAACAACGGATTGGTTATTAGCCAGATTATTATGATCCAGTGACATCTTTATGGAATCATCTTCCCAGTTTTGGGGTGCCAATTAATGGAAGATGCATAGCGCTTGGATACTGGGCATGAATTGCACGGCAGGTGAAGCGAGTCTCATGTGCAGGAGAGAGGAGTCTGATGGTCTGGAGAATAACTGCTGTGGTTATGTGCACTAAAATCTGCTGCTCCGGTTATATGCACTGAAGTCTAACATCATAGCTGGGCTTATGTTCATGTCATTACTGCACTTACAACTACGGGAGACTGCCCCATCTGTGCATTGGAGAGTTCGAGCTGGGTCCCATAAGGGAAGACAGTGGTACATAGAAGCTCTGGTGGTCAAAGGATTGGAGTGGTTGGACAAACCTGCAATGAGTACTAATGCAGGGGATCGGAATACGTAATGGAGGTTGGTAAAAGCTGCGCATTTTGGCAACATTGTGGACACATCTGCACGATGGAGGTGTTTGGACATGGTACGGCGTGCGACAGATCCATGGAGCCTGATTTGGGTAATACACAGGACATGGTACGGCGTGGGACAGATCCATGGAGCCTGGATTTGGGTAAAACTATGTATGCTTTAAGCTATGGAGCTATGGAGTTGGGTAAAATGTTTGAAGTTGCTTGCTCTATGGATTGAAGAAAAATTTACTATGTGGAGCATCCTAGTGTGTATTTTGCTTATGTACTTATCTGTGTTTCATTTACTTTGATGCACATAGATGGATTGCAGGCTGGTATCTGGTGTTTTGTTTTTAAGTATGGATGGGTATGGCTTGGATGTGATGAGTGTGTTTTAGATTTAACACTCTTGAGGATTTTCAGTTAAGGGTCGCAGCAAGCGACATGGACTTTTAGTATGGAGTAAAGTGTATGGTATGGTCCAAAACTAGTATGGAAGTCAGGGTTTTCCTGAATGTTTAGTTTTTGACTTCTTTGAGAATTTTCAGCATTTAAGTTGTCCCATCACAACATTCCCTCTGCAAAGCCAAGCCATACACAACACATCTCCTCCCTTTACATTGCACATCACACACAGCAAAGCGTTACAAATACGTCTTCCAAGAAGAGAGGATCTTGTCTCGCGAGATGAAGGTCATGTTCTCCATTCGGAGGTCAACACACTCAGCCTTCACGCATGGCTTCTGAGAGATTGAGATATAAGGATTGGGATGTTCCGATGACGTGATGGAGATTTTGCTTTCGGCCAGAAGGCCAGCAACCAAATCTCTGCATCGTGTCGTTGGAACAAGTTCAGTAACTGGTGCAGAGAAAAGAATGTGGATCCATTTCAATGTAATATCCCCACAATTTTATCTTTTCTGTTACATTTAGCTAATCTGGGGCTCCAGGTTGGTACGATAAAGGGATACTTAGCAGCGCTATCCATTGTTAAGTGCTCTACAGAAGAAGAATCTGACTTCAAGATACCTTTAATAATTCAATTCTTAAAAGGTTTAAATAATGTATTTCCACCAATACCTTTCCAGGTTCCAGTGTGGGATTTGAACTTAGTTCTAAAAGTTCTCACATGTATTCCATTTGAGCCCTTACACTCTTGTCCGCTAAGGCTCCTTACTTTGAAAACAATACTCCTTGTAGCATTGACATCAGCCCGCAGGGTAAGTGAGTTGCAGGCGCTTTCTAGCGGTCCTCCGCACACTATCTTTTATAAAGACAAAGTAGTTCTTAGAGTTAAACCATCTTTTTTGCCAAAAATTGTTTCAGATTTTCAGCTGTCACAGAAAATAACATTACCTACTTTTTACCCTCCTCCTTATGCAAGCAAAGAAGAGGAGCGGCTACATAGACTAGATCCCAGAAGAGCTCTTAGTTTCTATATTTCAAGATTGGCAAAAGTACGTCAGTGTGATCAACTTTTTGTGGGGTACACTGGACGCAAACTGGGACTTGCAGTAACTAAACAAACATTATCTAGATGGATAATTTTGGCTATGCACTTCCTGTGATGTCATCAGGGGTCAAGGGTTGTGTGATGTCGTGTGATGTCACTTCCGCTACCCCTGGCATTTTGGTGAAATGACGTCCCTGCCTACAAGCAGGCTTCAGCTCCTGTCACTCTACAGAAACTGCTCTCATGAATGTGTCCAACTTATTTGCCTCTGCTAAGCACTAATTCTAGGATCTATGTGAATACTGCAAAAATACAATACTGAAGAATGAAGACTTTCTTTTCACACATTTCAACACCATTATATGCATGGGAGAACTCTGCAGCCTATCCCATACTCCCCTTGCATTATATATTGCCCTAACCCACCACCCACATATAATTACGTTGAAATTCACAATAAGGAATTAAGGAATTCAGCATTTTCATCCTCCGTATTTTCTGCTATGCAGTAAAGGGGTGATGCCTAATTCTCCTTGACCTGTCTGCTGCCTTGGACACTGCCATTCACTCTGATCTCCTTAATACTCTCTTTCTTCTTGGGATTCGCGATCTAGCACTTGCCTGGATTGAATCCTACCCGGCACCCCGCCAATTCTCAATTCACTCTGCTAACTGTTGGTGCTCCAAAATGCTCGGTCTTGGGTCCTCTCATCTTTACACTCTACACCTCTGCTCTTTAGGCACTAATCTCCTCCTTTGGGTTCTTGTACAAACTGTTCACTGTTAGGCAGAATCCTGTGCAGTTCCCTTAGGGAGCACTATAGAAGATTAAGACTACAGTTGAGAGCAATAAATCCCCTTTGATATCAGTCTGTACCACAAAGATTTAGTTGGTAGCTGTGGCTGAGCAGTCAGACTTATCTCAAGAGGGAGATGAGCAGTATTCAGGGTTTACACAATAGGCCTACAGTACTATGGCACAAGGAAACACTGACCAAAGCTTTGTATTAAAAAAAGTATATATATATTTATTTTATACACTTCTAGTAAAACACATTTATCACAGTCATCAAGCAAGTTAAAATTAAGTCAAGGAAAAATATACAAACTCCCTAGTTAAATTGTAGACCAAGTGAACCAGAGTGAAAACTGAGCAAAACGTCACAGTGAAAACCACACACAAGGGATACTCTAGCAATTTCTCACAAGGGAGGGAAAGCACAAGTTATATAGGAATAGCTTCTTACACACCGTAGCAACACTTCCCATACGTTTGTGAACCAGATTAAACAAGACAGTGCATCAGTATAGAAAATACATAAATGAAAACTGAGCAAAATGGCATTTCACAAGGTTTAAAAAAAGGGAAGAAAAGGGTAGTTATAAGAAGTAGGTGCACCAACACAGTTCTAGTTGGGAATCAATCTAAAGAAGGCAGTTCTAACAAATGTAGCCAGAGTCTGTAGGCCTGTGCCAGAGTCAGTGGTACAGGGCAAGGGCCCAGGAGCTAAATGTTCTTGTAGCTGCAGTCAAGTCTTTGGTTAACGATTTTGAAAAGGTGGATGCAGAAGGTGAAAGACAATGTTAAGAGAGGGGGGCGGCCAACCAAACAGGTAGCTAAAGGATTTAAAACACCTTTAGTGCTACCGCGAAGAAAGGGCGGTCTGGTGGAAAAATGTACCTTTAAAATGAAGAAGTGGCTCCTGCGGTGGCGGTTGTTCCTGGTAGTTCCTGCAGTTCGGGGGATCCAGCCCAGGAAGAGAGACTCTCGTCGTGGAGGAAGGTTCGAGTTACTGCACTACCCAGGGATGAAACCAGCCGCGGTGCTGCCCGACGAATAAAAGGTACGCTCCTTTAAATCGCGATCCGGGTGGACTGGTGCCTGGCTATCCGGCCTCCGAGTACAGGGTACTGGCGAGTCGACCAAGACAGGTCCAGGAAAGCGATTGGCAAACTGGTTGGCCCCACCAGCTCAAGGGAAGAAGGCTCTTGCAGATGAAGATCTTCTCTCGTTGTGTGGAGAAAAGTGGTGAGACGCTGCAGCAGGGCTTCACCGGTGGTTCAGTCTTGCAGGGGTCTTTGGCTTCTCTCCTCTTCGGCTTCTTAGTTCCAGTGGTGACGTCTTGCTCTTCCAGTCCTCAGGACCCTGCTTTTATTCAAAAAGAGCCCCATTCATACAGCGCTGCTGTCACTCACACAGTGGAGTGGTCATCCTTGGCGGGAGACCCTCCAGCCTATCAGGATAGAGTGCGACATGGGTTGCTGAGGCAACCCTGTCCAGGGGTCCTACTCCCCTCCCACACAATGGACCCACCCCAGACTCAGTGGCACCGAAAGGAGGTCTTCTTGGCAGAAGCCCGCCAAACGGACGAACAAAGGATCCCCGTCCTGAGTTAGGAGTTTAGAAAAAGACACGAGAAAGAAGTTATATTAAAGTTCTGGCAAATAAAACCTACTGGAGTAAAGTTAATATAAAAATAAACCGGCGGTATGTTAGAGGCTGTCAGAAAACGTGGTAGCCTCGAACAATGGGAAAATCCCATAGGGAAATATTTGCGGTCGAATATTTTCAGTAGTAACCACTGCCACCAGCCAGAAACTTTTGAGAGAGGGACTGTACGGTACCCTCTCGAAAATGAACATAAGGGAAAAACTATTAACCCTTCCCAGACCTCCATAGTGAGATGTGTTGTACTGGTTTAGTTCACAAAAATTGACTAGTAAAGTCAATGGGGACTTTACATGCCCTGGGAGACAGTAGTCAGTCCCAGGGTATGGCGTCTATGTTTGGGGGTCGCTACGACACCCCTGTGTCACTGCACGGAGGGTGCTGTGCAACACAGGTGAATAAAGATGGTTCCTATGGGGTTGAGAAAATCCCTATAGACATTAAACAGAAAATAGCCTAGAACACACATAGCAAAAATGCCTAAGAGTGGGAAAAAAAGTCTCACTCTTAGCAGGAGAAAAGAAACAAAACCCTTCAAATCCTGCAAAGCTGCTGGGGGACTCTATAGGTAAGGGAAATTAGCCATAGAATGAGAATTCTCGCTAACATTCACAGACGTCACCCAAATCTTGTTATCGTTTCCTGAACTTTCCTCTGATCTATCTATCTATCTATCTATCTATCTATCTATCTATCTATCTATCTATCTATCTATCTGAGTTCTTGTATTGCGCCACTAACCCAGAGGCCTCAGGACAAACATGAGAGAGAGAGAGAGGAAAAAACAAACAACATGAAAACAATCCAAAAAAGCGGTGAAGAAAACCAGCATCGTCCTACAGGCCAACAAAAAAATATCAGTAGATGTTATGAAGATGGCGATGTAGGGATAAATGTCAAGACAATTTTAAGAGACTACCCATGTCCTACCAATATTTCCAACTGTCTCTCTGCCTTAAATATTGGATGGCTTTGCACACTCTGATACTAAACCCTACCAAAACAGAGGTGCTCTTCCTCCCTGCCAAATACTTGCTCTCATCTTTTCCTCTGCCTATCCATTCCCCACCTGACTCACTTGAACTAGAAACCTCAGCGTCATCTTTGGCCCTTCTCACACCTTCTCTACTCTCATCTCCAAAACTGCAGTGGGAGCTCGCCTCAACCTCATACATATTAGGAAAATCAGGCCCCTCCTTCCTTTCAACACCGCCACGCTTCTCTTTACCACTTTTGTCTCCTCTAAACTGGACTACTGTGCCAGTATCCTCTTTGGTCTAAAATAACTTTGTTTGACCCTGGCATTTGAGGCCCCTTGGCTTAGTGAACCAACTTGCAATGCCTGCAGAGCATGGTATGCAGCCATGCCCCAGTCACAGTGACCCTACCTTAAGTACCCGGTGAGCATGCCCAAGGAGCACTGTGCTGGTGGATGGCCTTTGGTCATGCACTGTGGGCAGTTTGCCTTTGCTTTGCTCCTACCCTGGGTATACTGAAACTACCTGCTGTGCCAGCAGACTCTGTCCAGAGCACATGCTGTGTGGGCTTCGTGTCCAGCATTCAACCAAGCTGTAGATACAGTCACCCTACCTCTAGTCAGCCTCTGGGGGGTGTCCATACCCTTAACAGGGTCAGAGTATGCCCCAAGGGCTACCATTCTCACATTTTCTTGCAGCAATGAACCCATATTCCTAAACTCAGGTCAACAGAAATAGATGACTACCAAACTGAAAATGTTGAGCTTGGCATCCAGCAATCAACTCCCTGAGTTCTTATTGTACCGGATAATAACTTCTTGTTCAAGTATGATGTTAGCTTGCCAGAGAAATGTGCTGGTGAAAAATCTGTATTGGAATTTGACTAAGATTTGGTCTTTGCCTCCCCCAGAAAAATTATTCAGAGAGGGCTGTATACTTTCTTTAGAAGATTGTGCAAAGATTAGTCAACAGGAACCAAAGCTGCCTGCCTCCCTAAATTGAAAGCCTCCCAAAATTGTCTTTGTATTGTAAAACTGAGGTTAACCATAATAGTAGAGTCCTTGCTACCAACATTATAATATGCAAACAGCTTAAGGTGGCTAGCTCTGCTTTTGCGCTGTTGAGCAAGCACTTCTTGCGTTCATGTCTCTCTGTCATTTGCTGCATTAAAGATAGATTTGTCAGTGGGTCAGTTGTTTAGTTTACTATCTTCATAGGTAGCAATTATTCCTGTCCAATGTTGAAAGTTGAGTGAGTCTGCTCATGTGACCTGATGTGGCTGCTTATGATTGAAGCTCAACTTTGAATAAGAATGTCCCGGGCCCCCAAAAGAGAAGTGGCCGAGTCCTGTGACTGTATCTCTAGCTGTTCTGTGTCTTTTTGCGGAAGTATACTACTCTTTGGTCATTTATTTTTTCAATAGATTTATTTACTTTAGCAAAACAATGGTATACGATTCATAGCTATGGCAGAATTGTTTTAGGAATATTTTAAGGTCACAAATCGAATAAGGCAAGAACCCGCCACCCATTAATTACAATTACAATTGCCTCAGGCATGTGCCGCTTTGCAACGGAATGGAAGAGAAAACATTTTTATAAATCTGTGCAAGCACTTTGTTTGCCTCTTGCTGGACCTCAAGCTGATGGAAGTTGTAATTCCTAAGCACAGTTCCATTTGGTTTGCTAAAGTCATATGCAAGTCATGTGTACGGCTAAATAAAAAAGACTAGTAGAATTCTCATGCAAACATTTTTCAAGCTGTAGAACACAAGAGAGGACACAACATTTTGTTTTTGTTTATTGTGTTACGGTTTCATTAGCCAAAACCTTTCATAAGATAAAACAATAATACACAAGAATAATCAGTTGGCAGTAAACAACAAACAAACCATTCTTCCTAAATCCTACTAAAATTAAATTAATAAAAACACATATTATACCATACTTTCATTCTTAAAAACTATTTCCTTCAAGTTCAATTCAGAGCATAAAGTATCACAGCTATCAATCATTGTTCAATATATAAATAAATAAGTGCATCAGAGTGCAAAGTTAGATCCCATTTCGTTCTCCACTAAAACCCGTTCTTATATGGTGACATATGAGTTATTCTACCCAGAGTCAGTCACATCTGCCTCAAACATTTTCTCTTCGCTAAAGTGGCATGTGCTTTAAATTCTCCTCTGGTGTCTCGTTCTATAGGGTGACGTATGCTTTTTTATAAGCAGGGTTGGAACACTTTTCGTTCTCCCCTAGGATCTCAACATTTTTTGTAAAATTGCAACAAGTACTAATGTTAAAGATAACTGTTTGCTGTACATTCATCTGGCCCAAAGGTCTTCACGTCCAAGGAGCATCCACTATGGACAAATCATAAAGTGTCTCAGGACACCATTGGCTTCACAGTCTATGACGAAGTGTTTTAAAGTCTCTGTTACATTCCTGTTACATAATCTACAAGACCACTCAGTTTTCCACTCAGTTTTCTCTAGCTGTCTTATAGCGCCAACGGATTCTAAGATGTTCAAGACATAAAAGCGAAATCTGGGGTACCAATATCTATTGATAAAGCATGGACATTGTTTTCAGATAGGCCATGGGCACAGTCAGAGGAAGGACATATTTTACATATTCACTTAATCATTTTGTAAGGTGCAACCAATTTTCTATCACATCCCACTGTTTCAGTTACCCTTTCACCACATTGTAGTTTCCCAAAAAAAAAGGATGGTTCTACGCACATATCCCTAGGATATTCCTCACTGGATATTAATGAAGGATTCTAAACCCAATACATTTTTTTTTGTCGTGCCATATTCCCCAACTCATCAAAAAGGTTTGGTGCAGAGCACACTTTAACATGAGCCTGGCGCCAGAGGCGCCAGGACTGGGTCCAATGGGACCCTGGAGATGAGGAAGGACTGGCCCCATGACTAATGGCCATGACACCCGGCAAAACGTATCTACCACTGCTGCCAATATCGAGACTGCTGCTTGTTAGACAGTGTTCCATGTTCCATGTCCACTGCATAAATGTTGAAGAATCCAGTGACTTTCTCATGTGTGCGTTGCGACCCTGGCAACACATATCCAGCACTGCTGCCAATATCGAGACACACGAGGCAGGCGCGTAAGTCTGACTTGACTCCATTACAAATCCACAAATCAAGACGGTCATTAACTAACGTTTTATAATCCCGGCTGGACATCGTAAGAAATGTGTTCAGCAACGCACACATGAGAAAGTCACTGGATACTTCAACATATATGCAGTTGCCTTGGAACACTGTCTAACAAGCAGCCCCCACCAAGCTCAGAGGGACCTGTTTACGAATACTTACCGCTGTATTTGTTTATGACGATACCCTACGGACTCTGAGAACACTTCTCCCCCGTCCTGAAGAAGGCCACTCTAATTACAAGCTTCAAGAAATAGCTACATTTGGCCGAAACACTACAGTGTCAACCTTTCTGTCACAACGTCTTGTTTTGTATGTCACATTGCAATCTGTTTGTGTCAACCTTCTGGGGCTGAACCTCCCACAACTTCGACTTTCCCTCTTCCTCCTCCTCCTCACCTGACAAACAATCTAGAATTGAAGATATCTGAGGTCTTCGGGCGTGGTAATCCTTCTTCTTCTTTTCTTTTTTTCTGAGCTAGTGTCTCTCTCCCAGAAGGAAGCCACAGTGTATTGCTAATAACAAGCACTACCTGCTGCCCCTCTCCTGAAAGGGACAGAATGGGGAAAAAGCCCGCCGGGCACAAAAAACCCCAACACAGAATATCAATCGTAGGCGTCGGCTGCGTAGATGCAGCAGAGTGTAATGTGGGCTCCGATGGATTCCGGAGAAAGTTGAATGCCTTGAAGTACGATGCAACAAATCCCGAACAGAGTAAGGAATGGAGCGTCAGAAATGAAAAGGAGCCCAGCGGCCCAAAAGCAAACGGAAAGAAAACCAGCATGGACGAGGTACTCCGAGAGGAAGCCGCAGCACGGAGGGAAAAACAGGATGCGAAGAGAGAGAGAGAAATGGTAAGTAGGCGGGGAAGGGACCCCGGAGAGAATAAGATAACAGGAGAGCGGTGCCCCAAGAAGGCAACACACCGGAGTGGCACCGGAAGGGGAAACTTGGAAGTAAAGAGGAAAAACTAGCGTTATGGCAAGCCGAGAAAGCGGCTGACCGAAGCGGGTTGCAATGCACAGTGAACAGGGAGGGTGTGGCTAATAAGCCTCCCTGTTCACCGTTGCAGCAAAAGTAGGCTGCTACGTGCGACGCTGGAAAAGCGTGTCGGGACGCTTTATTGGTGGCTTGCAAACCGCGATCTGCACCATAGGGTCCACAGAAGGCGGCGCATGACAGTTTGATATTTCAGAGTTGCATCTTGCTCTGGAAAGCACATGCTCGTTTGTTAAAACTGTATTGTGTATGATACAAAATGTGCACAGTTGTGAGTTAACATCCTCTGCATTTAAGAGGATGATACACAGTGGTACTACCTCATTGTCAAAGAGAAAGAGCTGTCTGTTCTGTTTTGGGTTTGTCTTGTTTTGCGGAATTAAACGACCAATGGTCCAAACATTTTTTCTCTGGTATTCACTACAGTTCCATTGGTCAGCCATTCAATATATAAGTGTGTAGTTACACAATTAAGAACTTTACATGTGATCTCTCACCCTGATTATTTGCATAATACTACGATGTATTCACCTGGGCATATCAGGGCCTAGCCAGGCGCCTTTTTTGTTACTTTGTTCCCCCATCCATCCCAGCTACCTCTGCTATCCCTGCTCCCTATGTGCAACCTCCAGATTCGGTCCCCTATATAGCACTCCATTGCTTCTGAGCAATGGATGCCAAAAATGCAGATTTACTGTACTTCCACCACCCCACCGTAATCCCTTGGTAAGCCCACGGGACCGAGCGATGTTAACAATAAATGAGATTGGCAGTAATTTGGAGGATTTGTCACGAAACTTGTAATGAGGCTATAAAACGACCTCCAGGGTTAAAGATCTAGCCAACTTTTCAAGTCAGTCTGTTGAAATTGTGCCTGGAAGGGACTTGGCTGCAAGAGACACGCTCTCTGGTGATAACAGAAGAGAATCCCGAAGAATGAGAGGTTCGGGCAATTCCGGATTCCTGTGTGGTCAGAGGTAGACCAGAGTACCAGATAGGCTGGAAAGATTGTGGCCCGGGGGAGAGATTGGGGAGCAGCAGGTGTTGTTCACGCTCTCCTTTTAGTATCCAGATCTCAATAGGCAAATCCCTCAAACGGAGCCTGAGACAGCACCTTGTGAGGTGTAGGGTTCAGCACAGCCCTTAGCTCAAGATCCTTCAATGGCATGGTTATGTGCTAACCCATAAAATGGGTGGTAGTTTTTCCCACAAAGGCTATTGGTAGTAGAGAATTTTTGGGGGAGTGAATTTCTAATCTGAGTGTGGTGTTTGGCGTTACAATATTTTCTTTAAAAGTTCCTATTCAGTAAGCCACACTTTCCCCAATTCAATATGTAAGGGAGAGCCTTGAAACCTGAGAGGGCTGAAGTCATTGGCCGCATAGAATGCTGAGCCATGTTCTGTAACTGCCCGTCTTCCTTTGTGGGACTTGAGGACAGGTCCTCTCCCTGTTACTCCCTGTTTTTTGTCCTGCTGTATGATGTTCCTTGAAAAGAAGAATCTTGATCAAGGCTCACAACTGTGCGACACATTGCTTTTAAGACTGGTGGTAGTGACTCTCTGGAGGCCCTGTGTCAGGAGATCAAGGCATTTCGCCAAAGCATCAGGGTTCAGAGTCAACTGTGCTAAATCCAAAGCCTTATGTGTTAATATCTCGCAAAAGCACAGAGATACACTTACAGGTAGGCACCGCATACCCTGGGCCAAATCCCACATTATCTACTTGGGGCTACAGCTCCCAAATAAAATAGAGCCTGTATATCGGGATGACTTTAATTATGCTGGGAAATGCGCAAAGACTTAGAGTGCTGGCATAAACAAAAGGTGTCATGGCTAAGATGAATTACGGCGCTGAAAATGAACTTGGTCCCAAGACTAATCTACCACAGTTTAGCCCTTTAAGTCACTATCCTCTAGAGAGAACTCCAAAACTTACAAAAGGGGCTACTGAAATATGTACAGGGCAAGAAAAATACAGGAGTAGCCAAGCGTATCATGCTCCGAGGCACAGACAGTCTGGGACTGCCGGATGTCTCCAGATACTGCCTCGCAGCACAGCTCTCACAAGCCTTCACGCGGCAGGCGACCACCAATCAGCCCCGCTGGAAACAATTAGAGGAAGCTTGGAGTCCGGCACTGCTCGCAACCCTCCCACACACCACAAAACCCAGGGATCCCCCAAACTCAGGCCCACTAACCTCTACCAAATACACAGTGTAATGTTGCAGAAAGGCAGCCCGCAAATGGTGCTACAAAGGCACCCTGGGACCCCTGTCCCAGTTAAGGAATAACCCAGATTTCACCCCCGGGACATCCACCGAAAGCTTCGACAAATGGACAAAAGGCATACTAAACCAAATAGCAGACTTTGTCGTTAGTGCAACCCTG